>NW_026643220.1:2511666-3767500 GCF_028829455.1 Penicillium robsamsonii
ACAAACTCGCGCGGGCCCTGGGGTGGTTGCTTCGATTGAAACTCCTCACTGACGCCAATTCAATGAATTTAGCTTTGCTGCTGAGAGTGTTGAAGGGGATATTGAGCCCCGGATCAGCAATTCCACCCTCCCCGATCCCGAAAAACTTGACGATGGACTGCACCCTCCCTTTGAGAGCTGGCTCATTGACATGCAAGGCAAGCTTTTTTTTCAACGCCGACCACTACCCCACCGAAAAATACAAGATGGTTTACATTGCATCCCGAACCACTGGAATAGCCCATGTGTACCTAAACCTCCGTTTGCGACAGGATGCCATGTATCCGTACACTACAGCCCAGCACATGTTCGATGACCTTGAATGGAAATTCGGCGACCTGAACGATGCAGCCGAAGCTTGCAATGGGCTCGACAGACCAAACATGAAACCCACAGACGACTTTCATACCTTCCTATGCATGTTTTTGTACAAGTCCGGTGCAAACAGAACGCGTTTCGGGTGCCTGAAGCGCGAGCTCTATGACCGCCTGACCCAAGATCTGAAGAGAGCCGTCATGCCCGCAACTCTTGACAATGGCATAAAATTTGACGAGTTTACAAAGCTATGCGGACAGGAAGAAAGACTTCTAGGGCATGGGCACACCCAGAACAAGAAAGGGGTTTGGAAGAAGGGAAAAAAGGTGACATCTCGGGCCCACGAGCTATCAGGCAGCATAGAAGGAATAGCGAGTGCTCTGGCAACTGGAGATAGCAAGTGGTAGTGGTAGTTAGGGATAGATACTTGGTCCTAGCCAAGGACATTCAATATTAGGATACAATAACTTAATCAAAAGTTTGAGGGCCTGGTCAAGTCTAAAATTCTGATAGTTGTCTTACCAGCCCGCCCCAATTAGTAGTAGGGGTGAGTCTGTCCCTCAATACAGAAAGATCCCTGAAAATAGAAATTGTAAGAATTAGTATAGAAGGGACATATAAAAGAATTTTACTTCCTTGAGAATACTCAATATTTCTTCCTAAACCTACTATTAAATGAAAGGGATTTCTTTTACACTATATATGCAGTACTATACCTTCCCTAATTCTTTCTAGGGATGTGATCATTCCTATTATACTTATGCTATATTTATGTACATTTTGTATGGATATGACATATAAAAGATACCATAACTAACTTCTATATTATGGATAATTTTTGTATTGTGGGATGCACCCATACAAAAGTTATGGGAAAATACGGTAGGACGGCTACATTTCTAACATCGAATTGAATATAATTAGCCTCTCCCGTCCATCTCAATCGATAGCAAATGAAGCTAGCAAATCCTGTCTGATCTTCATCATCCAGTCAAATCCCTAGAAGGAAGTATTCAACAAAGACCTCAAACATCCTCAACATCGAAACGAATATGTAGTTTGTGAAGATCAAGAGCAGTGTGGAAAGTAGCAATTCGTCCAATCCGTTTTACACCCTGGCCATACGTACCTAGAATAAAATATGCAATAACCTTACCCACAGGCGTACCCATAATAGCGCTAAACTCTGGCGAGGAGCGGTTCCAGGTTTGAGTCTTTGCAGAAGGATAGCCAAGTCCTTCTTGGGAAGGGTAAATCTGTTCCTCTATAAATGGCTCAGTCTCACATTCCTGTACTTCGTCCATAAATATATACTTCAGACTGTCCAACCGAAAGTGTGTTTCATAGGCAAGCTTGATAAGCTCCGACACATACGGATCGTTCGACCCATGGAGTCTTCTCATAGAATAGAGGAAAAAGACGCCTGGTCCCATCGTCGAAACCAGTGCCGTAATTCCTTCTTTAGTCTTGATGATCGAGTGTCGGAAAGACGGGGACTGTGTGGGATCTGGAGTATGTGGAATTAGATCTCCAACTGGAAGACCAAGACCCACCATAGAGGCGATATATTCTGGTGATAACCATTCTCTTTCGTGCTCATCGGTCCAGAGAGGTCGTTGCAGAGTTTCCAATTTGAGTGTACTCATGGGGATCGGGCATCCAGGTTCATTGGCATTTTCCATCCATCGGATCAGCTTATCCCCATACGGCTCAAATCGGGGATACTTAAAAGCCATTGTAAGATAGAGATAGTATGAAAAATTGGAAACAGGGTGCATTGAGTAAATAACACATATAAAAACCATAAGCAACAAGGCAAACTTGAACAATGGCATTGTGAAGCACACTTGATTGATTAAATTATCAGGACTCAAACAGTCAAAGAAACAAAGAGATAAGAATAGCATGCATGGATTCCCTTGGTATTGTCATGAACAAAGCAGATAATGTCTTTTATGTGAGCCCCTTTCACCTTTCCCTTTGACCGAATATATGGTAACTTGAAGCTCTCGGCTTCATTACACAACTAGACTGTCTGACATGCATAAACTCATCTTTTAAATAATTTACTGACAGCATTATAATCACTGCTGGCCACAGATTTCTCATTATCTTGCCCAAAAAAAACCATCCAAGTGCTGGTGCTGCTCTTGAATTTATAGGGACCTAGGGAATCACTTGGACATGTACATACATACTTCCGAAAATGGAAAGTGGGTCCACACCACGTGCTAGTATATGTCGACGTCGTTTATTTCAGTGTACAGCCCATACATAGTAACGATAGGCATTTCTAATTTTGTGTTATTTGTTGTCTTCTACCCTCCAGGATGAACATCTACTGACAGCACCGGGGGATAAAGCGAGATGACTAAAAAGTCATTCGAAAACCCACTAAAGCAAACGCGTGGCTAGGAGAACGGCAATGAGAAGAAAGCCATTGTACAAGTAAATACTTGCGATAACAAGGCCAACCTTTGGACCAAGGTGATCAAGCTTGAACCATAGCCAAGAACTAGCGCTGTTGTAGAGTTTCTAGAATGATGGCTAGGCTAGGTTCCCGATCGCGTCCTGACCAGGCCGCCTTGTACAGTTGATAGTTCAAGTATCTCGCGCCTCGCGCCTGTCTCGCGTTTCTCTACACCATAACTCTCACAACAAGTGTTTGTAGACTCATCTTTCTTTCTTCGCGCTTCTGATACTAGTCAGATTGACATTCATAGCAGGTATGTTCATGTTCTTGTGCACAAACATTACTCTAATCTCAAGCTCATCTCACTCTTTACTAGACAAGGTAACGACCTGTATTTGACATCAATCATGGACACCATTTCTACGCTGTGGCAGCTGGACACCATCGGCCGAGCCATGGACTATGTCACCAATTCTAGGGACGAGCATCTTCGTCTCCAGAATTTCATCGACAATAAGTTCCTTGGCGATTCGCACACATCGGAATGGATCGATTCGCTTCACCCTCGCTCAGGCAATGTCTTGTTGCAAGTCCCTCTTAGTCCTGAAAACGTTGTTGAATACGCCGTCGATGTGGCAGCTCGGGTTTTCACAGCCTGGTCCAACACATTGCCTTCCCAGCGATCCAATCTTCTGCTGCGAATTGCGGACATTTTGGAAGAGAAGAAGGAGACATTTTCTGTATGGGAAAGCATTGATCAAGGCAAACAGCTCAATCGGGCTCGCTGTGAAGTTGACCGTGCTATTGAGCTTTTCCGGTTCGTTCATTCACCTTCTACATATGAGTTGATCTAACATTTATCAGATACTTTGCGAGATACATAGTACACGATGAGAATACTGCGGTGCATCTCAACAGGGCTCCAAAACAGTCGACCCTGACATACGAACAACGATTGCCAGTCGGAGTTTACGCTATTATCACTTCATCAAACATGCCGTTTTACCTTTTGGCTTCGAAGATTGCCCCCTGCCTTGCCTTTGGGTGCACAGGTGTGGCCAAGCCAAGTGAACACACTAGCATTACTGCCTTTTGTAAGTGACTAGATCCTTTGGTGTTTGAACAACTGCGCTTACCATAAGTATAGTACTTGCCGAAGTGCTCTTCCAAGCCGAGCTACCACCTGGTGTGATGAACATCGTTTTCGGAAATGGACCTGACACCGGCTCAACTCTGGTAGGATCGCCCCTCATACAGGGAATTTCGTTTACTGGGGAGGCCGAAACAGGAATTCAGATTCGAAAGGACACTGTGGTCGACATTCACAAATGCTTGTCTCTCGAGCTCCGGGGTAGTAGTCCAACCCTAGTCTTTGGAGATGTTGACCTCGATGAGGCAGTTGCTACAGCAGCTTATGCAGCGTTCGAAAACAGCGGACAGCTCTGTCTGGGCGGTTCTCGGATCTACGTCTACCGATCGATTTACAAGGCTTTTGTCACCAAGCTAATCCGATTTGTCCTTGAGCATTACCAGGTGGCCAGGGACCTTGGTCCGGTTGTTTCTCGAGAGCATTATGACAAGATTCGATCCCACCTTGTTCAGGCCAATGAAGAACATGTCAGGTTTGAGATTGGTGAGATCCCCAAGGAAGCTCCGAATGATGGTTTCTGGGTCAGTCCGACAGTCTTGAGTTACATACACCCTGGTAGTTCCTTGGTTCAAAAGGAGATCTTTGGGCCTGTGGCCGCTGTGCATTCATTTGATACAGAAGCGGAAGTGATCAACCTGTGCAATGCCAATCCCAACGGAATGGGAGCTGTGATCTTGACCGATGACCTGTCTCGCATGCGCCGAGTTGGAGAACATCTTGAAGCAGGGCTTACATGGGGAAGTTGCTGGCTGGGTCGTGAGCTCGGTGCGGGATTGAGCGACCCGAAGGCGGCTGGCACGGGGCGCGGAGGCGCACGTAGCCGGGATGTCTTTACACGACTAAAATCGGTACATGTCCCATCTTACTAAAGGTAGGACGGAGGTATTGCAGAGAGATCTCATGTCGCCAATGAAGATGATGATTTAGGGGAGGATGGAAGTGAGATCGCAGGTGTTGTGGAAGGGGTAGCCCAGGGGTAGCATTGCTTTTGTACATAGCAACCACGGGGCAGCTCAATAGGTTCATTGACAACCCGACCGTCTCAGTTCTGGCAATTTGTGCTACGATATTGAAGCCAAATATGCGGATATGAGTGCACGTCTCGACAAGTTGGCCCAGAAGCTATGTGGTATTGTTTAGTTTCTCTTCATATTGCTAGTCATGTTAGTTTATTTTGATGTCTTTCTGTTGCTTATTACTCCCGACAAGCCAGATCTCCATGGTTGAATCTTTAGGATTACCCGAATAGGAAACTTTTGGTATCAGGGTAGATGAGAAGCTTGGGGAAAGCTTGCTCAACGTTTAGGTACAGACTGCCTATTCTTTGTCCGTTCTCTAGGCAACAGATAGTCTTCTGAAGCAACTATCCAATTTGCTGCCACAGAACACATCTCACTGTCCTATGTCCTTTGGGAGAAAACACTTCCAAGGTTGGGTGAGAGGTGTTCGCCAGTAAACTTGCTTCGCAACATTCTTCGACATTTTGAGCCTGCATTGCATAGTTCCCTCTATATCTGGCTCCCCAGAGGCCTATTCTAAACTTAACATAAAGAATAATCCTTGGTTGTTAACGAAAGACCGTACCTATTACTATAGTTCCCTGGATTTACGCTTGATATAACCTGTAGTCAATACCATTGTTCCCACGAAGCGATTTTCTTTGTCTCTTTGTATTGCTTGAAGCTCTTTGTCACTTTATTTTTGTCCTCTTTGCCGGTCTCTACTCTCTTTGTGCTAACTCCTCTAACCCCTCGGTATCTTTATGGCCCACCCGGGTCCTTGAGTATTTTATTTATGTCGACGAGTTGATTGTTTCTTCTTTTAATAGCTCCCATCTACTCAATTATGAAGGATGGTTCACCAGGACTATATAATTCTCAAGGTTTTCCTGTCTTCATTACAAATATTCATTCGAGACAGCACAACCAACCGCATCTGAGTCCAAAATTATCTCACTTTTCTACACATCAGACAAAATAAAATTCATATAATGGCACATCAACCATCAAGCCCACGCATGCCATCGCGACAAGGCCCAGCGGTACGCAAGCTAGGGTCAGACAAGCGTAAACGCAACGAGGACGATGACAGTGTCTCTCCTCCTGCCCCAACTCGACGACGTCTAACCTCTAGCTCCATAGAATCTGCAGAATCGGTGTTATTTCAACTATCCTCCGAACCCCCAGACTCCCCAGGATCCCCGACATCCCCTGTCCCGTATCCCCTGCCAGATGGCAACAGTTCACTAAGTGATGGAAAGATACCCAGTACGCCCGCTAGCCTTGCAAGTGATGATAGAGACCCTGTGACGGACGAACAAGTCTGTGAATATCACCGAAAGGGAGGCGAGTACCAAGGATGGATTGCCGACCCAACTCTAGGTGGATGCAGATGTCCGCGAGCCACCAAATCATTGTTCGAATTATTCAACAACAAGAATAAGAGAGAGAGATTTCTTTGTCCGCATAACCATTTCGACAACCCACCTCTCTCTATCCGCGAGGACTTGGGGGAATTAGGTTTCCCAACAAGAACCTACAAGTTCCGCTATGTAAGCCTGTTAGTGCATGGCTTTGACGAGGATGGCTACAGAAGGGAATCCGATTATCAACATACTATCGCAGAAGGCGTTATTATCGGTGAATGCCTTTTCAGATTCACTGGACCTCATTGGTCAGATATCGCCATTGCTCAATATAAATTTGACCATCCTATCGATACTCTCAACTATCTTTATTTTACTAATGTCCAGAACGACGAGACTCTACCCTACGTGCAAGAGATTCTCTACCCAAGACATGATGTGGACTGGCCTGTGTATAAGGAACTTAAGAAACAAGTATGGGAGTATGGTACAGATGAGTATAAAGAGATTCTAGGTACAAAGCTGGGGAATGCAGCGGCCTGTCTTGTGCTAGGGGCTTGGGATAGAGGTACGCATCGCATTGCTAGAGTTCTCACTCTCGGCCGTGAGTACAAGATACACCTACGATTTGATATTGAGCCAATCCCTACGTCGGAACCTTGATCCCATTCATGGAGGTGTGTGGGCTTTGATAAAATAATAACTTGATATAGATGTATTCCGTGAGTCCCGGCTATCTCATCCAGTGAATCGGTCAACTTAACACCAGCACAAGTGTCCTGGTGACTCCTGTTCCTCGAATGGTGATTGCTATTTGCCTTCGGAGCAAAGGCGATGCAGATCACGCAGATGCGAAGGAATCTAAGTGGTTTCATTTGGGAAGGCTAGTAATGCCTGGCTTGGGTGTGTGCGTTTGAATCAAGTCAGACAGAAAGAAAGGAAAATTACTAGAAGCATCGGGAAACTGCGACATTCGACTTTAGGGTATACCTAGTGAGCACTATGAATTGGGGGTAGTTCTCTATAGTTAGTCAATTTGGTACTTATTAGTTAAAGAAGTTGACATGCCAGATTACTGTGAAATTATTATCTGATTGTTCTTACTATCAACAAAACTCTCCTTAATTATCTATCTTGCTCATCCCCTGAATATGGATTTTCATCCGGCACATCACCATTTTGCCGGCTTGGGAGCGGCGAAAGAGTCGATGTCGGGGACAGAGACGTCCATGACGGCGACCTGATTGGGAGATTCAAGCCTAGACCTTGGACACCTGCAGAACCAAACCGGGGTGCCGAGCCAGAAAATGAGCCTTTCACGGGAGACCGAGAGTTGGATCGCAGACCAACTCGAGAAATTGCGCGCCGAAGCATCTCACCTGAAGCATCCAAAGCAATAAGGAAGCGGGCCAGTTCAGCACACAGCTCCCAGTCTCCCTTCTGGGAGGCTAGAGCAATCAAACGAACAACGTATTCTTCGATGCGGCCATCATGCCCTTGCTCCTCATCCTCGAAGGCTTGCAGCACAAGGAGGTATCCAACTGCAGTTTTGAGGGAGTCGAGTTTCAAGGCCTGTTCAAATAGATCCTTGGGTGGAGGCAGGTAGGTAAATAATGTGCGCCATGATCGAAGCTCTGTTTTCCGTGTGCATTGTACAACAATCTCAAGGTAATCCCTGGGGGGAAGGGAGGCTTGGAGGAACGCAATGACAGTTGGGAGAAGCGGTTCCGCTCGTGCTTGTGGATCCTCACTCTTGTTTGCTCGACTCTCATTGTCCACTTCGTCGTCCAGCACGTGATGAAGTAGGATTTCCAATCCATGAGCGAAGTAAGATAAATGGGAAAAGTGGCGACAGAGAGCGAGAGCCGCAGGTGTTCCAATACTGGTCAGGCCATATTGGAGGAAATATGGTAAGAAAAGGTGTGTCTGGGGCGCACGAGTCAGTATAGAATGTTATAGATAGAGAAACTAACATACCCGGATGGCGAATTTCAGAACAGTGAATGTTACATCGCGTCGTTGCATCATTTCCGATTCAACGCCGAGGACAAGACCTTTGTTCAGCAAAACAGACAATGGATAAAAGTCTAAGGGGACGTTGAGTGGCGCCGGCACCATCTCCTCCTGCAGAACATCTTGAACATCATTCCAAGCTAGCAAGTTTTGGCCGCGGAACATCCAAAGAGAGTCCCGGAGCGACAGACTTCTGTGAGGTGGCTCCAGTGCCATATCGACCGAGGGACTGGCGGGTAGAGATTCATCAACCTGCGAGGGAAAATTGAAGGAAATCTGGTCACGCATCAAGATATAATACTCGACATCATGGGATATGACGCGCATGTCATACTTCAGGTCGCCCGCATCTGAGACCGTGGGCTGCAACAATACTAGGTTGCCATCCACAAGAAGAATCACCGACGCGACCTTTACGTCTTGAGATGGATCACCGTTTCCTGCTTTTTTGTCAGTGGTTTACTTAGATAACTACATAATAAACAAGATAACTCACGCATTTGCTCCTCGGGCAATACCCAGCTGATTGATCGAACGCGAGTGGGTGCCCGGACAATCCCATTGAAAGCGATCTGTCCAACAGGGACAAGAGTGATTTGAGGCTGTGTCGAATTAATGATATAATGGTACAAAATGTTATCGTATGTATAAACCAAGAGGGAATCTTCCCCAGAGGTTCCAATGTACACGACTGGTGATGGGAGATATTCGATGAACATAATCGAATTGTTACCGAGAGAAGCCTCGCGCGAATAAAGACGAATCTTTCAATCCAAGTCAGTCATATAGGGGACTAATGTAGGCAGCAGAAATATCGTACCTCGTATGACCCGTCGCTCTCCACCGCTGCGATCAGTATGTGGCCGTACCAACACATACCTCCTCGCACAGCAAAGGAGTTTTCGGCAATTGAATCCTCAAATACCTTCCATCGGCCACTGTTGACACTGTAATGTGCAAGGCCACGCCGACCTGCAATTGCAATATACCGTCCATCCTGAGACACGACGCAAGATCGAATTGGCCACTGAGAATGAAGATATGCCGGAGGATACTGGGCATGATGCCATAATGAATCCTTTCCTGAGATTGTCATGAGATCTGGAAGATCGTGCCCGCGGTAGAGGATACACTCAGTCCCAGTCTGCAGCAGGCCTCTAGCCAAGTTTGCAGACGAAAAACAACCAGTCAAAGCACTGCGAGCTGTCTCGAGAACCCACAGACGACGGTCGTTATGCCCAGTGAGAATGATGTCCGAACCTCCGCCAATCCAACATCCATCTGACACACCGGTTAGCCAATCCTCTGAATTAGCCGTCGCCAACGCAGTGTCCACCGAAAAGCTATTTCCTCCAGGCTTCCCAAATACACTCCATGTTGTCCAGCCATTCTCAAACCCAGCAAAGAGACAATATCCATCCGGAGAATAGCTCATGAAAGTTAAAGCCCCAGTGGTTCTGGGCGATGCTGGTAGCTGGAGCTTTTGTGAAAGTGGAATGTTGCCCATGTAATCTTTCGCAGTGTACACTAAGACATCACCGTTTGCGCAGCTCACAGTCAATAGGGAAAAGCGTGCATTTACGGCCACCTTCACAGCCTTTTCGCTGTCATTCTTCGGATTATGGAAGCAATGTCCATGGAATAGTTTCTTGGCTTGTTCGGGATCCTCATGTAACCCTGTATCTCGTTGCACGGCATATGCCTGGCCACTACTGGTAATCCAGATAAGGAGATTCATCGCACGATCGTAAACCATGTCCACGATCGAGACCTTCTTCGAGATCCCTAGGATACGACTTAATAGCTCAGATGTTGTTTGTGTTGCTCCCGCCCCGGCCGTCCATCGAATGCATTGCATCGCCGGTGGTTTCACAGTGGCGACAATAAGCTCTTGATCTAGCGCCAGCGCCTTGACGATTCCCGACTCGATCTTGATGGCCATTCGGAAGCGGATGCTGATGTCCCCAACCACATTGGCCTCTTCAACTGCCGAAAATTGGGCTAATTGATGACGACGGTGGTGTGTGGACTGATCAAATCGCTGCTGGTAGACTTGAGTTGTTGGATCCGATGCCACCGAGTATGTGAGTAGGTACCCATTGAGGGTCTGTACAACCAGGATCGTCGAATCTGGGCGCATGAGGAGTGAAACATTTGGTCCGTATGTTTTTAGAGAGAATCGAGATCGAGAAATTGCTGTAACGACTGCTGTTGGCTGCCAGAATTGTCAGTTTCCAGCTCAGACTTTCCTCATGAACCACAACAGTTGACATACCCGAGTCTGCCAAAGAGCAATTGATGATTCTGACATTGTGACAAACATCTGGCCAGATCGAGAGACACATATGTCCCTAATAGCTTCACTTCCCCATTCTGATTTGCCAGTGTCCGTGGACGAGTTGGATTGCGACTCATGGGGTTGGGTGTCTAGGGACTTATGTTGACCATCATCCCCTTTTGCTTCCGCGTTTTCGTCAAAGGTATTGGAATCATTTGTTGGAGTTGTATTCAAGATTTCGCGATCCTCATCAGAGGGGGCATAGGCAATATCGGGCCCATTGACCGCGTAGACCCGGGGAACTCCATGAGGCCAGTACATGGCTCAGGTCGAGTTCAGGGGTTAAGTTGGACAATGAAGCTCACATGGAGTCATCTCCAAGGAAGTAATTCTCCGTCAGCAACGCAGACAAGAATCTCCAAAGCACAAATTCAAATGTAAAGTTATAAAGTCCAAACAACGCGGATGGAAACAGACCGGGGAAACGATAAGCTACGATCACGTGCAACAGCTCTTCCCCCGCATTGCCTCACCTGTTTTTTTCTTCCATCTCGGTCATTCCGGAACGCTGTCTATCTTTCATTCATATTTATTGAAAGATTGTTATAATGGTAAGCTTCTCGCCTATCGTGTTTGATTCATGGAACTAATGGATGGTAGGCTCCAACAGAAAGCAACAAGCGCTTGGCCTTGGCCATCATCGATTTCCTTGGCTCCAGCCTGAAAGATGGCACCCTCACCGCTGACGATGCCGAGTCAATTGAGATTGCTCAGTCTTGTATCGCGGATACCTTCAAGGTTGACCCCACCGATGAGGCTGCTGTGAAGGATGCCGTGGGCGGACAATCGTTGGTCGGAATCTACAGCGTCTACGAGAAGCTGCGCAATAAGTCAACCCCGCAGTCGACCGCAGGAGCTCAGACTGCCCAGGCAGAGAAGCCCAAGGTCGGTGTGCCCACACCGGAATCCGATAAGTTGAAGTCCGAGGGCAATGCTCTCATGGCTAAGAAGGACTACGCCGGCGCCATTGCGCAATACACCAAGGCCCTCGAGATCGCCCCGGCCAACCCCATCTATCTCTCCAACCGCGCCGCCGCGTTTTCCGCTTCGGGCCAGCACGAGAAGGCTGCTACCGATGCTGAGGTTGCTGCCACCGCCGATCCCAAGTACTCCAAGGCGTGGAGCCGCTTGGGTCTCGCTCGCTTCGATATGGGTGACTACCATGCCGCCAAGGAGGCATACGAGAAGGGTATTGAGGCAGAGGGCAACGGTGGCAGTGATGCCATGAAGCGTGGCTTGGAGACATCGACACGCAAGCTTGAAGAGAGCAGCCGGACCACCGAGCCTCCATCTGAGGAGTTGGACACTGCTCCTGGTGCCTCGCGTGGTGGTGGCGGTGGCATGCCTGATCTGTCTTCCCTCGCTAGCATGCTCGGTGGTGGAGGCGGCGGTGGTGCTGGTGGTATGCCCGATCTGGGCTCCCTGATGAGCAACCCTATGTTCTCCAGCATGGCACAAAACCTCATGAGCAACCCCGATATGCTTGGCAACCTGATGAGCAACCCCCGTCTCCGCCAGATGGCCGAAAGCTTTGGCCAGGGTGGTGGCATGCCTGACATGTCCAGCCTGATGAGCGATCCTAACATCGCGGATATGTAAGTCTATGAAATATCCCCAGGACTTGGCTTCAAAAATTTCATTACTGACAATTGGATTACAGGGCTAAGAACATGATGGGTGGCGGTGCCGGTCCCGGTGCTGGTGCTGGTGACCAGAAGTAAATCTCTGGTTCAATGATTGATGCCATGAAATTGAAAGACGCAATCTGATATACCATCTAGCAAATTCACTTTTCAAAGCGTTCCTTAGAAAGAAAAAAAAGTCGCTTCTTTTCCTCTTGGGCGTGTCTCCACTATTAGATACAGCTCTGGCCATGTTTACCTCGATCAAATGTCGATTGAGAATATCCAGAGTCCATCTATTTGTACCGTATTTGATGTAACCCGCCAAGTGCATGTGGGAAATCAGGAATCGCCTATTTTACCTGGTTTATCTCGTCGTTCTCCTTCTCATCCACTAGATCAAGGATTGTAAAGGTCATTTGTAAATGAGATGTTTTTCTATCTGATTAACCCTCGCCATCTTCTTGATGACTGCTTGTTCAGGCCTCCCGCCTGAGATCAGACCTCATTCGGGGCCTAAAGAAATCCTAGTTTGTTCAATATAACTGCAGTTCTACCTTTCTTCATTCTTTCTTGGGAGCCCAAGACTATATAATTAGCTATACCAAGCGTATAATCCTGGAGTCCTGCGATTGCAGCTCTGCTGGCACCTGATTCGGGTCGCGAAGGCCTCGAGGTTGTTGCCGGGGATGGCCACCATAAAAGAGAAAGACAGATGACCTCTAGAAATCACACTTATATATTGATCAGACGAAGCGAGAGATCTTGAGGCAGCCATCACATGGAGCCAAACAGTGCAGGAGCCCCGTGTATGCAAGGTTATCATCCAAACAAGCCCATCAGATGAGCCTGTCGTTCCTGTTTCTACTGCAGGAGTTTCTCTGGCAACACTCGAGTCACTGGTGAGCCTCATCGCGAATCACGACAAGCCGGTTCCAGTTCCCATCTATTGATTGTTTCGATCCTCGTCGAGGCACGCCAAGAAAGACATCTTCTGTTCCTCGACATTGCCATCAATCCGGACCTCAGAATTCAGCGGAGTAATGGTTTGGAAGGGATACAAATAAGAAAAGCCAGCACATACATGCCTTACAATTATATGAATTCCCTATCGGCGTTCAATTCCTCTGCAAACAGTCCCGCTTGCATACATCCAGGAAGTCAGAGATATATATCTTGTTACAGTCGGGTCAAGTCAAGGTAGAGCTTATGGCAAAAGTTTTTAGTTTAGAAATGTCTGTTTATATATATTTACATGATTTTCAGGATCCTCATATGTTGGTGACCTATTCCGGCCCCAACAGAAACCAAAACCAACAACCCAATGCAGTCATACACGGTGGCGAGGGGAGAGTTGAAACAAAATGCACAAAGACGCCAGGAGAACACCTCAAGAACCAGAGAAATGCCATCAGATAAAATCCAACGCGTCCTAGTCTATGGGAAGGATGGATCATTCAAATCTGAGCGGACTGAGCCGTAAGTCGTCAGAGTAAGACTTGAGGCAAAATGTCAGACTAAATGAAACATTAATACATGAAGAAAGGAAAATCGATTACCCAGCGAAGGCCCGAATTCGCAATCACTGGAACAGGCATAACCGTAACAGGTGCCAGGATCCACCTGGCTTGATATCAAACAGTTGTATTGTACAGTTGAAAGGGGTGGAGTGGAAGTCAAGATGCAAGGAGTTGAGGTCCACGAGGGAGTGTGCCCACGATAAGATAGAGAAAGGTGTGGCAGTATAGAATGTAGAGGGATAGATTGCCCTTTTAGATGTAGTCACGGGCAGCCTTCTGCAGCTCGATCAATCTCCAGCCACGAGTTTCGGGGTTGTTGACTTCATCAGGAATACGAGTCAATCCGATGGCGTAGGTGACCAGCTGCACCTTGTCATCTGTACCAGCGGCAAGCTCACCGGTCTTGATCTTGCGGTAGACGTGAATCTCCTGTGTACGGCAAGTGACGACAAACACGGGAATGTCACCGGGGTCCAAGATACGGGCGTGAGAGATATCCACACCACGGATGTCCAAAATGCGGCCATCCGACTTGAGTCCGGCAGTGGTGTATTGCTTTGCGAGAGCAGCGTAGACGTGGAACTGGGCATCTGAAAGCCAGAGCTTGAGTGTCTCAACATCTCCCTTGACATAAGCGTCGAGGACCTCTGGCAACATGTAGTCACGCATTTCGCGCAGGAAAGGCTCCATCTGGAAGTTGGGATCAATCTCCCGGAACTTCTTGATGACCATGGCGGTCTCGTTTTCGGCGAAGAAGCCAGCAACACGATCGGAGATGCTGCGTGCTGTGCTGATTAGGGGGTTTTCGGACTCCTGGTAGTTCTCCTTGATTGTGAAGAGCTTCTGCATCAATGGGTTGGAATCCTTGAAGTCTTTCCAGGAATCTTTCCAGGCGGAATCTTTGTGGAGAGTGATGTTGGTACCGGCACTAGAGATAGCTCAGTCAGAAACACCAAAAATAAAAACTTGTGATCATCGAAACTTACTTGGGGTCTTCGACTCGATCCTCAACACGAACAGACTTTCCAGACTTGAGATCTTGCTCCTCTCGACGCTGTCGCTGCTTGCGACGTTCCTCCTTCTCGACCCAACCACCGTAGCGTGAGCTGCTGCCATCATCAATGGCGTCCTTCACACTCTTATATGCTTCGGTTTCCCGAACGGGTCTCGTGGCCTTCTCGAGGCCCTCTCCGGTTGCGTTGACACCTTTTCGGACGCCCTTCACAACACTGGTATTCCATGTCCAAGCAGCTCCCTTTCCAATGACTTGACCGGTTGTCTTGATGGCTGTGGAGGTTTTGGAGGACGTAGCATTTGATGCAGCCTCGTAGGCAGCGCGCGCACGTCTCACGTTCTCATTCTCGGTGAACTGGTGAGCGGAGGACGCCAGAGCTTTAGTGGACTCCTCCCATTCCTTGGAGGCCTTGAATTCGCTCTGCAGGGTCTCACGGAACACCTGCCAAGGAGACTTGTCTCCATGGGGTGGTGGCGGAACCTTCTCTTCGTTCTTCTCTTTTTTCTCCTCCTTGGACTCCTCGCCCTGGGTTTCGGACTTTTGGTCCTCGCTCTGCTTTCCTTCCTGTTGCTTTTGCTGTTGCTGCCAAAGGGAAGTTGCGGAGTGGAATGACCGGGTCAAAGGGAGAGCGGCGAACGGCGAGACAAGTTGAGAAACGGGGTGGGAAGGGGAGTGAAGGATGGCTCGTTGGCTCTTAGCGGATTGAGTGAATGGTTGAGCTGAGACGGTCGAATATGATCCGGCGCGAGACAACCGCTGAGATGATGCTCTGACGGACGGTGCCTGGGACCGCAAGGAAACGGCTCGTGCCGCAGACATCTTGGCCGGAATCATGCTCTGGAGCGTTGATGCGATGAGATAACAAAATAGAATTAAATATGAGGGTGGAGGAAAGATGAATTCCAGCCCAGCCTGGACGCGATATGAAGAAGGTGATGGGGAGAGGCAAAGATCTCGGGGAAGGGAAAAAGTGCAGATGCCAAGACTTCGAAAAACTTCCAGCGTTTCCCTTCGGTCCGACAACGGCTCTACACCACCCGCGCCTTGTGGTCATCTCGGCACTTTGCATTGGTGATTTGTGTTCAATTGATTAGTTGTTTATAATTCACTGCTGCTTTACTTATTCGCTACCCGTCCTTTCTCGCAAATCCCGGCCACCACGATGAGCTCCTTTTCGATGAGGACGTTGACCAAGGCCTTGCCCTCAGTGTGCCGCCAATCTCAACCTCGAACCTCCTCCTTGAACATCACACGTCTATTCTCCCAGCAAAGCACACGTCCTGCGCGCAATGATGGCAGCGAGATTGAGAAGCAGATGCTGAACCAAGAACCCGAGACACCTTCCGGTTCCGCGTCGCCACTTTCTGCAATCACACAAATGATGCAGGGCAAGAGATCTGGCGCACCGCCCTCGCGCGGTAGGTCTGACTACTCCAGGATGGCCGAAAGCCTTGAAGCCGACATGATCAAGAATCCCTACGCCGACCGAGCTCCTCCCCACCACCTGCACGTCTACTGCCACAAGCACAACACAATCCTCACCTTGACACGACCAAACGGCAACCCTCTTCTGTCCATTGGATGTGGTCAAATTGGTTTCCGCAAAGCCGGTCGCTCTGGCTTTGACCCAGCATACCAATTGTCTGCTCATTTCATGACCCAGATTCAGGAAAAGGGCTTCCTGCTGGAGATCGAGCGGTTGGAGGTTATCTTCCGTGGGTTTGGAAAGGGCCGTGAGGCGTTTACAAAGGTCCTCTTGGGCAACGAGGGACGACACGTCCGGGGACTTGTTGCGCGAGTGTCCGACTCCACTCGACTGAAGTTCGGTGGTACTCGCAGCAGACACGTGCGTAGACTGGGTTGATCTCCCTTCACAGGAGAGACCGTGTTTTTGTTTTAGGTTGGCTGCTTGTGTGCGGCACTGTACTGGATTGCATTGTGCGGAGAGACCACGGCAGTCCTTTTTGTGTTTTTATCTACATGGCGTGCCTGTTGCCATCTATTCTCTGTATATTAGAAATATCATGACAGGACTACACAAAAACCATCTGCAAGACCCCTGTAAATGGATACTGCCATAATAAAATCCGGGGAATTAGCAAATCTCCGAAGCTGTTTAGGAGGATGCGCAAGCTGCAGTGTATTGAATGGAAGAATTACCAAATGCGGTATAGCGCCCATCATCCTGTCGATCACGTTCTCGATTCACCCGCGACACATGTGCTTCTGCTTCAACTCTTATCCTTGTGGCTTCTTGTTTTCTGCGATCTAGCATTGTGATTTTATTCAAGCTTATTTGCAGTTCTATCCACTAAACCAAACGAGCCACTCTAACTTCATACTGAGCTACTGCCTGTTGCATGCAAGCTGCCCTTCCCCGCGAAATCTGACGGCGCACCTATCCACTGCTGCGGAGATTTGAGACGGACGGCTTGATGATTGCTAGAGACGTTCGACTGGGCCGTCCAAAACCGTTTGGATGCACCCTCTAAACCCTTTCCTCCGTGCCTTCTTTCGAAGCACTGTTCCTGGCCAGTGTATACCGGTCGAGAATCATGTAGGTGGATGTTGTGAATCTGTTGTCGGATCATCCGGAGTGTCTAATTGGTGTTTCGTGTGCTTCCCAGGTCTTGCTTGTTCCAACGACAGAATCTCTCATCGGTTCACGCGACCGGGAGTCCAACCTGCTATATTCCGATCTTGTCGCGTCAGAGGAGTTTCTAGGGAGCCATGTGCTTCGCATCCCAATTCATACCGGCTCTGCGAATTCCAAAGAGGAGAATAATGTGCGCGAAAACCGAGGGAAGGCAAAGCAGGTGACCACATTCAATGGGAGGACGGTGATCATCAAGGACAACTCAGTATACAGCAACAAAGGTGAGAGCCCTTACCGATGAATGCGCTCACCCGAATATGTTAGCTAATATAGGTAAATTTCTATCAGGATTCAAGTCACTCACACAAGCTCAACTGCTTTCCGACGTGCTTTATTACACTCCATCCAGCGACTCGCGGCCATGGCTGATTTACTACATCTCGCGCCCGTTGATCGGAACATATGACCCTGGGAAGATCTTACCAGCCGCAGTCCCTGGGACTGACACCAGGATCGCACCAATACCCCCGGACAAGAAATATGGAAACGGAGATTCAATTGGGACTCCACCAAAACAAGAGATCAAATCATTTGGGGAACTGCTAGCAAACTACCCGATGATAGCTAGACAAATGCATCCGGGCCTGGAAAGATTATTCAAAGAATTTGGAAAGGAACTTGGTAAACCACTGCCGCCTCCTCCTTCACGATCGCCATCTGCATCCGGCATTGAACGCGTTCACAAGCTGTCCCGCACCGAGTCTTGGACAGACGAAAGCTCTTCCATCCGCAGCTGGTCGTCACGCAGTAGAGGGCGACTGCCCTTCAACTCTGAGGAATACTTTGAGGATGACGAAGACCTCATGCGTCGAAGCTTGGAAACTGCGGTGACTGCTGCTATTGATCTTTTCCGCCTTGTTGACAAGCAGCAATTATCGTTGCTCGGTGCGACTACTGACCTCACTGGTCCTCTAGTGGAGCGACTAATAGAACGTTATGTTGCCGAACAAGTCCATGAGCCGCTGCTTTTCCCTCGTCTCTGTTCGTTCCGCCAGCCAGAGGACACAGAGCTGGATGCCCGCATCCGCCAGATGGAGAGCATCGATGTGTCCCAAGTCGGAATATCCGTTGAAGGTGGACACGAAGGGAAGCGAGAATTGATTCGCCGACTTGGGCGAGCCGTGGAAGAATTTCGGAAGATGAACGAGGCTCGATGTCCCCATGATATGCTGAACACCCTCCTTGGGACAGTGAAGGTCATCTCCTTCCCTGGAAGTTATGATCAAATGGACGGCACGCCCTCTGAAAAGGGAACTTCTTCTGTCACGATTAACGCTGATGTCTTGGTGTCATTGTTGCTTATTGTTGTCATACGTTCTCAAGTACGGCATCTACAAGCTCGATTGTTGTACATGCAGCACTTTATCTACATCGACGACGTTGATAATGGCGAGATGGGGTATGCTTTAAGCACATTTGAAGCTGTTTTGATGTATCTCGTAACCGACTCCGCCGGGCTACGGCGCGCCAGCGCTCGCAACAGACGTTTGTGGCAAGCAACGAAGGCTGGCAAAATATCGGATATGAAATCTATACTGGAACCGAACGAGGATCACGAATCAATAGACGACACGACTCCGCCGGAACCGGAGCGAAAGTCTGTACTGTTCCAAACAGATGAAGCTGAGGAGTTGGATGATCTCCCTCTTGAGAACTCTTACACGGGTCATACGAATGGCGACTCATACCGGGATGAAGCTGTTGTCGATGCACCGCCGCTATCCCATGTGTTTCCATTCCAAACTTGGGATGATCCTTCGATTATCCAAGAATCTCACCCGCACCGCCCAATCAAGAAGGTCTCAATGGACGTTCGCAGCTTATCGGAATCATCAGGTATCTCATTCATCTCCAGGACCGCAACCCTCGGGTCCATGGCCAGTGGGATTGACGGTGACAGTTCGATTGAGACCTTGACAAAAACCCAAGATCCTACTGGTCATTCCATACCGATGATGGCAGTAGAGGCCCGTCAGGCTGAGGCTTTGAAGTACCTGTTGACTCTAGAAGAATACTACCCCTCGGAAGAAATCATCCAAGACACCAACGTCGATGGGACCACGCTATTAAATGCTGCGGTGCAACTCGCACACACTGAGATAGTCAATATCCTCTTGGACTTCCTATTTTCAAAGACAGATACAAGCGTGGTTGCATTTTACTTGGCCAAAGCCGACGTCCACGGTCGCACTGTTGCCCATTACCTTTTCAGCACACCCTCGCTGCTAGGGAGACTTGGTAGCATCATCCCATGGCGACAACAAGACAAGCATGGACAGACACCGCTCTTTGCACTCTGTCGATCGTATGACCACCCAGAATACAAATCAATGGTTCAAACCGCTTTGACTGCAGCGCAATGGGCACAAGGTGACAACAAACCGCTTCAGCTTGATAACCATGTCGATATCAAGGGTAACACACTGCTGCATATCGTTGGTGATCCTGAGATTACCCGGCGCATATTGCAGGAGAGCGATTGCGATCCCAACGCGACCAACGACAAGAGATTTACGCCATTGATGATGGCCAGCAAATACGGGCGAGTTGATCAAGTTCGCATTCTCTTCTTAGACCCAAGAGTCGACGTTCATATCAAAGAAGCGCGTGGTTTAACAGCTGTGGAATTGGCTAAAGATGATGAGGTGCGAAATCGCATTGATGACTTGATCCTGTTGTCTCATCCTCCATCGGCTTGCGGAGATCCTTCGGGCCGTGTCACAACGGTCGTGCGATCGTATTTCGTCGAGGACGCAACCGTGCGCTTCATCCTCAAATCCGGCGCGCCCTTTCCTCCCTCTGAAACTATGGCATCCTCGCGGCCCGGATCGACAACATACACCGTTACGACCTGCCGCCGTAATTTCTCCGACTTTGAGAATTTGGCTAAATGGCTTGCAGTGGAACATCCAGCATCTTACATGCCGTCTCTCTCGGATTTCCGGAACCCATTCCAGATCCACTCGAAGCCATCGCGGTCTGTACTCCATGATCTCCAGGAAAGGCTGGACCGGTTCCTGAAGACGCTTCTCGCCCATCCAACCTTTTCAACTCACGAAATGCTGTGGGAGTTCTTCCTCGTTCCTGAACTTCAGCCTGAGATGGTGGCCGACCGGTCGCACCGCAAGGCTGCCGTGCTCACGGAGACCATCGCGGACGAATACGCTCCGGTCTCACTAGAGGGCATGCGCGACACAGAACAGTTCATCACCCACGCCCAGGAGATGGTGCGCGGTGTACATGTCAACACGCGTTCCCTGATTCGCCGCGGGCACGCATTGCAGAATGCAACATCCGATCTCGCTGATGCGGTGATGATATGCTCATCTGTCCTTGCTACCCTCCGGGCGCCCACCAATGTACTTCCAGTCTCACACATCGAGGCCTTTGCTCGTTACGCCAGCTACCTATCGACCTCTCGGTCCGACTCCTCTCCTCTCCTCCAGTATTTGGCAGCCCTTTCCTCGGTCGACAACACGACAGCTGCAATTCTCATCTCTTTATCCCGTCCACTAACCCTCATGTCCTCCCTCTCTTCAACAAACCGCCATATCTCTCGCTCTCGCTCCTCTCTCCTCTCTTCCTCCCTCCCCCGCAAATTCAATATAAACCTACCAGGCTTCGAAGAGTCTCGCCAAAAGTCTGTCCGTGACCTCGAACAGAAGATTCGCGATGGCGAATCCGAGTCCACTCGACTGGCCAAGGAGATCTCGTGGAACAAGGATGTCGTGGTTGGCGAACTCGCCGGCTGGACATCATGGCGGGAAAAGGTCGGGCGTGAGGCCATCCGAGCATTTGTCAAGGATACCCTTGTACGGGAAAAGGAGCGCGGCAAACGCCTTGAACGGTGTTTGCGCAGTGTACGCGATATGAATGCATGAAGATGAAGATGCCATATCCGGATAGATCTCAAGTACTTTTCTTTTTGTGTTTCTTTCTACTTTCTACCTGTACATCTCATGGCGAACATGTGTTCGAGAATGTTGCTTATGTGTTGCTTTTTAATTGTCGGTTTTATGTCTGAAGCGTCTCCTGGACTGGAATAGCGAGGCGCGTGGAGGTGGGACTTCCCCTTTGTTTTTTTTTGTAGCTCAGACAATGAAATATAATGATCATTGATTTCTTGCCCCAGTCACTTAGGCCTAATAGGGAGGGGCGATGCCACAGGGCTGTCCTGGCTCCATTTTGTCACTTCCTGTCTAACTGAATCCTCTCTGTACTTGAAGCCCAACATTTGTAAGAGCATTAAATACACCGATAGGTTTGGTAACTACGCTGTAAGGTAATAATAAGAATAGTTGGCCCGTATATCTTATTGTCTTTTAATCTTTCTAGTGGTCCTTACGGCATTCGTGATGGTCCCTAAAAGTCCTCGTAGGTCTTTAGATATCAAAACACAGCCAGTTGACGCCACGGGCATATGTTCACATAATTATTCGTCATTGCATACAATACCTCCATTGTTCCTGTTCGCTTTCTGTTCAATCTATCTCGCGTATCCTAGCTTCACAATCCACCTAATGAAATGGATCCGATTGAGGTAACTAGTCACCTGGTTGGTACCTGCTTTGTCAGGCCTTACCTAGCTATACGCAGCTTCCTGTTTAGCCGTAGAGAATCAATGGTTCCTTCTCGTCTCTCCTCTACGAGAATCGGTGTGTTTGCTCGAACTGGTACATCTCATAGCTCTCGGGTTCTTGATTGTGTGGCTACCAAATCACCATGTCCTTTCAGCCGAACCCCAGACCAATCTTCACGGGCTACAGGCCGCCTCGCTTGTATACAGAGCTCAGGGTCGGCAGTGGTCGTGTCATTCCCACAGAATTCATTCCTCCAAGCCCAGATGATACGCCGCGATCATTGTTCCCCCATTGCTCTAAAGTGACAGTGGCCGAGCGAGTCCATCGATTCATTCGCATCACCCCCAACAACCGATCCGTTGAGAACGAATTCCTCATCTATACGGACGGTGCATGCTTCGAAAACGGCAGTATAAACGCCAAAGCAGGATGTTCCTTTGTTTTCAACGATTCTACATCCGGCTTCGCACGCTTCGCTCTCGAGTACAAAGGACCCACAGGTCAACAGCACATGCAGACAAACAACCGCGCTGAAATCCGCGCCATCATTGCAGCGCTGCGATATCGAGACTGGGCTGCGGAAGGATTCACTCGTTTGGTTATTGCAACAGACTCGAAATATGTGGTCGAGGGCATCACGAGCTGGATATGGGATTGGCTGCGGTGGGGTTGGGTCACGACTGCCGGGGAACCGGTTAGGAATCGAGATCTGTGGGAGTGTCTTCTTGGGGAAGTGGAAATGTGGCAAGAGAGAGGGTTGACTGTTCAGTTCTGGTGGATTCCGAGAGAGTTGAACATGAAGGCGGATCGTCATGCTAAATCGGTGGCACTTATGGAGAGACATGTTCTCTTTACCGATATCCCTGGTATCGTCTAGGGCTCTATCTAGAGGCAGATCCTTCATTTCTGTGCTGGAACTCATGATAGCCGAAGGAAAGGAGAATGCATCAACTGGGATCAGCACACCAAAGAACAAGGCTCGGTCCACCAAAAGCGCAAATGAAACAACGCAGTGAGTCTATGAACCCAGTCTCTTGGGTATTACTTCTGTATATCTTAGTACTTTCACATCAAGTGATGAGCAATTGAATTTGTATTGTTAGGGCTATTTCTTCTCTTCAACTGACCATCTGTACTTTCGTAAGATAATTATGCTTCACTAAGCCATGCATTTCCCCAGTGAATGGTATTTGCCTGGGCCATGCACAATCAAAGGTGTGAGTACAGGACTGTTAGTGTTTGCTGCAGTTTAAAACTTGGTATCTCCCAACTTCGTGGTCGGATTTGTATACAATGAACAATTGGATTAATAAAAAAAAAAGCATTGGGAAGACTGGGACACTATACATAATGAATAAGAGGTGTCAGCAAAAGAAATCCAGTCCAAGAACATGAACTTCCAAAGACATTAATGGTAAAGGGGAAATCTAAGATAAGGAATAGTGCACTAGTCACGAATGGAACCTGAATATATCCCAATCTTTCAGGTTTGAGCCAATACCCGCCCCCTCCCAAAATAAAAACCAAGCCAACAGCCCACTACATGCCACCAACAGTCAGAGCTGGCTGAAAGGAAAAGGAGCAGGGGGGACAGAAGTCCATTGGGGCTCATTTTCAGCGGAAAGGTCCACCAACACTGGAGAAACGGGGGAAGTGGGGGTCATCGATCCAACAGAGCGGATAGTTCTCGAGTGAGCCATCCTCGAAGCCTCCGCGTCATTGAACATCCGAGATGCAGCCTGCAAGACACCTGCACTGGACGGACGACTCGATGCACCAGAAGCAGCATTCGACCGACGTGTATATACCTGCGAGTTGCGGGATGTCGATGGGCCAGTGGGACTTTGAGGGTGGTGCGAGTTTGAAGATTGACTAACAAGCGAAAACGTCTCAGTGCCAGCAGAGGTAGTCCAAATCTGGTAAGATCCAGCCGGTGGGACGATGGATGACGAGATTGATGCTCTTGATGTTGTGACTGATGAACGCTGTCCCGAGCTGCTTGTCTGAGTCCGATCCGACGGTGTGCTAGCAGTCGTAGTCCACATCTGAGATGATCCCGAGGATGGGACGACCGATGACGAGGTAGACGCTCTCGGCGTCGTGCTTGATGAACGTCGTCCTGAGCTACTCCACTGAGTCTGATCTGACCGCGGCTCGTCGGTGCTTGATTCTTGGGTCAGGATCTGGGTCAAGATGTGTGTATCTGCAGATGAAGAAGCTGCCATATCATATCGCGTGAGATAAGGGCGAGATGGAGACTTGCAGCGGACAATATCGGCGTCGCCAATGATGATGGTCATGGATGGAGACCGACTTCTGTTAAACATGATTGAGCTCCGTTCGGGCTGGATCTCCTTCATGAGGAAGTCATCTAGGGTCCTGCCTGTGTCCTCGGCCAGTGACACTGCGGACTGGTCGAACTGGTCATTTTCGTGACTTCCCTGGCGACGAAGTCGTCGGGCACGGAGTCTTCGTCGAACGTACCACACCAGTAAGTAGATGAGGGCCCCGAGTGTGAGGATTCCGAGAATGGTGGCTGTGGCAATGGCGAGCTTTCCGTAGTCCCCTGATCCCCGTGCACGGAGGGATTCCATGATGGAAGTTGGCAGCGAATGAATATTTTGCTGTCTTGAGGCCGGTGAGTTATAGAGAGAGCCGGACTGTGTTGGATATTCCGGATATAACATTGGCATCAGTGAGCTTCTCAAATACAGCAGGTGCGATGTAGGACGTATGGCAACTGCCGCCGTAAAAACGTAATCTATGGGAGGCGAGACCGAGCACCCGCAACATCATTGTTGGCCCTATATGGATGGTGCATAATGCGCAATTTCATCGCTTCAACGCGTACAACGTGCAATCGTAATTTCTCGAGGTCAACACTCTCACTCTCCCTGTCGCGCGCATTTCGCCTTCTTTCGATGAGCTAACGTTCGACGTCACAATTCTCGACGAGACACTTTTCACCTGCTGTCTCGCATATACAATCAGATCCTTTTAGACTAGAGCTAGAGTTAGTGCCAGTAGGGGTTTTGGTTTACCGAAACGTCATGTTCGTGGAATGTCAACTGATTTGAGTAAGATCGGATCGGGAAACCTGCATCTTGATAGACGTCAACGTCGCGGGTGCATTGTAGAGTACAACCGGCATTGCAGTCCCTGTCTTTGTGACTTTACACGATACTGAGAGTATTGCAATTTGGTTTGGTCACGGGGGCTTTGGAGGCTCATACATAAGCATAGGATTTATGCATAATTATTAATTTAATGTTTAATTAATAATGTACAATATGTTAGTCAGCGGATCAAAAACCAACCGTACATATTTCGGTCTGACATGGCAGTCTCGCTAGAGTCAGCGCTAGTTCCTACTAGCTGGTGATTGGGCCTAGATTCCATTGCGGGGCGGATATTTCCTTCACGGATCCAATACGAAGTATGTGGGAGAGAAAAACTTATCGAGATTTTCCAGATAAACATGAACCTCGGGAGTGATTCGTAATCTAAAATAGAAATCGCCTTTGGATTTTCAATCCGAGGTCGAACGTCGATCTCCCAAGGTTCGATTTCTTTGCCACTCCACTTGGGGATCGGCAGTGTGTATAAAGTGTTCATAACAATCCCCGTCTGACATTCCTTGGCGTTATAAGGTACAGCCACGTCCTTTGAGATATCCCCTGAAAGTAAGCAGTCGATTAATATTACTGGATTTTAAATCACAAAGAGACATGCAACAATGCAAGATAAGGTTGTGGCTATTCATAGTTTGACTCTACAGTCCGAAACCCATAAGTGGGCTTCGGCATCGGGTAGTGTTTGTCCGTGTCTCAAATATCGAAGCAAGGTTGGAATGTATTGGATCCATACGGAGTACGGAGTACGTAGAAAGGGGATAGGACGTGATAGGGCATATTTTAAACCGGTCCGGGCTTAGCCAACTTGGGCTTATTTCTCAGCCGTACTTCCGTGGTCTTGGCAAGTCTTTTTTTCACTTTTTTTCCTCTGTTGGGATTCTTGGGATTGGGATGAGATTGGGATGGGATTCGTCAAAGTGCAATAGAGATTTGCAAATATCATAATATAGTTAAAGGCTGATGTTCTCCACCCTCGGGATTGGATTCCGTGCTCCGTTCGTACTCGTATCCTTATTACATCGGTATTGTATCCGATACATTTCAGATTCTCGGGCACGCGACATTTAGCGACTGCATTTAGCTGGTCCCTTCCCCCCCCCCCTGATTGTCCTGTTTGTGTCTTGTTTCGCTTTCGCTGTCTCCAGCGCTTTTTTGGAGGCGTATATCATTAAATAGACACAAATATGGCGAGCACACTCTTTATTCGGGATGCAGAGACACCGGACCTGGGAAAACCGCAGTTAGCGTCCCACGCATGGCTTGAGCCCATTGTAAGTTTACCAGCTACGTGCATCGCGCAACGTCTAATCTCGGGGACAGGTGGTTGTGAGTATCATGGTTGGGTCGTTGATTGTGAACCGTTGCAGAGACTCCAGCTCCAGCAAGATCGATTACACCCTTCTGGAGGAGGGTGCTCATCCCGATGCGCATCTTGCCAACAGCGCGCAGACCAAATCCGAGAATGTATACGGGATCAATATCAAGAATCGGGACTCGTCGCGCTGGGCGCACCACATTCACAGCAGAATCCTGCAGAAACTCCCGTTCTTGGTTGAAATGTTCTACTGGAGTATGAATTACCTGTTCTATTCCGTGACAAAAGCCACCGCGCAGTGGCTCTCTCCTGCCGACATAGGCGTTGTTGCAGTGGCGCGAGGCCATGCCGTCGACGTCCTCAACTTCGAACATAAAACCGCTTCTTGGATATTCCCGATCAACGAAGCCGATTTCCAATCCTTTTTCATCCATAACCATCCCTCGATCTTGACTATGTTCAATCGCATTTATTCATTAATCCATATTCCCGGCACAGTGCTGTGAGTAACTCTCCATCTCTTCACGTCGGGTTCCAAAAGCTAATCAGCTAAAATCACACAGATTCCTCTCCTGGTACTACTACGTCGCCAAAAACCATGCCTCCTTCGCCATCGCCCGCCGCACCATGACACTCGGAAACCTCGCCGCCTTCTTGGTATTCTGCGTCTACCCCCTCATGCCACCCCGACTCCTTCCTGAATCATATGGCTTTTACGATACCGTGCGCCAAGGCAACGCCGAAAGCATTTGGGTCGGTGGAAAATCCGTGAACCAATTCGCCGCCATGCCCAGTCTACACTTTACCTATGCCTTTGTGATCGGGTGTACATTCCTCCACCACTCTGGATTCCTGCAGAGACTCCAACGCAAGCCGACGCAAAAGTCACGTCTGACCGAGTTTGGATTTTTGACACTCGCTATATGCTACCCGATTCTTGTCCTGAGTGTGATCGTTGCTACGGCAAACCACTACTGGCTCGATGCTGTTGTGGCGATTTTCACGGTTACCTTGTCCTACCGCTTCAACAGACTTCTTATCTTGCTACTTCCGATCGAATATGCACTGTGTTGGTGTCTGCGACTGGCAAAGCCGGTTCCTACCACTGGTGACAAAGCTTCGAGATGAACAGAAGCCGAGTGGGGGATTTATATACAATGTGGCCGGCAATGGGCAGTGGCGCATAGTTGGTAAATTAAAAAGATAATGTTAATTTTTCACCAGAGCTATTTGGTTCGAGTTTTTTTTTATTCTCCTGAGGGCATTTATCCAAGTACTAAGCTTGTGCTTGATTGTGGTCAGTTGGGCAGATTTGGGGAGTCAATCCTGGCGCTCCCTTTCCGCACTCACATCAACTTGGTATTACTTACTCCTTCCCATCATTCTTCCGAATATCAAATCTGTGAACTATGAACATTAAAGCTTTAAGGTTGACGGATTGCGATCCACCCGGATATCTCTGGCCAGCCTTGTGGGGCGGATCTTCAGCAACAGATCTGCGTTTGGGCGCCATAAGCGGTTGCGGATTCTTACTTTAGTCTCTTTACATTGAAGACGCTTAATCAAACAATGGAAAATTCATGGCGGGAAACAGAAAAAAATGAAATCCAACGCTCTAAAGTCGAGCTCTTTCCAACACCTTCTACCCCCATCAGACCCGATACCTAGGCACCTTAATTGTTTAGAAGGAAAAGAAAACGAAACTCGATTCAACTCTTTCCAAATCCTCGTGAATCCGGATTTCTGAGCTTCCCAGATGCAATCTGACCCCTCGTTAGGAACATGTGCGTAACAAACGTTTGTCTGCGACGAAGCGAGAGCCGGACATGATGTGCTCGGATACCTCCGGCTCCTACGTTCTCACGGACTGTGGATTCAATCCAACGGTAGGCTATCAATCATGCATCTTCTGCCTGTATAATGCGGTAGTCTCAAGTCCAGAATTAACATCTTATAGGGCAGTTGGAACTGCACTCGGAAATACTACTATCTCGAGGGCATTTATGATGTCCGCGGGTCATGACTGAGAATGACACGACGGAGAGGAGACATACGGACATAAGAACTAGAGAGGTTGTTGGGAGCAGAGAACTGAGTTATGCTGATGCGGTGTGGCGGCGTAGTTCACACAGCACGTCAATCAGGGCTTACTGCCTTATTTTGGCCTGGATTTTACCTGTGTCTCATGTCCAACTTGAGCATTAGGCTACTTCTCAACAGAAGACTATGCCATTGAATTTAGAAGGGGAAAAAAAAGGTAGAGTTCCTAAACCACTATAGAAGAAAATGGGATTCTACTCTCTTTCACTACTGCGAGGAGTTAATGTGCTATATATCAACCGAGTAACAAACTCGGTACAACAATAATATGTATTAATATTAAGATACCAGACAAAAGCAAAATAGATCACAAAGGAGGGAAACAATATGCTTCATGTATGCAGAGGAGATTAATTTGACATTCATGTTCGTCGTGATGGCATAGCCGTTTTATGACAAGAAACAGAAATGCTCCAAAAGGGGAAGGGGAGCTTATGGTTTGGCGAGTTGTTCCTTACGGAAGAACAGCAAGAAGCCAGCACTGCGGAAATATGTTAGCAATCATTCCATTTAACAACGGTCGTAAAGAGAAACATACCAGATCAACAACTGACAGAACAAAGCAACCCAAAACCAGGCATTGGCCAAGGAATCGGCGCCCCTGGTCATGTCAGGAGAAATCGGGCCGGGGCCCGTATTGTTAGGGCCGAAAGCTCGAGCACAGATAGTCGCAATGGATCCCAGCACCTGAGATGCAATGAGAGCGAAACACATGTGGACTCGAGTGAGTGTTTGTAGAAGGATGATACCGAATCCAAGACCTTGAATGGAATCCAACACGCCCAGCCACAGCCAGAGACTGCGAGACACGAGCGCACCGGAAGTGTATCCCCCAACCCAGGGAAGATAGTATCCGATGCCGGAGACAGCCCACCAGATTTGGATGAAGCGGGGTGCGCCCAGGCCGCAGGCAAAGACGGGAAGGAACCAACTGTGTTTCTTGGAGAATTTGCTGACGACGAATAGGAATATGCACCAGACGACGCCGAAGAAGACAATACAGAGGATGACAATCTGCCATGCGTGGGTGTGGATGGAACCCCACAGGACTGGAGAGGAAATGTTAGCACGGATGGGTGTGCGAAATTTGGAATGGGGGAATTAAACTTACAGCTCCAGTTGCGACCATATGGTGCGCTGAGGAAGAAGTTCTGTAGGATGACCGCGATGAAGTTCCAAGAGACAATCTTTCTGCGGAAAAGGGACTTGTAGAAGGATGGAACCTTGCCGGGCTTCTGGCGGTAGTAGTTGGGAAGTCCCAAAGCCAACAGAACACCAATGGAACACAGGAAGACGGCGATAGGATAACAGATCACACTTGAAGAAGGTCAGTAAAAGAAGTCAGGAGATAAGAGTGAAAGGGATATTTACCTCATTTTCCAGCTGTTGGCAATGCTGTTCTCAGGGCTCAAGAGACCCGCCGAAGAAGCCTTGGTCATGGTGGAACCCCAGTACCAGAGCGCAATAACGTACGCCTGCTGGATACCTTGAATAACACAGGCGCGGAAAATCCAGGTTTCAACGGGAGCACCTCCCTCGTCACCGAAGTTGGAAGCGAAGAAAATGGATCCACTGGAGGAGGCTGCAGCGTAGAAACCGGTGCCGACATTTTGGATCCATCCCCGACTGAACTCATCTTTTTGCCAGTGAGCAGACCCAATCATGAGGAATGCGAGACCGTAAAAGAACCAAGGCGTAGAAAGACAGACGACAGACTTGAAGTACCGGTACACGAGCCACCAGCAAATGGATGTAATGGCATATGTCGTGGCAATTCCATACAACTTCTCCGCAGTCTGACCAACTTCGCCTGTGAGTAGGGTGATCTGGTATGAGTTTGCGGCGATGATTTGGCCCAGAGCGAGGAAGATGGAGTAGACCGGCCAATCTCCAATCTTGATCTGCATCCACTTCTTGAGGCCAGTGGGAGGGACATAGTCCTTTCCGAGCAGGAACTCATCATCTTGTAGAGGAATATCTTCGTTGCTGTTCGAGTTGGAGACCATGTCATCATTGTAGAACATGTTGTCCGGGGTGTCTGTGTTTCGGGTAGAATGGCGAATCGATGGTGTGGGAGATTTGGTGCGACCCAGTCTGGCATTGCGGAATCTGTCGAACCACTGTTGCTCACTCTTGATCAAGAACTCTTCGATACAAAGTTGTGACTCGGAGTTCGATCCGTTCAGGGCATCTAATCTCTTGTCGAACGTCTTGTAGTACTCGCCAGTGCTATCCGTGAAGAAAGGATCAACCTTCTGTAGCTTGAAGTCGGTCTTGTTGCCGACAACAGAGTCCAGAGAGAGAACGGACGCGGAACTGAAACGGTTGGACTGTCCAAATGGCTGGGGAGGAAGAAGGAGGCTCTCAGCGCCTGGCGGTGTTCCGGGACTTCCCGGGCTTTCCAAAGGAACCATGAACCTGGGATGCAAAGACTCTTGACTGGGTCGTCTGCTTGGAGAAGAAGGCATGTGTTGAGAACGGTCCTTTTGGGCAGCCTGGGCTCGTCGTCCTGCCTCGACTTGGGCTGGAGTGAGAGTGTATTCGTCATCATCGCCATACAGGTTGTGGGCAGTGTCCTCGTCGCTGCTATCGCCTTCGATATCAGTGGCTCCGTTTTCATCGCCTTCTGCGATGTCATCTCCTGCTCTTCTACGACGACGTCCAGCGTGACCGGGGCCGGAGCGGACACCCAGGGAGAGAGAACGACTGAGTCCCGACTTGGGTTTCTCCACATCATCTGGGTTGGGATCTGCGCTGTAGCTGACCTTCTTTTGTGGAGCAATGTTGTTCATTTGATTCAAGGAGTAGCTGCTGTCTCTGGAATGCGTGAATGGAGAGTTCATGCCGGGTGAAGGCAATCCGCTCGGTAAGTGAGTCATGGAAGCGTTGAGACTGCTAATTCCAGAAGAAGTGCCAGGTCGAATGCTGCTGGAACCCTGGTTCTTGGCCACCTTTTCGTGGATCGCGATGGCAGTGGATTGCAGGATCTCAAGATCCTCAACCCATTGAGCGACGGGGAAACGCTGTTTCGCAGATCGGGCACGCATCATGGCACGAACGGATGTCTTGGAATTGAGCGCAGCTTCAATTGCAAGCTTGAATTGCATGAGGAGATGAGACGTCGAGATTGATTCCACATTGTACCACCAGCCTGGCATTTGACCAAGACCACCAACACGGGCTCCGATGCCCAATGCACCCTTTCGGCCGAACTCCACGGCAACCAGTCCGAAGGGCTCGTCACGAGATGGAATTAGGGCGAACTCGGCACCAGAGAAGATGAATGGGGGAAGTGCAGTGAATTCAGGCTTAGAGAAGACTCGTCCGGGATAGATTTTCATCATGTGGTCAAGCTTGAGGGCGGCGAATTTACCGTAGAGATCGATAACGGGGCCAATGCAAATCAATTGCACGTTAGGGCGAGATTCGATAACACCGGGCATTGCGTCCGCAATAAGATCAACACCCTTTTGCATAGACCAGCGACCGACAAAGACAAGCAGGTCGGCATCAGGGTTCTGGTCGAGGCCTGCCCATTCCTGGGCCTGTCTCTTAAGCTCAGCACGGCTAGCCTCGTAGGTTTTATCCACAGTGATATCTTGCTCCTTGGTGGGCTCCTTTGTCCACTCACCGACGTCAGATGGATCAGGGTTAGGAAGATTGCCGACCTTGTGGAGACCCCAGAAGATAGGATAGCGAGCGTAAGACCGTTTGCCGTACTTCTTAGAGACACCGACTGCACCGAAACCGTTTTGGTGGACGCGGAGATAACTTGCGCCGGCGTGCAGCAAGTTGAACACTTCACCGAATTGGACGTAACGACGAGCGACCTCTTCGTCGAGGTTAAAGACGGAGCAAACCTCTTCCTTTTCCTTAAGAGTTCGCATAGGCCAGAGACCCTGGAACTCAGCATTGTGCAACGACAGACAAGCGGGGATCGTTCTTGGTAGCAAGTAAAGAGGTGCAAGAGAACCGTGGTAGTCGTTGATGTGGTAGGCGTCAATTGGGAATCGCTTGATGGCTTCCGCGATACACTGGTTCCATGCTGAATAGTACACTGCACTGTCAAGATCATCCATGCGAGCAGGGTAGGGTTCAGTCTTCGACTGTTGACGGAACACCGGAGCATCAAGCAGAACGTAGGTGATATTGTTCAATACGTGGTACTGGACTTGAACCTGGTAGGGGCTGCCGAGAATAGTAACTTCCATAGGCTCTGCCATCTGGTCCACTGGGTAATCGACACCTCCAACGCAAGGAACGACCCAAATTAGGTCTTGGTGACCTAGGGTCTTACCCATGAGTTGAGCCATGACACCGAGACCACCGATCTTAATTTTGATGGCCCAATCCTCAATATCGTACTCCATGGTAGCGATGAGAACCATGCGTCGCTCGCCGGTCGCAAGAGCTCCACCTAGAGCGGTGGTGCTCTGCATGAAGCCGGATTTGTTGGCTAGACGCATCAATGGGTTTGACGCATCCCTGCGAGACCGGGAATCCTTGATCTTATTCCAAAGTGCGAGTGGGATGAAGCTTTGCTTCTCACTCACACCGACCTGGTTGAATTTGACCTTGTAGAAGGACTTCATGAAGATGTAGACACATCCCACAGCAGTGAGGAAGGGTATGATCCAGAATAACACGAACATGATAATCTGCGTGGACTGAGGTCCAACCGGATCAAGCCAGAAACGGAGAGATCCGTCGTCAAAGTAGAGCTTGTGGGCGAGATAGCCTTTGGCTGGCGCTTGGGTGATATTGATCAAGGTCGCGCTCAAAGAAGACGGTGGACTTCGGTCCAGGATCGTATCATTGTCGGTGTCACCCAAAACCCAAGTTTGATCGGGCTTTCCGTCTGGGTTCATTCCCCAGATGTTGAGCTGCCCGACTGCGGGCCATTCGGACGTGAAATGGAAGGACCAGACTCCAGTTTTGGTGTTGAGTCTGATTTTATTGTCGAGGCCCGCGTCGAATCCATACTGATTGTAAGGCCCGTTGAAGAAGGCATGGGGGAATCGTCGTGTGACTGGGTGATTCCAGTCAACGTCACCTTGCTGCACGTAGTCGCTGCTTCCGGTCAAACGACTCCAGTACTCAACACGTATATGATCGCCCTCCCACTTCTGGGCGTCGGTTCCAACCCAGTCGAGCCTTGCAGTGGTATCATTTCCACCTTTGTAGTCAAACCATTTGGAGTATGATGTTCCCCAATTGGTAGTGTAACGGTATTTGTCCGCACCAGCGGCGTGATGCTGAATGAAAAGGGTGTTGTTTGGCCATTTGTGGAGTAGACTGCTCGAATAGTTGGCAGTAGTGAATACCATAGGGTTATCAATCTGGCCGATACGGAAGAGGAAGTGATCAACAGCGTGGGTACTGGAGCTCTTGTCGGAGTTAGTTGCGTTGGTGACTGTCAATTTATGAACTCCATTGTACACCCCAGTGAGGTTTGCTGTCCACCTCCAAACACTTGGGATCTCAGCAGTCCAATTTGTTTGGAGCATGGGAGATATGCTTTTGCAATCGACAGTTTTGGCATCTACAGTTGGAACCTTCCCATTCTCTGTGGATGATTGCAAGGTAATTCCCTTGGTCACCGAGTCACACAACATTTCTTCCGAGAAGTAAAGCTCAATTGTCACATCCTCGGGTAGGTTAGGCTCCACGGTAGAACGCAGTGGGGAATCATGGCCTGGTTCATGGCTCAAATGAGCGCCCAAAGCACGGCCCGGAGTGAATTTGGTGATCGTGGGGCGAGGTGCCTTGTATGCAGCGAGAGGGACGTACGCGCGGAACTCATATGCCTTCATTCTCATGCTTTCCACGCAGCCATTAACTTCCTTCGACCCATTGAAGCCGAGCTTAATCGCTCCATCCTCCAGTTTGATCTCGTCGTACGGGTGGAAAAGGTTCTTCACTGTGGTACCGGATGCAAATGGAGCGACCAGTGTCTTGTTCGTATTTGTGGATTTGCAGTTGAAGCTGTATGTTCTGGTGTCATTGAGGTTTTGGTAAACAAGCCAGACCGGTTGGTTGTTGGCATTAGAGCCCAAGTCTTGCACCTGGGTGTTCACATCCCTGTAAACAGACCACATTCCGGTTTCCGTCTCTGTGGTATTGGAACCAGGGTAGAGGATCCAGTCGGTTCTCTTTGACAAACTTCCTAGTGAATAGCCATCGTTGAGAACAGGGTACTGTTCGCGCAAGTGGTACATCTGCTTCAGGATATTTCGCACAGGGTGGGCAGGGTCGCGGTGGTCATAAGCAACTGTCACGTCCTCGCAGCCGTGTTGAGCGGCCAAAACAGGCCACTTATAGTACTGGGATGACTTCAAGTGGAAGCAGCCATGGGTCATCCAAGCGGTTGCAGGCGACATTGACTGTCGCCCATAAATGTAGTTCTCCGCAGTGGCATCCAAGATATAGAAGTTCTGCTCTTCTCCCCAAAGAAGGAGTGGGATTCCGGGGAGCAGCAACGTAGTCACGAAAGAACCAAGTAACTGTCGATGGGTACCGTTGGCAATCGATGGCCAACGGAAGACATCTTGATTCGTCGCACCAAACATGTGGCGAGGGTCGAACTTGCCGGTGTTAGCATTGATCAAATCATTCGATCTCAACATATAGTCCCAGCCCGTAACCCAGTCATCAGGCGCATCAAAACCAGCAGAAAGCTGTCCGTCCATGCCGAGGAATCGAGTCAAGGCACGATATGTCGTGTAATGGAAGGCCGCACTGTCGATTGCTTCATGTCCCGCTTCACGCAAGAAGTACTGGGCAGAGGACTCATTTGTCAACTTCATTGTGGCGGTTGAATCATCAGGCCACTGATTGGGCTGCCTGCCCCTTCCGAGGTAAATGGCACCAAATTCATTTCCACCCGTGATTTCACCAGTGATAAAAAAGTTCTCCTTCCCGACCTCGCGCGCGCATTCCCGGTAGGCAGCGGACATATCTCCAAGGGCATCCACAGTGGCTTGGGTGCCCTTATCATAACGGAAACCATCAATATCCAAAGACTTAATAATCATGCAGGAGTGCCGGATCAACCTTTCGCGCACACTCGGGTTCCATTCGCGGAGACGATCCTGGACGGAGGCGAACTTGGCCAGTTGTCGCTTCCAATCGGGCCACACACCGAAAGCCTCAATGTCACCGTACTGGTCGAAATCGCTGTCGAAACATCCAACCAAGCCCGTGAGCTGCGATTGAGGTACAGGTAGTCCATTTTCGTACCAGAACCGAGGGTAGTCACAGCTCTGATTGTAGTTGCCAACTCCAATATCGAAGTCTCTGTAGCGGCGTTCACTCTTCCACACTGTTGGATATTCTTTCTCAGAGAATGGAGTTGACGTGTTGAGATGGCCTTCAAATCCAATCAAATCGCCCATTCTGTATATATTCCGTTAGATCTGCTCTCTTATCTGCGCATACGGGGATAACTTACGTGGCAATGGTATTGTCAAACAAGACATACATGCCGCGCTTGTGGATTTCAGTGATGGCATTTCGCCAAGTCTGGATGGTACCATAATGTGCGTCAAGAATCGTTGTATCCAAAACTCCATATCCGTCCGAAGTCCACGGCTGGTTCAGCAAGGAGGTACCTGCAATATAAATACCCTGGGTATTGTGAGCATATACTTTCTTACCACTAGAAAGTCACACATGAGACAAACCTTGATTCCCATTCCTTGGAGATAGTCCAGTGTATCAACAAGACCCTCGACATCGCCACCATGGCGTATGCGATGATCAACATCATGCTCGAAGGTGGTTCCGTTAATGTTGTCATTGGAAGGATCGCCGTTGACGAAGCGATCCAAGAAGAGAGAGTAAAAGGGGAAGCGCCAGTTTTCCGGGGAGGGGTTGTATTTCCCCTCATGACCAGGCCATGTTCCCGAATAATCTGCTGGGTTGGTGGCCGTTTTGTTTGTATTGAGGTTATAATCCAGATAAGCCTCGTCGTAGGGCCAAGCTGTGACAGTCGTCGCAAGAAGCGAGACCAGTCCGCTGGCGAGTAACCACTTCATGGCTGGTGACTGCGCGGAGCGAGCTGTTGGGTGATGGTTGCACGCCTCGGGCAATGCGGAGGTCCCCGCTGGCATGAAAGGCTGAGACACCCTATGAAAGATATGGAGATGTGAAGCTCTCAATTGCCATGAAGCGGTGGGAAGTGGGTATCTGGTGAAAATCACGTAAATTCCCAAAGGCGTCAAAGGTGGCTGTGTGCCCAAAAAAAGATAACGAGAGACGGGCTGAACTAGCAAACGAAGGACTGGGGATGAGAGATGGAAAGGAGGAATCGAATGTGGAAGGGAGAAAGAAATGATCACATAACAACAGTGCTAAGTCCCAAGTGCTAAGTGCTAAGAGGCTAGTCGCCTTGAAGCTCAAGATAAAAATAAGCAGATGAGACAAACCCCATATCAAATTCTAAGAGCCCCAGTATTGGAGTATTGGAGTATCTTAGATTCTAACGCCTCAGCCTCGGTAATTTTCCTTTTTTTTAAAAAAAAAAAATTGTAATTGAAAAAGAATTTCCCTTTTGGATTCAAATGTGACCGTTTCGACCAATACCAGAATACATAGGAGAATATGCACGGCATTCTTCTCGGAATAGGAAACCCCTCTGTGACCGTTCTTTTAGAAGAATATATGGAGCCTGACAACGGGGATACCCGATTCGCACGTTTTATGTATGTAAACTATTGGATTGGACCCACGCCACTTGCTACACCGTAGACCCTGTATCTTTACAACCACCACAGATACTGCTTATCATGGCAGGACACAAGTTGTGTTACAGATATTGCTAGTCTTACAGGTCTATTCTCTGAAAATAAGAATAAAAGATAACTTTCACTTCTGCCGACTATTATAGGTAAATGTTCTTTGATGCACCGATGATTTTCTAGACCCGTAAATATCAACCTATGACAATGCCGATATACCTTTCGGTCATGGCCGGGTGGATTTGGAGCCGAGTTACTGGTAGCCCGACTTTCCCGATTGGCCGGTAATGTGAGACCCGCCCACTCGGTATTAGGTCAAATACGAGTTACATTTGGTGCGTCTTTAATGGTTTTGTTCTTTTTTCATTTTTCTTTTCTTGGTATGAAATATTCCCTGGGATCTCAAAAATGGTACAAGTCTAAATCTTCCTTGGAAATTTCACGCCAATGGCAGCCAGTGGCGAACAGTCTTTAAATACCTCGGCGAACAACCTTCTTCCATCAAGTCAGCAACTAGACCAGGACATCCGGCATGCCCGCTCGCATATTATATAAGTTATTTTTTTTTTGCCGTATTCATTAAGTCAAACCTTGGAATTATACTTTGTATGAGAGAAAAGAAATTTTTGTTTTAATCTCCACATGGTCAGACATCCCTGCAGTATTTAGCGTGATGTGATCCTGTTATCAACGCCACTTGATACGGAAGTCCAGGAAGCCGTCAACAAGCGAGCATGGCGCAGCAAAGTTCATACAGGCCAGAATCACTGTATCATAATCTATCACACCGGAAGATACCCGGAGTACTTACTGTTCATTTCCTTCCTTGTTCGGTCTTCCTTTTAGCGTTGGGCGTATATAGCGATCCTTGTAGGCAGTACCTGTATCTATGGATTAAATGAAATCAAGTTAAATTTGGAAATAGTGTGGTATCCAATTTCACGGAATCTATTAAAGAATTCGAACTTTGTCTTACTATCTCGTATCTAACAAGCGCAAGACCAAAGCGTTGTATCAATTGAGGATGTGTACAGTAAGGTAATACAGAGTACGGAGTATTCCGTACTATCTATAGCTGCATGTTGTGGAGATGTCGCTTGGATGCCACCTTGTCTCGGATGATTGGACCATGCAAACTTTGTCACTTCTGTACTCCGTGCACTGCAGGACTCTGAAATTAGGGTAGTGTCACCACGTGACCTGCAACATCGAACAAAATAGCCGTGCCCAGAAAGTAGAGTGGACACCCGTGCCTGGTACCTGGCAGACGCTAAAATGAGTCCTCCAGGCACGGTTCTAACGATAGTTACTAATGCGTTTTCGGTCTCTCACTCTTCCCCTCACGATAGGAACAAAAAGTAATCCCGGAACTGCAGCCCCCCCCCCGCTTGATGTCGAGATAGTCTATGAAGCCACCAGTATAGTTCTTCAAGCTTAGAAGCCACAATGATATCTTACTTCCTAAAAGTCTGGGGAATAGCAAATATATGCGAATGCGAGTAAGCCGGCTAAGTCGTATGGCAATCAGGCCCAAATAATACAGCTATTCCGAGGCAATCAAATTCAGCACATACGATATAGGTGCACACTCCAAATAAAACAAGTGTTTCTCCGGTTAATATGTATGCTGGTAGTAATAGAGCGAGTGAATTGTGGGGTGATAATTCCAACTACTGTATGTTTCGATCTCCGAACCTTGGAAGCCACCTGACTTGGCCCTTCCTTGCCTGGAAAGCAAAATTTCCCCGTTTTTTGACCTTTTCCTGTCTCTCGAACCTCTTGCTCCCTTTGCCTCCTCTCGTTTTCTGTTTCTGGCTGAAGTCCAAATGTCACTCATTTACTTCTCTTTCCGGCCATCTTTGCCCTTTGCGTGAGTTATTCAAGTCACTCTTTATCTGAAACCTACTCTCTGTCTTTCCTCTTTTAATCGACCCGCACAAATACGAGCTGCCATGATGTCACGTTGCACCATTCGCTCGTTGGTAGGCCTGTTGATTACGGGGCTCATCGCCTCGGCATCAGCCGCAAACACAGCCGACTGGAAATCCAGATCAATTTACCAGACCATGACAGATCGTTTTGCTCGCACAGATGGATCGACAACAGCCCCATGCAACACCACTGCCGGTCTTTACTGCGGGGGAACATGGCGTGGAACTATCGACAAACTCGACTACATCCAAGGGATGGGATTCGATGCAGTGATGATCTCTCCCATCATGGAGAATATCCATGGCCGAGTCAAGTATGGCGAAGCCTACCACGGGTACTGGCCTTTAAACTTCAACAATCTCAACTCTCATTTTGGCACGCATCAAGACTTGCTTGACCTTAGTGCCGCTCTCCACTCCCGGGGCATGTACTTCATGCTGGATACGGTGATCAACAACATGGCCTACATCACGAATGGCAGCGACCCTGCCACACACATCGACTACTCAACCTTTACACCCTTCAATAATGCTGATTATTTCCATCCGTACTGCAACATGTCAGACTGGACGGACATGAAGATTGCGCAGAAGTGTAGCACGGGTGATGAAGTCGTGCCGCTACCAGATCTTTTCACAGAGCACGAAGATGTTCAGCAGCTCTTGATCAAATGGGCGAAAAACGCCATCGAGACATATTCCATTGACGGGCTCCGCATTGACGCCGCCAAGCACGTCAACCCGGGCTTTCTAAAAACCTTTGCTGAGGGTCTCGACAACATTTTCATGACTGGAGAAGTCCTTGAAGGGGCAGTCAGCATTATGTCCGACTACCAGGAAAATTACATCGCCAGTTTGCCAAACTATCCGATCTATTTCCAAATCCTAGCGGCTTTCACAGAGGGCAATACGTCCGCCTTGGCGAAAGCAGTGGAGGATTCGAGAATCGAGCTCCCAGATGTCAATGCTATGACCTCTTTCTCTGAAAATCACGACAAGGCTCGAATTGCTAGCAATTCCAAGGACATGGCGGTATGTATGTCCTCCTCGGTTTAATTAATCGCATTTGTTGATCATGATACTTTGTAGATGGCCAAAAACGTCCTGGTGTTTACCATGCTGTTTGACGGAATCCCGATGATATATCAAGGCCAGGAGCAACATCTGGCCGGAAACTCGGTGCCCAAGAACCGAGAAGCCATCTGGCTCACCAAATATGACACCGACGCGGAGCTCTACAAGCTGATCGCAAAGCTGAATCGCATCCGGAGCCACGCAGCCTTGTTAGGCACAGACTACTTTGAGGACGCGACTCACCCGCTCTTCCAGGGAGGCAGTGAGCTTGCTTTCACAAAAGGTGTCCAGGGTCGGCAAGTGGTTATGGTACTGTCTACTCAATCCTCGACCAGCACAGCCTACACTATCGACTTGACAGTCAGCTATAATGCCGGTACACCGGTGACGGATATTTTGGCCTGTAAGAACTATACTGTCGACAGCATAGGCACGCTGCGCGTCCCTATGGACAAGGGAGAGCCCCGAGTTTTCTTCCCCACGGAATATTTGGACGGTAGTGGTCTTTGTGGCCACACTGCCGCAAACGTCACCCTCGAGCAGTTGAAGACTCACTCTGGTTTCACGTCGGCTGGCATCCAATTAACGAGTACCGGTCTAGCTACCTTCCTGCTTGCGGTGACGACTGGCATCTTCATTACCCTTCTTTGAAAGCAAAGCCCCGAAAACCCTTTCTTCGCTCTTTGCGTACTTTCTTTTTCCTTTCGGGTCCTCTTCTTTTGACCTTTTTCCCCATTGTGGTGAGCTGTATTGACGGCTCGGCTTGGTTCGCGGAGATATCCTTTTATGTGCAATTATTTTTTTTATCATTTTGTTTTACATTGGCGATATTGACTTTTTTTCCCCTTCATATTGATACGGTGTTTTGGCCTTTGTATCATTATGAGCCTTCTTCTCTTATTGTCCTAATTTTGTTACATATCATGCATTACGGGAAACCAATGAGATTTACCTTTGTGGAGCTCGGGAGTTTCTTTCTAGAAAAGTTCGAGTGTTCCACGGTTGAAATGAAATTTTCATCTAATAATACTGAGACATCCGACTACCTACATGTAGAATAGTCCACTTAAAAAATCCATTGGAGACCCACCAAAGTATTTTGCAATGTTCCATGGTTCACCGAATAAAAATAGTCGCCCCCACATCCAAACTCTAACCCGAAAAGGGGATATATCCATATTCTGTTTTTGTTGCAATTATCATTTGTACAACAATCCAACGATGCCGTTCCTGTGGTGTGGATCTCGACAGAAAGGCCAGAAATGGAAACAGATTGAAGGTCACTCTCCCCATCAAAATATATACAGATGCAGCCTCTAATATGAATATATGATATAGAAGCAGCAGCAAATCTAGAACAACTACCATCATGGACTGCTCCAGATAACTCGCTGATATTGCAAACCTTTGAATGGCATGTTCCTGCCGACCGGCAGCATTGGCGCCGCCTGCAAAATGCCTTACCAGAGTACAAGGCCATTGGTATCGATCAGATCTGGATTCCCCCTGGATGCAAAGGAATGGATGCGAATGGTAATGGCTATGACATCTATGACCTGTATGACCTAGGGGAGTTCGATCAGAAGGGTACAGTTCCCACCAAATGGGGAACCAAGCGAGAGCTTGAAGACCTGATGCGCAAAGCGCAAAACGTGGGCATTGGTGTCATCTGGGATGCTGTGCTCAATCATAAAGCTGGCGCGGATTATCCAGAGCCTTTTCAGGCTGTCAAGGTAGATCCTAAGCGTAAGACACCTTATCTTTCTATCCTAATGCTCGGCCATTCACTGACTAAAAGAACAGGAAGAGACCTGGATATATCTAAGCCGACAGAAGTCAATGGCTGGACAGGCTTTGAATTCGCCGGTCGCGGTGACATGTACAGCTCAATGAAATACAACTGGCAACATTTCAGTGGTGTGGACTGGGATGACAAGAGCAAACAAAACGCAGTTTACAAGATCGTCGAATCTAACAAGGACTGGGCACAAGATGTGTCGACGGAGAATGGAAACTACGATTATCTGATGTTTGCCGATCTTGACCTTGCACACCCAGAGGTTCGCGCAGATCTTCTGCACTGGGGAACGTGGATCACCAATACACTGAAGCTTAATGGGATGCGACTTGATGCCGCCAAGCATTTTTCTACAGAGTTCCAACGCGCCTTTGTGCAACATGTTCGCAAAACCGCCAACCCTGACTTCTTTGCGATAGGAGAGTACTGGACTGGACATTTACCCTCGCTTCTGGGTTACCTCGAGAATGTGGAGTACAACCTCACTGCATATGATGTGCCTCTCCTGGAGCGGTTCTCCAAGTTGTCGCATGCACAATCACCAGACCTTCGCGGTATTTTCAACGATACACTGGTACAGTGTCGGCCGGACCATGCTGTGGTAAGTTGCTCAATGCCTTTTGCCTAATTAGTGATACTAAGACTTCTCCAGACCCTTGTTGCAAACCATGATACGGTAAGTACTGACTGGATCTTGGCATAATTTACCTAACTCTTCTCAGGCACCAGGACAAATGCTCGAGGTAAGTCGAATATTTCCCATTTAGAAGGAACATGGCTAATCTCACCTAGACCCCGGTATCACCATCCTTCAAATTACTAGCGTACGCCCTAGTCCTCCTCCGCAAAGGCGGTCACCCTTGTATATTTTACGGTGACCTGTACGGTATCCGGGCGAATGTGGAAAATCCAATGGTACCTAGTTGCAACGGGCTTCTGCCCGTTCTAACACAAGCCCGGAAACTCTACGCCTACGGCGAACAGCAAGATTATTTCAACCAACCAAATTGCATAGGTTTGCTTGCCCCTTTCCCACCGGATATTGAGCCCCATTACGGGGGGCCTGGATAGATCTAACCACGATACAGGATTCGTCCGCTACGGTAACGCCCGTCACTCTGGCCTTGCGTGTGTTATCAGCAATGCCGGTCCGGGGGTGCAGCGCATGTTTGTCGGTCAGCATCATGCATTTGAACAATGGACCGATCTCTTGCATCCCAGCATGAAACCTGTTATTATTGACAAAAAAGGATATGGAAAATTCGGTGTTCAGGGGATGAGTGCGAGCGTGTGGGTTGACTCGGCTATAGCAGACCGGGATGGTCTCAAAAGGGATTTGTATGTATGCCCCCATCCTTGCGTTCTAGGCTGTGACTGACTTGCTTGTGCTACCCTAGTAATGTGAATATCTACAATACCTAATTGTTGGAATTGGGTGCAACCTTGGAAGATACCTCCGGGGTCTGCTTTTCTGGTGTAAATTATGTATAATATTTTGTGATGAGACTCTGCGTTGTCTCTTCTTCCAATCTCGTATTCGATATGAACTACAACGCCCTCGGAAAAAAAATTCCCTGTTTTGAATCTGACTAATAAACTGATTCAGCCTTAGAGGGGTGAAAATGGCACCATTCTGCAGTGCGATAATAATTTGCCGGCAGATTCTCGGTGAGACAATCATTCCCTCCCATCCAGTGCTCCTACCTATGGTTCATTTAGCGTGTAGTCCGAGTGTTCTATTGAGAGGTGTCTCATGCCTGAAATTGACGTGGAGTGGGTCTTTTGAGACAAACGTTCTCGCAGACAATTCGTTTTTTGAGACACGGGAATATTAGTAATATCTTGGGATATCTTGGACAGGGATTTTAGATTTTTAAACGTGGCCCCCTTAGTTCTCTATGAGATTTATTAGATGGTCTCTGCTCACCAATTACCGACTAAAAATATACGAGAATCCCTGAGACTAGGGTCCAGGCCAATGCATCCATTAACCGAGATAGATTACAGGTGCAAATTAAAAATACACCCAGTATTTCAAAAAAAAAAAAAGAAAATAAATTTTAAAAAAGGCTAATTTCTCCGTATCTCGTATTTCCCGTATCTCCGCTGAACACTAAAGTTTACTAGCTCCTTGCCAAGTCTGCTTAGCATATTCTTTATCGGCCCTATCGGCGTACAACATCCATGGTAGGTGTACATATCTGTAGACCGCCGCACTCCGAGTGTATTATTGTACATAATGAGGATCACAATGAATTTATATTATAAACAGAAGTGGAATTGCCTGAGACTAGCTCGTCGGTGAACCATGAAGATCTTCTCTTCTCCAAGGAACCTCACGCGGACCCTGATTTTCCACGTTTTGTAATATAAAAACCATTAAAATATTATTAGAATGCTTTAAAACCGGGTACAGTTCACTATGTCAGTTCTATTTTCAGGTATTTCCCGTATTAGGAGAGACATTGTTAACGGTTCAGGACATCCAAGGTTGTGCAATATCAAAACTGTTTGGTCACTGTGTACTTAATGACAAGGATCTCTTAAATCTGAAGATTTTTCTAACTTCCATCTTGCAACTTCTCGCACTCATTATTTCACACTTCCACATTCGTTTTTTAATCCACCACTTTCGCTAAATTCAATCAACATGCGTTTCTCTATCCTTCTGTCTCTCCTGCCTTTGGCCATTTCCGTTGGAGGTATGTAAATCACCCCCCCATGACACGTGAGTCTCTCTAACAATTAATCTAGCTATCAATGTCACCGAACCCGCCAAGGGTGACGAGATTGATGTCTCCAACACTTTCGCCGTGAAGTGGACTTCCGTCAAGTATGTTGACTACGATGTACCCTAGTCACAGCCAAAGCTAACCCATTGCAGCACTGACGCCTCCACCGTTGACATCGTCCTTATCAACAACAACGTTTACCCCAACATTAAGGAGAAGATCGCCTCCGGTGTCGACACCTCCGAGGGCTCCTACACCGTCAAGGGTCTGAAGGGTGTCACCGATGGGTAAGATCACCTTGCGTTGCATTTATATATCCTCCGTCCGGTCCACTAACACTCAATCTGCACTGCAGCTCCGGTTTCCAGATCAACTTGCTCTCTACCGAGGAGCAGAACACTGGCATCCTCGCCCAGTCCCAGAAGTTCGATGTGACCAAGCCTGAGGACGATGCCTCCACTACCACTACCGGTACATCTTCCACTATTTCTTCTTCTTCTGCCTCTACCTCTGCTTCTACCTCTACTGGTTCCAGCACCACTGAGACCGATGCTTCCACTACTGGTACTTGCACCCCGGGCGTTTCTACTATCAAACCCTCTACCGGAAACTTTACCTCTGGACCCTTTACTACTAGTGTCTCCCATGGAAAAAAACAGCACTAATACTTCTGTCATTACAGCCACCGGAACTACCTCTACCGGAACTACTACTGGCACCAACACCAAGACTGGTCTGACCACCTCCGCCACTGGTACTTCTACCGGCACAGCTACCGGCTCTGCCTCTGCCTCCCCTACCGTCTCCGAGGGTGCTGCTATGGCTCTTGTTGCCCCCGGTGCCGCTGCTGGCCTTTTGGCCGGTGTCCTCGCTTTCCTGTAAGTTACAACTTGAAGATTAGCTGATGTGCCGAGCTTTGGTATCTGCCGAGGTTCGGTATAAGGTCGGCTTCAAGGTGTGGAGAGTTGAGAACTAAGTTCTAAGTTCTGGGAATTTCAATTGCGTTATTAATGGAGGAAAGGTAATGAATGGATGGATTTATTTGCTTTGCGTTTTTTTTTTTTTGCAGGTGGTTGGTCGGCCTCTCATTGTTTCATCTATGGATGTAAACTAGGGATGTAATCGGATGATGCATGCATGAGCTTGCTTTTTTTTTTTTTTTTTGCTATGTTCCATAGATCATCCTAGATCTCTACTTGCTTTGGTTATTTTACATCCCAGTTCTGGAGTTGTTGTCTCTAATATTTGCTAGAGTCGACTGCTTTTACTTCTTTGTGCTGTTATTTCACATTTCTTCCACTTCCCCGTACCCACCATACGGGTTTTGGGCATTTGAGATTCAATTATATATCACATTCTTCTCGGGCAACTGTTTTCGGTGACAACCCACACGCAGACCTGTAGTACAGCAGCATCTTGAAACGCCTCTGCATGAATAAATTGCGTGACGATTTGAGACCTCGGGTTCCATACCACGCTAGCATAACATCGAGACTACAACATAGAGATTGCGAGGACCATGAGACCATGAACACAACGAACACTTGACAGCTTCGCTACCTCATTGTCAATCCGCACCGTCCACAATGCAATGCCAATACATCAAGCGTGGAGTGAAGATGGTAACAGCACACATCTAGCAAGGCTATGACTATGTAGTCCTTTTTTCCATCCCCTGTTTTGCCTGGTTCGCCTTTCTGCGGCGCTCTCGCTTCCTCCTATTGGCGGCGTTTTTCTTCTCCCGCTCAGTAAGCGTAGATTCGCGTCTCTTATTCATGTTCCCCTTCTTTGCGGCTGGGGTCCTGGCCGTCTCTTCCTCGCTGCCGTCCATTTCATCGGCCTTACGCTTTTGAGAAGATATACCCTCGGTCTCTACTGCATCCATGGGTTGGTCGATTGACTCAATGTCTTCATGCATGTGATTAGCACATCTCTCCTCCTCATTTTCTTCCGTTCCGTTCTCTTTCTCTCTCTTTCTCTGTTCAGATAGCATCTGCTGGCTTGCATCCTCTTCGTCTGAGGTTTCCTCGGTCTCACACTCGGTCTCTTCGGCCTCGTCTTCGGTGATCATGTCTGGACTTTCTTTCCCTTTCAACCTTCTTTTCCAGGTGGCTCTTTTTTTGGCCTGGTCAATGGCGACAATCTTCTCTGTGCTATGTGAGCGTATGAAGGTGTTGCTGTCCCACTAAACACTACCTTCTTGGTTCTTTAATTTCTGCAGAAATTCTCCCAAAAGCTTGTGGGTTACAGAGGCTCTTGCGACGCAAGGGTCGGGTATCTCATTCAATCTCTCCCAGTCGACTTCATCTGAGTAATCTATCGGGATTTTGTTTCCCGGTAACGTATACGAAGCTTCCTTCAAGATGGGATTTACGCTCTCCGAACTTCCATCTGGGTTTTTGGAGTAGTACAAGCCATTCCTAGATATTTGAGCACCAAGTATTAGAAGTATACAACAGGGCAAAACTCACAGATGGGCGTAATGGTAGCCATAAACCCCACCATCGCGGACATAATGATGTCTGCAATACCAATCATTCTAGAATGCATCAGATTTGAGCAATGAAGTAAACATATACAGTCATTTCTCACCGCGTCGTTGAACTTTTCAGTCCTAATTGTATATTCACCAAAATCATCCTTCAGGAGACCCTCCGCAGTCTGGTTTTGTTTCCATAATTAGCGTGTGTGTGTATGATTAGAAGAGCTATTTGAGCACTTACTGGAGTATCAGAGGGATCGGCACGTTGAGCCCGCATCCGGATTGGTCTTCCCGACAGCGTAGAACCGGAAACTCCCATAGTTATTCTAGATATCACAAATTTAAGGCATAGCAAATATGAAGCTATTCAGGGGAAATCACTAAAACACGGAAAATTCGGAAGATTCCTCCGATCGTTCTTCTTTTAGGCTAGTACAGGTGGGTCTATCTATAAACATTGTGGGAATATATATATTGAGTGATCTACTTGATAAATCATATATTTGAAGTATAAGCTGTTGAATTCGTACAATATGAAACTATATGAAGCATGTATTATGGGATAAGTTCTTGTAAAGTGTTACTTGACACATGAAGTATTTGATTAAAAGGTGAATTATAAATTATTTAATCCTCTTAATGCCAGGCAAGAAACCTATATTTAGAGTCTTCACACCCCTGTAGATGTTCGTGTTAACATGAATAGGACGAAGGGACCCCTAGCACCGCCCACCTTATGAATAGCTGAAAAATGGCACGAAACCCCGACTCCTGGCTACGTAATGATATTGTTCATACGGTGATTTCAAAATAACCCGCTCTCTGAATGGTGGAAAGATATAAGACGTTATTTTATCATGTGATCAAAACAGCCTGAATGTTCTTGAGTGTATCGCGTGACAATATGCCACCAGGGGTGATATTATGTCGTCCCTTCGCCGCTGCAGCCTACCTCTCACAACTATGTTGTTGTACCTTAACATTATCCTAAACCTCCTATCATCTCGGTCGCCGCACTTTCATCTGCTCACTGGTTCCCTTCGTTTGAGCTGAAATCGTACCATGAAGACGAGGATTACCTTGGGCGAGGAAAATCAGAACCCGGAATTCGCTCGCAGCTAATTATCAATATGGCTCATTCCGCAGAGAAATGAGATTGGTAAAGCTGACATGGAGGTCTTATGCTCACATTGTCTCTAAAGTTCAAGCACAATCCAACATACCCACCAAACCTTCTCTCTTAGAGCAGCTTTTCTTATGATTTATGGTCGCAGTTATTGCTCGCTGGGGCACTAAAGTGATTATTGTGTGCTTTGACCCTTACGAAGTATAAAGGAAGCAGGGTAGTGAGGGCCAGATACATGGAAGCCCAGTTACAAGCATCCCACCTACATGCGAACTTGATGTTATCTTGTGATTTCATCTGATACTCGAAAAAGGACTCACCAGCAATCATAACAATCACAGTAGGGTCTTCTTTGTCCAAACCCCATACCATGCGCCGGTACCCAGGCTGCACAATTGTGTCCTGGATTGACCTGTCGAGGGTTATTGCTGCCTCGCTATCCTCAACGCGTGGATCCGCACCCTTCGCCAGGGGAACGATGGTTACTTCTGTCGCGGGGGCACCCATATTTGGGAGTAATGTTAATCAAACAATGTTTGAGGTGAAATTGTGGTAAGGATATAAAGATCGAAAAGAATTGTTTCAATTTTCATGGAAACTGGGAGGACTGACTCTATCAATATACAGTAGTAGATAGATTCTCGACAGTCCCAAGATTATCCTCCTGTACTCATTACTCAATAGTAGTTCTAGGATAGTATCCATCAGCTGATGGTTCAAATCATAGTCAAAAAATTGAAAGTCAATTTACACAACATTGACCTGAGTGGTAACATTGCAGCAAGGAATTAGACAAATAAAAGTTATTATTTTTGAATTACACAAGAGAGGCAATTTCCCCAATGTGTACAGCCACGTAATCCATTGAGCGTGCGATATGGCTGCGTCTTTCCTGCATGTAGAGTTGCATATTGACCACATGTGTCCTACATTGTCGAATATCGACTTGATGTACTGCTACATCATGAACTCAGCCATATGAACTGTACGCCACTACTTGGTTATTGATGAAATTTACAGATATCACCTCATCATGTAGCTAGATATGCAGCTACGAGAATACATCTTGTGCAGAAATGGCAAAAGTCCGTCATTTGGAAAATAAGACAGACAAATTGCAAAAACGAGCCAGTGTTTTGAGCCAATTGTTACCAAATCCCAGAAACAACATCTACGAGTTGTATACCTTGATTCCAGGGAAGTAGATCGTCGCCGTAGACTTCCCGGTTGTACCGTCCAATTCCAAAGTTGCCAGGGTTTGCATATCCTCCTGTGGCAACTCCTTCGATAGAAGGTTCTCCTGCTGATGCTGCAGGGAGCGGCTTCTAGATACCAGCAGTGTAGATCGTTGAGCTGCCCAACTAAGCAACACTTGACTGGCACTCAAGCCATTCTTGGCCGCAATCCGTCGGACTGTTTCATCTTTCAACAGAGTCGTTCCATAAGGCGTGAACGGCTCAGGCGGGAAGACTCCATACTCGTATTTGACAGACCCAAATGGACTGTACGCCATGACCAGAATGTCGTGCTCCAGTAAGAACTCAACCAGTCGCAGATTGGGAAACCAGGGGTGGCACTCGACCTGGTTGCATGAAAGCGGAACTTCATCATCAGAGTCACTCTGTGCATCGAGGATCTCTTGCACATGTTCAACGTCAAAGTTCGAAACTCCAACCGCTCGAGCCTTCCCATAGCGAACCAAGTCTTTCATCGCATTCCATGTCGGAATGAAACTGCCTTCGTCTACATTCAGCGCAGCGACTGCTGCTGGACAATGTTCCAGGTCTGGAATAAAGTTGCCTTTATCATCGGCTACACAGCCCTGTTCCGCCATAGTCGTATCTTCAGATATCCACGCCTCGCAGAGATCCCCGGCCGGCTTAACTGCGACAGGATAGTGGAACAGGAATAGATCGACATAATCGATCCCTATTCGCTGGAGAGCGAGATCCAACGCAACCTCCACATTTTGAGGAGCGCCAAAGTTGACCCACAATTTATGGGTGACAAATATTTCTTTGCGTGGGACGCCGGACTGGCGAATCGCCTCGCCAACCTCGACATCTACCTATGGAGGTAACACTCATTAGATTAGGGATACCAGAAACTCGGGTTGATAGCATACATCATATTCCCATGCACAGTCAAGATGATAACATCCGGCTTGAATGGCTGTGCGAATTATCTGGATTGTTTTCTGTGGATCACCTTGAAAAGACAGTAAGTAGCCGCATTCCAAACAGAACTGAATATGAGCCCTATGTCATACCGGTCGGGCTCCAACCATCTAGGGTAACAGTGCCAGATGCAGGCGAGGGAACCTGAATCTACTTGTGACCTCTGATGTTCGTTGGCAATGATTGTAACGTCATTTTCGGCATCTTTAGGGGGTCAGTCAGCGAAATTTGGGCAAAGGACAAAAGGGGAAAAGACTCCTTTAAAGCCCTAAGATTGAGATTAGAGGGGGTAAATAGACCAAATATATAAACCAAATATATAGACCTCGGGGAATATTGTAAATACTCTCCTGCGCCTGGATCTGGTTGATGAGTGTTGATATCTCTCAGTAGTCACATGTTCTCTCTCTCCTATGGAGTAGACTCCGATAGTCTCTCCTCTGTAATTCCTCCCTGATCAATAGTTTAACACTTTCCACAATACACATATTGTGCTTTCATGATCTCATCTACTTCATAGATTCTAACAATGAGAAAGTATCTAAAACACTGAAGTCCAGGTCCTACATTCAGACTTGGCCCCGTATACCAGATCTCAGAAGTATTCAAAGTGTAAAGTTGAGAAGCAGGTATCTGAGAACTGCAGTATAACGCCGGATTTTAGATGGAGAAGAGACAGTGCAACCAACCCAATCAATTAACGCTCTGCTAGCCACTATAGAATACTGGTGATATCCGCCATGATCTCGAATCGTCCCTCGTCATTCCTGTCCTACAAAATTCTCTCTCATTCCATAGACCCAATATCAGAGATCTTCCACCTTGCGCTTTCTGTTTGCTTTATAGAAATCCCCTGTCTGAGTTCTGTCATCTGTCACTATCGACTGAGAAATCCTCGTAAACTAACTCAGATGTTGCTGGTGCATTTTCATAAAATCCTCTCCCTTCAACTGGAAGTCTGAAAAGATTCCTAGAACCTAGTGTTAAATTTATTAGAACGGGGAGCTTCTGGCTTGAACAGAGAAACAAACCTGCATCAATTTGTACTGGCCCGCACCTTGGCCACTTCGAGAATATTCAAGACGATAGGTGCTTTCATCATCCAGATATGAGTGATAGTTGCTACTGTCAGTGATGTGATCATCATCAAATAGAGATTGAATCTCAGTCAAACGTTTACAGCCAGTGCCCTTTTGAAGGTTCTGTAGGTCACCAGTCATTATAGTCAACGCGTCCACACCAGCCAACTGTAGGAGCTCGTCAAGCGATATTGTGGCGCATGCCTTGACTTTTGTATTCATGGACCGCTTCTTGTAGAACTGCTGTGCCTGGACGCACAGACTAAGAAGAGGACTTTTGTCCGAGTATCTATCACTGGTGAGAAAAAGACGGTTGGGACTAGATACTGGCAGAGACCCGACTTACTTCTCATCGAAAAACACTTTGAGCTCGTGAACAAAAGGTGAGATGGAAACACAACCGGCCTCACCGGCCAAGACGGCCTGTTCCATTGTAAACACTGCGGTTGCTAGAGTCTTTATCCCGCAATCTTTCAATTCTCTACATGCCTGCAGACCTTCCCATGTGGCGGCCACCTTCATGACCAACCGATTAGTGTCGAAAGTCGGATCTAGGAGGTTACAGACTTTGTGTAATCCTATTTGAACTTTAGTAGTGCTAAATTATTTCATTGAGAGGTAACGTACGTATTCCAGTCTCGATAATCTTCTCCTTGTCGTACGAGTAGCACGGATTTGCCATAACATGCACAGAGCCAGTGATGTTTGGGATAATAAGAAAGGCCAATCGAATTGCCTGTGTGACTTGAAAGTCAGACCAATCAACGTAACAGTATACGGCAGCCACTAAGAGTCTTGGGCTTACCATGACTTCAAATGCCAGCTCCTCCAACCTCGGAGTTGGAAATCCAGACTTCATTTTGGTACTGAAAGCAAGGACTTCTTTCACCAGACCATCGTGCCGCGGCTTGACCATCTCCCAGTAGATCTCTGCCTATGAGAAATAATCCCAATCAGTCGATCTCTCTGTCGCCATTTTCAGAAACGTAATAAACGTACTTGATTGGATGTTGCATCGACACATCCTGGAACTTCCGTCGATACTGGTGGGAATCGAGGTATTAACGTATGGCACCGAACAAAAAGAAGGATAGATTCGAGCATAGTTGCATACCATCAACATCAAAGCTATCAACATCGACCTGGGTCTTTGAGCGCAGGTATTGGAGCAAATTGATCTGACACTCGTCCATTTTTGAGCTTAGTCAAGTACCTAGATAGATATGGGATAATTCAACAGTCCAAGAATACCTAACACACTTGTGAAGGTTCAGAAAATGTTCAATTCCCCTGCAAGACAGATCCCTTTTATAAACTTCAAGCTTGGGGTTGCTTCGAATTTTGGGATTTGGATAAGCCAAGGTCATGCAGGGTAGCATATCCTCTCTCCACTAGCCCAAATGTTCCTTGTACAGGAATATACCTCAATGGCGTAATTTTGTTCAAAATGTTTATTGTAGGGTTTCATTATCACAGAGGCCCGCCAAACTATTGGAGATATTACCATGCATAGCTTGTGCATAAAGACATCTATACATCTAAACCTTATCAGGCATGCTGTGTTGGCTGATCTCGTGCGTTTGATCTTTCCTGCTTAACCAGGTTGGTTGTCGTTGAGCAGAGAGCCGAGCACTGCGGTATAACGTCGGGTTTTAGATGGAACTGAAAGAAACGGTGCCAGCAGTCCAATCAATGAGCGCTACCCGGGCCACTACAAAATACCGGTCTCTGGCCGCCATGATCTGATTTACTTGTGTCTCGCATCATCGATAATATACACCAGGTTTCACACTCTTTTTGGTTGCTATACAAGTCCCCTGCGCAAGCCCTACCGTCTGCCACCAGTGAGATAGAGTTGCATTAGGGCATACATCTAAGGGAGTTCAATCTCGGGCTGTCTTGACAAAGTACACTGTATGTTATATTGGTCACAACGCTAAATCCTTTGAATATGACTATATATGTCCAAAACTCGACGTGAAGTTCGTTGCACTACCCTCAACTGAAAAAGGAAAAGAAAAAGGAAAAGAAAAACAATTACGTTGACCTGCACATGATAGTGGCAACTATGCAGCATCGTCATTCGAGCAACAAGAGATTCCCACATGTCTCCACCGAGGTAGATCACAGTGTGACTAAATAACGTCGACGTGAAACGTATTACAATGCACCGCTAGATTAATACAACCCCGGGCAATCTATCAAGTAACTCTAACTGCGAATTAGGGCGAATTAGATAGAAAACAAAACTCACTGGTTATTGGATTACGACGCATTGCTTCATTGCTTCACTATATAGCCTCGGAGGCTGCTTCCCTTGACCCGCGTTCCAGACTCTCTGGCCTGGTTTCATAATGTTGCCTTCTCTCTCCTATGTGAGGAAACTCGATGCAAGCCTAGTGAGGCACGTTGGGCTTGCTCCGCTTTTCAAGGCGAAGGCTCAGCTCCTTGGCCCAGTAACAGCCATAGAATCTGGCAAGCATGCTGTGTCGTATCAGGAATTGCATTTCAAAGCTCTCCAGCTCGCACAACTTATCCGACTGGAAGCACCGGAACCAGAAACTCCAATCGCGATTGCCATACCCCGAGGAGTCAACCATATTTTGGCACAAATTGCCATTGCCTATGCCGGTGGAACCTGTGTCCCCTTGGACACAAAACAACCGGGCGTGTTTCTCCGGAAGCTTCTCCAAAACCTGGATGTGAAGCTGGCTCTGGTAGATGACGAGAGTTGGAATCAATCTCTAGAGATCGACAATATCCTTGTGGACCATACACTGCACCCTGAGATATGCGACGATGAGTTTGAGGTCTCCTCCAATGGACCATCAAGCTGTTCACATATCCTCCACACCTCAGGTACAACAGGGGATCCCAAAGCCGTTCAGATTCTAGCCGGCGGACTCGTCAACTTAGCATTCAGCTCAATAGCACCATTTCAAGATGGCCAACGCCTTGCTCACATCAGCAATACTGTCTTTGACGTAACTCTGTTCGAAATATGGGTGTGCTTGTTGAGAGGTGGGACTTTAGTGATCTATCCACATGAGACAGTCATCGACCCCATCCTATTATCACGGAGTCTCCGGGAGGACCGAATCGATGTTGTTTTTGTTACGACCGCGTTGCTAAGCACAATTGTCCACACTTGCCCGGGAGCATTTTCCACCATCCACACCCTGGCGACTGGCGGCGAACCGGTCAACGTGTCGGTGATCCGGAAGATATTTGACAACGGCCCCCCAGATCGAGTAGTCCACCTCTACGGGCCGACAGAATGCACCGTGTTTCTCATCGCGTACGACATCACCGCAGCGGATATTCACAGTGGTCAAATTCCACTCGGAAGGCTAGTTGAAAATTGCCAAGTTTCCATTGTCGACGAAAATCTCATTCCACTTCCAAAGGGCAGCGAAGGGGAACTGGTGGTAGCCGGTGCAGCAGTTAGCGCAGGATATTGTAGGAATCCTCTGGCCAACACTAAGTCGTTTATAAGGCCCCCACATCTTCAATTGAAAGGACTCGCGATGGGATTCCCTTGCCATGCCTACAGAACAGGTGATATCGTGCGCATGGATGAGTCTGGGTTATACCATTTTGTCGGCCGCCGGGACAGACAAGTCAAGATCTGGGGCCACCGCATCGAGCTAGAGGGTCTCGAGAATATCATCTTGAGCACTAATCTTGCGTCCGCAGCAGCTGTTGTCAAGATCGGGTCCGATAATGCCATCACAGGGCCAATACTGGTTGCCTATGTTGTACCGGAGTGCATTCATATCGACCGGGAAACCGTAGCACAAGCATTCATCGACCGTGCTCCTCATCTTTTGGCGCCTCGCGTTGAATTTATCGCAGAGCTTCCATTGGGAAGTACAGGGAAGTGCGATCGAAGGAAGCTTGAGCAGCTGTATATGGAGAAGATGAGGGTCGCGCGTCAGAGTCAAGTGCACTCGAACGGCAACGCTTGTTCCGTGGAAACTTGTTTGGAGCAGCTCTGGCTCGAAATACTGCGGTTTCCGTCAAACTGTCTGAATTCCTCCGATGACTTCTTCCATCTGGGTGGAACCTCACTGCAAGTCGCATATCTGATCGGCCAAATTCGAGTTTTGTTGGGAATTGAGCTGCGGTCCGCAGCTCTGTACGAGAATTCCACACTAGGTCAACTCACCCAGCTAGTGCAAAAGCTAAAGAATGGAACAGCTTTGCCAGACGCAGTGGAGGAGCAAAGCGTCCTGGCTCGGGATTCTTTGCTGGGTCAGGACCTACAGGTCAATTCCGACCTGGCCGTCGACTGGCTTGACGCTTCAGAAGGCCGAGTGCTCCTCACCGGAGCCACTGGATTTGTTGGCGCCTTTCTTCTCGCGTCACTGCTGTCTATGCCGCAGGTCACCCAAGTCGCATGTCTTGTTCGTGCCCAGGATGCATCTGCCGCCGACCTGCGCATCAAAAAAGCATTAGAGAAGTACAAATTGCGAGGTTCCCAGGAGAGCAAAATCATTTCGATCACCGGTGATCTGTCACTCCCGCTCGTCGGCCTTCCGCAAGAACAGTACGATCACTACGCAAGCTGGGCGAGTGTAGTCTTTCATTTGGGGGCACTAGTCAGTTACGTCCAGCCATATTCCCGTCATCGAGCAGCCAATGTCCTGGGAACATTAGAGCTATTACGATTTGCCAATCGCTCCCGGCCAAAACGACTGATCTACTCCTCGAGTATTGCCGCGTATGGCCCGACGGGATTTGTCCAAGGAACCAAGACCGTCCCAGAGGATGAGGGGCCACTAGGCCACATCGTGGCTCTACAGTATGACACAGGATATTCCCAAAGCCAATTCGTGGCGGAAAATGTGGTCTGGAATGCCATTCGCAATGGTTCGCCAGCGATCATTATCCGGCTCGGGTATGTTCTAGGCCATAGTCAAACGGGAAGAGGGAACCCGAGTGACTTCGTCGGTTGTCTCATGTCATCCTGTCTTCAGCTAGGCCATTATCCCATCGTACCGGGGCAACGCAAAGCGTTTGCCCCAGTGGATTTCGTGGTAGATGCGATGCTACGGATCGCTGGCTTCGAAGAGAACGTGGGCCATGCTTATAATTTGATACAGCCGGAGCCCATAGATCTTCAGGAAGCCTTTGACCTGACCAGTAGGCAGTGCTCTTGCCAGCTGCAAGGCATCTCATTTTCCCGCTGGCTGGAACTGTTTGTTAACGATGCGACGAACCCACTGCATCCCTTTCTTCCGCTATTCCAGGAGGAGATATGGGGTACCCATACCCGTTGGGGTGTTCAAGAGAATGCGCCTCGGTTTGAGATTAACAACACTCTCCAGGCTCTTCGTGATAGCCCGGAGTTGCTTGCGTGGATGCCGACACTGGATCTGCTTCGAAAGTACATTCCTGGGTGGTCTGCGGCCTCAAGCAATCTTTGAAGAATATAATTCACATCTTTATTAAACCGCACGGGCATTGAAGACTCATTATTAGATCGAGGGACCAGTTTCCCTAGCTAGACTGTATAAATAGATTATATTCTTTGTCCTAGCATATTCCGACCTCTATGGCCACAGCGCTTTCCTGAATACTGTGGCGTCTCTTCTTTTTGACCGTGATTGGAGTTGTGACCACTCCGTCTTCATCGTTAACCTTCCGTTTCCGATTTGGCAGGTCCGCAGAGTTTCCCCGGCCTGTTTCCTTACGCTTCGCCTCGAGTATCCTCTCGTTCTTATGCTTCTTGTTTCCAAGCTTCGTTCCTTCGGAGCCCTCCTGAGATTCCTGCTCCTCAAACTTTCGTTTTTCGCCTTTCATCTTGTTCAATCGAGGACTCCCCTGCTCCCCAGCCTGGTTGATTTCGGCCTTCTTCTGTCTCTTCTGGTTTTTGGGCTCTTCGGGCTCTTTCTCTGAGCTTTCGGTCCTCCTATGACGGGGCTTCGACTTAACGCTGGTACACTCTGCCGCAGTCGAATTTCTCTTCTTTGTGGGCACTTTGGTCTTGGGTAGCTCTTCCTGGGACGTCTGGTCTGTGGAGGAACCACCAGGTGTGTCACCCTCCGATTTCACCGACGTCTCGCTCGCAGATCTGAACATCACATCCTCGTTGACAATCGGCATATCCCACTCACTATGCTGGTTCCAGTGTGGATCATTGTCTCCCTGATGAAAGACGTCGTTTTCACAGCATTCTGCCCAATGTTAGCCATGAGTCATGTTGTCAGTGATTCGATCTCACCTATGTATTTTCGCTGGGTGTGTTCAACAGCGACTTCCTGGTGTCAACAATGCCACGTACTAGGAGGGACCAAGCCATACCTCGCTGTTGCTCTCTTCGTTCAAATTCCGCCCAAAACCAAGGAGCAGGACGGCTAATCTTTTCAAGGCAACGATCAGGTATCGCTGGCAATTTGTCCCAAGCAACAATATCTGACCAATCCTCCCAAACCAAGCTGTTAGGTGGGTGGTACGCGGCTCTCTTCTGTTTCATATGAAGCTTCTCTTCACTACCATCTGGGTTCAATGAGTAATACCAGCCAGTCCTGGCCAAATATTAGAAACAGGGTACTTCTCATAGGGAGCAAGGTAAAAACTAACAAATTGACGCAATGATACGATTCAGCACCCGGATAACCGTAATACCTATGCTTGCAGTACCAATCCTCCTAGAATAATAAGGTCAGACTCATGATCTATAAGAGGTCATTGTCCAAGGACTCTCACCTGAGCATTGTACTCCGATCTCACGATGTGATAGCTACCAAAAGATTTATCATGGCATCCCGACGGCTGCCACTCCTGCGGCATACTCCGATTGGGCTGGAGATGGTTATTATTCCGTGCGTTCAAGCTCACTGGTATTGACTCACTGCCTCATACGACAACCGGTATTTTCGATCGTTGGAAGCCATCGTATATGTTTTGACTGAATCAAAGGAAACATTGATAAAAAGGAGGAAATGGGTATTTGGAGTTCAGAACCTCCGAGCAATCCGGTAGGTCATGGCATGGCGTCATGTACTTCTGCTTCTGGACACCATATAAAAATGCAAAACATTACATCGAAATCCACTTTTACAGCATTAGAATGAATAAAAAAAGCCATCTACATTCAATCAATACCCATTGAGCCAATTTTGATCCTCGTCCAGAGGAGGGATATTTTTCATTTCAAATCATCCAACACATACATGTAATCATCACCATACGTGCAGAGAGGTATAGTTCCAAGCCAAAACATCACAAAAGACCCGCAACCCCAGCCCAATGAATCCCTTGCTTTCTCAAAACCATCCTAATCCAAATTCATTCTCCAAAGCCCATCACCAACATAATGGCCTTCATCAATGACAACTCCTTTCCCTTTACTCTTAATCTCCTCAGTGCCAACCTTCAGCATACCAATCATACAAATCTCCTCCTTGCCCTCAGCCTTAACGCCAACAATCTGCCCGGCCTCAAGCGCATGCTCGGCATCAGGTAGACGGCCTCCGGGGGAGGTGAGACCGGGAGCCATGAGCGTTGCGCCGGAGAGCACGAAGCGGATGGCGCCGCGGTCGATCTGGATTGTCGGGACTGCGGAGGGGTAGGCGTGGATGAGGCGGAGGTGGGGAACTGGGGGTCCGTCGATGGGTTGGAAGAAGAGGGGGGTTGAGTCTATTGTGTAGAGGGTCACGCGGTCGGGTCTGGGGTGGTTTTCATTAGCTGTCGGGTCGAAGGAAGGAGATGCATAGCAGACTCAGGTTGGAAGTTGGAAATGACGTTGGTGGAATCGGAAGGTGAAAAATGGGGGAACTGTACAGCTTCACGGCTTCCAATGAGGCCTTCTTGGGCATGACATCTTCAATGAAGGGCTCGAAGCCTGGGTATGTCTCCAGCAGTTTTTGGCGCAGGGCGCGCTGCACTGAGGACTTCACCTTAGACCGGTTGCTTGGGGGGATACTAGATGGAGTAGGGATATTAGTTGGTGTCATTGATAAATTTCTGTAGCAAGAGCTATCTCGTAGGAGCTGTGTATGTCTTCATCTGGAGTCTTTGACAGCTCCTCCTGTCTTTGCGGTGCCTCAAAATGGAGGAAGATGTGTGGTCCCATTTGGCAGGCAGGAGGCTCGGATCAAGCGACTGGACCAGCTGTTGGACTGCTGTGGACTGATTGAATGGTTTGACTCACTCTTTCTTAAACATGATGCTGGTTGAGGGTGTGAGAATATGAGAATCAAGCTCTTGATACGCAAGTGGGATGCGCGGGGGACGTGGTCACGTGACTAGTAGGTCGCTTTACTTTTTTTTCTACTTGATACTGAACAGCCCAGACAGAATGAAATTGATGGTCTTACTCAATGAATAAGAGCTGTTGCAAATTGGCCTCAAGATATCAAGGCAACGTAACCATCCGCAGAAGTGAAGTTGGGCATATCCTGCAACAAATCAAAACTTAACCTAGCGAATATAAAGGAGCTAGCAATGAGAATTTGCATCAAGTCAAATTGGTTTACAGATCGAAAGAAATCTACAGTTGGAAAAAGAATATTCACAAGACTTATTGGTGTATCATTTAAAAGAACTATTGTCCATGTGCACCTAGTGCTTAGCAGCACCGGCCTTGATGAGCAGGATATCGCCGTCCTCGACGACGTAATCCTTGCCCTTAGTCATAATCTTACCAGCAGCCTTGATGGCATTCTCATCACCGTACTCACGGAGAGCAGCGTAGTTGTATACGATAGCCTGAATGAAGGTCTTCTCGAAGTCGGTGTGAATGACACCAGCGGCAGCGGGAGCCTTGATACCCTTACGGATGGTCCATTGGCGAACCTCATCCTCACCAGTGGTGAAGAAGCTGCCCAAGTTCATGGACTGACGCATGGTAGTGATGATCTTGGGGAGACCGGACTTGGTGCCAAGAGTCTTGCACTCAGCCTCAGCGGCCGCATCATCGTGCATGAGGGTCAGACGCTCCTCGAACTGAGCCGAAACTGGAAGGATTGGGTCACCGGGAGAGTTGGTCTTGATCCACTCGAAGACCTTGGGGAGATACTTGTTCTTCTGGCGGATGTAATCTCTCTCGCTCAGGTTGACAAGGTACACAACGGGCTTAGCAGTGAGCAGGAACAGAGGGTTGATAACTTCGACCTATAACCAATTTGGTTAGCATGAGATTCTCAAAGAGTTTGAGTGATTGTGATCATGTAAAAGTGGACTCCAAAATTTCAGCATATAACTTTTATTCTCAAGGTGCCCTCGGATTGTGAGTATCCTTTTAATGAGGGCACTCAACGAGCTGGGTTAAATTTCGAGCAGTGCTCTTATTCATCAGGTAAGGAGTGGGGGGGAGAGATACAAGGGCGAGTTGCGTTCGGGGAAAGAGAAAAATTTTCAACATACCTCTTTGGGGTTCCATTCACCCTTGCGGATGTCATTGCCATCCTTAAGGAACTGAAGAATCTTGGCAGTAGTAGCCTCTTCTTCCTTGAGCTTCTTCATTTCCAGAGACTGGCCTCCACGGCGAGTCTGCTTGCTAAGAAGATCAAGAGCCTTCTCAACAAACTCGATATCCTTGATGCGGAGCTCCTCGTTGATGATGGTCAGATCACGGCAAGGATCGACGTCACCCTCAACGTGGATAATCTCGGCATCATCGAAGCAGCGAACCACCTGGAAGATGGCATCGACAGCGCGGATGTGCGACAGGAAAGAGTTACCCAGACCGGCTCCAGTCGAGGCACCGCGGGTGAGACCGGCAATATCATACACGGTCAAGTTGGCAGGAACCTGCGACTTGGGCTTGTAGTGCTCGCAGAGCCAGTCGAACCGCTCATCGGGAACGATGACACGGGCCTCCTCGGGGTCAATGGTGGCATAGGGGAAATTGGCCGGGTTACCGAGGGAGGACTTGGTGATGGACTGGAAGAGTGTCGACTTGCCGACATTGGCAAGACCAACCTGAAGCCATAATGTTAGTCAATCATGGTTGAGAAGGGAAGAAGAAAAAAAGATTGAGAGGAAAGGGGGCAAGGGGGTTTAAATAGTTTTTCGGAATTTAAAAGTGGACTGTGCTGTGTGGAAAAAAAGGAAAGGGAAAAAAAAGGGTGGGGGCCTAGCTCACATACGATACCACTCTTCAAGTTGTTTCCTGGACGACCCAAGAGAATCTTTTCCTGAACTTGCTGCTTCTTGGGAGGCATTTTATTGGATTTTTTCTTCTTGCTTGAGTAGAAGCGACAGAAGAGAGATGGAAGGTGGGGGGAAGTTGAAAGGCGGAAGCGGGAACAAGAATGGAGCGCGCCAAATGCAGGACCAGCTGCGGATCGATCGACGATACGAAGGAAGAAGATAGAAGATGTGGACGACGTGATGGCGGTTGCCCACAGCAATTGCGGACAAGGTGAATGAATAAAAAGAGAGTAAATGAATGCGTGTTTTTTGCTATCCAAAAAGTGAAGTTGATGTTGTTCGCGCCAGATATCAAATTTTCTGCCTGCAGAGCTATACACCGCCCACGTGAAAGTCAAGCCCTGACGACGTCACTGTCCCTGAAAGTGTGTGACGTACGTAATACTGTAGGGTTAGGGTCTACAGGCAGTTGATACAAGAAATAGATGGGAAATGGGAATAGGTTGACTTTAAATAAGAAGCCAAAAGAGAACCTATGATACAAATACACCAAATGAGAGATATATAATCTCCAATCCCGCCTCAGCGGAGATAAATAATGCAAACCCTTTTGGGTGACCCAGCCCGAACTTATTGAACGCCAGCAAAACCAGGAGAAGAAAAAGGTATAGATAGCAAGAAAACATCATTAAAGATCCATTGCATCGCCATGCTCTGATGTATTGTCGACCATATCCAGTAGCTTGGCATAAGGTACTGTCACACGTTGAAGGTCACGGTGTTTACCTAGATGAACATTCGTTAGTGATTGAAGCGTTAAAAGAAGAAAAGAAGGGTAGAACATACCAAGTGCTAGAATCACCTCCTTCAACAATGTTTCCCGTGGCCAGCCACACAGATCATCAGACCCTTCGCGCCAGTTACGGCCTTCGCGCTCATTGGCCTGCAATTTCAAGACTCCCTCGCTGGCATCGTCTTCATCCTCAAAAAGACCGCCAATAAGACCCTTCAGGAGCTCCTCGACCTTCAGTTTTAAACCCTCGGCACCGATGCGCTTGGCATACATGGATAGGTACAATCGGAACTCTTCCTTGGCACCTAGGGACAGAGCCGCAGCGAGACGATTTTCAAGATGAGCGATGGATACACTGGACTCGAAAGTCTCGTACCCTTCACGTGACAATAAAACCTTGATGAGACGCTGGAGGAAGTACGCCCTTCCGCGAAGGAGGGTCTCATTGGTGGTGTTGCGCTCCAACCAAGGAATGATGCCGGCTGCGACAGCTGCCTTGGCATCCTTGGTATCTTGCTGCGCGTCCTTGGCCTGCAAGTTGCTCACTGGTGCGTCTGTGGTGTTCCAGTACTGGCTGCCGACGGCCCACCAAGTTTCCGAGAGGCGCTGCCATGTGAACATGGATGGGGAATAGGAGTATCCTTCGCCGTTGGACAAAGAAACAACGACTCGGCCCTCCGAGTTGATGCGTGCATCTGTTACTGCGGGAGCGGCGGTGGGGTTCGCGCCTAGAGTGTGAATTGCAGCATCCAAGACTGGCTGGAGGGAAACTGGGGGGTGAGGAGAAGACATGTGCTTCACATTCCAGACATAGCACATGCCCACAGAGGATATGCACAGGATCCATGGTCCATTGCACTCCAAAATGACAGGCTGTGCCTCGAGAACAAGAGCGCTTACCAGACGACGACCTGCCGGCGTCCAAAGGTAGATTGATCCATCTTCACAGCCAGCTGCCCACATACTCTGATTACCAGTCACAAGCAGGACAGTCCGTGGTAAGAAATCTTGCCATAATGGCTGATCTCCACGGAACAGTGTCAGGCGAACTGGCTCGCGATCCACAGCACGACCGGTCAGACTTGCGGGTGATGGGTTCCGAGCTTCGAAAACCACATCCGCCCGACTCTTGGTAGAGCTCGAGTCTGTGCCTGTACTAGGACCAGGTGGTTCCGTCGGTTTCCCGCTCGAATCTAGCGCACGGAGAATCTGGCTGCGAATTTTGGGGACTGCCAGACGAAGTTGGCTGACCGACATGCAAGGATTTGTGACTGCGGGGCGAATGAATTCAGGAGTTGGCTGTTGGCCGGTCGCGGCAGATTGAACCTGAGCTGGTAGAAGGCCGTCGGGGGTATTGGCCATTATGGGAGTTGCTCCATTTTGGCTGGCAAATGCCACACGCTTTTCTACGCTCCCATCTTCGTCGCCTTCTATTTGAGCCAGCTTGCGCTTGTTTCCAAGAAGAAGAGCAGCCAGGCCACCCTTGGGTAGACCATCGAAGGGTTTTGACAGGTCAACAATGGTAGTCGGGGCGTCAGCCTTGACCTGATTGCTGACAGATGCCATCAAACGGGCCTGCGGGAGAGATGACTCGCCGGCCCCAGCTCCGGATACTAGTAATGGTGCGATACGCTTCTTGCCCTCTTTAGTGTATGTTGGACGCTGCTTCAGTCTTTCCAGCTTAGCTTTGTATGGGTCGGGCTTCTCTGATTCTGTGGTGGCAGGTGTCGAAGGAGTTACATTCGTCTGGGTCTTTGTAGCCTCGGGGGCTGGCGAAGAGGCCCGAGCAGGCGTAGTTCCGTTCGATGGCTGTGCGGTTTTGTCTCCATTTGTAGTAGGCTCAGCAGTAGCTTCAGCGCCATCGCCCATCAGTGCACCCATTCTGCCTTCAACGTGCTTGATCTCGCCAGCCTTGCTCTTTTCCTCCAGCAACAAGCTGTCTGTAGTTTCTGTGATACCAGCACCCTTTCGATTAGTTCCGAACTTAGTGAGTGATTTCTCATTCTCTTCCATTTCCGTAGCCCAGCCCAGCTCGCCATCTTCAAATCTGACTGCCACAATTGTGCCATCTAGAGCAGTAGCAAAGAGACACTTTCCATCAGGAGTCCATGCCAGGTCTGAAATAGCTTTCGCGGCCATTTCCTGCGCAACCACAATCGGCCGTGCATTGCTCGTAATCCAGATACTAAGAGATTTGTCTCCACCAGCACAAGCGATGACGGTAATGTGGTGCTGGGGTACAGGCTGCCCATCTGCTTGCTTCTTATTGGGCGGCTCTGTTGCGTAAAGTCGCGGAGAGAACGAGCAGACCTCAACAGGTGCCTCATGTCCAATCAGATTGATGTCACCATCCCATGATCCGCGGTTAATGATGGCCACAGAGCTCACAGGACCGTTCACAGCGTTTGCAGCTGCGATGTGCATCCCATCAGGTGACCAAGAACAACGACGGAAATAGGCGGTTAAAGGAGAATTGGCGAATGGGGCTGTGATTGTTTGCTCAAGGACAAAATTGTTCATATGGTCATGAGCTGAAGAATTTGGGGCAGGAGATGTGAATCGGAAGATGCGAACGGTCCGGTCATCGCTCGCAGTTGCGAAATATTTGTTTGCCGGATCGAAAGTGATGCCTTTAACGTGACTCTGGTGGATCGCTATCGTCTTCAGCTTCTCAAATGAGTGACCTGACCACACCACGACCTTTGAATCAAGCCCAACGGATACCAGTATCGATGAATCGAAGGACCATCCGAGATCTTGGACATCATTATCGTGGCCGATCAATCGCCTAATTGTACGCCAGTTTTCAACAGGGGGTGCTTCGTCGGTGCCTAGAATTTTCCCACAGCCGTCAGTGTCTGCCTCCATTTCTCCATATCCAGTGTGTCCAAAGCGTACCAAATGTTGACGAGTGTGTAGGAGGGTTAGCGTCTAGGGTATACACGCAGACAATCTTGTCATCCGCGCCTGACGCAAGGTATTTCCCGTTGGGTGAAAAGCGGACGGTATGGATTGTGCCCGAGTGGTTACTCATGGACGCTAATTGTTTTGGCTTGCCCTCGAGTTCGGGAGTTCCGGTGCCGTAAATAGCATCTGTTGACCAGATTCGCACATATCCATCTAAAGCAAATCAAGAGCCATGATGTCAGTGAGAATTCCCTCGGCGGCGCATGATCTTCGTGACCTTCACCTCAAAGCAAAAAAAGGGTCGAGCTCACCTCCAGCAGCTGTGACTAGTCGCTTCCCATCTGGCGAGACATCGCAGCTGTAAACCTCGAAATCCTTGCGTTCACCTGTATCAGAGCAATTCTATTAGCAAAATTTGGCTCTTTCATGGGATGATTTGGTCCTATTCTCGTGGAGCACTGTGTCTCCGTCCCAACGGCGTCGAGCAAAGAAAACCAGGGCGATCAAGCTCCGTACCTCCATGGGTGAGCCAAACCGGCTTGATAATATGCATCGCGCCAGTCCCGGAGCAAAGTCACGGTTATTCGCTTATTCCTCAAAGGGGTGAGCGGTCTTGTCTCGAGATTAGGTCGTGCAACACGTATCAACACGAATGTGCGCGAAGCGTGGGCAAGGAGGGGAGCGCGGCGTGTCGGATAGCTGGTTTTTGGAGTATATTAGTTTGACGAGGGACATGGCAAGAGCCAAAACAAACGGGTTCCTCGACAAGATTCAAAGAAAAAAAAAGGATATAAAGCTCAGGCACAGATGAGGGATGAGACCGGAGATTAAAAGGGCGCGAATCCAAAAGTCGCGATCTCCAGATTTGCCTGGTCCGAGCTCCCGCGTTGATAGTCTTTTGAACTACACTGCAAGGGCTAGCAACTAGCTCGCACTTGCTTCCTTTAGGGGGATTACTATCATTTTATATGTTTACTTTTGTAATATCTTTTTCTGCTTACTGGTTTCACCAAACAAAGTACTACAGGGCAAACGTGGTTTTATACGAGAAGAGTATGGCCTAGTTAGTGTACACATGGACAACGTCTTTAATGAACGATTAAAGTAAGGAAACGTAAAGATCAGGTGCTCCTTGGGTACCATTATATCTTACTTTTCGATTCAATTACAGAGTTCCATATTAGGGTCTTGGTGCCGTTGAACTTCATATCTTGGCGAAGGAGGGGTGAAACATCTAGTTAGATATCTCTATGCTAACGAAGTCAAACAATACAGACTAATGCTTCTGGAAAAGACCCTCTGGAAAAATAGGTAATGATTTTTCTTTTGGCTACTTCATCTATACGAGCATTGAGTGATCGAACATTCTCTGCTAGCTATGCTTAATACGACTACATCAACACACATATTTACAAATGAAACAGTAAAGATCCATCGGTTGTTCATATAACTAAAACCTTCATGATACATCAATTACTTGCCGACATTATGACATGAAAATTTATTTCTTGCCGGATCCTCCAGAGGGGGGAGTGTAGGTCGAGCTTCCCGACCCGCTGTTGTAGTAGGAGCTTCCATTGGGGTTGGAGTAGTAGTAAGAGCCATTGCTAGGGCAAACGGTCAGAATATACTGTTTCCAGTCACTGCATATGCATGACAGCTTCGTTCGAGCCGAATACATACGTGTTGGAGTAGTGGTAGCTGTTCGAGTTAGACGCGCTGTTGCCGTAGTCGTGAGAGCAATAGTGGTTGCCCTAATTTGATTTTTGTCAGTGTCATATTGATGATGGCCTGGCATTCATCGAGAACAGATGCATATATGATGTTCTTGGTGGCATGGAGGAAATTGGGGGGGAGCATACCTGGCTGTTGGTGCCGGAGCTCTTGGTAGTGTATCCCTGTCCGGAGCTAGACATGGTAAGTGGTTTTTATGGGTGATTTGTAGGCTCTGTTATTGCTTTGGAGATTAGATGCGGATAATACAAGAAGAATAAGAGAAAAAGAAGGAGAGGAGGGTTAATATACCAGTAATTGGTCAGGGTGGGGGAAAGCGGCACGAATACAACAAGATCAGCAGTGAAGTCATCGTTGGCGGCGCTACTTCCAGCATTTACGACTTTATCCAATGATTTACAATGTCTTCCTTTAACCTGTATATACAAATAAAGTGTGACAGTCAACTGCCGGTGCATTGGAGTGTGATAGAGAGTGCAGATGCAGCTCTTCGGGCCACCTCGAAAATGAGTATGTGATGTATCGACCGCCACTTAATCTAACAAACAAGATATTTAACTAAAGACGGAGAGAATAGGTATACGGAGTAGTTTCAAGTCTACAAGAGATATGCAGACCAGACTAACAGGTCATGTTTTATACTACACATATTCCGAAGCTACGGATATTAACTTTATATGGGAACTGGCATGAACCATCTTATTCGTCTCACCAATGCAATAGACTATTCGCAAATATCAAAATAAAGACCATGTTCTTCGAGACCATCCTATTAAGCAGAGTCTGTATATCTAACCTCAAGATAGCTCATGTCTAACATCCTGACCTAATTCAGCAGTTTAATCAAAGAAAGCAAAGATCCAATCACAATATGACTACTCGCGACAATCCAAGATAAAAGCCAAATCATCATGAATCGCCTCCAACTGACCAGCAACTGTGTAGTTTATATCACGATAGATAGTGGTCGACTCTCTAAGGCAAGTCAGTGACCTAACCAAAGCTGGCAGAATCTTCGCGCGACAAAACCGTTGGAATTCACCAACGAAATACCCAGGCGGGCTAATCAGAACAGTGGGACACATGGGGGACTTCCTAGTCATGGTCTCTGCGACATGTCCGAGGATCTCCAGCTGAACGATCAGATCACAAATCACTTGAATGGTACCTGCGCGGCGATCTTCCACATTATGGAGTGAGTAAGCCTCCCTTTCTAGAGCTTGCTGGAAGAGCGTGCATTCACGCTCGAAATGCCGTTCATAGGTCAGGTGGCTGGGTTTGGCAAAAGACATTGGCATGGTGGGAGTAAAACAGGGGGTTTGGATGGTCTGGAGATGTGTGAACACTCTGATCCAGGACTTTTGGAGAGTGGGTGAGAGATGAGAAGAAAGAATGATCAGGTAGAAACCCCCAGGCTTTTATTGTCTTCAGGGTTAGGACTGTGTTGTTTAGACAAACAGGTATTTGACAAAGAAGCACAAAGCTCTTGAAACAGGGTTCATTCTTTATCAAAACTCTCTCATTGTAGTCTTTGTTCAATGGTCTTATCTTTCTTCTTTACATCGAACATCTATACCAGCTCTACCTGATCATAAGTATACTGACAAGTACTATAAATATTCCCATGCTAATTTTAACCATTAACATGCAAGATACCCGTCAGTATGGCGCCTTTAAAGCAACACCTTCGCGCTAGGATATGCCAACGAGACAATCTACAACGAGACAACGACACAAACTTTTGCTAAGGGGAATCTCGGGTTCGCTGGCTGCGAGAACATATACGACATCCTAGCTGAAAAGGGACTGGTCATCGCCGAGGGGATATTCAGAATTGACGGGCCTCAGTTTTCACAGATTGCCCGAGCTCGTATGCAAGAGATTACTGATCCCCAAAGTCTACGACGCTTCTACGTTTGTGATATCGTCAATACGGATACTAGGAAGTTTGTGCAGAATGTTCTGTATTCTCCACGCAATGGTCTCACTTGGCCTCCGGTCTGTCAAGATCCGCGGATCTGGGAGTATAAAACCCTTGAGTACCAGGGTCTTCTGGGTACGCGCATTGGGAAGTGTGCGGTTCATTTGGTTCTGGAGATATTTCCTAGAGGTACGTACTATATTGCTAGGATTGTGAGGTGGGATCAGAGTTGCTCGCTTGAGATCAGGTTTGATATTGAACCTATTCCTGTATCGGGTTGTGCTGGTTGATTCTGATAGCCGTTGACAATACACTTGTTTTAGTGACCTCCATCTCCATTGTAATGGTCGATAGTGAATTTAGTAGATAGCCTCTTGAAGAGACGGAGCGAATGTAGCATAGTTCAATGTTGAAACCCAACTAGATCCGAGTATTATACCCGTGATGAAATCAAAGAGCTAATCTGATACAATTTATATTCGATGTCTCACAGCAGACTTACAGCTCCTTTAAAGCAATATAAGATACTGATACTTGTACATTGAGATATTCTCCTTCCTCTTATGCTCTCTGATCAACAACAATTCCTTTATGTACACATACAGGAACCAATATGGCGAATTCAATGCCGCATGCACAGCAAACCTCGTGCGTTTTAGAAGACTCCTAAACAAATGCCGGGAAACAATGGGAAAAGAACAGGCAGTAAGAGTGGGAAAAGTAAGAAAATGGAGAGGGGAAGTGGTGGATACATAAAAGGGGCCCGATTCAAGAAGAATGTGGAAGGGCAAAGTGACATGCCAGAACAAAAAGGAGAAAGGGTAGAGGGAATAAAAGTCACATCAGGAGAGGAGTCGTCGTTCTCGTGTCGGCCGGGTGAAGTACAAACGCCTATTTCTTGTGTTCGTTGGCGGCCACATCAAATCCCTCCTGCGCAGTCTTCGTGGCAATGTTCTGCTCAACCTGTTCCTCAAAGAACGTCGGCGCCTGGTTGCTTTGCGATGTCTCCGATGACCGAGAGTTGTCTTCAACCCCAAGAGACTTCTTTGCCAAACCCCGAGCCTGTGTCTCGCTGACTTTTCCATAAACAGCCATGGCATTGGCGATCATGCCACCCATATCTCCAACATTTCCGGGAACAACAACAGCTGTGCCCTCGCGTGCCAAGTTCGACCAAGCCGAAACATACTTCTCGGCAACGCTAAGAGTAATAGCATTCTGAGCATTATCGCCACCCTCCTCGATGGCCCGGGCAACGGCGTCAATGCCAAGCGCGGTAGCCTCGGCCTTAAGCTTGATAGCCTCGGCTTCACCGGAAGCGTGGTTGATCTTCTCAGAGCGCAGAGCCTCAGAAGCCAAAATAACAGACTGCTTGCGACCCTCGGCAATGTTGATCGCACTCTGGCGTTGACCTTCAGACTCCAGGATCTCAGCTCGCTTGGAGCGCTCAGCAGTAACCTGGCGGTGCATGGCAGCAACGACGGCTTCCGGTGCGTGGATATCCCTAATTTCATATCGGAGACAGACGACACCCCATTCCTGGGCGGCCTCGTTGATAGCCTTGGTGATGTTTGTATTGAGATTGGCGCGTTCCTTAAGAACGTGATCGAGGGTCAACTGACCGATTTCGGAACGCATAGTCGTCTGCGCGAGTTGTGAAATAGCGTATTCTGCATCCTCGACTCCGTAGCTACAATTGACTGATGTGTTAGCGATTTCTTTGTTCCGACTAATCCAATTCCACGCAACAACCAAGAACGCGCCATAAAATCACTTACCTTGCCTTGTACGCATCGAAAACACGCGTATATAGCACACCATCCAGCTCCAGGGTGACATTATCCGCCGTAATGGCGTTCTGGCTGGGGATCTCAATGGCCGCCTCCTTCAAGCTCTTCACGTAGGCAATTCGGTCCAAGAACGGCACAAGGATCGCAAGACCAGGTTCTAGGATTCGGTCAAACTTTCCCATGCGTTCGACGATCCATGCTGTCTGTTGTGGGACGAACCGCACAACGGTGTTCGCGGGGAGGGTCTGTCGGTTGGAGAAATAGCTAGTGGGTCCCTCGTTGTATGAGCCGCCATTTTTGAAGCTGTTGAAAAGAGACTCTGGGGCGAGAGACTGAGGAGAATTTGACAGCGTCCGTCGTTGAGTCTGGGTGAAGGGTGTGGCGCTGACTGTGGAGGTTCGTGTGAGACGTTGGGGAAGGAGTTTCTGGCCACGAGGCCGGAGTAGCCGTGACGTTTGCCGGGATGCGCCCTCCATGTTGATGAAGAGGTGAGTTTAGATGCAAAGAGGTTTGAATGAAAAGAAGAACAATGGATTGGACGCGTAGAACAGAGCTAGAGAGGGGAAAGGGAGCTATTAGAGCCGGATCGGGATTGAATTATCTCCGTTTGGGTTCAAGATCTTGTTGCCTGAGGCATGAATGATCGACCTCGTTCCATCGGATGCGACTTACTTTTACTTCCAACCTTGGAAGGTTTATATAGATGACTCAATTATGCAGTTTTACACACATTTTACAATTAATATTCTCCAGATGTCTTACAGAGCATGTTCAATATCATGGAGTACAGAGTATGCATATCAATCATATCAATCATATTACTCCACAAAGACCCGAATAGCCCGGTTTATGCTAATAACAAAGAACAGAAAACAAAATCATCCTCGCAGGGACCCCAGCAAGAAGAAGAAAAGCACCGAATGGATCAATCCACTTCAGAAGAGTCGTCCAAAGAAGGACTAGGTAGACCGAATGGACAGATCGGCAATGTAGATATGCTGGATTCATTTTCTCCGATTGGCACCATGAACGAAACTCGAGAAACACACAGATAACCTCAGACAGGCCTTTTTAAGACATGTGTTTTTTTTTTTCTGGGTTATTGCCATGCTGATACTTATTAAGACCCAGGGCCGATGGAAGGCCTGGATCGGAAATTGACTGGATAAAGGAAAGCCACAACCTCAGGAAGGAAACAAGAAAAGTAGTGGAAATATCTATGTCAAGGTTGGAAAAACGAATTTTGGGGGCCCGGCACACCGTAGTGGCAGGCAAAGAGAGAAGACTGCCAATAAAATCATGCCCGGACGCCAGAACGTTTCGAGTACCTCCCATGACTGAAAAGCAATGAAAATTAAACAGAAAAAAAAGGAGATAAGAGAGAACTCCGAAGCTTCGAGTTGACCGAGAAGCCAGACCGCGTTATTGAAATGAAGGGGTCACTTGGAACTCTAGAAGAAAAGTTGGCGAATATGCATGCAAAAAAAAGACCATTTTGAACAAAAAAAGGATAATGTTGGTCACGAGAAGATGAACAAGCAGCAGGAAATAAGACGTGTCGCAAATAAGCAAAGTTCAGAAAGGAAATTCAAAAAAGGGCTCATGATAACTTTTCTCTGGCCTTCTTGCCGTGCTGGGTATTGAAATATTTGCTGATCTTTCCCCGGTTGTGTAATTTCATCTTTCCACTGGCAATGGTTTCATGGATCGTGCTGGAGACGAGGGTGTGATAGTGCGATGTTTGATCGTATGAGAGATGAACCAAGTCGTACATCACGAGGTCAGGAATGGGGCGACGGTGAAGCAGGCATTTCCGATAATATTCCATGAGCTCAATGAAACCGTTGTCAATGTGTCGAGTCAAAAGGTCATCAAGGGCAGAACGCCTAAATTCATTATACAGATGCGAGTTGAAATGTTTTGTCAAGCTGGACGACCAGGATTGGTAAGGCTGGGCCATTTCCAAGCTATACCTTCTTGCCACCGGTCGGTCTTGGCCATCGAAAGTTTCTTGGTGAGACATATTGAAAGTTTTTGGGATATAATTTGGCGTTTCTGTGGAAGAACGGCTTTTCTCATTTGACTTGGGCGCCGGTTGATGCGCTTCGGCAAAAGACCTGTTGATCCACCAATCAGCACCGCCGATTTGGTGTTGAGAGTAATCTGCATCGAAGCTGTTCATACAGTCAGTCAGTGCCTCACGTAGAGTAGATCTTAGGGCAAATAGTTTAGCATACCTCACTAGGGCCACCGCCGGTTCCAAATCAGAGGGGAAAGGAGGTTCGGACTGCGAATCTAATCCACACGCTGAGGAAGAAGTGTCAACAAATGAATGGTCCAGGGGAAAAGACGAAGACGACGAAAAAAATGATCTTGTCGAAAAAGCATCGGGGGAGGCAGATGAATTCCAGGGGTTTCCTACATTGGCAATCTCGTTCACTGCGGTGGGTGGCAATGAGGGCATGAATTCCGGGGCGGTAGATGAAAGTGAAATCTTGGCATCATGGGCGACACCGTTGGGGACGAACTGAGGAGCGGATCCGTTAATAACGGTCTCGTTGCTGTGAACCAGGGTGTTCTCATCAGTCTTGCTAGCAGGGGCGGCACCATCATGCTGGGCGGTAGGTTCGCGCTGGTCCACGGGGAGGACCCATTGCTGCCACTTGTCTCTGGGGCGCAGGCGGTCAACGCCATCCTCACCAGTTTGGCACTCAACGTTGCGGAGCTGACGGGACACGTGACGAAGGAGCTCAAAGTCCTCAGTGAGAGACTTGACACGCTTGAAGCTGGCAAGGACGTTCAGAGGCACGAATCCTTGAGAATCCATCTGCTTACGAAGGAACATGTCCTTGCACATGTTGTCGACGGAGAAGTAGTACTCCAATTGCATGGAGAGCATGTTCATGAGCGAGAAAGGCTCGACGTATTGTTGCTGGTAAGGAACGGCGCTCATCGGGGCAGCTGGGTAGCCATACATCGCGTTGATATCACCTGGGAAAGGATAAACAACACCGTACATATTTGCGGGAGTGGGCAAAGAGGGCGATCGGAGGGGCATACGGTTTCCTTGTTGAGATCCATTGGGAAGACCATGCTGCTGCGAGCGCTGACGATCGTTGAAGCCAAACTTGGGCGCACCGAATGAGTTGTTGGACATGGACGCATTGAACTGGGCGTTCTGACCACCGTAGTTGTTGTAAACACCACCACGGCCGCGGTTAGATCCACGACCTCCACGCTCAGATCGGAACTCTCCGCGTTCGCGGTTGAACTCGGTGAGACCGGCAGGGTCGGCAGACTTCGATCCAGCCTCGAAGCGACTGCCGCGGGCAGCAGCCTGCGAATCAACAGCCAAGTTCCCACCCTTCTGGTTGCGGTCACCTGCGCGGGCATCCTGGTTTCTTCCAAAGGCCTTACCCTCACGCTGAGAGCGGGGGACGTTCTCTCCGCCATTCACCTGCTTATTCTCCTCTCCGTTGCGGGCTCCACGGCCACGCTCGGGTGCCTGGGAAGCCTTGCGTGCATCGGCTGCAGCACTGGCATCGGCGCTGGGGGACCGTCTCGACTGTGCGGGGAGAGAGGCGGCACGTCCAGTGCCAGACTCGTGGCGTCCGCGATCTCCAGAGGCAGGCTTTGCGCCTTGGGCGGCCTGTCCAGAGGCAGCCTTGTCAGTGGTAGAGGCACCATTGCCGTGAGCTCCACGGCCACTGTCTCGGCCACCACGAGTGGCGCGTCTACCTCCACGACCACCGGCAGATGGGAGCGGGGTGTTGAAAACAGCAGTGGGGACGTAAGGAACGGGAGTCCACTTTTCCTTTCCATGGGGTCTGATGACGGGGCTCTTATCAGTCTTCTCCTGAACCTTCTTCTTCTCTTCGCCAATCGCAACTTGGGGAGTAGGCCAAGCAGTAGCGTCTTCTACTGGGGGAACCGATCCGGCATCGCGTCCCTTTCCACCCTCGGTCTTCTTGCGGTCCTTGGCACCTTCCTGTGCGCCATCGGCACCCTTCTTCTTGGAGCCAGCCTTGGAGTCTTGCTGGGTCTCATCAACAGTCGAGGCGGCCTTGGAGGCGGCCTTGCTAGTGGAAGCGGACTTGGGGGCAGCCTTGACCTTGGCGTCCTGGGCCTCTCGTCTCTGTTGCCAGATGTTGACCGAGGGCAGAGGAGCAGCCTTCAGCTCCTTGGGTGGTGATACGGTTTTCTCGGAATCCTCGGACTTTTCAGTAGACTTCTCTGCGGCACCTTCGGCCTTCTCGGTTCCCTCACTGGGAGCCTGCTTCTCAGCGGTACCCTCTGCGTTGCCGTTGGAGGTATTTGAGTCGTCATCCTTTGACTTGCGCGACTTTGAGCCTGTGCGAACGCTCGGGCTTGATGTTCGAGAGTGAATAGCCTTTGTCTTGGCGGCATGCTTGTTGGTGACAGTGGTGAAATCATCATCATCCTTGCTCTCCTCTGCTGCTACCTCTGGTTTTTGGACGGGCTCAGACTCGGTGGGGGCTGGTGCATCATCCGTTGTAGTCTCAACGGCGGTCTGCTCCTCCGGTTTGGAGTCGATCTTCTCGGATTCTGAGGGGGTCTTGGACGGGGTCGGTGTGCCGGAGACGCCCTTGGCGGCTTGTGCGTACGAAAACGTAGACATGTCGAATTGAGAGCTTACTGTAGCTCTGATCGAGTGTGGGTGAAAAAAAATTTGAGGTGCGGGATATTTTACCCGGACGACCTTGGAGGGCTCTGGATATCAGTCTGCGCCTAAGGCGAGATGGCACCTGCGCAAGTGGAAATCAAGAAAGGGAAAATTCCAGCTTTTTGTAACCCCACTAATCTTCAGCTTCCTGTCTTTCCAGAGAGGCTCTCAATTGTGTGTCGAAAGGACGATTTCGTGTGCGTAGCGAGACGAAGGACCACGGGGGGTATCGGGTCGCAAGGGCAATCGAAGGAGTTTTATCTGCTAGGAGGATCGTCTAGACCACAAATCGCATTGATAAATGGGCCGTCGATTTCTCGGTACGAAGTGATCTCAACACCCGTTGCTTGTGAGCACACAGGTTGTCAAAGAATAGAATGTTGAAGTGTAAGGGAGAAAAAAAATCCCACCGAAGACGCTACGGAGGCACTGCCTTGTCGACGTCGTCAGGCTAGAAGGGGTTGAAAGGGCTGACTGAGTGCAAGTCGGATGCACGGGAACGTTGTGTAATTCCAGGCTCGATTCTTGAGGCGAAGGTGAATTTGGGGTGTCCCTTGGAAAAAACCGCGATTGAGAAAACGGGAAGTATCGGTTCTCTCTGAGACGGAGAGGTACCGAAAAGGAAGTCAAAGGAAGGGAGAAAAACAGCCCGGAGAAATGTAGGAGAGAGAAGAGAGAGAGACACAAAATTATTTGGTTCAGGGCAGAACTGGTAGCGGGGTTTTTTCTTTACACGTAATTAAAGGCACATTTTGTTTTTGTACTTTATTGTGGAATTTCGCATAAAGATTTTTTTAACACCTTTGGTCTATTTCTTTATTATCTAATTCTTTTATGTGTTCTACCTTAGGAATGCCTAGGTTCCCTTATGTATAGGTATCTCGGGGTACCAAGGCATATTCCCATATATATGGAGTAGTATAGTACTCCGTACCTATACTATGCATTCCAGAATAAACACATTATGAGTCCCTGGTGTAGTGTACACTATCTTATACACACTAGATGCATGTCCACCTCTGTATTTTCATTGCCGAGGTCATCAATTTCGGTACTCAATGTACTTCTTGTACCCTTTTTTATACATAGCATATGTTCTATGAAAACCAACAAAGAACCAGTTCAAAGCCATACATAATTGAGCCGCATACTTCTTCAAGAGTATTGGCCCAATAATAATCACAGCTTAGGCGACCCATGATTAAAATAGCTGTCTAAGTGGCGATATTCAGGGTGAAGTCTCAAGCAACCAATGTCCAGCCAATTGGATAACGTTATGGCGTTTCTTGTTCTAAACCTTCTATCAAAGACCTTTTGCTTTGTAAATCGAGCTTCTATTCAAGTACTAACAATAGAGATCATAGAGAATACAATGCAATACCTATAATACTGATTTCGGCTCATCAACTTCGAAGTAAAAAATACACTGCATCTGAACATCGCGGGGTCCACCGGAGCCCGCGGCCATTGGCGCACAATAGAAATATCTGACGTGGGAATTTTTCTTTTGGTATCTTCTTAAATAGGATATCGTGGCAATATTATATAGGTGCTATTATTACTATTAACTTTAGTACATACTACACATGCTCAACTGCCCAATTCAATTGTTCCATGTCATCGACCCGTTGGAGGCCGTTTGATTGTTCGGATATACGGGCCGATTGAAATTATCTGGGTAAGTGTAATACAAACTAATACGTTCAAATCTTCAATGTTTGAAGATAAAAATAAATTACGATGCTGGATCATTGTGCGAAAAGAATGTGATTTGTATACTTCCAACACGTGAATATCCCTACCCAACTGCTCCAGGCCTAGTCCATACCAACACTATCACTCTTTTTTTTATATCATAAAATGTATACCAACAAACTCAATTACACCAAACAACCCCAAATATAAACCATCTTGATTCCCTTTTACCTAATAAATCAAAAGTGGTGTTTTCGGCAGCGATTAGGGCTGAGGGCACGCGGAAACCATCGGAATGGGAGAGTGGGTATGTAATCAGAATACGCCCGGGGTCGGGCGGGCTGTATTATTCCTGAAACCTGCCTAAGGTGTCGGTGATCTATAGGATTTACCTAATATGGAGACGTCGATGTAAAAGAGGGATATCATTGTCCTAAAACTCCATATTCCATATCCATACCAACCAGAAAAGCATCATCTACCAATGTCGAACACTGACCAACACCTGTTCATGCGGATCCAAATCCATCGCGCCCAGTGGCCCCGTCCCTAAGCCCAGCCGCATGAGGACCTGCCAGACGAGTTTGCGTTTGAGATTCTCGCGCACACAGATCTTTTCCAGGGCATCGTGGCCATTGAAGTACTTGATGAAGATAGGCCAGTACTTCTTGTGCAGGGCCTGGTTATCGTTGGGCGTGATATACGGGCTGGCATTTTCGTCTCCCTGGATGATCGGGTTGTCGGAGAATCGAGAGAAAATTTCGTCAAGCCAGCGGGACTCGAGTGGGGACGCGCGGTGCGGGGAAAGGATGAAAGAGGACAGCCGGAGAGCTGTTGATTGATCGAGGAGTTTGTGAGACGAGCGCAGTTGGGCGTGTGGGTCGAGTCGATTGGGCGTGGGTGTTTCATCTCCGCTGCCGTGACTATCGAGGGAAGAGGACGAGGAAGAATTCGCGTCATCATTTTCATCGTCGAAGTTGCTGTTCTCGTCGACCGAGATCGAGTTTGAGTTGCCCTTGGCCAGGTATCGCTCGACTTCCTCCTTGCGCATCGCCATCTCCACGGCCATTTTGATCTCGGGCGAGACCTTGATGTGCGCAAAAGTGCGGAGCTGGGTAACCCAACCACCGCGCAGTAACCAGGCCAGAATAGTAAAGTAAATCTCCTTGTGGTCTTTGCTGGGGATGAAGTTGCTATAAGGGCGAGGTGTACCACTGAGAGTGGAAAGCATTTTCGGCAAACTAGGGTATGTTGGGAATGCTGTCTGATAAGCGATCGTAGCTATTTCAAGCTTGCTCAGGTCACAGTTTGGAGAGACGATGTATGTGTCTCGTTGGTGGATGGGAGGGATGGCGCGAGCACGGCGCCAGTACACAAGATGACTTGATAGCATCTGAATATGGGATAGTGGGATCCCGGATGATACTGATATCTGTGCAAATGACTTGGTTGGCTTGGAGCATCGGATATAATGCGCAAGTGCGGGGGCAAGCGCTCCCCCAGACGCCTCGACATCCTTGACAATGGCGGCTTCGCTGTCTAACAGAAGTAGAGCAAAGTGCTTTGCCAGGACCTGGTGTGGCGTATTACTTTCATCTGCACCTGGATCGTCGACAGGAGTTGCACTGTCTGCTGTCGTGAGCCACAAACCTGGGTATGCTTTATCCATAGGACCAGTAAGGTATGGTGTAGAGGTCAAAGGTGGAATCTGGAGCGAGATGGAAACATCCGGGCTGAGCGATACGGATGCGATTTTGGATGCCGATATGCTACTATAGACTGTGTAGATGGCTCGAGCTAGAGAAGACTGAGATATCAATTCCGAGTAAAGATTATGTGTTGATGTTTCTGTCGAGTATCATTGTCAGCTCCAGCAGGATGGTCATTAGCAGGAAACATACTTGTCTCTCGTGCTCTTCTCCTCACTTGTAGAATATGTTGAGATTCCTTCCACACATAGTCAGTGCGAGCCTGTTCCCATTTAAGAGCCTTGGCGAATTTCTTGATGATATTCTCGTAGATTTCCTTCACACGCATGGAGTACTCCAGCAAAGGAGGATCCACAACAAACACCACATTGAACATTGTCATATGGTCTTTGTCCTCTGGATCAAGCGGCTCATCTGATTTCCCAGGTCGTCCGCTAGTCGACCCACGCTTGCTGTCTGTCGGCGATGTCAAAGACTCCGCAATGGAAGCGACACTAGCACCCAAATCAGGTGAAGTAACGAATTGCTCATCCTTCTTGCCTTCCTCGGCACTCTCATTGTGACCCAACTCCCCACCGTCCCATTCAGGACGAGGCTTCTTCTGCTTCTTGCGTCGTTGTTTGCGCCACGAGCCATCCTCACGCACAAAGACCGGCCAACCAATAAGCGCCAAATCATTGATCCCAACCTCAAAACGTCGCTTATGCCATGACCGAGACGGACTAAGCAGTTTCTCCCACACACTCCCAGGAACACCCAAAAGCGACTCCCAAGGCGGTCTAGAGCTCCCAGGACCATCATCAGGTCGATCAGACGCCGTCCCCGCATCGTCGTCAGGATCCGGGTCGGAGACTGCAGCCCGTTTCCGAACCGACGAGCCACGCCCAGAGCCTAGTGACCCAGGGCGCTGGGATTCACCGGCAGCAGACGATGCCATAGCGGGGAGATGATCATCGAGGCCGAAATTGCTAGCGCGGCGACCCGCTAGCACGGAACTCCCACCAACATGGCTCTGGGTTTCCCGTTCATCCTCGTCTTCGTCGGAGCTTAGGCCGCTCTCGGAGCTCGAGCTCGAGTCAGTATTTTTAGAGCGTGTGCGCGTACGCGAGACGCGCCGGCCGCCCTTGGTGGTGGTTTTGATGCGGTTCTCGCTGAGGGGGTTCGGGGGGTAGTGGAAGACGAGGCGGGGGCCGGTACGAGAGCGTACGATAAGAATGATTGCCACGAGGCACGGGTCTGGTGGCCGGGCGATCGATGACATTTGGTGGCTCGGGCTCCGTGGAGGAGTTGGAGATTGAAAGAGTGTGGCTGGGCGGGAACGGTTTCCCATGCGGGGAACCACATAGGGCGAGGACCAACATGTCGCTACAATTCAGATTGGCATGATTTTGGGAATTTCGATGCTAACTCATTTACACAGGTTATATTTACTTATTCGTGTGTTGAATAGGTACCAAATACATTTTCTTATGTGCAACGCCTTGAATAATGCCAGCACTATCCGAATATCACGGAATAGCACCACTCTTCCATATCATACAATATCATGCAACATCTCGCAGTCCCAATCAGCTCTTCTGTTCTGGATTTGTTGCGCCTGCAGCTGGGGTGGCTGGGGTCTGTTCTTTCCCATCTTTAAAGATCAACCCGAGGTTCTCGAAGTTATCCGGCGCCATAAGGTTCCTAGTCACACAGGTTTTCTGGATCAGCAATTTGCTCTGACATTCGTCACGAGCACAATTCCTCATCGAATTGTAATATCAGGTGCGTCCGTGTACTGGGCTGACGTACTTGTCCATTCGGCAGGAAAGGTATTCCTTGGCCAGTTTGCGACACGCCTCATCGTTGGTGCCTCTGTTCATCTTGATACACTTTAGATATCCCGAAATGATGTGCTTGCATTCTCCTATGGCGTCCCAGGTGGTGATTAGCTCCATTGTATTTGCTAGTCTTGCCGAGTTCCTTTCGGGGTATGGGGTGTGGCGGGCGTACCTTCGTGATCAAGAGGAAAGCTACCGCGCTCGGGTCTGCAGACAGATTCATTGGATTAGCAATTATGTAGAGCAAGAGATCCAATATCGTTCTTTCACGAGACAACACGTCGCTGGCGCAAATATGCACCCTCAAAATCATGCAACTTACGGGGATGGCTTGTAGTTCACCGATCCACCGCCGGGGGCTCCGAAACTCATTTTCAACAAAAATGAGCGTATATCCGCTCTGAATATCAACACAACAGAATTCTGGATTTGTACAGACGAGAAACTAGCTCAGTGAGGTGAGTATCAGTCGGCGAAAGCGAACCCAAACCTCCGAGAAACAAACAGGGCAAACTAGACAAACACTAATTCAGCCAATCACAGCTGTGGGATACGGTCGATGATGCATGAGGTCACTTTGGCGTCTGGGGAATAAGACTCGGGCGCTCGGATATGGCTTTATTGATAGGAAACTGGTTATGTGGGGTGTCCATCATACGAGGCCAGTGCGGTTTGCTCATTTTGTTGGTTTTGTTGTTGAATTCGCCCCCTCAGTGTGGGAGTATATATATCGAGTATCACCTCTTAACCCTGGATAAACTCAATCTTTTCGAACGAACCCAGCTATATCACTTTTTGATTGTACTCGTATCGACAACCGGCTTAACAAACAAACACATTAAATCATGCCTATGTATGTGGATACTCATCAGCATCACCTTGCATCCCCGACACAGGTATATTAATCGGGTCTATAGGAACCTCGAAGGAAGCTGCCAATGCGGCGGTGTCGAATTTACTCTCCAGTCCCAAACACCAGTTCCCTACCAGCTATGCGCCTGCAGCATCTGCCGCAAAGTAGGCGGACACCTCGGTGCTGTGAACCTAGGCGGTATGGCCGATAGCCTGAATATCATCAAAGGCAAAGATCTGATCAAGTATGACCCATCCATACCCATTCACTGGCACTTTCGAGCACAACATCCGCGGAGAAACTGTCATTTCATTTTATAGAACATGCAAATAATAATATTGCACCCACATATACTAACGTCATGACTAGGAAATACACTGCCATCAAAGACCGCGGCACACCGGATGAACAGCTATGCTCCTCCGAGCGGAACTTCTGCTCGAACTGCAGTACTATGTTGTGGGTTTGGGATCACCACTGGCCTGAACTGATTCATCCATTTGCCTCTGCAATCGATACGGAGTTGCCGGTGCCCGACGAGATGGTATGCATCATGAATGGATCGAAGCCGGCTTGGGCCCGGTGGCCGGAGGGAAAGAAGAGTGTGCACGAGGTCTATGGTAGAGATAGCCTCGAAGAATGGCATAAGAAGCATGGTTTGTTTGTCGAGTAGGGAAATACCATGGAGCATGGGGGAAGGGTGTGGCCAAGAAAATGATCTACTGAATGGGTACGAAAGTAAGGGACAAGCCCGAAGATACGAATGTGCAAGTGGTCAAGAAAAAAATATTGTTTAGTATTAAGCTAATATAAATGCCAAGTGGCTCCTGTAATGCATATTAGCAATTGATCACACCGTGAAATGAGTAAAATAATGGTGGTCAAGGAAAAGATCAGTTCTCCAAGGTGAAGATATTTTATCGACATGATAGTTCAGAGATAGAACAGTATATTGGTATTCATCATGCAATAGGAAAGGGTATGGGAGCAGAGTAAACTCACGGTCAACGAGCCAAATGGTCTACCTGGGGGTATTCCTATTTGTTCACTTATGTCAAGTCAGCAATGGTATTCAAGCAAAAAAGCAAGAGTTAAAAGCGAAATGAAGACATGGCATCTAAGTCAGGCTTCAGGTCAGTCAGCAAGAAATACGATTTATCCGATCCATAGGAGCCACATACCTCATTAAATCAGATTTTTGTATAAATGTTCATTCCCGGACCGAAGTCCAAGTCCAACAGTGTGAATAACACATTCATCATGCAAAGTATGACCATGTCGAGGAAGGGCAAGAGAGATGAGTGATGGAATTACCTAAAATTTCTGTTAGAAATACTGGTCTCAACTTGTCGATGCGACATGAAATAATTGTGTCCAGGGCAATGGGTCAGGTGACGAATTCTCAACAAGTAATCCACCTCCATACACCCACAGAGTTTGTACGCTCTGGTTTTATTGGATGCGGGAGATGGGTACGTTATGTCCGCCCGTTCGTTCAAATTTCTTCATGCAAGGCAACAGCCGCAATGGAGGGATGGAATTGAATGCAAGTGTAATGTACCTGAGCGAGAGATTGTTAGTCAAGGATCACTCAATGAATGGCTTAAAAAGTAATGATGTTGTTGTGATGGGTCAGACAAGGCTGAAACTTAAAAGTATGACAGATTCAACATGGATCTTCTGATTGAGGAATGCCTTTGCATGTCTATAATATAATCATCCCCGGGGGTTGGGATTGACGGAGAAAAAAAAAGATTTTCCTTACCTTTTGAAAAATTGAAACCGAGCATTCGCAGCGCTGGGATTAACCTCAGGCTTTGAGCACAGCTGGAGTGTGTGCCATCATTAGACACAGTCCAAGCTGAGAATAGAACAAAAGAAAAAGTGAGAGCTGGAGAATACCGAGCGATGCAGAAGGAAAGAAAAAAATCTGCGGGTGGAGCTCGCTATATAAACTAAAGCGGTAAACTACGGTAGACGTGTACGACCTTTGGTGTTGTTTGTCTTGGCATCAAACATCGGCGAAATAGCTGGGCCGAGAGGTGAAGTGGGTATCGTGAAGGAAATCATATGTGCGTGTGGGATGGCCAGTCAAAGAAGGTATGGTTGGAGACCCATGTAGCAATAGATACTCTGCAATGATAGAGATCACTTGGGTTGCTTGTAATGCTCCCACATAGTGCCTTCCATATTTGATCATGCAAGTACAATGTGTGCTAGGCCTTTCGCATCGATAGACTGGTATCACGACTGCTGGCAGGATGCCGAAGAGCATGGGCCTTGAGTGCTGAGCAACCCTAAAGGTTCTTTCTTGTTTATGAGTAAGGTATCGAGATACTCTTTGCCCAACTTAACGTCAACATAGAAGGACAGGGCCGATTGCAGGTAGAAACGCTCAGCATGCCAGTAGTAGGCGCTCGAAAAAGGCTTCTCAGCGAGCGGTATCCTAACATGATTGCTAGCATAGCGTAGTGAGGTGTTTCTGGTGGGAATGTATCAAAAACAAGTTCGACGGTCAGAGCCAGCAGCGTTATTACGAACACGAGATAATTGTCAGCACATGATTTCTGATCTAGCAAGGTGAAGCCTGTTTGTGTTTAGTGAGGTGTGTTCGTCCTAAAAGCTGGTAAAAGGCGAACACCACATGAAAACCGACCGCCCATTGCCGGCATAATGTTAGTACATCCAAGTCCCAGGCGGCTCATTGGTATTCTACACGGAGAAAAGTTAGCTGCGGTGAAAACCTCAAGCTCGTCGATTGAATGAGTTTCATACTCCTGGGTTTCATGTTCTGCACTCGGCCATACTATGAGATACGGGAGACGTCATTGCCCATGTCATCAACCCGAACCATAAATCCGAATTCGTCATCTTGACGTGTCTTAGATAATATGGATAATATCAATCTTTCGATTTGCTCTGAATTTCAGCTGGAGACTTTAGCAGCACATGAACTGTTGAACAATTGTTGACATCAATCAATACAAGATGACTACAAAATGGAAGTTGAACACGGGAGCAGAGATCCCAGCCATTGGATTCGGCACCTGGCAGGATGAGGGTGAGCAAGAAGATGCGGTAGTGGAGGCACTCAAGGCTGGATACCGTCACATCGACACCGCGCGTGTGTAAGAAGCCTTGTTTCCTGACCGAGACAGCCGACAAATTAAATTTATAATACTGACTGTTAAATAGTTACGGAACCGAGAAAGCTGTCGGCAAAGGTGTCAAGAAAAGCGGCGTCCCGCGCGAAGATATCTTCATCACAACCAAGCTATGGAACAACAAGCACCACCCAGACGATGTGGCACCGGCTTTGCAGCAATCCCTGGACGATTTGGGAATGGACTACGTTGATTTGTATTTGATGCACTGGCCCGTGGCTTGGAAGAGAGGCGAGGATCTCTTTCCGAAGAAGGATGGAAAGCCAGCTATGGAGAATATCGACATCGTCGACGTATGTTGCACTCTCATCTCTTGATCCATGAGTTCAAGAGCGTTGACAGCAAAGCAGACATACGCAGCAATGGAGCTGCTTCTGAAAACCGGCAAGACGAGGGCGATCGGCGTCTCAAACTGCGACAAGTCTGAGATGGAGCGCCTGATCAAGAACAGTTCCATCGTCCCCGCTGTGCACCAGATGGAATGTCATCCATGGCTACAGCAGCATGATTTCACAGCATGGCATCGAGAGAATAGTATCCATGTCACGCACTACTCGCCGTTTGGGAACCAGAACAATCTCTATGGCGAGAAAGGGAAGGACGGGCCCGCGAAGCTGATCGAAGAGCCCGTGTTGGCCGAAATAGGCAAGAAATACAACAAATCCGGTGCTCAGGTTGCTCTTGGTAAGTGTGATTTACCTGAATAGTTTGTATGATGCTGACCGCAGTGTGCTTTCACAGCTTGGGGAGTCTCGCAGGGCCACTCAGTGCTGCCTAAGTCCAAAACACCCATGAGGATTAGGGCCAACTTGCAAGGAGACTTCAAGCTGAGCCCGGAGGACATGAAGAATATTGAGAAACTCAACAAGAAGCTTCGTTTCAATGACAGCAGTGACGAGTTTGGCAGGGTCTTCTTCAATGATCTGGAGGGAAAGACCTGAGGTATACTGGTCGTGTTTGGGGACATTAGGAGATACGCAGTTATTTCCAAAAAAATAAAATCATACCCAACGAAGGCAGACAGGCTGTGCTGTTGTCCTAAACTGCATTTAACCAAGCTCCCAATGTAGTAGCTTATGAGGTCAGATCGAAACTTAAATCGATGGATTGTGATGTCATATGCAGGTAGAACGTCAATATTGTAATCACTTCCGGCATCTTGAAATAACAACATACACTGGCTCATCAAACGCGTCATGTTACCAGCAGCTCATGGATTTGCCTTAGTGACCCCTGCCTCACGAGGGTTGGGGCTCGCCTTCGCACAACAGCTCCTGACACGGACCGAGCTCCCTGTAATCGCAACAGGACGTAAGAACTGCGACGAAGTCCGAGAACGATTGCTGTCAAGTAAGGGCATGCCTAAGGACGCAACAGAGAGACTTCGAGTTCTCCAAGTCGATGTAACAGGTAACAAAGCAACCACAAGCCCGGAGATATATTGTTCTTGGTACTACAAGGCTAACTAGCGATCTAGATGAGTCTACAATATCAGCAATGGCAGACACAATCCGCCAGGAATATCCAAACACACCACTCAGGCTGGGGCTTACAATCCCCGGCATTTTGCATGCAGAAAAATCACCTAGTAGAATCGACTCTGCCAATGCGCTGGATAGCTTCAAAGTCAACTCTCTCGGCCCCTTGCTACTCATGAAGCACCTCTCCCCCTTCGTCCCATTGAAAATGTCACCAGAATTTCCGACAATAGAGGCCAGCTCTGCAATCAACTCCCCAGGACCACTGTTTTTGCCCTCGCATGCCATCTATGCAATGATGGCCGCTCGAGTCGGCTCAATATCCGACAATGCCTCGGGCGGATGGTATTCCTACCGTGCAAGCAAGGCAGCTGTCTTCCAATTGGCCAAGACTTTTGATTTGCATTTGCGCGCGAAGAGCGCGCAGAGGGCAATCGCTGTGGCGTTGCACCCTGGGACTGTGCACACGGATTTTACTAAGGACTATTGGGGAAGTAGGGAAATGCTGGAGCCGGCCCAGGCGGCTGAGAAGCTATTAGAGGTCCTTCTGGGGTTGCCATCTGACGTCGAAGGAGGGAGAGGGAGGTGCTGGGATTGGAAGGGAAAGGAAATTTTGCCCTGAGGTGCTCAAATCCTCAGGTGTGATTTCTGTGAGCAAGATGATTTCTTATTAGAGCAGATGTTCCTTTCGTTTTCGGTGGTTGAATAATGCCAATATGGTTCAGAATTGACCTCTACCGGTAACGGCGGACGTTCTGTGAAACTCGGGATAGTCGTAAATCCCCGATAAGTATTGTGTTCGCTGTTTTCCCTGTGATTCCGAAAGAGGACAAGTGAGGATACCTACAACGCCTCTTCTGGGCTTGTATAGTCACTTGTAACTTGAGGGCACATCTCTCACCGTTCTAGACCTGCTGGGTAACATTGGCGCAATTCTACATATTGACCTATGCCCTTTGGCGCGCTCACTTCATCTACGTCCTTAGAGGGAATTCTACACTACTGTTATACTTTCTTCTGTCCATGATCTTGCATAACCTGCTTCCTGAGGTGTAGAATTAGAAGGCTTTGTATATAACTGTTTGTTTGAGAAGGACAAGATCGCTTTAGTGGGTACCGTACAGCTTTTTCCGAGAGTGAAATGTACCGAGTTGTTGGAAAGTGCTCTGATCACACCATCTTTTCCTCTTTCCTGCCAGTTTCCTTTTGTCTCTCCTTACTATTCCCGCAGCCCAGTCTTGCTAGAATCCCGTTTCAAAAAGATCTTTTTTTTCATTCCAAGCTTCCTTATTATACAGGCCGGAAGGGGAAGCCCCACAATGTCAATGGACAAAGGTGCGGGGTACAAAAAAGCAAAAACAGAGAAGTGCCTGAAGATTCGCTGATTTCTATAAGACAAAGCAATCCTGACCTCCGCCAATATGACCAACAGCGCCTCGTTAGACAAGCTTCGGGTCGCCATCATAGGTGGCGGAATCGCCGGCCTCGCTGCTGCTGCGTTCCTCCGGAAAAACGGCCATTGCAATATCGTCGTCTATGAGCGTCGTGATGCAGGCTTCCAGGAGACTTCGGCGGGACTCGGCCTTGGAGCTAACGGCATCTCCATTGCCAAGCAGCTTGGAATTGACCGGAAGGAGATCCGCGGGGTGGTGGGCGCCGGGTACCGGACTTACAATATCCACGAGAAGGAGATAAGCAAGTCTCGAATTGGTGATGGGCAGGATGAAGATGCTGGTATGTGGCTTGTATATCGACAGGATCTCAGGGACGCATTGCTGCGGAGAGTCACCGGAGATGGGGATGGGGAGGCTATCAAAGTATTATACGGCTGTCATATTGTGAACGTTGATCCGGAGGCTGGTGTTGTTGAGTTTGAAGATGGAACCTCCGTTGAAGTTGATCTTATCATTGGTAAGCAAGGAAGCTGAAACTCAAAGGTGGTTTAGTCGAACTGACATCTTTCCAGGTGCGGATGGAATTCGTTCCAAGGTCCGCGGAGCCGTCATCCCGGCTTCGCATCCAGAGCCTACCCCATGCGGTCTTTCAATGTATCGATTTGTCATTCCAATGGATATCGTCATGGACACCGTCGCGACGCACGGAACCATTCCAGCGATGTACAACTACGACGACGGAACCTTCATAGCACTTATAGCTGCCGGAGATAAAGGTAACCGCAATGTAATTATGTATCCCTGCCAGGGACATAAGCTCATGAACTGCGTCTGCGCGGTCCCGGACTCGAGTCTCAAAAGCCCAGATAAGCTTCAATACTCCTGGAACGCCAAGGGGAGTGTGCCAGAGCTATTGGAGGAGATCCATGGCTTCCCCGAGTGGTTGAAACGACTCTTCAGGTGAGTGGTGAGCATACTTCATCGGGCTAGGATTTGCTGATGAAAAGCCAACTAGTCGCACCCCGCAAGTTGCGCTATTCCAAGTCCGGGACCAGGAGCCTCTGCCCACGTATGTTAAGGGCCGAACCGTTTTGATCGGTGATGCGGCTCATGCCATGGTGCCTTACCAAGCCCAAGGTGTCAATCAGGCTTTCGAGGACGCGGAGGGCCTCAACGTTCTATTTGAAAACACCTCCGACCGTAACAGCGTTCCCGGCATCTTGCAAATCTGGGATAGCATCCGGCGGCCACGGGCATCGGAGGTTCAGATGGGCTCGCGGGCTTCCCAGGCTAAGATTGCGACAAAGAGTGCAGGTGATGCCATTCTGTCGGTAAAGCCTTATGTTGGTATGAAAGAAGCTCTTGAACAGCTGGAGACGTAACTTATAAGAATATTCCCCTCAGGATTTTGGGGTTTGCCTGGAATGAAATAAATATTTGTTTCGAATTCAAAGGACTTCGGAGACTCAAAAGGTGATTCTCACTCCACTCTCACAATAAGTACAGGTTAAGAATTTCTCACGCTACCTACTACCAGTAGGCACTACATATGTAGTATGGTACGTTGGTAAAATACTTTGTATAAAGAAGGGCTGTTACGAATATTGTATGGTGGTTCCGATTTTCCGAGTTTATATACACTCTCCATCTTTTACTCGAGGTCTCTCCAGAATGAACACCCCCAACTCTCACTGTGGTGGTAGTCTACTTCCGAATGCCCGCTTCCTCATTGACACATGCGGAGCGCCGAAGATCTCCACCGTCTTCATAGCATCGAACCCAGCCGCTCGATAGAGTGCAACTCCGGCTGGTGTTGTAATTAAGTAGCAATCTCTTTCTTGTGATACTGCCTGTTGTACGCCCCAATCTAGAAGCATTCTGCCAATCCCTCTTTTCTGATACTGCGGATGAACACCGAGAGGGTCGAGATCTGGCGCTATTGTCAGAATACCTGCTCGTTTACACCCCATTTCTTTGACAAAGCATAAACTCACTCCATCCATCAGCAGCCCCCTTCTCACCAAATATTCTCTGCTCGTCCTCCATTATAATCTCACGCAGTTCGGCAAATGCAGCCTGGTCCATGCCCGCAAAAGTCCTTTTGGGTCGCGGTAACTCTTCCTCGTCCCCTTCAACGGGGGCGAACCACATCGAATAACCCACGGCCTTACCGTCTAGGACGTTGCCAACGGCGACCATCATCACGAAACCCTTCGCGTGCAATCTGGCCGATTTCCGCGCAATGCTCCATTGTCGGATTGCCTCGCTGCCAGATCGCTCGGGTATTTGGAGATGGGGCGGGAAGAGGTTGCGGGTGATGGCGTCGGTGCTGGGATCAAAGGCGAGCATGGAGAGTTCAACGATTTCGTCGAGGTCAGCCACGGATTTGCACCATGTTGCCTTGAAGGTCGCGAATTAAGCCGAGAGGGAAAGGAGGCTGATTCCATGCACGGGCCGTTGGCCCGTCTATTTTCTGTTAGTCTACGACTTTTGTATCTTGATAAGACCGCGGTATAAGTCTTTATCATGTCCTTTCCGGCAAAGCTCCGTGCCGACTGCGCCGCAACCCGCGACCCCCCGGCAACCCCCAAAAAATAGCCTATGCGCACCAAGTCTTCATGTGGGAATAAACACACTGTGTTTTACCCCTAGATCATAGCAAAAACCAAGATTCTTGTAAGGGGCCTAGAGGCGCAATATCTGATATTTGACACTTGATGTCACGGTGGGCTTGGGGACATAAGAAGGTCAATTGCGCATGCCCCTTCTAGGCTGCCAGACAGGACAGAAAGGGGCTCCTACATTTGCCATTGGTGGCCCCTATCATGGCCTATCAATTATGAACTTCATGAATTTGAAGCCAGCTATCGTTTTATTCGTGGCTGAGATTGTAGGGTCGCATATAACGGCCAGTGAAGGTACGTTCTACAGCGCTACTCGGGAGGCATGGCAATGAGAAACCTCGCATTGTATTTTTTAGCTTGTTAGCTGTAATCCAACTTCATCACCAGCTACTCCTTACCTTGGGCTCGAGCATCTCGCGCGCCTTCACTCGTCGTTGTCGAGATGACCTTGCCAATCTCCTCAATCGCCTCGAGCCTTTTCAACCAGAAATTCCACCGGTCCATGCTCATCGGTCCCGCCGGCCAAAGCCTCCCCTCCCTCTTCAACGCCCAGCACTTTTCACCTTTCTTCGCGCCCTCTCTGAGCCTTTCCCCGGCTACCTTTATCCAAACCGCCGCAGCAGGTACCTCAAAGTCCCACACTGCATCCTGACATTCGAGCGCCTCGGAGATGCACTCATAGCCCCAGCTCAGTGGCAAGAGGCCATCTTCAGCATTAGGTCCCGGAGCAGCCATTGCACAAGAAGCCTCCACAAAAGCCTGGTGTACGTGGGTCGCGCGCCTCTCCGCTCTCGTGGCTGGATCCTGCATCGCCAACACTTTGCGCCAGTGGACCTGCTTCCATCCATCTGACCATGAGTGGCCGAAGCTCATGAGACCTTTCCAGACTGGCTCGCCGTTCTCTTCATCTGGTAGCTGGTTAAGTTCCTTTAGCAGGCCGACGAGGGCGGGCGTGTGGATTTTGGGCAGCTCAAAAAACGCGTCTTCAATTATGCCAAATACGCGGTCTCGTAGGTCGGTCTTCTTCTCGGAGTCATAAGGTTTGGTCATGACTGCAGCTGTATGGGGTGGATTGGAGTCGCCTTTTAGGTACGCTTTGAGAGCCGCAGCTTGATAGGGATGCACCCCAGTCTCTTCTTCGCCGTCCATGGGTGCAGTGTGTTGGTCAACCCACGCGTCATCGGCGGCGGAGCCGAAGCCGTCGAGATCGACCGATTTGCATGTCATTTCTTGAATGCTGGTGTTTATGATGGTGGAGCGTGAGGGCTCTTGAATGATATTTGGGTCTTTGAGTGTTTAGGAGATGAAAGTAACTATGCTGCCCTGCTGGGGTGATGTGATGGTTATGTTCGAGGAAAGAAAGGAATGGATGCAATATCGGAAGCATCGAAGAGTGACAACTAGCAGAACTCCTAGACACAACTACTCCACGATCGAGAATATATTTCTCCAGTTGCGACAATAAGTGCATTGAGTGACATCATTAGGCAGCCAATGATGACTGATTTGTCGATCATCCTATTTGGGGCAGATATTTCACTTTTGGCCAGGCAAGCGGCTGTTTCTAAATATGTAGGCAACCGACATCGGCCCGGCCCCAACCTTCACTCCCCATTCTCCCCAGGAACGCGGACAAGTCAGTAAGCCTCATCGGAAAGAGTGCAATGCCCTGACACTACAACAACTTGTTCAGTCGTTATTTATTCCCGGAAACCGCACTTACTATCGTCTTTTCTCGATTGCATTGATATTTGATGAGCCGTACAACTCTGTTTTGGCCGAAAAGACACGAGCTAAAATCGTGCCCATCCCAGGCAAGAGACTTCGCGGAGCCCTCCAACGCACCTATTGATGTACGTTATCCCTAAGTTACCTTGAAACCTTCCCATGCCGACTGATACCTCTTGTAGTGGGATGGACCCAACGCCTCTGCATCCATCAAGTACGGTAAGAAAACTTATGACGGCCACGATGTTTTCCTTGCGACGCAGCAGGCCGTGAACTTGAGCCTGCTGAGCCCACCTGAGATGCGAGGCACAAATAGTTACCTGCACCCGTTTGACAACGATAGCAGCAAGGATGTGCAACTGCACTTGCTCACTGCCTGGAGCACGACGAAAAGCGAAAGAAGAACCCGCTCGTTAAGAACAGGCCTTACAACGGTGGTAGGAATAATGAGAAATACGGGGATGAGCGCGCATGCTCTACTACGATGGTAAGGCGTAAAGTGTTGATGACTACCCGTTGATATACTACTGTGATTTAACGACCGTGGAAGGATTTTGGAGCTTGTTAGACTGAGTAATTGCATGGAAGGGCTTATATCCAAGTTCGCTCACCAGATTCTTTTTATGGGGCGGTATCTTTGTATCCACGCCAATATTATGTCTATATCGAGAATGTAACAAGTCTAGTGTACAAATTTCGGCCTGCTCCCTTTCTGTGCGAACTTGCAATGGAATAATAAGCTGATTATCTCTTTCGGTTTCATTATAAACAGCGAAAGAGAGTGGCAGGCGACCCAAGCATGAGCTAGACTGGGATCAAGCTGCCGATGCACTTCTCATGGATCTTCTACTAGAAAGGGAGAATGTGCTCACTGCTTTAGGGCAGGAAGAGATATTATCGAGTAAGATGGGGAGGATAATCCTGGCACCAGCGGTCACTTGAGTTGCGCTTGTCTGACATAAGTCTGCTATTTATCGCTTGTCTCGTCGACTATCATTAAGTGTGAGAGGTAGAAGGCCTTATATGTCGAACGGAAAGTTACGTCAAGCTCCACCCTTACATCTAGTACTTCGTTCACAACCCTTCACCCCCGGAACCGGGTAGCCTATCTCACCTTATTCTGTACATCATATGAAGATGTAGTTTAGGCGCCTCATTGGATCTAGTCTTTCCTCGCCAAAGATAGTGACAAAAGCCCTAAAGTTGAGGACGCGTTCAGGGGCTGGCCCGGAGTGGGGCGATTAGATAATCCACTAACACGTCCAGTAATAACGTTAGCGAATCTAAATCCCCTCCCAATCCCCTTCACCCTCTTTCTTTCCTCCAGAGTTCTCTCAGCTGTATCTGCCTGGCCTCATCCACCAGGCAGCGGGTCCCTGGGGTTCCCCTTCGGCTCTTTGGACCTGCGCAGGGAATGCTCATTCAAAGGTACTTGACCTCTCGGTTGTCCTGCCCTCCGACCGATTGTCGCGGAGTATCTGAAGATGGATGTCGTTTTGTGATGTCGCTAGTTTTGTTATCAGCGGCATAAATGTGCTTCACTGGGATGGCGGCTGCAAAGCCCTGTCTCTGTGATGAGGGTAAAGAATTGTCATCATTATGAATGACCAGCAAAGCAAGGTGGGCTCGTCCTGTCTGTGTCTCTATTGGAAATGATTAATTTCAACGATTGTCGAAAGGTCTCATCAGAGATGCGCGCCGGGTAACCCTCGCATTTGAAATCCTTCTAGCCCGAGGCCGATGCATCACGGGTCGCAACCGTTTCTGAAAGCCGGGCGGGTATGTGGCTGATCTGCTGAACTGGACATCCCTTTGAGGGGTCGCAACTCTCGGCGGGTGTTGAGTGAGGTAGTGATGTTCCGGGGTTTATAATATCCCCTGGTCATTCCAGGGGAATTCTTTTGTTGAGGCCATGGCTGCTCTCTGGACGGTGAATCGTGTTCACCTCACCTCGCATGATGAACCTGGCGATTGTTAGGATCTGCACTTTTATGGCCTCTTCAGCGTCCGTTGAGAACCATATAACTGGTTTTCGATGTACGCTGAAGGGGTCATAGAGCTGGAGTTCCGAATTTCATCAGGTCTCAGACAGAACACTGCTACCATGTTCACAATTTGAAAAAAGAACCCTAACCGCAGCTCTCGTTAGATTACTTACAATTCAATCAAGATCGTCTCCATTTCAATGACTCTATTCAACGTAGCCTTCTATGGTAAGTTCGACTTGACACAGTAAATCAACATTCAAAAGTTTACGCAAAAATTTGTTTGAATAATTGATCCCTGAATTCCATAGCGTTCCCTAAAAATCACTAAAAATCATCAGCCCCATCTTGAGCTCCCATGTTTCGTGAAGAACAAGTGACTCCCCACCTTTTTTTTTAGATGCCTCGGCCACCCAGAAGTGGCCTCTGAATTTGGGAACCCGCGCAGGATCTGTTGGATTACCTATGTTCCTTGTAGTCGAGGAAGGCATGGGAACAAGGAACAAATTGCAACGAAAAAAATATGATATGGGAGATCCCAAAATCCCAAGGGGCGCGAAGCCCAAACCCATCACATTCGTGATCATTTTCATACTTGTAGTCATCACAGGTCTCAAGCAGAAACGGTATGTCTATTTTCATTCTAAAAAAGACAGTCTATATAATGCAATGGAAGCCAAACACCTGGTGTATCTAAAATCTAAATCTAATCAAAAATGCAAGCCTTCATAGAGTTGGGCTGAATATACTCGGACGCATTGCGGAAGCTGGTGAAACCCCAACGAATCTGTCCAGCCATGGCAATCTCAACATCCAAGTCCTGAGCAAACTTCCAAGCAAGACCGGTATCACGCTGGAAGGCACGACCAACAAGAATGACATCAAGATTATCCTCATTCAGGATCTTCTCTCCCAAGTTTCCGTTGTTGATCATACCAACAGCAGCAACAAGCATCTTATCCCCGACAGCCTTCTTAACAGCCGCGGCGTGAGGAACCTGGAAAGCAGGACCAGAGGTAATCTTCTGAGCAGAGTGCACACCACCAGTACTGATATCGATCAAATCGACACAGCCCTGCGCAGCAAGCGCACGAGCAAACTCAACCGTATCCTCAAGCTTCCAGCGCTGCTCAGCTGGGACGCTCTCATCAAGCCAATCAGTAGCCGAGACACGCAGGAAAACGGGCACATCGTCACCGACCGCGTCACGGGTCAACTGAGCGATCTCCAAGGGCAGACGAATCCGGTTCTCAAAGCTGCCACCGTAGTTATCGGTACGCTGGTTAGCAGAGGGACTCAGGAATGATGAGAGGAGGTATCCATGAGCGTTGTGGATCTCGATGAAATCACATCCAGCAGCAATAGCACGCTTGACAGCAGCAACCCAAGCAGTTTTGACCTCGGCGATATCATCCTGGGTCATGGCGATGGGGATAGGATCGCCCTCAGCGAAGGGAATGGCACTAGGAGCCTTGACGTTATCAGTCCAACCGCCGACAGAGTTGTTGGCGACAACGCCGCCAAGCCAAGGCGCCACAGTCGACGCCTTGCGGCCGGCGTGTGCGAGCTGGATACCGATTTTCTGGCCTTGGCTGTGCGCAAACTCGACGACTTGCTTGAGAGGCGCGATCTGGGAGTCTTTCCAGAGACCGACGCAGCCGGGAGTGATGCGACCTTCGGGGACAACGCCAGTTGCTTCGATAATCATGTTTCCCGGTCCGCGCTGGGCGATGGCACCGTAGTGCGCCATGTGCCAGGGGGTCATGTGGCCATCTTCGGCACTATATTGGCACATGGGTGCAAGCTGGAGTATGGTTAGCTGTGTGATTATGCAAGATATTGGGACGGGATTGCACATACACCCAGACGGTTTTGGAAAGTCACTCCTCTGACGGTGAGAGGCTTGAAGAGCTTGGGAATGGGCTTTCCGCTCGTTTGAGGATTGCGAGCTGTGCCTGCCGGGGGGGTTTGGGCAGGGGTGAAGTATGAGATGCCCTCGGCGGGCTTAGCGGAGACGTCAGGCCAGGTCATTTTGATCGTAATTAGGTATGACTTTTATTATATGTGTGAATAATTCCATCTTGCCCGGGAGGGGGACTGCCTTGATTTATGTATTGATCTACTGTGGGGAAGTTGATGATTGATTTATCATCGGAAAGTTTTGATATTCATTACCAAATGATTCGGGAGGCGAATCAATCACGAGATATCCATGGAATTCAACATTCCATCCCGGAACGATCCCACTTTTGACACATGGGTCTATTTATCAGCGGAAAGCGAAAAGGGCCCTGAAGAAAAAAATATCAAAAGTCGCCGAGGGATCTCCACCCGGTTGAACTCGGTTCCGATCTCTCGATTCGGGATCCTCGGCCCAAAAATGATTACATAATGTCTCCGACAGGGGCCCAATGGAACTCTGGCTCAAACTCTGATGTTTAAGCTTATTTTTACTCAAGTGCCTGTTAAGGATGCTATAGATCAGGATGAATCCATTATATACATGTGTATAGCATCATATGACGGTTGACCTTACGTCAATATTCGTATCCATCTGGTGGTAGAATTGACGTAGAGAGTTCGCACAACTATGAGTCTATATTGGCCATCGCAAGGCGTAGTACTTCGTCTCCGGCCCACTATAACCCGCAGCGCCCCAGTCGATGATCTCCGTGATTCGCCATGATATTAGACTGATCTAGGTCGCCATGAGTAAGTATTTTGACTTCTTTTTGATCGGTTCCAAATATAAGAAGTTTTTCTACAAAAGAGAATATCCGTCTCTGTCTCGAGCTTGAGATTGGGCCGAAACTTTTTCATAGTCTCCACTATCCCCTTATCAAAGTCTTCGCGGGAAGCGAATGGCCCGTATCTGTAGACTTTGTTCTCCCATGGGCGTTGGAAAATGATCTCCTGGCATGGGCCGTTATCGACAGTCCCGAAGAATGATTTCTTGATCTGACGCCATTGTTGTATACAGCCTGGTAGCTCCTGTACAAAATCCCGCACGTATCGATAGCAGTGCCATTTGAGATTCGAACCGTTGTAGACTCATAATAGAAAAGACCATAGGTAGAGATCAGCTAGCCACGGGTGGATCGTGTGGCTGCGGCGGATCGGGTGGGTGGCTTTGCTGAACTTGATCGACACACACCTTTTCCACAGTTTTCGCCCTATTGGAACGTAGCTAAATTATGGTTGTCACCCTGACATATTACGGCGCCAGAAAGGTAAGGTCAATTTACAATACCTCGCGATAGAGGTATTTCCAAGGTTAGCTATGTGCCTATATGGGCATTAAGGTGCATCTAAAATGCAAATGTACGAGTTGTACCACATATCTGGCAGTGAAGATATGCGGGGGTATCAATGATCATCTCAGCTGTGGGGCATATGAGCTGTATAGGTTGCGCAATATCTCTGGCAGTGGAGCATCTAGGTAGGTATTCGCTCTTTCTGCAGTTCGTGGATGCCTTGGCTACCATGTGGGATGCAACAATTACGGACACTGCTATTTGAAAAGCACGACAACCTCGACATCAATCTCGGTGGAATTGACGAACTCATCCATGGTTATTTGCTTATAGTGTAGATTTGCCGCTTTACTGGTGTATTGTTGACATGGAATTGGCAAGAACACTATCATAGCTCTTGAACTATCATTACTGAATTGGCGCACACTCGACTCTTCTTCTTGTGATGCATGATAGTCATCAAAGTTCACAAATCTGAGAGCTTTCCGCTGCAAAAGATGAGGCCAATGCGTTGACCTAGAATATATATATGAACAGGCAAAATCGATCATCGCTCAAAGCTCTAACAAGCCAACGCAATGGCTCTAAATGCTGTGTCTTTGTCCAGGGTGCTTTTCACATTGACAAGGAACCATAGTCACTCGAAAGTCCACATGAAAGCTAGATCTCTGAGGTATTACGCGGAGAAGGTTTACATTTGTTCATGGTCACAGAGGCATATGCCAGAAGGATGCTCTCGTCCTCTGAGTCAAGTGAAATTGGAATATCAAAATGACGGATGCTGATTCACACTGCCCCGCAGTGCTTGGTGTGAATAGTTTTGCTTGTATCGAACCCTTATAGATAGTGATCAGTTGGGTATCTATATATCACTCGTAGCAGCTTTGATTTAGCATTGGATTCTGTTTATGTTTAGCAAACACGGCACCTGTCACTTGAATCACCAGTGCCACTGACAAAGTTCTCGATGCCAGCTATCTCGGATTTAAGCAAACAGGGATCCAATCGGATACCGAGGAAAAGAATCCACTGTCACTTCAGGACCAATTAGGGCTAGCGCTATCAAAATCCATACCATGGCGCGCACTAATTGGTCCTCGGCAGTAATAGTCCTCGTGCGGATAGTATAAATAGACACAGTGGGTTCTAGAAGCAAATAAGTCTTGTAGATAGCGTTGAATACATCTATGCCCCTTAATTTTGTGAGGCAAAATTTCTGTTCGAAAAGCCTAGGAAAAATTTGTGTAGAATCGAAGACACCTGGTTTTGTGCTATTCGCAATATTCTCAGTCGAAGCGCGCAAAAAAAAAAAAACCATCTATATAGTATGCAACAGGATCACAACCACACAACCCAAAGGCATCAAGTTCGTTTCAATGTTTCCTGACCATGTTCATGACATTGAGGAGCTTTCCCCTGATGATCGTACCCTGTTTGCGCAGAAGTACCGGAAATGTCTCCACCATGTAGCACAAGCAGCAATATGGACCACGTACATCTACTTTGCAGCCCGGCTGTTCTTCGCCTTGATGACCGTGGAGCGAACATGGAAGATGTGGGCGATGCTTGGTGTTGAGGGTCTATTTGCTCGTACGTTATCTTCCAATAAAGAACATTGAACAACTGCTGATCCTGCTAGACATATCGTTGAACCATCAACGCTTGTCGTTTGCCGCAACAACAAATCCATCACACCAGACACTGTGCAAGAGACTGCGCAGCAACAGAAACCTGCCCAGAGTTGATGTGCTAGTAACATGCTGCGGAGAGCCAGTCGAAATCATCCTAGACACAGTCCGAGCAGCATGTGCGATGGACTACCCGGCTTCCCGGTTTCGAGTGCGACTTCTGGATGACGGAGCGTCACGAGACCTACGTGACGAAATTGCAAAACTCGCCACGAAATGGACTCACCTATCCTACCACACTCGCGGCAAGCAATCAGGGCAATCTTTCGCCAAAGCAGGCAATCTCAATTATGCCCTGTTCTCCCTGCAAACCGAAGACCCGCCAGAATTCTGTACAGTCGTTGACGCAGACTCTATCCTCATGCCAGACTTTCTACGCGCAACGCTGCCTCATCTACTTGCAGACCCGGAGGCCGCACTGTTGACCACACGACAGTATTTCTACAACCTACCCCGCGGCGATCCTCTCTCTCAGTCGCGGACATACTTCTACACATGTGAGAATACCGAACTCGATCTTCTCGGTCATGCACTCGACGCGGGATCCGGTGCAGTCTTCCGTCGCGATGCGATTCTCGAAGCGGGTGGATATCCAACCTATTCCTTCTCGGAGGATTGGCAGCTGTCGCTGATTTTACGAGGGATGGGGAAGCGCACGATGCAGATACAAGAGGTTTTACAATTTGGTCTTGTTCCTACTTCTCTTGCTGGTCATCTCAAACAGAGGAATCGGTGGCACATTGGACACTCTCAGCAGATATCTGTGTTGTTCTCTTCTGCTAATGAGGCGATTCCAGAGCATCTCCGTTGGGATATTGCTCTTGGAGGGCTGTCTATTATGGTAGGGCTTGTGAGCTATTCGATCGGCTTTGTTGCTCTACCTTTCCTTCTCATCTCTGATGGTGGGTTTATTCTTGCTGGATCGGAGTTGGAGGTCAAGATTCAACTTGTTCTGGCCATCGCGCATGTTGCATCGACGTGGGCATATGATTGGGCTCGGAGTGCACATGCGGGTGTTTTATTTGAGCCTTTTGCCCACGCGGAAAACAGTTGGCTTGCTGCTGGTGAGTTTGATTTGGAAATTTCATGTTTGATGGAAGGTTGATCCTAACATGTGTTAATAGCCCATTTGTACGCCATTGCACGATTCCATTTACTTGGAAGTAAGCCCAAGGGATCCTTCGTTACCGGAAGCACCGCAAATTCGAGCGAGAACACTACGTCCATTTCGTCGTTCCGAAAGGCATACAGAGATATTCTTCAAAGTGGTGCTTGGCTGAACGTTTGTCTTTTTATTGCCACTCTCGGAGCTATCCTCTTTGCCGTCTGGGCGGCTATCACCCGAGATAGATCGACTATTCTCAAACTGCTCACTACAATTGCTTGGCCGCCATTATTGCACTTGTTATTTTTGGCGATCGTCAACAATTGGGTACCCATTGCTCATCTTTTCAATCCTCCAACCTATCACTCCAGAGAGTCTAGGTTGCTCATCACAGAGAAGGGAATATTGTACCCACGAGGGAAGGTTGAAGGGGAACTTCGGTCCGAGAAATCCTTTTTTGGCCTCTGCTACTCCTTTCTGGTGCCAATTGTTCTTTCGGGAGCGCTTGTGGGCGTTTTGATATCATAGACATTGGCTACTTGGAAGAACCTGTAGATGTGTGGAAATGAAAGAAAATATCTACATGCACTACGATATCTACTCCATGAGCAAACGGAGAGGTCACGAGACGGGATAGGTCACGTTACGCTGGACGTCTTTTTCTTGGCAAAGCTGGAAGAAATATTGTACCTTAATGGAGTCAATGAGGACTATCTATGATACTGGTAACATATGTTCAGAATAAGGGTATGCGATAGATTTACCTCAACTTTATTTCTGGTTGAAGGGAGTAGGGTTGGTGTCAAGGAGAGGGAGGGACCAGGGGAAATCCCTACGCTAGTCTCCGTAGCCTTCAGCCAAATTACAAGTTATCTCTTGAAATAAATACTCGGAGTACACAGTCTAGCATGCATATGAATATTCTCGACGAAAGTTGACTAGGAATAACCGAGGATAGTCAGACAATGGGTACCTTTGGCAAGAATAGGTAGGATTAAGCAGTGTCCACACCTTTGACAAACTGCATACCTAGTTTGGATAGCGTCATGTGCAGATGCGCTAAAGATGCGGAGTATGGCCATCATGCGCTAAGATCTCACGCCTCTGCGCATTCGAAGCTCAAAATTGAGAAATCGAACGAACCGGAGTGACGATCTTCTCTGCAATGCGGGGGATCGTCATCCCCCCCCTCCTCCAAGGTCCGTTCATATTTGTTCGGCCTGTTTCAAGATCCTAGAAATTAGAGGTCCCAACACCCATATGGCAATAAATGATTGACCGGTCTCGACACCGAGGTATTGATCTTGATTCGCCCGTGAATCCGGGGCTGACCGAGGCTGGAATTCTGTTCATGTGGTCCTGTAAGCATTTAATGGATTAAACAAGACTACAGCACTGGCAGGTTCGAGGCTAAAATGTGAATTGATTTCCTCGAGTCGACTCTACATTGTATTGTATCCACGCTTAAAGTCATGTCTCCTACTGCTGGCCCAGCGCCCGGGCACCTCGGCAACCTAACTCCTGACCAAGAAGGAAAGGTGATCGAATTTTGGATCATCATTTTAACCTCTGTTGCGACTGTATTGTCGGCTGTGTATGATGTCCCCATTCCAGAGGGACCCCCCAGCAAGCTTTTTGCTGCTCTGGACAAGGTCAATGAGCCGACGGTGGAGGCTATTATTAGCGCATTCAAGGGCGACGCCGTCAATGGAGAGACCTCAAATGGGACTGTGCCGGCGGAATCAGGTAGCGAGACCAACGGGAAAACCATCACAGAGAGCAATTCCGACAATAAAGAGCAGAAATCACTCGACAAGGTGGACTCACTCATGAATGAACATGCCAAAGACACTATCATTTCGGAAATGGCCAATCGAAAGGTCACCCCGGCGCACTTTGCTTCCCTTTTCTCGCGACTCCGAGAGCTAGGCGTGCATGAGGAAGAAATCAAGTCCATGGAGCAGATTCTCTCTAGGCTGACGCCTCAGGAAATGTGCTTTGCGATCTTGAAGATGATAAAGCAGGAACATCCGGATAGCTTGTTGCTTCGGTTCTTGCGCGCCAGGAAATGGGATGTTGGAAAGGCATTCTCGATGATGGCGTCGAATTTTCTGTGGAGAAAGGAAGCGGAGGTTGATGAAGAGATCCTGCCGCGGGGAGAGGAATATGCCCTGGAACAATCCCGTAGCCCCAGCACTACCTCAAAGGAGAAGAAGGAAGGTACCGACTTTATGAACCAGCTCAAGACGGGCAAAAGCTTCATTCATGGCTTTGACAGGGAGGGTCGACCTGTTATCTATATTAGAGTGAAGATTCACAAGCCAAGTGCTCAGAGTGAGGAAACCCTCGAGCGGTATATTATCCATATGATTGAATCAGCCAGACTTATCGTGGCTCCTCCGGTTGAAACGGGCGTATGTCCGACCTGAATGCTGAGATATTGACATACGCTGACATATTCACAGACAATTGTCTTCGATATGACAGGGTTCGGGTTGTCTAATATGGTAAGACACCATAGTATGGCTAGATCGAGGCGATTGACTATGGACTGACCTTTGCAACAGGACTACCCTCCAGTCAAGTTCATCCTCAAATGCTTCGAGGCAAACTACCCCGAGTCTCTGGGACAACTGCTCATCCATAACGCACCCTGGGTTTTCTCTGGTAAGTCCTTCCAACAGGGAATCTCCTCTTTTGATTGCAGAGCATACTCACAGCGTCACCTTTCACCAGGTATCTGGAGACTCATCCACGGCTGGATGGACCCCGTCGTCGCATCAAAAGTGCATTTCACACGGTCAGTCGCCGACCTAGATAAGTTTATTCCACGCAACAAGATCCCCAAAGAGTTCTCCGGCGACGGAAACTGGAGCTATAAATATGACGAGCCCGCGAAAGATGAAAATGCGGTTATGAAAGACACCGCTACGCGTGAGTCGCTCATGTACGACCGCATGATGATTGGCATCCGGATAATCACTGCCACAGCAGCGTGGATCTCTGCCAGTTCGCAGTCTGATGGGAAGGAAGAGGTGTCGAAAGTGGAGGAGATCAAGTCGCGACGAAATGCTGTTATTGATGAGTTCCGCGTGAACTACTGGAAATTGGACCCTTATATCCGAGCGCGGTCCTTCATTGATCGGACTGGGATGATTTTGCCTGGCGGTGGACTTGGGCTGGATGATAATATCAACGGTCAGGCAAAGTAGAAGTGTTTCTTTAGTGTGTTAGAATCTGCAGGCAGGAATTGATATTCAGGCACCGACATGTGATGTCATTTGAACCCACCTTCCATTTTCGGAAGTACATGTTTCCCTAGGTTCCTATAAATCTGAGACAAACACCAGTTCCTCGAAACTCCTCCTCCGCCCCCTACTAGTTGGTCTGCTCAGCCCAAGATCTTGAATATTCCACTTATGCGATTCCAACCTTCGGGTTGGGCGTGGCCTAGGCATAGGTACTGGGCATGGGAGATACACCCCTTTTCTTTTTTCTCATCCTTTTTTGGTTCCTTCCGATAGGTCTCTTTTATTGCTTGTTGTCTTTAACCACAACATTATGTTGAGACGATTCTATCGCGAGCCGATAAAACTAGATGTTCGATTCTTACTCATTCGATGGTCCCAGGTCTTACGACATGTATATGCCAACAGCCCGGGCAGCTAAATACACGTACAATGCCGAGCCATAATGTCTCTGATAGACTCGGACAGACCTGAAGGGATACCAACAGAACCTATGGCCCATGTGCTATATTGCTCCACACTTCCATATTTCCTCTGGTGATAGATATCCATAGAATTCGTCAAGCTAAATATGTACATTGAATCCATGACGCTTATATACTCGCAAATGCAGCCAGCTGCACAATATATCCAAATCCTCCATTCACCACTCCAACCGATCATCACAAATAAGACTGACATCAAACCTCTCCTGTCCCTTCCAAACCTTCCCACCAGAATTACAAGAAGCAACAATAGCCCGGAGGTCACTAATCATCCCACCAGGCCCGCTAGCAAAGACACTCGTCGGTCCACGTACGGTATCATCCAAGAAATCATTAACCAACCGCGGCAGATCAGGATGTCTATTGATATCATCCGTAGCACCCCCAAGCCGCTCAACAGCAGCAGGCTTCTCACATCCACAGCACGCAGAAACAGACTTGGAAGGCGAGACCTGCACGACCTTCTCCTCATTCTTTGGGACCTCCAGATTGCAATTTTCCTCATCAGAGTTCTCAATCGAGGGCGTTTTGCTCCCCGCGTCTCGGGTGGCGAAGATGCGGATTTCGAGGTTCAATGTATTCCGCGCTTTCTGTAGGAGATCCAGCTCGGCTGCGATCCACTCTGTATTCGCCGTGTGGCGGACTGCCCAGATGAGCTCGACTTTGCGGTCTGGTGAAGGTTGGTCACGGGCAAGTTGTAGGAGGACGGGAAGGACGTATGTGATGCCAGTCCCGCCGGCGATGCAGATTATATTGGTGTTTGGTGTCAAGTGGCTAGTTATTGAATCGCCATATGCGCCTGTCAAGATGACGGGTGTTGTGGGTGTGCCTGTGGCAGCGAGGTCGGCGACCTTTTTTGTTTCGCCGCTCTTCGCGCGGAGGATGTAGGAATGTTGGACTCTCCCTTTTGATACGGTGGGGAGGTTGAGTGGTGTGAAGGGGTGGGATTGCCAGATGCTGCATTTCGTGAAGGAGAGGTAGTAGTGTTGGCCGACGGACCAGGGGTCCTGGTTGTTGTGTAGGTCGAGACGAATGACATCTCCGTGTTCGGTGTCCGGGAAGCGGGTGATGGTTGCATCGGCGGGCTTGAAGCCGAGACCGAGAGTACCGGAGTAGTCGGGGTGGTAGTGCAGCAGGGCTGTGCGAACGAGACGAGCTCCGCGATCGAGGAACCAGAAGATCAACGAGGGCCACATGAAGCACTTGAGTTGCTTCCAGTGGGCCCAGCAGGCGCCGATGTAGACCATCGCGAGGATGTAGTGGAGTTTGCGGAAGGTTTCGTAGCCGGTGAGTCTGATTCCCCACGGTGTGCTCAGCACGACGAGGAGCAGCAGGAGGATCATGGCGACGATGCCCCAGACGATGTATGTCTGAGTGACCCACTCGATTCCGACGGTGGGTTGTGGCTGGTACATTCGTAGCTCGACGACGCACCAGCTAATTGTGTGCAGGGAACTTTGCACGAATATGATGTAACCCAGCCAGCGATGGAGAAAGTTGAAGCTCTGGTATGGCAGGCCGGTGATGAGGGAGAGGAAGGATTCTCGACTGCTCAGCAGCACGGATAGTGGAGTGAGCGCGTAGGCCAGGGTGCCGATACGGTCTGACCATGGGCCGATGCTGTTACGGGTATTGTATACGCCGGGCATTTTTGAGACAGGCGTGACCCATGTGTTGTAGAGAATGCCAACAAAGCTGAAGATGAGGAGGTAGCCGGCCAACAGAGCGAGGGTGAGCACTTGGAGGCGTGTTGTGCGGCCGAAGATCAGTTGAGCTGCATCGGGTAGCAAATATTTCCGGGCCAATGAGGCAACAGAGCGGCGGACCTTGTATAGCCCGGCTAGTTTTGGTGCTGCTAATGTTGGTGACATTGGCGCATTGGACTGGTTCAAAATGACCCAGAGGAGCAAAATTGTGCCAATGACACACCACATAATGCCTGAATATAGCATTCCCAAGTCATGCGATTCATATACAACGTCGAGATACTCGCACGACCCTGGATCGCTGGTACAAGGGAGAGCGCGGTCGTAGTATCCCCAATGAGGCTCTAATGCTGTCGCCGCGCTCATATCTTGGATGTGGCGAACATCCAATTTTGGGGACGACATTCTGTCGTGAATTGCGCTATGCAGTGGCCTGAGATTGAAGACCTAGTATGAGCCTCAGCTCACTTCTGATGAGCGTGAAGCGACGATGCAGCTCAAGTTGATAATATACAAAATTTTGTCGCGCGGTCGGGTTATCTGGTCATGGCGAAGTGCAAAAGAGGTTGTAAGATCCAGTGGGAGAAGGCCCACGGGGTTTTTAATGTAATGCCATCATATGAGTCCCAATTTGCCAGTTTAATGCGGCCATTTCGCATCTGAGGCGATTTGAGCACATTTCTCCCACGCCATCGCTGGGTGTCTCCACTTCGCCTTAGCGCAGGTGGAGAGAGGCCACCAGGTTATAAGACCATCGGCCTCGAGCGCTGAGATCGGACGCGCCATTTCTTCAAATTCTCATCCTCGCACCCCAGAAGACCAGTCAGGATGGAGGGCATGAACCACAGCAGCAGCGAGAGCAGCTGTAAGATCTCGGTGGGTGCCAAGACATTTGGAGCTCCAAGTGGATTCGCTAACCAAAGGCCAGATGCTGTTCAATTTTCACACCATTGATGCCTGTTTCCTCTCCACTGGATGGCAGATCAAAAATAATGGCATGTTTGCTGCAACCTGTATTGGCACAATTTTGCTGGTTGTGTTGGTCGAATTCTTTCGGCGCATTGGTCGGGAATATGACAACTTCCTGACCCGCCAATTTGAGCGCCAAGCCGCGCACGGCACGTTTGCCAAGAAACTTGGTGCCAGAACGGCCGTGAAATTTCGCGCGACGCCGTTGCAACAGTTGACGAGGTCTGTGATTCATGCCGTGACCTTTGCAGGGGCTTATATCACCATGTTATTGGCCATGTACTTCAATGTCTATGTGATTATTTGCATCTTTATCGGTGCGGGGCTTGGCAAGTTCTTATGTGATTGGATGGTTGTCACGGTGGGAATAGATGACGTGCAGGATGACACGCGGAAATTGGAGGAGACAACGATATGTTGCGATTAATGATTGCCTTTTTCTGCTTTTTCTGCGTTTTCGGCGTTTTATATCCTTTGATTTACTTCTAATCTAGTTACATGTTCTTGAAATTGAGATTGTGTCCATCTCTTTCTATACCAGGGCATTCCCCCTTTGTTGCGGACATCTGCAACTATCAAGAACAATGGATTTCTTCCTTTACAGACCGATCTCAGAGTTTGAAGCACATCATCACAAAAAAGAAACCTAACAATGAGCATCTGACTACTATCAATTTCTTTATCTTCACTGTCTTTCCAATGAGTCTTCAAGCTGGAAGGTTTTAAACAACCTCAATTCCGCCCACACTTGGGAGCTGTCGTTAGATCAAATTCCTACTGATCCACCGAGCTCTATATTATTGACTTGTCGCTACAAAATTGCCTGCGCCACTCATACTTGGGGGAAACACCACTCAGATATGAATTCATTCGAAGCTGGCCAGAATCTTGAACGCTGCTTCAACAAGACCCACAAAGACTTCATAGCCGCTTTGAAGAGTGTCATGCACACGCTTCAAGAGGATGGCTTCAGCATGGAGAATTGTTGGGAAATCTGCGACCAACTCGATCTTCTCGATTCCCTACTAGGTGATATGGAGGAACTGGGCCCGGAGATGGTATTGGAGACTCCACAGCGGACCTACTTCCGCGACAAGCCCCGATGCTACTTTCTGGGCTATAGATTCCCGTTTGATTGCCTTGCTGTTCAGACTGGCCTGGACGATGCCCGAGGGATTTTGGCAGACTGCGTTTATGATGACTGTGCCGAGGTTGCTCGTATGGGGCTAGAAACTCTCCTAGGCAGGTTTCCATTCTAGTCAATTTTCCGTCTGAGTCACCTGGTATTGATTATGTTTCATGTGTCAAGTATAATCTACAAACCACGTGACACGGGTCCTTCCGATATTCCCCCGCAGTGGCTGCGCCTTCCGACAATCCGCATCCGCATTCCTAAACCGTCCAAGTGAATACTGGCGAGTACGCTTATCCTTTCTCGTTAGGTCTAATCAATTTCTCGGTGTTATCTCTCTTCGCTTTCTCTTTAACTTGATATAAAGTTATGTACATAATATGCCCTCGCACAATCAACTGGTTGAGAACTTGTCAAATTCCCATGGCCTCGTCCAACAAGGACACCGATTGGAACCCCGTTTGCCATTTTGTTCAAAATGAAAGGCATCAAATATCAAAGTGTCTTCGGAAGTAGATAGAAAGACAAATTATAACAAGCGGCTCGTCATACCAACAGAATCCCAATCTAAGAGTTTCTAAGAGTTTTAGCTCCAGTCTTAGTGGTACCTACTGGAGTAAGGAGTATACACCTTGGTCTTTCTAGAAGGCATTCAAAGGGCGTGCCAAGACTCCCTGCCGAGCTCTTCCGATGTCCGTACCTGCATCCTTACCAATTCAGATAACAACCTGAAAAAGATTGTCGATCCGAATGAAACTCATATCTTCAACCGTTGACTAACTCCGTACATCTTCCCCGCGGTTAACGTGGACTGTGCCCCCGGGGACTTGCCTCAACACCCCGGTCTAAGATAACGTATAGCGTCGTAATAAACCGCCTTGATAAGATAAATTAACAACTGACAGCTGTATTCGACTAATCCAGAGCTTTTAGTTGACTGGGAATGAGCTACTAATTGAATGCCTGTATGAGATTCTATGCTTTTACGTAACAGCCGCGCGAGCAATGGATGATATACTGGTCAATCTGTAGAGGTTATACTAACCGTGTATGATATCGCGGATACGAGGTACTATCTTCTCCAGCTTCAATTTGACCGCTAGATAAGGAAGTTACAGTGAATCACTCCGCAAAGATAGTGATGGCTCGAGATACCAGGTAGTATCCCAAAATTACTGGATGCAAAGACATATAAATTGTGTCCGGCAACCACGGAGAAAAATGGATCATCACCAAGCCCTTATATTTTATTTCCATATCCCTTCAGCCCGGATCAAGCATGAAGGTTTATCTACAACATACCCTCTTGGGGTTGGGTCTATCAGGCCTCAGCCTAGCCGGGGTCGCGGGGAGAAATATTGAAGTGATACGGTTCCACAGCCCCGGGAGTGTAACTGCCGACTCTCTGCACAACATTCACGTCGAGTTCCTGGACGATCAGTTCGAAGATCACCTGCAGATTGTCTACGGTGAATGCGGGATTCAAGATCCGACGCAGAGTCACCATTCGATCGGGAGTACGTTCGTGAAACGTGAAGCACAACCGGAGCGATTCGTCTGGACAACACCATCTGACGCACCCCATTCAAACTGTCTGCATGCTTTCTCCGGATCAAGGCTTGTGGGTCGCTCTGCTCCCATCATGGTCTCGTCACCTGTCGAGAAGCGTGAGAGTATCGCCGATGTGGCGGATGCCATGGGACCGTGGTTTGACGGAGTGGCTTACATGAAGTCAAAGAAGCACAGCAATGCATTTGTTTCCAAAGCAAAGAACTCCTCGGTTGCTATCCTGGGAGGTGGAATGTCCGGCTTGATGACGAGTTTGCTGCTCGAGTCTGTTGGTATCCATGACTGGCACATCTACGAATCATCCGGCCGAGTCGGTGGTCGAATTCGTACCAAATACCTCAATAACACTACTCCTGATCAATATCAATATCAGGAGATGGGACCAATGCGATTCCCAGTCAGCATCACCTACGCTGATACAAATGAGACCCTCGAAATCCAAGATCACCGCATGGTCTTCCAACTCGCCAAAGTCCTCAACAAGATGAACAACGACAAGCCAGATCTCCAGGTCAACTTCATCCCCTTCGTGCAGAACAGCCCAAATGTGCCAGCATCATCTGGTGGTAACCGTCTCCCCAACGGCCGAATCCCCACTGTCTCCCAAGTAGCCGCCAACTCATCCCTAGTCTACAAGGCCCCCTCATCCAACGAAACAGCCGTGGAAGAGGCAGAGTCCGCATTTGAGAATTACGCGAAACTCAATGATCGGGAAACAATCCGCAAACTTGCAACAAACATGTACCAGGCCCACAAGCAAGCCGTCGAGGACGGCATGTTCCACTGGTCCGAAGCCGGATACCTCAAATATGCAATGGGTTACAATGACAACATCACCAGCTATGTCGCCGGCGCAGACAGCTCCCCCATCTGGGGCGAGCTCTACGATGACGTTTACTTCGCCGCTACAAAATGGCGCACCATCGATAAGGGTCTGGAGTCCCTCCCTCGCGCATTCTACCCCCACGTCGCAAAGAAGACAACCCTCAACCGCACAATCGATGGATTGGTCTACAACGAGACAACCGGTAAAGTTGCTGTGGCATGGCGCGATGATCTGTTCCAGATGGTGCCTGAAACAAAAGAATACGATTACGCCGTCGTCGCTACACCATTCAGCAAAGTCAGACTGTGGGACCTACCCCGGTACTCGTCTCTCCTGAGCCGGGCGATCTCAACCATGAACTACAGCCCCTCGTGCAAGATTTCCCTGCTCTACAAGACCCGTTTCTGGGAGCACATGGAAGAGCCCATCTTCGGTGGATGCGGCTCAGTTGACGTCCCCGGCGTCGGTAATGTCTGCTACCCTTCCTACACCATGAACGCGACTGGCCCAGGTGTGATTCTGGCATCGTATATCTCGGGTACACCGGCTCGGTCAACAGCCGCGTTGAGTGATGAAGAACATGTTGCAATGGTTCAACGCGCGATGGTCGAGGCGCATGGTGAAATTGCAGCCGAGCAGTTTACCGGTGTTTATGATCGTCAGTGCTGGGAGGTTGATCATCATCAGGCGGGTGCTTGGGCTACTCCGCTTGTTGGACAGCAGGAGCTGTTTTTGCCTGCTTACTACCAGACGGAGTTTAAGACGATCTTTATTGGAGAGCACACTAGTTATACTCATGCGTGGATCTTTTCCGCGTTGGATTCGGCTGTGCGTGGTACGACGCAGCTGTTGCTTGATCTTGGGTTAGTTGATGAGGCCAAGGAGATTGTTGAGACTTGGATGGGGAGGTGGATCAAGGTTTGAGGGGGTGGGATTTTGGAGAGTTGCATAGAGAGTGTTTTAAGAGCGGCTATTAGATTTTGCAGTACATAACATTATACCAGAAGTAAATATACTATTATATATAAAGAGTCACCCGACACCTCTATAGACGACCTTGATCCTATGCAGCGAGAGAAGTATTAGATGAGATTCATAATTACATATAATAAAGTGACACTTGATCTGGAAGGTAATATATATAAAAGTGATGCTTTCCCTTTCTCACAGCTGAGCTGGTGAACAAGAACCCCTTAGTCAGAGGGGCACCACTTAATGCTCAAATCAACCATCGTGATTCGTCGATAGTGTCAACACGCTCATCTTTGACAACCCAGCCTCTGGGGAAACAATGATGATGGTTCTATTAATGACGGAGAGCCGTCCGTTGCCTAATAATAATCTTTCCCCTTAGTTAGAGGAGTTACCGACTCTTGAGTTCCAAATGCCGCATGCTTGTACTGCTCCGAGCCCTCGACCTCCCCAAATCGTAACTTGACATCGCCAATCTCATCTGGTAATTGGTCAGATCCCAAACAGTGTCCTTTGGATAGACCATCCAACTCGGGATTCCGTGTCGTCATCAACATGCTGGAAAATGAGATACTCTGGGCAACGCCATTCTCGCGCAGGGCAAAGAATCCGACGATCACACATACAACAGTGACACCCAGCGCAGTCATGTAGGCCGCCAGCAGATTCTTACTGTTGTAGGCGTAGAAATTCTGAGGTGATGAGATTGTCACGGGCACACTGGTGTTCGCGGAGTTCAGACTAAGAAGACTGTAGGTGAAGTTGTGCGAGAGATCTTCTATGGCCCGGGCTAGTGTTTTATTCCGGCAAATGGACTGGTCAACTGTCTCACTCGTCGGCATGTAATAGGTACTATTCCACACCTCCGGACATGAGAAAAGGCCGGTTTGCATTATTGATATTTGGGTGAATATAGATTGTTCGGACGAAAGCGACGAGGTTAAGACAGTGGTCACCGATCCAACAGAGCCGATCCTTATGGTACTTTCCATGATGGCAGAGAATAGCAAGTGCGTCAGGTAGAAACCACCATTGACACCTGGCGCTTGAGGTTGTAATGTAGTCAACGAGCCAGCGGATGAACTCCAATTAGCAGGAGCCACGTACTCCGTTGATACGGGTGTGAGAGTTTGCACACTGTTGGCAAAATTCAGGTCCACCACGTATGATGTATTCCAAAGCTGACAGACGAGCTCGGTCGGTTGTGTGACGTTGTCGTTCCATAGGGGGTTTCCTCCTGTGGCGTACACGAAAATGGTGTTGTTAAGGACTCTACTAACGGCCCCTGAGTACATGGTGTAAAACAAGTGGCTTGTCATGTTGGCAGTATCGTAATCCCACACTTCCTGAAAGGAACTATAATTGTAACCCGACTGATCGGTAAAAGTCTTGCCCTGCATCTCGACGATAACTTCACTGAATCTCTGGCACTTGTATGAAGGGCCCCAGAACTCTAGGGTGTAGGATGAGTTAGGGAAAGGTGCAGACAATGGGAGCACTTCAGCAGACGAGAAAACAGTTGTAAAAAGGCGATTGATACCGGGCGCGGGCGAATCAATAAACCCTGCCCCTTCGGTTAATGCCCAAGGCTTCCAGAAGGAGTCAACAAAGTTCACAGTCGGAACACGAGCTTGGGTGATATTGGTCGTTGTCAAGAGATCGACGGTTAGAGTAGCAGGTGTAACAATTGCCGTTAATGGGATAAGCCTGATCAAACAGTGAATAATTGCCCCTCCGTAGAAAAAGACCTTATACGCACCATGACATGATTGCAAGTAGGATGAGGGTCTTCGCGCACATCCAGAGGTCGGGGGTGAGCAAAGCCAGTGGGCTGCTAAGGATGGAAAACATGCCATCAATCCCGCGAAGATTCACAAACTTCCGTCGGAGAGTGGCCCACATCACTTGCACGGCTGCGATACCAACAGCAGACACGAAGAAAGATTTGATCAAGAAAGCAAAGCCAGTTCCGATTCGAATTGCCCATGTTTGTTGGTCGACTGAGTTGACGCGGGCCCCGTCGAGGCTCTGGTAGTATAGGTGATGACCCATTGAAAACATCGCACCAGCAAAAACAAGTCCAACCATCATACTCGGAACTCGCCATCCAATCCCCCACGCGGCCGGAGTAATGCCATCTCTGGAAGGAGAGGCGTATGTTGTCGTTGTTGCGTCGGGTGCTTTTTGGTTGGGTGTATCATAGTCGGAGTTTTGAATAGGAACAGCGTCGTTACCAACGTGATTACCGCTTAATCGAGACATGTTGACAGAGTATGAGTTGGGCCCGATTCCGGGGATTTGGGGGACTTTTTGGCCAGTTCTTTTCAAACTCGACGCCGAAGACAAGGCAGGATAATAACGTTTTATTACTCTTCTGATACTCGGGTATGTCCGTATTTACAACGTCAGACCGGCCTATCAGCAATGGCTAGGGCTGAACATACATTAGCGCTTTCACCTCGCGATCCACTTTTACGAGGTGATAATAGACTAACTTCCAAGGTTGGTTAGTCGTCCACTACGAATGGCATTTGGCATCCGTCATCTTAGGCAGATGTTAGCCTCCACGAATACTAGTTGGCCGGACTACTGCACGGGAGAGATTTCTCGAGACGTGTATCTTGCCAAGTAAGTTACCTATGTTTTTGGCTCAACTCCAGAGTTACACTATGTTGTATAGTACTCTATACGTGAGAGTCGAGGAGAATTTCAGGGTTATTCCAGGGAATCGGTCGCGGTGAGGATGCCGGTTCATACTGTCTCATGCCGGGAGTCAACTTCCCCAAGGATCACGCTTCATCCGTTTAGCGTCAATATGTAGAACAAGGTATCAGTATGTAGAAGTTATTCCTCTCATCTGTCCCTTTGTCAGAATATTTGTCGGAAGGGTCTGTGGCCCCCAAGAAAAAGTGAAACGGATTGCTGACTGCAGTTCAAAGCCACAACGGGGTTGGCGTTAAATGAGGGTCCATGGGGTTCCTCTGTATCTTCGGGCCAGGCACCAGCCAATCAGAACGGGAAAAAAGATTTCTAAGCTGACTATCACTACCAACTCGGGCTAACGTGCCATCTATACCGCACTAAAAGTTCAGCTGTGTCCATTTTGGTCTTCATGCATTACCGCCTGATTTATATTGCATGGACCCCAAAACGCCAATTCGAAATGGTTGATATACGGACATGTCTCTTCTCTGCTCTGCAACCCTCCATGTTTTATCTCACGGGTCCCCGCATACGTGGCTGTCAACCCTTACATGGTCACGATATCTATCGATACGAGCTACCTGGGCCTTATTCCGGAACTGAGAGATCCACTTAATGCGCTATCTATCTAGGAGACTGAACTTGCCTTTCTTCTGCTTCTCATTAGCGGATAATTCACCATTATAATGAAGTTATATTACCCAGGGCCAACATATGTACTCCGTACATTGCTCAATTTGCTAGATATCAGAACAAGCTCTCCAAAGCCCTTTGTCTTAACCATCCACGACTAAGACCATTTCTACTTTATCTTGAGGGACCCATGGAAGTCATTGTAACAATGAGAAATCAGCCTTCAATCGTAACAAAGCCCTGACAAAATCCCAACTACTATAATAATAGGAGCATATCGTACGCATTCCAATTTCAACTACCAGGATGCCTTTGTCCGTCTGAACATCCAAAAATAAGAGTTAGAAGCGGAACTCTTCTAGCAAAGGGACCCTTTCCCTCCGCCAAACCGCAATCCATCCGGTGACAGACCAAAGGCCCATCAAATATGGCACAAGAAGGTATGTTCATCCACAACGGCATCTACACCGATGAAAGATGTCGCATCCGCGGACCGATAGTATGGGTAAACGTATTCATCGCAACTCCAGAAAACCGCAATAAAACAGACGCAGAATTTATGGATCTAGTAGCTGAGACCATTCACGCGAGAATTGCTAAGAAAACACCACATTTCAGTGTCTCAGTTACCCCCGAGCCCATGCACCATAGAGTCATGGGGTTTTTGTCGTTACCGGCCCGTGGAAATTATTGGGCTTTTGCCCGATTTAGGGATTTGTATCTTGATGCTTTTCTGAGGGATGCATTGGAGTTGGCGCTTTTTTATCAGGCCGAATGTGCGGCGGGAAATATTGAGATTGACCGGGAGAGACTGTTTCGGCTTTTTCATTTGAGGTCGGACGCTTTTTAGAGGATCTCATTGAGATAGATTGGGTTATTTGATACTTTGGTAGGGTGTAGACAAAGAATGGAACCGACGCATATGACCTTGAGTCTGAGAAGTGAAAGATTGAGGGTCTTTGTTCCTTATTCTGGTATATTCCAGGGCTAATCTGACAAGAAAGAGCTTTCTAAAACGATAGCTACTTGACTATTTGGCCATTTGATGAGCTTATCTCTTTGATGTCGAGGCCTAAGAAAGAAAGATATAATTTGTCAACTTGATTCCTATAATTGGTACGAAATGAGAAGACTCGATAAAGCTGTTGTCAAATGATCCTTTGTTCTATCAAGGGCTCATGCAGCCCACTTATGTATAATAGCTCTGTCTCAGTGGCAAGTATTTAAACACCATCACCTCCTACACCCACGTACGACGGCCGCTTGGAGAAAAAGTACGAGAAAAAGCACACTCCTTCTTGTCTCACTCCCTGTTCCACAGAGAACAAATGAACTCGCACTACACCCAATCCTAAACACATTCCCATAATCAATAAACAAAACCACGATGTCTACACGAACCGCGTTCAGAACTCGCATCGGAGATGTACCCGTTGCCGACGGCCCATCCGGTGACCAGGTTGTGTGGGTCACAGTGTACTTTGACCCTGATGAGGCCAAGTTTAACAATCTAGAGCTGGTCCGCCTTATGATATACCGCGTTGTAAACCGACAGGTTACAGTCAACGAGTCACCCATGCACCACAGGTGGTCACACTGCCTATCGGTCCGGGTTGCTGGGGACCTCCCTGACGAGGATGCAATTTATGAAGTGGCTGAAGCGATGTGTGATTACTTTTATGAGAAGGTTAAATCTGGAGAGTTTGTCATTAATCGCACATATATTCTTCGTAGAAGATCCCGGGACCTGGCAAGTCTCGGGCCTTCATTGTATTGACCGCGGTATATGCGGTCTTTGGTAAATATTGATACATTGTGCATTTACTTTGCTCTTGTTAATATATTTGTGGTTGATATTTGAAGTCAATATCTCAAAATTTACTGCATCTTCTTTTCAGTAGGATATATGAACCTGCGAATTGTAGGTTATGAGCAAAGAGAATGAAAAAGAGAAATAGGTAGTATACCTGAGCTGGGGAGATGAAGCATTTGGATTTCTAATCCGAGCCTTCCCCGCTGCCTGCAAGAGGATCAGATCTACATGTCAGCTTACTCAAAACTCCTTCGTTCTTCGTAAAGCTTACTTCTAACATCATACCAAGCACCAGATACAACAATGTCTCAACCAAAAATCAAAGCAGTCTTTTTCGACTTCATGGGAACATGCCTCGACTGGCACAGCAGCGTAGTGCAAGCCCTACCCACCGCAATACCAAAAGATGAAGCATCAAAGTTTGCACTGGAATGGCGCAGACGATATTTCCTAGAGAACAGCAAACGTGTCAGCGAAAACCTCCACCCAGAAGACATCGATATTACCCTTGCCCGCACTCTGGAAGCCCTCCTCGACCAGTCACCGGATCACAAACCGCACTTTGAAGCCGAGATCAACAAGAAAATCATCAAAGCATGGCATTCACAGAAAGCATGGCCTGAAGTTTCCGATGCAATCAAGATTCTTCGCCAAGATCTCGGGTTGGAAGTCTTCGTCCATGCAAACGGGACGACACGGCTCCAGTTGGACTTGACTCGATCTTCTGGATTGGAGTTCAACATGCTGTTTTCTAGTCAGTTGCTGGGTGCCTATAAGCCTCGCCCGGAGGCTTATAAGAAGGGGCTGGAGCTTGTGAAACTTCGGCCTGAGGAGGTGGTGCTGGTTGCGGCGCATGCATATGATCTGCGGGGTGCGCAGGCGTGTGGGTTGAGGACTGTTTATATTCATCGGTGGACTGATGATATCGATGAGAATATGGAGGTGGTGAAAAATGAGTTTGATGTGTTCTTGGAGAACATGGATGACCTTGCTGGTGCCATTCGGGGGTTGTGAGTGATGAATGGGTGGATCTGAAGATCCTTGAATGTTGTGTGACTCAAATTAAATTGTTTAAATCTAGTATGCTACATTGAAAGATGCAAGCTAAGCCGAGCAGAGTATACCTCGTTAACATGTAAGCATTAGAATGGGCGCTACTGCGTAAATCCACCCAACTGGCATCTATCTTTACCTGAACTATCGACCTAAGACAATAGCTTCCTCCATAAGGCTTAGAGAGGTCAGGGGCGAGAAGGAATTCAGCAAAATAGCAAAAGAGAACACATTTGAGGCTTGATTCTGGTGAGATCGGCACCAGCTTTCAGGGCTCCTCCAAATGGCATTGCCACACAGAGGGCCTCCAATGGCGGCGACAATGGTGGCGTAGGATAGTGTACAGTACCCGTAGACAAAAACCCTTATTGTTCAGTCTTTGCTTCGACCATGACGGATACCCTTGTTCCTCACATCATGTCGCCACTTCTGGGAGCTTCACTGGGGCCCCGGATATTGGCGAATTTCGCGCAATCCATAAGGCCAAGATATGACCTCGCCAAGGCGCAGCTGGACCGGACAGCTCGACTGCCAAGACCACCAAGACTGCCAAGACTGCTTGATTCAAGCAACCCTCGCCGAATACCTGTCGATAACGCCTTTTATGATGTGAACGCATTATTTCCTGGAAGCTTATTCTTGGCTTGTTTTCCTCCGAGTCACTCGGGTTATCTGAGTCGTCGCTTGACGATACATCAAGTAAGAGATATCGTAGCACCCATGATTTCTGAAGTCTATCTGAATACTTAGAGAAACAGCCTACGGCTGTCACTACTATGGTTCCGGTCCATCGAGAAATCCATGCGCTGTAGAGCGCCAATGCCAAAAGACACAATAGGTCGGCACCTAGTAGCACCGAGACAAGGATAATCCCTGCCCGTGAGATTTGCGGGACTTGCTGATCGGTACCCATGGCGTATTCTATGTAAAGAGACCCAGAAGGATCATTCGTCATCAGGCAGGTGTCCAGAGCTGCGGACTTGAATACATATTAGATGGGTGACCTGGGGTCAACATGTGGTTTCAGAGGTATAAACAGTTAAAAAGAACTCCCTCAGCCGTAGATATTATGTATATAGAATCCATTGAGGCTGCAACGGTTTAGGAGAGATCTTCAGAACACCGATCTAAATATACATGTACTAGATTTCTAATTTATTTTGTGACATATGTTTATTTTTCAAGATTACATCCCTCTATTATTAGATCACAGTTTCTAGTCCTACCTCTCCAAGCTCTGCAACTTCACCAACTCAAAATACCTCCCCCCCAGCTCCATCAACTCTTGATGCGTCCCCTGTTCCACAACTTTGCCCTCATGCAACACTATATGAGTTAGTCTCTATACTTCGTTAAATGGGATATTTGTTTCTTACCATAAATGCAATCGGCCTTCTGCACTGTGCTTATCCGATGTGCAACGGCGACTGTCGTCCGGCCATGAGCCGCCGCATTCAGAGCGTCCTGAACAACCTTTTCAGACTCCGAATCGAGCGCAGAAGTTGCCTCGTCTAGAAGGAGGATACGCGGATCTCGAAGAAGCGCTCGCGCAATGGCTATTCGTTGTTGCTGCCCGCCAGAGAGCATACCACCCCTCGCCCCTATCACTGTCGAGATGCCGTCACTGAGCTGAGGATTAGTAGACATTCGTTTCCATGCAACCAAGAAATAAAGAGAGGAAAGGCTAGAGTAGGGTGGAGGGGGAAGAAGCGGCTCACGGCAGAGATTGGATGAAGTCGTAGATATTGGCATCTTTGCATGCTTTGGTGATTTTCTCCTCGGAAACATCCTCATCGTTGGTACCTAGGGTGATATTCTCCCTAATTGTTCCTTGGTACAGTGTCGGCTCTTGACTAACTAGAGCAAGGTGACTCCTGTAGCTCTTGACATTCAAGTTCGAAATGTCTTTCCCATCAACCAATATCTTTCCCGCTTCAGGGTCAAAGAACCGCTCCAGCAAAGCAATGATCGTGCTTTTGCCACATCCACTCGCTCCTACAAGGCCGATATATTGTCCCGGCTGAACACTCAAGCTCAGATTGTTGATAACCACCCTTTCTGGTCTGTTAGGGTATCGAAAATAAATATTTTGCATCTCCAAGCCACCATCCATTTTCGTTAACAGCTCGCCAGATTCTTGACGAGCATCAATGTTGACAGGTCGGTCCAACAACGTTTTGATATCCTGGGCTGCCTGGCGGGATTTGCTAATATCTGGCGCGAAAGAGAAAATAGCTCCGGCACTGAATGAGCCTACGATAACAGCTGCATAAGCGATGAAGAACTGCACCATAGAATAGCCTTCGTGGATGATTAGACTTCCGCCATACCAGAAAGCTAGCGCAATGCAGAGAAAATTGGCTGACTGTGAGGCTGAATAGAACGTTGATGACTTGAGCGTTGAAACGACCGACTTTTGTCGCTGCGCTTCCAATATGCTGTGATACTCTTGTTGTACATGGCTTTCGAGATTTAGCGATGCGACCGTCTTGATGGCAGAACTTGCCTCACAGGCATAATTAGCTGAAGCTGCATAAGCCGCCTTTGACTGTCGAGCCATATCCCCGAGAATTTTGAGTCGGACGAGACCACAAGTAAGAACAATTGGAATCGTTGCGGTACAAACGAGTCCCAGCTTCCAGCCTATCGCAATCGATACAGCTATGCCAGCAACCAAAGTTGTTGAAACAATGAAGATGGAGCCTAGTGTCACACCACTCATTCCGGCAAGGTTGGTCGCATCCGTGGACAACGAGGATGTAAGGGAACCGGCTGAGAAAGCAGGGTTGTCGAACATGAAGATATCCTGATGGAGCATTGCTCTGAAAGAATGATCTCTGGCACGATGAATGAGGCGCTCAGAGCAGTACGCGAAACAGAGACCCGATGCTCCCCAGCCTAGGAATGCAGTACCTCCCAACATCAGATACATCAAACTCCAGAAGTTGACATCATGCCGTAACTTGCCATACATATCAGGTGGTAACGACAGTGCTGCGATTGTCTTGCCATAGAATACAGCCTGGCTAAGGGAATGGTCAGCACCAATATTCTGCACCATGTGTGGAATTGTGTGAATAATTACGTAGGATTTCCAGCACCTGTGATGATTGAAAAAAATAGACCCCACACCATGGTAAGCGTTTCTTCCTTATTGAAGTTGGCGATGAACTTGATCAACTCCCATAAGGAATATTCGCGGTCAGTCTTCCCCTTGGAATATCTCTCGCTGTCTTTGGAGCCTCGGTGCTGCCCCATCTCGTACGTGTACTTGGACTCATCGAGATCATCTTTCAAGTCAGGGAGCTCATCTGCCTCCAGAGCAGACTTTGTCTCACTTATAATGATACTCCTCTCCGTTGTCATCCGCTGTTTCTCCACTAACTCGTAATACATCGATCGTTTCTCAAGTAGGTCGTTGTGGGTTCCTTGCTCAACGACGCGTCCATGAGACATGACGACAATATTTCCTGCCGCTGTGATAGTGGATAATCTGAATCGTAATTAGGTCCCGTCTCTGAGACTAATTGAGACACATACCGGTGACTGATTGTAATCGTTGTCCGGCCTTCAGCGGCAACATCAAGCGCCGCCTGTACCAGCCGCTCGGCCTGAGCATCTAGAGCCGAGGTAGCCTCATCCAGCAGCAAGACCTTTGGATTGCTAATAATAGCCCGTGCAATGGCAATTCGCTGTTTTTGTCCACCCGAAAGTAATGAGCCCTTCTCACCAACACTGGTGTGGAATCCGCCCGGCAAGGCGGAAATGAAATCAAAACAGTTCGCTTTCTTTGCGGCGTCAAAAATAAGGGTTTCTACCTCAATATAAGGCGAGTTTTCGTGTTCAGTGCCTATCAGACCAAATCTAATATTTTCGAATACTGTTGTGGCGAAGAGTGTGGGCTGTTGTGTGACGATTGCTATTTGTTGGCGTAACCATTGCAAGTTTAGAGACGTGATATCGTGGCCATCGAGCACTATTGGGCAATCCTTAGCGTGGTTCATTTTTCACAGAAAGGAGACTCACATATTTCGCCACTTATTGGTTCGTAAAACCTTTCAATCAGACCTGCCAATGTACTCTTTCCACAGCCAGAAGCACCGACAATGGCGGTCGTCTTTCCAGCTGGAAATAGAAGACTTACCCCATCTAAAGTCAGAACATCTGGTCTAGAAGGGTAAACATGGCGAATGTTCTTCAGTTCTATCGTCCCAGACACAGCTTGTAGCTTGCTCCCTGTGGAAGACGATGGATCTATCGGTGAGTTCCTAGACACGGTTGCAAGAATCTTCCCTGTTGCTGCGATACCGGTTGCAAAGGCTTGGAAATTGGGTGCTATGTTACCAAAAGTGAAGGCTCCAGTCAGGACAGCAAGAAGAATGGTTACCAGAGCTCCCAATTCGACATCGCCAACAACAAGATAACGAGACCCTTGCCAAAATGTCAGTCCATAAGTCCAGAATATGACACCGTTCATGATAGCCATCATGGCCGCAAGCGCAATGCGACTTTTAAGGCCATATGCCTCTGCCTTGGCAAGAAATTTCTGGTACCGATCGGCCAGCTTATCTTGGATCCCAAATGCAGTAACGTGTCGGATTGAACTGATAGCCTCCTCGGCGGCTGTCGATCCGTCTGCATATGCCGACAAAGACATATGGGTATACTTGACCATAAATGAAGAGCATATACTCATCGATCCGGTTTCTGCCACGATTGCAGATATCAGGATGAGAGCCATGCGCCAGCTTTTGACGAAGCTGATGATGAAAGCCGTTCCGAAATTGGAACACGAGTACAGGGTCAGAGAAAGCTTGCCCGTCAAGGAATCTTGGATCAGATTCATATCGGCCGTGATTCTGGTTGTTATTTCTCCGGCGCCTAGAACATCGAAAAATGCTATATTTTGTCGTAGGATAGCGGCGAGATATTTCTCTCGGAGCCGTTGGGTTATATTTTCTCCTCCGATCATGAACCCGGCTGTAGAGATATATACCGAGACAAACTGCCCGATAGCAACGTATACATAATACAGGGCGAACTTTGCAACCAGGGATGAGAGTTGAGAGCCGGAAAATGATCCCAAGAAGAACTCCTTGAATCCTTGGGCCAAGCCCCCTAGAAAGAGCTGTATAAAAATTAGCTTGGGAGATCGGGTATGTATGGAGAGCAGCTCACAAAAGATATGGGTTGAAGTGCCCCTCCAATTATCGCTGCAATTGAGCTGATGACCAGGACAAATAGTTCATAGGTTGTTGTACATGAATACATAAGCCCTAAGCGACTGATCTGCGACTCTTCCGGAGTGTGGATTTGGCGCTTGAGAATCTCTTTCTCGTCATCTTTCAACTGCAAGCTTGGCGCCACAGTGGAGGGATAGCCTGCCCATTCCTTTGTCATTTTGATGGTATGGCCCTCCCGAACATGATTCTGTAGTGAAAATGGTGCCTTAGAAGGGACACGAGGATGAACATTAAGTATTGTTTCGTTCCATCTCTATATTTGTCTAGCCAATCATAAGCGACAGTCACTGGCTGGTAATAGTGACTCATGTCGACTAATATCACACCCCTGTATATTTCGTCCTATCATACCTCAGAAACTTGCAGGATTGGGAGGAATTGCCAATGCGCTGTATGTGCAATCTGCTCGTCAAAGCCATCCGTAACCTCAGACTTTCAGAACCCCCAAATAATACTTTGGATAAAGTTGGGGTCATTAGAGATATGGTTCTTCTAGAATGGATTGAAAGTCATAAATAGCCCGTCTCGCCTTAATGGGGTCGAATGGCGTTTGCGCTTGACAATGCTTACTACACCCTAGAGCCCTAGAGCCTCTTTTCTTCCTCAATATTAGCCCGTTCACTCACAGCTCTAGAGTAGGTAGTCACATGAAATCACCTTTACTTACGTGCTGACTGCAACATTAAATCATTGTATAGGGGTTTTAATCTCAAACACTCCCGCTTGGACAGGGATCCCCTTCCCTAGGGACTTTGTGATGGAGAAAGGAAACCCCATTTCTACTCACCGATCATGGCCCTGGAAAAATATCGTCTGGATGTACGGAATATGTCAAGGATCATTATCCCTTAGGCGGCTTCTGCTGGACTGCTCTCGATAATGCCACAGATGCATGGCGCGACGGCTCTTTAGGGGAATATATCAAGGCTGGTCCAAAGTTGTGCGCATTGGCCGATCCTAGTCCCAACCAGGACGGCCCCGTTACTCTCGCACAGCTGGAAGCACGTATGACCCAACTACTTGAGTCGCTCAAAGCTCGCCCACAATCTACATACATGGATTTAGCCGGTTCTTCTCTGATCACTTACGCAGCGCTCATAGAAAAGGTTCTCTATCGGGCGATACATATCCCGATGGAATGGTCAGACGGGGCACAAATGCTCTATGAGCTCGAGGCATGGAATGCCACTCTGGCAGCCAAGTCCCTAGACCTCTCGTGGAGCGAACATTCCGAGAAGCCGCCATATTCCCATGTCCCGCCTTCCAGCGAACTCGAACTTCTCGTGATCTGTTCCGATCCGTATGATGCGCCCTTTTCAGAAGGACTTGACTGGTAGGATCGGTTGTAGGCGACCATGCCCACCCAGAGCTGGATAACTGGCACTTCCCGCTTCTTTGAAGTTCTACTTTGTCGATATTATAATACCTATTGGGCTCCTCCTTCGGAGGTGTATCGTGGCGATCTCAAAAACACTCTCAAGACACATGTCCTGCTTATCGCTTCCCCGTATGACCTTGCAACCCCGTTGCGCAATGGAAGAAGGCTACTAGCGCAGATGGGAGAGAATGCATTGTTTATTATTAATCATGCTTATTGGCATAGCTCTATACATGACAGATCAGATTGTACGGGTCGAGTTGCTAAAGCTTGAATTCTACATGGGACTCTTCCTGACGAACACGAGATACAGTGTTACTCCAATGAGAAGACTTGTATTCGTGGTCTTGCTGGCGACAAATGAGGAATTAAGAAGAGCAGGAGGAGATCCCGTCGTCGATCTGCCGGTGTAAAGTTTAGATCGGGAAAATATAGGGTGGCCAAGCGAACATCCTTTGTGTGATCCATTATAAAAATGAAACAAATCCAGTAGAACTATGTACCGTTGTTCTAGGGCCTAACGCTACGCCACTACAATAGACCGATTCATTTTAGCAGCCTATACTCGGCACTAGAGGGCTTCCCAATCCACATGATCATCCGGTAAATCTGTCTCTCCTGGTTCACTTATTGATCAATCTGAGATTACTAGGGGGTCTTGGCTCGAAGCAAAGCCAGACATATCGGTCTCCGCCTCCTCTTGACGGTCGGTGATAAGTACAAAACGCGAGACAGGATAATTCCACAAGTTCGATGTCGCACCTCGACTTCAATATCATCACGCACTGAATAGATCCTTGTTTGCAGCCACCCACTCCTCAAAACCAGTAGAAGGCGCTCCAGTGTAAAGCTGCACATTCTGAACACCCCCGCCATAATGAACAAGCGGGACATTCGCATCCTCATCATTTCCGAATCTGCGAATCATATACTGCGCCAGCGGCTTAGGAAGACCGTGGCTGAGGTGCTGCTCCAAAGCTTCTTCTGCGTTAATAGTTGTAATCTTAACATTCTTGCCCAGAACCTTCGCAATAGTGTGAATGGCATCTGACATCGAGATGACCTGAGGACCGTAGAGGTAGACCTTTCGTTGTCCATTCTTCGGTCCCTGGGCAAGGATAGTTCCGCTGACACGACCCATATCAATAGGTGTGACGCAATCGACCATGAGGTTCGGTGTATAAAGCTTCACCTCCCCAGCTGCAATATCACTCTTGTTATGCAGCATGTTTGTGGCGAAAAAACCAGGACGCACGGCAACATAGTTTTCAGGTCCGAAGATCTCGTCAAGGTTGATTTCCACCTGTGCGTGGATGTAAGGGATTACGTCACTTGGGTCAACGTCTTTGGCCTCGCCCGAGATGGTGTAGCTGCTCAGGAACACGACAAACTCAATTCCAGCGGATTTCAAAGCTTCAAGAGTAGATTTCATGTGGTCTGGAGAGCCGAAGTTGGCATAGATGAAGGCGCGCTTGGCTCCGGATTTCGTGATAGCCGCAGCGACGGAATCGGCGTCTGTCAGGTCGGCTTGGATCCTTTTGAAACCTCCAGCTTGCTCTTGATCCGAGCTCAGACCTGGAATAGTTTTCTTCGGATCGCGCATAGCTAGGACAACCTTGGCTCCATGCTCTTGGGCACTGCGGGCTGCGACGGAACCGATGTTGCCGGTCGGCCCAAATACAATAACGGTCGACATATTGTAAATTCTGAATTGAATGTCAATCTTGATAAAATGAAAGATGCTATTTTGCTTTGGCCAGTGGCTGCTTTTATAAGTGGGAGGTGAGACGACTGTCTCGCCCGTCTCACTTCGGGCTTTAGCTAACTCCGTGCCCGACCCAAAGCGCAGTCCATATAGCTCCGCTCTCCGAGCCGATGCCCGTGATGGAAGTTTGCACCAGGTTGTCTGTAGAAGTTCCTGTTTGGACTACTAGAAAGGCCCAGAAGGAGAGGGGGAGAGGTGTAGAGGAGACTCACAGAAATCTGACTGTATGAAAAGTATGGTATGAAATGAGTATACGGAACTCTCTGTATTCCTGTATACGCACTCCTTACAATTTATATGGAGCCTTGATTATTTAATCAAAACAATAGAGCATTCATAACTCCTTTGGTATGCTTGGCGGTATGCTTGGCGTAGCATATCACCTGTGCATTGTACCGGGTATGCAGACTCGGTATTTGCCAGAGACGAATCTCCGGACGATCTACCCATAGTTATGAGGGCTGTCGGCGTAGTGACGCCGGTATACCGGAGGATTTATTAATCCTACATGTTTTGTAATTTATGTTATGTATTAAAGCTCCATATAAATTGCCAGGAGAGTCAATACAGAAATACAGAGAATTAAACCCCATCAATTAGACCCCTATATTAGACAGTACACAGTGTGCTGACAAGCGTCTGATGCCTAAGGCCTTCACTTTTCGCCACTTATAAGGAAGGGGTGTTACGCACAAGAAACTGGTCTCGGTTAGGGTAGAAGGGTTCCACGTTCTACTGCCTTCGATCCGTTCACTCAACCGTACTACTGCCTACACTGTAAGCATTACAGTAACAGTAATAGGCCATACTGCAGGATGCGTTCTTTCCTGCGTGATTGCACAATTCGTCGTTCATACCACACAGCTCTGGTCTGCTCTTTTGATACCCAATGAGACGAGGAGCGCAACCCCCGGGGCTGTTGACACGTCTACCACCGAGGCCGGCATATCTACCTAGATAGAAAACTGGCAGCCTTTTGAAGGAAAACATATTTATATCTATGTATATATCGCCATTCATTGTGATAATCTGAAATAACAACATCTGAAACCAGGAAAATGGCCTCGCAATCGAACCTCCCAATGTTGACTTCTAGGCTACTACAAATATATATATCTTCCTTATCAAAAAGGCCTAGCATCATAACTGTTACCTTTCATACTGATAAACTGGCTGCAACTAATTGCGCTATAATAGATCTTGTTACTTAACTACCCAATCAGTATTACCATTCTATGAGAGATGCCCCTGGAAATACTTTGCTAGCAAGGCTTTGGAGGACTACCGGTGCTAGGGATATTGCATAACATCCTTTTACGTATGAACTGATTCAGCCATGATACTACTATGTAGATATAAATGCCATGGCGAGGAACACTGCAGAGATTGATTAAGACCAATGCCTTTGATCCCAAATCCATTGTCTAGTATGCTGCGTTGGAACCCACTTGTTATTTGTGAGATAAAAGTCAGCCCCCACGGCGGTTTTTGTTCCTGTTGGGGGATGATGAAAACATACACGTCGTGCAAGATCTCGACCAATGCCTTGGGCAGGTGCGTCGGCGTATTTTCTTGACATTTAAATTTCCTACACCACATATCTCCGGATTATCCTTAAAATTTTAGTAGGAATGTTTATAACAGATCGATTCCTTATCTTTCGCTCTTATTCCATGAACTCTGTGAATCAATTTGATTGTACTTGTAAATTGTATAGTCCAGGCGTTGCAAAATACCAGAACTGTATGTAACGACGGTAGAAAGACACGAACATGAGAGTTGTCAGGAGTATGGGATACATCCAAATTCACGCATCCCCGCTGTCAACATTAAATCCCTTAGCAGCCGGACTTCTTGTCGGTAGCCTTGGAGCAGAAGTTACCCTCCGCCTTGCGGCGGTTGTTCAGCATGCCGTTGAGGGTATTTGTGTTAGGAAGAGCCTCGCAGATACCCTTGAAGTTCTTCTCAGACATCGCAGTGTGCCAGTAAGTCTTCACGCCGCCACAGCCCGAGTTGTAGGCAAAGCTAACCAGCGCACCATACTGGTTCGCATTGAGGTCCGCGGCATTATCCAGATTGCACACACAGCTCTCATATGTATCAATATCCTTGGCAAGTAGCTCCTTGCCTTCGGCCTGCGTGATGGGTGCATTGATGCTGCCGCAGTCGCCGTTAGCGGGGCAATCGTGGCCATAACCTGTAAATTTTTAGCGCTCCGCATTAAGGATTCAATAGAGCTAAAATAAACTTACCGATGGCCTGGTGACCGACAGTATCGGTGTAGAAGTTGCTGCGGAATCCCTCCAATTCTGCAATGAGGTCGAGGGCACCGGAGTTGACAGAGGCACGCTTTTCCACCTCGGTGGTGGGCAGTGCAATAGCACCACCGGCTAAGAGGGCAACGGCGGCAGAGTAGAACTTCATATTGATTGTATGGAGGTGACTTGCGTTGTTTGTGGGCTTTTGAAATAATCTTGTGGATTGAAGACTTGTTTCCGAATAATGGGCCTTTTGCAGAGGGTTGAAGGCCTGCTATTTATCTTTGAAGCTGGGATTCCAGGTCCCAAATAATGTGACGAATTGAGACCCCACTGGTTTCAGTTCATTCTCGTGTTGTACGCGCTCCTTGCCAGTACTGTCGATTCCAGTTACATTGCATTAGTGTATATGCGAGAGGATTGATTGGAAGATGTCGTATAGCTTTACCTATCATTGTCGTATTTAGATGGACCATCCCCACGGCCAGGGTGAACGTGCAGCGAATGTTCAAAGATAGGCGCCCCATCCGGTGGCTTTCATCTAAATAAACCTCCAGCTCGCAAAGTGATTCCTAAAGTAGTAATGACTGAGACAAGCCACGCTGATGCTGACCAGGCTTAATGGCAGCCACAAACGCCCTAGCCGATTGACTCTGTTGATCGCAGGTCAAGTAATAGCAAATCAGAACAAGAACTTCCGCCCCATGCCTGAGTGATGTGGATCGATCGTGTGTCCCTGACGAATGCCAAGGAGGTTCGACCCATAAATGCTGATGTTAGTGGAGCAAATCTACCAATACTAAACTCCTTGAAGCCCATAAACTAATTCGGGAAATTTGGGGTAGAATTGAGATCGACTAGGCCAAGTAACCTCGTTATCTTAAATGGGGGCCATCTCTCCGATTAGGGTCGGCGACCGACGATCAATGTAACGTTTTCAGAGGAAAACCTAATTAGAACCTCGGCGAATTCAAGCCCTTCAGAAGGCAGACAATGACAAGTTCTAGAAAAGTCAACAATTCGGGGGTATAGCCTTATAGATACTTGTATGACATTTTGTTGTTTTTTGTCATGATATGCTCATCTTACGTTCTTTTTGGGATTGGATGGTCCTTTGATATAGCCTTGCACGGTTACTAGTTATGCATAGCCAATCCAGCCCTCCACCGCCGTGGCGGTTACGTTAGTTATTCTCGTACCAAGATGGCTTATACTAGTTTTCCATGAGATTGAATGAAAGCCATAGGCATCTTCACCGATGTCATGAATTTCACGTTCATGAAGCTCGGCAATGAGTCTCAGGTAAGTGTATCTAAATTGTGTCAGAGACCCTGATTCTAATGTTTACCAACGGTCATTCAAACTCATCGGTGTCGTTGAAAATGGGGTCAACAAGGGCTTAGTCTACTAGTCTGCCTGATGAAGAAAGTGATATCGGTCACCCGCCACCTCCCAACGCACATCTCGCTGGACACAACAAGGATTAGGGGAGTCTGACTTGATCTTCGACCATGACCCTGAGATGGATGATAAGATGGATGTTGAATGATTTCGTCGCCGCATTCGTCCTCTGACCAACGCGACACGGAAAGGTATCACAAAAGAGGTTATCTATTATTTATTTCAAAGAATCCCACCTACTTTACTTGCGAATCATGATGCTATTTTTCAGCACAATAACGCGCCCACGCATAGCGCGTATATCGTTCAAGGCCTTCTACGTGAGACAAACCTAACTATAATAGATTGGCCTCTATATTCACCTAATTTAAACCTAATTGAGAGCCTCTGGGCATTATTAAAGGCCAATATATTAAAACTATGGCCCTGGCTCCGCGACATTCCTAAAAATGAGAATACGTGGGGAGATTTAGTATATGCCGCACAGGAAGCATGGGAGAAGTTAACAATTCGTCACTTTGTCAACCTGGCTGAGACCATGCCGCATCGCATGGAAGAGGTTATTAAATATGAAGGTTCCCGTGTACCTGTGAACATTATAGGAACAGAACCACCTTTGAATATAACACAGACAGAAACAACCAAAAATAAAAACATACAACAGCATGCCTAATGTGGTAGTCACCTAGCGCTCACGGTTCGGGTGTGGGCGGCTCGCCGCTCTATTCAGGGCACTCAGGGCAGATATTCACCCACCTGAATATTCCTCACCCAAATATTCAGCCCGTACAGTAAAAGGTACATTTCCTATCATGACCAAAAAGCTATAAGTACCCTTCTTTTCCCCTCCACTTTCATCTCTCTAACCTCACTTCGTCACTTCAACCTAACCTCGCTTTATCATAAGCAAAATGCGTACTAAGCATAATCCAACATTGAAATATATGGCCAATATTATGGATTTCGGGGAACATAGTAACAATGAAATCCAGCGGGCTATGCTACCACGAACAGAACCTGGTTACAGTCACACGCTACTTATTTTCGACGAGTAAGTCTCAGCCCTAGGAGTAGAGAAGTAAATCGCTTTATTATGCCTATATCCCTAGTTTTATTAAATTATATCCATAGGCCGTTATTCCGCCGGACATCAGAACTTACAGGGCTTTTCTCGAGTGGGTTACACGAGGAATAGACGGTCGGATAGAAGAAAGGCCTACAGTCGAGACGATTCAGGGACTTTTTTAGGAAATTCGCCACTGCCATAAAGAGAAAAAGAAACTTTGAATTCCCACCGGGACTATAATCAATGAGGTCTATACCCGCGTTATTTTAGATCAATCAGGGCTGATACTAGATAGTATATCGTGAGAGAACTAAAGACTAAGATCCCTCTCTTAACTGAGTAAATGAAAAACAATGTTAGTGTATACCCAAATGGTTTAACTATATTAATGACTCGATTATGGTATCGAGACCCTCATAGTGCACTCGCCCTAGCCGATGAGGAAGTGGAAGCCATTGATGGACTCCTCGAGCTATCACCCAGTCCGACACAGCAATGCGATGTTCAGATGTTAAGCGAATCAATCAGTGAGCTCAAAGACCGTGTTAATGGGCTGGAAGACCGATATGGTACCCCTTCTCACCTGGCAAGAAATCTAGATGCTGACTATATTAGAATTACGGAGAAATAAAAGTTAGTCTGCTAAATAGATACATTCCCTACCCCATGCTAATTGCAGGCAGAAGCATCGCCGACATAGAGGCTTATATCGAGAGCCTTTAACCATTTCTCTTATAACTTAGCACATCTATCGAGGGACTTCTGACGGAGACCCAGACTCTGGGTCGCCAGATCTGGTTAGGGGATAATAGAACCAGCAGCAAGTCCCGTCAAGGAGAGAGCGAGAAGCCGGAGCGACAGTATTATGTTCTAGGTAGCCATGTTGATGCGTTCGCTTCCACTTATTGTTCCTAACTCCAGATGAATACGACCTGTCTATGTTTTATTGCACAGAGCGAGTTAGGATATTATGATTACGGGTGGGAGAAAAGCGAGAGCTAAAAAGGAATTTATGGGTAACGCAGCGGGGGAGAGAGGAGATCGAAATGAGAGCCTTATCGATAGAAATATGCATGATCAGCTTCAAACTCTGATGAATATGCAGCTCAGGCATTCCTCGGCGCCAGAGACGCGTCATACGGACCCTTCCTATTCTGGCCTTTCCTCTCCCTGTCCCAGATGTTAAATGCTGCTATCAGTTAGGGAGAGGGATTTTTATCTCTTACTACTTAGCCCTCCCACTTTCATGGGCTTACCTGACTACTAACCGATGGATTGTAATCGCCTGGTTCAATGCCAGGGCGATAATCTCGCTTATATCAAGCATTTGGAATTACGCATTCTCGAGTTTAAGAGTGCCTGTCGTCCCGTTATCCCGAGTCCCCAGGAAGTTAGCAGCAGATAAGTGGACAGTGCAGACCCTGCGAGGTCTGCCGGAACCTTGATCTATACTAAGATATCGGTGGTTCCTAAGGAATATCTGTCGATGGTATCCGACTGGCCTCTGGAGGTTATCACGACAATCAATCAAGCTAACATAACAGACCCCCGGAGAGTACATTTACCTTCATCCGATATAAGCCATCAGTGACAGCGGCATCTTCCACGATGACCAAACCTACATAAAAGAAACGGAATCTTTTATCCTCGTTCATGTCCTTAGTTAGTAATCTACCTGAATCTTCTCATTAGAAAAACCGGGCCTCCATCACTGAAACTTAACGAAAGATGATCGTTTTTAGCTTAGTATTTGGATTAACCTTCCCGAATGATGAAAACCCGATCGCGTCCAAGCAGCCTGCCCTTATATTCATCCTGCTAGAATACTGCACATCCAATGGAACTGGCGGAAATGAAGCACGCCTCGACGAAATCAGCAGCAAAACGTCCGTTTACTTGCTTCTAGGAGCTTATCTTCTGTTCACTGTGAGCAGTCGCCTTAGAAGTCACTCCAAAAGAGAATGTGTTTCAAGCCATGCAGTCGGTTTTCCTCTTCAACGCCGACTCAAAGTCTCTTAGAGCACGGATTCGTGGTGCAAAATGGACAAAGCGGGCCATTTATCTTTTATCGCGCACTAACCGGGTCTCTTAGTTATAGCTGAGACATTATCTATATTAGTATGAAATATATTTCAAGTTTCCTGGACAAGCTAACTTCTGGTGTCGGCAGCTGGTAGTCAAGTCAACTTCTATAACGAGTTCAACGAATATTCGATTAAACCCGATGAGTCAATAAAGGGTCTGAAGCCAGATTTCTACCCAAAGGATCCACTAGAGATATCAGTACCCCTCGCAATTCCTTCCATCATACGAAGGATATATAAAGATCTAGTGCCGTATGTCACCCACTTACTGGGACCAGCTGTACAATTTGGCGACAAACGAACTCATTTTCCCACGGCAACCTGGGAGTGATTTTCAATTGAACGACCCTGTCCCACCACTACTGTCTCTCCACTAGAGTCAGGGCCCGTTTACAATCATGGAGAGCTTCAATCAACATTAGAAACAACTTCAGCCTTCGTCTTCACCTAGATCCCCAATGGCCTCGGAATCATTTCACCAGAGCGCTTCTTGTTATCCTAGCAGGAGCATTCGAGTCAAGCAAAGAAGATAACAAACTCTTTAATAATAACAGTGTTAAAAGATGAATAATCAATAACGAACGAGACCTCGGCCCTTAAATAGCCCGGTCCGCATTTGCGGGCCGCTGGCTTCTTAAGGGGACCATCGGCTCAAGCCGATAGAAGTGCGCGGCAATAACAGGTCTGTGATGCCCCTCAGATATTCTGGGCGGCACGCGCGCTACACTGACAGGGCCAGCGAGTACATCACCTTAACCGAGAGGTTTACCTGATAAATGCTCCGCGTGTCAAACTGCATCAAAGCCGCTAATATCAATTCCGTAGGAGTTAAGATTCTTAGCATAGGTTCAATCCAGTCTTCGCCGAGACCATCGCCGCATAGAGTATTACATCATACACGTGATCTGATGAAGCTGGTAGGTCCGGGCGTTGATTGATTAGCCATTAGTGGTTCATATATGGAAGTGGGTCTACGATGATCAGCCTAAACGGGTAGTTCAGTACGGCACGACCCGTAGCCGACAGAATATATTATTAGGAATAAGACGTAAGGAAAGATAATGGAAGCTAGCTCATGTTCTTGAGCATATGGTTTTGGACCCATGTCGAACTGAAGGAGTCGTTGAACTTTTCGTCTTGATCAATCAGTGGGCTAGACACAGCTGACTATTTATACATATTAATGGTTTATTATGCCGCCTCGCATTTAAGATTCTTTATGCGAAGTCTATCGCCCATAATACTGATCGACCATATGGCGCTTCTTTTTTAGGAAGAAAGCCGCGACAGTCGTGATATTCTGGTTGCAGAACTGACCATGGTGCTCGTCTGCTTCTACTATTAGTGTCATTGGCTAAGGAGCTTTCTAAAATTCTTTGCAACATGATATAGAAGTGTGGAGATTTTAGGGAGTTTCCCCAAAGCTGAGAAGCGGGATAGAGGCATATGTATAAAATGGACGTTGATAGGCAATATAAAGCTGTCAGATCAGTATATCGATTGGCATTGTTCAATCTACAGCTATTAAAGCAACGTCTCGATAGTTTGGAGAGCTTGATGTCCCCCACAACAGCGTTTAATGTGATTTTCTCGATCTTCGTATGGAGGATACCGAAACAGCTTCTCCTTGGGTCCACATTGTAGCACACTCCCGCAGACGACTCCGCTGCTTCCTTCTCTCGCTCAAGTATAATCTCTGTCTGATGCTATATGGTATGGACTGAATATGCACCAAGTCAACAAGACTTGCTGGTTGATCTGCATGCTTCTTCAGTACTTTGACCCAGAACAGGGTATCCTGCTTGGAAAAGAAGCAAATTTCCTGATGCTGTAGGAACGATTCAGGTAGATGCTTCCCCTTTCTGCTGCGAGAAACGGCAGTCTCCAGTTGGCATATTTTGAGGCAGGGCTCTAGAATCTCGCTGCATCTGAATTCAGCGGTCTCGAAACATTCCATTGTGATATACGCAAAAGTTGCACAATCATGAGAATCTGCCAGAAATCTGGCCCATGAGCTATCATGCTCAAGGGGAATTTTAAAGCACTGGGTGATATTGCCCTCAAATGGCCAGGCAACACAGAAGTATGTCTCCGTGCTGTCTAGTCCGGTGTGTCGAAGAGTATTCAAAATTTCACAGATCATATTTAGAATTTCTGCGCGTATGTCTGGGCTCAGGCTGCTAAGCCAGATTTGAAGGTCCTGTGATCGTAGCGTCTCATCATTCATTTTGGCTTCGAGAGTATCAAATTTAAATGCCGATCCGGCAGAGAAATGCTGTACCAAATCTGCCACCAACTTTCTCAAACGGACTCTCTTGGCTACTCCAGTGCAGTAGCTCACTTGGACTCCCCAATAGTAATCTAGGTATTGAATAAGCACTTCGGACCGATATGCGAGCGCTCGGTCTTTCACCGGGATGCCTGTTTGTTTATTCCAAGTTTCTGTGGCTTGACAAACGACATACTGGCCCCCTTGGGTGGTTAATTGTCGTTGTGACTTTTGCCAGAAAGAGCGGCTTGTTCCTAGTTCTTCCAAAAGATTGGCCGATATAATACGGGAATCAGCTTCGATGGGCTTACAAGCAGTATTTACTGCGACCAAAGAACCAACCAAAAGTGACTGTTCCATATCAATCGAACTCAAATCCTTGATATCTGGCATTTGCTGGCTCCAATGAAGATTTGCACCTTCATGAGCAAAAATAAAACCATCTCCAATTTGTATGGCCACAGGAGCGCGACTTCCGTCTCCTCGAAGTATCAGGTTTCCGGGTCCCCATGTATCCAGTATATCTTCGGTACGCCCCAAAACGTTATAATTTTGGATTAATCGTTGGCTTTGAGTCTCCAAGAATTGTTTCTGTAGTGGATCTTTGCTGGCACGGAATAACAAGACTTTCCCACGGGTCATGTTACCTAAGCAAGTGAGGTTGACAAGTTCTGCTACCAAAAACGGATAGGTTTCGTCCCTTTGAAGACCCATCAGTCTCACCTGCTGGGCGAAGAAATCTAAGAAAAAAGGTCGAAGGGGTTCGACATGCGCTTGACAGTATGATAGAAAGCCAAGGCAGAGAAATTGGACTGCTAGCGCACAGACATGAAAGGACCACTCGATGCTTGAGTCATCTAGAACTTCCGGTATTTCTGGCCAAATGAGTCCGAGGATTGCCGTGGATGCAGATAAAGCCTTTCTAGTGCCAGAGGACTCAGAGGATGGGTTTATGACATTTTGCAGCTCCTCGGTAAGGATCAAAACTGACTTAAAGGAAACAGAAATGATTTCTACCAGAGATGATGATGGCGGTTCGTGACCTTGGAACCTTGATTTGAGAACTGTGAATGAATCACAGCAAAGATCGTTTGCCTGCATCAAAGCAGCAGCGTGATAAAGCCCGTCTAGAGCTCGAGAGATGCGAGACCAGAATATTACGTTATCGGGCGGATTCTTTTCATCAGTAGGCAGCATATATGACACTGAAAGTACCTGGTCGCTGTCGTTGAACTCAATATACCCAACCCAATCAGTTACCCTTCGGGTGGTGGGCTTTATTCCTGCTAAACCACAGAGCTCTTGGACCTGAATAAGTATCTCTTCGTGATCAAAATCAATTGGATGGCGTTCGAAGACAGGATCAAAAATCTGGGTTGGCAGTGCTTCCAGGGGCGAAACAGGGTGGCAACATCCCTGAATATGTCGACCAGGCTTGATTTCAGAACAGGGGAAATAGGTTGGCTCGAAAAATATCCAAGGAGAATCATTGCTGTCTTCGAGAAGAAGCTCCATAATCTCATGGGTACTATATCCCACCTTCCCTAGTTCTCGTACCCAGATGACATCGTCCGAGATCTTGACACTGCTCTCTAGAAAAAGAGATACTAACTGGTGTCCCCTCTCATTTCGTGCAGCTGCCATCAGTATTTCTTCGGTGATGGTAATCTTGTCTTCTTGTTTCTGGAGGAGTAGGCTCATCAACTGAACTGCGTTTTTTGAAGTTTCGAAGACTTTCTTGAGAACCTCCTCGGCGATTGGTATTTTGTCTCCGTATCTGTCAAGAATAAGCGGCACAATAGTCATGCTTCCACCCAATATGGCGGCCTGGAAGGCAGTTCCATACTCGCCTCCCTGAGTGTTGACGTCCGCGCCTTGGTCGAGAAGCACTTGGACGATCTCTTGATGCCCTTTCACCACGGCAGCTAGGAGAGCAGTTCCATACTTGCCTCCTTGAACGTTGACGTCCGCGCCTTGGTCGAGAAGCAATTGAACGATCGACATGTTTCCTCTGCATACGAATACAGCGGCCTGGAGAGCAGTTCCATACTCGCCTCCCTGAGTGTTGACGTCCGCGCCTTGGTCGAGAAGCACTTGGACGATCTCTTGATGCCCTTTCACCACGGCAGCTAGGAGAGCAGTTCCATACTTGCCTCCTTGAACGTTGACGTCCGCGCCTTTGTCGAGAAGTAATTGAACGATCTCTTGATGCCCTTTTACTGCAGCGGCCTGGAGAGCAGTTCCATACTCGCCTCCTGGAGTATTGACATCCGCGCCTTGGTCGAGAAGTAATTGAACGATCTCTTGATGCCCTTTCACCACGGCAGCCTGGAGAGCAGTTCTATACTCGCCTCCCTGAGTGTTGACATCCGCGCCTTGGTCGAGAAGTAATTGAACGATCTCTTGATGCCCCTTTACTGCAGCGGCCTGGAGAGCAGTTCCATACTCGCCTCCTGGAGTATTGACATCCGCGCCTTGGTCGAGAAGTAATTGAACGATCTCTTGATGCCCTTTCACCACGGCAGCCTGGAGAGCAGTTCCACACTTGCCTCCTTGGGCGTTGACGTTCGCGCCTTGGTTAAGAATCATTTGTATGATCGACATGTTTCCTCTGCATACGAATACAGCGGCCTGGAGAGCAGTTCCATACTCGCCTCCCTGAGTGTTGACGTCCGCGCCTTGGTCGAGAAGCACTTGGATGATCTCTTTGTTCGTTCTAAATGCGGCGGCCTGGAGAGCAGTTCCAAACTCGCCTCCTTGGGCGTTGACGTCCACACCTTGATCGACGAGGAGGCGCACTATCGCTATAGGCCCACTTAATACAGCGGCCTGGAGAGCAGCGCAATAATGCCCGCCTGGAGAGTTAACGTCGGCGCCTTTCTTAAGAAGCAATTGCACGATCGCTATATTTCCTTTAAAGACGGCGGCCTGAAGAGTGGTTCCATGCTCGCCTCCTTGAGTGTTGACGTCCGCGCCTTTGTCGAGAAGTAATTGAACGATATCCCGATGCCCCTTTACTGCAGCGGCCTGGAGAGCAGTTCCGAACCTGCCTCCTTGGGTGTTGACGTCCGCTCCGTTTTGAAGAAGAAATTGAACGACCTCTTTATATCCCCCGACTATAGCGGCCTGGAGAGCAGTTCCATACTCGCCTCCTTGAGTGTTGACGTCCGCGCCTTTGTTGAGAAGTAATTGAACGATATCCCGATGCCCTTTCACCACGGCAGCCTGGAGAGCAGTCCCATACTTGCCTCCTTGGGCGTTGACGTTCGCGCCTTGGTTAAGAATCATTTGTACGATCGACATGTTTCCTCTGCATATGAATACAGCGGCCTGGAGAGCAGTTCCATACTCGCCTCCCTGAGTGTTGACGTCCGCGCCTTGGTCGAGAAGTAATTGAACGATCTCTCGATGCCCTTTCACCACGGTAGCCTGGAGAGCAGTTCCATACTCGCCTCCTTGAGTGTTGACGTCCGCGCCTTTGTCGAGAAGTAATTGAACGATATCCCGATGCCCTTTTACTGCAGCGGCCTGGAGAGCAGTTCTATACTCGCCTCCCTGAGTGTTGACATCCGCGCCTTGATCAAGAAGTAATTGAACAATCGCTCTATTGTTCCAAGAGGCAGCGGCCTGGAGAGCAGTTCCGAACCTGCCTCCTTGGGTGTTAACGTTCGCGCCGTGGTTGAGAAGAAGTTGAACGATCTCTTTGTGTCCTTCGATTATAGCAGCCTGGAGAGTAGTTCTATACTTACCTCCTTGGGTGTTAGCGTCGGCGCCTTTCTTAAGAAGTAATCGAACGATCTCTCGATGCCCTTTCACCACGGCAGCTAGGAGAGTAGTTCCATACTTGCCTCCTTGAACGTTGACGTCCGCGCCTTGGTCGAGAAGCAATTGAACGATCTCTTGATGCCCTTTTACTGCAGCGGCCTGGAGAGCAGTTCCATACTCGCCTCCCTGAGCGTTGACATCCGCGCCTTGGTTGAGAAGTAATTGAACGATATCCCGATGCCCTTTTACTGCAGCGGCCTGGAGAGCAGTTCCATACTCGTCTCCTGGAGTATTGACATCCGCGCCTTGGTCGAGAAGCAATTGAACGATATCCCGATGCCCTTTTACTGCAGCGGCCTGGAGAGCAGTTCCATACTCGTCTCCTGGAGTATTGACATCCGCGCCTTGGTCGAGAAGTAATTGAACGATATCCCGATGCCCTTTTACTGCAGCGGCCTGGAGAGCAGTTCCATACTCGTCTTCTGGAGTATTGACATCCGCGCCTTGGTCGAGAAGCAATTGAACGATCTCTCGATGCCCTTTCACCACGGCAGCCTGGAGAGCAGTTCCATACTCGCCTCCTTGAGTGTTGACGTCCGCGCCTTTGTCGAGAAGCAATTGAACGATATCCCGATGGCCTTTTACTACAGCGGCCTGGAGAGCAGTTCCATACTCGCCTCCCTGAGTGTTGACGTCCGCGCCTTGGTCAAGAAGTAATTGAACAATCTCTCGATGCCCTTTCACCGCGGCAGCCTGGAGAACAGTTCCATACTCGCCTCCATTTACATTGGCGAGGGCAATGATGATAGTTGACTTATAGCCAGCTAACCTTCGTCTGAAACCATCAATATCTTCGCCCATGTAATTTAATTCAGCCCAGTCTGGAAAGCTCGTTTTACCGGCAAGAGATCGCGTCGAGCGTTTCTTAAGCTCCTCTTCAAAATCTCTACAAGAATTTCCACAGCGAAGGAGCGGATATTCGAGGCTAGCGAGGTTTATATCGGTGTTTGCATTCAAGATCTCAATTAGAGCGCCGAGGGCTCCATTCAGAGTCTCGAGTTCCTCCGTCAGGTCGCGTACGCGTTTTGGATGAGATTGGTAGCTTTGAACTTCATCGAAGAGGGCAGTGCTGGATTGAAATGCAAACGTAGCTAAAGCCACCAGGCCAGATGCTATGCCGATAGGTTCTACCATTGAGCGTCGCTTGATAATGCGTAGGTAGTGCTGGGATCCTTGGAAATTATTTAATCGAGATGAAAGATTGCGGGGTTGGGTCTTCACTTTGTGTTTTCAAGCAAATAATGGAAGTGATCCCTGATCCAATCGGGTCTAGATTGTAAGCGCCCATCTCTTGTGTGATGTGACGAGGTGAAAGGCTCGTCGTCCAGCAAGGAGGGTCATCACAGTGGGTCCAGCGGTCAGCTAGCAAATCAACAACGGTAAGGCCCGTCCGCTCGACAAACATTTCGTGGCACTAGACTCATTCCTCCCGATCATACCCTGGATCCAGAATCAGCCTATGACGATGCGTATGGTTATGGTATTGACCTCCTTTTAAATATGATTTGCAAGGAAGAAAATCTAGGATATGGGGGACCATTGAGAATACTGAGAGCTGCATGCCTTACTCTCATCTCATTACGGCCTACGATTAAGGCTGCTTGGGGCTGGCAATTCAATTTTACTACGCTGACGCATATCATGGACTGAAACATACCCTGACACACAGAGTAATCGCTATATTATTGCGTATCTGGTGTAGTAAGGCTCATATTTGGCACAACATCTATAATGTACGTTCCTGCGAGGACAGACCGAACGCAGTATTGAAGTAATGTATGTTCTGTGGTAATTTAATGAAGACTCGTGGCTGGTACATAGTGCCTTGCAAAGTCGCTATACCCCGGATTATATACACCACATCGCCAACTGGATATAGTTAGATCAGAAGAGATCAATTGCCAGAAAAATATGCGACCTACCGCGAAATATTAATTACACCACAATCGATGACTGTACCGAGCTCCTTTATCTACGAGCAATAAATTAAACTAGAGATAGTTAAGTATGTTCTTTCTTTGTTGGGTGGAGGCAAAGTGCAGGCGGCTCACGCTAATGGCATTTTGTTTCTTTGCCGCTGGCTGCTGCGCTTCGTGTCCATCACGAGGCTGAATCTTTCTAGTTGGCGACGATTTCTCTAATCTGCATTATGCTGCTTTACACCGCATGATAAATTGGGTTTCCTCCTCAACTCGGCGAGGAGATCTTTGCAATGTTTGCAGGGCTCGGGACTTAAATATATCCATATCCTAACCAATCCCCGTTCTTCCTTTCTCCTCCCCCTCTTTAATTAGTATTTTGTATGAAATGTACTTTTTTATTTGAATAATCTAACAGGTAATAAAAGCCTTATAAAATTGTTGACTCTCTTAGAAGACAGATGATAGGATGGTAGCTGGTCAAGAAGAGATTCTCTTTGGCGCATTTGCATATTTGTGACGTATGCGTTTCGACAAGCAGCCTATTGTGATCAAAACGACATGTCTGTGAGAAATAAATTAGTACGAGAAGGGAAAGACACGTCAATGGTCCAGCGCGTGTAAGGTAAAGAATAGTGATTCAGGGCATTCAGGTGAATTGGCCGCAGGGGCTGAAGTAGGTAGGGGAGAGCGAAAAACAATAAAAACAATAAATACAAACAAAAAACATACAACAGTGAGGATTCGCTGGTGGTCACCCACCCAACTACTAACTCACCGGCGTGTGGCTTAAGTACGGCTGAGCGGACGGGAAGCCCTGTTTTCCACACCCTATGGTCGTATGTATGAGGTTGTTTGTGGGAACGGAATATAGAGCGCAAAGAGCTTGTGCTAGCAAGTGGAATAAAGAACAATAACATACCCATGACACGCCGGTCTCCAACATATCCCCCCCCCTCCCCCAAAAAGCAATGTGTTTAATTCAAGTAAGCTCACCCCTATACGAAATACATCTACCTGTCAAAATAAATCAAAGTAATAGTGACACTGAGTGGAGACATGATATCAGTACTCTGTGTCATGTGTTCCTGTTGATGCAGAGACAGACTCGATGTCGGAAATATCGATATTTTCTTTAGACTCGGCCTTGAAAGCAAATGATCTTGGATCGGATATACTCTCTCGTTGATAGCTAGGGAGTCCATCGCATATACCTAGATGAAGAATAGTAGAGTTGGATAAAGGTGTTGGAGTCAACGTACTTAGTTTTCTTCTAAGGTTGGAAGGTGCGTGACTTGACTTTACATATAATGCAGACTCTGCCCAAGAAAGCAACGAGGAAGCATCCTCGGCATCTTGGAAGGTGAAAAGTTGCAGTCTTTCTTGGACCATGTCAGGAACGCATACCAGTTGGATACGGGTAGCCTTGATTTTCCTCGGCCGATTAACGATCAACGGGTGTGCTAAAATGTGCCCACTCCCCTTGCTGACCGATATAGCTTGTCATCGTGGGAAACACTAGTTGTGGGAACTCCTCATCCTTACAGGCCCTTACCAATTTGCCGTTTCCAGTGGAGAATGGTATATGCACCCCCGTTCCCACGGGAACCATGATTCATCGATGTGATCCATCTGTGTATTACTACTCAATCACAGTCAAGAAAAAAAGGACATTCGGATGCGTTGCTATCACGAGAATATTCCAGTAAGACATGGTCAGAAGTTTCTCAACACCTAAGAAAGGATTTAGATGAGGCTTTCGCCGAAATACACACCCCGACAGCCACAAAGAAAGGCAGCGGTAGTAACGGATTTAATGTTTGCGCGAAGAGGTGATGAAGCTCAATGTTTACAAGCATGACCGAGCCCATTTTAGTGTAATCGATATACCGGGGCTAGTCAGGGGTATGGATAAGCAAATAGCAGACTTGCTCTTTTATTAAAAGATGTTGACCATTGCGTTTTGATAGGTGGTTCCGGGGCAGACTAAAAGATCTCCGAAAGGCTTGCTAGGAAATTCATACGCAACCGGCGCGCTATTCTATTTGTATGTGGGCTTTCCACGGCTAGGGAGCAACTGGGTGCTAGTTCTTTCAGAGCAGTGATGCCCGCAGTGGTTGATATCCATAACCAACTTGCGCTCCGTCTTGTACGGGAAGAGAGTGTGATGCAAGAACAATCGGAGTAATTACAAAACGTGAGATGTTGCAAGCACAGGATGAACGCAAGGTTAGTCTATTAGTCTGTTGATCTGAGGTACGCGTTATCTGACTAGGTAAGACGTTTGAGCTTCTTAAGAACAGAATAGCTGGATATAGACTTGACCTTGGATGGTTTGCTGTTCGCAACAGAACCAACAATGAAATCTAAACAGGGCTTTCCTACCGTGAACGCGATGACCAGAAAGAGAACCATTCAGTCAAAATCCTTGGTCATCTCTAAATGGGGACGCTGTGGGAGTGTTGGAATTGAAGGAATGCTTCTCTGATACGATTTACCGGCTCGTTCAGGAGAGCTTTCCTTCCACGCAGAAAGTTCTCTCTCAAAGGCTCGAGGCTTCCAAGCGGGAGTGGAATGCGTTAGGACCCGCAAGAGATACATGGAGGTTGCAGACTTACTACCCGGATGATATACAAACACAATATGACGACTTGGCCAGAAAGTGGCTGGTGGGTACGTCTCGCGAGGATTGCTCTTCAAATGACCCCTCAAGGCTACGAGTGTACTTGAATAAGTTGGAAGATTTCCAAAATCAAGTCGAAGAAAATGGCATGGTATACAAATAAATACATGCACAGTGCTGAAGCCGAGGCAAGGCTCCTAGGGTTCAATTATGCCGTGGCTCCAAATGAATGGGAAGCCAATATGTTGGCGACAAATGACATCTTTGCTTGGATTCTACGGATGTGGAACAACAACCGTGGTGACGGATTATGGTATAAACCACCCATTGATTTCGAGGAGATGCTTTGGAAGGTCCAGATAAAGTCATGGGATACTTTTGCTCACGCTTACTTTTATGCGGCATCCTAGAAATTCAGGGCTTCAGATGCCTTGTTGGAAACATGTCCCGAGCCTACCGTTTACAGCAAGATCTGACGGTGCATTCAAGAGCAGAGATCAAGCGCCATTCGTCGTGCGGAAGATGAGCTTGGCCACTATTTTAAAGGAGCTGGGACGCATGAAGATCTGCCACGGAATGTTCATGGGGCAGTTGCAGACTTCACAAAGGAACCTAAACACTTTTTTCCATTACATTGGAGACAACAAACTGCGGCAGATCATTTCGACCTATGTTACAATCTAGATAAATGTATTTAGCTTTCTTATATTCCATGCTTTGGTTAAAAAGAGATCCAACTAGTTCCACGTCTTGAGCCGAACACACTCCAGTTCCTATCTAGGTACATACACCCCCTCAGAATTTCTCTGGAATACCCGCTATCCTCCGAATTCCGCATGTTTGCGATGGCAAAAGGATAATCCATTTGGGTAGGGGCTCCTTCATTGGCTAATCAATGTCTCGCGTGACATCGCGCCTTTTTGCAACAGGGATCAAAATCCACGCAGGCGCCAACTGATGGGGGCCCAACAGCACTCCAAACTCGCAATAGAATTAGCACTCTCCAAACCAGTCAGAATAACACATTCTATGGGAAATCCCTAGCTCCATGCAAATTTTGCGAGTTAACACAATAATTAGGTCGCAAGTTGAGGAAACAGTTTGGCACGACGAGTGTAGGGTTAAATATAGCGCTGCGATGCGGCGCAGCAACTTGCAGCAAAAAAAGCGACGGCGCCTCGCGCTATCGTTCCAAGATAAATGACGATCTCCCACAATGGACGACCTTAAGTTGCTTTATGCTCAGTCTTACGCTTCTTTGTAAATCGTGGGACCCAAAACTTTTCCTTCCACACCCCACAAGTAACATGCCATGATGAGCGTGCCATCTTCTGAATTCACCTTTTCAGCAAGCGCACCGTCGACGGTGATCTTTACCCCTCCATCGTCATCCCGAGAAAGCAGTAACGAAGGGAGTTCTGCGTCAACCCCACAATCCCCGAGACAGACACTTCCGCTCTTTCAGAATTTGAGCCTCAACGATTCTGGAGGCTCAATGACTACTCCTCGAGCTAGGTCGCCGATTGGGTGGTTTGACCCAGATAGATCACCTTCCACATATGCACAGCAGCATAATGCTACTCCCCGTTCTATGCAGAAACTCGTGCCCAGCGCCCGCGGTCGAGATCCCGAAGGAAGCGGGTCAATATTTTCCAGCACAACCCAAGCCAGTTTATATGTTGACGCTAGGGAGATGGGAGCCGAGTCCATGTTTTTGGATAATGGCACAGATAGAGTACATATCCCTGGGGCATTTCCCGCCCAAAGTAGCCGTGACGAAAGTCACTGCTCAGGTGATGCCACAGAGAGTGAGGACGGATCAGAAAGCGATCAATATAGCGACATTGCGGAGGATACTGAAAACATACCTAGTGATATTCGCGAAGAGCCACTTCCCACCGCGCCGGTCTATAATCGTCGGCTTCAGACTGGTCTGAAGGAAGTGAAAGGGGAACTAGCCAGTCTCGCCGACATGATGGGACTCTCTGAGCTAAACCAAGATCGGTCTACTGATTTGCATTCTTTATTCGAGCGGACCAAGAAAATGAGCATGTTTCAGTATCCAGAAACGCGCACTGTGGGGTTCATCGGAGACTCTGGAGTTGGTATGATTTCACACTAGTCTTGAATCTTTGACTACGGTTCCTAACTTTCCGGCAGGCAAAAGCTCTTTGATAAACTCTTTACTTGATCAAAAGAGCCTGTCACGTTCAGTACGTCTCACCTTTCTTGTTGTTCCCTTTGGTAGTGTATGCCTATTAACATCCAACTGCAGAGTAGTGAGGGCGCAGCTTGCACCTGTGTCGTAACTGAATTCCGACATGTGGATAGCAATCACACCGGGCCTTTCACCATTGAAGCGCAGTTTATGACTGCACAAGAAATGAAAGAGCTGCTGGAGGAGCTCCTCTCTAGCTTCCGCCAATTCCATGTTACTTCTTTCTTCCAGCAGCTCAAATCGCACGAAGAACAGGAGCAGTGTCGGGATGCCGCTGATAGAGCCTGGGAAACGTTTCGATCTTTGTTCAGCAACCAACCAAGATTAACGATGGAGTTTCTTTCTGCTGACTTTGACGACGCTCAATCGAAACTTCTTGAGCAGTTAGAGCGATGGGCGTATGCTGGTTTAACACTGCGACCGGGTGGACCTGATGCGCATGAGTACTCTATGATTGCTGGTGATCTCGCTGAATGCAAAGACTCCCTCGACCTGCTGACTGCCAACAATATGGATGATGGTAAACCTGCGCTGTGGCCATTTATCAAATTGATCAGGTTTGTGTAATCTCCACAAGAAGGAATGCCCTCTAAAGATGTTGCAGGGTATATCTCAGTTCGCCCATTTTGAAAACCGGGTTGGTATTGGCTGATCTACCAGGTATGTGCTAAGGGTTCCATTCCAACCCTGGAGCTAAACTTGAACTCACCAACGTTAGGCCTCAGCGATCTTAACTTTGCGAGGATTCGAGCCACCGAACGGTACCTTGTTCATAACTGCGATGAGATATTTGTTGTCGCGGACATTGGTCGCGCTCGTACGAATCCGTCCATACCAGATGTGATACGCAGATGTAGAGATGACCAGCCGCGACATGTGATTTTGTCAAAGTCGGAGGTATTGAAGATGTCTGTCAAGTCAAAAGGTGCTTACTGACCTATCTTCTTAGGTTATATCGCCGGAAGAGTCTGGACGTGGAACTACTCCAGATGCTCTTAAAATAAGGCAAATGAATAAGGATATCCAGGCTATCCGGAAGCAAAGTGAATTGACTGAGTTTCGCTTACGGAAAGTGCGTGGAGCAAAACAAGCAGAATTGGCAGTCAAGGGGTATGAACTACGGTAGGTTCTTGATATTGAAGTACAATGACCCCATTCGCTGAATATATGGCAGCGACAAGGAGAACGAGTTGAATTTCGAGTAAGTAACCTCGAGAGACTACGGGATATCTTTGTGTACTAACAACCAACCAGGATACAAAGCTTTCTCATCAATCGGCGAAACTCACAGGTAGCACAGGAACTTACCAGAAGACACGCAGGAATCAGGGTCTTCTGCATCAGCAATACTCTCTATTCCGAATACCGCTGTAGTGCGAACAGCCAGGCGGAGGCATACGTTGATCTTTCGGGAATTCGCGAGCTGCGCCACCATTGCCAATTGGTCCCTGCCGAGAGTCAAATGCGTGCGACATCCGCATTCCTGGAACACCAAGTGCCAGCTTTGCTGGGATCTATACGTCAGTGGGCACTATCTGGAGCGGATTCAGTTACGGCGGAAAGATCTGCTATCCTCCGACGGGTTTTGGAAAATGCAAGAGCGGCTCTTCGCCGGGTATGTTTGACCCAGGAGGGTACCTTAGGTCCCTAACCAAGCTTCTAAAAGACCAAAGATTTCCTGATAGTCAATAGGAATTTATTTCCTCTCGATCGTGTATTCATCTTACGCGTCAGAGCTTGGATGAGCTATTTGCCGAACGCATTATTGGGGTTATCCGTGAGTAGTTTGTGCAATTGGTTTGGTCTTGGCCCTAATGGACTCCCCTAGGGAATTCTCGAACCCGCTGGACGACTCAGTGTATTGGAATCAGCCTGCAATGGGAAGAAGTGAGTTTCACTAAAGAAGGAGCCCCTAGCTAAGCAATATAATTCTGATTATATCCACAGTGGGCGCCTAGCACGTATGCTGCATTCTGTCGCAAATCTGGAGACTACGAGACCAAAGCTCAGCCTCGTCGCTGCTGGAATGATGAGTTAGTCCATCCAGCACGTGAAGGGTTAGATATCAAATGGGAGGATATACTGGATTGGCTGCAAGATCAAACTGGGATATTGGTGGGAGAAACTCGCACTACCTTTGAAGGAGTACGAGAAGAGATTGAGAGTAAGTCGGCTTTGAGAAACGCTTGTTTATTCCATGCCTTCGTACAGACGAATGGCCTTCTAACTGCTTTCTGTAGCGCATACTGAGCTTGCACCCCAGGCCCTCCAAAACCTCCAACAAAGCATGAAATCCTGGCAAGAATGGATCGAGGAAGATATACAGAACTCCATCCAGAAGTTGATTAAAAACCTCGAGTATGATATTCGGGAGATGGGCAATCTCAAAACTTGATTCTAACTGGCTCGCTAGAATCACAAAAAATGACATGCTTCATGGCCATCCCAGCTCCTTTATATCAGGTCTGATGCAGCCCGCTTATGCTGCCACCAACCGAGAGGGGGGTTCGTTAAACAATCCGAATAGAATTGCCTTTGTGCCTGTTTATATTAACCATATCTTCTAGGAAATGGCAGTTTCGTCCGCCGGAAAAGAATCATGAATGACCATCTGACGCATTCGAGGCTGTTTTCCAAGTTTTCTAACCTGGCCCGCAGCGAATACACACAGGTTGTAACTGCATGCTTCAATCCTCTGCTAGAAAGAGTAAGGATGCAGATAGATAGTATTATGAGAGACTTCGACGCGGTTGTTACAGTCGAAGGTCAAGTCTCGGAGGCGGAACAGGCACCCGCATTGGCGGATGCTCTCAGATCCAGATTTGGCAGGACGGAGGAAATCCTGCAGAATCTCCAGGATGTCGTACGAGAGCTCAATCAAAGGAGTTGAAGGTATAATATCAAATTGATTTGCTTTTGGTGACGAATAAATGATTCAGTAGACGGCATTTCGGCCATGATAAAAGCAACCACTTTATATAGAGGTGTCGCTCAAGTGTCGATGTTTTAAGGACCGTGTATACAGAAATACAGAGAGTTTCATACACTCAATTCATACCATACATTTCATACATTTTATACAGTCAGACTTCTATTGTTCCTACGGCGCTATCTCGAGAGCTTCATGACAGTAGGTAGATACTCATTTCATTTTGTTGATTCCTTCCTCTTTAGACGCGTAGCATGACGTGCATCACATACATCGAGTAAGTGCCCGTGTATCACTAGACCAGGGAGATCGAGTGTTTGCTAGATAAGATGATAGAAACCAGATAGTATCAAAATGCATGGAGTTTAGTATGATGGAACTCTCTGACTAGGAATAAAACAAAATAACACGCGCAACATTAAATAGACAAATATCTAGTCCACAAATGAAAGATAAAGAGGATTTATTAGATTTGAGGTCCAACGATAGTCTGAAGTCGGGTCGGGTGGTAACTTTTCCGTATCTGACCTGTCGTTGTAAGAGACCGATGACCCCCGTGACATGATTGATAAGATTTGATAGTGCCCTGTTTGCTAGGTCTCAACTAGCTATTCAGCTCCTGTTTGTTTGTGGAGAATCAATTCTTCTTCTTTCCCCCTTCTTTCCCCCTTCATTCCTTCCCACTCTCAGACTACTCGACATTCATCCACCATGTTCGAATGCGCCACCTGCGGTGAGGAATTCTGGTATCGGGATGACTGCGATGAGCATATGAATGACTATGATCACTGGATTGAGTGCGAAACATGCACTCGCTTGTTTCGCTCCCAGGCCGCTTGCAACCAGCATATGAATGCTTTGGACCACTGGGCGCCAACCTTCGAATGTGAAACATGCACCAGCACCTTCCGTACTCAAGCGGCTGCCAACAACCACATGAGAGCCAAGAGACATTATGAGAAGTACTGCTCCGACTGCGATCGTACCTTTATGAACGCGAACTGTTTACGCCAGGTAGGCGAGCGGACATCCTCCGAGAAAAACTTTGAGCCCGTTCGACTCATCCCTCTATCTTATAGCATCTGAATTCCAAGATTCATCGCGGTAACAACGTTCCCTGTCCGTTCTGCCACACCGGTTTTGTCACTGCCAGCGGTGTCTCTCACCATCTCGAGAGTGGATCCTGCCCTCGGGCTCAAGGCTTGAACCGCGACAAGATTCACCGCATTATCCAGCAGCTTGATCCAAATGGCATTGTCTGCAAGAAGCGGATCGCGTGGCACGGCGAAGAGAATATGTCCTACTCGGTCACTGACAATGCGTGGAATGGTCAGTTTTGGGTGTGTTACATTTGCAAGCGGGGGTTCAACTCGCGCAGAGCGTTGGAGTCGCATGTCAACTCGCCTGTGCACAAGGAGAAGGTTTACCACTGCCTCCAGCGTGGCTGCCCAAAGGAGTTCCACTCTCTGGCTAGTCTGTTCAACCACCTTGAGAGTGAGTCTTGCGGATTCATTCGGTTCGACGGGGTTCGACAGGTTCACCAGCGACTGAACGATGCCATCATCGGTCGCCGGATGATCACTGGACTCTAGTTCTTTCTTTGGCTTTTGCCCTTGCAACCTTGCAGTTGTTCACTCGGAATTATCGAATTCTTTGGTCATGATTGAGGGCTCTACTAATCAGCAGATGGCTGGTTTTACAACCTCGGAATTCTTGGCTTTACATACTTTTCTTTCTATCTCTTTGAAGATCAAATGAAAATTCCAATGATTATTATCAAAAGCCACACCATCCTGTTAAATCGCAAATTCCGTCGTAGCCGATTGAAGCTACCCACGAACTTGGCGCTTCCTATACAGTCTGATTTTATACAAACTACATATGCACATAACACACCGGTTCAGAGGATGCATTTCAATACAACTGGTTCTTAGCCTCGATCCCATCGCAGATAGCGCCCCCATTACCAATAGAATTGAGTCAGAGAATAAGTGGCTGCTGATAGAGATAGAAAGTGAGTATAATATATAGTATATAGGGGCTCATCCACCAGGAACCGGACACCAATGAATCCATGGAAGTACATAGAACCAACTGGTTCAATTCCGTTTGTGACATCAGTCATCTGTTCGCCCCAATGAAGCCTGGATTAGAATGTGATATGGCTTAACGGTGAGATGGTCAAGCCCATCGGCTTCATGCATATATAGTATGCGGGGTAAAGGCAAGCTGCAGAGTGACACCCGCTGAGCTTAACTCGGCTTAGCTTGGCTTTGGTGGAAGGAGAATCAACTACTCGACAGGTTTCGATTATGAATGGTATCGAGTCAATTTTTCTATTGAAGGGAATTGTTCGACCTCGGGAAGTTGTATGAAAGGCGTGATATTTATACAATCTCAAAAAGATAGATCAGATACTTTCTTCGCGTATCATTTATTCTATGTTCAAAAGCAAAAGACTACAAGGGTTTTACCAGGCAATTCAATTGAACTGCTTAAAGGAGGTCATTGGGTATGAGTGTACAATATTAGAAAAGTGGAGCTAGTATAATCAATGACGTGAAATATGGGGAAACCATTCGGAGGTGAAAAGAAGATCTTTATACATTTGTAGGAAGTATGCGAGGTCTGTGAATAATAAGCTCCTCAGGTGCTCAGCCACACCCATTCGTCATCCTTCAAGTCAGCCTCAAACCTCACCTCGCACATTAGTCTTCTCCTTATTGTTCTTATTTGATTTCAACATTATTTGCATAGCACAACATGCCCATCCCCGTCAAGGAGACGGCAACGCGCTTGGCTGCCATCTCCAAACTACTACTACTATCCTACGTAATCGACTGGATATTCATCATGTACATCCAACCATCCCAACCACCCTACCCATCTAAAAAAAACACTAACAAATTCCTAACCAGCGGCATCGCCCTAATCGGCTACGGATTCTACGAACAACCCCCAAATCACCACCCCTTCAGCCTAACCGACCAAGCAATCAGCTACCCACTCACGAAAGAAACAGTAACAACAAAGACCCTAATCCTAGTCTGTCTGTTCGCACCAGCAATCATAATCCTCCTAATCTCATGGCTGGTCGTCCCACCAAAAGCCACCTCCACCCCCTCCACTTCCAGCTCCACCGCCCCCAACCCCCCCGCAGCACAATACATCCGCCGCAAATTCTGGGAATGGAACGTCGGCTGGATGGGTCTCGCGCTGGCCCTCGCAAGTGCTTGGACAGCCACACAGGGTTTAAAGGCCCTCATAGGAAAACCGAGACCTGATATGCTGGCGCGCTGCGATCCAGACGTAGATCGCGTTGCGGAGTTTACGGTAGGTGGGCTTGGAGAGTCGGTCAGGGGTGCTGTGACGCTTGTGTCATGGGAGATTTGTCGGAATAAGAGTAATTCGTTGCGCATTGATGGGTTTGCTAGTTTTCCGAGTGGGCATTCTTCTTGTAAGTTCATTTCATATCTCATTCAAATGTGTTGATTGTATCTTGTCTTCGGATGGATATAAACAGTCACAGTATGTACACACATGAATTCGAATGGCTAACACTAGCGCCATAGTCTCCTTCGCCGGTCTAGGCTATCTAACCCTTTGGGTCTGCTCGAAATTCTCCGTCGCATTCCCCTATCTCCCGCCCTACCCGGTCGAAGATCAGAGCCATTCCGACGAGAGTACATCCGTGCGGAAACGAGGCGCCGCGCCGCCCGTCTACCTGATGCTACTTGCGTTCTTTCCAACCGCCACGGCGTGCTTTATTGCCGCGTCGCGCTGGTTCAATTACAGACACCACGGCTTTGATATTCTCTTCGGCGCGGCTGTCGGCATTTTCTTCGCTTATATCGGCTTTAAAATGTACCATCTTCCAATTCGCCGCGGTGCGGGATGGGCTTGGGGTGCGCGCAGTCGAGGACGCGCTTTTATGCGTGGGGTTGGGGTTCCTAGTTCCCTGGGAACTGATGGGTGGGCTGGCGAGAGGGGATTGGATGTTGATGTTGAAGGTGCGGCTGCGGTGAGGGAGATGGTGTCTAGGGGTCAGGGTCAGGGACACGCGCAGGGACATGTCAAGCCAGAGACTGGTGAGGGTATGGCTGTTAGGCTTGAGGGGTGAGTGGTGGATTTGGGATTTTTTTGAGCGCGAGCTTGAAAGTACAGTGTAGATTGTATTGTATAGTGCATAGCAGATCATCAATCGGAGGCAGCATGGCATCGTTATGGGTAGTCAGATAGTGACTAGTTGTATTTCGAGGTTGTTTTTACACCTCATCGCCAACCACCAACACGTCCCTCATCCCACCGTGCCTTGGCCTCTTTCCGAGCCGCCAATTTAGATGCCTCGCCCCGTACGCGTCGGACCCAATCTGCAATCTCCTTCTCCGTCGCCAGGCCGTGATGGTCTTCGTCGAGGAAACTCTCCTCAACAGCACGGCACACAGCCTCCTGCTCCGTGATTGCCGCGCTGAAGCGCTGGTAGAGCGCCTTCGGCGACCACGGCGCTAGAGCGGCGTCCATCTCGGCTTGCTTTTTGCGCCAGGAGACCTCAAGCGACTGGTGTGTGATCAGCATTGTTTCAGTGGAGGCGCGGACTTCGGCGAGGTGGTTCTGCATTTCTAGGACGCGGGTTGCGAGGTCTTTATTCGTTTGGATTAGGCTTTCGAGGTATTGTTGGCGGGCTGTGTAGGAGGGGTGCTGGCTTGAGAGAGCGGATATTAAAGCTGGGTCCTTGAGGATTGTTTGGAGATCGGTTGTTCTGGGTTGTGGGTTAGTGTTTGTATCCTTAGTTTTGCGGGGTTGGGGGTACCCACGATTTGTCGGATACTAGGTCTGGGAGCCAGCCTTCCTCGACTGTTGGGGGTTCGGGGAGATATGGCTGTTGAGGATTGCTGGGGTATCCACCCTGATGTGTGCCTGTCTGGGTGTCTGGCTGCCAGTGTGTAGCGGAGGTGTTTTGTGGGGTGCCACGTCGACTGGCTTCATGGCTGTTGGGTTTGGGGGGTGGTGGAGGAGGTGTGTCAGAGTGGGCGGTGTTCATGATTTGGGATGAGTAGAACGGCGACTGCGGGGGGAATGGAGACGGTGGTTGAGACATGATATGAGGTTGATTGTAGATGGAAGCTATGTTGTTACGCCGGAGATGGGGCCGAGCTTGGCGGGGACTAGACCGGTGATCTACGGCAACATAGTATCATTTCTACAACATACATCTGTAGCTACACGTACCATTTTTCCTCGGCCGGGCTTTCCTCTCTTAGCCGCTTTTATGAGGACGCTCAGAGTCAGGCTAAGTAGATCTCAGTCCGGGCTCAGACTCAGCTGCTCAGACCATTCACGTGACTCAGTGAGGTCCAATGAACGCTCACTGAGCGCTCATTGATTACTCAGAGATCAGAGGCATCTACTGAGCACTCTACGCTCAGACCGTACCTAAAGCAGTACTTTGCACAATACTGTTTATCTTGCGATCACTTTTCGATGGCCCTCAATTTTCACTGTTCTCCTATTTCTGGAGGTGTATTATCTTCTAGCATCGTTTCCCCCTTTAAAAATAACGCACTCGAGCGCAATGACGTAAAAGTGGAAGACATCCTAACTCCAGACAGTCTGACCGAAGGCCCCAGAGTTTGAGACTACTACTAGATCCATGTCCAAGATAGAGAATTTAATTATTGATATCTATAAGCCGTTGCGATTTACTACAACTAGATGTAGTAAAAATTGTGGGAACCTTGTGGCGTTTCGGCCCGTCTAACCTAAATAACCCGAGAAGTATATGCATCCGATTGATATTCAGGATTTCTGCTGGATTATGTTAGGCGGACCGGAAGGGATTCCGTTTTCTGAAGAATTTAAATTAGAGACAGGTTTTCTAGTTCTTTAGAATACCTCAAACTTTCTATTTCATCTTCTTCCATCAGAACTCGTCTTCTTCTATCGGATGTAATCCATCCCACCAGTCATCGCAGTATGAGCCCCACCCCGTCTCGTGGACTGGAGTCTACCATCGTTGCTCGTCAGCAGGAAACATACCACTACTGACGGACTGGTTCTATCTGTCAAAAGATCTCACTCATATACTCCGTCATCATGTCTTCCACATCATCATCACCATCCCCTTACCAGCCTTTTGTCCGGGGTGGCCATACCGACCAACCCGATAAGCTGCCTTCAATGTTCATGTCTTCAACGGTGCCCGTGGTCCATGAGAACACTATCATCCTCGGGGCCACACACCCTACCCTCTCCACCGCCAACCCGAAAGACGATGGTTGGTTCATTTCGGATTTCTACGCTTTCAACTATTTGTTCGAAGGACTCGGGATGCAGCAAACTTGGTTGACCGCTGTGGAACCCGCCAAGCTCGTCAAGGAGTACGGGTCGTTCCTACATGGAAACCCCTATGAGGAACGAAAGATATGCCTGAGCCAAGAGCTCTTGGACAGCGATGAACTCTCGCCTGTGACTGTGGTTAGCCCGGCGAGAATGATTGACCAATTTCTGATAGAAGCGAGAAGGGCTTCCGAGCTGGCCAAGAGAACGTCAGCCCCCCTTCTCCTTCTTATCTTCTGTCACGGTCTCCCAAACTTTCATTTGCTTTTAAACAACGGGGATACGCAGAGGGGTCTGAGCATGGTGAGACTCCAAGCCAGCCAACGCTCTCTCCTCGCCCATCGAGGCCCAGCGCTTTTTCTGTAGTTCCTCGTGTGGCCGGAACGGCACTGCTAGGGCGATGTTCCCGCCTGCCCTAGATCCGCTGAGTGCGAAGCGGGTCTTGTTAACATTATACTTCTGTGATCCTTACCATAACCATAGGATAGCATCGACGCCGTCCTCCAGAGCGACGGGGAAGGGTTGCTCCGGGGCGAGACGGTAATTGACGCTTACGACTACCGCATCGGGGTAGGCTTTTAGCATGGTACCCGCCCAGCGGGAATCATCGCGAGCGTGGCCGATTGAGAAACCGCCGCCGTGGTAGTTGATGAGGACGGGACGAGGCGGGCATGGACTGGTTTGCTTGTGAGGACAGAGGGGTTTTGAGGGTGCAGTAAAGAAGTAGAGTTAGATTAATCCAGGTAGTTAATAGGCATGTTGTACTACTGATAAATTGCTTGGAGGTATCGTGATATTTCGTGATTTAATCCTAGTTACAAGAGTATGGAAGCTTCTATTTGGGCCTCCGAGCCACTCGGACAACCCCAACAGGAATCTAACAGCGAGCCTTCACAGCGAGAGACAAAGGATTCCCGAGATTGAGGTAGAGTACCCGCCCGCGCTCGATACCATCAGCAGCGACTTTGGGACTCCGTCTGAAATGCTTGGATTTCTTTCGGTGATTCGCATCTTCAAACGCGATGGTGGTCTCTTGTACAGACAGCAGTCCGACATGACAGTGGAATGAGTTTAACGGTCGTAACGCTCCTCCTTACTCGGTTCTCCTCCGAATTTCCCGCTCCATAGCTTCAATATTCGAGCCAGCCATGGCATCCTTGACCAACTCGCGAACCTCATTCTGCACCTCCTCGCTGTAATAATCCTCACGGGTCGCAAGCTCCTCAATGCGCCTCTTGAATTCTGGATCAGGCTCACCACCAGCAGTGGCCTCCTCCTCCGTCATTGTACCAACTTTAATCCTCATATCGCTTCCGGGGATGGGCCCGGGAGAATTCAAAACTTGGGCGGCTTGGGCGTGTGTTGGAGTAGGAGCACCACCGGCGACCTCGCGGAGATAAGCAGCGACCTGAGGGAATTCATTCTCGGCCTCAAACTTCTCCACAGCTGTAAAATCTTCGGCGTTCTTCTTATTGGCGTCCACACCCAGTTCCTCGACTAAACAGCGCGCGATACCACTGTCTTCAACCACAAATAGACATGTCTCGCTATCTTCGTCAAGGAGGTTGACATCAACCTTGAACTCTTTCACTAGAGCGCGTAGGAGATCGATATGGCCGTAGGAGGCTGCGGCGTGCAGCAATGAGTAGCCAGACTCATCTTGGCTTGACGCGATCGAGGGGTTGGATCGCAACAGGTCCAGAAGGGCCGTTGGGTTATCGCAAGCCAAGAGGTAAGGATTTTGAGTCATTATGAGTCAGAAGTAATTATTGAAGTGAAAGTAAAATCAGTCGAGTCAAGAAGTCAAGAGGAAAGAAAGTCAAGCCAAGCAGAGAAAAAAATATCCGCCTTTCCCTTTCGGCTCCCCGCACTCTGACACATTCTCTGACTCTTCTGGTCTTTCGGTCTTTCGGTCTTTGGTGCCTTTGGCTATTTTATTTTATTTCTTTCGCTTCAGTTGTCTACATCTTCTACATATACGTCTAGAATACCTCGGACAAGAAGGAAAAACTCTCCCATCTCTCCTTCCTCTCTGCCCCTCCTCTCCGTCCTCTGCCGCAAATCTCCCTGAAATACACAAAATATGGCAACTCAAGATCCACAAGTTATCTCCCAGCTGGTGAAAGAATTGGAGACTGCTCGCAAGGCTAAAAAGGGCGCGACAAAGTTCACATGCAAAAAGAATACCTTTGAGGTAGCCGGTACCAAAAATGTGACCGTCGACTCATGGAAGTTCCAGGACTGGGACTACAAGCACCCCGGTTTGCCGACATATGCCCGAGGTCTCTTTACCACCAAACGGAAAGACGGCAGTCCCGAAATCGCGACGCGCGGATATGATAAGTTTTTCAATGTAGGCGAAGTAAAGACCACAGACTGGCGCAACATCGAGAAAAACACAAGGGGTCCTTACGAGCTGAGTGTTAAAGAGAATGGATGTATTATCTTCATTTCTGCTTTGGAGGACGACAAATTGCTAGTTTGCAGCAAACACTCAACTGGAGCCCGTGGGGATACAAAGTTGAGCCACGCGCAGGCAGGAGAACGCTGGACAGAACGCCATGTCTCATCCGTGAATCGATCTGTCAAGGACCTGGCCCGGACTCTGCGCAAGATGAATGTAACAGCCGTTGGAGAGCTCTGCGACGACACTTTTGAGGAGCATGTGCTGGCCTATGACGAGGCTTCTTCAGGAATTTACATCCACGGTCTCAACTATAACCAGCCCGACTTCCAGACAATGCCTTGTGACGAGGTGCACAAGTTTGCTGACGACTGGGGCTTCAAGAAGGCCAAGTTCGAGGTCTTTGATGACATCTACAGAGTGCAGAGCTTCCTAGAAGGATGCGCGGAGACAGGAACATGGGATGGACGTGAAACCGAGGGTTTCGTCATCCGATGCCAGCTCAGCGACAAGGGGGCTGAACCCTACCGTCATTGGTTCTTCAAGTACAAGTTCGAAGAGCCGTACTTGATGTACCGCCAGTGGCGTGAATGCACCAAAGCCGTCATCGCGGGGAAGCACCCCAAGATCAGGAAGCATGAGAAGATCACCGAGGAATACTTGCAGTTTGCTCGACGGATTCTGATGAGGAACCCCAAGATGGCAACTGATTATATGAATAATCACGGTATCATTGCTTTGCGAGAGGAGTTCCTCAAGGAACGAGGATTGAATGGATCCGAGCTTATCGCTCTGGAGGCTAAAATGCAGACCGAAATGCACGAAGTCAACAAAAATGTCATTCTCGAGCCTATTGCCTCTCTGGGTTGTGGAAAGACGACACTTGCCTTGGCTCTAGTTAAGCTCTTCGGATGGGGACATATTCAGAACGACAACATCCCCAAACAGAAGAACAAGCCGAAGAAGTTCGCTTTTGAGGTCAGCCATGCTCTAGCAGAACACAGTGTTGTCATCGCCGATCGTAACAACCATTTACGGCGCGAACGCACGCAGCTCATGGAGGATATCTACCCTGTGCTCCCAGATGCGCAGTTCGTCGCTCTGCATTACGTCCACGAGCCCAAGGCAGAATTGCTCCCTGCCATTCGAGAGGTCACTCGAAAGCGTGTGCTAGAGCGTGGCGACAACCACCAAACCATCCGGGCTGGCAGCAACGCCCGGGAAGAAATCGTCGGAATCATGGAGGGATTCCTCGGCCGTTTCGAAGGCATTGACAGCACCCGCTCGCCAGACACGAACTTCGACCACGTCATCGACCTCGACGTGTGTGCTTCGTCTCGTGAGAACCTCGAAACAGTCGTCAAAGCCCTACACGCCGCCTACCCGCGCCTAGTGCCAACCATGCCCACGGCAGCGGAACTCGACGAAGCCATCGCCGCCTCCCTAGACGACTACACCGTGACAACAGATCTCAGCTACAGCTATTCTTCCACACCGAAGCAAAAGAACAAAAACAAAACCCAAGAAACCGGTCGCCTCCTTCTTGAACCAACAGACTCCCCCTTCTCCCCAGAAGCCCTCTCCAAAAAGATCGAATACTTCAACATCTCCCTCCCAACAAACGAAATTACCTCAATCCTCCAATCCCTCTTCCCACCACACACAAGCCCCGAAACAGCCCGTCTCTACAACCAACTCATAAACTCCCGCCGCCTCCAACCAAGCTTCCACGTAACCCTCATCCACCGCGCTTCAAAGAAAGACCACCCAGAAACCTGGGACCACCTAGCAACCCGCTACATCGAGACCCAGACCAAAAACCCAGTCCCAAAGCCAATCCAGCACCCACCGACCCTGGGCTCCGCACGTGTACGCATCGAGCGTCTCGTCTGGGATAACCGCATCATGGCATTTGTTGCGCGCATCTTGCCCGCCGAGGGTGGCGAGGCGGAGAGCGTGGCTGAGTGGCCATGTGCGAATCCAATTGCGCATATCACGGTCGGCACAGCATCGCAGGATGTTAAGCCGAAAGAGAGTAATGATTTGCTGCAGCGGTGGGTTGAGGTTGGATCTGGTCGGAATACGGGCATTTTTGAGAAGGAGGTTGAGGGTGTTAGGGTTGTTGATGGTGTTGTTGGGTTGGTTATGAGTCGGGGAAAGTATTAGGATACTTTATTGATGAATGATTGAGATGGAATGGAGTGATTCTTGAATTCTTTTGTGATGACTTTTGCTATGGGGTATGACTTTGCTGGATTGGATTTTATAGTGCCTTTTTGCCCTACATTGTAGACTTCGGGTCGGCTTATTTCTTATTCTTTTGCTGGCTTTGACAACGACTGAATGGATTCATACTATCAATACTTGGGATGCAGTAATGCTCATGCGCTTTGGGGCTGTGTAGACATTTCTGTACCCTATCATAAGCATAGCTACACATGTGGTAATCTACAAGTTCCCTTTTTGTCCAATATCAATATTGAGTATTGCACTACCAGGACACCTAGTCCGCATGAAAATATAAGTATTTGAAGGAAAGAAAGAGAATTCAAAGCGCCAGATACTGTATTTCTGGCTAGATATACACAACGAAGAAACCAACCCACGCCCGATATCCAAGTAACCACATACCCACCGTGCGATGTACGCGAGATTCGATAAAGCGCAGACCATACGGCACAAGGAAGTGAAAAAATCAACCACTAATCCAAGAGGTAACACGCGATGCTCCGAAACGACCCACGTACTGCAAGCCGGTACTGCCCATGGGGAAATAACTGACGAGGTACCAGACGAGGGCAGCGATTTGGAAGATAGAAGAGATGAGAGTGAGGAGGAGACTTTGAAGCTAGAGCGCAGCGAAAAAGAGAGGTTAGCAAAGGTTTCTAGGAGAGGTTGTGTTGCCGAATGTGGCAAGTGGATGGTGTGTAGTTGTGATATGCAGGTAGAACAAGATGACCGAGGAGTCAGGGACGGTGAGACATAGGTTGATCTCGATGGCTCTGGACTCCGCGCTCTGTGACACCGGGATGTGTCGGACAAGAGTGAAGGGAAAGAACATCCAAGTCCCGCGCCGTGGTGGGACGTAGTACAGACGCAAGATGGAGAGCAGTGAGGCCGACTGAGTACAGGGTGGGATGAGTTGGAAGGAGTTAAAATGGCAGCGGCCAACGGCAGACATGACAAGCTGTGGTTTCAGGTTGTACTGCGCGATGGATGTGAAGGCTGTAAGATTCCCCTTTTCCCGGTTGTGCAGTGTGACCATACAGACTCGGCTAGAGGGAGGGAAACCGAGTGTGCAACAAACAAGGAAATGTAGAGGGGAGTATCATGAGAAGGGGAGGGATCGTCGGCGTGCAACGAGGTAAACCGCAAATACCGAAGATAAAATCCAAAACGAAAACGAAAACGAAAATCAGAAAGATAAAGAAATGGATTTTACTTACCCCGATAGCAAAGTAGAGCGTCAGGGCGATCGATCCGAAATAGGCCGCTGTGAATGGCAACCGTGACCCCGAGGTCAAATGCTTAGCGTAAGTCCACGGTCCCATGAGAACTGCCCATGAGATCAGAAACAACATTGAGCCGACGGACCATCTAAAGAAACCTGTTAGCAAGAGATATCCAAGACTAAAGACCAAGGTTCTTGGCATGAGGCACAGGTATAAGTCGAGTTCAGGACGAATCAGGTTGCAGTGTAAAGTACAAAGGCGCACATGGCCCTAACCAAGATTGACCGATGACCTGGTCTATCCCAGTTCGGGATTTGCTTGGCCGTCCAGGTGCATGAGATAACTAGGGGAACGGGAAAGAGATTGGGAAGGCCGCAGAAAGCTGGGGACGATAGTCACATTAATGCGGACCATCGCGGAGGCAACTTACAAGACGGCGAATTTGCGGGGCTTCAGTGTCAGTACAGGGAACAAGAAGAAGCAGAGCATGAAACAGACGGCGGCACCCAAGTTACATGCGCCAAAGATCAGCATGCGGTCCCACCGACTCACTATACGAAGTCTGTGTTAGTGTGTTTTTTCTTTCTTTTCTTCTATCGGGTCACAACCACATAAAACAAGCATGGTGATGATGAATCCTCCCGGCGCAGGAACTGTAGTCTCATCACCTGGATTTTACGCAACGGTGTACGGGAGGATCTGGGGATCGGAGGGTCACACGACAGAAAAAAAAAAACTCACAAGCAAAGAAGCCCTCTTCTTCTTCCCGGCGACTGGCTGCCGGTAATGGGGCCCCAGGACCGTCATTGTGAGTGGGCAGTTGAACATAGCCGCCATCTCCGAACGGATTGTAAGACTGTAGACGAGATAAGAATGGAGTGTTTGATGATGTGCCAGTTCGCACGGGGAGATCCGGATCTCTACGCGACCATCCTAGTGAGTTGACAGAGTCTCGGAACGAGTTATTCGCCATGTTTGAGACTAGCTTTAGTCAAGTTTTAGATGTCAAATGAAACGAATAGAGGTACGTGCACTCCTGCGTCTGCAGAGAAGGTCCGTGGTTTAGGAAGTCAAGTCAAAGAGGACAGCCTGCAGGGACTATGCGAGATGGGGTGCAGATGATCTGCGCCGAGTGGTGGATGATCTTCGAGGATTGGCTAGAGACGGAGACTAGGCCAAACCAACAAAGGAGCAGATGACGACTGTGTCGAACGTGGATTCGGCTTCTGATGAGCTAGGGCACGCCGTGACTTTGGAACGGGGGACCACTGTCGAGGAAAGTTCTCCGACTCGAAGATATGAGGTCAAGATCGAAAAGATCAAAAGGTTCGAATACGGTAGGCTGGTACAAAAGCTTATGGGCAACCTTCCCAAGAAAAGGGCTGCCTATTACACTGCGATAAGGCTACACCCAACGGGATCTGCAGCTCTGCGGAGTCGGCGATGACTACCAGGGGGGTGGCTTAGATGTCGTCCGGCGTGGCGCAGGTGGATCGTAATCGAGGCACGTCTTGCAATAACGCGGCGAGATATACCAACCAAGCGGAAGATAGGTGGGAAGCGTTGAACCTTGCACGATCCAAGAAGGGGATGGGGATGTGAGCACGGCGTGGGGAGTCGACGGGGTGCTGATTGGATACGGAAGCGCTGCGCTATCGATAAAGGAGGGTAGGAAGACGAGGGGAACCAAGGAAAATGACGAGATGGCGTGGAGCTACCGATGCGACCAACCCGATCGGCGTTCAGTGCTGAAGCTGTCAGATGATGGTTTCCCAGTGTTGGGGTACAAAGCTCTCGGACCGACCCCTGTGGGGTTATTGACCAGGATTATCCCCCCATAGAAAGATAGCTGGGATTAATGGAATACATGTTGCTTACCAAGTGGGTGAAATGTTGCCTAGGTGGTGTGTAGAGAGGTATAGTATGGCAGTTCTCAGCGGTGCAATGAACATTGAAGTTGGGGAAAGGGGGCTAGTGCCTAATGTGGTATAGCGCCAATAGCAAGTATAGAACCCACCTATAAGCAACTTCAATATATCATTTTAGTTATTTTCTATTTTTGTTCTCTGTTATTATTATGCTATGGCATTATAGATACATTCATATTTTCTATTTTTTTTTCCCCTTTGCGCTATACCCGCTGGAATTTGTCAAACCCTTGAAGACATGCAGTTTTAGACTATTCTATTATTAAATCAAATCGACATACTTCAAGTGGAGCGTATGACTTTCGTCTCTATAATATTAATTTACAATATAGTCTATTTTATATAATAACTCGATCTGGACTCATGACCATTATGGATGGCCCTCTCTTTCTGCAACTTTTAATTAGTTGCCGTTCCACTGTCGATCTTTCATGGCTGGTGCGCACCCTGTGGCGATCGGCCGTAACTGTAACAGTAGAGTGATAGTGTACTTGTATTGAATCCTGCAGAAGCATCTACAACGGCGATAACGGCTATGGTTGCCGGTAGTCGTATCGGAAGAACTCCAGATTATGTTGCATACCCATTATATAACCTTTTGCCCTGTTGACTGTATTTATGTAGCTACCCGTGTACCACCTAGGGGAATTATCCGACCATAAGGACGCTAGTATGCACTCCGGACTCTGGTGGGTAACATCGGCAACCTCATGGTTTCTCTTTGGTTTCTGCTTTTGCTTTTTGCTTTTTGCTTTTTGCGGTTCCCTGTTTTTCTTGCTTTTTGGCTTGACTTTGTATTGTTACTCTATAGAATGTCCGGCGTACACCAGTCGGTTTATCCGTGACCCCCCCCGGAATGGAGTGCGACCTTAACCACGTACAATGTCGTCATCTCAGGGTCCTGTGCGCAGTTACCTCAAAAGATAGATAGTCTCAACGTGTACTCCGTATTGGATATCAAGATAGAAGAACTTCTCCCTTGCATCAATTGTGTGTATCGCCCAAACCTTGACGGGACGGGACGTCAGATCCATATTTCCCCTCACGAATCCCGGAGATCAATCCTCATCCGTCGATCCTGGAATACCATTCCCTAAACCGGAGTGGCTCATAAGAGAGCGGAGGAAACTTTGGCGATGTGGCTTAGTATAGGACCAAAGTGAGGTGTATGGCGCTGATTCACTATTGGAGGGATGTCAAGACACATTCCAACCCCTCCAATTGTCTCTCTCCGCCACATTCTACCATACTTGTGGTCTGGAAAGCCGAATGGATGGTCAGGTCTGAAATCCCAAGTCACTACCCTCAACATTCTAGAGGATTCCAAACATCGAAGTATAACATTATTTCCTTTGCCGCTATAACCCAGCTCAATAATCGCAAGTCCGCCCCCTACGTACCGAAAGACCAAACAGACTCCAGAGTGTGCAGTTGGAGCCGACTAATATGAAGGTCCAAGCTCCGTTGACGATCACAGCAAGATATGATCGTCACTCTAGTCTCCTCTGCACGACATCCCACATGAAGAACAGAGCGCACTGATCCTCTTGCAGAGTCGATAGTGCTTATGAATGTGGTCTGTGGGTTACTTTCTTTTTTTCTTTTTCTTTTCTATTATCTGTTTTTACTTCCATCACATACAAACTGGGATCTTATCCCATCTTCTCTATCTTTGGTATTGCCAAGATAATGGGGTTATGCATGTTATGTTCTCCGGATGATATTTGCGACTCAAAGTCATTTTCGCATGCTAGTCGATCTCTACCATCTCCGGTGTGAGTACTAGTACACTGGTTGGAGATCAACTATCTATGCCCAGGTGGTCTCATTCGGGGATCTTGAATATGTCCTGCAGACTTCCACTCACAAATATAGGGTTTCCAGATAGGTTTTGGTATGCTTGTAACCCCAAGGCCTCATCTGATACATTCTTGCTTGATCTTTTCAAGACACCCATGAGTCATGATCGTAACAGGTGACAAATCTCCCAACGGGTATCATGGGATGGCCGTTTTACTCGATCCGGCTGTATCACCCTTCCCCCCTTTGTCCAAGTATGTTTTTTTTTCAAGTGAATATGATTATCTTTTGTTTTTGTCTAGTATTTCTAGTATTTTCTTTTTTTTTTTTTTGGTTTATTCATGTACTGTTAAAAGATTAAAAAAAAAAAAAAAGGCTCGGGGGTTTACCATTGCCACCTCTCCACCCAAAAACCCACTCACATTTACACACCCTTTTCCCCTTCTGATCCAGATGGTAGTAGTCAACTTAATAAAATAAAAATAAATATCTGTCCGATGGCGTAGGTGAATCTCATCGATTTCCACCGATCGACGGGCTGCATGACCGGTGTTGTAATATATCAAATGAGAGATGCAGGAGAACGCCGCTTGAGTTCATAAAGTCTCCATTCCCTCGGTGTCTGCAAAACATGCAAGTGCTTTCTTCTCCTCTTGCATACCTTTTGTTGAACTCTTGATTTGTAAAGACATTCAATCTCAGACTTTGTACTATACAGATCAAGGTACGTGTCAAGTCTGCAACATTCATCGCATATTCCATTTGTGCCTGCATCTGTGATCTATTGCAAGGTCCCCCACGTGTGAATGGGGCTCTGCTGATGACATGTATATGTCTTGACCTGCATGCTTATTGATCTTTTGCTAACGTCAACATAGATCTATAGGTCTACTTCCGAGGTATACTTATGATTCATATAAGATATACTTGCACCAACTTCTTACACCAACTTCATATACACTTCACTTGGTAAGTTCCAATATTTCATCTTCAGAACCAAGTCCAAGTCCAAGCCCAAGCCCAAGCCCATGTTGTTTTTGTAAGCACTTGCGTCAACTCGTATTCCGATTGCAATCCGAGCGTGATCAAATCCCGAGCAATCCCCCAGCAAGCAGAGGTCAAGGCGCAAGAGACAAGACTTCAATGAAGATGGAAACCGGTGAACACTCTATGGGGAGAAACCCCCCAGATCGCCACTTCTCACCGCCCTCCCACCGCTTGTTCCCCCACTCTTCTCCGGACTTTGTGGTTTTGCATCTGAGGATAACTGCGACAAGGACTTGAGACCAAATACCAAGGTACAAGATCAACTGGGAACTGGGATTGAGTGCCTGATTCGGGCTTGGTTTTTTTCCTGCTCGTCTCTGGTTTTTCACTGGCTTATCTTGATCTTCTTTCGCATTACCTCGGCCACTTTTTTTTTTTCTTTATCTGTCTTTCATCGCTCACACAGTCCTCTAGAACTTTTCGGTCACTTTGCGCTTGTGCCTCTCGATTGGCTTACACATTTGTGGTCGCGATCTGCACAGTTCTCCCATCGACTAATCCCGGGTTAAAGACCGAGCAATTTTCCCCGGCTTTATTGGCACGTCTCACAATCTCCCCGGACTTCATTCCTCTCCTCAGTGTTTCAAGGGTAATTATTTGCATTCCTTTCTCCCTTCCCCGTCTATTTTGCCATTTTATTGGGTTGCCTGGTTTTGCCTTGCGCACGGAGGCCACGACATCTTCAAATCGCCGGGCGGGGTCGAGTCTTTGACTAACATCTTTTTCCCACAGATCGTGACATTCTCACAACACCTCTTACCCTTCATCGTCTCGAACTTAACTTTTGACATCTGTCACGGAGAGTCAGTGGGATCGGCACTACTCCCTTAACCCCTCGCCGATCTGCGCCCCATCTTCAACCCCGAATATTATTTCACCTATGGCGGAAGCGAGTCTATTCATCAAACACGAATCCGACGACCACACCCCTTTCATTATGTCACACTCCGGTTACTCGATGGGCAACCAATTCCCTGCTGATGGGATCGACCCATCCGACTTGACCATGCAGCAACAGAATGGCTTCATGCCCTACTCCTACGGTTCGCAACAGAACATGTCATCCAGCTTCAACTTCGGAAATTCCGGCATCGACACAGACGAGTTGCTGGATCTCGAGATCAGCGGTCAGAACGGTCATCAGCGCGACAATGTGAACTATCTCCAGGACCAGTCTGCTGGGGGGATCGCGATGAGTCACCAAAGTCAAATGTCGCACATGTACTCCAACACCCCGGATAACGCTCCCATGGCCAGCCCGTTCGTTCAGAACAGCTTCAACTATGAACAATACCGCATGAATCAGCAAAATCCGCACGTGCACAATGCCAGCTCTTTCGACCAGAACTATCTCGGCACCAAGCGCCAGAGCTTGCACGGCATGGACCGTACTTCCTCTGACAGCCGCAGCCCCATGACTCCAAAGACCCCGGCACTGGGTTCCTTGACATTGGGTACCCCGGAGTCTGGCAGCTTCCCGTCTCAACCTATCCGGACCGGACTACAGGCTCGTCACCAGAAGACACTGTCCAATCAGTGGGATGGAACTCCCGGCAGTGCCCAGTCCTACGTCGAGTCCTCTCCCATCTCATCTCCTCCTCACCAATCACATCACGCCGGAATCTCCGAGATTCTCAAGTCTGGGAAGCACGCCTCACTGCCCGCCAAGGTTGACGCCCATCTTCCTGGCGGCGGTGGAGATCTGGAATCCCAGGAAGCCAAGCGCCGCCGTCGCCGTGCCTCGCACAACCTAGTCGAACGCCGCCGACGCGACAACATCAATGAACGCATTCAGGATCTCTCCCACCTGGTTCCTCAACACCGACTGGAAGACGACAAGGTCCGGAAGCAACTTGTGAACAGCAGCGCTCTTTCCATGGCCGGTGCAGGGGGAAGTGCTGCTACATCTCTTCTCGCCGGAGGCAACGGCCGCCGTGCGACACCAGGTAACATCACAATGGGTCTCCCAATCGAAGAAAAGGAGAAGGGTCCTAACAAGGGCGACATCCTCAACGGTGCCGTCAGTTGGACTCGCGATCTGATGTGGGCCCTTCACGTTAAATACCAGCAAGAAGCGGAACTCGCTGAGCTGATTGGCAGTCTCGGTGGAACCTGGCCTTTTGAGCAAACCGAAGAGGAAAAGCGCATGCGCAGCGAGATCCTCGATGCCTTGGAGAAGAATGACCCAACTTCCTTCAGCTACACCCGCGGACCGGGTAGCGGTCTGTGCGTCCCTAAGCACACTAACATCGCCGGCGATGCCGTGCAGGGCGGTGACATGTCCGGCCTAACCCCTCCCAGCCTGAGTCCTTCGTTCCACAGCGGCACCAGCAGTGCCAACGGCGCTGGTCAACCGCAGTACTGGAACAGTGCTGGCCATGCTGCTATGAGCTTCAAGGAGGAGGACGAGTACGGCATGGAGATGGGCTAATGGCCTGTTTCTGCCTTTCTAATTTGGTCCTTTGAGTTGACCTTTGCATACATGGCGTCTTAATACGGGGACCGACTAGTCGGCGTACCAGGAGTGAAAGACAACGGGCTTATGGTTTCTTTTTTTCTTCTTTAATCTCTCTTTGATTTCTCTTTGATTTTTATTGCGTTGTCGTTAGTGCATGCATTCATGTCGGTATGATTAGTTATCTTCTCTTCTTTGCTCGCCTTATTTTGATTTTCTCTGGAGCTTTGTTCTTATTTCGGTTTACTTTGCTTTTATTCTTATTCCATATCGATACCCTGTTTCTTTGATTTTCTTCATCTTTCTTTTCGGCTTGAGCTATACCAACTACCACATCTTCGGATAGCGGGCATGGTCTTGATCAGGTCTATGCATGTCTTGTTTATCTACTTCGGAACCCACACTTGAGCTTTGAAATTTGATTTTTTTTTTTCTCTCTCCAATCCATCATTCGATTATTTGACTCTGATTCTGCGTGCTTTGATATTTGTTGCACAATAAACGTGATTGCTCTTCCTTAATACCCCGATCGCTTCTGATGCCGACTATCCATCAATCAATCTATGTGCTCTATAATCCATAGCATGCATATTAAGAGGCATAGATAAATAGTAACTGTTGTAGAAAGGCAATGTTAGAATGATTCTCCAATCCAATATAAGGTTGTCATACCACAACAGTAGTATATATATCTCGGTAGACTTCCCCCACACAATGGAAAATATCCCAGAGCTCGCCAATTGAAGTGCATCCCGCCATGACCAACGTCAATATTATCCACTAGGGTGATGAACATCTTGGACAACTCTCATAATATATGAAACTTTCCCAGAGGGACTAAAACCAGAGGAAACACAAAAGGTCCTGGACTCGAGGCTGGAATCCGAACCGCATAGAACCATATACGAGAGCGAAGAGGAAGGCAAGCGCTACAGACGCAAAATATATACATTTAAAACGGTCTTTGCCTTTTTTTTGTATCTCTCAACTCTAACCCCCCTACTCATCCCCGACGCGTAAGTGAAACACCTTGAACGTGTTTCATAAATCTGCCACTTATCACCCTTCAATCTCCCCAACAGCAATAGGCCAAAGTACCATCGCTGCACCATCTTCAAACCCAATAGGACACCCATCCTCAAGCTGACACTCCGGCGTAGCACTCATATACCCCAGATCCATCATAGCAACCCCCCCGCTTCTTCCATGCAGACTGTGCCTCTGTGTCCGTAATCATGTTGATAGCGGCCTTGGACATATTAGTGTGGACATGGTGACTAGCCTTACCCTGCGAATCAGGCACGCCTTCGGGAATTCCTTCTCTGGATGAGACATTCACGATATATCCCTGCGGCTAGGAATTCGAGCTTGCATTCTCGGTGCCCATGCGAGGGAGGAGTTCGGGGCATAGAATCAGTGGGACGAAAGCGTAGACTGAGTGTGTGCGCTTATCAAGTCTTCATAAGGTATTTCATTCAAGTTTGAACCCAAGTTCGGAATGAAAGTTATGCTCCCACGACTTGTGCTATGGTGAATCTTAGTTCTCCGGCATTTTTCAAAGTTTGCGAGACCACATTTTCACCGAACGCGTGGATACAAAGACGCCACTCGCTAGGGAAATTCCAGTATAGTTGCATATATACTAGCTTCATGTGAATCAAGAACGGCCGAGAGGGAAGGACTACCAAATCGAGTGACCAACGAAAACTTCAGTGCCAAAGAGAAACTCCTATACCAAAAGGTTCAGACAACCAGCGACTTGTTCCCACAGAAAGTATTCACCACGCAGCGTGACCACCATCTATGCGGAGATCACTACCAGTCATGAAACTACTAGCATTTGAAAGCAGGAAGACAGTCGCACCGCGGTACTCCTTTGGATGGGATAGACGGCCTAACATATTCTCTTTAGCAAACTGCTCGCGGCGCTCTGGGTACTCGACGAAGAGCATCTCCAACATAGGAGTAAGAGTGTAGCCGGGCGAGAGGGTGTTGACACGAATGTTATACTGGCCCCATTCCGCAGCGAGGTTGCGGGCTAGTTGGATGACAGCGGCTTTGCTTGCGTTGTAGACTGGGCAGATCAAGCCCTGTTTGGATGTTGTTAGTGTGTATGGATCTACGGATGAATCACGGGGTTGTTGATAATATAGTACCGAACCGAGTGCAAAGGCATGGAAAAAAGCCACACAACATGAAAGCCTGATCAGAAAACCAAACAAAGGTGGAAAGGAACATACCCTATTAACGACAGTACCGCTCATACTAGCAACCAATGCGATACTACCCCCATTCCCGAACCGAATCATCTGTTTCGCGACAGCCTGCGCCGTCATGAACACGCCAGTCACATTAACTTCGAGCAAGGCGTTACTGTCGCTAGCAGAGTACGCTAGAGCGGACGTCTCCTGCTGGATGGCAGCAGCAGCAAGGAGGCCATCTAAGCGACCCTCGTGATTGGCGATATCTTCGATGACGGCATTGAGACGTTCTGCGTCACGCACGTCGACACAGCGATACTGCAGCTCGGTGCCCAATATCTTGGCGCGCTGCTGGATGTCTACGAACTCGAGTGTCTTTTGTAATGGGTTATTCGGGGGTTATTCCTTCCTAGGAGATTGAGATTGTATCACAGGTGTGACACACATACCGGCTCCTTTAGGTAGTCCAAAGCGTACACTTTGGCCCCCGCTTCTAACAGAGCCTCTGCTAGGGTTAGGCCTAGGCCTCGACCGGCTCCGGTGACTAGCGCTACCTTGTCGGTTAGGCTGAAGTCGGACATTCGGGTGGTTTGGCCTAGAGGGAAGGGTTGGGGAGCGGTGTGGATCTCGGGCTCAGTTGGTATTAGGTATATGTCGCAGACCCAGTTGGTATTTAGGTATATGTCGCAGACGGTAGTTGGGCTAATGAGGGATGCAAGAAGTGTATGATATCAGACCGCAGTCCGATGGGAGCTCAACCACGGAACCGGTGGGCAGAGATTCCTGTTATATATATATATATATTTTTTTATAGATTCTAGATGGTCTGTGTTTGGTCGCGTGAACAGTAGAACCGGAGGGAGATAACACAAGAGAGAGTGTTTTTTTTTTCCGGGTAGTTTTTGGCATTTAGGGTGGGTGATATAGTGGTTATGGGGGTACGGAGTACTGAGTTGTAGTTGCGCACAATCCATATGGGGGGATTTGGGCTATCCGGGGTATATATTGTACATAATATTGATATTCATAGATCAACAAGAACCGTGAAGGTCTCCCTTTTTTACTAATTCCCCCAGGCGGTTCTACAATCAATCTTTGTCGATCCCCGACCCTTCTTTTTTGGGGGGATCCTTGGTTGCCATGGGTGGAGTCGATACGAAGCACGTCGTTCGTTGTACGCCTTAAGGCTGATCTTCGTGAGATGTGATATCGAGGAACAGGTGAAGTGGAGAGCTATGGGCCCTTTTCACTGGGGGCGGGATACTGGGTACTTTGTAGGGGATGAGGATTGACGAATCACAGTCCAAAGGGACAGCGGGATTGTGGGAAAGGATTTTGGAGCTTACGACTCTCCTGACGTAACTAACGCGGGGGGAAGATGTGGAGCATATATGTATTCAATCAAGATTCACAAGTTTTGTGGGATATATCCGAGCCTCTATTTCTTTACAGTCAAATCGTGAAATTATACCGTAGATAATGTAGATAAAATAGGGTGAATGTCTAGAAGTGGAAACACCAAAGGGGTTATTGAGACTTGAAACCCCACAAATATGAAAATATGTGAATGCTAGAAAGGAAAATGAATCCGTGGCAGATATGACCAAAAGGGAAATCGCGAGATCATTGTGAGATTGCATGGGGTTCACTCGAAGAGTACGAGTAATGCTGGTTGGAAGCATGTCCATTACCCACCTTTTGCTTCTGCTCATCCGAGAACGCCTGACCATTGGAGGTGAGACGATGCTCCTCGGTAGGAACGGTAGAATCTCTGCAGGACGAGACACCGCAATGCTCGGTCGAATCGGGGCCAACCGCTCCCTTCTCATGCCAATTAATACCCTCTAACTTGAGGTGCTTGCGAGCCTTGCGGCCACGACAGCAAGCCGCGCAGCAAGAGCCTATCTGAATGATGAATGCGAGTAGACTGGATGCCGAAGCAATCCACATGAACACCAGCATCTGTACCCCGACGTGCGCCTGGATATTGATATTGGGGTCTGCGTTTTCAAAGACATTGGCAAAGATCACGAACATGACCGTCGCGACGGCCGACCCGATAATTGCCGTCAGGGCGGCGAACAGGGTCAAGATAAACATCGGTAGGGCGCGCAGCCAGAAGAAGGTCCGTCGACGGTGGGGTGGCTTCCCCGCGGGTGGGTGAGCGCCATTGTAGCCCGCAGCCCAGGCCTTGATACTTCGTGGGTGTCGCGAGGAGACGGCGAGCGGGGCAACGAAGATCATGACGAAGTTGATGACTGCTGCGGAGAGGAGAAGTCCGAACATCCAGTGGGAGGCAACACGTGCTAGGTTCAATGGGCTTTCGATATCGGCTGGGAGTGCGACTGTGGGGTTATTAGTCCAGGGGGTTTCCTTGAGGTCGGGGGAGATTGGTATCACGTACTTGTCGCACCGGACAGCAGCTCGTCCAGGATGATCTCAACTGGGTTGAAGGCATAGAGAGTCTTCGGCTTGGAGCAGTAGGTGATGCCTTGTCCATTATATCCTTCGCAAAAGTTCCATAGTCCGACCTGGTAGAAATCGTGTAGACCGATTGTTTGGGCGATGGAGTTGATCAGGACGGCATTTGGAATGGAGATCGGGATAATATTGGCAAGATCAAGGTAAAGAAAATAGGTATTGCGTAGGACTGGTTTATTAGAGGTGTTGCCAATGACTACCAGCAATAAAAAGATCCAAGCGATCAAGTACAACAGCGACCGTACCAGACGATGCCAGTGGACATTAGACTTGCGCTGACGGTCAATTGGCGCAGTGGACTTGAAAAAGGGAAGCTTTCGCTTGCCATTACTCCCATGCATGATAGAAATATGCTAATAAAGGAAAAGGAGAAGTTCCAAAGTCTAGAAGAAAAGAGCAGATTTAGGGTTCAGTGGGATGACGTTTGTAATATCCCTTCTGGGCGTGTTTTACCTTGTTTTCAGTGGATTCACTAGCTTTACTCCGTATTGGATTCAAAATTAAGAAATTTCTATCAGATCGTCGCGTCTCCCGTGAGATCGTCAGTGGCTGAATACTAGCGTGGCCCCTGGTCTGCATGGCCGATCCTATCCTACAAACACGGCGTGTAGGCGAGGGCATTAGTGATTCAAATGCAAGAAAATGGAGTCTCAAATTGGTATATTCAAGGTATATCAGGTAAAATAAAAGTCATATGAGACAAACGATCAGGCAGCAATCGGAAGAGCAATCGGCGCAGATCTCAGCCCACTTCGCCCCCTAAAATGATCTAAAAATGTCATTGGCCTGGTCGACGTCACTGAAAATCTCGCTTAGGTAAGTTCAAGTATTGGATTCCCAATTCCTCCTATCTTGCGCTCATACCATACACACGATGAGGCCTACAATTCTGTTCGCCTTACTGGCCATTGCCGTGGCCGAGTCGACCGAATCCTCCGAGTCCGGCAAGACTACTGATGGACCTACGGTTGTGTCCGTCACAACGCCCGTGGCACTCCCCTCGGGTAGCTACCTAGACCCCAGCACCACAATCACATTGAGTGATGGCGGAAAGTCGGTCGTTGCATCGACCCACAGCAATGGTACGATGACTGCCTCCAACCAGACCGTAATGACCACAACTTCCGACTCCTTGACTTTGCTGGTGGGCGGTGGAGGAACGACGGTGGTCGGGAATATGAGCATGAACGCGACTGCGACTACGACTGGGACAGCTACAAGGACCCCTGTCGTCAATACACGGCCATGCAACAGCTACCCCGAGTTCTGTGTTAGGAAGTATTCCAACATTACCATGGTTGCAGCGCACAACAGCCCGTTCGTGCGCAAGAACAGCGTCGCCGCCAACCAGGTGCTGGATGTGACATCGCAACTGAATGATGGAATTCGCACGCGTCAGTGGAGCACTGCATTAAACTATTAAAAAGAAGCAACTAACCTATGGAGTAGTGCAATTCCAAACTCACTACGAGAACGGCACAATGTACCTATGCCACACAAGCTGCCAATTGCTCGGCGTCGGCACCCTCGAAGCATACCTGACAGAAGTCAATACCTGGATGCGAGCGAACCCCTACGACGTGGTGACCTTCATCATCGGCAACTTCGACTTTGTCAAGCCCGGTAACTTTACCGGCCCGATCTACAACTCCGGCCTAAAGGACCTCATCTACACCCCAAGCAAGGTCCCAATGGCTCTGAATGACTGGCCCACGCTCTCGGAAATGATCCTCGCTCGGAAGCGCGCAGTCTTCTTCATGGACTACGAAGCCAATCAGACCGCGTACCCGTGGCTGATGGATGAGTTCTCACAGGTGTGGGAGACGCCCTTCTCCCCCACCGACCCCAAATTCCCCTGCACGGAGCAACGCCCACCGGGTCTGTCCAAGGAAGCTGCTAAGAACCGCATGTACATGGCCAATCACAATCTGAACCTGCAGTTGAATCTCGGGTCTCTGAGCATGTTGATTCCCAATACTGCTGAGGTTAGTGGGACCAATGCTGTGAACGGCAGTGGTAGTCTCGGCGAAATGGCCAGGGAATGTAACAGTAAGGTTTACATATATCTCATTGTATTTTTGCGTTGCTAACTCGGAACAGAAACCTGGGGTCGTCCACCCAACTTCCTTCTGGTGGATTACTACAACTATGGCAATTTCAACGGCTCGGTCTTCGAGGTCGCGGCCGAGATGAACAATGTCACTTACAATGGTAAATGCTGTGGCAAGACGTCTGGCGCGCTGCGCGAGATTTCTGTCGCTGGTATGTCGACTGTGATTCTGGTGGCAGTAGGAGTGCAGATGATGATGTCTGCGTTTTGATTTCCACGATATCCATGACTGTATTTTGGGTGCATGACCGATCCGGTCGTTGGCGCTAGGTTTTTCTTTCTTTTCTACCGTATATATCGCATTGTACTGGATATGTGATATAGTACTTCTGTACAATCTTGTAGTTATTCGATCTATACATTATACATAAATAGAACTGTCAGCCAGTAGGCGGATACAGTTCACTAGAACTCGAAGAATAAAATAGTTCCAAGCCAAATCTTCAAATCTTATGCAATCCAACAAAACGTGTATCCAACCCAATATCGAAATCCCATCCATCCCCGACATCACATGACCTCCCCACCGCACCGCCAACTCCAAAACGCACCCCCCCCTCACCATCAACACCCCCCAAACCGCCAAAATGGTCGACATCGTCCCCCTAAGCAGCTACCCGTCCTACATCGACCTCCTCCCCTCAATTCAAACCTGCAACATAACAAACCTCCCCGAAAACTACTTCCTAAAATACTACCTCTACCATGCCCTGACCTGGCCGCAGCTAAGCTTCGTCGCGGTCATGCGTCCGCGCGGAGGATACAAACAAAGCTCCACCGGCGCCGGAATGGCGGGCAATGTCGCAGGCGAGTATCCAAAGGTCGTTGGATATGTTCTCGCGAAGATGGAGGAGGAGCCGACGGATGGAAACCCGCATGGTCATATTACCAGTCTGAGTGTTATGCGGACGCATAGACGGTTGGGAATTGCGGAAAAATTGATGCGCATGAGTCGTGAGTTTAATTCGTTTGAATTGATTTGAATTTGAATTTGCTCTTGCTTTTGCTTTACGTGGATGCTTTTGTGTTACGTTTGCTTTGTATCTGTGTTTGAGCTTGCATCTGCATCGTTATGGACCGGTTCTAATGCTATGATTCCAGAACGGGCAATGGCCGAATCTCACCGCGCGCATTTTGTCTCGCTACACGTGCGCATGTCGAACGTTGCTGCGCTGCGATTGTACCGCGATACTCTTGGCTTTGAGGTCGAGAAGGTTGAGGATGGGTACTACGCCGACGGTGAGGATGCGTATGCTATGCGCTTGAATCTTCAGAACATGTGGCTGGATTGGAAGGCGATTGAGAAGCGGGATGCGGAGAGTAATAAAGAGAAGAATGGGGATGATGATGGACATGAGGATGAGGGAGAGGAGGTTGGAGATCTTGGGAAGAAGGATGCGGAAAAGATGATTCGGGTTAAGGTTGGGAGGGGACTGGGTGTTGGTGACTTGGTTGAGAAGAATGAGGCCAAGGCTTAGGGGACATGGATGTGCATATAAATGCTCTTTGTATGTGTAGAGATCTGTTTGAAAAAAGTTTCATTTTACATATGGAATATGTAGAGATGCAAGTTGTAGTTCGCGATACTATGTATCAATGTGAATCGTAACTTCGTCGACTTGGTCGAGGTTTGTACACATCGAGAAGAAGCAAAATTTCCCAAGGGAATATTGAACTCCAGGCTAAAAACAGAACTAAAAAAAAAAGATCAATAATTCAACTTTGCCAGATCATTTACTTCCCGCATCATCCTTCTTCGCCTTGCGCGGCAACAACATATCCTTTAACCGACTCGGCGTATCAGCCGGCTTCCCTTTCTTCCCAGCGGCAGAGTCCCCAGAAGGTATCGATTCTAGCGTACTCGGCCGGGAGCCAGCGGGGGATGGGGGATTGGAAGCAAATCCAAAGCCGACAATGGAGCTAGTCGGCGTAGAGACCGGACTAGGCTGCGTTCGTGTGTTGACCGGACGTGCAGGCAAGGGTGGGTTAGGCCGAGAATCCTCCAGCTGCAACGCCCCAAGCTGCTGATTCAGCGGCTGATCATACATATTTTTCGCCTTATCGCCGTCATTAGCGCGAGCTTGTCGGATCTGGCGGCGTCGAGCACGTCGGCGTTCACGTTGCTCGTCTCGTGCTCGGCGCAGCGTGTCCTTGAACGCTTTCTTGGTAGCGCGCATTTCTTCTTTGATTGCGCGTCTATCGACCGAGTTACGTTGTTGCTGCTCGGGTGAGTCCCAGCGACCCCAGTCGGCGTCGCCGGATTGTTGGTTGTTTTGCTGGCTTTGGCTGAAACCGGCTCGCCAGTTGGTTTTACCGGAGAACTTGGCTTCTCGGCGGGACTCTTGTAGGACTGAGAGTTGCCGGCGGAGATCGACGGCGGCGTCATATAATACCCGATCGTGACGATCATCTAGAAGTTCTAGCTGAGTGCGCACCGTGGCAAGGTCTGAAACGCCCAGGTCCGATGTTGTCGAGATGGAGTCAATTGAGCTGAAGGAGGACTCGGATGAGACGGAGCTCACCGATACTCGCCTGGTGCGTTCAGGCGTAGGAGGCTCGATCAGAAGCTGTTCTGTTGATGGCTTAGGTTTGTTGCTATCGATCTGACTACTTGTCTCAGGCCAACCCGTCGGGTTAGGACTTGTCACCGGGCCGGGGCTTTGAATGGGTGTCATTGGGATGTTGGCTATGGGACGAGGCGAGTTATCCCAGGCTTGCTGAGGATGGTGACCACTACCGTATGGAGGTCCAACCATTGGTGCTTTTCGACTATGAAGCCTTGCCTGTTCTTCAATCCAGCGCCCATGTGCAAGAGCCTGCTCCTCGACTTGCCGTCCATAATGTTGTGCCTGTGCACTGATGTGGTCTCCATATTGTTGCGCCTGTTCGGAGAACCGCTCTCCATATTTCTGCGCTTGTGATGCGATCTGTGAAATCCACCCGAGGGACCCACCCTTGGAGATGCCGTTGTTGGAATATTGCGGTTGCTGTTGTGGATGGTTCCAATTGTTCCATTGCCATGCGGCTTGTGGTGGATGGGGGTAATATTGAGGTGGTTGGTTAGGAGATATGGGGGGAGGGTATGGAGGAACACCATATACACCATACGGAGATGGAGGCACATGTACTCGGGGATTGTGGAACATAGGAGGCATCGACCAAGGGGTAGGTGCAGGAACGTGCTGCCCAGGCACTGGCGACGGACCATTTGGATTTCGAATTGGCTGGCCCTCTATTGACCCCGTTGCCGCTGGGTAGCATCGAGGACATAAAGCGGACGACGGCGCCGAATCAGGTTCGCCTACATATATAAAGACAATATGTGTAGCGCGGTACCCGAAAAAACATTCGTTCCATTCAGCAACAACGGCAGCGATTCGAGCCCTCCGTTGCTCATCAGTCTCCTGTGGGCGATCCTTGCGGTCTCGTCTAATTTCTGCTCGTAATTGGCGCGGGAGATGTTGAGAGGATGCAGCTAGTCCTAATTGCGGCGGAAATAGATACTTTAAGAAGGTATCCCAGTCCTGCTGGGTAATTTCATCTAATCGCGAGGCCCAGCACCGCGGCCGTCGGGGGAAATCTTTGGCTTGGCTCCGAGGGTAGATGGTCATATGATGATGCAGAAGACCCCGGCTCTCGTCTAAGACCGAGGGAAGCCGTTCCTCAAAGTACGCAGCGGCGGATCTGAAATGCGTCGGCACGACTGTCGGTTGTGTCGGGACACGAGAGCTACTGGCATCCTGCGTTGGAGACGCACTCGCCCCAGGAGGAATCGGGGCTTGAGAAGGATTGTTGTTTCGGCTGTTTGCCGGTGCGAGTAATGGGTCGACGGGCGAGTATGGGGGTGGTGGAGCCTCCTCTTGGTCCATTTTGAGAGGGCGGTTATGGTCGGCCAGGGTATATCAAAAGACGGCAAGAATGTAGTAACCTAGGAAGGGCTACAGATCTTCTGTCAGACCCGAATCCACATGCTGTGATAAGATAACAAGGGCCTGAGGGGTGATGGCAGGCAGCAGAATTGCTGTAAACGGCGGACTGTCAGCGTAAAGTCTTGGCGCATCATTTTGGAGAGACGTTATGTCCTACCTTGAGATTGGACGAGTGGTACCAACAATGACAAAGGTATACTGAGACCTGATGAATGGGGACAGACGAAGCAGGCGGAGTGAAGAAAGTGACATCCCGCGGTCAGGAGATTGGTAGACGATAAGATAAGCCCTATCGATTGCCAAGGACTGGACTGGACTTGGAATATGTTTCTAATATTGAACAAATTTATATTTGAAGGATGAAATATAAAAGATTCGTTACTGGTGATTAAAATGACCATTTTTACACCAAAGAGTAAGGTGTTTGGTGGTTCGCTGAAGTTATAAACGTGGTTTAGGCTAACGTACTATATAATTTATGAGCATTACTATACATACAACCCCACAGCCCACTTTTTTAATATCTGCACATGCAGTTAAACTAAGATTATCGATATTGACATGCTCACCATAACTGGCCCAAGTGATGCTTGTTTAGGGCACACAACTTTGACTTTACGTCAGGTTGTCACCAGCATTGTTGTCAGAAAGCGGCCCCGGAGAGAAGACCATTGGTAAACAAGTATATACATACCTTCAAGGATGAGTAGCTTTCAACATTGCAGTATGAAAGCATGTAATGAACACTAATGTAGTATGTATAGGTCTATATTGTTTCATCCCCAGTCCATGGGCTGGTGCCTTTATCTCAGTGACGGTGGGCACACTACTAGTGTCAGCAGAATCATTATTTGAGCGGTATACACAGCACCTTTGAATATATTCGCGTAAACTATATATCGAAGCGGTGAATTATCAGTGAGGTTCATAGTTTGAGTGCCATACCCATCCACGTGGACCTTTCGACTTTCGTCTTCCTCTTTCTTTAGTTCTCCTCTCCTCCCTGGGCCTTCATTCTTTTTCATCAATCTGCAGTTGAATGCAGTTGCTATCAGCGTGAAAGATCATTCTTGGTTTACAAGGCTACACAGTCGTCCCCACTGCGGCGAGAGACCTGTTATCGTCTGATTCTCTGGCTGTCGACTGAAAGACGACAAGAGGCGTGCAGAGTACCAACACACGCCGCCGTGACACAGTGAAATATTTGATTCAGTTCATCGACACAGTAAGTTGCCGAGTTTTGACTGTGAGCAATTTGAAAAAAAATCTATGAGCTAATGTGGTGGGTTTGTGTATAGTCTTTCCCGAATACCCTCTCACTTTACAACGACGGGCACCCAGTCGACAAAAGCCATTCGCTCCACGCCAAGATGTCTATTGAGCACACTCGCGATTGGTCGACTCTGCTCCCAGCTGAGAAACCGAATGGACCAATTGACCAGGCATTCCAGCTCCCAGACATTGAGTGCTTCACGCTGTACCGGTTTCCCTGTGTTCTAAGTCATCCATCCGGATATGTTACCTGGCGCAATGAGATCTATTACACGCTCAAGATCCACAACCTCCATCGGCTCATTGACTCTAGCATTATGCGCCCTTACAAGGACTCGCCCAATGCTAGGAAATGGCAGAATATGTCGATAGAGGTCCGCAACTGGATAGCATGGAACATGGATCCAATCCTTGTGCGTATGATTATGAAGGAACAACCTCGGGCTCAGCTTGCAGACGAGTTCATGACGGGTGCGGATGTGGTTCTTCGGCAGTTCACTCGCAGTCTCGAAGCCCCCGAGGATGTCTCCGATGTTCTACTCAAGTTCATCGGGTGCCAGCGAGGACATTTTTCCAGTGCCCGGTGGTTTGTTCACCGTCTTGTGGAGTATTACACACACACCTTGAATATGAAATTGAGAATTCCGCCATTCGTCCCCCTGTTGATTTTGTTGGCGCAGATTGAGGGTGATGTGGGAGCAGCCTTTGTTAATCTGAGATACGAACGATTGGAGGACTTGAACAACATTGCCGAGGACGTTACCAAAGGGTACTTTGAGAACGTTTACTTCGATGTGTTGGAGTACCTCGATTCGATGGATCAGTCAAGCCGTTTGATTGAAGAGAACTGAGAGTGCAACAAGAGACAAGAGCATGCCAATGACATGGTCTTTGTCATGAGGTGATTCAGGCCCTACAAAAGGGCGCTTCACTCAGTCGTTCAAATATGAAGTGTATTCGAAGACGTTGAGAAGGGAATGAAAGTGACAAGGCTGTTTTCCAGAGGTTGTTTTGCACCGTTGCCTATGGGAGGAACTCTGTAAGGGAATATGCCATTAATTGTGTAGCTTACATCAAATGAAACCTCTCCTTACTATCAAACCGTTGAGTTATGCGCATTAGAATAAGCATAAGGTTCCACGCGACAACAGAGAGGCCCCACCACAGGGACCACGAGACTTGTCTCCAGCAATGATTCAGCGCCTGGGGATTGGCCGTATTGAATAGATGTGATTGGCTGGCAAACATATATAAGTGGAGCACCGAATCATCGCTTGCGCCGAAGGAAGGCTCGAAATTAAATACTTCGTCGGCTTACCTGAATCCTGCCAATTTATGAGCCCTTTTTATGAGTATAATAGCAATTATGCGTTAGTATAACACCAATAACAACGCCAATTTCGGTGCATTATTCCGTACACAGGAGACGAACGTCCCAGGTGGAATTTATACAAACGGATATCTCCGCTGATCGTAACCTGTTCTATTTTTTTTCTCAAGCATCTTACCTTTATATCTCATCGATTCTTCCTTTTCTTCCACTCGTTTAATACTGTTTACCCTTGCCTCTTCTTGGCACGCTTATCTATTTCCTTCCCCTCTATACTACTCCGACGCGCCAAGCGTCTATCCCTATCTATATTTACAAACACTTTGAAGCTTGTCGCCCATCATGGATACTCTCCAAAAAGAGCCCATTTCAGCCAATGCAACTCTCAATGAAAGGGAAAGCATCAGGAACCAAACCCCAGACCTCGAAAAACAGTCAACAAATCAACCTACCGACACATCAGCACCAACTAAAGAACTATTCCCAGAAACAGACCTCAGCCGCGGAATAGTAGGTTGGGATGGACAAGATGACCCCCACAATCCCCAGAATTTCCCCGCCAACAAAAAATGGGCCTTGCTCTCCCTGATCAGTATCATGACTCTGATCTCCCCGCTGGCCTCGAGCATGTTCTCACCCGCCATCTCATACGTGGCAAGGGAGTTCCAAGTAATGGATCAGACGATCTTGTCGTTCAGTGTCAGCATCTATATTCTTGGCTATGCAGTAAGCCCCACCCAGCCCCCATCATATATGCAGCCCAATCTGACATGACGGATCTAGTTCGGCCCCCTTCTACTTGCCCCTTTGAGCGAAGTCTACGGCCGCCGTGTCGTGCTCAGCGGCGCTAACTGGTTCTTCGTCGTCTGGCAAATTGGCTGTGCGCTTGCACCCAACATCGAAACCCTCATTATCTGCCGTCTCTTCGCTGGCATCGGCGGTTCAGGATGTTTAACTCTCGGCGCGGGTGTGATCGCAGATCTGTTCCCCCGCGAACAGCGTGGCATGGCAACCGCCGTCTGGGCTATGGGACCACTCATTGGACCTGTGGCCGGGCCTATCGCGGGTGGATTCCTTGGACAGAAAGCTGGCTGGCGCTGGGTGTTTTGGCTGTTGCTTATTGTTGGCGGTGTTGTGTCGTTTGGTGTTGAGATTCTGAACAAAGAGACCTATGCCGATGTTCTTATTCGCTGGAAGACCGAGAAGCTTGCCAAGGAGACAGGGAGGACGGATTTGCGCAGTGCGTATGACACAAACCAAGAAGCTCTTGGTTTGAAACAGACACTGGTGCAGAGTTTCAAGAGGCCAATCTTGTTGTTGTTCAAGTCGCCGATTGTGTTCCTTCTATGTGTCTATATGGTGAGTCTAACTTCGACCGTGATACACAAAGCTATGCTTTCCAAAATTCGGCTTACTGACATTCTATTTCCAGTCTTTCATCTACGGTCTGCTCTACCTCTTCTTCACCACCATTCCAGGCGTTTTCACCCAGCGATACGGCTTCTCCGTCGGTCTCTCAGGACTTGCATACCTTGGTATTGGCTTCGGCTTTATCGGCGGTCTCGCAATGATCGCCTTCACAAACGACCGCATGGTCATGGCCGCGACAGCAAAGAACGGTGGCAAGTTCGAACCCGAGATGCGTCTCCCAACGATGATCATCTTCGCCTGCGTTCTGCCAATCAGCTTCTTCTGGTACGGTTGGTCAGCCGAAAAGCACGTGTTCTGGATTGTACCCATCATTGGAATGTTCCCCTTCGGAGTCGGCATGATGGGCGTGTATATGCCCATCCAGACATATGTCATCGATTGCTATCCCAAATATGCCGCGTCCGCCAATGCCACTTTGACAGCCACTCGCTCCCTGGTTGGAGCTTTGCTTCCCCTTGCTGGACCTCAGATGTTTGCTGCTCTAGGTCTCGGATGGGGCAACTCATTGCTCGGGTTCTTGGCTTTGGCATTCATCCCGATTCCTATCATCTTCATCAAGTACGGCAAGGTGATTCGCGAGAAGTGGCCCGTGAATCTCGACGGTAACTAGGCTTGAGCTGCTCCTATCTTGAACGGCATCCCACTCGCTCCTCATCAACCTTGTCGGTCTCCATGATCGGGATGGTGTTTAACGACCCACATATAGAAGCTGCATAGGCATAATTATAATAGAATATAATAGAGCATAATGAAAAATAAATTCCTGCACTTGAACGTTGTCATCACTTACAAAAGCTCAATCACAATTTGATTGATATCCATCCCCTCCACAAGATCAGGATACCGTCTAATAAAGTCCGGCGTAAGCCCCCACCCACTTTCACTCGTGAACAACTCATAAAACGCCTTTTTAATACACAATTCATTCCGCTCATCCCGCTCAAGAATTTTCTCATTCCAAGGCCATCGAAGCTTAACACAACAAGCAAGGAGCCCAAACAGGTAATCCCTGTCCTTGGCATATAAATGCCATCGTCGAATCAGGTTGAGCCTCATCCTTGGCCACGGCATGAAATCCAACACAAGAGGATGCGGGATCGCCATCTGGCCCTGTACAGGCTGGAGGAAGACAGGTAGTCGCGCATAAGTCTCCGGACTGGGCGCGATGACCCATCGCGAGAAGTGGTAAGTCAGCCAGCCAGTACCCAATCTCTCTGGATCGCGGATTGGGCGGCGTTGCAGGGCCGTGTGGATCATGTCTGCTAGCGCGTTTGTTTTCGTGCCATACAGGAGGTCTAAAGGGGAATTTGGGGTGTCTGGACAGGGGAGTATCAGTTCTGGGTCGACGAGCCACGGACACGAGATCATGGTTCGTGTGTTGAAGTCGTCAGTGTGTGGCGGGATTTGTTTCCACAGAGGTGTGATTTCAGCGGAAAGGGGTTCCAGAGATGGGGATTGCATATTTGGTGGAGTTGATGCAGCGGATATGGGGGTGTTGAGGTGGCTGTTTATCCCGTGCTGGGGGGGTATTGATTCATTGAAGTTTGTCTGGAGGGCGAGTTGGGCTTCTCGGTCGTTTATCTCCTCATACAGCGATGACAAGCCATGACTGGGGCCATTGACGGAGCCTGGCTCATCCAGTTCTGTCTCCCAGGAGTTTACGAGAGACTTTAAGCTCTTTTGACGCGTGAGAAGAGTTTCATTTTGCTGGCGGAGCCCATTGATTACTTGGAGAAGCCGTTGTACGCCTTGGTCGCTGTGATGCTGCTCGCAGTACGCCACCCGTTCTTCGAGCTGAGCTGCATGTCGCAACTTCTTTTCGCGGAGAGTCTGCTGTGAGCGACGATCTCGGAGGCGCTTTTTCTCCTTGGAAGACATTGGGTTTGACGCGATGTCGTGGAACGACGGGATCGGCAGTTGCGAGGTGCGGGTTATGCATAATCCGGCAGAAGTGGACATGCATAATATTTATGCAGCTATCTACTTGGCGGCATTTCTACAGTCTATATTTCTACAGGAGCTATTGCGTCGGACTGGTAGAAACAGACACTTCTCGCCTACCAAAACAAGATAAGCTAAAAACTTTGCAGCAGCACTTTCGGTCTCACTTTGGATCCTTGATTTTGCTTTTCAATGTCGGCTTCGTTTCCCCTGAGGCGAACTGCCTTTCCCTCAATGACGATATTGATGATGGATTTGCGGTATCCTATAGTAGTTGATCGTGCATTATGATCTTCACTTATGACCTTGATCATATAGAATACTGGCATTAACAGTATATCAAAGGAAGACTTACAAGCGAGTGCAAAGGTATGGTGCTTTTGATATGAGGGGTGTAAATATAAACTCACATGTGAGATTTTGCCCGTTTGATCCGACTCCAGTATCCGGTTTCAAAGAAATCCCATTATTCCATTAAAGGGATCGAATACAACAGTGAAGGGGTGTCGAAAGTGGTAGGGTCTTCTAGCGGTGTTATACAGATCTGGGCACTCAGATCAGGCCCCGTCTCTCTTTTTGTTTCCACGGACTTGTGCTATCTGACCTGTCATGGATCCCTTTGCCACTTTCTCTCCGGAGGTGGTTGCGTTGATCCTCGAATCGTGCTCCGACTTCGCTTCCTTGGATGGATTACTGAAAACATCTGCCCGAGCGGACCAGGTATTCCGCCAATATTACAAGACGATTACTGAAAAAATCATGAAAAATTGTCCTATTATCTCCCAGGGACTACAATATGAATTTCGCAATTTCATACTCCTCGAAGCAGGAAAATTCATTCCCTCAAGCCTGCCGGAGCTTATCGGTGGCGCTCGGACGATAACCGTCATGCCACTTTCTCTACCTTCCATCCACTCTTTCGATGCTGTACGAGAAGCCGTGAGTACTGCAGCGAGCATCTATTTTGCCGCCTCTGCTTGCTTGAGTCTTCTTTTGGATCGCCTAGCAGCAGCAGAGCCACGGCGCGTGGTCGGCCCTGTCAGCGCTGCTGTTGAATGGGTTGAGGGAAGATGGCCCGAGCCCCCAAACGAAACATTCCGAGTGAAGTCTCGTCCTCTGTCCTGGTGTGAGATTTATAGAATGCATCGCGTGCTATGGACTCTTGCGACATTTCAGTGCGTTCACCGCGCGGCAACCATTCGGTGGCCCTGGTCCTCAGAAGACCGGAGTCAATTTACGGAACAATACGTCGACTACTGCCAGGGTAGATGGAAACTCGAAGAATTGCAAACCGCCTCGGAGTGCCTGAAAGTTGTTTATCCCGAAGAGACAGTTATCCTCGACCTACTTTACCCCTTCCTGGTGTCCATTCCTTCTGCGGACAACTCAGCCAGACCGGCGCGTTTGTCTATACCGGAGCCTCCATCCCTCACAACTATTAATTCAGGGAGGTTGTGTGTTTGGTCCGCGGCCCGGAGAAATGGAGCCATAGGTTCTCATGGCATCCTTTGCCGTACCCATCGGTTTACGAAAAATCCTCTTTTGCATGTGGATTTCGGGGCCTATAGACGGATTGGAATCCCAATTTGGGATGATGTGAGATTACATCGGATCGGGCTGGTACCTGCTCCTGGGAATTTGCCTTCTCTTGTGGGGGCTGGGCCACAGGGATTAAACGAAGCAATGTCAATCTGCACATACTACACATGGTGGAGTTTAGCCAATGAGGGGGATATTTACCCCTCTACCTGATTCCTCAATAGCCCATTTATCAAGGGATGAGCGCTCACTGGTGTAAAGGATGATGACCCCGACAACGCTGCCCAGGTGGGTTCTCGCTTATGCGTGAGATGCGGAGAATTCTTTAAACCTCTTCATAAAATGTTTCATAGATAGACTAGCTGACCAGTGGTCTAACTTTTACCTTTACTTTGCTCCTGCTTGATTTCACTGCTTCCATACCACGAGCGCCGATCGAGGTCTTCCTCGTCTGATGGGAGAGTACGCGATTGTCTACTAGATTGGCTTATGAAGTGTCATAGTCGCCATCTAGCCTTTTGATCGGCGTGCAGGGTCGCGTGGTAAAGAAAACCTATTCAATGCTATTTTCCTACAAAACCAAGATATTTAAACACGGGAGCTTATCGATCAAGCTTGGCTAAGTGGATGGACCTTGGGCCATATGATTGGCGTTTGGATATTGAAGTAGCGGAACACGTTATGCGGGGGCCGAAATCGCATTTCTTCCTTGGCGTATCTATACGGAGTCTTTTCTCCAACGGCCATGTCTACCACTGACAAGCTACACCATACGGTGTATAACCCGATAGGCCAAACTACCGTTGTCCTGATCCATGGCGCCCTGGTGTCCGGCCTCTACTGGGATCTGGTCATCCCCCACCTCCCCAATTCTTACCACCTCCTGGTCCCAGATCTCCCAGGACATGGGAAATCCCCTGCACCATTCGCAGTGGATCTCTCAGTCCGCCTAATCGCCGACATGATCCGCACACACGCTATCAACGGCTCGGCTCACATCATTGGCCACAGTCTAGGCGCGCAGGTCGCCATCCGTCTAGCCTCAAGCGATCCCGACGTGGTAAATTCTATCTTCATCTCGGGCTTTGAGATATTCCCCCAAACATCATTCACCCCGTATATACCATACGCGGCATGGGCCATGCCCAGAATTGAAAATTGTCTTCCTCGTTCTTTGATCCGCTGGGCAATGGATGGTGCCGATATCCCTCGCATCGATACAAGTACCTGCACACTCGATTTATGTAGGCAACTCGTATTGCCAGAGACCCCGACACAGTGGCCGTTGCCATGGTATGCGCGCACCCTCATTGTTGCTGCAGGGAAAGGCGGGTTGATTCCCACTAATGATCATCCGCATGATGCTGTGAAGCTGATGGAGATTGGGAGAGAATTGAATGCAGAGACTGTCGCGTATACACATTTGAGTATGCGACATCCGTGGAATCGACAGGAACCACAAGTATTTGCGGAAACTGCTGAGGCGTGGTTTGAAGGGAAGGAGTTGCCGGAGGGGTTTGTGAAGCTTTAGCGATGCTCTAGTAGATTTCTCCTTCGCGATCTTTGAATTTATTATCCATAGGTGGTGTAATCTTGTAGCTATTTAAAGCTTGCAAGAGCTGCGCTTGATCGCGGTTGAACTGCATAAATTACAATTGTTGAGATAATTGCATCGGTCAAGGTTGCAATATGAGAGTACTAAAGCTTTCTTTGGGTCTACAATATGGATTGCATTTCCTTTTTATGGTATACAGAGACTACATTTGGGGTGCAGTAACACATATTTTCTATTTATTCCCGTCCTAGTACGACAACAGAAGTAGGCAAATTGTATTTGGAAATTAACTCATGGAATAAATCTGGAGAAGAGCAGATACCAGTCCTCACATAAGGAATAAAGTCGATCAATATGTCAAGCAATGCTTAGTCTTAAATATCGCAAACATAGAGATGAACAATTAGGCACAGGGCAGCTAGAAATATCGAAATACTGGCCACAGTGCTATTGGAATCCTTCAAATGGTGCGATCAGACGTTCAGGATAAAGCGCTGGCTAGGGGGAATGCAGCTCACTCGGTGCTCAGGCCATTGGACATGCTGGCAGTCCTATGAGGAATCAATATTCACGAACATAACCTAGAAAACAAGGTTATATTTTGCTTACCTTGCTGCAGTATGTCGCGACCTTGCACCTCTTGCATTGCAGAGGCTTATGACCGATATCAGCCTCAATCCTTCCACACTTGAAGCAGCTATCAAGGTCGTTAGCATAAAGTGCATGTATTCGTCTGCCGAGGTAACCAACCTAGGCTCCTGGAAGCTACGCGCAACACCCGGCTCGTATTGATCCAACGCCGCAAGGAACTGAGCCTTTCCTGGAGTTCTGAATCCATGGTCAACGAACAGCGTTCGGCGTGGGGTACAGTTTATTTGAGGCACCAGATCACGTAGATGTTGCAGATCTGCTGCGTTGATGCGAGCACCAGCGCGCATCATGAGAGCACCCAGGATGATAGTGCGGTATTTGAATTCTTGCAAGAAGTCGTCTGGGTCGTTTTCCTTGGCGCGAGAGGTAGCGAAAAGCTGTTCTCCGAGGTCATCGGTGTCGAGCTTCTGGCGGATGTACGGGACGGTGATGTTAGCTAGCAAATCGGCATATTTGGCGGTGCTGTAGTTGGCAAGAGCGTCTTCGGGTGCAAACATGTCGGTTTGATGCACCATCGCACTCAGACTGTGCTCCCAGGAATCGGTGTCAATATCTAGGTCTCTGGCCAAGGTGAGAACAGCGTCAAGGTCTTGATCGCCTTCAAACAGACCTAACATAGATGTTGGTTAGGCCGGGGATAGAGTAAAGGGGACCAGAAACAGTGATACTGACGCCATCCCCATCGACCCATGATGATCGTCTGATACGTGTGACTGTTTTGCGGAGCGTGAGACTGGGTGGATTAAAGCCTGGGACCTGAAGTTGACGACAGAAGAAGGTCCACGGCAGGAATATACTTAATAATTAAGGGAAAGAGAGAGACGTGTGTGTGTGGAGGAACCGAGCAGAAACTTGAAGAATAAAGGCACAAGAAAGAGGAACGGCCAATAAGAGAAAGTGTGGTATAGCACGTTTGTTTGGCTTTGTGAGACATCCATAGACTGTGAGAGACAAGCTGTTTGTCTTTTCTTTTGCCGTCTCAATACGATGGTGTCCCACATATCATATGTGGAAGAATAAAATCTACACTCTTGCCAGTGATGTTCTATGTTATGCGGCCAATTCTGCTTCTACCCATAACATCAATAATGGGGGATATATCAAAAATGACAACAAAAGGACATCTAAAAGGACCACAGAAGTACCGAAAGGACTTGAGAAATACGGTGGACTAGCAGAAAACGGCCAGACAGCTGTGAGCATATGGATGGATATAATGGAGGGTTCAATCATTCACCCCCAAGATCCTGGCTCCAAATTACCTAGCTTTTTTTAAACATGCGGAATGCTCATCGACCATTCGACAGTCGTATAACAACTGACCGGAAGGGCTCTCAATGACGTAAAAGCTAGAGCCATGATGATCAGACGTAAAAAAACGTATACAAAAAGGCAAAAAAACATAGTCAACATGAGCATCCGATACATCAAGAGTTTGCGAGCATTGAATGCCTTCGTATAGAAGGAAAACAGGTTTCTTGACTCAAACCAAAACACATACGTAGGTATGGTACTTGCTAGGCTGTAAATACCAATCATGGCAATGCAAGCAAATGATGAGACAAGCCACATAACTCGTTCAGTTTCGGTGGGGAACGGGAAATTCCATCTATAAAGAACGGTCTGTGTTAGTAAACCCATAGCAGCAGTCTATATACTCAAGAGTAGACTAGTATTTACCCGGCGAGGTGAATACCACAGTAAAGGAAAGCAACAAAGGTATTGACAGCAGTCACAATGCATCCGTGAGATGGCTTATAGTGACTGGTATATGGGGCCTCGTCTGCGATAGCGTCAATTTCCCAGGTTGCGCTAAGAAAGAATCGAATACCCTGCGCAAAAATAGAGAACACGTTCTCTTTCTTTATTTGCGCACGGATGTGAACCCAACCACGAGGGTTTGTCGCCGTGTGATTGAGAAGATCGGTCGGTATATCCTCACGATTAGATCTGACATAAATCGTGATAGGTGTGGTCATGTCCTTTGGTTTGTACCACCACATGGCATACAGCAGTAAGCCACAGGCAATATAAGCGACTGTCGCCAGTTCGATTGGTGCAACCTGCAGAGAATTTGCCCATCGTGCGATTATGTCCACCAGGAACCAGGCAGCTTGAATGACAGTGAATGCTTTCCCCAAAGAATCAGATTTAGCACGGTCTTCAACATCGCGATCGTGAAAGTCCACGTCTTCGATTATGCCAGCCTGAATGAACGGTTGCATGTCGCTTTGTCGGAGGATGTAGATCCACCCATCCTGGGTCTGCAAGGCAAGCCCACCAGCAAGAATACAGAAACATTTTCGAAGCGTCCACTCGGTGAGAAATAGATGGGGATTGGTAGAGTCTTGGTTTTTCACTTGCTCCAATGGCCTAGCCCGTTTAGACAACCAAGACTCCCGGTCCACTGATTCAAGATACCGGGCTCTCTGTGCTTGGTTGCACACCTGCTTCAATAAGATTGCGCGGTAAAGCCCATATGAAGCGTGCACAAACACATACTCTGGGAAAAAAACAGCGAGGAGCCAATATAAGAAGTTTGCAATAATTATTCTCACAGTGGGTGAGTTTCGTCGAGGTAAATCTGGGTGTAGGACTGTCCAGGTACAGGCGAATATCGTTACCAAACAGGACCACACCAGAGCCCATGTAGAACGATTGCTGTCCTCTAACTGCCAGCTGACCAGAGCTGTTGAGTTGGAAGCGGCCATGGACCGGCGTGTGAGGTGTGTGAGAAGCAGGAGACCGAGAACCAACGCATTGCTTGGAAACCGGCCAGGGAGAGCTTGTGGTCTCAACGGGGTTTATTTCAGCGCGATCAACATCAGGGGCCGGTGATGAGGGGCCACATGCAGGTTGATCTATAGTCACGTGTGTAAAAAATAAACCTATTCAGTGCTCGAGCTAGTGCCTTGGCGTTGGGGTGAGACTTGAAAGAATAGTGTAGAACGGCGAAGTTGGTTTTGCACTTGGCTTTACTATTTGGGAGGGTTCCAACATAGGTAGAGTCAAGACATCTCTTGTCACTACAAAGGAGAGAGAGGTGATGAATGTGAAAGTATCTACTGACAATCTAAAGTACTGTGATATCCTACTTGCGGCGAGAAGCTAATATGGTCATGATTATAGATGTGACCCTGAATCCTCAATTTGACTATATAGATGGGTCTGTATATCTTGAGCTATTACCATTGATGTGGGTGACTGCTTCGACTACTTCTGAGGTTTGATTGCAGTCGTAGGCTCGACATAATCGAAATGACCGAAGCCCTCGAGGAAGGATACGTGCTGTGGACCCTGGGGCATAAAGCCAGCCAAGTTGAGGAAGTTGTGCGGGAAGCCGAGATCAAAGTCGTAGGCCTTGTCAACCTCTGCCACATCCTCGGGAGTGAGCTCCAGACTCAAGGCCTCAACATTGGCCTTGAGATGAGAGATTTTGCGTCCGCCAACTACGGGGAAAATATACGGAGCCTGAACCGGTTAGTGAGATAAAATTTTATAAGATCAATGTGCTTTTACCTTCTGTAGTGTATAGGCAAGCGCAACAGACGTAAGAGGAACTTGATGGCGCTTCGCGATAGCATCCAAGGCGGCTGACACCTGTTCTTCGCGACCAATCTTTATATGAGGCGTATGGCGGCCGCCTTCCTTGGGGGCGGCATCGGGTGAGCGGAAGTACCCTATAATCATTAATATACAGAGAAGATATGTTCATAGTGGAGAAAGACTTACCACTGCCGAGCACACCCCACGGGTGAATAGCCATACCCTCATCCCGAGCCATGGGGATGATATCACGCTCGAGATCACGTACCATAGCCGAATACCGGCCCTGATAGACCGAGAACGGACGGAGACCATGTTCGCGCGCATAAGCATTAGCCTTGGTAACGACCCAAGCGGGCGTATCGCTGATCCCCAGATACAGGACCTTGCCCTGCTGCACGAGGGTATTGAGTGATTGCATCAGCTCAGGGATGGAGGTGGCAAAGTCCCACGCATGAACATAATACAAGTCAATATAATCGACCTGAAGACGCTTCAGGCTGTCATCGACAGCCACGCGCATGCTCTTGGTGCCCGTGCCACAGAAGTTGCTCTGCTGTACGGGCTTGCCGAAGATCGGGCTCAGCGTGTACTTGGTTGAGAGCACAATCTCTGATCGTCGGCCTGTCTTCTGCAGCCACTCGCCGATCCACTCTTCGCTCTGTCCAAAGTGGTACATGTTGGCGGTGTCGATGAAATTGCCTCCCAGGTCGTAGTAGGCGTCCAGGAGCTCGAATGCCTGCTCCTTTGTACATTCGCCCATCATGCCCTTCCAGTTATCGCCCAGACCTGGATAACAATTTGTCAGTATACTTTTTGGTAGAGAAAGCAAAAAGGGGATTCTTACTCATGCCGCCCAGCGACAGCGGGCTGACACGCACCGATGCTGAAGGGGCCAGCAGACGGTGGCGGCCTAGGACACTCTTGGGAGGAGGAGGTGGAGGAGGCATCTTCTTGGATTGGATTGGTTTGGATGTGGATTTTGCGATAATAGTTGTAGAGCTCTAAAGTTTCAGTTCACTCAATCTAGGTCTTCGAGATTTGATTCGAATGCCGCAGAGGGGGAGAGGCATCGTCTTAATAACTTGAAGCCAAACGAAGCCATCGCATGGTCAGTCCCTCTGAGATCTGTTTTGGTGTACGGCTATAAGCGCTTAACTCCGTCTAGTCGAAATTCATCAGGGTCCGATGGTACATGAATGGGGTCGGCTTTTGTCGGCTTTAGCCTTTAGCATCATCGCAACCCCAGTCACCCTTGTCGGGTTTGGGGTTAACAGCGCAATCCTGTGTCTAGTGCTTAGCAATCCAACTAAAAAGCTCATTAATATCAAGGGCCACGGTATTTGATTTTACTTAAGTCCGTCCATTTTCTCTCTTCTGTGCTTGAAATTCATCAACCAGGGTCCAATGGTACATGAAAGTCGGCTTTTGCAACCCCTATCAAGGTGACCAAGCCTTGTTTCAAGTGCTTATAAACCAACTAAACTAGTTGAGTGAAATTTTCTTGATTAAATCTATGACAAGCATTATGATGAATTGGCTGAGTCTAGTTAGGTAGCTTAGTACAGAGATACCGCAGATTGAAGAAAACGCAGACCCGAAAGATGACCATGGGCAATCCCACAGCGTATCGATGTATTATTTCCTGGTCCCCAGAACGAGTACCATGTAAAATGTGACCTTCTGCTTCCCGCGCATCGGCTCAATCTCCGCATAGCTTTCGCCGGCTTGGTCCCGGTAGTGCGGGTACACCGTAGGCCTTGACGTCGTCAGCGTGCCACATGTGTGCCCAGAATTCCCAATCCACGACGTCGTGGGCGATTTCGCCCTCTGCGCGGTGATTGATGGTGTGAAATTCAAAGTCGAACCCCTCGGGACTGTCGAACAGCAGCGGGTAATCTCAGTTTCACATGTGGCGCTCCACATTCTCCCAGTCGCCCGCGGGGAGGGCAATGTTATCTAGGAAGCTAACGAGACCTTCAGCTCCGCGTTGATGGAAGGGCTTACCGGGGGTGTCTCAGGAAGCAGGAATCGGCAGATGCGTGTCACCATACAATTGCATACCGGGTCTGAGAGGATATGGTGTCTGTAGAAGTAGATGGTTGCAGCTCTACCGGGTCGCACCAGGCCTTGGAAGGCCTTCAAGGCTCTGGGGGCATCGAGGAGGGGCATGCATTCGCTAACGACGAGTAAGTCCGTCTGCTGCAAGTTCGCGGGGAGACGAGCAGTGAATAAACGGTCCTCGCATCTTCTTAGCATCAGAACTTGGGCAGTGGCATCCATTGTCTGTGCAATTAGAAAGTCCCAGGCTCCTTGCGTCCATATGCCAGATATCGTTTCGAGAATATTGACCTAAATTTTATAGATTGGGGGATATATCTGACGGAATCTTTTTGGTCGGCTCCGGCAGACTTTTGGGTCCATCGCCTTTTTTACGAGATATTTCTAGACGTTTAAGAGATTATTTTCATCCATGTATGAATGGTGATTTACGGCAGCTAGTTAGTTTGGACAATGTAAAACGTATGACCTCGTGGGATGGTATCTGCGCCGTGACACAGAGATGTAAGATGAAAGACAAAAGAAAGAGAAGAGTGAGCAGGTTAGCAGAGATGGAGAGATGAGAAGTGAGAAGTGAGATATATCACAATGTTTGATTAAAAAAAAAAAGGAAGGTCGAATAAGATGAACCCAAGAGGCTAAACAATACACTCGAACACGCCGCCCTAAACACCATAGGGCTTCTCATAAGGTACCGTACTTATACGCCTCTAGTAAGCCAAGAAATATCCATCTTTTACTCCTTTTTAAACTATTATCAAATACAAAAACATCTTGTGGGAGTTTATTTGAGATGTACCTTTGTTGATCGGATTTCAACAGAACTTGGAAGTCACATCTATGAATTCCAAGGGGAATAGCAAATAGCCTTGGGGATGGCTTTGTAGATGTTCTTATGGGATCTTATAGGATAAGAGAAAAAAAATTGAAGTGTAGGGAAAATTGAAGTATAGGGGGAAAGAGAGACACTTTAGCATCTCTTTTTGTAAAAGGGTTTGGTGAGTCGCAGGGTCGACCGACAACCATGGCTAATTTCTTTCGGGGGCACCTTTTTGATGCCCTTTTTGTCCCTTACAGGTGTGGAAAGCGATGGGGCGGTCGCCGCAAGGCCACGGCCACCTGGGGGATACTGACTTTGGGATTACTCTTCTATATATGATGGCATCGTGATCATATTACGGGGTATGGTGCCTGACTTTTCAGGGTAGATATTGCTTATTTGTGGGGAGAAGGCTTCTCTCTACTAACGTTCCATTATGGCAAGCCATCAGAGATTCCAGCGGACTGTGGTGGCAGTGACATATTACGCGAAAGCAGGGATTCGGCCACAAGAGAACAGTGAAGCATCGTCTTCATCGGAAGACGAGTACTCGGAGATGGAGACGTAGAGACATCAACTTCTCATATTGTGCGTCGCTATCAGGTTAGGTGATTTCTGAACATGAAACAAAGATGCCAGGCTCCATGCCAGCAATAATAATTCTAATCCAGAGATATTTTGATCCGCTAGCGTTTACTTTGATTAGCTACATCTACAGAGCGATATTCTCTGCCCTGTCCTATTCTCGCTTGTACTACACTAATGACAATATGCTGCTTCTAGGCCCATTCAACTGGGTTGATTGTAGTATTCGGTACTTTTTGGCATTGGGAAGTAGTCGGCAGTAAAGTGAGGTGATAAATAGAAGCCGTCCTTGGAAACCCCTACAAGTAAAAAAGGCAATCGCAAATTGTCTCATATACATTGAACCATTCATCGATTAAATACGAGAATAATTATGCGGCTATTTCACTCCAAATCATCCACCAGTGCAATGCACCGATTCCTGCTAGCACTCCCCTATTGCCATGCACTGGTTGCAGCACCCTCCCGCGAAGTCGACATCGCCATCATTGGCGGTGGCCTATCCGGACTATCCACCGCCAAACAGCTCGCAGCAGCCAATAAATCCTTCGTCATAGTAGAAGCACGAGACCGAGTCGGTGGCCGCGTCCTCAATTCCAGTCCCACAGGACATTACGCCCAAGAACTAGGCGCCGAATTTGTTGCACCAACCCAAGACCGCGTGCTGGCTCTCGCAGCCGAACTCGGTCTCCCAATCTACAAGACGTACACGGTGGGAAACTCAACCTTCTATCGAAACGGCACGGCGCGTCATTACCAAGATAACCTGGGCGGTATTCCTCCGGTGGGAATAAGCTCCCTCGTCGAACTTGCATCGTTCATGAACGACATCAATACCCTAGCAAGCGAAGTGGACCTAGAAGCCCCGTGGAACACCCCGAATGCCACAGCGCTAGATTCAATGACTCTAGAAACATACGTCAATTCCCGACTATCCACATCCGACTCGCGCGCTCTCCTCGACGTCGCCATCCCAGCCATCCTATCAACCGAATTGAAAGAACCGTCTCTACTATATTCGTTATGGTGTATAGCCGCCGCCGGAAACGAAACGGGACCTGGGACCATCAACCGACTCATCGGAGTCGACGGCGGCGCACAGGATAGTCGAGTGAGCGGTGGAACACAGTTACTCGCAACATTACTCGCCGAGAGACTCAACTCTCAAAACATCTACCTCAACACACCCGTCCGCAAAGTCCAGCTCCAATCTGAATCCAACTATCTAGTCTCGTCAGACGACCTCACCATCTCCGCCCGACATGTCGTCCTCGCCATGTCCCCACCTCTGATAAGCCGCATAACATTCGATCCCCTCCTCCCTGCCGGCCGAGACCAATTAAACCAGCGCATGCCAATGGGCGCACTTGGCAAGGCCATTGCGATCTTCCCGGACGCCTGGTGGCGGGCCGAGGGACTCAACGGCGCAGGTGTGAGTGACACCGGTTCGATCCGAGTGACATACGACAACTCGCCTGCCGATGGCTCTTTCGGGGCGATGATGGGATTCATCGAAGCGGACGAGATGCGCAAGCTTGATTCTGCAAGTGAAGACGAGGTCAAAAACCAGGTCAAGCGGAGTTTTGCTAATCTTTTTGGTGATCGTGTGAATACTGCTACAGATGTTCTTGTTCAGAGGTGGGATCTTGAGGAGTTCTCGCGTGGTGGTCCTAGTGCTTTCATGCCGCCGGGTGTTTTGACGCAGTATGGGGTTTGTTTGCGGGCTCCGGTTGGGAGGATCCATTTTGCTGGGACGGAGACTTCGCTAAGGTGGATTGGGTATATGGATGGGGCTATTAGTTCGGGAGAACGGGTTGCTAGGGAGATATTGATGGATTGGTGAATGGGAGGACTTGATTAAGGGGCTTTTTCTAGTGGAGATCTTGAGGTTTGTGTAAAATTGCCTGAAAAATGGGATTTTATATCCGAATCCCTGGACTTCCATGCCTGTTTTGAGACACGGGTAGGTTTATTCTAGTGTTAGTGCATTGCTACGTTCATTTTAGGTGATCAATGTCATCTTTTGGTCATCTTTCGGGCATATTTTTGTGCTCGTCTGAAGCCCCGTGGAGGCAGAGTTTGGCATCCCCACTTTCACCTTCGCCGAGACAGTAAAAACCCGATTATTCTTCAAGCCCGGGCCGTCAATGTCATGCAGTAGCTCAAGCTCGGCGCTCTAGGAGAAAGGAGTAAGAGGCTCAGTGCAGTTGTATTCAGCTAGATCAAATTTTAAACATTGAACATAAAGTTGCTGTCAAATGTGTCTAAACCTCGGGATCTACTCCAGTATTATGCACACACTGCTCCACTGGGGATTCAATTCCATCACCGTATCTGGAAGTATGTTATTCTTTTCATACTAAGCTAATCTATGAGAATAGTGGGCCGCATGAGCGGCCTTGTGTTCTTTTGGTAATCTTCTCGGGTGGTCTTTTTACATGCGTTTCTTTCCGATAATCTCTCCCCCTGCTCAGTTGTACGGTTAGACGACACACGTAGGCAGGAAAGAGGCATGAAATGCACAGATAAAATTTGTTTCCAAGTCTTTTGACTGCTATAAGAACAGCCCTAATGTCTAATTTTTTCAGTCTGATTGCCGGGTGAACCGGAGATATATAACTGGCCATCACCCTAACCGTTTCAGGACGGAATAAGTAGAGCTATATAAAATCGACGATCCCCACTAGAATTACATCCCTACCCCTGAGCTTGTTTACCAAAAGTCATGTCGAAATCAAAATCGAAACATCGCAACCGCAATGCAAATCAGGTCAAGCAAACCCAGTCACCACCAGCCTCTTCGTCGCCATCATCTCGAGTCACAAAGTCAGGCCAAACCAATAATAACAAAAACAAGAATAGCAACAGCAACAACCACCGACACAACAATAACAAAAGCAACAAGAACAGAAATAACAGCAACAACAACAACAACAACGCCAGAAAACCACAGCCTTCGGAGGTGTTCAAGAAACATGGATTGAACTCAGAATCACCATACGCGGGGCCATCCAACCGTCCTCTCGCAAATGATAAACAAGCCAAGCCGCCTTTTAAAAAACCCCAAGTCGAGGTTCAAGAGCCAGCCGAATCAAAACCGCCGCCACTGCAGCGTGCATACACACCGAAAGTGAAGAAGCCATATGAATATGTGTCTGAGTCCGAGTTTGAGTTCGAATATAAAAATCCGACTCAGGCTCGGGCTCCATTGCAGTCACAATCGAGTTTCTGGTCACCTCCACTATCACCACCGACAACAGTGGGCCCCCAAAGGACCACACAAGTATCTGAACATCACGGGCGTAAGAACCGTGAGTCACCAAATCTGGACTTGGGTTATGAAATGGGATGTGAACCAGCGTCACCATCGGGACCATCTCGCTCATTACTGCAAATGGTCGTGGGCCTCAAAGATGTCACGCCAGACTCTGACCGTGAAAACGGGGAAGCGACTGATGAGACAGCATTATCGGATGAAGAATCTGAATCCGAAAGGGAACATGACCCAGACTCACCAGGCTCACCACGGCAAAAGATCGTGAATCTTGAAAGGCCCCTGCCACTTTCTGGCCACGACAACCAGCACAAATCTCGTGGGACATCGCTATCGAATTCAATAGCACAGTCACAATCTGTCTCCATATCACAATCGGGACTGGGATTGGTCTTGCCATCGCCAGCATCGTCGGAAAGAGTCAGGGGCCGCAAACAAGCTACACCAGCTTCTCACCCCGACTATGGGCAAAAGACACGTCAACTATTGACATCGGATATTGACACTGATTCTGAACCTCCATCCGAAGCAGGACCAGATTCAGGGCCAGAACCGTCTTCACCGTCGTCCTTGCCATCCCCTTCCCTGTTAAAATGCAGGTTGAAAGCCTTAAAACGAAAAAGGTCAAACATCCACAATTCCTCCCGGCACAAGGCAGTACCACTTCCAGCACCCCCATCACCGGAGAGTCTACACGAGGATGACACTGAACCTATGTTGCCAACGGAACCTACCTGGTCTACCTTGTCACCGTTGGATAGGCCCACATATCCAGAGCCAACAATACCAAACTTCAGAATTCTGCATTGGCGAGGCGCCTGCGAGCTGAAACGACAGCCATCACCTTCCTCGTCACAGTTGGATTTAGTGATAGGACCCGAGTCTCCATCAAAATCAATACCCGCATCCGAATTCCTACCACAGGACTCCGAATTTGAATATCGAGATCCGTCTCCAACTCTATCAATGACACCAGCATCGTCTCCGCCTGTACCTCCCTCTGTCCCACAAATTGTACCTCGAGATATTACTCCGTCACCCCCACCTCAACGCTGGTTACTGAGACTCCAATGGAAAGGCCAGAAATCGTCATCAAGACCAACCATCTGGGCATCGCGTCTTCGGGCTAAATGCTACATCAAAGGCGGCGGAGCTCCTCTTATGGTGGACGGCAATAAATATCCACATCTTTTCGCCGAATTTCCGCCTGCTGCTCACAATAATCCCGAGTGGATGTTCCCAGATGCCTCAGATGACGATCGCGAGTTTGAGCCTCAAGAGGATGGTAATCTTGAGCTTCCAACGGCCAAACGACCGAGATTAGGGTTGTCTGAAAACTTGACAGAGCGAGAGGAGTCACCAGAGGCAAGGTCATCAGGTCTTGGGCAATTGGCAGCATCCGCACATGGGTCAGAGCGCTTGCAATCGTCAGAGTCTGAGCAATCGCCAGAGGTTGGGTCATTTCCAGAGTCGGAGCTAGACCTTGCACCATTGCTAGACCTTGTGACATCATCAGGGTCCAATGAATTGCCCGAGCTTGAAAGATCATCTGATGCCGAGAGCGAACAACCGCGCACGCCTCCTTCCATCCGGGATGAGTTATCGATTGGGCGGGTCCGGCAACTTAACAAGCGGATCGAAGAGGCGATCAAGAGAGATAAGAAAGATCATCCTAAGCATTGGGGTGGTTCATGGATGAAAGAATATGTGAGAGGTGGATTGATAAAGGAGAGGGTTGAGGTGGAGTACAGGGAAAAGATGATGAGGGAGAAAGAAGAAGAGGCGGAAAAAAAGGAAAGGAAAAAGCAGGAGGGGGATAAAAAGAAAATGGAAAGGGAAAGAAAAAGAATGGAAGAGCAAAGGATACAGGAGGAGAGGGAGGCACAGAAGCGAAAGGAAGAGGAGCAGAAGAGGCAGAAGCAGCAGGAGATTCAAAGGAGGGATGAATTGGAGCGACGGAGGGAGAAGAAGAGGGAAAAGGCGAGGGAAATGCTGCAAAAGTCGTTATCGGAGTCTCAGAAGAGATACATGGAAGATCTTGGGGTCGAGATCTAAATGAAAAAGTGAAGGCCAAGGGAAAGAAACAGGGAAAGGGCTCGAGGTGCTAGCAAATGGGCGGAAGAATGACGAGAAACAATATTACAATAGCAATTAGGAGGTAAAGAAGAAAAGAATCGGGTAGTATGGATCTATTAGGAAGGAGCACAGGGGAGATCAATACACCAGGGCAGTACAGACTCCAAAACTCCCCTCGATGCCAATATTTTCAGATATTGACACGCTAGACTTGCATTGAACGAAATATGGACATGAACCAAAAACACGGAGAGCAAAGGCGTCCAAGTTAATCCCATGCATCTCCCCAATCATCGGTCTCCTCGTCTTTGGGTTTAGTATCAATCTTCTTAGGCGCAACCACCACACGAGGCTTAGCTACACTTGGCGTCGACCGTGTGGTAACGCTATTGGTAGAAGCGGCCTTGGTCAGACCCTTCGGGAGGGGATTTTTGGCCTTGGTCTGCGACTTTGCGGCCAGCCAGCCGGCGAAATCGGGCTCGCCACCATCATCGTAGGGCACTGCGGGAGCTTTGTTCGATGAGGGAGCAGGAGATGTGGGTTTGGGAGAGGTTACAGCGGTAGTGAATGGATCGTCGTCTTGTTCGTCGTCGTCCATAGCTCCCCAGGCATCGAAGACGTCATCGCCTTCTTCTTCTTCGGGTTCGTTGTGGACTACCGGGGCAGGGCGATCTGACATTGAGCGGTTCAAGGGCGGCTGGGTGGTGGGACGAAGAACCTGTTTCGGTAGTTCGAGTGGGGTTGAGGGCGATGGTTTGGCGGGACGAGGAACCGACGCTGAGCGGGCAATATCGGGATCAACCGTCTTAGCAGTGTTGGCGGTGGGTTCAATCTCGCCGTTGGCCGTCGCCATTTTGTTCGTGAATGATGAAATGGCCCAGCCGGCCCAGGAGTTGTCATTAGGGGTTCCCACACGAGCATCGGGTTTGTTGGCTTCTGCAGGTGTGGCGACGGGTTTGACGGTATCTGGTATCGTGCTGGCATGTTTCCGTATCCGATGGACATACGCATCAAATGTCTTGTTTGCTTGGTCGCGAATCAATCTATTCAACGGTAAGGATTAGGCCAGATATAGGGACTGAGCGCATTACTCACGTTTCCTTGTCCAAAAGCCCAGGGCAAAGGGCGGGTAGAATCCTGAAAGCACAATCTTCCTCGGTAAATACATCGATAGTCGCGGCCAGAGCCAAAAATCCTGCGACTCGAGCGTGGACAAAGGGGTCTCTGAGAGCTCTTGTGAATGCCGCAATAAGCACCTTCGAGCGAGTCTGCACGTAATGTCAGCGGCATGATCCAGCATTGAAGACGAATTGACCTACACTTTGACTTAGGTTCTTAGCAATCCGGCCAAGGCAAATAGTGGTATTTGTCCGGATGCCAGGCTGCTCATCGTTAGCAGTGCGGGCGAGGAACTTCAGGAGTTCTCCATTAACAATCCTATCACTGAGTTTGTTGATGATAGTCAGAACAGACTTCACTGTCTGTTCTCGAACCACCGGAGCGACATCGGTGAAACCAGAGGTCATCTGAGGGAAGATTTTGTCGTTGACCACCCTCTGGGGAAGGTTATCGATCATTAATGGAAGGTTATCCAAGAGGCAGACCCGCAATGCTCGATCAGGGTTGCCAAACAAGCGGATAATGACAGGAGTCAGCTTCGCGTTGAATTCGTCTGCCGGCAGTTTTGCTCCAATCTTTATGGTAGCACTAAGAACTTTTGGCCCACCGCCGCCAAACTCAACGGACTTCAGTAGCTCGGGGAGCACCTTCATCTTGAAGAACTCCTCTGGGAAATCATCAGAAAGATTATCAAGCTCACTGCAAGTCATGATATGTTAGTCGAAAAAAGCACACTGTAGCATGCTGGGAATATACGCACTTAATAAATTCTTCACGCTCGTCGTCACTCTTGAGCCCCAAGCTGTCGATGTCTTCAGTCATTCGAATGAGTGGTGTCTGGAAGAATCCACCTTCCTTCTTTCCCTGCTCCACGAAATGTCCCGGGCTCAGTCGTAGCTTCGGGTTGGCGGTGCAAAGGCGTTTATAGCTTTGCTGCATGCTGGTAGGAATGTTCGTCGTCTTGCCAGCTTGGTCGCCGCCTGAGAAACCACCATTGAAAACCTCGAAGATCAAAATACCAAGTCCGTAAGCATCAACTGCCGCCAGAGGATTGCGTTTGATGGTATCCCAGCCAGTTTTTACAACCTCCGGGGGCGTGTATCGAGCGGCGTCGGGCACGCTGCTCCCGTACGTCTATGCATGGAGTCAGTATATGGCATCATTCGGGTAATGCCTGGATGAACACGAGCCAGGATAACGCACATATATAATGGCATCGTCTTCCTTCATGGAGCTCAGAATTTCGAATCCTCCTAGCTTCCATTCGCCGCTCTCGCTTATGAACACCGAGGATGCGCGCACTGCACCGTGAACTGAGGAAGCATCGTCGTTGATGAATTTGAGAGTAGACTGTCCAGAGTAATCTAGTCAGCAAAGCCGTAATACTGGACTCCCAAGAATAGCATACCGCCACAGTATACAATCCCCACTTAGCCGTCTCCTCGCTCAAGCTCTTTCGCTTGACCGGCCAGCTGAGTGGGACGACCCGTTCCGTAACAATATAAAGATTGTGCTCCGTCTGCCAAGTTGTAAGCTTCTGCACCATGCTCTCATATTTAGCCCTAAGGTCCGGGAGCCAAGTATACCTCAATCGTGTCCAAAACCTTGATAACACCAGGATGCCGCAACGTTCTAAACTTGCGCACTGCATTTTTCGCAAGAGGGAGGCGCGACTTATTCGCATTGACGTCGAATGCAAAAACACTGCAAGCGGAACCGTCATCCTATATGTGCCACGGCATCGTCAGCCATTGAGGCTCGTCCCGCATGGAAGAGGGAACCAAAAAGCCACCGTACCCGTTTCGTACCGTTGTGCAGTGTCCAGACCAAATCACCTATGTCGACTCTGTCGCCGAGGGAGAATGGGAGTCCTCCGCCCTTCGCGATGGCGGATCCGATGGCTGATTTCAGGAAATCCATGGCCGCGGTCCGATGTGGCAGGTCGGAGATTGTTTGGGGTATTCGGGGTGCGCGAGTCGGGGCGGCCAATGGCCAACGGGTGAATATGCGGCCGGTTGTCTAGATTAGATGAATAGGTTGAGACAGTGACTGAAAATGATTAGAGACCAGATACAGTGTTCTTGTAAGTTGCAATAGCCAGAAACATTGAACGCCGAACTCCTTTCACCCCGCCTTATCGTGATAAACATTGCGGCCTGAGGCCACAATATGGTCAGATAAATAAAGCGGAGCTTTATCTTCCTTTTCTTCACCTCCATGCCACCGTCCCACGCGTCTAATTTGTCGTCAAATACCACTGGAACTTACGATACTTATGCTACTGCAGTTATCTTCATACAGCACACACTCACCCATACCCCAATCGACAGTCCACACCCCTATTAATTAAACAGTAAGTCTCAAGTCCCCTATCTCCTTCCACGCGTGTACACATAATACACAATCCACCAGCGACTTGCGTCGTTCTCTCCAATGATGCGAACTCTGGTAAAAGGTCAGACCAAGACCATAACACCACCAAAGAAGACTCACCCAGCAAAGCCGATGGTACTCCCGCAAACACCAAACCCCACGCAAAACACCACACAAACAGGGCCCGGAGCGAACTTCAAGAACTACTGTCTAGCGCATACGAACCAATCATCTCTGTCCAATAGACTCCCATCTATTGGGCCAGCCATGATAGTGCCACACCATCATGGAGCTGTGCCCAGATCACGATCACACGCCTCCTCGATCACACTCCCAACAACCAGCTTCACATAACAACATAGTCCCCATTCTTCCAGCAGAACACATACGTCTCCCATCGGAATGCTGGCAGGCTGCAGCGAAACCCAGATCCTAGCCAACACCCCCATGGCTCGCGGCCACACTGAGACAAAGCGGCGTTGGTCTTGGATCGTGGGAGACATTGTGTACATGTACACCTCTGTCCGTCCTGAACTAGTACCGCGACTGTGCTTAGTGTCTGCGTGCTGTCGCTGAGATCTCGCTTTGCGATTACTGTGATATCAGTGATATCGCGGTGTCGCATGGCTTGAGGTCCGCTTCGGGATCTTGTATCTTGGGGCGTTTGGGTGGTAGCGCGTACGGTGCTGGGTTTTATGGAGCGTGAAAGTGCAGGAAACGGGGAGGTGGCGCCGCTATCTGGGGTTGCCGTGTCCGCTTCGCTTCCATGAGGACGGGAGGGCGACCAATGGCTGTGGCGCATAGGGTACGAAGGTTTGGGACTAGGTGAAGAGGGGTTTTGGGTGGTTGGATGGTATTCTTATGGTGGTTTTTAAGGGGGGCTATGAGTTAGACGGATTCCTGCTGCCGGCGTTCTGTCGACTCGGCGGAATACGGACTTCTCTATCGTCTTCTCTTTGACTGCTTGGGAGTGACATTTCTGACTGCTCTTCCTCTCTTCTTCCTTTTCTCTTTTTTATCTGCTGTGAAGAGTGGCGTGGGCGTGTTATTGTGGGGGGTTGGGAGTTGGGAGTCGGAGTGGTGTGTTGGTTGGGGTGTGGGCTGGAGGTGGTAGGTTTTTGTGATACTTGCTGGTGTTTGGGGGGTTTGTTTTGGTGCTTGTTTATGTCTGGAGTGTGGGCAGAGGTGTTTGCAATGGGATGAAGCACCGCGGTAGGTTGATGTCTGGTGTCTGTGGTTTGGATGGTGACACTTGAAATTATACCTGAGGAGATTCCCTTGCACTTGACTCGTTATTCGTTTGAGATGGTGTGATTTACAGCTGCTGACATCTGCCACAGTTATCTAGTATTGACAATATTTGGATTGGATTCATTATAGGACCTAGATGTTAAGGCGGTACGAATCGTCGCTTTGGGGTGTTTCTATATGAAATGCTACACACGGAAAAGTTGTTTTCGGCATTTTTATAACCTATGTTCGCTATTTTGTGGTCATTCTTATTATCGCTCTATTCTAGCTATAGCACTAATGAACGGAAGAAATATCCAAGAAGAAAATTGCATCTAAGAAAATACCTGAGAAGACTACCAAAAGGGACGAACAGAAAACACTTACAAGGCAGCATAAGCGGCTAACTATTGTTATATATCTACGCAAATGACAGGAAAGTTTTATGATATAACCATTTCATTGTCATGTGGCCAGGGATCCATGGAGCTATTTGCACTGTCACGTTCACGCATCTTCAACCACACCTCACTGCTCCACTTCCTCCCGAGACCGATCACCTTCATTCACATCACCATCCGACAACCATCGTCTCCATGCCGAGACCCAACCCATCGCAGACCTCACTTCCACCCATGCAAGGCTCAGAGGCCAGTGATCCCACCAAGGGGAGACACAGACCTCCGACCAACAACTGAGAAGAAAGCAAGAGAAGAGATAAACGAAAAAAAAAAAACAAGGTAAGAGAAAAGCAGAAGGAAGAAACCATCTCAGGTAAAGAGAAATCCTCAAGACTTCAACTCGATGATGACGTACGTGGAGGTGTTGTGCACTAGGTAGGTATACAACAATGAGCTAGGTTGGATATCAAGTGCTCGATTTCAATGGGCTCATCGCCTAGAAAGATCAGCTTCCATGTACACCTCCAGATCGAGATCTGGGAAATAAATAGGCACAACTGGTAGATTGAGCTGTCATGTCTGATCACAGGGTTAATGGATGCGTTCGATATCACGTAAGTGTGCACTTACCGAGTAAGTCTTGAGACGACATGAAAGTCCACTGCGGAATTCAAATGTTTCGAAGGCCGTGTCGACGACGGGGAAACAGATGAAGACGCGGTCATGGAAGAGTAACCGGGGTATTTGAGTTGGCGGTTGCCAATAATGCAGAGCGCGGAGACGTCACAGCTAAGCGATAAGATGTAGCATCATGCAAGGGAACCGCTCACGGCTTCATGATTCGAGTAGTTCATTTTCCTTCATCCGTTGCCTCGGCCGGGTGGGAGGCTCCAGAGGTAGGTGCTGGGGTATTGGCAGACATCTGGGGTGGCATTTGAGGCATTTGGTTGAAGCCGTTGCTGGGCGTCCGATGCGGGTTAGGCGGGAAATGATGCGTTTGATGAGGGCTTGAGGAAAAGTGGGGCTGCTGTGGGTAGTTGCCACGATTGGGAGGCACTGGGTTGGTTAAAAACTGAAGTCACTGGATCGGGGACTGGAGTCACACTCACTATGTCCCGACTGCTGAGGATATCCGGGTTGGCCGGGCATGAACATTACTGATTGGGGAGGTTGCCCGGATTGCGAGTTCTGGTGCATCATCATTGGTGCACCACGGCTCGGGCTTGGGTACCCACTATGTGGCTGAGGTGTATGCTGGGGATAGGCGTGGCCCGGGTTCGGGGAGTACATGGGCATTTGTGGGTTATACGGAGTCATTCCTTGCGGGACTCCCATGTAGGGTCCATTCGAGGCCTGCTGCACCATCATAGGTGCGCCATTTACAAACTGAGGACCACCACCCTGGAAAGGTCTCATGTGGCTGGGTTGGGGGCCACCGTAAAACTGAGGCATCGGTTGTGCGAAGGAAAGCTGAGCATTGGGGGCCATAGGGGACGGGTATCCGTGCTGCATCCGCGGGGATGGGAAAACCTGGGAGGTCGACGCAGAGAGCTGCATGCGGTGATGATCATCCACATGGGAGGGGCCATGAGGGCCCTGAGAGTGAAGGCCATGGGGTCCATTCGCAGGACCAGAGGCTGGCGGCATGGCTGGGGTACCTTGCTGGAAGTGAAATGGCACCTGGTGTTGCTGGGGAATATTGGTGTTGTTGGAGGCGGATCGGCCCTGGGGTGATACAGTCACGCCAACAGGCTGTTTGAACATCTGATCGTACGTCTTCTCTTCCACGCCATCGGCGTCGTTCCAAGTTGGCGAAGTCTTGTAGGGTGGTGGGATACCTCCATTCAACATAACCAACCTCTCAGCACTCTCTGCGTTCTCCTTCTTCATACGCTTAATGGGATTGAATTGGTCACTGATCGAGGGTCGTTCAGAGATAGGCAGTGGCTTTCTTGGCCCAAAGAATGCAGTCGGCGTTGTGGCGCGTGACACGGAGCGGTTACGAGAGAAAGGCCGAGGGCTTGCAGCAGCTGCCGAGGTACCCGGCGTAAAAGTGCTGGCTGCGGGGTTTGGCTTGAACTCCATAGCTTTGACATTGAACTTGGTTGCCGCAGAAGACCCAGCCTGCGACTTGACGGGGCTGGTGATTCTCTGCTGGTCGCTGGCAGGACCAGTCGGGGGTGCACGTGCATCTTGAATGGGCAGAGGAGTGGGAACAGATCCGATTCCCGCGCCTTTTCGCTGTTGCAGATTGTCCGCTAATCGATGACTGAGCATTCCAACACCAGGACGTCCTGGCTGAACACCTTGCTGAGGGAACCTTCCACCGGCGCCAGCGAGGGGCCCGGTGGGAGGATAGCCCTGACGAGTGCGATTATAGTTTTGACGATCAGCAGGTGCAGAAGGGGGCACAGCACCAGTAGGTCCGGTACCACGAGTAGGAAGCTGTTGTTCTGTGGGAGGTGTGGTAACCTTCGGCGTGGCCTTGTCGTCGCCCTGTTGCAGCGCTCGTTGCATGATTGCTTCCTGCTTGAGTCGGTCCTTGGCGAGGATAGGAACGAGGTCTTTTGGCACAGGAGTGGAGAGTTTGAAGCTCTTGGAAAACTTCATCAGCTCGTTGAGTTTCATGGTTCGGTCATATGAGGCTTGGTTGCGACGGCGCTCCTGCATCTTGATTTTCTCACTATTTGCGAACTGACGGAAATGATCCAGCACCTCTACCTCCACGTTTGCAGTTGCATTTTCAGGTGTAGCCCGTTTTGCAGCTGGTACAGCGGATGAAGTAGGTCCTGTGGGTGTGACACTCTTGCCGAATGCACTCTTGTGTTCGATGTCTGCTGGGGTTTGCAGCGATGCGACCGGCTCAGCTTGCTTGTCCGAGGATGCAGCTTCCTTTGCCGCGGCCTGGGAGGGTATGGGGATAGGAGCCGTGGGGACCGGAGAAGCCACAGGCTGCTTGGCGGGTACACTGGGAGTCGCAGCAGGCTGGGGAGCTGCCTGGCGGCGTCCGGGAGGCATGTACTTGTTTGGTTGACCGGAAAGCAGGGGAGGGAAGGCGTTGTCTTCGCGGCGAACACCGCTGTACTTGTCTTCTTCGTCTTGGTCGCCAGTATCGGGTGCAACAAGGCCACGCTCCTCGCGCATGTGGGAGTTTTCCACATCTTGTCCCTCAATCTCACGAGCGATCCGAGCTGCCTCCGCCTGCTTCTGTTTATAGTTGGGATCCGACCGGTCAAGGCGAGTGGTGTAGATATTCTCATCATAGTTGGTCCTGGCGCCGAAGAGACGCTCGTTTACCTCAAACTGGTCCCATCCAGCAGAAGTGTTGCCTGTGTCAAGGGACATATCAATGTCAGTCTCAGCAGGTTCCCAGCGCTGCAAGGTGCGCTCGCGCATAGCTAGGTTTCCAGAGATATCACTATCGGTTCTGAAACCTTGGGAAGCACCTGTGGTCAAGATTAGTAGATACACAAACGAATCTGACTAAACAAAGCAACCCGTACCGTTTGGTTCCTTGGCTGAAACTTCGGCTGTAGTAACATTTGGCACGGAAATGTCGACGATATCCTTAATATCAAAGGACATGATGTGCTCGGGCCCGGGGCCTATGTATGGGGTTGCGACATCACTGACGCCGTTTGCCTGGGGCTGGCCCTCTTGCGCGGTTCGCTGGACCATCTTGAGCAGGAACGAAAGCTCGTTGGGTTCCATGGTCGAGGAAGAGAAGATACCAGTAAACTTCTCTCCGGACTTGGTGGTAATAGTGGTGTGTAGGCCCTAGGTAGCAGGTTAGAATTAATTGACAGTATGGTGTTGCGATTGGGCTTACAATGAAGCTGGCGAATAAGAAGACAAGGCGGTCATGAGCATGGCTATCAGGGGTGTTCGACTCCTTCTGGTTGGGTCTTGGAGACCCAGACTGTTTCTGGTGGGTCACGTTGCCGTTCGATGAAGTGTATGAAGATCGTTGGGTGATGGGGTTGGTCCCTTGGGTCCAGGCCTTGTGGGAGTTTGTGCGCCTATGCAGTAGAACATGCTTGCGTTAGTGGTCACTGATCACGAAACAGAGAACAAAACATTCCTGCCATCGATTCCGACAGCTTTAATTGGCTATTGGTGGCGCACAACTCAATGCAAGCCTGCAACAGAGCTCACCGGCTCAAAGGCGCGTGCGCGAGGTCAATCGCCGAGAGCACAGGGAAAGGGCATAATAAAGAACAAAAAGGGAGTACCGCAAATCCGGAATTGATGGAAATACAAGTTGATTTTTGAGGAGGGGCTGAACATACCGTTGTCCACCATCACCAGGGCTGCCCGACTGTCGTCGGTTGTCGGACCCCTTGGTGCTGTTACTGGCTCTTAGAGTAGATCGGCCGGGGTTGGGGGCGCCCGCGCTGGCATTGCCAGACGCGTTGGCGACAGAGTTCAGAGCAGAAGCCATTGATTGACTTTATTGTCAGTCAGGGCAAGCTTGCGTCGTGGAACTTCACACGGCGGAAAGCCGCGAGGGTGAGGCACGATGTCACAACACACCGCCTGCACAAACAGGACTAGGGGGGCAAAGTGAGGGGGGAAGGATAAGCAACCACCACACACTGCGGAGATACCGGAATGCCAATGGAAAATAAAGAAGAATAGAAGGGAAAGAACAGATAGAAAAAAAAGAAGAAAGAGAGATAGGTTTATTACAAGTTGATGGGGGGGGAAGACTGGAGAGAGAAGTCACGCGTATGGTATTGTATTGGTGTGTTACACCCTTTTTCTTTTTTTCTTTCTTTTTCTTTTTTTTTTTTTGTGTTGTGACATCCAATGTCGAATGGGAATATTATTGATTTCAATGAATAGTAACTTGTATATGTATTCTGTACTCTTGGGCCGCCAACCCTAGGATGGGCCAATTGTCAATGCTACTGACAGAGTACGGGTCAGGCTGAGGTAGCTCCCACGTATGGACCCATAGAGTTTGAGACTCTATAATATAGAATGATGGCATTTGTGCGATATAGGGTCAGAACCCATGAGCCTATTTAGATATATTTACTTCCGATGCATAAGCTAATCGTGTGAACTACCAATAGAAATAAGCAACCCCTCGGGGCCGTATATACATCACCTTGTACGATCAACTGCATTATTCACGTCCCGACTTGTGTTCAGATCATGTCTAGTATGGTACTTTGTATCTTGCTCTTTGTCGCCCTTTAACGTTAATACATATGTATATATAGACATATATATAATATGTAGTATATATCTGTGTCTATGTACACCTTATATCTGAAGTCATTCAAGACTGGACATAATCTGGTTCCAAGGAACTTTGTCGGGTGGGGCTATTCCTATTTTAGCCATTATAACAGTCGGGTCCACTATGTAGATTCAAATGCCAGAGCTTAGAGTTATATATCGTAACGATTGGGAAATCTGGATGTGATCCTTTGGAGTAAAATTGTCTGATATAAAGGCCCCGGAGCTCCAGAGCTGAGGTATCTAGATTCTACAATATAGGCTGCTGAGTTGCGGCGTCCAGAGTTCCAGCCTTGGATGGTATCTTGTTGCAAAGGCGTCGGAAGCCGTTGACGCCTGACATGAAGTAGTCGGTGCCTTGGATCATCGGTATAGTAAGAATCATGTTTAGTCGCATAACGTAGATCGACGATCTATGTCTATGTTAAAAGTTGTGTGAGAAAAACTTACCAGGCTATAGCTCAATTTTTGTTCTGCAAATATAATTTTATTTCCACAGTCCCCGGGTATATTTATGATGGTGAAGTGAGAAAGAGAGATATAAAAGCCCGAGGTAATAATCTGCTAGAATCACAAAAGATCTGAAATGCATTGCAATACTAAAATGACTCCACCGTACACGAATATAAATAGAGAGGTGGAGAAGTGGAACAGTAAGGCCTGACCTTCCAGGAAGGGCAAAGGCCTTATCGGGTACTTATCAGTGGATGAATCCTTGCGTTATGTTGTATATGTTGTATGCTATATGTATTCATATTTAAACGGGTATATAAAGGACAGATACAAGCATGTGATTATATGACATCAAATTGGAGGTCGATGGTCAATATATGTACATATGGACTACATACGTACTGAACACTCGAGTAACGCGTTGTCCCTTGTACATCATTACAGGGCTATACAGTAATGTATGGTATTTTTGGTATTTGGAGCATAAATCACTGCTGATCTTTCGGATGCGGTAAGTTGACAGGAGGCTGGGCATCATCTTCACACATGCTTGGCACCACTTCTGCCCTATTTCTCACTTTCTGTTCTCACTCCCTCGGTTTGGCCTATCGTACTTATGCAGTCCTCAGACGGTTCAAGAACCCAGTTCCCCTATCCTGAACATCTGGATCAACAAACGTCCCCTCAGCGACCCTCTGGGTCTGGCAGTGCCGACACACCCATGGCTACCCAGCCGTCCGGTCGCAGTTCCTCCGCCTCCTCTCGATCCCACTCCAAGAATCAAGTAAGTCTCTGGCTGCCTGTCAATTGCATACAACCCGTCTAATGAACCGGCGTCTTCCCCTACACAGCCCGATAAGCAAATATCCCAAATCGAAAAGAGCGTGACGCATCTCTTGGTTGCGACAAAACAACTCCTCGAAACTCTAACCCAATGGTCTCGGAAGCAAGCGTCGGAGAACGATGTCTCGGATGTATACGTTCGACTGGGCTATGAATTTAATTTGGCTTGTCGGGCCTTCAGTGCCATCGGAGTCGACACCTCAGACCTCGGTCCCGTACCAGACCTGCTCCGCACCATACTTGAAGACACCCTTAGCCAAGACGCATCCTCTCAGAGCCTCGATAGATACCTTCCCCGAATTCGAGATATAATAATCAACTTGTTAAAAGGCTTGAAGAAGAAGCAAGCTCGCTTAAGGTCCCGGCACCAGCGCGAGGATGGTCGGCCCGCACCAGCACGGCAAGCCAGTGCAGGAAGCATCGCTAATGGGCAGGCAATTGGGCAGCTGTATGATGAAGCTGCGGCATCTACCTTGCCGGCGACAGCCCAGTCCCCCAGAAGATCGAACCGACGGTATGGCAGTGGTGGGTCTCTGGAGGATCAACCGGCCATTGCTCGAACCTCCTCGGCGCCGTCGACAACCGAGCCGCGCACGACAAACTACGCCGAAAGAGAAATATCGCGGCGAGAGGCCCAGCAAATGCTGTCTCAGCCCACCCCCTTCGATAATGAGACAACCCCTCGAGCCAGCACATCCAATACCGCTGCGCCTCCAACATATATGACACCCACCGGGTTCTCTGCACCTCCACCTCCACCTCCGCCAAAGGAAGATGACGCACTAGGAGCTTTGCAAAGAAGTGGAGAGCTTGAGCGACGTGCCTCGCGACGATTCTCTGCTTATCAAATCCAGAAACATTTAGGCACATCTACAAACGGTGTTCCTGTTTTGCCTACCCAGAACTCTCCCATCCCCAATCGCGGCCGTGATGTCCACGAATCTTTGAACGCAGTCCGCCTGCGGGGCTCATTTCCTCATACAAGACAACAATCCAACACCCGCTTACAGGAAGCCGCCAAGGGTGCGCAAGCTCCCCCACCGGCACATATCCCGGATGTTGTGGAAGAAGAACGAAGCCCGCCATCTGCTGCGCCTCCATTAGAGCCACAAGAGATCAATACCACATCATTCGAGGCGCCCCGCGAAGCGCATGCTCCCGACGAGAAAGACGATACCGTGGAATCTGCCATCGTTCCTCATCCGATCATTCCCCTATCCCAAGAGAAGTCAACACTTGAAGGCGCTTTTGAGCCCGCAAAGCCAGAACCCCAAACCCCGAGGGGAGACACCTTTGGATTGTCTGCTGAGATCGCAACACCTTCATCAGCTATTCACTTTACCGCTGAGCAACCCTCACCGGGTAAAGAACTGACGTTGTTCCTTCAATATAAAAGCAAAATCAAGAAGTATGTGCTTCCAGATGGGATTGCAGAGCTCACCATTGGGCGCCTGCAGCTTGCTTTCATTGAGAAATTTGCCTGGAATACCCACGACAACGGCGTTGATTTGCCAGAAATTTACATCCAGGACCCAATTTCAGGCATCCGACATGAACTAGAAGACCTTACTGACGTTAAAGATCGGTCTGTGTTGGTGCTGAACGTTGACAATCTCGATGAGGTCAAGAAACATTTCGATGACAGCCTTGGTAACGTGCGCCTCCTGGTCGAAGGCGTCAAAGAGACACTTTCTGGCCAAAGCAATATCATCCAGCGGGTTTCAGATCGCCAGCTTGAGGCTGCCAAAGAAAATGCTCGCTTAGCTGCTGCTCCTCCAGCCACCTCTGGTCCTGCCGCCGTTGGAGGGCATTCCAAGACATCGATTGCCGGCAGCGGAAGTCAAATTGCCGAGCTCCAGACCCTGCGTCGTGACTTGGCTGTCCTGCGCCAGACCTACTCCAACTTTACTGCCGATATCACCGGTTCTATGAGCGCCGTCCGTGCCAAGGCAAGCAAGGTCAAGACCGCCGCTGATGACGTTACCACTCCCTCTTATGAAGGTGACGCTGGCCGTGCTCGCGTCAACACTGGCAAGAAGGAGCTTGCAGGTGAATCAGAGCGGTTGGTCGCTCGGGTCGATGATCTCCAAGATTTGGTTGAAGATCTTCGGAAGGATGTCGTGACCCGCGGTGTTCGTCCTCTCCCAAGACAATTGGAGGGTGTCAGCCGTGATATCAGCATGGTCATGAAAGAAATTAAGAAAATGCAGGACTTCCTGGGTCGTGAGAAGCCTATCTGGACTAAGATCTGGGAGAAGGAGCTACAGCTGGTTTGCGAAGAACGAGACCAGCTTACCATGCAGGAGGACCTCGCTGCCGACTTGCAAGACGATCTCGAGAAGGCAACTCAAACCTTCGCCCTGGTGGAGCAGGCTACGAAGGAGCAGGTCATGACGACTCCAACTAGTGGCACTGCTGTCCGCGCCCCATCCAGAACTCTTGGAATTGACCCAACCGTTGATCCCATGAAGGCCAAGGATGGTGTCCTGGGCGAGGTGCGCGCTTTACGACCCAACCACGAGAGTCGACTTGAGGCCATTGAACGAGCAGAGAAAGCACGAAAGGTGGAGCTTGAGACCCGGCGAATCGGTCTTTTCCAGAAGGAGCTTGGTGCATTTGTCGACGAGGGCAAATTGAAGAAGAGTGGTGGTTTCGAAGAAACTGAGCGCCTCCGTACTGCGAAGGACGAGCGCATCCGCAAAGAAGTTTGGGATAGACAGCAGGCCCGCAATGCCGAGATGGAGAAGGCAGAGGCGGAAGCTGCTGCTGCTCAGACAGCGGAGCAGAACAACGAGGGCGGGGTTGATGATGACCAGCAAGAAGGGGGAAAAGAGGCGAGCCTGGATGATGGCGATCAGGCAGACAAGGCAGAAGAGCCGCCTAAGTCGCCATCTTCCGACACAGGGAATCCACTTCCCAAAGCGCCAGAGGAAGACAAGGCCCACACTGAACAGCCCTCTACTTGATCCTGTATTGCTTAAGGACATCCATTCACCCTCTGCCTCATCCTCAGCCTGGTCATCCCCCACTATACGAGCTTTCATACCGAATCTTTTATTGCCAAGAGCAAGAGAAATTGGATTCACACGTTTATTTCATGTTTTATTGCATTTGGCATCGCATTGGGGCCTTGGTTTTGTATGTTTCATTTCCGTTGATACCTTTTGGCGTGTTTCCTATGCGAGAGCCCCTTATGTCATTTACTGACGATACCCTGCGACACTGCTACTAGCATTTCGTCTTTGATCTTGCAAATGATATGAGCACTTTTGAGTTTAGTGTTGAGATGTACTTTAGTTTGGAGTAACAGTCTGAGGTGATCTCTTTGATGCCGTACTACGTAGGGTATATATATATGGAGAATAACCCCCAATACTCAAACCAGCTAATATAAATGTTCCCATGGAGTACTAAATATGGTATACGATTACCTGTGACTTATCCTGCAAGCTAATGCAAGCTAATGCGTAGCGGTGTGCCTGCACTCCCAGCCACCTTTCCATGCAGCTTTGCAGATATATAGAATACCCAATGCGCCCTTAATTTATTCCTTGAGTAGTATCTTTTCACCTCATATTTGTCAAATTCAACTGGATCTATGTTCACTAAGGGACACGGAAATATATATTCGCACCATTGCAATAACAACCCTCGAAATTTCATTCCCAACCAACTCATTCACAACCTTTGTTACTGAAACACACATCTGAAACAACTATCCAACTACACCTTAGCCTCTAACCCGCCTATTGTCACTAGTTTCAACCAAAAAAAGTCGAGATCTATTCTCAATATTCAGTGGCAGCATGCAGCTCCTCCACGCCCTTACCGTGTTCTGCTCACTGTCTCAGTTTCCATCACTGGCCTCAGCTGAAAATGAGAATACAAACCCCTCAGCGGATGAATCCAAAGAGGGCAATACCCCGCTACCGTCAAATCTCATCCTACAGCGCAATGCCGCGATAGTATCCCAGCTCGCAGTAGGACCAGCCCACGGCGTGAAGAAAATGAGCGACGACGAAGGCGAGAAATTCTTCCTTGATTACTGGAATTTCGGGGATGTCTCTTCGTCAGGTAACCTATCTGAGCGACACCTCTCTGACGAAGACGGATTTTCCCCTGCGCGATTTGTGACCCAATCATACCCATTCGGGCCATCTTATTCATTGGGTTCAGAAGGAGACAGTGTTTTCCTTCACCGGGGAAACAGTTACAGCGCAAAGAGCCTGCTGGAGTCACGAGACTTCAAGTGCCCGACTGGGACATCAGCGTGCACCTCTATCGATCGATCCGATCGCTGCTGTGGGGCCGGGGAGACGTGCGAGATCGTCGCAGATACGGGGCACGGCGATGTGGGCTGCTGTCCTAGCTGGAAGATGTGCTCCGGGATGATTGGGTCTTGTAAGAGTGGGTATACGGCTTGCTCGTCGGCTTTTGGGGGTGGATGTTGTATTCCGGGGTATGATTGTGTTCCAGGAGGATGTGAGTGGATTTCTTTTCTTTATTTTCTCATTTTCAGCGTGATGGGAACCGAAAGGCGTTTTTACTAATCGTTCGAGTAGGTGCATACATCACTGTTATTACAGTGACTGTTCATTCGACCGTGATGTTGTCTACTGTGACCTACTCGACCAAACCACAGGATACTACTTCCACTTCCTCGACAACTTCTTCCCATAGCAGCAAGACTACAACAAACGATAGCTTGGCACCGCCAGCACGGCCTACAAACCTCTCAACAGTAACTAGTGCAACCCGCGGCGAAGATGTCTGTCCGACTGGTTTCTACGCCTGCTCCGCTGTCTACCACGGTGGTTGTTGTCGCACAGGCCGAGACTGCGATACAACCTCATGTCCGACCACAGCTTCGACGACTATTACATCGAACGGCGTGACGATTGTAGCACCTGTTGCGACAACGACGGAACACTCTGGCGGGGGCCGGTGCGCCCAGGGCTGGTTCCACTGTGCGGACACTGTGGGCGGAGGATGCTGTCCCATGGGCTTTGCTTGCGGTGCTAGCTGTACTGCGAGCGACACCGCGGTTGCGACGACTGTCGCCAAGGAACAAGCCACCGCGCCCAGTGCAGATGGCGTGATGCATCGGGTTAGCAAAATGATGTTTGGGATGATGTTTGGAATGAGTTTGGGAGTTTTGATATTATGAGAGAGATAGACATGATAAACACGAATTGATGATAACTTGAATAAATTCGAAAACAGAGAATGTAATTTTATAGCTCTCCCCACGGGGGTTTAGTAATCGGCAATGGGGCTAAAACAACTTACCGGCTACTGCACTCGGAGCTGATCACCGAATCTTGCCGACACCGGCCACCTCCTCTCTTCGCACTTCTTCTTTCCCCAACCCTCGTTCTTTTAACGTCTTGTGAGTAAATTTGTCGGGATTTAAGCACAACTTTCTGCCTTGTGATGCCCTTGCGATCCCAATATTGCCCAATTATGGCCTCATACTGACATCCCACAGCTTAAGCCGCCATCATGTCCGAAACTCCTCAGGCACCCCTGCCCTTCATCTACCAGTTTGCCGCCGGTGCGGTGGCTGGTGTCTCCGAGGTATGTCTCTTCTGTGTTGAAAAGCGATTCCGACTTGATTCGTTGTGTCGGAAGCCCCCCCACGAGGTGCTTTATTGACTAACATGTCTCTCCCCGCACGCAGATCTTGATCATGTACGGCTCCCCACTCACATTTCTTGGTCGCATAACTGCTTCTCTTGGAGATATACTTGGTATAATGTGAAAACTGGACCCAATTGACGATGTGTGACTCGCAGGTACCCTCTGGACGTGCTCAAGACCCGAATGTAAGTAGCCCGCCGGTCGCAACAAACACCGACCTCATATGACATGAGCTAACGACATCCTGCAGTCAGCTTCAGACCGGTGCCCCAGTCCCTGGTGTCGATCACTACAATGGCATGTTCGACTGCTTCCGTAAGATCGTTAAGAACGAGGGGTATGTCATCACCCTAGCGAAGCAGCCACGGCTCTCTCTCTAACATGCGACAACGTATAGTGCTTCCCGTCTATACCGTGGTATCTCCGCCCCCATCCTGATGGAGGCACCTAAGCGTGCGACCAAGTTCGCCGCGAACGACAGCTGGGGCAGTTTCTACCGCAACCTGTTCGGCGTCGATAAGCAGACCCAAGGCCTGGCCACTCTGACCGGAGCCACAGCCGGTGCCACCGAAGCCTTCGTGGTTGTTCCTTTCGAGCTGGTGAAGATCCGTCTGCAAGACAAGGCCCAGGCCCACAAGTACAACGGCATGCTCGACGTGGTGAAGAAGATCGTGGCCGCCGAAGGCCCCCTGGCAATGTACAACGGCCTTGAGTCGACCATGTGGCGTCACGTCCTGTGGAACGCAGGTTACTTCGGCTGTATCTTCCAGGTCCGCGCACAGCTGCCCGCTGTCGAGCCCGGTAACAAGAACCAGCAGACCCGCAACGACTTGATCGCCGGTACCGTCGGTGGTATCACCGGTACTCTCCTCAACACCCCCATGGACGTTGTCAAGTCCCGTATCCAGAACACCTCCAAGGTCCCCGGTCAGGTCGCCAAGTACAACTGGGCCTGGCCTGCTCTCGGTACTGTGATGAAGGAGGAGGGCTTCGCTGCCCTGTACAAGGGTTTCACACCTAAGGTCCTCCGTCTCGGTCCCGGTGGTGGTATCTTGCTTGTTGTCTACACTGGTGTCATGGATTTCTTCCGCAACATGCGTGATCAAAAGCAAAAGTAAAATTTGCATGGTTGAATGTTTGATAGCGAAAGTGTTTCCCAAAAGCAACTTCCATGTGAAATGGCCATTTCACCTGACCCTCACCCCTTTGCCCCGATACCCTCTTCCACCATATTTCCCACCTTGGATTTAGGTTTGATAGAACATGTGCAGGAAGTTGTGGTTTTGGTTTCTTGTCTTTCTATAGCCTAGCCTCTTGGCATTATATAGAGAACAGCCACTAGATGGACATAAAACAAACACAACAATAAATTCATGTGCTTAGTCTATTTCGCTCAAATACAAATCTTTGTACATTTCCGTCAAGGTTAACAAGTAGAGCAATACTTCATTCACCATACAATAACGACATGGGGACGCACTAGTACTGACTGTTTCAATTTACTTATACAAGAATAATTGACCTATCTATCCTTGTGCTGTCTTCAGTGGTCTTTTCACATAGTCTGTTTGTTTATGTGTCATTGTTTGAGGTATTTTCGGTTTTATACGTAGACGGAGAAAGCTATAAGAGACTTGGTTCATGAAAGCGCTTTTCCATGTATAACCTAGGATCATGCTAGTTCATAGCTTAGGATTATGAGCGTTGTGACAGAGTATAGGCGTGTTTTAATCCAGTCCTACTGTTGACACGTGCAAAGCCCAATGTCCATAATCAAGGATTGTAGAACGACGGAGATCCCTCGCAGTCATCGTCGCGGTATACGGATTAACACGATGTATTTATTGGCTATAAGAATCAGTAACTTGGAGCTCAATCTATCTCAAATGAACAAGCGATGCTTAGTCTTTTGACACCGCCTGCAATTTTATATACATGAAAGTACAAAACAAGTAGAACAAAATAAATAACCATGCAATACAATGCAAAAGGAACCCCCTAATATATTTAATCTCACACAATTCCCTCATTATGCCCCATATCCCCCTTCCCAGTCCGATCAATCTCAACCTTCTCCTCAGGCTCCCACATAGCCTCCCTCATAAACGTACTCCTCTCCCGAATCTGCTTTCCCTTCCACACCAGAACAACAGGAACAACAGACAACGCAACTCCAATAAACCCAAGCAAAGTTCCAGCCCAGCCAAATCCAAGATTGCTAAACAACTGCGGCGAAGCAAGCGGCAAAAACGCACCAAAAGCATTCCTGCCAAGCGAAGCAGCCGACAAAGCCGACGCCGCATAACGCTCATAAGCATCAGTAAGGTAATTGACAACAGCCATATAAATCGAATAAATTCCAATACCCGCGGCCGTGATGCCAATAGTCGGCACGATCCAGTGGATATCAGGCTGACTGGCCCAGCCATACCAGAACAAACCGCCCGCAAAGAGTAAGCTACCCGGGATAGACGTGTAGAGTCTGGCCTCGGGAATGGGTTTACCGGGCCTCTCTGTGTTGCGTCGCTCAGACCGGAGATAGAACCAATCCTGCAGCGGGTTGATGGCTGTTCCGATGATCGCGCCCACAGAGATAGCAAGCTGGACTAGACCTGTTGATAGCGTGCCCCAGCCGTAATTTGTTGAGTAGGTTTGCACCACGCTGGAGAAGAAGAGGTATAGGATTCCCCAGGCGAAACTGATCCATAGAGTGAAGAAGATTACGACCGGCTCGGTGAGGAGCATGTTTGTCGGGCGTTGGAAGGAGATTTTCAGGAGACGCATTTTGCTTGGTGCGTCGATTTCGGAAGCGGCGTAGACCGGGCGGTTGGTTTCTTTGCGGATTTTGCGTGCGCGCTTCTTAAGGATCACGTCTGGGCGGGTTTCGCGGAGGATGATCCAAAAGACAGGGATTAGGGCTGCGTTGTAGATGATTTGGACATAGAAGATCCTATAGAGAAGGTGGTTAGTATGATGGGTTCTTGGATTAATGAAAACTCGGGGATATGCATAAGAGAAGAAAGGGGTTGTTCTTACCAGCGCCACGGTTGCGATCTCTGAATCTGCACAATAGCAGAGCCAATGAATGGACCAAGTGCAATACCAATAACACTTGTAAATCCGAAGATAGACATCGGCAGACTGCGAGCATGATCACCAAGCCACACATCGGAGATACTTCCACCGACGATGTTAATCGAGACGGAAGAAGCACCGCCACCAAAGAACCTCGTCACGACGAGTGTGGCAAAGTTTTTTGCGAACGCGGATGGGAAGAGCGAGATGACAAGGATAATATATGCAACAAAGTATCCTGGCATGCGGCCGGAAGCCTCAGTCAGAGGAACGAAGATCAGTGGCCAGAAGGCGGCGCCCATGTTCCAGGAAGTGGTGGCCCAGTAAAGGTTTGGGAATGGGTCGTTCTGGACATGGAATTCTTTCTCCATCCAGTCGTTGCCGGAGCCGTAGGTTCCTGCGGGGAGACCGGTCAAGATGGAGCTGATGCAGCTGTTAGTTGATGCTTTGAGTCTATGTGTAGGGTTTGAGATTGCATTGCTTACATGAAGCATACAGTGAGCGTTAGCAGCCATTTATATTTCAGGCTCCAGTTGAATGGGTTATCGGGGTCGTCGGGTCCGTCCCAAGTGTGAACCTCAATATCTTTGTATGCAGGCATTTCCTCGCGGATATCCTGGTTTAGCATTCCGCCAATTCTTTGAACGTGTTAGTACTATTTGCTTGCCTGCACCGTAAATAGGAAACATAGGGGCTATGGAGTATGAGGTATGGGAATACTGACTTGGCCATCAAACCAGTCTTCTTCTGTTCCTTCACAGCAACAGGATTCTCAACCGGCGAGGGTGTTTCAGTAACAGGCTGTTCGATCTGGTAGACCGAATTGCCTCGAATCTCGTCTTGATCCGCCATGACGAGCAAACTTCTATAGCTTCCCTTTCCTCGACGGGTTAGAATTTCAAACCTGCCAAAAGGAAAGAACGAGCAAAGCACGAATATAAACTAGAAACCACAATCGGAACCGATGGTCCGGGCGGTAATAGATCCTTACATTATTACAATAGAACCCTGGAACGTCTAGGGCTTCCCAAGTCGTAAATACCTAAATCCGAATCGAACCGAGCACACCGGCATGCCGAAGTCCAAGATCCGACATCCACATCGGGAACCCGGTCGGGACGGTGAACATTTATTGGTGTCCCTTGCATCCACTCCGAGTCCAGACCCACTTGATGTGATTTCAAGAAGGGGGTTTTCTGCTTTAATAACGCCGCTGACATATACGGCTCTGAGCTTGTCCCAGTTTTTATGCCTCTATTTCGACGAACCATACCAAACAATGCTGTGCCTTGTTTTTGTATCCCCGAAGTTCCTCCACCGGTGTATTCAAATTCTGCAAGCTGATGTCGTCATGTTTGAGACTGTGGTGTGGCCTGCTCAGTTGAAATTGGCTGCATCATGTGCCGATTGAAGCAAGGGGATATGTTGTACATTCCAGTCTTATAGTTGCTTTTAGCCCAATCATTCCAGGCCGGAAGATATTAGGTTTAATCTTTTTCAAAGTTTATGCCAACCATATTACATATATTTTAGATTCCTGCAAGGTCCGAGTCGAGTTTAAAATGCAAAAGTCTAAAGCACGTGAAGAAATGAAGCTCAAACTACCTTTATCTATGCCAAAAAAATAGTCGCCACATGACCCCGAAGTCGGTGTTCTATGTAGGTAGGTAGTAGGCATGACATAGGTAGACTACCGGGTCGTAGAAAGTCAGGAAAGCAAAAAGATTGACCGACGCAGGGATCGAACCTGCAATCTCTTGATTCGTAGTCAAGCGCCTTGCCATTGGGCCAGCCGGCCTTGTTATTGAAAAGTTTTGCTCAAATGTGCATTATAGGCGAACCAAACTTTTCGAGGAAAAGATGCCCCACTTATAACCGCTTTGGGACGTTTGCGCATTGATGAACATGCAAGGTAGTTTTATGCCACGCTTTGATCTGCCTACTATAGAAGTTTAATTTGACCAACACTAAATATGTAAAATCATCCGTAGAGTTTGCCCGTGCAAGATATGAAGCTTTACGCTTGGCTTTTCTTAGCCCAGGAATATGACAAACCCGCTCAATGAAAGTGTCCTGGCGATTGTGCCGGAAATACAACAAATTGTAGGTAATTTCAGGGTTGTGTGGAATGTCCCATCGTGCCATATGTCGTCATTTAACTGCACGTAGCAGCTATGATAATCTAACGAGTAGAACATAATTAAGCTGTTCTAGACTCACAAGGTTGTGTAAACCACATTGTGCCCATTACGTCTCAACTTTTACTCGCATTTAGTATATATAAACTAAGACATATCAGCTACATCGGATGTGCGGCAATAAGTTGATCCTAAAGATACCAATGTCAGAACAGACACAGAGCGACGTATATACATATATTCATAGGCCATTGGCTACCTAGAGCACCAGTAAAGTGAATGATTCGATTGCCTCTCGAGGCTGGATGGGTTGTCAAGAAAACCGCGACTACAGTCTACAACGAACAAATGATGACTACCTGGTTGAGTGGGAACATTCTGGTGTAGACCAGCCTTTGAAATATGAGCATTTTGAACTGGGCGGGAACCAGAAGTTAAGCAAACATACTTGGATGCAAGAAGCCATATACGTAGGCTAGCGGCTCTAGATTGACATGTTAACCTGACTACGTACGCCCGTGTGCAATATTAGTCCTTAATATGGATGTTGAAGATAGTCTGAATCACATTGAACTAGCTCGGAGGTTCGTACATTCGGTAAGGCTAGCACTCGCCCTTCAATTCCTTAAGTTCAATTAGGGTGCGGTGCAACTGCTTGGCTAGAGCATTGTACTGATCCCCAAGTGAGGCATGCTGGGACCAATTGTGCTTGGTCTGCTCCTTCAGTTCCAGCAATTCTTGTGCTTGCTTGGCGTTGACCCGGCGCAGGGTCGCATTCTCTGTCTGCAGCATCTGGAGGCTGGTCTTACCAGACTTCGGATCGACGCTGGTCGCCTTGCGCAAGGCGCGTTGGTAATAGTTTCGTTCTCTTGCAAGGCTCTGGATCCGGGAGCGAGCCTTCTCGAGCTCCCGAGAAGTCTGCACAGAGGAGACAGGGGGGAGAACAGTTGCGACGGGGGCGAAGGGGGATACATGCTGAGCATAGTTCTTCCGGTTTGTCAAGGCACGGGGCAGCTGCACAGCTTGAGGAGTGGCACGTGCCTGTTGGACACAGTTAGCACATTTTCCTGATACTATCAATGAGTTAATCATCAGTTGGGACTCACAGTGACATGGTTCGCGGCCTTCGAAGGTGCCATTGTGGCTGCAGGAGCTTGGGAAGGGGAGGGAGTTGACGGAGTGGGGCTGGGAGTCTGAACAATATCGACGGACGGAGAGCGAGGACAGTCAAACAGTGAGTTGGGCGAGTTCGCACTCTGTGGGGTTTGTCCAACGCTCGCTTCTTCAATGATCTGAGAAGCAGAGGCAGGGACGCCAGCATTGGCCAGATCGGCATGGGCGATGAGGTTCTCCCACTTCCGGATCTTGTCGGCGTCAGTATCCTCTGGGGTGTATGGAATCCCGATCGAGGGGTCGTAGGGCACCTGTCTGTGGGGTGCATGCAGTGGGAGATTGTTGGATGCTGGCTGGAGAGGGACGTTGTCAGGGCCAGACTGATCGAAGGCATCGACAGGAATACTGGCATAGCACTCGTCGAAGCTGATCATAGAATCAAGGCTGTCATAGGTGAAGCCACTTGCAGCATTGAAACACCCGCCATCATCCAGGTTGGCAAAGGCATTGAAAGCCTGGGAGTCGAAAGCAGGTTGGTTAAGCCCAAAGGCAGGGTGGGTATGGTCAATTGGATCCATGTTGATCGACAGAGTGTATTACAATTGGATGAGCCAAATAAGCTTAGAAGAGATGAAAAGCTTGTAGAAGAGATGAAAAGCTTGTAGAAGAGATGAAAAGCTTGTAGAAGAGATGAAAAGCTTGTAGAAGAGATGAAAAGCTTGTAGAAGAGATGAAAAGCTTGTAGAAGAGATGAAAAGCTTGTAGAAGAGATGAAAAGCTTGTAGAAGAGATGAAAAGCTTGTAGAAGAGATGAAAAGCTTGTAGAAGAGATGAAAAGCTTGTAGAAGAGATGAAAAGCTTGTAGAAGAGATGAAAAGCTTGTAGAAGAGATGAAAAGCTTGTAGAAGAGATGAGAGGGTGTGAAAAAAAGAAGAGATCGAAGGAAGAGCGTCGAGTTGGGATGGTGATAACCGTCCAGGAAAGGATTAAGGCTCATAGATGGGAACAAAGGGAGCAAACAAAAACAAATGAAGTAACATTGCTATTGTAGTAAATCCATCAATAGAGATCAATAGCGATCAATAATGATCAATAGAGACGACAAACGCAAGATGTACTTGACTACATTGGGATGTTTTTTTTCTGCCGGCCAATCAATTATTTTGCCAGTCATTCAAATCTATTCTGGCCAATAATACATCATGACCCAACATATATGTCACCGCTCAATGTACCGCCCAATCTAGTATGAGGCTCGATTAACCAAGTTGGATAGTGCGAAAGGATTTTCCTAAAATTATAGTCAAATAAACGTCAAATAGAAAGAAAGAAACTGCTAGATTAAGCTATCATTTTACTTACAGAATCTTGAACGTATCTTGTTAGACAAGCAACTACCTGCAACTACATCCAGGTGGTTATGTTCACCTGCTTCACCGCCTCCCTTTAGATACCTATATCTATCTTATCTTCCCACCGCCCCCATCTATCGACTTATCGTCACACTGACACCGCTCTACTCACGTGTGCCTATAGTCACGTGATTGTAATGGCAGAAAATGGGACTCCATCCGACGTTCGGCCTGGGCCGTCTCGACTTGCCAGCTCCCCAAACGCCTCAAGGGACTCCAGTGGTTCCCCAAACGAGGATATCACAAAGACCGGTTATTTTTCCTACTACACTCCTTTGGTCTCAGCCCTGTCGAATATGAGTGTCATTCTATGTACCGGTACGTCCACCATCACAATGAGCTCCCCGCATTCTTCCAGGCATTGAGCTAATTACCTTGGTTGCGTATTTTAGCGGGGTATGACCATACCATTCGGTAAGTTGAGGCTCAACTAGCCGCCGGCAGCGTCTATCCAGCACTTACAGAGTAGCAATTTGTACCAAGACTCTTGCTGATCATTTCTCTGTTAGCTTTTGGGAAGCGCTCTCGGGTATCTGTTCGCGCACAATCCAGCATCCAGACTCGCAAGTCAATCGTCTCTGTATTACCCCGGATAAGAGGTTCTTGGCCGCCGCGGGCCACAACAATGTCAAGCTTTTTGATATTAAGTCAACCAATCCTAATCCCGTGATTACTTTTGAAGGCCACACAAACAACATCACTGGCGTGGCATTCCATTGCGAGGGGAAATGGATGGTCACCAGCTCCGAGGACGGAACTGTGAAGGTCTGGGATACACGTACCGGTAGCTTGCAGCGGAATTATGTCCACCGGGCAGCGGTCAATGATGTGGTCATTCATCCCAACCAGGGCGAGCTCATCAGTGGTGACCACGCCGGTATGGTCCGTGTGTGGGACTTGGGCGAGAGTGTCTGTACTCATCAATTGATTCCGGAGGAGGACACTGCAGTTCTCAGTGTCAGCGTTGCCAGTGATGGATCATTGCTTTGCGCTGGAAATAAGAAGGTGCGTGATCTTGGATTTATGGAGCATTTTATGCTTTGCTAATATCTCAACAGGGCAATGTCTACTTGTGGCGCATGGTCCAAACCGACGAAACCACCCGCATTATCCCTGTCTGTACCTTCCAAGCTCACAAGGACTACCTCACTCGCGTTCTCCTCTCTCCCGATGTCAAGCACCTTGCAACCTGCTCCGCGGATCATACTGCAAAGGTTTGGAACCTCGATGCTGAATTCCCGCCTGCCAAACTGGCATTAAAGCAATGGAAGGAAAAAGAGGCATTGAATCCTCCAGTTGAAACACCAGTCGAAGCTCCGGTAGTTCCTGTCGAGGTTCCCGCTCCGTCTCGGGATCTGCTCCGCATTTTCGACACACCAGCCCAAGACCGTGATCTCCTCCGTATCACGGACAACCCTCCTCGCCAAGAGACACCACAACAGACATTTACTTCATCTCCCGACGGGCCTCCGATGGATCCAGTCAACCACACCCTGTTCCTGGAGACCACACTCGCCAATCACCAGCGGTGGGTTTGGGACTGCGCCTTCTCTGCAGACTCCGCATACCTCGTAACTGTCTCCAGTGATCACTACGCTCGTTTGTGGGAGCTCGGCACTGGCAACATTATCCGCCAGTACAGCGGCCACCATCGAGGTGCCGTCTGTGTCGCTTTGAATGACTACTCCGAGCCTCGCTAGGGGCGGAATGCAAAGTTGAATTCCCCAGCTAACTGGCGTTTTGATTTTATGAATTAATGGGTCTCTATTGGCGTTAATCATATTCTGGGTAAACTACATATGGCATGGCGCAAGTAATGGGTGTTTCCATGTTTTGTCTGGTGATTTGGCGTGTTTCGGGTCGGTCAATGGAGGCCGTTGTACTCGGATTTTATTGATTTTTTGCTCATCCTATTTTCATCCTACAGAGGATACTGCATATTCGAGATACCATAACAATATCAAGCATTTATTTCAAGTTTTCTCTGCCTACGCTACATAAGGATAGTCGGCCGCTTATACAGCCTCGGCCTGTCGTTTTGGTAGTCTTTCCAGATATTCTTTTGGGATGTCATTTTATAAAATTTTCCTCCGTCTCAGTTTTCTAAGCGAAGAAAAAAGTGGGAAATGACTTGAATCTGCAGACGACTCAATATATAATCTGACATATTCCTGTCGGGGTAACATGTCAAATATATGATTACAAGGCTATTCAATTTCTCGAACAACGTAGGCAAGTCTCCATAAACTAAAAGAAAACACAACACCACGCTCAGAGCGAACTGAAATCAAATCACACGAAAAAGAAGAAGAACAAATCTGAAAATACCCAGAGCACTAAAAACAAATGTTCAAGTACATAAAAAAAAAGATGAAGCCCGTGACGCAAATCCGATAAAAAGTCCGAGGAACATCTCATAGACAAAGCCACCACCTCCGCATATGGAAATTTATGCCATCCATGGATATGCTCATGACAGAACAAGCCAACAAACAATCAGCCCCGTCCTTATACAATGGCAAACCACGTCACACAAACAACGACATCCAACCCTCGCTCCTCAGCACCGGGGTACTTGAAAGTCCACATGCCGTCGCGGTTGACATCCCAGAAAGCTCCGGAGGCAGAGTGCATACCACGCTTGCCGGCATTGCTGAGTGCACCACCCGCAGCGACGGAGGGGTCAATCACGCCCTGCTGCACGATTGTGCTGTTGACGGTGAACCGGTAGGGAGGAGGCTTAGAGGCGTCGGTGGGTGCGGTGGCGGTGATCAGGGCCTTGAGGATGGAGTTCTGTGCAGGAGATTGTTAGGATCGGTGTTGTCCTGCCCAGTAGGGGTAGTAGTTGTCGGCTAGGTGATGCTTACGATAATCTGAGAGTTCCAGGTTCCGACCTTGGTGTGTTCATAGCCCTCGCTTTTCTCGAGGGCATTCTCGCAGGCCTAAGGTGAAACGTTAGCGTGGGGTTAATCCCACGGGGCATTTTGGGAGTGGCGTACCTCGACGGTGATCTTCTGTAGATCCTCGATGGGGATGGGCTAAAGCATTATCAGTATTGTTTGTGATAATGCAATAGTACCGCAGATTGTTTTCATGGCATAACTGCGCATTGATGTGGCGCAGCCGTGGTGCCACTTGCGATCAACATACCGATGCAGAGGCGCCTTCGACAGACATTGTGAATAAATTGAATGCGGTGGTTTTGGGAGGGTTTGAGGGTGCTATACAGCAAATTTGTTAGTATGGGAGTAGATAGACTAAAAGTTTAACGCGCGTAGACTCCATTGGGCTGACATCATGTCCCAAATAGCACGGGGTATGCGCGACTCCGGAGCAATGCGGGGACAAGGGGCGCAATTGATGGCGAATTTGGGCACGGACAGCCTCCAAGGAATAGGTGGATTGTAGTCACATACCTTGATTGGGTCTGAATAACAGATAGGATTATGATTGTGGGATGCTTGTAAGACTGTCCTTGCAATCTACGTGGATTGTTTGGATGTTTGGCAATCATTGGGGCGCTTGACCTAAAGGGGTTTGACGCGAGCTTGATTCTGCCATGGCGGTGTGGGAGTATAGACATTGCCGTGTTATGGACTTCAATTATCTTTCGATCTGATACATAAAAATATATCAGAGAGTGCTGAATCTCTCATTGGCCTCCTTTTCAAGATAAGGTAGGTAGGAGATGAAGACAGCCACCTAGATACCAGATATCAACGCCCTCGACGACAACGTAACTAGGTCTTCGATATGAACTTTATGTCGGATGATACAACGTTATATTTTTGCTGTTCTTTTTTCTTCTAGACAAACAGGTGGGGATAATTGATATACAGAAGTGAGGTGTGTGCCTGCGTTGAAAAGCTCATTGCATACGAAATATGAAAGACATTTTTATTTCAGCAAGCCGGAAAGGCTTTGGACGCCTTGAAAAAATAAGCCAGGTGAATGCAAGCCAATGACAGGGCTGCGGGTAGCTTTCACTGATAGTCGTAAGGAAAGTTTTCACCAGTAGCTTTGGCTAGACCCTAACTTCTATGTAAGACATGGTCCATGGTCATAGTGGTTTGCCTCTTCCTATATGCCCCCGGGACTAGAAAGACGTAGCTAGATGCTAGAGAAGAGGGCCTATAATAAATCGATTAAGAATAGCTCGATTTACTACTTAGATATTCAATCAGTTTAAAATTGTTCCAGTTGTGGTGGGCTATGAGGTTTGAATGTGGGCAGTTGGATCAATGCTCACGTATCAAATGCCAAGACTTAACCGAAAAGGAAGTCCGGGTACCCATTATCTTCTTCGTTTGTCTCAACAGGACTGTCCTCTTCCTCTCCTGGGTTAGCATCATCCTTCAGCTGAACAGGATTACCATCTCCATCAACATAGTCACATCCATATCTAACTTGACCATGCGGTCGTAAGTCCGGACGTATGAAGTGCTGCAAGTTGTATTCGTACGCCCTTTGGGTGAATTCGAGCAAATGCTATTCCATGAATTCGGGGATTAGGCAAATCTTTGAGTTGAGCCCACTTGCGGCGCCCTGTTTGAGGCCAAAGTCATCTGACATCACATAGATGGCGTTATCAACTGTAGACTTCTGGTCAATGCAAATAAACTCGCAATCGTATCCTTCCAATGACTCAGAGTCGACTTTCTGAACAATCTCCTAGATTTCCTGGATAGTACCGTCTACCTCGCCAGCTTTCCCGGTCTTCCATTGGATGAATTAAAAGTTCTTGTCTCCTGTCTCTGGTATTCATCCAACCCACCGAAGGTTTTTATCTCGGCTCGAATCTCCCGATGGTGGTCTTTGGTATGTTGATTTGTGAGATAGAATGCGGTAGCCAATTATTTCGATAAAGTGATGCTGTTTTGCACTCAGGAAAACTGTAGCAGAATGGCTGATCTGGATGGCATATGTTCTCCTCTTCAATAATAGGAAGGGGATCGTGTGACCTGTACCACGTTGGTTCGCTTTTCGTCTCCAATTCGACGAGCCTGTCTAGCGTTGTTCGCGATGCGAACCCAACTGACTGGTTGTTAGACGAGACCTCCACGAAAGATGGTGCTGAAACATCTGAAATAGGATTAAGCAACAAATGCGAAAGGGGGATCTCTCGCAGAATTAACAGGCATGGGGTTGATAATAAGACAACTAAAAGACCAACAAGTCCCGGTGGGATCTGATCTTATGTTGATCACATGGTAGTAACTCAAATGTCATCTTCCGCTCACTTGGCTCATCAACCTCGCTTCCGTCAAATCCAGTTGACTCGTCAACCTTGCTTAGTCGAAAGAACTGGGCGATCAGGGTCATGGATCTCAAGTCCCGGTCTTTCCTATATTGATCATTCGGACAGATAGCCACGACGGTGGGGCTTTGCATCGTCTGTGACTGACATGGATTTCCATTTGTGTTCAAATCTTGCAACCATCTGGGCAATGTGCTGACCGCTGCAGTTCTCTCGCCACGCCTAAACGGAAATGCCGTCTGGAGTGGATGGGTTTTCCTTCATGAGATCAAGATCACCGAGAGTGTTGATTCTAGCTATCCTTTGGAAAGCTCATCTGCAACTAGGAATTTGGAGTGCGGGTTACGGGTCTGGTCGGTTCCGAGTCCATGCGGGTGAGGGCGAGGTCTAGTCTACGATGCTAGAATTCTGTAGTACACTAGACACCGCCATGTCTTACCTCCTTGTGGCAGGTGGGTTGGTGCCTGGGAAGTCCGAAGAGTAGTGCTCGTCCACGGGCGATATCGCAGTCTATCTATAACCTGCCGTACGCAGAGTCATGTCAGCACCCGACTTTACGGCAGTCCATAGCCGCCACCGTAGACAGTTTCACTTTCTCCTCTCCATCTACTTCTCTCTTCCCCTCTCCTTTCTTCTACCATCACCATTATCACTATCAGATAAATCAGACGCTTGAACAGCTTCAAAACTCTCCTCCTTTTATCCTACTACACGTATGAGTCTCGCTCTTTCACGAAAGCACAGAATATACGGAGCCTTCTGTGCCAGATTTCCTAGTATCACCGTGGTAGCAACTTTAGGCTCCACTACATCGTGCCCTGATCTCAGAATAATGCCGAACCCCGTCTTATGTGATTGGTGCCAGACAACGGTCTTGGATAAACATCTTCTGGCCATGATTGATCACGAGAAGAAAGGTGCGGCTAGAGAGTCTGAGGATCAAAGTCTTTTTAAAACGGTATATGACATAGTATCATACACTGCAAATCGCGATGCGCTTGCCGGGTTCCAGCGGTTCTTTCGTAAAAACACTGAATTGCTATTGCAAAATGCATCCCGGGGGTGTATCTTCTGTATGCTTCTTATAAATGCACGAGGTGGGCTGCTCGCTGATTTCATTACCGTCAAGGATCCTTGGGAATGGTCCGAATTGAGGGTCGCTGCCGATGGCGACGAGAATGTGGATCGCGCTTATTAATTTCAGATCTATAAAACAATTGCCCCTGCCAAACTCACATCCCCTGGATCGTCTTTTGGTAGCCCGCAGCTACCGGAGCAGGACGCCAATATCTCTCCGACAAATGGCGATCATCTCCGGCACGGGAACTCGCTAGCAGAGCAACTAGCTCGAGATAGGAGCAACTAGCTCGAGGTAGCCGGGCTCTCCGCGCCTTGATAAATAATTGTACGGCTAATCACCCTATTTGCGAGCCGCATAAGGGCTCAGACCTTCCTTCCATGCTGCCCCATATTTCTGGGGCATCAATCTCACCGACCGTGCGCCTCGTCAAGGTGTCGGAAAGTAAGGTCGTCCCAATCCGCTACGTTTGCCTGAGCTACTGCTAGGGCGGAACACAGTCCAGCATGACGACAAACAGCCGGGTGCATTTATACGAAGCCGGAATCGACACGGCAGCAATCCCTCAAACAATCCTGGACGCTATCTATGTCACCATTGGCATGGGCTATCAGTATTTGTGGGTGGATGATTTCTGCATTGTGCAAGACAGCGGGCTGAACAAGGTTACCGAGCTGGGTAAGATGGCCTCCATTTACCCAGGAGCCGTCTGCACAATATGTGTCATTGGGGCCAAAGCCGCAACAGAAGGCTTCTTGCGACAGGCCTACCCGGAGCGACTTCTCCGACCAAGACATCTTTCACAGTCTGATTCTTAAACGACGCTGGACTTTCCAAGAGGCGCTCCTCAGCCCACGCCTTGTCCTGTTCTTTTCCCATGGCCAGCAGCCTGCGTTTCGATGCTCCACAAACATTGTCCAATTAGATGGTGGTAAGATCTACTAGCATCCAAAACCTCTGGTGAACTTCAGGATGCCGGAGAAAGAATTCGAAAATGCGAAACGAATACATTTTTCAAGCGACTAAGGCCGAAGAATGGGTCACGCTTGTCAAGCAATTTTCGCAGAGATCCTTTACATATCAGGCGGACAAGATGCCTGTGCTCATGGGCATTGTATCAGAGTGGGAGACCCTGTTTGACCAGGGTATGTACTGGGCCGGACTCTGGTCCACGACAATAGCCAAGGGCCTCATCTGGAAAGCTAATGGCGGCTACTCTCCACGGTCGGCCTGCAAATCGTACGTTGCACCGTTGTGGTCCTGGGCTTCTCGTGCCCATCCCGTTTATTACCAAGCATTGACAGAGATCAATTATTGCAAAGGAGTTGGTTCATTCGAAGTAGTTTCGTGTGAGGTGATCCCCGTTCACGAGGACCTGCCCAACGGTGCGATCAAATCAGCCCGGTTAACTGTTAAGTGTGTCGCGGAGCGGGTTGACCTAGGGGACCCCGAATCCGAGGATATTAGATGCAAAGTGTCAAGTGGACTAGTGAGCTTGGAATTCGATGACAGTCCTAGGCCGCGAGATATCAGAAAAGCCTGGCTGCTATACATTAACGACGAGGAGCCATATAATAACTCGTATGGAACTGGGATAGCGGTTACTGAAGTCGATAACGCTAATGCTGATGGCACTAAGTTATATAAGCGAATAGGTTGCTTTGTTTACGGGGGGGCGAGGGGGACTTAAAGGCCGATGAAGGACTTTTACACTTATATAGATGCTTAATATCGGCTAGACTATAAAGATAATAGTGTGAAGCCTGAACCAGCCTTATAGCCTGAGGCTCTGATTAGGAGTCTTCCGCATAACCCGGGTCTAGGTCGAGATATCTAACCTAGACTGTGACACTGCCCGTCCACGGTGGACCTTAGGCGTAGACCTGGCTTAGACCCGCGGGGAGGGTCGTAGCCAGGTCTGATCCCACCAGTAGTCGAAGATCTGGCTACCGATAATATGTCGACCAGCGTCCCAGGCAGACTTATAATTTCTCGTTGCGAGCCATTGGTGACCCAGCTTATGTGTGTCGAAGTCGTGGACCTCGAATGAGCAGTAGTGTGCGTAGGTAGTTGGGTTTAAGCTCATGAAGAATGGGGGTCAACGCGCTGCTCGCTGCGGTCGATGTGGGCAAATAGTGCGACGTTCCTTTGGCTTCCTTCTACCTCGATGTAGAGGAAATCTATTGGGACGATGTTGAAATTCTTTGTGTGGAGTAGACGAGGGGCTTCGAGATTGGCAGTGCAGACGCCGTAGTCCCCGAGCTGAAGGACTTGTCATTGTCTTACGCGAGAAATATAGAAGAACAGAAATAAATGGCCTACTTTATGAATTACGGCAGGACCGGACTGGAACTGCTGGAATTTACGCGTCGAGTCTGAGCTCATGTAGTCCAGCAGCACCTATCCTTAGTCTACCCAGCTGGTATCACTGCCCCTCAATTAGATATCAAGCAGCCCCCTCTTTTCTCTTTTACCCTTGTCTTCTATCTTCCACTGTTCGCTCCTCCAAGACCCTACCTTCAAACCCATTCAACACAATCTCCATCGAAAATTACACAATGGTACGTTTCTCTACCTCGCACTAACCTATATTTTACTCCAGTAGGCTAACAAAGTCCCCAGAACCAAATTCCTGATCCTGGACCCTGCCACGTCCATAACAGAATGCGACTGAGGAAGCCACATCTTAAAGACAACCTCCCAACCCGGTTATGTCTTCTGTGTAATCGGCCGTTCTGTGTCGACCACAAAGGGAAGGAGGACAGCGTTTGTGAGATCAATCATGAAACATACTATCGCAACCACCCGGCGGCGCAGGAGTACTTGTATCGGACGTATGAGGACTGGAAGAAGGATAGTGAGCAGCTGATGGTTGATGAGATGTCGGGGAATGAGGGATAGGTGGTGGGCTTTTAAGTACAGAATTACTCCCAATAAACATGGATAAAGATGGCCACTATGAAATCTAGACTAAATTATTTCGTTGAAGGGATGTAATTCATTCTAAGGCAGATAATGGCACTGAAGATGCTAGTATCATTGTTGCGGGTTAGCTTCTACCAAGGGCATTCCTTAATTGACAGCGTGGCCCCGGCACCAACGTACACTGGTCTATTTTGGGAGTTTTTCCGGACTGCCCTTGTCAATTGCATGTATTGCTTCTTGAAAAAACATAAGCCCTGTCCCACTTTTATTGTTCTGAAATTGACTATAGCCACGTGAGTATGCTAAATAGTGTGATAAAAATTTGGCATAAATAGAGAGGGCTCAAGAGTAGGGCGGCAAGAGGTTATCTAGATATAAAAAAAAAATAAAAACATACAACAGTGAGGATTCGCTGGTGGTCACCCACCCAACTACTAACTCACCGGCGTGTGGCTTAAGTACGGCTGAGCGGACGGGAAGCCCTGTTTTCCACACCCTATGGTCGTATGTGTAAGAATTTTCATGAGAAAGGAATATAGAGTATAAATTGGTGGGTGTAAATTCTACGTAGACATATTAGTTAAAATTATGCGTTCGCTTGTAAAATAAATAGATTTTGTTACGTGCCAGTTCGATCAATGAAGAAAGAGTGCATTCCAACTAGAATATCAAAGATACAGAGGGAAGAAGGGGAGCAAGTGGTAAATCCCGGGGGATCCTATAGCAAAGCTATCCCACGAAAGCAAACAACCTCTTTCCCAATTAGGCTCAGGAACAAAGGAAGCAAACGACAAACAATCTGGGAGAAGCATGTGATAGCATGTGACAGGAGAAGTATGAGCTAGCAGACCGTGACAGATCCGACACAAAACAGCCTTCCTCCGGAGGTGCATCTTAATAGAACCAGAATGAGATTCAATACCTACATCGCTCTAATAAATACGAGTGCTATGTTTTATTTACAACTTTTTCAATTGTGGGAGATTTTTTCTTTGTCCCCATGTTTATTGTTCACTTTGTCTTTATACTCGTCCTTTACTTAGACTTTATTGTAACAATGACATTGCTGGGCTCCTGATTTGAGATTGCATATATATAAATCCAGACACCAGACAGCATCCTTTTGAACTCTATCAAATTCGTAAGCTGCTGAGTATTAATTCAGATTTTTTCTCTCCTCCCATTTAATCTCGCTTTCCAATCCCTACTAACAATGCCTTGGTATTCTCCATGGGAAGAAAAAGGCCGAAGCCTACGAAAATGAATTGATCGTTACCATGAACCAGGGTGCCCATACCCTATATCCACATTCGCTGAGACATATAAGCCTCAACATCGGGACTATTCCATCGCCCACCAAGATGGGTGGTTGGATCCCACGTGGGACCATCTTATCTACCCTACTGAGCTATCGGATGAGCTTAATCACATACATATCGGGAATAGACGTGGCCCACCGGTGGGGTGGGAAGGCCGCACTGGACAAGGGGTAGTGTTCCTTGACTGGATCCGCCGATCGAGGCGAAGCACTGCTCCACACATATCGGAATTTACCAAGGCTTCCTATGAGATGGACTTTCCCATTGAAACCCTGAGATATGCATTTGGGACTGACATCTCTGAGACTGACACGGTACAATGTGTTCGTGATGAGTTGTATAAATCTCAAGGACTTCAATACCCTAATAATGACGTGGAGATCTGGACGCACAGGCGTGAGTATGATGCTCTGCTGGGTACTAGAATGGGTAAGACTATTGCAACTTTTGTTCTGTGTGCGTTTGGCCAAGGTAGAAAGAGAATTACAAGGATCGTGACTTTCCACGATGGTAAACACCTTCAGCGGTTGAACATGCGATTTGATAGTGAAGATGTTCTGAGGTAGGAATCACTTCCAAGACTAACCATTCTAGACCATTACAGTTGCTCTGCTTTTTAATACAGTGTTCCTGGCGTTATTTTAGCATTTTCCTGAACAATGTACTTTTTTCCCACCAAAGAGACACCACGCAGTATGATATACAAAGTTGTTTGAATATATTCACGGTTAATGAATTATTTTCGAACGTGAACTGGACGCCATGATGTATGTTTGAATGAAGACCGAGCTTCTCGACGACCCTGGAGGGCTTAACAGGTCATGGGGCAGCGATCAGTCTGAGCTTAGCTGTTAGAGCAAGATACGCAAATCTTTGGCACTAATGTAGCAGAGGACAGGTTCTCTACCATGGTGGATAACTTGAAAAGACAGCTTGTCCCCCGTTGCATTGACGGTTATTATTATAGCATTATAGAGTGCTCCGGGAAATTGTGGATTCATGGTTGTGCTGCACGAATTTTGGAAATGAGACGCTTCGTAGTGTCTACTAACCAAGCAACTTACCTAAACAGCTAATGATCCTCCTTCCCCGCTTCTTGCTCGTAAGGGGCGCATATCATATCACGTACGCTCATAAAAGTCTGATTCTTAGTGGAAGACATAATTAGACATGCATTGATCTAGCCCAGGGATATGCACACCAATCACAAATTGCTAGCAAATGTAGACTTTATCACCTCAAATTGGCATAGTGTTCTTAGTTACAGGAAGTGGCGTAAATGAGGTCCGTGTGCTTGCGCCTTTTTGTGTCAATTTTGGCCAATCGCGGAATCGGCGCTATAAATGATTAAATGTTCAGCTTACACGTGAAAAAAGGACCAAAACAATTCAGGTCCCGGTTTGTCAGCGGCATTGATCTGCGAACGGAGGCTGGCTTCACCTGTGCTTTATTGTGGCTGACTTGCAGAAGCCATACGCTCTTATGTTTCATAGCAATTCGGGGCCACTTCAGCTGGAGTGTTGCTTACTCAGTCCATGTTAGCATAGTTTCTTTGCAAAACTTAGATGATCAAAATGGTTCCCTACAGCTGTTAAATGATTTCATTGAAAAAGAAAACACCAATCACTGCTTTCTACAATATTTTTCAGAACCACGCATAGTCCATTGCTATAGAATCGAACAACCGATATTAGCTGCATCTTGCCTACCCATATCCGTCGAATCCATCGTTGGTGGAATGAGTGGCGCAAAAGTGTTTATGGAAAGATTATTCACTCTAGAACAATATGTATGGGAGAACCTCTATCGTTGGGTCTACAGCGAATTCTACTCTTACACACTAATTATAATCATAGTTACGTAGGAAATCTGTCATAACCATGAACTCGCAGTTACGTATAAACTATCTCTGCAAACCTAAATAAAAGTATGCGAAGCCGGATAATCAAACAAGCGTTGAAGACGCATACACATGGCTTGGGTTGGCTTTGCCAAGCTCGCCCAAGAGGATATACATAGACCACTCACAGCGCCACACCGTAATCATCCGTCACGATATGTGGCCATTTATGCGCTGATACCGTTGAACAGAAGCTTGCCAGTAGTGCCAGAGGGAGCGCTGGAGATAGAGTCGATAGCAAGCTCGACAAGACGGGCGCAAGCGTCCTCAGCGGACACATCCTCGAGAGCCATCAGGTATGCGGCAGCACCAGCAACATGGGGAGCAGCCATAGAGGTTCCAGACAGGGTTTCTGAGCCACCACCAATGTAGGCAGCAGTGATGTCCTCACCAGGAGCATAGAGGTCAACTGTAGTAATACCGTCAGTACGTTTCCCCGACTAACAAGAACGCTTCGCACTAAGGAGGGGGGGGGGGGGGGGGGGATTGCTCACCAAGGGAACCGAAGTTGGAGAAGGAAGCACTGCCATCTGAGCTGGTAGAAGCGGCGACAGTGCATGCATTGGGAGCAGAAGCAGGGGAGCTGTTTTTCGCATCCTCGGATTCATTTCCGGCAGCAACAGCGAGGAAGATACCGGAGCTAACGACATTCTCGGCAGCGTCATTCATAGCCTGAGAAACGGAGCCACCCAGAGACATGTTCATAACAGCCTTTCCAGTGACGCCGCGGGACTTTGCGTCTTTAACAGCCCAGTCCATGCCAGAGATGACTCCCGAGTTACTTCCAGAGCCCTGGCTATCAAGGACCTTGACAGCAACGATGGTAGCCTTCTTTGCAACACCGTACTTGGTGCCCACCATTGTAGACGCAGTGTGAGTGCCATGGCCATTGCCGTCAGTGTCATCACTATCAGCAGTGTTGGTGCCCCACTCAGCGCGGCCACCAAAGTCGGTGTGGTCAATTTCGATGCCGGTGTCGACGCCGTAGACGACGATGCCCTCACCAGCAGTGGAGTCATAGACATAGTCGGTAGTATCGGGCGTCTTGCTAGAGATGCGAGGGAGGCCCCAGGAAGGAGCATTGGCCTGAACCACGTCCTTGGTCGCGTTCACAATCATGTCGGGCTCAATGTACTTGACCTATATTTTCACTGCGAGTCAGATTTCAACACGTTCTTAAGATATCAACATGGGTAATGGAGCGCCATACCGCCGGGTCATTGGCAATGCTCTTAACGGTAGTATCGTCGAAGCTAGCGGTGTATCCTTTCAGGCCATGGATTTCGAAATGCTTGCCTGGTCCAGACTCGCCACGCTTGCGGCTCGTGGCACGAGCATGGACACCTGCAGCCCAAACACGGTGGTTTTCGAAATCCGCGGTGCTAATGCCATCATTCATGACAACGATGTAGGAGCTAGGAACGACCGAGCTGGCATCATTGACGGTAAGAAGCTTACCAGCATTTGCGACTGCCAGAGTCGCAAGAGAGGTGGCGAGGACCTTGAGGAAACCCATGATTGTGGTTAGAAAAGATATAAAGATGAAGATGAGATGATGAAACTGATGAAGATGCTAATGAGAATCCTCAACTCGGGAGCAAAGAGTCCCTTTTATAACATATTGAGAGATGGAGAAGAGTCTCATCGCCGCCGGTCTTCCGGCTTCAACTCCATCTCCATCTTCAGACTCTGGTGATAAGACATGCCGGACCTTGACGGAGAATGGGTGGATTAAACGGAGCAAGCCATCGCTTTAGGAAACGATCTTTCTTCGATTAATTAACCCGACGCAATGCCAAGGTACCAAGCAATCCGCGATTGTAACACTCCCATCGCCAGCGCAAGATCTGCAGTATAGCGATAGCCTATAGCAAGCCCAGTTCCAGGTGATCAGCATATAAAGTGATCCCGGGGGATTGCGGGGCTTAGGGCTTATCTAGCCGCTTAGACACTTAATATACGCACAGGGCAGGCTAATGGAGAAGGTGGGAGTGTGAATCTTGGCAACTAAATTTTAGATTAATTCCGACTCTTCGCCCGTCGGAGTCCGATGGATGGTTCAGGGTCCTAGCTAGGGAGCTTCTGCAAGAAGGCACGTGTTTCATGTAGGATATTCAGTAATTCGGGGCTTTAAGAACCTAGTAGAAGTGATAAAGGATGCGGAAGTACCTAGTCCCTTGTAGTTGCAGATCTTTACGGAAACAAACAACGGAATAGGTCTCGGCGACAAGGTTTGGTTTTTGGACGTCGCAGCTAACAATGATAACCACGACTGTTTAAGTCTCTTGGTAGCCTCTCTTCTTAGCCGCGCAGGTCCTCCATGATGTGTTTCAATGGTGGAAATTGACGCGATAAAATGGATATGAGCCGTCTGTATCTTCAAGCTGATTCGACCACGCGACGCACGTCTCGAATATGGGTCCAAAATTGTTGATTTTAGATTGCCAACGCGGCTCGACAGTAATACAGGAGCGAAAGAGTGGAAGGAAGTAGAATTCATCCCATACAGCCTAGTCACCGTCGTGCTCCGGAGATCATTCTTGGTTGTGGTCGGGGTTTTAGCGCTGATATATGGAATTTGATGATGATGAATTCATTTATCCGATGTATAGGCTTCCGCAAAGGCGAAAGTTTGGGGCCGGGATCAGTAAGCATTTTGATTTTATAGTTATAGGATTTATATATTATACTTACACTGCGCCAAAAGCCATTTTACAGGCCACCCTTGGCATTGCCAAGAAGCTAATAAGCCATTTTAAGCCATTTTAACCCCATTCTTATACATAAATATGTATAAATAGTACTAATTATGAAGGTTTTGGCACGTTTATGCACTTTCATGCATAGAATGGCTGTGAAATGGGTTTTGGCACAGTCTAATTATACTATAATAGTGAGCTTAATACTTTTCAATATATCTCCCCTTTATCCTTCTCTTCTTCCCCCTTACTATCGTGCTTTTTGTTAACTTTACGACATCCTAAAGTTAGTAATCCGGGTTTATATTATTTTTATATAATGTAGACTTCAAGAATTTAGTTTATCTTACCCCGACTAACCACCCTATTTAGTACCTATGTCACGATCTACGTGATCACTGATCACATGCTTTGTTTGCTACTATTCGTATTCGGGTAATAGCCGCCTACTTCCTAATTAAGAAACATGTTATTTGCTTGCTGGGATAGCTTCTGCTATGAGATCCTCTGGGATTTACCACTTGATTCTTCTTTCTCTCCTTTCTCCCTCTCTTTGCTTTCCTAGTTTGAATGCACTCTTTCCTCGTTGAATGAACTGGCACGTAACAACTTAGACCTTGCGAACTCCCATGGACCCACTCCCATGAGAAAGTCTTGGCGCTCAAAATCAATGCCAAAACTGTATATCTCTACCTATTTAGGTAATTTCATTAACCAACTAGGCTTATCGTCGATAGACTGCGATATTGCCCATTGCCCGTGGGCGTTATGAAATTAGAGGCCCATCGCCTATCATTATACAAAATTAATATATAGGCCATTTTATGTACTTAACTAGCTCTTGGCAGTATCCCCTCTGCCAAGAGCCAACGAATGTCTTGGCAGCGCCAAAGGTGTCTCCACTTTAATGGGCATTGTCGCAGCGCAAGCGGAGTCCCACGGGAGTTGGCACGGTCTAGTTTGAGGAGCGGGAAAACGTTCGAAAGAGGGACGAGGGCCGAGCCGATAACAGATCTGCAAGGGTTTCTTACATTTATGAATCCTTCAATCATATAAATTCAAAACCTCCACATAGCGAGAAGCACTTGCATTCGTCAACGGAAGGAGGAGTTATGCTTTGGCCCCTGACAGCCCCATCTCCTTGCATACGACCCCTCTAAGGTTGGTTCGAAAAGTGAAAAGAAGGTACAGTTCAGTAAATTGTTCGCCAAGTCAAAGCCCCCGGACTCCGTAGGTACAAGACACGTATATATTGGTTTACATGCAATTTAATACTCTTCAGCCCGAAAGGAACGGCTTGAGTCGCCGCTGATCTCGGGCGGGCGCTGCTAAGAGGTGGTTCGAGCGTTTAAAAGGTGGAGATCAACGGTACTTTCTAAAGCAGCTTAATTGGCCAAAATCAGCTGACTCAGCTTCCATACAACGGATTTTGTATAAGAGATATGGTCAATTAACGATGATCGGCTGTAAACAATTTTCTGTTGAACTAACAGAGTGTGGTCAAATATCACCGAAGAATGATTATTCAGCGCCAGGATAATCGAGTGAGATTTGGACCTTGGCAAATTGCGACATCTCCCATGCGTGAGCGAGGCTAATCGACTGAGATTTGAACCTTGGCAAATTGCGACATCTCCCATGCATGAGCGAGGCTAATCAAGTGAGATTTGGACCTTGGCAAATTTCAACATCTCCCATGCGTGGATTTCTCTGGATTTGGGAAGCGGCGCACCATGTCTTTTACCACAGTAACAGCGAAAAAGTTTCATGTTTACTCTACGGGTAAACAAGAAACGACCACCCTATGATCCCCATTTCTACCTATGAGGTAAGAGTTAATGTCATTTAGATCAGCTCCTTGAAGAATGGGATCTTCATCGTCCAACATGGTACCAGCAGCTACCAACTCAGTCTGCGGCAAGGCGCATATCCATTCAACAGTGTAATTTGAATGGGAAAGCTCCCGACTATTCTCGTTTACGAATGATAAATGAAGATTTGGGTTATTTCGAAAGATATCTGAGCAGTTTTGGAAAAGCTTGCGTGGGTTCTTGGGGCTATAGTGGCATGAAAATAGGACAAATGAATCACAATAGAAAGCCGAGCGGCTATTTTGGTGTTGTGTTAATATTCAATTGAGGCTGAGACTGCCTAAAATTTGCTTTGCTCTTAGGATAAAGTCGAGGAGGACGTTTGGTGTCATATGATCTTAGTTAGGCTTTACTGAGTACACTTGAAATTGGTCAGCTTCCTATAAAGTAATCCAGTATATATGAAACTTAGATGGTTTGTATAATTCTACTGTAGGTAGAAATCAAAGAGGATACCAGAGTCCAAGATGAAGCTTGGTTTATTCTCTACCTTTCTTTCAATCGAAGTCGAACTTGCTTCTTTGGCATATATATTATTATTATAACACTTGTTGGATGATCTCATCTCCCATTGTCTGCTTGCAGACTGAGCAGCTTGTTTGTAAGACACAGCGTATAATTACCCTACTCTTTGCTAGATTGAACTACAATTATTCTTCTTCTTCTTCTTCTTCTTCCTCCCCTTCTCCAGTAACCGTAACAACACTAAATGTATACAACACACCGCCATTAAGATGTTAGAATTATGACTTTATATGATACCAACTTGCGGCATTCGGATTGCAAACCGTGCAAACCTATTGGTGGTTTCTCCAGGTGTTCTAGTGGCAACCCGATACGGACCGTGGACGGACCGTGAACCGGCATCGAAACCTACACCTCTCTTGTTGGCCGACCTTTGATCGTAATTGAATTTTTTTTTAAAAAATTTGTAAAAGTATGTTAATCATTACTTAGCATGATTTGATATCTTATTTGCTTTCCAATTGCTCAATTTAAAGTAGATGTGACTAGATCTAGGGTAGTAGTAGACTTCATGTGATCGGCTAGATCGGCTCCCCCGCCCGATACGGACCGTCCATCGGAATCAAGATGACTCTCGATTCGTAGATAAATATTAGCATTCGCACGAAGAGAGAAAAAGAGAATTTTCAATTTCAATAGCACATCTGTCAATCACGTTCTGAAATTTGTAAGGTCTTATTCGAAATGACCTCGAGCAATCCCTCATACCTTATTATCGGCGCGGGTGTCTTTGGTGTATCAACCGCCTACCACCTCATCCAAAAGTATCCTAATGCATCGATAACTCTGGTTGATCGAGATGCATATGATGCCGAGTCGCGCGTGGCTGCATCATGGGATTGGAACAAGGTTATCCGTGCCGATTACGACGACAAGGTCTACTGTAGACTTGCTCTAGAGGCTCAAGAGATTTTTAAATCCGACCCTCTTTGGCAGCCACACTTTCACCAGACTGGGGTTTACTGGAATTGCCGCAGCGACTACGCGCAAAATGTCATCACAAACCACAAGGAACTTGGTCGCAATGATGATATTATTGCTCTCCCTGTTGCTGAAGCTAGAAAGCTTTATGGAGGAATTTTTGATAACGCTGACTACACCGGTGTCAAGGAGGTTCTTGTGAATAGGGCTAGTGGTTGGGCTGCCGCCGGAGACGCTCTTCGGGCAGTGACAAAAAGGTGCTTAGAATTGGGTGTATCATATGTCACTGCATCTGTTACTAACCTTGAATTCGATGGCCATGGGTCTTGCACCGGTGTAAAGACACGAGCTGGAAAGACATTGTCGGCCACGCATGTTATCGTCGCTGCTGGGGCTTTCACACCGACGTTGCTGGAGTGGAGTGCTGTGAAGAGCGGCAACTCTGGGCTACGAGCTGGAGAGCGCATTCTTGCGGCTGGCATTACGACCGGAATGGCACAACTCAACGAGGAACAATACAAAAAGTTTAAAGACATGCCTGTTGGCTTCCAGGGCTACACACCCGCTGAAGGTACGCTTTCCCGGTGTATTGGTATGCAATGCCACTAACAATTCATAGGGAAGCCCTTCATTGGCACCCTTCCCCCTACTAAAGACCGAGAGCTGAAGTGGTGGGGATCTAAGATTTTTACAAACACCCGAGAGGTACTTCCGGGGCATTACATCTCTTCACCTCCACCCACGCATGACTACAACCAATGGAGGGTTCCTGGACCTCTCAAGCAAGACATCGTAGAGGCGAGGAATCTGTGGTATGGGCCCGAAAGTGCAAGATGGGAGATGACAAAGCACCGCATCTGCTGGTTAGTGACCCCCTGATAACGCAACGATTGACCTTTTTAACACTTGAGAAAAAAAGGGACGCTTTCACCACAACCTCGGACTTTATCATTTCGCCTCACTCTGCCTCCAAAGGACTATACATCGCCACTTGTGGTTCGTTCCATGGATACAAGTTTTTCCCCGTGCTTGGCAAGTACATCACACAGATGCTTGAGGGGGAATTGGCACCAGAATTGATGGGAAAGTGGGCATGGGATCGACAGCGACCTGACTCGTCCCAAAATGTGGAGTACCCAAACTCTGAGATGAGGCATTTACTGGAACCTGCAGCCAAGTTGTAGAGGAAATCGGATAGAATCTTCTAGCCAACTCAAACACCATCAGCGCACTTTCTAGAGATCATGAAAACTCCATTTTATGTGCTTGATAAGACACAATGTGATTTGAATTGATGTTCTAAACAATCAGTCCTATCACAAGGACTGTTTGGCATTATTGGAACGTTCTCTAGGACTAAGTGGCGAAATAGACCGTGGCTGCGTAGCTCTCTAGTTTATATCGATATGGCTTCTCGGAGGCCTTGGGTTCCTAATTTGCGGAATCATCACCATAATTGTCTAGGCCTTTATCGTCCCGGTATTTAATACTTTTTACATCAAAGATCTTATGAAATTGCTACTCCTAAATACACAAATAATTCAGCTATCCCAAGAGGATATATGCCAACACCATCACTAACTGCTTCGTCATCTACGGATTTTCTGGTTACGCCCCTCCCACTACCACTAACAACCTCTAGCACACAGAGGAATTTATCAGAGAGATTCGACGCTATTTAATGCGATAGGAGAAGATATGCCCTGCTAGTGATATGAATTACTATCCCCTACACCCTAAGGGGTTGAAATCCTAGCAAATCCGCATCCCTAGGAATTATAAAGAAGCAATGGAATCTCTATAGGGGGAGTAATGGCAAGAAGTAACACAATGATTTAATCAAGAAATTGCATGTTATTATAAAGGCATAGTAGGGGACAGTTGCATCCCTTCAAAATAGTACGATATTACTAGGAAAATAGGTGCATGATGTTAAATGCGATAAAGAAGACAATATTAACGTAGTTCACCGAGTGGTCCACCCTGAAACACATAGTAAAAACGATGAATTCCTCATTTCTATCTCACTAACCAACGCTCCTATTTGATTTAATTACTCGCCAACGGCAATTGATAGGCATTTTTAGTATCATGTATCAATGTTGAATAAATTGAGAACTTGCATTATTATGGTATCGAAAACACATCGCTGAACTCCAGAAATATATATATCTCAGTCACTAATTTACTAAGTTCCCCTAAACTCTAATAAGTGGCTAGGCACCATATAAAGAGCATTAGGCTATAAGAGAAAGCTTATATAGATAACCATTGTTGCAATATCATGTTGTAATTTATCGCTTTTACCATGTGTTTTGAGAGGGACCACTGGGTGGTGAAATACGTTATATAGTGCACTTATTCCATCACACTATCCACATACATTGTATGATCCCCATATACACATAACACAGTACATACGACCACAGGGTGTGGAAAACAGGGCTTCCCGTCCGCTCGGCCGTACTTGAGCCCATTACTCTGCACAGTCGATACTCAATTACTATATAGTTAGCAATTAGGCTCTATAAGTTTAACTTATATTTCACCGATCTTAGTTCCTAATTATTAGTAGATAGAGGATTTCTCGTAATGAGTCTATAGACCCGGATTTTCCTAACCTACCTATTCCGACTCCCGAGCTTCTAAAACTTTTCGTAGGGTTTTATATTGAATCATATAAAAAGTTCCGTCTTAAAATTCGGCTTATAGTCACTTTACTAGCTTTATGTTAAAGTGGAAGCGAGAAACTTTTCAATCATCGGTTTCGGGGCCATCTTCCTCGCCCCGACACCAGCCATCTTAGTTGGCGGCCAGATTATCCTGTCAATTGGCTCATCATTCCGGATAACTACTCGCAGTCTGGCCACAGCAATTGTACTACCCGACCATGTCGGCACTTTGTATTCTGTCAGCCATCGCACAGTCAGTCGGTGTGCTTGTCGCAGGTCCACTGTTCACCAATCTGTTTCGGCTGGGTATGCATCTCGGAAATGCCTGGATGGGACTGCCGTTTCTACAGGCATCACTCTTCTTCGTCATGGCCGTCGCTGCCATCTGTCAAATTCAGCTTGGACCGCCGGCTCGGGGAAACAACGACGAGGAGCAGGAACCTCTTTTATCGGCCTAGTGCTGATATTTGTCCATTCATTTCCTCGACCAACATCCAAGCGCTTCAACACGAGTTTGTGATGGCTGGGAGCCCACTATGTCCTGTGGCAGGGAGCTCCATCCCGTGGATTTCACCCAGTGATGAGCAGTCATGGCCCATTCTCTTGTTTGATGGGTTTGCATCACCTGATGCACCATCTGTCACCCTCAGTAGCTAGCTCTCTCTCTCCAACCAATCAACAACTCAACCATAATCACCACCAATATCATTACATTGAACATTGATCCCTACTCTCGTGCGTAGTGCATTCAGCATCCTGTCGCAAGAACTTTGGGGCTTCAGGGTCATCCAATTCCACAGAATTCTCACAATTCTCCTATACGAAACCTAAACAAAGTCTGATTTAATAATAAGACGCGAATGGATCAATTTGTTAGAGCGGCTGGACATCATCTTACAATCTCGGTTGCTAGATACAAAACTGGAAGTTCCGCAAAGCGATCCATTATATGGGGTATGTTGTACGTATATAGTATTGCTTTATGGTGCTATGATTTAGGCTGTCCGCTGAGCCTGATGTTTAGCTTCCGCGACCTGTTATATTGCATGACGCCTTATGATGCTGATGAAATCCCCAATTTACTTCCATGTTGAAGAGAATATATCATTGGCGGTCTCAAGCACCTTCTTCAGATGAGGATCGGAGGGAAATATCTGGAGAAAAACCCCTAGATCATATGTTGAGATCAACCTGCGCATCTGCTCCTGTGCTTGTTTCCCGAAGTGAACCTTCTGGATCTGCAGTACTAACAGCGCATTATCTTTTATCCTATCCTCGGGAGTCTGCTGCAAAATGTATTAGCCAATGTTTTAGGTAAAGGTGACCTTGTGAAACAGAAAGGGGAAGATTTACACATCCATCATCGTCAAGCGGGGAATAAATGCTGTCCTGGTTGCCATCCAATACTATTTCCGGCGTATGCAATAACGCAGCTGACACTAGATTTGATGTTTCTTGTTCAGATGGCGGTTCTTTTCTCTGTCCACAGCCACCCGTCGCTAGTCCCGCAAGGGTCAAGTCGAGCTCTAACAGTCCATTCGTGCCCTGCAAACGCCAACGTTAGTTATTTCTTTCCTACAAAACAGTGTACATGTGGACGTCGGAAACGAGCGAACCTGGGTTTCTGGATAGAATAACATTTCAGGGGGATTAGAGAAATTTGGCTGATCATTATTCAGGCCCGAGAGCTCGGGATATTGTTGGGGTGTATACAGTTCCCCTGGAATGGTATTGAGCGTCGAGCTTTGGTGTGAGAAGAAATGAGAGCTCGGGGGCCCTGGAATCAAGGACGGTACGGCGGTTTCTGTCCAGGTCTCTGTGGTAGCAATCTCGCCATAATGGCCGATCTGATCACTCGGGGAATAGTTCAAAACGGGTGGAGAGCTGTGGTCCTGATGTTGAATTGCCTGGGAATGCTTCTGTTTCTTACTCCGCTCCCCTAAATCTTTCATTTAGTTTCCAAACCAATTGTAGAATGCATATTACATACGAAACTTTTGTTGCGCCATGCGATTTTGGAGTCTTCTTCGTGTGTGATAGTCCATGATTGTAACCATAATGGCTCACTCACTGTATGGCCTAAAGAAGAGGGTGCATGTAACACCGATATCGCTGTGGTCTGCGAGTGATTTATCAGTACCTAGGTATCTTGTTTGCTTCCTGGTCCAGAGACTTGCAGGAGACCTATAATTGATGTAACCTTGACTTTGCCATTCTAATCCTTTGATGGCGCTAGACAGGCTATGTCGACAGTACTCTATTGGACGGAATAATCCACCCGGTCGCGCCTCATCGCACACGGACCCCAAGGAGGGACGGCCCGCCATCCAGCCTGATCTAAGCGTCATACAGGGGTAAAAGGTACTTCTTACCAGGAGGCCAATAGCTCGTTAGTAGTAGCTCCTGACAAGACTAGAGCCTGAGCCCGCTATCTCACCTCCTGTGTTTGTTAAGAACCCCTCAATGAATTACTCCATTGGTGCCGATCTAACTGCAGGTCTCTTTTCGGTGCCACGTCAGCCATATTTTGTGACAGGATAAGGAACGATAGAACTGGCATGAAAGCATGTGGCGAAGGATGGAATTTTTCTTGACCTTCCTCGAGCTTCATGTCTCTTTCTTTCCCTCTTGCTGTCCTCAGTTTAGTTCCCCTTGTACAAATGCACTTCTTCATCGGGACTCTGCTCCCGTCACATTTAGGGTGTGGCACTAATTCGACGCAAGGGAATGCACAAGATGAATACGAGACTAGCTGTCAAGGCTACCGTAGTGGAAATTGATTCGTGAAGTGCTAATTTGATCCTTCCAATGATGTTGCAGTGCTGAGGCAGGGCTTAGCGAAGGCCGTTGGCCACATCCATGACCGCTGGCACTAGCGGTGTTGTTTCACTGTCCAATCGGAGTTCCGGTTGGATTTCCCCAAAATAGGAAATTTAATGCGTTATAGGTATTCTACTTATAGTCAGAGAATTATCTTAGAACGACTTTCGGCTAAAAATAGTATATCATATTATTGTAACGGGTTAGACCCGCTTCCTACTATATGGCCCTGCCATATAGCCTTCCACTCTTGCACGCTTCCGTTCTGCCACCGCCTTGCCTGTCACCTCTATTACTGTCCCGCTTGTTTCATTCCTAGTTAGTATTGAATCAATTTAACTTCGACCCTTCACATTTCCTTCATCTATAAGCCACCACACTTCTATATTCTAAGTGGTTCCTTAACATATGATTTTATAATAAAGACTTGAATAATATATTAACTTCCCTTATACTATATGATGCTATATTATTTAATAATAAAAGTGACGACACCGATACATATATAAATAACAGTATTTTATCTGCACAGTCAGCAGTATTATGCAGCCGAAATAGGAAATACTAAGCAGAATCATGCTAGCCTGGGACTAGACTGCGACATCGCCCGTCCATGGGCACTAGGAAGTGTCCACGGCCACTCGATCGAATTCTTTCCCCCGAATATCCCCAGCCGGCTCCCTTGACTCCGGATATTAATTTATGTAAAGATTGGTACGACGGTTGTGATTTGGACGGTAATTTTGATTTCATAGCGTGGTTTGACAATATCCACTGGACTCAGGACCCTTTGTTAAATTTCACCTGACTTCTACACAACAACCATCTTTAGTCCAGTATATACCATCTCTAAGCAAGATCTGATCTTGTTCAAAAGATGGGTATTGAAACGCACATCAGAATTAGGCTTCCTACAACAACAGCAACAAGGCACTGCTTCTACAGAACAGAACCCTCGATCGCTTTCGAGGTTTCATGCAATGAATTGTTTTTACATGTACCCTAATATTTTCGACCGAATAAGCAAATTAGGAACGACTCATCGCATCAGCTAACGAAAGGTATCAAGAGATATTCAGTTCAATATGCATTCATAAGGCTATATGAACTCTTCAACAGCACCAACAATATTCGCAGTACCGACATCAAACCCGCCTTCATGTGCTCAGGTATCAACAGTGATGCTTCATAACCCTTCGAAAACTCTGATCATCATCCATGTTCGCCCAAAACATGTCACAATCAAAGTTTGCTGCTTGACTGTGTGCTCATTTACCTAGTTACAAAGGTTAGCACATTCTTGGATCAAGGGATTGAGTAGATATACTGACTGATATTCCAGGCCTCATCAGCTTCGATGCGCTTGTTGATATTCCAAGCCTCATCGGCCTCCGCGCGCTTGTTGATATTCCAGGCCTCGTCAGCTTCGGCGCGCTTGTTGATATTCCAGGCCTCATCGGCCTCGGCGCGCTTGTTGATATTCCAGGCCTCATCGGCCTCGGCGCGCTTGTTGATATTCCAAGCCTCGTCAGCTTCGGCGCGCTTGTTGATATTCCAGGCCTCATCGGCCTCGGCGCGCTTGTTGATATTCCAGGCCTCATCGGCCTCGGCGCGCTTGTTGATATTCCAGGCCTCATCGGCCTCGGCGCGCTTGTTGATATTCCAGGCCTCGTCAGCCTCGGCGCGCTTGTTGATGTTCCATGCTTCATCGGCTTCCCCACGAGAGTGTACAACGAGCCCCTGTGCTCCAATAGCCCAAGCACAGGCGATGTAGATAGTGCTGGCAAGATGCATCTTAGAGAGTGATCTTGATTCAAAATCAGGTTGGCGAAGGACTTCAGGATTTGGAACTGATATGTTGAAACAAGATGTTTGTCAAAGCTGATGTGTGGATGTAACAAATGGGCAACATTGCCAGCTTTTATATTTCTGTCTCTGGCCCTTTTTCCCAGCCCTATATTATTATTAAAACCGTGAACACCAGGAAAAGGCAGGTGATGACAGGATTTTCATGGTGTAGATGTCCAGTATCTCGCGCCAGGGTTTACCCTCTCATGGACTCGATCCAGACACCGAGCTTGGATGCATATTTAGGGTATTGCGCATACCTATTTCGTGCTTCTATGCATGCTTACTTTCTCATTTCTTATTCGCCCATACAATGTGGGGCATTATACAAGTGCCATTGATGCACCAATTAACTTAGCTGAAATTGCTCAGTCACATGTAGCCTTCGCTAGCCCAGAGCCCGCTGTCCCCTGTCTATAGCGCATGTCAGCGAGTGTATTATGCCTTTCCCTGCACGTAAGCTTACGAATAGCATTCCATTGGCCTGATCAGAGCTTCGGTCCTATATTACCCACCAGTATGATTATTATGGCCATGAGATTATTGACAATCGTAACAACTTTTGGATTCCATTTTTGATTTATTCACTTCTTATATCATTGAATGGAAGTCAAGCTGCTAGCACCACTCGACCTAGGTCTCAATGGAGAAGTATTCGAGTCTGAATCCTGAGAATAATGCCTCCGTGGAATCTTTGCTTCACGGCGGTGATGAAACTCGCTTGGAAGACGATGGCTTAGACAGCTTCACTTTCAAGCACCGCAATGGTTCCTGGCTCGAGCGACACAAAATCGCTATCTGCGTGAACGCTCTCTTATTATCGCTGAACGTGATATTAGGTTTCTTGTTTTACACCTGGCTTAATCTTCAATACTCCCATTACCCATTTTTCGAAGAGAGTGAGTGTTCTTGAGAGGGAAGTCGTGACTTTATCTAACACAGAGCTAACACCTACCCAACAGCGCCTGCTCGCGATGTTATCAGATATGAGGGGCAACAACTAGATTTGCTACCTGTGTATCTGCCCAATGGAACCTTGAATCCTGAAAAACCAGGACACTTCAACGGAAAGCCGACACCCCAGCTTGCCGAAGATTGGAAGAGCATCATGCAACGTACGGACGCTGTCAATCCTTTGATGACCTCTCGAGAAGCCCAGCTCCGCTAACTATCTTTGTAGACCAAAATATTCGTCTTCAGAGAGATGAACTTGGCCCATTCGCCCATGATGACAACGTCATCCAACTTGCCGATGGATCTGGTTATTTTGCTACGTTAGCGGTGTTTCATGGGCTGCATTGCCTGAAGAGATTCCATCACTACATTCATCGGGATTCTTACTACCCTAACATGACTGAAGAAGATGACGCGCGCCTTTTGTACCATACTGGTGAGTGAGGCCGGAGCAGCTAAAACTGAGCATTGTTCTCGAGGAGTTGATGCTTACCGATTCAAACTCAGAACACTGTGTTGATTGGTTGAGGCAATATGTACAATGCAACGCCGATACTACAGTCATCCCCTTCTACTGGGGAGCTGGGTAAGACATTATCACAGGTCACCCTATGCCGCCGATGCTAATATTTCAAATAAGACAAAAACACCCTTTGGCGGTTGATAAAGCAAAACATCAATGTGTCAAATGGGAGCCCCTCGAGCACTGGATGGCAGAACATTCTTTCGACGCCTTCGAGCAAGGCCTACTCGTGCATCCTATTTACGGTAAGAATACTTATGAGGCATGACTCTGGGTGCTGAAAATGCTAATTTCCTGATTTAGGCGACCCTTATACCGGAGAGAAGGCGGACACAATTGGAATCGCTTTAGGTGATCATACTCTGGAGGTCGGGAATGGTGGACATTCTCACTAGACTACCTAAAACTATCGTTCGAGAACTTTGAATCTAAGATATCCGACACTGATAACTCTGTTGAGATTTATGATACAAGTCAACGTAATTCAAAAGCGAGCGGGTCATCCAAGCGAGCCGCCTCCCTAGACCTGGCTGTGACCCTTTGGTGACACTGAGAGTCCATAAAAAAGACAAATAGGTAAAAAGCATCACTTTTCCACGTGATTCTTTTGCTCCAGATTGATTAGTGTCTACAATAACTAAAGCGTTGTCCTGAATAGGTAAGGCGTTGTATATGCGGCTTGCTGTCGGTCATAATGGGGGACCCTCAACGAACCGCAGAGAGTCACAGTCAGGCCCAGGCTCGTAGAGGTCCGACCCTCCCATCATGAGGGGCGGGCGGAGGGTCACAGCCAGGTCTAGCCAGAATGAATTTCCTATCGTGTCGTCAAGTTGATACTTCCTGCCCACTCTCAGAGATCTAGTAAAGAGGTTTTTTTTCCTTTTGTCAAGAAACTCCCACTCGTCTATTTTCTTTTGTAAGTCGTGTCATCACAACTCCCGAATTTCTGTATTCTATGGTCGAGTAAATGCTGAGCTGTTGGCGCATAATAAAGCCTTATGCCAGTGGTGAAAATTGTTGGCCATATCTAAAACGGTCTGGCAAGAAGCACTATGTAGATACTCAATTCCACCAAAGCACCCTGCTCCAAATTTTTCATCAAATGCATGCTGCTGTAAGCGCAGTAAATCCCGAATTTGCCATTTCTGGCTGCGGAGTACATCAAATCTATTCCATTCGTCTCTTCATCACCTGAGAGTTATTCCTGAAAAAGAAACAATGGACTGACTTGCTGGCTTTCGGATCGAACTAAGGTCACTCTTCCGGCATAGTGCTTATCTGCGATTATCTGCATGTGCATGCAGTGGACATCCACACTAGGATAATTCGGGTCTAATGCTTACAGATGTCTCCTGCAGTCAGCTGCATGGGTATATCACAGGTTCTTTTTAAAACAGGATACACACACCGGGCTTAGGGAAGTAGTACCTTTTCATCTGAGAGAGATATAAGCTTACGGTTTACTTGAAGGCTCGCCATCAGTAAAACCTTGCTCATACCCCCTTATCTCGCGCTAACTTAAGATCTCACGATTTGCAAGGGTAGTCCCTTAGATCCACTAGGGCGCTACTGTGTCTGTTTGGAAAGAGGGTGGGTCCATGCTTTGCCATATTGCATACACAGAGCGAGCTGCTAGCCAAAGTATTCCCCTCATCACTTTATCAGTAGTGATAAAATTGACCTGCACAACGCCCCTTCCCATTACGTTATTCTGGTCAAGATTCCAAGCCTGATCCCAGTGAAAGAGAAGCATTCCTAGGTGAGTGTGCCACAGAAGCTTTGAGCAGTGAGAACCCTTAAGAACGACGCATTATCGCGCTCATTGCTGATTGCCACTATATTCAGAACTCTTGCACAAAACCAAAGTGTTTTTCTGTTTGTTTGTTTTTTGGCTTCGAAACCTTGCTTGCTGTTGCCCTTGATAATAGTCTATCCTTGGGACAGAACTTGATGTAACCACAGCGATCCAATCGCCTTCTCGCGGTTATAAACACGTTGTGCCCCGTACCATTTCAGATGGACTTGATGGAGATGCCTTTTCTTCCTAAGGGCAGACCTCCCTCTGCCAACATCACTGGTGACGAAGAATGTATCAATCCTACCGATCAACTGCCGCTGTACCATTCCGACCGACGCCACAGCCGATGCTTGAGTGCGGCAACCCGAATTACAACAGTTCTCCTAGCTTCTTGGGGATTCATGTCCATCTGCCTTCAAGTTTTTCACCTGATTGGACTGCCTTCACCCAAAGCCGACGTATACAGACCCGAAACCCTGGGACCTATAATGAACCTGTGTGACTGTGGGAGCAGCGTCCAAGAAGCTCTTTCTAAGCATTGTGTGTACGATTCACTGGCTACAGCTTGGTTACCCCCTCACTGCCGGGACGACGAACTGACGGTGGAGTTCGACCGATCGGGTCCGAACTCCGATGGGTCATGGCCCTACTATGCAGATGCAAATGGGACCATCCCGATTGGAAAGGCACAGATTGCACTTCTTGGAGACAGCAAAGGTAGCTTCTGGAGCCTGAGAGACTGGCATATTGCACACTGCATGTTCTACTGGGAAAAGTATATACGAATGAGGGAAACGGGGGTGGTAATGGAACGGAGGTTCGATAGTGTCGCTCATGCGCGGCATTGCAGGCGACTGGTTATGAACCCGACGATGTTTCACAAACAGCTTTTGGAGGTGCCCGTGATGATGAGTTCAGGAATTAATGAAGTCAAAGATGGACATGAGCACGAACATCATCACGAGCAAGGGCAGACCTCGTAAGAATTGGGAGGCTGAAAATTTTCTATAATTTATTCTCTGATCTCTTTCGCCGCGCGGTGAGCATTACTATTCATGCGGATTTTGTGGGGAATTAATCCTGTATATAATGCGTGCCTTTTTCCGAACTCCTTGATCATTGTGTACATAGCTGTATATGGTGGAAGGGCCGCTGTGAATATCGACATCGCCAACTTCTCTGACACAATCATGCTGTGGGCCTCCCGATTTAGCGTGCATAGTAAATACAAGAAATCTCGGAGAAAACATAGTCGCTGAATATAGGCCTTGACAAAACCTGCAGACAGGAAAGGTGCTATGTAAGCGACCTTTTGGCGAGGTCTAGACTCAAAAGACCTTATGTCTAAGGCTAAGTTATTACATCGATAAAAGTGTTTGATCGGAATAAAGAGGGTTTGCATTTTTCGGAGTTCAACAACAGATCTTTCCTAAATAGGCAATTGATTGCGGTTGCTCCGAGTCAGTCCTTGAGGTAGCTATATATAAGTCGGCGCTGTATCCCATGGAATTAAGTAATCTTCCTCGAATGCAATCAAATTTACTCGGACACACAATATACCTCGCAAAGTATTAATGGAAACCAGCTTGTGCTTGTCCGACAATCGCCTCGGCCCTCGCGTCAGCATCGATTGTCGTGCCTTTGACTTTACGCTCTTATTTGAAGACATATTTTTCACATCTCTGCCAGCCGCAGTTCTCTTAATACTTTTACCCATACGGCTTTGGTTTCTTCGGCACGAACCGGTCAAAATCACCTCATACAGATTAGCGGTCTGCAAGCTAGTAAAGGTCCCTCCTTATACCTTCCCCGACTGTGGCTGATCTCAAGCAGTGCCTTATCGCCGTGTTATTTGTTCTCCAGGTTCTGTTTGCGGCTTTTCAAGCCCAAAAATCGGCGCTTCATACCCGGGCTTCCTTGCTAGCAGTCATACTCAACATCATAGCAACATTTGCAGCGTCATACGCCTCCTTCGTAGAGGACCAGCGATCTGTGAGACCCTCGGATCTCCTCGTGCTCTATTTCTCGGCGTCTAGCATTTGCAGACTGCCTCAGCTGCGCTCACTATGGCAAATACCATCCGTTGAAGTCTGTCGATATCTCTCGCTAGCCAGCTTCCTTTTGACGGTGGCGGTCGTAGCCCTTGAGTCTGTTCCAAAAATTAATATTCTGAACTCTCGCCACTATAGCAGTACCGATGAAGGAAAGGTCGGGTTTTGGAGCCGAAGCTTCTTTATCTGGGTACTGCCATTCCTCCAGAAAGGGTATAAAGAAGCTCTCGAAGTCGAGAATTTTCCGGAAGTTGACACGAATCTTCAAGGGCAATGCTCTGGCGGTAAACTTCGACAGTCTTGGGACTTTGCAAGCCAAAACGGTCATTATCGCTTAGTCAAAGCTGTGTTTCGCGCATACGGATGGGCTTATGTCTCCGCGATCCCCCCACGCCTGGCCTACAGTTGCTTTACCTTTACGCAGCCTTTTCTGATTACAGCAACTCTGAAATATATCGGAGACTCATCAGCGTCAGAGCCTAAGTTTTACGGAACTGGACTCATAGGTGCGTATATTCTAGTATATCTGGGGTTGGCGGTAGGTATGCATTCAGCACTGCGAATATAGCATGTCTCGCTAACGGTCGCAAAAAGATATCCAAAGCCGCATACTGGCGCCAGACATACCGTTTACTCACCATGATGCGATCTGGTCTTATTTCTATGATCTATGACCAGACTATCGACATGACTGCGGCTGATTTGACTGATTCCGCAGCTATTACATTGATGGGTACCGATGTTGAACGGATAGTGGCTAACTTGAAAAACTTGCATGAGGCATGGGCGTCTATTATAGAGGTGGGGATCGCGATTTGGTTATTAGAGCGCGAGATCGGGCTTGCCTGCTTTATACCTCTTGTCACCTCACTGGGTAATAATTCCCTCATCTGATTTTGACAGATATATTGGTCCAAGAGAAATTGCTAAGAAGCTTTATCTGCAGCATCCGTGGCAGGAATGGTTCCAGTGTCAAGCCTATCTGGACAGGCGCAAAAACAATGGATCGAGAGAGTACAAAAGCGACTGGAAGTGACAGCAAACACGTTAGGCAGCATGAAGGCTGTACAAATGCTCGGGCTTGGCGATGTCATTTTACCGCTGGTGTCACGTCTGCGTGAAATCGAAGTGAAAACTTCAGTCACTTTCCGGAAGTTGTTGATATGGCAGATTGCGCTCTGTGAGTACCCGAAACGCATGAGAGGGCCACTCGGACATGAACTGACGTTGAATTCAGCGAACGTGCCTGTTGTCTTCGCTCCCTTCGCTACGTTCACAATCTACGCAATAATATCTGTTGTGCGACACGATGGGTCAATTCTCTCTACTCAGGCATTCACATCCCTCGCTTTGATTTCTCTTCTCACAAATCCCCTGCTCATATTTTGCCAAGTCATGCCCGCACTATGGCAGGCTATCGCTTGCTTTGACCGGATTGAAGCATATTGTGCGAAATGCACCCCTTCATCCGCAAAATACGAAGACGAGGCTCAGCCTGTCCCGTCATCTGAAAAGTTTTGTCCATTTTTGATCTCATTCCAAGATGCGGACATAGCATGGTCCTCAGACAAAGATCCCGTGCTCCGCCATCTGACCCTCAATATTCATCATGGCATTACGATGATCGTCGGTCCTGTTGGATGTGGGAAGTCAACTCTGATTGAGAGCATCCTCAGTCAACACATGGTTAAAGATGGTTCCAGAACAGCCTCATTCTCAAGAGCGGCCTATTGTCCACAGATCCCGTGGATCACGAATAATACCATCCGGGCCAATATCATCGGATTCCTGGAATTTGACCAAGCATGGTATGACTTCACATGCGAGGCTTGTGGCCTGCAACAGGACCTCAGGGCTCTTGTGGAAGGTGACATGCATCTAGCTGGAAGCGGCGGCATCTCACTTAGTGGAGGCCAAAAGCAGCGAATTGTGAGTCATTCTGCATAACATGCAACTATCTTTGCACGTATTGATGAGTCCTCTCTTCTTATCTCTAGGCGCTAGCCCGGGCAGTCTACTCTAAGCTTGACGTTGTGATCCTGGACAATGTGTTCAGCGGGCTCGACTCAACGAGTATTGCTTTTATCTCGAACCGGCTTTTAGGCAAAGACGGCCACTTTAAAAAATCGGGGATATCGGTTATTCTCGCTATGAGTACAGGTACGTCTTGAGATGCCCTGAGGGCGGGTAATCCCTGTTGCGATGCGATCAAGGACCAGCTCTAAGACAACTTATAGATCAGTTGCTACTCCATGCAGATACAATTGTGACTATGAACGAGAGAAAGATCACAGATTCGGGGTCATACAGTGAGATACAATCTAGGAAACCAGGGATTGTCTCAAAGGTTCAGAAGCCAGCGGCGAATCCTCCTCTTGTAACGGTGGAGAAGTCAAACTTCCACCTCACGGTTGTCGAAAACAAAGATCATACCAGCGATGCTGTGCAAACAGCCGACAATAAAAAGGCCATGCGTGTTAAACGGAACGGAAATTGGCGCGTGTACACATACTACTTTCGGAGCGCAGGATACGGAATTTTGGTCTCCTTTTTGGCCTTCACTATTATTGAGGCGTTCTGCTCCAGCTTTCAAAGTCTGTCTGGTTTTGAGTCACATTGGTTTGAAGAAAGAAAAACTAACTTCTTCTAGCATTATGGATTCAATGGTGGGTTGAGGCAAATGAAGAGCAACCTAACAAGCAGCTGGGAATGTATCTCGGTGTTTACGGATTGGTATTTGGGTTGGCATTTCTGAGTCTCGTAACTGGCTGCTGGTACGTGTCTTAGATGCGATTTGTTTTCAGAGCTGACCGGAGATCGCAGGTTGCTTTTTGTTCCAGCCCTTAACAATACTGCGCTGAATTTGCATTCCGATCTTCTCAAAACAGCGCTTAGGTGAGCTATCATAGTCCAACATCCATACATTGTCATACTTATATTTACTATTGCAGGGCATCGATTAGCTTCTACCAAAGTGTGGACACGGGTTCAATAACGAATAGGTATTGATAATTTCACAATCTTCTGCCTCCGTTGTTTCTGATACATCTGAAATAGGTTCAGTCAAGATTTGGAACTTATTGATATGATGCTACCGATATATGCTGTCAACTGCGTAACTAGTATTAACCCTTCCCCGATATCAAGATGCTGGGGCTTACACACTCGGCAGATGTCGTTCATGTTTTTATCAACATTATTATCATCTGTGCCATTGGTAGATACCTGGCAGCCTCGGTCCCACTCTTGGGTGTGGTTCTATTCTTCATTCAGTCATATTATCTGCGCACATCCCGACAGGTCCGATTGCTAGACATCGAGGCCAAAGCACCTCTCTACACACACTTTCTCGAGACCATCCACGGCATATCAAGCATCCGAGCCTTCAACTGGGGGCTCCAGCTGCGAGAGAAAAGCCACTCCCTATTAAACCGATCGCAGCGACCGGTATACATGCTTTACAGTATCCAGCAATGGCTCATTCTGGTTTTGGATTTGACTGTTGGGGCGATCGCAGTCATTCTGATCGCCATGGTCACATCTCTAAAAGATCGATTTAATGCAGCATCCATTGGAGTTGCACTCAACATTTTACTGACACTAAATCAAACCTTAGCAAATGCCCTTAAGATGTGGACCATGACTGAAACCTCTATCGGGGCCGTCACGCGCGTCCAGCGCTTTATAGAAGATACCCCCTCGGAAGAACGCGGTGTGGCATCTTCAATTGCTCCTCAACTGCCGCATGACTGGCCATACCATGGTGAGGTAAAATTCACAGACGTTACGGCTGGATATGAGTATGTATCATCTCACTTTGGTGGGGCTATCTTTGTTATATGTACAAAAGCTAAGCTAGGCAGCCACTCAACTACTTCGATCCTTAAAAGTCTTACCATGACCATCAATCCGGGGGAGAAAATCGCCATTTGCGGACAATCCGGTAGTGGAAAAACATCACTTATCATGGCGATGCTCCAGATGCTTGACATTCAGTCCGGACGGATCGAAATAGACGGCAGGAACCTCACCGAGATTCCGAGAAGCACAATCCGCTCGCGCATCAACGTTGTCCCCCAAGACCCATTTTTTATGCCAGGCACCCTCCGCTTCAATCTCGATCCTCGCCAGTGCGTGATCGATGCGGAACTGGTCCATGCCATTGAGAAGGTGGGCCTCTGGGATCGAGTTCGCGCCAAAGGGGGCTTGGACATGGAGTTCTCTACTGCGGACTGGTCGGTCGGACAGAGGCAATTGCTTGCCTTGTCTCGGGCCCTTGTGAAGAAAAGTTCTCTGTTGATCTTGGATGAGGCTACAAGCAGGTATGTGCTAATATCGTTCTATTAAATTATGGATCTCTGGATTTTTATTGAGGTAGAAACTAATGATTTTCTTGTGTTAGCGTCGATTGGGAAACGGAGGCGATCATGCAGGACATTATCGAGAAGGAATTCTCTCAGCAAACTATCATATCGGTGGTACATCGGCATCGTTATATTCATTGGTTCGACCGGGTGATTCTGCTCAAGCATGGGGAACTTGTGGAGTGCGATAGACCTGAAGTGTTGCTGCAGAGGGATTCGGACCTACGAAAACTATATTTGGCTTTCCAAGAGCCGTCTACTAGTAGATGATCTTTGGTTCACAAGATCCCTTTTTCAGACTATGTATCTATCAATGGTATTTACTGGCAGCAAGTAAGCTCTGGTAACAGGTTTCTGTTTCTCGTTACGCAAGGACCGAGTTGAATTAACAATGAGCAAATCGGTAAGGTCTCGTATGGAGAATATGGCTGATCATCAAGTAGCTATCTGAATGCAAATCTTTCTTCTCTCTGCTCTTCCTAAATTAAAAGGGTTGCTTCTCAGTAAGATCTTCCGAGTAGACCCTATCCGAAATGGGATCTAGTGGCAATCTTCGTTGTTTCCGGTCGAAGGTAAAGCTATGAGTATTTCATTATGGCGTGTTCTAATATGAGATGTCTGCCAACCCTGGCTTAGAGAAAGCGGGGCATGGGAAAGCGAGGCATCTGAGAGTCTATATAAACAGAATGTTCGTCGGCTCTGCGATCACTGGGTTTGTGAAATCATTTGGGCAGAGTGGTCCGATGCCAGGTCGAGCAAGGTGGATGGTTGAACCCACCCCGTGTCAGAGGCGCAAATCCATTGAGCTTACTTCCTTGTCTTGGGGAAAAGTTCAATGATGCGATATTCTTGAATTATCAACCGCCAATCATGCGCTTTCAGAATTAGTTCCAGCATCATTTAAAGGGAATACTTATGCGCACGGTTTTGCGGCTTTACTAAGTTGATTTGGCAGGGCCCCACGAATGGCTCCGGGTCCACTGTAGGGAATACCAGCCCAAGAAGCCCATTGGAGGATTGGGATCGTCGCTCAGAGTCAGCGCAATGCTGGGTATATGTGCTCTTCATCCGGAGTGTCAAGGTATTGTATACCGTGCCAGCGATAGTTATATGATTGGTCAGAATGAAAAGCTGCCGGAAAGGACAAACAACTCCGAGCTTGCAAAGGAGAACTACTGGGTTCTCATGCTGACAGAACCTCGAGCGACGGCATAGTTTGCAGGGAAAAGGCGACGCTTTGCAATGTATCATTTTCTAATTCAATTAGTCTCTTATTGGAAAAAGAAGGTCTTATTGGAAAAAGAAGGAACTCTTCCACTGTACGGGCTTGTTATTGAGCGTCACCTATCGGACCACTATAAGCTTGATCGACTGGAACAAGTAAGAGAAACTCTTCCGCTTGGGCCGCTGCTACGGCGGCCATATACCTCGGTATCCTTGTCATTCTGTACCTAGGCAGTCTTGTGTAAATAAATTCCGACCTAGGTAAATGCCCCGAACAGCTCCACCTAGAGACTCATAGTTACATGGGTCCTGCTGCTTCCATCTACACGCAATGTATGCCCAAGTTCTGAGCCAGCTGATCTTGCCGCCTACCATTTTTCACAGCCTGGTTTGCAGATCGGATGATTCCGTAGTGATTGGATGGTTCTTTGTACCTTCATACGGGACTTGAAAGTAGTCTGGTGCGGTCACAATGCATAAATATATAGCAGATGAATGCCAAGGTGCCAAGGTTTTTGGGGGCGCGGATCGACGCGGGATCATCCTACATCTCCAATATGGTTTTTCTGACCCTCCCTCTCGGGATACAAGGGATGGTCATTCCTCGTGTATCATTGATTAGAGATCTGGCCGCTCTGTGGCAGGGGCAGTCATGCCGGTCAATCCATCGCCTGTGCGATATGAAAACACGCGAGCGGTGCTACCAGATCCGTGTCGGCCCGGAAGACCACAGCATCAACAAGACGTTCGACCTCGTGATGGAGATCCTCAAGAGCCCTAAGCTGGGAAACTATGTACGGGAGATCGTGCAGACTAGACAGCCCAGCAAGGAGCGCCACTACGTCCAGACGGCAGAGCAGCGGAAGCTCAGTGCGGGCGATAGGGCTCTGCTCCACGCGGCTGTGCAGAACGCAGGTTTTGCCGGCGCCCAAGAAAGCGCGGTGCTCAACATGCTCATGCAAAACAGCACGGACCCTCCAGGCCAAACCATTCCTAGGAATCCTGTTGGATTTCCAAAAACCGCTTATGGATCCAAGTAAGAAAATCAACCCCTTATTAGTTGCTTAGCCTGGCTCACCAGACGAGCAGCCATGGTCACATTCATGGGACCTTCATTGCGCAGGCGTTGGCCGCGATTCTCATCTCAGTGTCACCCAATCTGGAGTCCCTAGTGATGACACAACCTTTCAGTCTATTTCCTGGATTTGACAGGGGTAGCGAGATACCAGAAGAGGATAAGGTTCATTTCCCCCTCAAAGAACTTCTCCGTCGGGCCAACGCAAACCCGGCGAATACTCCATACCTTCAAAATCTTCGCAAGGTGTACATGATAGTCGACGATAGACACTCGCATGGCCATTATTACATGGCCATCGATTTCCTGGAATGCACAACCTTTTTCGACCGCCTCCCATCTATTGAATCCCTGAGCACCGATGCCCTCTGCGATGATGACGAATGCTACGCGCGCGTATTACTCGAGCCCAGATCGTCCAATATTAGCAGAATCCATATCCATCACTCTTCCCTCCCAACCAAGTTTCTTATCTCTCTCGCTCAGTCCTGCAAAGTACTGCGAGAATTTCACTACACCATCGGTGGCCGGTGCATTTTAGGAGGTTGGAGCACGCCGTTCAATGCCAAGACCTTCATCCAATCAATTTGTCCGCACAAAGACACATTGGAAGTCCTGGACATCGACGCCGAGCATGAGATGGTCTATTTCTGCCCACCCTTTTTTGATCAGGGTCGGGTTGACGTGGAAATTGATAAAGACGCGCTCCCAAGTGATGATGAGGGGGATGAGGATGAACGCCAAGTACTCCGGTCCATCTCGAGTAATAGCTGCTCACTGAGGGAATTCAGAGCCCTGAAGCAATTGAGTGTGGGCATCGGCTTTTTGGTATATTTTGCCATGGGTGTCAGGGAAAATAACGAGCCAAGACAACCATTTCTGCTACCAGGGGCTCTCCCTGATAGTCTGGAATATCTTTGCATTCGGGGGTACGAGAAAGGGAAGTGCGAGGTGTGGGATACACATATTGATGCCTTGGTCTCGGCCATTGACTCGGGTTTATTGGGGATCAAGGAGATCACGGGGATTGAGGAAGTCATTCCCAATGCCCAAGATTTGGATGATACAGGCAACAACGAAGACTTGTTGTGGACTCCGACATATAGTGTTCACAACTAGGCCACGGTCTTTCCTGAACCAGAGAATTCTCAAAATATTATCTCTCTTTATAGGCCCATATAACCGCCTGTGAATTTCTGTTAGGTTCGGGTACGCGGATAGTTGCTAGACACGATCTCCTGGCATGATTTTGGTGCAATAGGCACTAACTTCCGACTGTCCCTGTGGCCTCGTATGGAACCCCTACCACATTCCGGTCACTTGAGACTTCCTTCGCTAGTCGCGCTATCCACGACGGTATCCCTTGATCCGAGATTTTTTGTGCATAACATTTTGGGTAACTACACGTGAGATTGGTCCAGAACATGCCGTTTTTTTCAATACTTTTCAGTGAGCATAAATTGAAGCAGAAGCTATTCCACATTCTAGATTTTGCAAGTACTTAGAAATCGAAGATCTTTTGCGAGCGGCATTTTTACTTGATTCGTAAAGTCAACTATGGTATTTCTATGCTGACAAAATAGGGTACATCGCCTCGAATAGACAGTCCTTCATCCTTCTCTTGCAATGTCCGGTAGCCCTGCCAGATTGAGTCTCGAAGGGTGATTCCAGCCATCGATTACGCTACTCAGCCTCTCCCGGGATAATTCCAATGCCTGTTCGAAAACTCGCAGCCGGGATAGCTGCTTGTCGTGGCGAAGCTGAAGAAGGTCCCTCTCTTTTCTCAGTTGCGCACCAACTTCCTTTAAAACAAGGTTGTTCTGCTCTAGTTTCTGGCCATCGATGTGTTTGGACACGCATGACTCCCATACACGTCGATAGATTCCAATAAGTCGAGCTGATGGCTCGGTCACCAGGGTATGTCTTGTTTCAGCTTCCTGCTGCGAAGGGGAGGGCTGAAATGGTCAGCCAAAATATTTGAAGACGAATCGTCTCACTTACCAATGGAGGGACGTGATCAGAAGTTTCCTGCGATTTGTCTTTTTCGCTAAGGTTTGGCAATTCACTGGGCTGCTGATCTCCTTCAATTTCCTGGTCTAGCGAGCTGTTTTGTACGTCCATTTTGTCCGCAGGAGAAAGTCAAGGGTGTGGACAATACCATTTCTATCAGGCCTTTGTGTTTCTTGTAGATTATGTTTATGGACTGGGTTTACAACCACCACAACGGTCAATCGAAGCAGTCAAATTCTGACTGGAGTTTTTTACTTTTCAGCGGACTGCTGACAGTGCATTCAACAATAGGGATAGTTAGTCGGGGAAAATGATCAAGCCTCACGATGTTGAGGGCCAGATATGAACGCTTGTTAAGAATATATATTTCAATCATACACCTCTTTCCCTTTCGTTGAACGTCTCAGGAATCCAATAAATGGAATATTGTAGAACTTATAGTCATCAAGAAAAGAAGTTCAAAAATAAAATAAAATAAAAACTTGATGTGTGTTCATGGTCGTAAGTTCGGAAATTGAGTGTTAACAACGCTGGGCTAAGCTTCAACGGGTTAACGGGTCGAGCACATCCTACTGTGACCTCGCTTTCCGCAGTCTGGCCGGACAAACCACAGCTCAACATAACCACCACCACACTAAAGCGAGGCTAGGAAAAAAAGTCCATGATTCCGACTATGAAATTGTAGGCGCTTTTCGGTGATCCAACGTGAGTCACCCACAGGTGAGGTATCATAACAAAAAATATGAGCCTGTCATTGCGGATTGAATAGCAAACCAGTGCCTCAATTTCAGCGAACCGTGAAGGATTCAACAGTCAGCCAACGTTTCTTGACCGACTCAGCATCCTTTTTCTCATCACCAATCGACTCTTATCTCTGGCTGAGGATCTAAAGGCATCAAAATGTCCCTGAAAATAGTTACGGTAAAAAGAAGACACCTTTTTAACAGGCCTCAATTAAGAGAGTTGTCCCTCTTTGCGTTCTACCAAGCAGAGCACTTACGGAACAGAAGAAGCCGAGAAGCCTATAAATACGCCCTCTACCCCCAGAAATTTGCTCTACAATTTATTCTCTTGACTACGCAAAGTCGAGCAGGTTGGTGTATGAGCCACTTGATAGGTTCTTCCATTGACCCAGTACTGAAATTTCCACTGCACTTACGTTTTTAGAATACATTGTAGACCAGCAAGTCAGACAGTGCCTGTGGGAGATAAAGGTATGATTCCCACCAGATGTACTGCCATTCACGTCAGTCGATCAATGAAACGCCTTTTGGGTTAGCTGCTCAAGGTGTCTATGCAAAGATGTCTCGGCTATATCAGCCGACTGAGCTGATCTACTGTGCAGGCTCTGTGTGTATTCCCAACAGAAAGCACGAATATCTGCGTCGCAGGTATGTGAATCTTAGCCTGACATTGTCTGAATTCTACTGATCCTGAAGACGATGCGATTTAAATAAAACCGAGGACATCGACCACAATGCACGAGCGCAGGGACCACAGCTCTTTGCCGTCTCTGTGTCCCTAGTCTTGCCACCAGAACATGTGAGTAATAGATTACTTCGCTGATCTACAAGCTAATGAGTGACAGTGAGCCATTGACATCGCACCAGGGCCCGAAGGAAACAGCATCCCGCTAGTGCCCAATACAAAGCCATGGCCTACACACTATTCTTGGCCCCGTCGCTCCAAATTACGTAGCATACCCCAGGTGGGGTATGTGAATCAAACAAGCGGCCAAACAAAGGTGCAAATATCCGATTGCGAGCTTCACTGCATGGAAGCTTAGGACGTCCATGCTTTCTGGTAATGTGAGTGATTTATCGCGTCCTCTGCTGCGCTATATCAGTCATTTGTGAGAGTTTTTGTGCTCCAAAACACGAACACTACTACGGATTTTTTTGCCACTGTACATAGGAGCAGCCCATCGCCACTGTGAAACATAACTGTTGGGAGTTCTATCGCCGGATCGGAGATCAGAAGGCCAGGGTGGCACTACGACGCGTGCTCCATCACGTCTTCCGTCCTCGACCTCATCGCCCTCACACCCATGAACGCCGGAGTGTATGAACCTCTCGCCGTCCCCATCGCGCGGTCTTATCCCATTAATGAAACCAGCTGTGGGTCGAGAGCTTAGTCACAATTATTGCAAATTTTGGTTGGCGTAATGTGTCAGTTTGAAAATTTTGTGATACGTTCATCTCAATTGATTTGCCAAGGACATTGGGACTTTTCTCTCCTGACTAATAAAATTGTCCGGTCATGGGGTTGACCGGATTCCCATTTACACCTATGAAGATAATTCTACGTCAGGTAAGTATCACCAGGACAATTGAATATTTGGCAGGCGCTTCAGAATATGTATTTTCTAGTGTAAAGTAACTTTTGGTTTCCCAGATAACTGGGATAGACATAACTTTGCATCATTGTACGACGAACACAATACCACCCTTTTAAGAAGAGTACAACTTCTTCTCGTGGCTATGAAGACCGTGAACATTACCCTCGGTCTGCGCGCTAGCACTTCTCATCTCAAAGCGAACCTGTCCATTGTTCACACCGTTGTGCAGGGCATCAAGATCCTGAACACCGATATCCTGGAGAGAGTGCTGGATACCAGCAACAAGGTAAGGCACGTATTGAGTGATGGAACCGCGGTCGATAACAGAGCCCGCAACACCTTGCGCAACCTTGACCTTGTCGTTCTCAGAGAAGTAACGGGAAGCGCCAGCGTTCTTACCGCCGCCACTCTTGCCCTTGTCCTCCATAACCGCGATACTGCCCATACCCCGGAAGGCCTTGACCAGCTGGCCTTCACTGCTAACGTAGTACTCGCCAGGAGACTCGGTAGTACCGGCAAGCAAGCTTCCCATCATAACTGCGGAAGCACCGAGTGCAAGGCCCTTTACGATGTGTCCCAGGTTCTGGACACCACCGTCGGCGATAGTGGGAACGCCGAAACGGGCGGCGAAGGCAGAAACACTGCGGACGGAAGCAGCCTGAGGGCGACCGACGGCCATGACTTCTTGGGTAATGCATGCGGAGCCACTGCCCATACCGATACGCAGACCGTCGGCGCCGGCAGCGATGAGTGCGGCGGCTTGCTCGCGGGTAACGATGTTACCGGCGATGATATCAATGTCCGGGAAGGTGGACTTGATCCACTTGATCATGGCAATCTGGTACATACTGTTTCCCTGGCTGCTGTCGACGACGACAATGTCTAGACCAGCGTCGACAAGCTTCTGAAGGCGGACCTTGTCAGCATTGTGGGTGCTGATGGCCGCGGCGCAAAGCAGTTGCTTAGATGGAAGCTTCGACGCGAGAGGGTAGTGGATGTTCTTCATCAGGTCACTGCGGGAGAGGAGGGAGACCAACAATCCATCCTTGTCCACAATGGGGAGCTTGCCCTTCTTGGAGCTGCGAAGGACTTCATTGGCTTCAGCCAGGGTGGTGCCCGCAGGTGCGGTGACGAGGTCAGTTGCCATAACGGCTGTGACTGGATCCTCGGGCGTCTTGTGGAACTGTATATCTCTGCTAGTGACGATTCCGAGAAGCTTGGAGTGGAGAGTGCCCTTTTCTAGAAGCGAAACCAGTCAGAACCCGTCAATAACCCGAATGATAGCAAATAGATGTGTCTTACCAGTCACTGGGAATCCGCCAAAACTCCATTTGGTCTTCAATTCCTTTGCCTCCGCTACGGTTGTGCTAGGAGACAGAACGACGGGGTCGAGGATGAAGCCGTTCTCATAGCGCTTCACCTTCCTGACCATCTCAGCCTGGTCATCGGGCGAGCAGTTGTTGTGAATAACTCCCAGACCACCCAGAAGAGCCATGTGGATAGCCATGTTATGTTCGGTCACTGTATCCATAGGGGAGGACAGGAGAGGGGCCTTAATGGAGAACCGCCGGGTGACCTTGGTCTCCAAGGAAACGTCCGCTGCCGAGAAAGCTTTGGGCGAGATTAGAATACATGGCTGGCGTGAATGAGGGTCAGTATCTTACTGATAGAGCCTGGCAGGATGAGGAAGTCATTGTAGGTCAAGGCTCCGTGGTTGTCAGAGTCGAGAAGGGTATCGACATGGAGACCATCTCCGGAGGAATACTCCTTAAGGACCTCCAAGGCCTTGGTGTAGTCCTGAATTTCGACCATTATTTATGTGGGGACGTAAGATAGAAGAGAAACAGTATGAAAATTTTTGAGGGGGGATAGTTCCCAAAAAAAGTCAGAGGGGCAGGGGGGGAGGGGTGCCTTTTTAACAGGGGGCCAAAAGTGGCATGCAGCGAAACGCCTCTACGATCTTTGCTAGAGGCCCTTTGAACCCGTGGGTTTAACTGACTAATGAGCTTGTTATACGCTTGTAACATGACGCTAGCAGGGGGGTAAAGGAGAAACGATGAAATGCGAAACTAGTCATATTTATAGATCGTCGGTGTGGAACAAAGGATGACTCGTGATCTGCCTGCGCCATACCTAAATGGGGAAGGACACAGGTATTCCGACCCATAGCCCCACACTACCCCAGTCCCTAGAAAGAACATTGGTTGAAATTTTGGAATTGTGACTGACTAAATACGCCCGGGTTGTCTCCGAGGCCCGGACACCAGCCTTCGGCCCCGCTTTATCGAAGCTTGCGCGCCGCTAGGAACCTTGGATGATGGCAGCCTAGACTTTCAAGGTTGGGGGCTAAATTGTAGAGCTGTAAACGATACGATATCAGCACTGGTTTCTCATATCGTCAATCGGCACCGTCAGCTTCGAAGCCTGCCGATATCGTATCGGCAAATCATATTATCGTCGGCGAGATATCGTCACCGGTAATTGGACAATAAGAGAATAGCTCCTGGTCCTAGATATACAAAACTTTACTGCAAAGAGAATGTAAGCTTAGATACTCGTTAATTATGGCAATCCACTTCCATTATGTAGTCCTACGTTGTGTTGTTGCCGTACTATGTGGCTGGATATTTATATATTTATCAACTAACTCTGCTACTGCAAAGTACATGTCTAATCCTTTTTAAGTTGCTTCCATCCCTCTGCGCATACGTATATATATATTTACTTCAGTGGCTTTTATCTGCAAACATACTATCATATTACCTGTTTTATTTTATGGCTATGGCTTCCTTCTTCCGTTATGCTATATGGCAGAATATCCAGAGATCATGGTTCAACGCCATTTTATGGTTCAACTCTATTTAGACGCGATGCGTCTGAGAGACTGGGACGCGTGCCCCGACCTCTTCTTCGTTGACAGTGACCCATTCTTCCAGAAAATAACCAACTCCACATATGACTCTTCAACCCTCGTTCTACTGAACCCCATATCGACAGTGAGCTGTAATCAGCAAGTCGTATTCATCCGTACTGCACCAGTGACCCGGTGTGTCCCAAACAAAATGCGTACCCGGCAGAAATGCCTCGACTACCGAGTTCTGAATGACGAGAGCGATGGAGAGTCTTTGTCCGAGGGTCAAACCTACCAATCAAGTGAATTAAGCGAGTCGCTGAGTAATCTCACACGTACTATCCTAACCTGTCAAGAAGACGCGGTGATCCTCGCCAACATACCAGATTGTGAGCTCCTACCTTCTGAGTCTGTGTCGCAAGTGCTAGTATCCCAAGAAGGCTCAACAGATGCTGGTTCTTCAATCACAAGCCACGTATCCTCTCGATGCTCCAACCGGCCAGCGCCTGCTACAGAGTGGATCTGGGGGTACTTCGAGACTACAGCTGTTGATTGTCCATGGGTTATCAAGAGGACCAACAAGAGGCGGCTGGTCGACCGAAAGATTTGCTGTATGCATGTTGCATGTAGACGAGAAAACGGGAACACGCTGTGACTGGCATACGTCAGATTCCCAGAGGCAAAATACAACCAGCAACATGAAAACCCACTTGGCAAAGCATGGAATTTACCGCCCGACCCTCAGTATACAGCCAGCGAAGAAGGGACCAGACATTCGGAGTTTTATGGGTGGTAAACAGAGTCTCACCCATCAAGAGGTCTTGGAAAGGAATGCCATTCGCTGGATCGTGACTGATATGAAAGCCTTCACCACTGTCGAGTCTCCAGAGTTTCAGCAAATGTTCCGAGACATTCCTGGGATTGAGCCTTCTTTCACTTCTCGCCACACCTTGCGGGATCGAATCATGCAAGAGTTCGCCATACAGCGCACTAACCTAAAGAATGAGCTGGCTTTGACTTGCAAAACTATTGTCTTATCGCTGGATATCCGGACAAGCCAGAATCATCTTCCTATTTTGGGGATAATTGGTCATTGGCTGACTGATGAATTTGAGTACTGTTCAAGAATAGTATCCCTCATCGACCTTCAATCTATTTCCGTTCTCCCTGCATTTCTCCAGGCCCGATGGCCAGTCTTTCTCAAACCCCCGCAGAACTACGATTACAAGAAGGGGATATTTGAGGTGAAACTGCGCGATGATTTCGATACCCTCGATGAGGATAACAAGATACATGCAATGCGCGAGTGGTCCCAAGCAAAGTTGGCAAAGGCCGATGAGATCCCAACCTTGCTTGAGGATAAACCAGCGCATAGGGCTATGAACGTACCCCGTGTCTTCCGAGAGTTATTCCTTCGATGCGGGGAAGTCTCCGAAATTGGCGTTCTCCCGCTTCGTGCGTGCTTGATAGAACTCTTTCAGAATTGGTCGGACCTTGGATTTTCTGGAGAATGCCCTTTATCTTTTACGCAGGAGCAGGTCGATACGCACGATCGGTAATTCTCTGAGTATCAAGCTTGGTATAAGATTCAGGCTCTTGCGTAAGAATGCCTTGACACTGATGCGGAAGGATGGGTTGCACCAGGATTGGATGTGAATGAGAAGAGGACGCAGAATGAGGAATTGTTGACTATGTACATTGAAAGCGTTGCTGGGGGGAAGTCCGCAGAAGAGGCGAGAGCCATGTGGCCTTTCCCGGTCAAGGCAGGAGTATGATTCAGGGTTTGAAACAGCACGGTACGTATCTTCATTTAATCCTTACGCATTGAACTAGAGAACGCTGGCTTGAATAGGTAAAGTATTCCATTCATGGTTTGAGCTCTTCGTTAGAAGAGAACAATTACTTGAAGTTGCTTTGTCACACAAGGGAGTATCGGTCGACCATTCGTCTGCGTCGAGGTGGACCATATCGCTCCTTTAGCACACATTTCTCGATGCTCTATAAGTGATTGACAATGATGTCTAATACATTGATACAACTAGATAACATTGAACAAGTTTTGAACTGCAATACGTCCTTTTCCTCCATGTTGGACGTCACTTGATCTGCAACCAGTGGGTATTTCAATGAATTTCCAGATTTTCATACAATGAGCATCCTTCAACAAGATAATTGATTGCATCTTGATCTGTTGGTAGATGTTTGGATCTCACAGATCAACCATAATATCTCCTCCGGCGTTCCAGAGCGCAGCTTGGCAGCAATTCGCCAAAGGGCGACACGGAAATGTAACAGCTCGGCGGTATGAGCCTTGCATCTCCGATCACGCACTGGATCATACAAGCACTGGCGATTGCCGAGAAACAAACACAAATCTGTGAGCGGTCTGGAAATCGTGTTCGAAATCTACTGTAAGTAGATGAACGAGTGTCCTTTATCCCCAAGCGTTTCGACAATTTCTTAGTCATATCATGGCCTGTCAAGATCTCTAGAATAATCAATAACGCCATAGACAGAAACCTGGTGTTATGATGCTTCCAGTTGGAGTTATGTGCAGATGCCAAGATGCTGAGCGTTTTAGGGGAAACGGTACGATCCAATGATGTTCTGCTGTTGTTTAGCTGAAGGGGTTAATGCAGTCTTCGCGCGACTTGGGTGATTCTCACCTAGAATCTCACCCTGTCTATAGCGCACTCACCCTTGTCACCCCCGGTCGCGCGACCGTAAAGCGGCGCTCACCCATTTCTCACTTTCATATCTGCAATCAGTAACTTTTACTACATTTTTTATTCTTATACATATTCTTGTACATACGACCATAGGGTGTGGAAAACAGGGCTTCCCGTCCGCTCAGCCGTACTTAAGCCACACGCCGGTGAGTTAGTAGTTGGGTGGGTGACCACCAGCGAATCCTCACTGTTGTATGTTTTTTGATTTCTTTTTTGATTTGGCTTCTGTTTAGAAGTGGTTATTATCTATAACTACATAATTAGCAGCTTTAGTTAACTAAGTCTCTTTTTGTTCAAAAGAAAAAGTATGGGAGGATGCCCATCGAAGGATCAAATTCAATCATTGAATTTAAGCACAACATCTTAATTTGAAAAAGAAATGATTCAGTTGCCCTTTTCATTGGTCGGAGATCTAGTGCATCTCTGAGTCTTCAATTGCACCCAACCCTGTCGCAGTAGAGCCATATCAATGTCCGCGAAATGAGGCTCCACTTATCTCAGAATCGAATTTTGTCTCTGTAGGCCGCGCAACTTTCGTTTGTTCTTTGCATTAATCTGCTGCCATGGCTTGCCATTTAAACTATCTGAATTATGTTGGGGCGACTGAGTTGGTGCCTTGGCTCTAGTGAGTGCGAGGGCGTACCGCTTACATCTTGAACACATAATCATATTTCCAGAAAAAAAAATCAAAACATTCCCTGGTTAGGGGGTGGTTCCATATCTTTTAGTGCTTTCCCTATTGCCTGGAATGTGGCAATCTGTCGTTCCTGTTCTTCCTGAGGCAGAGCAGCAAAAGTACTTGTTTCTTCGTCCCACTTCCTCACACAGTCCACATTCCAATTGCACCTCTCGACCTCTGCAAATATCGGGTGATAGAATCGCGGGTGGCGGTTTGGCCACGCGGATGCATGGTAATGGTGCTTGACCAACGCCATGCGCGAATTATGGCTGCCCGAGTCCGAATGACCTTGCCCAGCGGCGAAGGCTTCCACCGTGAGAATCAGAAACCGCCCAACAACTTTGGACTCTGGTATGTCATGGAACATATCCCATGTGATATCCTTGCCCGTTGTACGGCTCATTTCAGATAATATTGCGCCTGTAAAGGCAGAAGGCCCGGTGCCTGTGATCACATCATCGAAGTCCAGCTGAAGCTCTGAGATTGGCCTTCCTTGCTCGATGGAGAGCTGATTGAGCCAGTGGAGGATATTCTCTACTAGTCGCATCATCACGGGCTGTCGAGGCTTGCACATGAATGTCCATTGACAGAAGGATTGAGATTTTTGACCCAGTATAGGATGGTCACGGAAGTGTGGCTCATCGATTTCGATGCCAATAACCATGTCGATCTCGCTCTCATCGTGGGTGCTTGGAATGAATCGATGAACTGGTCTCAATGCCTCCACGTCTATATCAGCATAGACACCTCCCTCTATGTACAAAACAAGATACCGAAGTAGGTCGGCCTTGATGATCGGGGCTGTTAAGGATCGGTACGTTTCAACGATATCTGGTCGATTCAGCCCAAGGGCTCCGAAGTTTGTTTCGACATAGTCAAGGTCATTCTGGTCGGTCAGAACCTCGTACCTATAGCCCGGGTTTTTAGATATCCAGCTGCGCGCTACCTCGATATCACGCCCGTCGAATTCCAATGGATTCACTTTCCAGATCTGCCAGATTTTCCTGGGAAATTGTTCGCCAATAGTGCTCGTCAGCTGAGTAGAGTGTGATTGATTCTCGCCAAAATCGTGCGACGTTCTGGTGACACAAAAGTAGATGAACAGACACAAAGCCACTAGGCCCCCATGGGTGAATCTGCGTGCCTTCTTTGGAAAGAGACTGGGCAACACGGAATTCTTCTCCCGCATGACTGGACCTGTGATGTGATTTAGTTCAGAAGCATCAAAGTCGACAGAGGAGAAAGATTGTTAGTACAGGAAGGCAAGGCCTTATTTCAATAATTCGATTACATACAGTACATGTCATCGTAATTAAGTGGTATTAAGTCTACAAGTGCATTGCCTCGGGTCACGTTACTCCTCTTCGCATGTTCCTTGTTGGCTAAGCTGTATTATCGGTACATTCGCAAACGCAATAAAACCTGTCGCTGGCACGGAAATAATCACTGATTAAAGCTTAACTGATTGGATCATTCCCAGAGCAGTGAAACACCCCCAGCCGTTCGGGTGAGGGGGCCAATAGTAGAGACTAGGGAGTTAATTAAGGATTTAGTTCAAAACGCCACTTAGAATTCCCTAGGTGTTATCCGGACGGGATGCTATCTCACATGTGCCCCCACATTTTGTATACTCCCGAGGTCTGCGCTCAGATCCTGACTTGTGGGGGAAACGCTAGCCGGTCTTTATCGGTGACTAGTCGGGCTCACCCACAAGGACTACTCACTGTATGCGCTAGGTTTGGGGTTGTACTGAGAGTGTAATTCTCAAGCGGTGTATTTGGGTTTTTATTGATACTTTCTTGAAATTTTAAAAGGACTCTCTTAGCTTCACTCGCCCGATGCCTATGCTACACCCCCCAATCGAAAAATCTTCACAGTTGTTGAAGACAAACCTAGAGCGATCCCTCGAGGATGGACAGTGGAAACCACAGTTTGCCCATATGACACGCTCTCGGCATGGGATGTCACTCTCATCTTGCATGGTTCCATTCCTGCCCACATTCCTTACTAGGCGGACGAATAGCGACAACAATGCGAATGAAAAGCAACGGCTATCTAGCAGGCCCACCGCATACCTAGATGGATTGCGAGGTTTTGCGGCCCTACTAGTCTACTGGGGACATCATGAAATTTGGGCCCACGATGGCGGAGGGGTGGGAAATGCCTTCGAGCTGGCCTACGGTTACGACAACAAGTACTATTTCGCATGCCTTCCTGGTATTCGAACGTTCTTTTCGGGCGGGCATTTTGCCGTCAGCGTCTTTTTCGTGCTCTCTGGGTACGTTCTTTCAATGAGGCCACTAGTAAGCATCCAGGATGGCGATTACGTTGGACTAGGTAAATGCCTTTCCTCAGCCGTATTTCGCCGATGGTTTCGCCTATACATTCCTGTGATTTGCACAACATTATTCTACGTTACATTTTTGCACTTGTTTAATATTACCGCTGTCCCAGAGCTTCAAGGAAGCTACCGGGCGGAGCTATGGAATTGGTACGCGGAGTTCAAAAATTTCAGTTTCCCTCTCCGAACAGGTGGCGAACCCTGGTTTACATACAACTTCCATGCTTGGTCTATACCCGTCGAAACTCGAGGCTCTCTAGCTGTCTACACCGCCGTTCTCGCCTTGTCAAGATTTCGCCGCAATGCCCGGCTCCTAGCCGAAGTCGCGTTGGTTGTGTACTTTTTGTACATTGCGGATGGATCACACTATGCTATGTTTATTGCTGGGATGCTTCTAAAAGATCTCGATCTCCTCGCCATACGAAATGACATGCCCCGCTTCTTTCTCAGACTCGCTCCCTTCAAGGTAGCCATCTTGACTGTTCTCTTCTATGCAAGCCTTTATCTTGGAGGGGTCCCCTCACATACGGACAATTTGCAACAATTACGTGACTCGCCAGGGTGGTACCTCTTATCCTTCCTAAAGCCACAGGCAGTGTTCGATTACAAGTGGTTCTACCTGTTCTGGGCCGCTGTATTTCTCGTCGCATGCACATCTCACCTTCAGTGGCTCAAGACGTTCTTTACCACCCCATTCAACCTGTACTTGGGCCGTATTTCATTTGCGTTCTATCTGGTTCACGGACCGGTTCTGTGGACTTTGGGTGACAGGATCTATGCTGCAGTGGGTTTCGTACGCGATTCACACCATGGGACTTGTCCCTGGTGGATTAATCGCCTCCCCTTGCCCAATGTTGGTCCCCTTGGGCTTGAAGTCAACTTCCTCGTCGCGAATCTAATCCTGTTACCCTTGACTATCTGGCTGGCAGAGGTCACGACTAAACTAGTTGATGAGCCGGCGGTGAATTTCTCTCGGTGGATTTACCAAAGGGCACTGGTTGACAAACCCTGACAATCTTCCGCATGTGTCCATGATCTGCCTAGTTAGCTTTTGTGTATTTAATGCAAAGGGATTTTCTAAATGATAAATCGCTGTATAATAAGAATCTTGCAACCGGAAGTTACTGCTAGCCCGGAGCCTGGAGCTCAGGATACCAGTTCATAATATCCTTGTAATGGCATTCGCGAGATTCACCTTTGATTTGGCAGTACTATTTGCAATATTCAAAATTCTCTGCTGGAAGCAGCTTTCCTATAGTTTTACAGAGGTATCCGGGTCACTAAGCCAGGTCTCGTGATCATGGTGGTAATGTTAAGAGTTGTGGATGATCGCACTGATCGCTATAGTGGCAAACAAACTAAGTATCGCCCGTAAGCCCCCTTTTTTAGTTAGTGTCAACGACCAATCTCGGCTAGGCTTTCCTTGAAATAAGATTTATAACTTCTTACTGTTACATCCCATCTACACTCGCCAAGGTGAACATGGCTAAAAGAATAGGCACACACCTGTTACTTATTGCAGGGCTATTGTCCGCGGTCATCCTTATCGCCAAATTTCAATCCAACTATCTTGGATTGCAATCAAGATTTCTATTTACGGACTATTCCTCGGGCGGTCCATATAGGCAATCACACATTGATGCTGGACAATCTAACATAGCTTGTTCAGGCGTTAATGGCAGCGAAATTTCGTCCCACTGCCAGGATGAACAAGTTGCAAACGAGGACCGAAGATATCCTGGACTGGACAAGGACATGTCTCAGACACACCACATAATACACTCGGTATCAAATCCCGATCGAAAGTATTTTAGGATCGATTTTGGAACAAGATCCGTCCTGAATCCCAGTATAATCCCCCATCCTGAGCTGCTTGACACCTGGATCATCACTGCACAACTTTACAAGCCTCCTTCTATTCGAACTACCTCAGTTTGGTTCGCCGAGCTCGTCTGCAATGCCGTATTTTCGGACGACAACCGAGTCTTGGGCTGTCTGGAGCCACCACTGCAATTGCCCATCCCAGCGACCTTTGGTGACTCCAGCAAGTGTCTCGACGACCTTTCGTACTTTAGTCTCAATGTTGGGCCTCATGATGCAAGAGTGTTCTACGGGCCCGAGATTCCGTATACCATTTACGGCTCCAATTCGTTCTTTACGTGTTTCGGACAATGGATATCTGACTTTCGAATCTTGGTGGATTGGGGGATCGACACCATAAATGAGCATGAATTCCGGCAGTATCGTGAGCTTCAACGGCCAATGCCTTGGAATGCTGTTGAAAAGAACTGGTTCATTTTCTGGGATGATTCAGGACAAATGTTCCTACATCATGAAATTGCACCGGCGCGTGTGTTTTCGAAACTGGGGCTAGATGGCTCTGTTGGACCAAACTTGGCGCTGACCACCTCCGCTTCTGACCAAAAATGTCTCAAGAGATTCTTGCCTGAGACGGGAAAGATTCATCAAGCGACAAACTCGCTAGCTATCACTCTATGTGCCCGATCTGACCGCTCTTGCCAACCCCATGCGACCAATACCTTTGTGCTCTTCATCATCCAACAAAAGACCTTACGAGGTCTTCACCCCGTGTATGAGCCCTATGTGGTGCTGATGCGGCGTTCAATGCCATTTGAGATCTATGCTGTCTCGTCAAAACCAGCTTGGATATTTGGTCGCAGCATTAGAGCAGCAAAGTCAGATGAAGATCCTTCCACGGGATTACTGGAAGATACCTCCGAGATGCTCTACATGACTAGCATCAGTTGGAAAAGCCACGGCCAAAAGTACCATGGGTTCATTGATGACACACTGTTCTTAGCTTTTGGCAGGGAGGATTCAGACGCTGGCGGCATCGACGTCACGGCGGGAGACCTTCTAGCAGAGCTGGGTACATGCGCAGGATTTTGATTTCATTCTCTACTGTAACATTTATGCGGACTTTCATGTTTGATTCTCAATGGGCCCAAAGGTAAATTCCACACCACTTCTAAGATGCGTACGTAGGCGCGGAAAGAATGTAATCTATGGTACTGTACAAACTAAAAATTACAGAACGAATAAAACGAACAGAACGAATAAAACGAACAGATTGAATAAAACGAACAGAACGAATAGAACGAACAGAACGAATAAAACGAACAGAACGAAGAAAAGGAAGGCAAGGAAGACAAGGATCCCTTTCAGCATACCGTTCCAAAAAAATATTCTCCAACTTCTCTTTCTCGTTCTGTCCTATCGTTTTCTGGCGTAAATTGTGGTCGGCGGGTGGTTGGTGGCGTTGGCTAGGCTTTGTCTAGCGTACTTTGACGCATAACGAATTAATCTATTGCCGTGGAAAAGTTGACGATCTACAAAATTGCTCATATTTTCACATGTTTTGCTACCAAATTCTTGCAAGAGATTCATAGACCGAGGTTCTCAAAGTTCTCAAACCTCTAGACTTGAGTGGGATCATATGCTTGAAAGTCTAATTGATTAGGGCTTGCGGGGTGTGCCAAATGAGATTTTTAAACTTCGCCAGAATGCCCGGCCCTTCGGTCTTATTTCTGCTAGCTATCCGTTGGAAGGAGCTGATTATGTCGCATCTGGCTAGCTTAGCCCTCTAGGAAATGACAAGGACCATGATCGACTACACCGTTTGGATAAGGAGCGTGCGTGCTTTACTTATCAGAATCGAGCAGAAATCAGCTATCACTAGGGACGGAATCGAAATGAAGTTAAACGACACTAATCTAGTGGCTTCGGACGAAAAACTTAATCCCGCTTTCCTGCTTTTTTTTCATTTCTCCTAGTTCGCCATTGCCGACGTGGCATCTAATTTTGCCCACACCCGGTTGTAGGAGGGTGGGATAGTGGGATGCTTGTACGATGGTGTATTGATGTCTGTAGCGGTCCTACCTATTTGGTATTTTTTACATAGTCACCTAAAACCTGGAGACGGTAGTCACACCTGAGACTATGAATATATCTAGTGAAGACATGCGCCTTGGAATTCAAACTCCCAGCATTCGATGTTTAAATACTCTATTCTAGAATAGCAATTTATTGAATGAGTGTAGCTTGAGATGCCTTGGTAGAGGTAATGAACATGGAAGGAGGTACCAGCGCCAAATTAAATATAGTTGATAGGAGTCAAAAGCCATTCTGGTATCTCTCCACACAGGTTTTCAAACAAAGAAGATCATGCTGGCTAACAGGATAGCACTACCAACCATTTTAACAGCCCCGGGTGCAATGCCAGAAGCACCATTAAACTGGGGGGTGCTCTGGGACAAAGCTGCGGTGATCGTGGACGAAGCCTTGGAGCTTGACCCCAAACCACCGACCGTGGTAGAATAGGAGCTTGGCCCGACACCACTGACCGTGGTAGCATTGGAGTTCCTTGCTGTGGATGAGATGCCTCCTGCGCCAGTCGTTGTAGGAGCCGATGTGTCCACCGCGGGGATAGAGACCGGATGGCCAACACCGGAACACAAGGATCCAACGAGGCTGGATACGGCTATAGGGCCTAGTTAGACCGGCTCACACGAAAGGGAACGTATCTTCTCATACCTAGTCGGTCCGTGACATCACAGGCTTTATTGATGCAGGGCACAATCTCCGCTGCGAGGCCAGGCTTTTGGCAATGGCACGCGAAATCCGTAAGCTCAGAGCAGCCGTCCCCGCCAAGGGTCGACGTGAAACAGGTAAGCTGGGAGAGAAAGAAGAAACAATCACGCGTTAGCCGGAAACGAGACACTGAGCAGAGATATTGAGCGGACAGGGCATACAGAGCATTGGGGGATATTGGAGAGTTGAGCTCTAGCGATGCCACCAACGGCGAGCACAGCAATAGCAGCAGTAAGGCGCATCTTAACTAGGTGTATAATCAAATAGATGGATAGCCTGGAGTCGGTCTGGCGTGGAGGGCATTTAACGCGACCAGAACAGCGAAATCTGAATGTGTGCACGAGACTAGATTTATATGATTTAGTTTTCAATCCAGGCTCTACCTCAGGCCAGCGGAATTAACCGGTTATTAGAACATCATTCATCTCATATTATTGGTCACATAAGATATTTTGATTTCTTTCCCAAAAGTACAGTCGGCTCGGTTCTCTTACTCTGCTATTTCGACTAGTGTATACCGTGTTCCTGTTGGTCTTGCGATAATCTGAACGAATGAAATTCAATCATCGAACGAGACAGGGTTGCAAAGCTTGTACAAAGATGGTTTAGTGCGGACCCAGGGCCAGAACGCCAAGTCGTATTGGGCTTTTGTGGCCACACGCACATGTCTTTAATTAAACACGGTGGAGCGAGGCCGGGGTACGGGGTAGCCAAGGGATCATTCACTATGGAGTATGTATTAAATAGACCATAATAAGCAAAGTAACTTTTACCTAGGTATCAATACATAGCCACATACCAAGGATCCCAACATAGCCAACTTATTGAGTAGGCACCGAAGCCAAGCTTGCCTATCACCCAATATCTGTCATTGAATACATCTCCAATATGTACGGGGTAGAACTGTTCGATGTTGTAGTGAGGTAATGTCTGCTCATCGATGGGCATGACGAATGATGAGAGGTAGGAGCGTGAGGGTGCCCTGAATGCAGCTTTCAAAACACTCGATCGTGGAGCCGTGTCTGTCGTGAAGAGAGGAAAACCTTGGAACATTCAACTCAGTCGGAAGTTTAATTATTCACATATCCCAAAACTGGGAATGTGGTCCCAGATGGATATGTGCTCAGCATACGGAGCATGCGGAGCACGCGGATATTGCGGAGATTGTGGATATACTGTTAATCCGGGGGTGTTCATCATAGTGGGACATCCCTCTGTGGACCTGGGGAATCCATCTATAATTTAAGTCGTTCAGTCACATCGTAAGTATTTTCTACTGCGTAGGGGTATCGTACATGTGGTCAAACGAGAGGGTGGTTTGACTCTCACCGGTCGGGATGGTAAGTATGGCAATGGCGCAAAAAGTCTCCAAAATTCGTTAGTCGAGTGTGTTCCCGGTCCTGTTTCTCTTCATCCGCCTGCTTTTGACTGGCTTCTGTCCGTTCGCGACTAGCTTCTGCTCGCTCTCGACTGGCTTCTTCCCGCTCTCGACTGGCTTCTTCCCGCTCTTGACTAGCTTCTACCCGCTCCTGACAAGCTTCTGCCCGCTCTTGACAAGCTTCTGCCCGCTCTTGATGAGCTTCTGCCCGCTCTTGATGAGCTTCTGCCCGCTCTCGACTGGCTTCTACCCGCTCTTGTTTTCTGTCCGCCTCCTTCTGCTTTGTTTTTTTCCGTGCGAAGAGCGATCTGTTGTCTGAAGAACGAATTTCGGCCATCGGGTTGTCGGAAGGGGAAGGAATGGAGCTTAGAACAGCTAATGACGTACCTGAGTGCGATTGGCGTTTGACCCACTTTGCTGACATCAGCTGATCACTGATCCACCCGTGGGCGTTCGGGATGTTTTCCAGTAAATGTTTGATTACGTCAGCTTCAATAGACCTGACGAAGCAAAGAAAAAAGCAGATATGTATTCAAGCTTAACCCACAGAGGGGGAGATATATCTGGTCAAGACAGCATCGTTGTCATAGGATATATAGCAGCGACTGGAGCATAAATGGAGCACCGCAGGTATCTTTGGTTACATTTAGCCATTCATGGTATTGCCATTCAGCTAGAAGATGCACTTTCCTCGCGGCAATTTTGCCCACCCCTCAAGTTCTTGAATAGGTCAATGCAGGGCCCTGGGAGCTATTCAGTATGTTTATTGTCATATATGGTATGAGTCGAATGCTACTCCTTTTGCAGCCTGTAGTCTGTTAAGGTTGTTGGATATGATTCAAAGTGAAGGTTCTTAGGCGAGAACAAGAACGCCGCAATTAGAGAGCAATTAGATACGATTGTTAGTGACTTTCGGTCTTTGCCTACTCCAGCCTCCGATGAGACCCAGGCTGTGCTTGGTGGCGGTAGTCCTGGCCGATGCAGAGACGCACGACGACAAATCCGTGTTGCTCAAAGGTGCATCAGCAACGAGCGCGAATTTAATGGATTTCTCACCTCCAGCCCTCACCAATCCCGAACTGGCAACATCTCTATGATTGAGTCCTATCTGAAGGATGATCATAAAGTATTTTTGGCCCATGGTGATTTTCATCCACGAAACATCATGGTAGTCACTCACCTGGATGACCCGGTTGCGGATGATTTTCTGCCCATATAGTCACTCTGCAGCACAAACGGCATCGTAAATCAATCAACTACTCGAGTTACCATCACTGCGATTCTTGATTGGGAAATGTGTGGCTGGTACTCGGAATACTGGGAATACGTAAAGGCCATGAATACGATTACTCCCGGGAGCGGTATGGATGACTGGTGGGCCTATCTGCCACGGAAAATATGTTTATGGCCTAAAGAGCATGCGGTTGACTTGATGCTAAGCACATGGCACGGCTGAGTTGCTATCTACGTCTGAAAAAACATTGAGGAAACAAGACAATCCAAGACATGACAATAGGGCAAAGGTTCTCTCAGGTGGAAGACAAAGGAAGATATAAAGGCCATCGCAGTTCAACATTTACACCGACCGTCCAAACTTAGCGGAGATTAATCACTGCCAGTTTTGCCTCTTAGATTCTAGTTTCGCTTTGGTTTCCGGGGTAAGTTGTCGTAAATGAAGGTTTACCAAATGGTTCAGGTTTTCCATGACCCACGTCTGACAGTTCCAAGTCAAGCTCTGATTGTCCAATGGGTTTGGACTGGACCATCGAGACAATTTGATTGTGTCTGCTGGTGGGAATGGTTCCGCAAGGAACGATCTCTTTAAGCCTCGCTGATGCCATAGGTTCCTTGAAAATGGGCTCCTCCACGAAGTAACCCCGGCCGTCCTTTTCATCACCAACCTGCAAAATTACCGATTTATGGTCGGCAGATTGCAACTAGAGCGCCCAATGACAAGGGTCACGCGCGTTGGCTGGGTGATAGATAGCAACCCCAACACACACCAAATTACAGATTCTCAGAACTTTTGACGGTCGGGTCGATAATGGAAGGACTCAAGACGTCGTTGGGCATAACAAACAATTTTGCAACAAATCAAGGTGACTAAAACGGGAGGTATAGGTCACTGAAAATCGCTATTGAGAATTCTGTCTGTAGTCTGAGATGCCTATCGGCTTGGAATGTTTTGTTGGAGTGATACGAGTAGTTAGAATTCCATTCCCAGTTATGACATGGTCCTTAAATAGTCTTGATTGCACGTGCTTGGTTCCTTTTCATTCTATTTTAATGGGGTTTCAAGCTGGCGACTCGCCCGTCCACTGTAGGAGGAAGAGCCGATCAACTGTGGCACCGTTAGTATAGCGGAGACTTTGACTAGACACTCCCACTCCTGTACAAACAAATTCACCGCCAGCGCTAAATGAATGGACCCAAGGATATATTCAGCTCGTGTAATTTGATAGTGTCTCTAGTTTCACTAAATGCCGAATTTAGCTCCCATCTCGCGGCAAAGACGGAAATTAATTCCTACTGACTATCGCCAGTGCTAGGGCTGTTTGCCGTTCTTGAAGGGATATTTTCAGCTGCTGAGTTCAAAAATAGGAATCTGGTTGGACAAGGCGTGCTCGGCACAAGATGCCTTGGTCATTACGATTGGCACTGTGGAACGCTCATGAACTCTCCACTGCCCCGTAAGCGCTAACGAGAATATGTGACTAGCTACAAATAAGGCGGTGAGATATCGGTGTGATAATGAATGTTCTATTTCTTTGTGCGAGGCGATGTGGGTTGATCAAAGACGCCGGTGGCCGACGTGTCTTTATATAATTCTCAAAACAATTCACACTTCCTAGATCAAGATAATTCAGACGGATATCATGGAATTTCCAGCACCACACATCCACCATTCCCAAACATCTCACACCCATACGATTATTCTGCTTCATGGTCGCGGCAGCAATGGCCTCGAGTTCGCCGAAGAGCTTTTCTCATCCACAACTTCTAAGGGCAAGAGCCTAGCCTCCTGCCTACCTGCCTATCGTTGGGTCTTCCCAACCTCACGTGACCGATGGAGCACTACGTTCCAAGAAGAGATGTGCTCCTGGTTTGATGCCTACTCCCTAAGCGATATCCAGAAAAGAGAGGAATTGCAGAAGGACGGAATAAGAGAGTCAGTTTTGCACATTCTTGATATTCTCGAGGAGGAGGCTAGGCTGCTAGATGGGCAGCTTGCTCATATCTATCTTGGAGGTATTAGCCAGGGGATGGCAACCGCCATATGGGCCTTAGTCGCCGGGATAGGGATGGGGCGGGTTCAAGGACCACTAGGGGGTCTGCTAGGCTTTTGTGGCTGGTTACCTTTTGCAAAGCAGCTAGAGGGCTTGCTATACGAACCAACCCTTAGTGGTCCTAGCATCCATCAGGCACAGCACCTAATATCTACATTCTTCTTTGATGAAATTGCCGGTCATGAGATATCGCAGGCTAACCAACCTGTGGATAGCTCTGTCTTATCTACTCCTGTGTTCTTGAGCCATGGAGCAGACGATGAGTGGGTATCAGTGGAACTCGGACGGCAGGCATCTCGAATTCTACGGACAATCATGGTTCACGTCGAATGGCACGAGTTCTCTGGGGCGGAGGGCGACGGTCACTGGATCAAAGAGCCTGAAGGCTTCGACCAGATCCTTCAATTTCTTGAGACCTGATTCGACCGGAGTCAAGGAGAGGCTGCCAGTGGCCCGTTCTGCGAGGAATATTCGTTAGCGCCTACCACCAACGACACGCCCCGACGGAGCTCTACGTTCATTTTCAGGAAGTGGCACGCTGAAGTGGCACGCTGTATCTAGCCATGAAAGAAAAATATTAGCTGCCGCGAAGGGAAGTGACCTAGCACGCACACTTCCCGAACCCTAATTAATATACATCTAGGCTGACGTAGATCCCTTGCTTCCAACCATGGATGGATCGATGTGGGGCAAGGGCACTGAACCCAACAAAACAGCTTCTCAATTGATTACTGAGCCGGTGGAAGCAATTAAAGCACTTCCCTCTCCTCCGCGAAGAAGCCCTCCACCGGCATTAATAACCACGTACGCGAGCCTCGCTAAAGTTCATACAGTACATTTTTTACAGTCAGACTGTCAAAATACGGTATTATATATGTATTAATAAGTGACAGAAATCTGACTGTATGGAAATGTATGGTATGAACTGAGTATATTGGAACTCTCTAACTAGGAATAAAACAAGATGAACGCGCGAGTATAAATGGACCAAATCACTAGGCAGTAATGCACTTTGGTCGGGATATTTGGGACCGACGTTTTGTGAAGATCCAAGGTAAAATTACCTTGTATCCAATTCGGGGGTTTTAGTACTGTAACTGACCGGGGTATATGGCTCCGGTATTTGACAATAAGCATTGTCAAATTTGGCCCCGGCTGCGGTAATTACGTGGTGCTCTGAGAGCCCCGCATTGGTAAGGAATCACTTGTTTACTAGGAAATGTGAACCAGCACGATCCCACGGTTTCTTTTTCTTTTGTGCACTGTATAAACAAATCACTCCGATGTCTACTTTTTCCCTGTTTCCGCTATCATCCGCCGTAGACAGGCTAGCAAAAGAAAGAAAAAAGCCACACACCGCGCCATAGGAACAGCACCCGCGAATCTCGCTAAATGTGACAAGGTGGACATCATAGACTTAGGCATCTATATAGTCGGTTAAATGGTTAGAACGCCTTTAACTAACTTCGTTTTATAAAAGATATACCATTCAGACTTTTTCGGATCTAAAGGCACTAGGAGCTGCTCACAGCCTTTACTGATGAAAAGTTTCCGTAGTGAAGCCTTCGAAGTCGGCCCCTGATTCCGGAACGCCCACGCGTGAAACCGGATGCTAAAAAGCAATGTGCTCGGGCATATCACTAAAGACGGGCCATAAACGATCTCGGGAATGGTAAAAGTAGTTCTATTGATAGGTTAGCTGCATCACCCTACTCAGACATTCCGGAGATAATAAGGATCTTAAGAGATATTATATATCCGGAGGTGAAAGGGGAATTAGGAGGGAGAGACAGAAATTACGCTTACCGTACAATTTGAGGGGCCGAGAAACTTCTTAGTCCCTTCTAGAGTAAGTTAGATCATAGGGACGGGTGGGCCTCCACGGGGATCCTTCTGGAGGGAGATCTGCAAGTCCTTGAACTGCAGACCTAACAGGACACTTCTTCTATGCACGGTAAAGAGACTGAGGGAGTTAAACGGACACACTTAGATACGTTAGTAGCCAAGGTGGAACTTTTTCTATGTCGATAAGATCGTTTCATTAAACGGGGCGATACCCTCGATATAAACCGGCATCTTCTTTCTCACGACCAACTTCCAATATAATTTTTTATATACATCTAGAAAAGCAGTAATAAAGTATGTTGTTATGTCCATCACGGCAACCCATGCTTGTATCATGGTCTTTATTTCTTGTCCTTTTATCCATATTATTTGCTTTACATTCAAAATGTTCAGATGGCCCAATTGAAGGTAAGCGTGCGACTAAATGACGGATATTCAGTATTGATTGATGGTTGCCATCTAGGCCCGTATGACGGCTCTATCTGGTGGCTTCTCGCTCCTTTCAGGAACCAACAAGACTAAAGCTGGTAGTAAACTCAAATGCCCCAGCCTCTAGCCTATTGCCCTCAAAAGCACCAGGCCCACAGCTCGCTGTTCCTATTCCATGATGTGCATAGTCAATATTCAACTCTGTCTCATTATTCAGTTCCGAAAGCTCATGCGGATGCTTCGCACGGTCAAGCTCCATGGTCGAATACTTGCGAAGCGAGAAGTTAAACGGTGCATCCATGGAGGCCTTGATCTCTGGGATAGGCACAATTACTCCAGCAGAAGCAGCATAGGACGTATCTGCAGGTGAGGAGTGAATGTTCACCCAGCGCGTATCGATTCGATTGCCGTTCTCCTGGGGCCACTCATACGGCGTCTGGAGACCGCTCTCAATAGAGGCCGTGTACATTCCGACCCGCGCAGAAGCCTTCGTGTCACGATAGGATTCGCCAGGGCCCCTACCAAACCATGTGGTGGCATCGTATTGTCGGGGAAGACGGAGTGTGAGACCAATCCTCGGGATATATTTTGGGTGCGTGCCTGTGAAGTCGCCCTTAACATGAAGAGCCACTGATCTTTCCGTAATAGTGTATGTGAGAATAGCTTCGAAGGCCCATTCTAGCACGGTCGGTCCTACACGCACTTTGGTGGTGATTAGTACGCTTCCGTCGTCGTGGAGATGCCAGTTTGCGGATTCGACGAGCATGCGACTGCTTTTCACGCGGAAGCGCTCCCATTCAATATGAGGCCCCACGAATCCGACATCGTTCTGTGTCAGGGCGCGGTATATTCCGAGCTGTGGTCCACTATTGAAGATTTTGCCTGTATCGGTTGACCACGACAGATCGCCTCGGATCAGATCGTATGTGAAGTGGGAGCTGAAGCTGTTTGACTTGATGTATAGCCGGCCTGGTCCCTCCTGGATAGACATGGTCGACTGTGGCGGGAATATAGTTGGAGATATTGCGAGTTTCTGGTCATCGAACAAGGGGATCTGCGCCCATGCAATCTCGTGTCCCTGGGATGCCCATGATGTGGCTTTGCGTAGTCGGAAGTTGACGGTGAGCCAGCTTGTATCAGAGCCCAAAGTCACGCCCTCAGGTAGATCGATCACCTTAGATTCTCCTGGCTTGATTTGAGAAATTTCCCATGGTACTGGCTCGGTGTTTCCTGTTTCCTTGACAAGGTGCCATGAGATAGCTAGGTGATCGAGGGTATTGAAGTCATAGTGATTTACCACTTCCAGGCTGTCCCCTTTGAGTGTCACCGTGACTGGTTCAATCACCTTTTTGTATTCTGTTAGGCCTGGTGTGGGTGTGTGATCTGAAAATACCATTCCGTCAAGGATAAAGTCTGCATCGTTGGGCTCGTCGCCAAAGTCGCCGCCGTATGCATAGTACGAAGTATCACCGTCTCTTTTGAGAAGGCCATGGTTACACCATTCCCAGATAAAACCGCCTTGGAGGAGCCTTTCGGTGCGGTAGGCCTCGATGTATTCTTTCAGTCCACCTGGGCCATTGCCCACTGTGCACGAAATAGAGGTTAGAAGGCATTACAGAAGTTTCGTCAAGGAGGAATTTCAAACTTACTGGCATGTCCGTACTCGCACTGAATCAGAGGTCTGTCAGGCTTCTCGCTGATGTGCTTTTTCAGGTCGTCAATACTCCAGTACATGGTGGAGTACAAATCAGCGCTGATAGCCTCTCGGTCACCCTCATAGTGAACGAGACGAGTGGGGTCAGCCTTTTTAATCCACTTGTACATGCTCGCATGGTTCTGGCCGTAGAACGCCTCGTTTCCAAGGGACCACATGATGATACAAGAGAAGTTCTTGAAGCGCTGAACAAGCTCAACAGCACGGTCAAGATAAGCATCCTTCCATTCCAGATTGTCGGACGTCCACTTGGTAGCCATTTTGTAGGAGGTCTCTTGAATCTCGTACTCGGTCATAAGGTGCTGGTTCGGAATGTTGGAGCGTTCCACGGGGTCGAAGCCATGAGTCTCAAGATCTGCCTCGGCCATGACGTACAGACCAAGTTCGTCGCAGACTTCGTATAGTCTGGGATCATTGGGTTGATGACAGCACCGCAGAGCGTTAATGTTGTGTTTCTTCATAAGGATGAGGTCCGCACGCATATTTTTATAAGGCACGGCGCGACCGTGAAGGTGATGATGCTCGTGGCGGTTCATGCCATATAAAATGATGGGCTTGCCGTTGACCAAGAAGTTTGCGCCTTTTTGTTCGATGCGTCGGAATCCAATGCGTTGGGGAATTGTACGGTTGTTGAAGGTGAGAGTCAAGGTATAGAGAACAGGATCTTCGGCAGACCAAAGCCTCAAATCATCACCAGATACAGTGATAATTCCGGATTCTTTAGAAGAGAATGTCAATTGCTTAAGTAGCGAACCATCTGGTTGATATAAATTGGCCTGGACATCGGCTTCTTGTCCCTGTATTTTGACGTTGGTGAGAAGCTGGCCTGTAGACAGATCTTCGCTGAGCGTTGGAACGGCGTCGAAGTCAACCACCGAATCGAGCGGGAATGCCAGCAAGCCAACATCTCGGAAGATGCCACTGAGAAGCCACTGATCTTGGCGCTCGATATACGAGCCATCACAAAACTCGTACACGCGCACCGCGAGGGTGTTTGCAGATCCGGTTGGTTTGAGCAGGGAGGTAATGTCAAATTCACTGGGATTGCGTGAACCTTGCGAGTACCCGACTTCTTCTCCGTTAATCCAGAGATGAAAAGCACTATCAACTCCTTCAAAGCGGATGCGAATCTGTTGTTCGTTCCACGTGGAAGGAGTCACAAACTGCCTCCAGTAAGATCCAGTCTCGTTTAGAAGTGGCACATTAGGAGGATTCACGTGGAATGGATAATTGACGTTGGTGTAAGTCGGATGGGAATAACCCTGGAGCTGCCACATTCCTGGGACTTGAACGTCATCCCAGCTCAAGGGCTCCGCGGTAGACCACTCGGGTGCCTCAAAAGGAGATTCATCATGCCGGAATTTCCATGTGCCATTGAGGGAAACATACTCACTCTTGTCGCGGCTGAAGGTGAGGGCCCGTTCCTCTGAAGCGTAGGTATAGAAGTGCGCCCGTGGTGGAAGGGTGTTCTTGTGGATCACTTTGAGGTTGTTCCAATCCGGTTGCGCCTTAGGAAAAGACATGACTTTAAAGGTTATCTCCAGAGAGCCCCAAATGTGACTGCTTGAGAACCAGGGAGATTTGTAGATGGGTGACCAGATATGCCTGAGCAATTGCGGGGCTGAGATAGTGCAAGCCACTAAGGTAGTTTCGCAGCAAAATTGGGTAATGTCAAGGATATTTTTCCGGCATTATGCGCCAAGATATAATATTGGTGGTCTATTGGTAGGAATCCAACAGGCATTATGGATAAATACGGCGACCGGTTAATATGCCATACTGGACTTATGTCAAGCAAGGGTCGGAGAAAACGGCGATCTATATGAGAGATTTGACTTGCAAATATTCAAATGACGTTCGGTGATGGTGGAATAATTAGATTGAAATGGAAGTTGTCAATTTCATTCGATTTTATGGCCTCTATCATTGACGACGCAGTTCAATAATCTGGTCTATCATCAAGGTGATATAAGGGATGTTATACGTAGATGTCTTTCTACATGTCTTCTTGGATGAACTATCGCAGTCTTTTGGGGCCATCACGCCAATCCAAATCTCCGAGATTGCAACTAATGAAATAGCACTTGTCTAACACCCTCATCAACATGCGTAGTCAAATTTGAATGAAACCTTGGGCACGCCGGTGAAACCAAAAGGGACAACGTAAGATATGTTATAGACACGATTGTCTATAAGAGATGAACCATAGACGACCGGTTGCTTTTCCAAACCCTCCGCAGTGACAGTGACATCTAGGCAAGGCAGGTGTTCAAGGCCACTAACAACCTTTTTCTTGATAAGTGTCCAACTTGGCGGTAACTGCGTAAGGATAAATGTGAAGATATCTGTGCCATATTGAGTAGTGTTTGGGTACGAGATCTCCAGACTATTCGGTCCCGCCACAGCATGGATAGTCGATGCCGTCGGGTAGAGAGTGAAGAATGTCATGTAGGGGTGCGGCGCATGGTTCTTATCTCCAGCCCATTGAACGATAGCTGGGACATACTGCTGACCTCGGTTGGCGGTCTCATTAACTTGTTGTGCGCCGATCATAAGTGGAGCACTCATCCACGATGTGACGACTCGGACCTCAGCATCGGCACCGAGCGCATCAGGTATTTTCTTGGTAATCATGTGCTCTCCATCCCAGTGATTCTGACTCCGAAGCCACGCTGAATCCTCTTTAGAGATGTGCTCCGCAACCACGTCCATGATAAGCGCCAATGCTGCGCCCTGTGCGACATCGAACAATAAGTCTCCCTCGAGCTTGTTAGGCTGTGGTCCGACCCCGTAGCCGTATAGACCCCACCAGAAGTAGTCAATAACAGCCGAATTGCTAACCAAATCTCGTGTGTAGGCTCGATCGTACTATTTAGTGCACAACTGTTAGGTGACGGCGCCTTGAAACTCAGGAAGGTGTTCCTACTGGTCCCACCATGTTTGCAAGATATGGGTTATAGTGAGCCGCGATATCTGCCCACATGTCTTTCAAGATGACCTTGGCGTTCTTGGTCATTCTGGCTTTGGGTGAGCCATATTTCATGGCACCCGCAAGTGCCCAGGTATCCATTCCGTAGTAAGTCGGGGCATTGTACTCAGAAACCACGTTATCGCCAGTGGACTTGAATAGCTCCAGAATGAGGTCACCCTGGGTGTTGGCGTAGTCGATAAAAGCCTGGATTCTCTGGTTTAACGTCTCGTTGACAATGTAGAGTAAATACAGTAATAGAGACGTACATGGTTGTTGCGGCGCTCGCCGATCCAAGACACGTACCACGCGCGCATGACGGCCGGGTTGGTATATGCCGGCGTCAGATTGTCGCTCTGCGGGTATGTACCATTGCGCCGCATAGAGCCGACAGCTGCGATTTCCAAGCTGTCCTCGATACGGGACACCAGGTCTTTTCCTAGCAAATGGGAAAACTCTTCAACAATTTGCACAAGCTGGGTTCCAATAAATTCTCTCCAATTTGGGTCATAGGTTGTCTGGAAACTCTTACGTGAGCTGGACTATCACGTCTGTTGACGTTTCCGCGTACGGGATGCAAGAACACTTACGTATATCTCTGGCGGGTAGAGCTCTGAGTCTGGTGTTGGATACGGTTCGTCTGGAGAAAGCTTGAAGGTGCCATACCAAGCCGACTCATAGCTCTCAGTCATCTGACATGTGAGACTGTTGATAGAGTGGTCAGTCCAAACCAGTTGTGTCCCCAAATAGCCGAATACTCAAGTAACCTCACATATTTTCAATAGCAGCTTTGGCATTTGACACATCTCGTCCCTTATTCCTATACAAAAGTCCTACAGCATACCAAGCCGTAAAGCGGGTTGACCAGGGACCCTTGTCGGGATACGAGATATATTTGTACGAATCATCCCAGCGATGGTCATTCACATACATGGACCAGTCGAAAAGATCTTTCGCATCTGAAAAGCAGGTCCATTAACAAACAACGCTATACAGAGAGAATCCCGGCTGTGACATACTTTTGGTCAAGCCTTTTGTGATCTGGGCGGCCGAGGCACCAATCGTCAGAATCACGCTGGCGATTGCATAACCAGCGATGCCATTCAATCTCATGTTTGCTCAATGGAGATAGAAATTAAGAAGGCTAGGGAGTAATGCATTTCCAATGGCCCGAACTAGAGTCTCATGGATATCAAGACTAGCCCATTTTGAATGCGGAGGTCAAGTTATCCTCGGGTATTGTTACGATGCCCCATACTAGATAATCTGGCTTATCGGCATTTCTCCGGAGAATTTGGCGCACTTAGCCGGTGACATGACCGGTAATATGTCCGAGGCATAGATGTAGAATCAAAGCTGGAGGATATCACTGTGGTTAACATTATCGACCAATCGGTTCACTATAATTCTTCTTGTGCCGGTCCAAGGACTATGTATATCCATGTTACTTCATGAATTAGTACACACCATGGCTGATTATAAGATGAAAAAAATTCAGTCCTGATACATATTGTACCTGAGAACAAATAAAATCAATCACAGGTGATAAAATTACCCCGCGATCCTGTAAACCCGCATATTTCTCCGTGTCTATAATTTCTCCGACACTATCTCACCGTTGGCCATTGCCTGCACTTTGGCTCTCTCAATAGTTTTCTGCTCGGCTATAGATACCGCGACTCCAACCAATTTGTTCCCGTACTCTTCTCCATCCAAGATGACGGCAGTTTCTTCCAGACTGAGACTGCCGGTTTCCACAAACAGAAAGTAGACCACAACAAGCTCAAAGGCAAGCCACACGTCGTAGGTGATATAGAACTTCCACGTGCTGTTGGTCACGCCGATCGGGTTCACGTACTGGTTAAAAATACCAGCAATTGCGACGAAGAGATTATACAGAACGAGACCTCGGGCGCGCAAGTCAAACGGTAATATCTCGATGCAATAGGTAACTTGCAGAGGTGTCCAGCCGACAGAGTAAAAGAAGTTGTACAGGAAAATCATGGCCAACACGCCCTTTGCGTAGCCGTCGCCTCCAGTTCCGTCCGCTGACCGCTTCTCATATGTAGCCTCGAGGGCTGTCCAGACAATATAGACTGCCAGGATACCTGCGGTAGAGATAAGGAAGAGAGTGCGTCGACCAAATTGATTCATCACAGCGGAAAACACCAAGCTCCAAATCATTGACCACAGTGTAAGAAGTGCATTGATGAGGGTTTGGGTACTTTCCGCTGTGTAGCCAATCGAGTTGAGAATCAATGTGAGATAGTATGAGATAAGACCATTACCGCTCCACTGTGAGAAGAACCCCACAGACAGAATAATAAAAAACCGTCTGATATTACCTTTACTTTGGAAAAAGGTTAAGTACGAGGTGGTGCGTCTCGCCTCGTTCTCAAGTTGAAGGGCAGTGCGAATCTCCTCCATCTCCAATGTGACTAACTGATCGGAATTGTCGCCGTTAGCGTGATACTTACAAATCAGTTTCCGCGCCTCATCGTCGCGCTGTTTACTGATAAGCCATCTAGGTGACTCCTCAATCAAGAAGCAGAGACCAATCTGGAGCACGCTGGACACGCCTTGAAGGAGCGAAGGAAGTCGCCAGGCCCAGGTGCTTCCGATTCGAAATGAGCCGTAGGTGATCCACGCAGCAACCAAAGCACCCAGGTTCCACAAGCTGTTGTATATGGCTACCTGCGGTCCCTGTTGTCTGGGAAAGGCCAACTCGAGGAGGAGGAGCGGCGCCGCAGTGATGTTTAAAACGAGGCCCATTCCAATAATTCCGCGGGCTGCAATGAACATTCCGACATTCTGTGCCCCAGCTTGTAGGGCAACTCCAACTAGAAGAACGAAGGCGCCAGCGAATAGGACCGGACGACGGCCAAATTTGTCGCAACTGATGGCGCAAATAGGCATTGTAATGAGCTGACCAACGTTTTGGATTGCATTTAGACTGCGAAACATAATGTCAGTTCCAATATCCGTGCGTAATAACCGGGTATAACCGGCCGGACTGTTCAAGCACACCGGGATCGATTGTCACGTACAGACCCAGCTCAGAAGGTCCAGGGTTATTGAAGGAGGTTTGCCAGGTGGTGAGAGACTGCAGCCCATTCATCATCGATCCATCATAACCTGTTGCGTAACTCGAGATTTGTAGAAGCACAAGCATCAAGTTGAGCTTGATAATTCCAGAGTTGGAGAGCCAGGATAATCCAGTGGCCCTGCTCCCCAAGGCCCCGATCGTAAACGGCGATTCTGCTTTTGGCTCGGACATGACTATTTTGCAACGCGATTGTGGCGAAACATGTAAAGAATGAACGGTTATCCAGGAACTTTATGTTTCAAGCTCCACGCGCTGGTCAAAAGTACCAAGTCAAAGCTTATCACGCCTCGTGGGGGATAACCCCGACATTCCCGGGGGATTGCCGGATTTGAGCAAAACAAACCAATCGCCTAAAAGGTGCACGATAAGTAGAGCCAATGTCCCGAGGTCGCATCAAATGCTTAGTGGGTGGAATTCATCCAATTTCTTGGCGATTGGCTGTCCCAACCAAATTGCCAAGGCACGAGTCATGTGTCAAATAAATCATCGCCACTATTCTCTTTTTTCTAGCAAGTCAGTTCAATGGGATCCTAATTTCTGGTCCAGCTAGTTGTAGTTGTAGCTGAGCACGAGGAAATACATCTTCACAGCCTAACTCAGACTAACGGGCAAGTTGCCTCTCCAGGGCTAGGTATCTCATGTGACTGTCAGCCTAGTAAGTATTTCTCTATTTTTATTTTTATGATGAGGCTTGTTTGTGGCTGGGCAGGACCTTCCTTCTCTCCCTCTCTCTCCGGGTTTTCTCTCTTTCCCTTCTCTATATCCTCTTTGGTATTGTTCCATTCTTTCATGATGACTTATATCGCATCCTCTTTTACATTCTAGAGTTAGCTCCACAGATACAAAGAAACAACTAAAATTTCAATCTGATATACTACATGACCACCGCTGTTGAGACCCGCACTGTCGCACTATCGTGATATTCCCGCCTTGCTATTGCTTCTCGTGAATCTAAGACTTGACTGTCTCATCCTCGGCTTCATCATTGAGCATCTGGAGAGTAAGTGAACCAGCATTATCCGAAAATAGCATTCTCCCGCTCTCATGGCTGCGCCGAATCAAATCTTGACCACGTGTGAACATATCCTTCTCGTACGCAGTCAATGCAGCCTCCAGCTTTACCTCCTCCACATTGGCCAACGTAGTGTTTGTGCCGCAATGGCTAACAAGACACTCTGCCAACATAACCGCATCATACATGCTGCAATTAACACCCTCGCCAACAAAGGGAGTAGAAGCATGAGCAGCATCCCCCAACAATGTCACACCGGAGGCCATGGAGCGCTCCCAGCCAACTGTTTCGGGGTCAATGAAATACAAAGGCCAGGGACGGAATGGACCTTCCGCGTTTTCGACAAATGCCTTCACACGCGGTGTCCAATTCGCGAAGAACTCATTCGAGGATTCAAGGCGAGTACGGATTCCCTCGGTGGCTTCAATGGGATCAGCGTCAATGGAGGTATTGCGTTGATAGAAGTCTTCAGGTGCGACCAGCCCGAAATAAACGCGATAATGTCCATCGGATAGCTGCTGCACCGCTATCATCTTCTGGTCTCCCAGCACAAGCATATTCCCCGGTCCGACCAGGTCATGGGCGACGGAGTAGCTCGGGTTGTTGTGCGAGATTTTGCCCTCGATGTAGATCTTACCAGAGTATTTTGGTTTTGCAGGTGTGAGCTTTAAAGAATTAAGTTAGGGATTGAAATAATATAAATTCTCGGATGCAGGCTCACCAGAGGACGAACTTTGCTCCATACGCCATCAGCGCCTATAACAAGTCGGAAGCCAGTAGCAGAGGAACCATTGGCAAAATGGATAACGCATCCATTATCATCAACAGTCCTCCCCTCACTCCCTCTTCTTTCAACGGATTTAACACCATGTCCCCATCGAATCTTGTTCTGAGGAATCGACTCGAGCAAAAGACGACGAAGTTGCAAACGATCAATCTCAGGACGATTCCCCACCTCACTGAAGTTGGCAATTGTCTCCCCGGCCGAGTCAAGTAGACGGAAACACGCAGCGTCCCAGCGCGCAAGCTCGTTGCTGAACTTGTGAAACAAGCCGGCTCGCTTGAGGGCTTCTTGACCAGAGTCTCCATGCAGATCCAGAGTTCCACCTTGTTCATTCGGACCTGGTGTAGAGGACTTATCTCGCTCAAAGACGACGTAGTCTGTGATACCGTTGACTTCCAGTAGTCGAGCAAGCACCAGCCCGCTTGGTCCGCCGCCGATAATTGCGATTGATGGAGGTGTTTCCATTCCTGTGTTCGTCGTATATTTGCGGGATAAATATAGGGCGTGATGGAATGGTGGGATAGGAGAAATCCCTAAAGACATCGATGCACCGTGAGACAGAGGTCTTCTTATAATCGCCGGCGCCTTTGTCGCGGCTCTCGAGATGTTGTTCAAGCGTACATTCGCACGGACACCCTTGCGCGAAAGCATCTCCGGACCACGAAGCAACGAATGGATAAAGCAGGGAATTCTCAGTAGAGATTTTATAGACATTCTTTTTGCTCACAAACAAACTGATGAGGTCTTGCCTATCATAGCATTGGGTCGCACACCGGACTAAATTCCGAAAAAGGCCATTGTGATTGGTCGGGAGCGGGAACCTTCTAGCTCAGCCAATCAACGACTTTGCTTTCGGACGACATTCTGGATCCCTTTCTTTCTATCTTGAGCAAGTCTAAAATCTTGTTGAAATAACAATCGGAATAATTCGGTGATCTACCATTATGGAGGTTAAAGTCGCTCGATTTGCAGTAGGCTCCACCATATCACCTACACCTCGCTCGCAACTGACTTGCACAGTGTGCCTTTTGCCGACAGAAGAAACTCAAGTATTACACGCCCACGAATCAAATTTCTCTTAGGTGGCATTGCTAAATTATTGAAGGTGCTCACGGGATCTTCCAAAATGCAGTAACTGCAAGCCGTGGCCCAGTGACTGTGAATACTCGCGAGACAAATCGACCTCCGCCCAGCCAACTCCAACTCCCAATCGCATGTGAGATTTTATAGCATAAACGAATTCGTACACAAAGCTGAGACTGACGACCCCAGGCCAAAAGAATTGGCAGTGAAGGACGCCATCGAAAGTAGACTGAAGCGACTGGAGGACACAGTCCAACAGTTGACAGACTCTGTCAATCAAGCACTACAAACTATCACTCCTACACCGCCTCAGACAAATACCAGAATATCGAGTCGGACTGGTCACCCTATCGCCACAGAAAAGTCAGGTTTCAAGTCAGGGCTCTATGTTGGCCCCTCTCATTCTTTCTCCTTCCTAAAGGAGGCATCGGCCAACATTGATGCAATCCGTCAATCTTCGGGCCATGCTACTGGTCAGAACGCACACTCGGAGCTTCAATATCTCTCCGGTCGATTGACTGCCACAGAAGTTGAACAGTCTGTTGCAAATGATTCGACCACTTTCTATATACCTTCTAGGGCAATCGGCTACCGCCTGATCAGCAGTAATATTTCGTTTCTTCGAGGACTTTGATTACCACTAACTTCTCAACTTCAAATTAGGATTCTTGGAGTACGGTGAGCTCGGCGAGCCTTTCTTCTCCTTTCCACCAGACGACGTCATAAGACAGGTGGTATTTGAACCCCACAAAGTCCGGGAAAGGGCATGGATCGCCTACTTCAATTATATGATGCTTTCCATTGCGGAGAACGAGAGCGGAGAAAACGACGAAACGAAGAATTTCCGGCGTAACGTGCAAGTCGCGCTGAACGACAGCCGTATCTTCCTCGAACCACGCTACGCCAACGTGCAGGCTTTGTGCTTTCTAGCAATGCATGGCGAGGATTACGCCGCGCCAAATCTATCTTGGATGCTATTAGGACATGCGTGCAGGCAGGCCGAAGCTCTAGGATTACATTCACCGGCTCACCATGACGTCGACTCACGGCAGCAACGGCTTTGTGTCTTTTGGCTCCTCTTCTTAATAGACAAATCTTGCTCACTCTCGTTTGGAAGACCGGCTTTTCTTCCCACGGCATTGTATAAGAATGTTCCGTTGCCAGACCAGTCTTTCTTACTCAAATTCATACCGCACGAGCGTGCAGGATTTGGGGATGGGCAGGGATCTTCATACGGCTCGCGCTTTGGTGCGGAGATTATCACCCGCTCTATCCAGTGGGCAAAACTAGGAGGGTCGGTTGTGGATCTTCTCACCACGGATGGCTCGGTATATCGAAAGCAAGATATTCGATCGAGCCTGGAAGATTGGTACTTGAACACCAATCAGGTATGTTGCCCATTTTTAAAATATAAAGAGTCTGGTATTTCTAATAGAGAACAGTCCCTCACAACCATCATGCATGTCGAAAGTGCCTCGGCAAATGCCAGCCAAATCCGAGAAATGACCTTGGGAATCAGCACTATGAAGTTTCAGTATTTACATTCCCTCGTTCTTCTACTCGGGGGTGATGATTCTTCGTCGGTTCTACGCCTTTCATGCGCCCGCGAGGCTATCTCTACCCTGAGCTCCATGGTGTCAAATTGGAGTTCCGTTTACAATGGGGTAGTATGGTATGCACACATATCTTAACTCCCCTTTTAGAACTTCTGTTACTAACACAGGTCGGTAAGGCAACTTCTATATTGTCCGTTTACCCCTTTCTTCGTGATATTCGGCAACATCATCCGCAGCGAGAGCGCCCAGGTGCCTACGATCGAGCAAGATCTGAACTTTTTGTCTGCCACCGTAAACTATTTTGCAGCGATGAGATCACAGATGCGCTTGCTAGCCACTGTATGCTCCAGGCTGCAGCATACTGCGTCTGTTTTCCTCCAAATAGCTCAGATGCATGTTTCTCGTTGTGCCTTGACCCAGGCTAGTGAAAAGCCTGCTACGTCATTTCAACCACCGCCTTCACTGTCCATAGACGGCTGTGGCCAGCTTCCTAACGATTTGATGGATGTTAATTATGGAGAATTAAACGTCGCTAACTATCTCGAATGGTTACCTGCAGATATGGGCTCCACATGGCCTCTATTTGGTGTCAATCGACCGGAAGTGGCGTCTTCTCATCTTGGTGATAATAAAACCATTCCCGCAAACATGTTTGATTGGTTTTCTTGGGACGCCTATTATTCCGGGACTGAGGCATGAGGGAGGTTTTTAATGTTTTTTTTTCATGAACATGGGACAATATATATCACCACATGATCTGGTGCATAAGAACATGAATATCCCTAACATAAATTTAAACTAAGCTAATTATACTATATTCTGAATAATAATAGGAATAACAGCAAATTAAACTTGAAAAAAAAAGCGAAACCTTGTTCTAGGAAAGGAAGGTGAGATGTTCTCAGAAGAATACATGGATATTTATTTTGATTGCTAGCAATTTGCTCTTGATGCACTAATACCATCGAACTACCAATCAACTGGGCTTGTGGTTTAGTGGTATAATACTCCCTTAGCATGGGAGTGGTCCAGGGTTCGATTCCCTGCAAGTCCAGATCTTTTTTTGTATTCTGTCGGATTGATTACATGGTTGGAACAGGGTATTTTTACCCATAAAATCATGTGACCATTGGAACCCGGCATCCGTAGAGATTGTTGAGAAAGTGGATTTTTTTGTCATTTTAGTTAGTTAGAGAGAGTCTTCAGTATTGGCCATCCATACCATATATTGTTCGTACGCCAGATATCTGTGATTTTCTTTTCCTTTTTCTCGGATGTGGCAACTGCCAAGGCCAAAACGCCTTGCCTAGAGACTTGGAAATTTAAAGGTCTAAGCCGACATTTTTCCCAAGCGGGCTTGTGGTTTAGTGGTATAATACTCCCTTAGCATGGGAGTGGTCCAGGGTTCGATTCCCTGCAAGTCCAATGATTTTTTGTTTTCTTCATCTTGGATGTGGCACTGCTCTAACTAAGACCGCAACGCATTGCCAAGAAAGAACCTTGGAATATTTAAGGGTCTGAGGCGACATGTCTTCCTTCCCGAGCGAGGTCTTAATAGGTACTGACCTCTTTTTCTTGTATAACTCAGCCTAAAATGTACAAGGCAAGTTTTGGAACTTTGGAAGTTCTACCTTGTCAGGGGAAACTAAATCTTTCTTTCTGCCCCCCTAAATACACTCTTATGCCCTCATATGCTCCGTTTTTATTTAGATTACTTTTTCCTCACTTTAATTTGCCCAAAATGCGTAATATCCGGGGATGGGCCTCGTGGATTAACCTTTTGATTTTGGCATCAACTGTGCTGGCTGAAGGTGATACGAACTATAATCCATCGTCAAACCCCCGGCTTAACAATGTCACAGCTCTGAATCAGCTTTATACTTGGGTTGGATCGTACGTTTCACTCATAAAATTAGACGAGTTAAATGGTCAACTATGTGCAGTTGCCACAACGGGACCACAGAAGTTGAACTGAACCCAACAATCGGATATTCATCTAATGATTCAGTATGTCCGAATCAGAAGAACCGCACCACAACCCAAAGACGGGATTCCCTCTTGGCGATTACAGAACGAGGCACATACAACTCGGGTCTCAATGCAATCAATTTATGGTTGATCGTGCTTCTGCCGAACCATAGCCTGTCCGAGGTGCCATATGAAGAGCAAATATTTGGAAACAGGGATATCGTCATGTTCCCCGTACTGTCTTCACAGTGAGTCATCCAAAAGCTAGTTTATCTCCACTCTTGCAATTGCAATCCTCATTCAACTAGACCAATCTGGAAGCCTTGAGAGAATACAACCGTGCTCGGTAATTTCAACGTGGCTACGAGTACGGAAATTGGAGTATGCGGGTTCATATGTAGATGGAATTTCAAGAAATCTTGCACAGCACGATTGTTAGTCAGAGGATTCCTCATGGTTTTCTCCGACTTGTCCGCCAGATGTATAAGTGACAAAAAAAGAAAAATTAGAAAAAACATACAACAGTGAGGATTCGCTGGTGGTCACCCACCCAACTACTAACTCACCGGCGTGTGGCTTAAGTACGGCTGAGCGGACGGGAAGCCCTGTTTTCCACACCCTATGGTCGTATGTATTTAGTGTCACTAAAATCTGAATAACATATAAACATCCACATAGTGTTGTGGGCATCGCCCGAATTAGAAGTAAGCAAGAGCGGCTTTAGCGTCACACGCCACCCGGCTAATTTGGGTGAGTATGTTATACAGTTCTACCGCCGAAGGTTCTGTGCAAGCAGGTGGCACGCTAGTGTTTTTTGATCTGTTTTCTAATTCCACTAGGTCACTAACAACATAAGTCATATAACCGCAGCTCACAACACGCTCGAATCAATCCATAATAAATACTAGTATGTGTCGTATATCTTAGCGTTGGAGTTGGAGAGTCGAAGACGTAATTCATGTTTGCTACTACCGAGAAAGGCATAGGGCCCCAGACCATCTACCAGCAAAAGACACAGAACGAACAAGCCAAAGCATAGATTTATCAGTTGATAAATATGTGACGGCATAAGCTCACTCCTTGCAAAGGGTGTCCTTCATTCCGGAAATGGAAGGAGCGAAGAAGTACTCACCACCCCGAGGGATAACCCAGCGCTCGATGGGAATGAAGTGCTCGTTGCAGGACGGTACGGGCTTCTGAACATCGGGAAGGTTTACAACGGGAGCTGGGTCTTCGTATTTTGTAACATCCTCCTCTTTGCGGTAATCGGGAGGCATCTGGCCGATGATAGCGTCGATACCCTGGGGCCCATGATTTCCCATCTTGGAGGTGAAATCAACGGGTTTGTCATCTTCGTTCGCCCATACTGTGGATTTGTTAATTGTTAATGTTGCTTGCAATGTGACTAGGGTACGGACCTTTCTGGACAAATCGGAATCCGTTGGTAATGCTGCTTTGGTAAGAAACGAACAGGAGGCCACGGTCATGTTGTGACACACCCCCGCCCTTCTCATTGTTCAGTGTCAAGGGCCCGTAGGGAATTCCCCGTCGCAGCATCAGGTGCTTCTCATAGTTGGGGAAGTCATCTCGAGGCCCGCACTTCCGGATATGGGCAGCGTAAGGACATTTAGTTTGATCCTCGGGGTCGTACGTGAAGGCATCCGTGTGGTTTATGTCTTCCATCTTCTTATACTCAACCTCGGGGTCTAATCCCTTATCTTTCCATTCTTTGAACAAAATCTGCTTGTTCGCGATTGGATCGGGGACCCGTATTTGTGCGGGATCTTCGTTTGGGTAAAGTTCAAGCGGAGCTCCTATAGATATTTTGTAAGTAAATGCTGTAAGTAAATTAATACAGATCAGAAAGAAAGTCTTACCATCGGGCCATCGCCCGACCACACGGGAGGAGAATTTGCGAAGCTCTGCCGCAGCTAGTGGAGTCATACCCTCGGCCATTCTTTTGGTGTTGCGGCCACACCAGCTGACAGCGTTGTTAATAATATTGCACCACAGCAAAATCAAAAGGAAACACTTACGCGACAAACTCGGGTGTTCTCTGTTCATACGTGCGGAATACCATGAAGCTTCCCTCCTTGGCCCAGGCTGGGTGATTCCCTTCATCCCCTTCACTTCCGACAAGAATAGTACTAGCAAGGGTGTCAGCGATTATATTCCCCATCTGGTGCGGAGGGCCTGTAGCATACCCAGCCTGGATTGGCTTTAAGCCCTTTCGGGCTTCTTCGATCTTTTTATCGGTGTCCAGACCAATGACAGCGGGCTGAGAGATCCCATCAACCCATCCGAAGCTAAATCATAGACATTAGCTAGGCCGCATCTATGTGGTAAAGCTCAAGTGCCTCACTGTTCTCTGTCATCATCCAGGACATGCCCCTGCTGCTGGAAGATAAGTTGAATACTTGGCTTGTCGAGCTTAGGAATACCATTTACTGGCTCGCCTGTAAGATCAATTCCAAATGTATTCTTGATCATAAGGAAAGTCTCAGTCAAAGTCGTTTCACTATCACCAGTAATAATGAAGACGCCATCGATGTGTCCATTACGTGGGGTAAACTGGTGATACCAATCATGCTGGTCATCAAGACCGTTGTGCTTTGTCTTGTCATCTCCCTCCATGGGGTATGTTAAATCCTCCCACATGCCGTTGTTAAATATATCATCGGTGAATGTCTCGGCCCCAAGCTGGCATGTTTAGCATGACTCATATGACCACAAGTTAGTTCCATGACTTACTTTTGCCAGACCCTTGGCGGAGAACGCAACATTGATGGCGGAGAGTTGAACAAGTCCTTTGAGGGTACCTGCAGCCTTTTTCTTGTAGATGTCAGATCTGAACCTCTCAGCATCACGGGCAGTCGTGAGCAAGGGTACAAGGCCAGCCAGGTGTGTCTTGAACCGCTGTGGATCAGTGATGCGGAAGAAGACAAAAAGCTCGTGTTTCTTCGGCAGACGGGGCCTGATATTATTAGGATAAAGTTCTCAACTAGAACATCGAGTAGGGTATCAGCTCACCAGATGTCTCCCTGGATGTTCTTCTTGTTAGGAGGTGCCATTTGAACGACTTGATCAATTGCTTTCCTTGTGAAGCTCTTCTACAAAAGAGTTTCTAGCGGGGGCAAGGATGTCTTTATATAATTCCAGCAGCACCCACCATACAGCCGCTAATGCGTGGAAATCGGGCAAAGTAGAGAGGCATGAGTACCCTCTGGTTAGGCATCCATGATGATTGTCTAGAGGGTCCACGTAGCAACCCCTGTAAGCGCTTTATTCCTTGGTATCCATTGAGATAGTCTAAACATGTTCTGCAATGCAGGTAGCTCTCTTCGGCGATGGTGTACAACCATGCAATGAAAATCGAAAGTTTCACTGCCAATTGACATTGACCCCTTCACCCAGTCTGCGTGTGAAATAGAGCACAATGACGTAGTAATATGAAATAAACTGATCCATTACTAAACCTCCTTAGTTTTCTTTGCTACTTCACATTGTTGCAACAGTGTGGAGAACATAAAAGCACCCCTAGAAATTGAAATAAGCAGGTAGCCCACATCTTTGGTGAAGTAGGAATATTGTACGAGTTCCCAGCATGTGAAGCCTGAGCACTACAATATCTGATCCGATTGGAAGTGTGATCTAAACATGTCACCAATATGTGCTTCTTTCAATGACGCAGATCCAGTGCTTGGTGAGCTGAAAGGTGGGTCTACTAGCTTTAGCACAATTATCTTTCGTCTATTATTAATCTAGAAACGAAGATCGAGCTCGGTCGAAACCATGCAACGAATGCATGACGTGGCTTCCTTACGCCAATCGAGACATAGTGGTTCTCACCGCCACCAAGTCAAAACTAATACATCGAAAAAAAGAAGAAAAAAGAAAAAGGAGATACAGTGGGTCTCAGTAGAGCTATAAACATGCAAGATATATAAATGAAATAAAACCAAAAAAAAAACAATATTTAGGACGAAAGAGATATTGAGTTCGACCAAATATCTTACCTCAAATAGTACGGAACCATTGAAACAGGACCTAGATTTTGATGACATCTAAGCGACAAAAATAATACAGCATATGCCCAGAAGATACTAAAGTTTCTTCGGCGATCACCCTAATAGCTTTGCCGTCCCGTAACATACTGATCTACAACCCGAAGCGGGCATGAATGATATTGGTCACAGTGTTGTTCATTGCGGAGTGTGTTTTGATTCGTTCGTAGACACCACCAGATACTGACCGCAAGTCAACGATAAAAGGCACAATGAAACCGGCATTTGGATTTATTTTATATTTTGGAAAGCGTACATGAAGACTGTAGCCAAATTCCTTTCTCTTGTAGGGATATATGCGGGAATAAATACAGCGTATTTTATTACTAGACCAGAACAACAACCAAGGTAGTGCCTAGGAGGGACATACCTTGACGTTTGAAAATATACTCCGATCGACACTCGGTGAATTTCTAGACATTCCTGCGCTGCGTCAAACTTTCAAGGCATATCCCCTATCTCTCCGCGGTAACTTGCTCTGGAAAGACTTATCTCAGAGAATTATGACCAGGGATCCCGGTTCTATAATACACGCTTGTCTGCCAAAGAGCATCTATGTAGTATAAGAGCAATAGAGATGTATCCAACTTATATATAGAAGTTTGAACAAGACATCTCCGAGCCAAATCTGACTAGCTATTACACGTATAACCTGGTAAGGGGTTAAACTATATAATATCGCTTGAGGAGAAGATGAATCTCTTATGGCTTGGTTGGAATGGCTCCTGGATCTAAGATAAGGATCCACTTCAGGTCTCTCAATTTGCATCAGCATTAGAAGCCGTGATGCTCGATGATTTCTCACAAGTTGAACAGACCATTACAAATCATCAAAAGTAGAAATCGTTGCAATCCTTTGTGGCATGGTTATCCGCGGCATCTATGTGGTTACCGCAAATGTTGCGATAATATATATATATATATGAGATATAAAGCAATAAAAGGATGAACAAACAAACAAACATGTATATGTTTTCTTGGTTCTCATTCGAAGTTCTATCACACAAATTTTCTACATTGTCTTCCAACAAACAACACAGTATAGATTGGTGCTTAATTATGAGTGGACATAACCGGTGACAATTGAATTTTACTAGATCTCAATCGTCTATTTTCTCAAGCTCACCTTTTACCTTCGCCCATGCATCAGTCCGCAACACGCCATTGAGCCACCAGTTACCACCAGCATCCCTTCCCGTAACAGCGAAAGTGTTCCTGAAGGATAGATCCGAATGTAGAACTCCATTGACATGCGATGGCTTTCCAAGATCGTTTATCCGGCTGTGTAGGTCTTTTCCAGGTGTAGTCACCGCCGAAGAAAAGTCTAAACCGTACATTCCGGCCTTATGCCAATTCGAAGAAGAGAGAAGCAGCATACCCGGCTCACCGATCAATGCAAGGTAGCCTGAATTTTCCATGGTTTGTTTCAATAGAGCCGTAACAGCCTCAACCTGTTCGGCCGTCTGCTGCAGGGATACTGACTGTCGGATTCTCCAGGCGATTTTGCTCAATGGTTCATCTTGGAGGTGGCGTCCCTGCAGAAAAGTAGGTGACATACATACACAATTTCCCAAGTAAGCGTTTTCAGGAGACGCAAAAGAATCATGCAACGATGTACGCAGGTTGAACGCGTTGTTGAGTAGAATCCGTTGGCTTGGTAGCAGACCGAGTGCAATATAGAGTGTGCGTGTCCACCACGCCAGTATGATATCGCTCTCGCTGACAAAAGGCTTTGCATCCGCACAAGCATGGCCACTGGACCTTGCAAGCTCCTCAACGGCCTTTTCACGCATCTTCTTGACGCACCTGGCCGGGAGGAAAATTGTGCGTCTTTCCTCCTGGCGATACCAAAGCGAATCGGTCATGCGCCGAGCAACAAACATAATCAATTGGCCTTTGTTGAGCACCCGGTCGAAGTATACGTATTTCTCTGCTGGTGTTCGCTGACCAAGCTCTGTCAGAGGATTTGATTCAAAGCTCTCCAGAGTCGGCACAGCACCCAAATCGCCCCGAACCACGGCGGCCCACGCACTCATGAAGATTCCAATTCCCATGACATCAGCCAGAGTGTGTGGGAATGTGACAGTCAGGATGGTCGCATCATCAAAACCCACAGCGTGGATAAAAAGCTGCGGATTATCGGAATAAATCCATTCATCTAACTTTCGGGGAGTAGCCTTGCTTCGCAAAATCGGAGTGAAATCTTCTGGGGAGGCAAAGAGCTTAGCCTTATCTGAAGCCTCGGGAAGTTGTGATGTCAATGGATGAGAGTGGAGGGGCAGCTCATGTTTGACATTGGTAAAGATAAAGGCTGGTCGGATATCGTCATAGCATTGCGGGATGTGGTACTCTAAACCGTTGTTGCCCTAAGAAAAATCTGTGATTAGAGGGAGTCATTTTGCCATGTAGGAACTACTGGACTAGAAGAGGGGATGGCTTACATTCAGGCGTAGCCGAGCTCCTAGCTGGCTCCAATTCCCCATGGAAAACAGCTGGTCCAAAGCAGTGTGAAGCCTGAAAATATCCAGGACATCATGGAAAATTAGTGCAGTATCTAGGACTGTTCCACGCATGGACAGGGCTGTATCCCAGGAACGAAGGGGGACTATCTTGTCTGAGGGCACAGTGGCCGGTTGGGCCCGTCGCGAGCCAAATAGGAAGTTCATATTGGCAGATTGAAGATGGGTTTGAAAAAAGTGGCTCAAAAAAGAGGATATTGGTATGAGAACAATATAACTTGGTGGCTGTGTTAGGTATTTTCATAGAGCTCCTTGATTGAAACACTGGGGCGTCGTGGGTACTAGGTACTGGGGTTATCATGACCACACGATGTATGCAAATGCATCGATAGATTGCAGGTACATCTTGCGACCTCCTGGAACTTTAAATCTCAAGTTTTGGCCCTATGCATACCACTGTTGATCGTTTTATGTTATTCGAATATGAATTTTGCTTAGTCTCCTCACTCGCGACATGCATCTGCGGGTTGACCTAAGTATGCTATGTATCATATACACCGTGTGGGAATGTATACAGCACATGCATCAAGCGCCAATGTTTTATGGTGACCTATGTTGTAGTACCCCGTCATGCCAGTCCGGTGGAGAGTCCCCTAATACAGTGCATATGCATACACGCCACTTTTGCCTTCTTTTTTGCCAGTAATCCCAATGAATTAGGGGACCTTCTCGGCTGGACCGGCATGGCAGGGTCCTTGCCAGGTATATCATCAGTTACTCGTTCTTGTTCACGAGACTATGGCTTCCTGCCCCGTCACTCGTGGCAAATGGAGATCTGTACAAAAGAAAACATAACTCGTGACTGGTCATTCCGCATTTTGTACCGTACAACATCTTAAGCCCATATTTGGGATTTTATTAGTAGGATTGTGCTGTACGGGGTTCGTATGTGCTCCTTCAATGTTGTATGGCGCATACAGATATTTTTGAGGAACTGGACCATGCCATTGATTACGAATAGATGCACCGGAAAACATTTACAAACTGGGCAGTTAAACCTTTCTAATAGAGGACCCAAGAACATAGACTCCCTCGACGGGATGCTTTGCTGCCAACTCATCCGGCTGCTCCCAACTTTGCATATCAAGTTGGAGGCCTGTGTCACTCTGAACCCTCTCCCACAGACTTTTCCAGCTGGATAAATCGTGATAGTAGTATGGCATGCGAGCCAGGTTGGAATTGACCAGGCTCTGGTCCCGACATGCCATGACGCGGCAAACGATGAGGGAATTTGGCTTCGCAGCAAGCAAGTCAAGCACTCGCTTAGCCACCTCAACCTGCTTCTCCCAGTCGAATACGTGAAGGAACAGGGAGATGTACACTATGTCAAGCTGCCCCATTAGCCGCCCCACTAGATCAGAGTTTTCGTCCAGGATGTCGGCGGCGATAAGTTGTTCGTTCATCTTATCATGGTCAAGGAACAAGTCACAGCCAAGCTCAAGGAATTCAGGGCGGAGGTCAGTCCCATAAAGGTTTGAACATGGTGCGCCGTCATATATCTGTAGTTCTTAGCTGACTTCCATAAGAAGGTTCCCAATTGAAAACGCACCAAGCGGCGAAGTTCCTGCCCAAAAGCACACCCTAGGTCCAACAACTTGTCTCCCGCTTTCACCCGGCGGAGAATCTCGGGGTAGACGGGCGAAGATGCGATGCTCAGGTGGAGAAAGGAAAACTTTCCGACGCAGGCATAAGGGAACTAGATAGGGTGAGCTTGACCATAACGTAAAGTGAGAAAAATGAAACGTACGATGGCGAATGCTCGATCTCTCTAATCACAGTCAGTATCCTGAACTCAGGAAATGAGGCCTCTGACTGGGGGTACTAACCAGTTGACGAACGTGCTCTAAGATCTTGTCCGCGGGGATATTACTATATACCTCAAGAATAGATCGAACTGGTTCATCAACATGATCCAGGTTAGGATCATACAAGAGTTTGGGGTCGAATCCCTTAGTGACCGCGTCTTTGAGCTGAGAGTCTGGGTGCATGATGGGCAGAACGTGTGAGATGTTGAAGGGAGGGGGGAAACCGAAAACAAAGAGGACGGTTACGAAAAATTGTAATAATAAGTGCTCCAGGAACTATATAATATGTGGTGGGTCTATCTATCAGATTTTATCGCACTGGATAACTTGAACAACAGAGCAATGGGTGTTGCAGGTTGGTTGGGATCTGCAAGTTGCGGTGTGTAGAGTAGCAAGACTGTCAATTGATCTCATCGTGCAGATGAACGGATAGAAAATATAGAGTACAGCTAGCCACAGTAAATGCGGGTAGCTCGGTAGATGCCATATGCAAGGGTGAAAGATTGTGGTATGCTGAAAAATAACAACGAAAGACTTGGGAACAATGATGCTGGTATGCATGCATATGCATGTTACCTCCCGCCTGAATCTAAACTATGTAAAATACACTAATCAGAAAACAGATCTATCTTGAGGCTCAAGATAAACATGCAATATATAGTCCACAGAACTCGAGTAATCTGAGAAAGAAAAAAAAAAGAGAAAAGAAAGATATGAAAAAAGGGAAAAAGGAAAACAACAGCACAGTAGGCAGCTAGCCACTAACATATCCTTTGATTGTGTCTTTCCTGTACCGAAATGCTCCCGCCGATCAAAGACAGGATCAACTGGAGAAAGAATTTACACAAATTGCTTGTAAGCAACTGTGGCGTGTTAGGTTGTAGCTGAGTCTTCGAATACCTTGGCCTGCAGGGGGCGATAAAATCGACACAACTGTCATGCAGGCTGGGCAGAGATCTCGTTCTAACGCATGCACGCCACCAATATCCAGTACAGTATTCTTTCAAACGAATACATTCAATTAAATACAGAAAGGGTGAGAGCTTTATACTAGAAATTAATCAATAATCATTATTGGTATCAGTAGACAGTATACGCAAGGACGTCGGAGAGTAGCTGCAAGAGTAGTATGATCTTCATGGGATAAACTGCGAGGTATATCAGGCGTGTTTTGCATTTGGAAAACTTGATACGGTCTCCCTTTAATAGACAAGGTTTGTCCTTGGATCTAAGTGAGCTCAAACTGACCATTACTACTCTGCATTCTCGCGTTTCCGTCTCTCAAACATCCATTGCCCGATGCAAACTTCAACAGATAGCGTCGGACGTCCAGTCTGCCTTCTATTTGGGCCACAATGCAGCAATTTCGATGCGGTCTCGGCTCAAATAAGCAGGACTTTGGCCGAAGATTCATCTGTACAATTCATCTATGAAATTCTGCAGGACCTGCCTTCCCTATGGACCGATATTACCAAGGCCTTTCCGCCTCTCCGTCAAGTTTCGGGGGGCGAGCAGATCATCGCATTGGTACAACAGTTACATGGCTCGCCATCACCACACACCGCAGAGCCTACTAGTATGATCCTGACTCCACTCACTGTAATTAGCCAGATCTTGGAGTTCATCAAGCTGAAGGAGTCGGATGTGGAGCAAAGGATCATCGACACTCAAGGGTTCTGCGTAGGGTTCTTGTCTGCGGTCGCGGTCGCTTGCTCTAAGGGGGGTGGCGAGTTTCGGTCACTCGCAGCGACAATTGTCCGACTAGCCGTTTGCATTGGGGCTCTGGTTGACTTGGATGAGTTGGTACATGGTAACTTTCGGTCTGTTGCTGTAAAGTGGAAGGACCTCGCTGGTTGCAAGACATTTCAACAAGTCATCGCATCCCACCCAAAGGTAAACACCTCCCTATCCATCCGTAGTAAACAATAATGCTAACGTTGCTATTCAGGCCTATGCATCATGCGAGTTGGATACCAATAGTATGACGGTAACGGTACCAGAGGAAGGTATAGAAGCGTTGGTCAAAGATCTCACAAGTCACAATTTATCAGCGAAGCCGATTGCGCTGAGGGGCAGATTCCACCATGAGGCACACAAAGAAGCTGTGCAACGTATTTTCAAGTACTTTGAGCATGACAAGCGTTTCCTATTACCAAATGGAAGCGAGCTTCTCCTGCCTATCCGATCCAACGTGGACGGGAACGTTATTCGCCAAGGGGGTTTGCTCGCCATTGCATTAGAATCCATTTTGGTCATGCAATGCAAGTGGTTTCCAACTGTTGCAGACGCATTTCACGACATGCGACAAGCCAACAATGGTGCTCGCTTGCTGACAGTTGGCGAGAGTTCCATCATACCCCGGAGTGTGAGCATTCAGTCAGGACAGCAGAACGGCCTGGGTCAAGACAGCAATGGGTACCCTAATGGGCTGAAAAATGGCCACGCATCTACGAATGGAGTGAATAGAGCTGAAGCTATGCCAAATTTCACCCTCAACGGTCATCGTGGCGACCCAGTAACTCCGATTGCAATTGTCGGAATGGCTGGTCGATATCCCCAGGCCGATTCTGTTGAGGCGTTATGGGAGATGCTTGAGTTGGGACGATGTGCTGTCAGCGAGATGCCGAATGATAGATTCAAAATGAAAAAGCTCTTACGACAGCCAAATGGTCCCTTTTTTGGGAATTACCTGGATGATCCCGAGGCTTTTGATCATCGGTTCTTTGGTATCTCTGCCCGCGAGGCAGAGGCTATGGATCCCCAGCAGCGACTCCTATTGCAGGTCGCATATAATGCCATGGAGTCGGCCGGCTATTGTGGGATCTCTGCTTCTTCATTGACCTCAGACATCGGCTGCTATATCGGTGTTGGCTCGGACGACTACACAGATAATGTTGGATCCCGGGACGCCAATGCATTTTCCGCCACAGGAACTCTTCAGGCCTTTAACAGCGGACGCATCAGCCACTACTTTGGGTGGAGTGGTCCATCATTGATAGTTGACACCGCTTGCTCTTCAGCTGCCGTGGCAATTCATCTGGCCTGCAAGGCCCTACAGGCAAAGGAATGCTCCATTGCAATGGCTGGAGGAGTGAACGTCATGACCAGTCCCAAGGTTACTCAGAACCTCGCCGCTGCCTCTTTCCTGTCTCCGACTGGAGCCTCCAGAGCATTTGATGCGGATGCAAATGGCTATTGTCGTGGTGAAGGGGCAGGACTGGTGGTTCTGCGACCATTGGAAGATGCCCTTCGTGATCATGACACAGTGTTGGCTGTCATCGCGGGATCAGCAGTTAACCAAGGCTCCAACTGTTCTCCGATCACAGTCCCTGTCTCGGAATCTCAACAGTCTCTATATCGTAAAGCCCTCGTTGCTGGAGCAACTTCTCCATATGAAGTGAGCTATATTGAGGCCCATGGAACTGGTATGTGTTTAAATTTACACGCTGCTCTATCATTAGGCCCTCATACTAAATTCATAATAGGAACGCAAGTGGGAGATCCAATCGAGTTTGACAGCATTCGCCAGGTTTTCGGTGGACGAAGTCGAGCTGAAATGCTTTGGATTGGATCTATCAAGGATAATATTGGGCACACAGAGACATCCTCCGGAGTTGCAGGGCTGTTAAAGACAGTGTTGATGATTCAAAAGGGGAGAATCCCCAAGCAGGCCAACTTCTCTCGCCTGAATCCCAAAATCCCTTCTGCTGAAAAAGAGAATATCTCAATTCCGGACAAGTCTGTCAGCTGGGAATCCACATATCCTGCGGCGATGGTGACAAATTATGGCGCTGCTGGAAGTAATGCGGCTCTTTTGGTAAAGCAACACGCGAGTCCATCATTTACTTCAGACTACGTCGGAGCATGCGCATCAGAAGTCCCAATTTTCATTTCAGCAAAGTCCCAAGAGTCCCTTCTTGCTTATTGTGAGGCCCTTCACAGTTTCGTCAATGACAGATCGCTTTCGCCCAACGAAAGTCTGCTGCAAGACGTCGCGTACAATCTTGCCATCAAACAGAACAGGGAAATGGACTACATAGCCACTTTCTCAACGAGTTCGAGCGATACTAAGAGCTTCCTGAACGAGCTCACTCAGGTCATCTCAACCAATGCTCACTCGCGAAAGAAGCCTGCAAATCCACTTCCTGTGATCCTCTGCTTTGGCGGTCAGACTGGCAACACAGCTAGTATTTCAGAAGATCTTTACAACTCTTGTGGACACTTACGATTTCACTTGGTAAGTTCTTTCGTCCCGAATGTGAGTATCTTGCGTGGTTCTAACCCAACAAATTCAGATGGAATGTGAAAACGCTTGCAACGCCCTGGGCCTGCCAAGTCTGTTCCCGACGATCTTCCAAAGCAGTCCAATCAAAGACCTAGTATCCCTCCATTGCATGCTTTTCTCCATCCAGTATGCGTCTGCCAAGGCTTGGATAGACTCAGGGCTGAAGGTGGACCGTATCATTGGACACAGCTTTGGCCAACTGACTGGACTTTGCGTTGCGGGTGGCTTGAGTCTGTCCGACGCAATAACGCTCATATCCCAGCGAGCCAGGCTGATCAGCAGCAGTTGGGGCCTAGAATATGGCAGCATGCTGTCGATTAAAGGAACACCGGAAGATATCCTTGACCTGCTGAAGACTTGCAATAACACTGTGGATATCGCGTGCTACAACGGCCCGCGCGACCTCGTTGTTGCCGGGGAGGAGGCCTCCATCGCAAATATCGAAGCTATCGCTGTAGGCAGATCCATGTTTATTCAAACAAAGCGACTGCGCAGCACTCATGCCTTCCACTCTCGATTAGTTGACAGTATTGTTCCTGGCCTCACCGAAGTTGCTGAATCACTTGTGTACCATGAGCCACGGATTCCAATAGAGGCCTGCTCTGAGTTGGAAGATTGGACCTCTGTGACTCCCACGAATATAGTTCAGCACAGCCGTATGCCTGTTTACTTTGAATCGGCTGTGAAGAGGGCCGCAGAGAAGGCTTCCGGTCAAGCCATCTGGCTTGAGGCCGGATCAGGATCTCCTGTGATCCCGATGATTCGACAGATTATCCAATCTTCTGAATCGCCAGAAAGGCACGTCCTCCAGCCGATAAATCTCCAAGACCCACAAGCAGAGCGAAACATTGCCAAAGCCACCTCGAAACTTTGGTCAAGCGGCGTCAAAGTGCAGTTTTGGGCCTTCAGTCATCACCAGGCGCCCTCTTACAAGTCAATGAATCTACCCCCTTATCAATTTGCGAAGACCAAGCATTGGATTCCATTTGATCCATTGGCATTCCTTCCCGTAACATCCCCATCGGTGCCTGATACTTCCAGTGGAATGGTCAAAGTGGTTGAACGAAACTCCAAGGGCACCGTTTTTTCGGTCAATGTTTCTCATCCAGTATACCGATTATGTGCACAAGGACACTCCGTTGTTGGCCAACATCTGTGTCCTGCGTCTCTGTACATTGAGATAATTTTGGAGGCAGCAAGCAAGACAACGTCAGAGGGGCTCTCTGGACTTATGCCACATATTCACAATCTTAGCATCTGTACCCCGTTGCTTCTCGAGTCCGAAGGAGAGGTCTGTCTTCAACTATCGCAAACTGACACCCAGCTCGAATGGTCATTCTCTCTCTTCACCCAGCAGGGGATATCAGGCCGGGAGACGCATGCCACAGGTGAGATCGGACTGTACAACGGGAGCGGAGCATCCCAGGCTTCCTCGCGTTTCCGGTCCCTGGATCGGCTCATATCTCCATCTCATTCTCGTACCATTGCAAATTCAACAAGTGCCAGTGGCTTGGTGGGGCTACCTGTTTACCAGACTTTCAATCGAGTGGTTGAATATGCAGACTACTTCAGAGGAGTGAAGAACGTGTTTTCCAATGGGCATGAAGCTACTGGTCTCGTGTCCTTGCAGGATTCCCCAAGTGCGAATGGAATTTGTGACCCCGTTCTCCTCGACAATTTCCTTCAGGTGGCTGGTATCCATACAAACTGCTTGTCTGAGACTCGCGAGGACGAGGTCTTTGTTTGTAGTGCTATCGGGGACATATTTTTGAGTGACGCCTTTATCACGAGAGATACGAAGTCCACCAGAACTACTACAACATACACCAGCTATGATCGACCTTCCAAGAAGCAATTCATGAGCGACATCTTCGTGTTCGATTCCGAGAGCGGCAAATTGCTTCTTGCCATCATGTCTGCGACCTTTACCAGTGTTCTGATGTCGAATTTATCTCGCGCTCTCAGCAGACTGAACAAAGACGCTCCTACGTCGGTCCCTCAATCGATTGAGAGAGATCCCCTGCTTGAGACCCAAGCGACTTCGATGCCAAACTCGCAGGAATCTCCGAAAGCAATGAGTGACAGGGGTGGACACGTAGAAGCTGTCCGAGAGATGTTCCACACTCTCCTAGGCATTCCGTTGAAAGAGTTGCTTCCATCGTCGGGCCTTGAGGATATTGGAGTAGATTCGCTCATGAGGACTGAGGTCTTGGCTGAGATCAAGAACCGCTTTGGCTTTAACTTGTCTGTCACTGCCTTGCTGGAGATTTCTGATATTCAAAGCCTGGCCAACACATTATTCCCAGATGCTTCCTTTGAAGCCTCAGATATCTCCGCTCCAGTGGAAACCATTATTAAAACCCCGGCGAAGCAGATGTCGAGGCAAGTTAGTCACATCAATTTAGTCCCTACCCCGAGTGACTCTCTGGCTGCGTTATCAAGCGACGTGTTTGCCAATCTCAGGACAACTAGCCTATACAGTCAGAAAGCCCAGTGGACTGGCTTTTGTGATGACGTCTATCCCCAACAGATGGCTCTTGTGACAGCATATGTTGTCGAGGCATTCGAAGATATGGGGATTCCGCTTGACTCCTTCGGGCCTGGACAGGTCATCCCACAGCTTCCAGTACTGCCTCAACATCAGCAGGTGAAGGATCAGCTCTATTCCATATTGGAATTCTCCAAATTGGTCCAAAGGCAAGGAGACGGTATTATAAGAACAGCGAACCTCATTCCAACCACGCCTTCCCTTTCCCTACACCAACAAATCGTCCGAAAATACCCTCGCCATGAGTTAGAGCACAATCTTCTTCACACCACTGGCTCTCAATTGGCCAAGTGCTTGACTGGTTCGACTGATCCTCTGGCCCTTCTATTCCAGGATAAGAAGGCACGCGAGCTAATTGGAAATGTATATACCCATGCGCCAATGTTCCTTTCTGCGACAATGCATTTGACGCAATTTCTCCGAGACGTCCTCAGCAAGGCTGAACCTGGTAGAGAGATCAAGATCCTCGAGATTGGTGCTGGCACTGGTGGTACCACCGGCTTCCTCCTTGGTCAACTCGCGGATGTCTCTGGGCTACGCTTCGAATACACCTTTACAGATATTTCATCCTCGCTAATTGCACTTGCGCGAAAGAGGTTCCAAAAGTACAACTTCATGTGCTATACAACTCTCAACATTGACCAGGACCCCCCCGAAGCAATGTTAGGACAATATGACGTGATCATTTCCTCAAACTGTGTTCATGCCACTCCCAGCATCATGAGATCAACCAAGAATATCAATAGCCTTTTACGGCCTGACGGAATTCTTTGTCTGATTGAGCTGACCCGCAACTTGTTCTGGTTCGACCTGGTCTTTGGACTACTCGAGGGCTGGTGGTTGTTCGGCGATGGTCGACAGCACGCTCTTGCTAGCGAATACGCTTGGGATAAGGCCCTTCGCCAGGCCGGCTATCGGTGGGTCGACTGGAGTAGTAACACCTCAAAGGAATCTGAGATATTACGGTTGATTGTGGCATCCCCTGCAGACGTCGGCTCTCAAGAAAGTACCCTGGTCACGGAAGAGTCGGTGACTTTCGCGGAGAAGAATGGGGTTGAACTACTGGCGGACATTTATTACCCCACAGAGGTTGAGACATCGAGCCGATCCCGGCCTATTGGTACGTGAAGCAGAACTCAAACATATCTCAATGACGAACGAGGACTGACATTTTCCATAGCCCTTATGATTCATGGTGGTGGTCATGTCATGCTTTCTCGCAAGGATATCCGCCCCAAGCAAACGAAAATGTTACTTGCCGCAGGGTTCTTGCCAGTAAGCATTGATTACAGGCTTTGCCCGGAGGTCTCCCTCTTGAAAGGACCCATGGAGGATTGTCGGGATGCCCTGGAGTGGGCTCGTCAGGTTCTGCCAGGGCTAGCGCTGAAACGCCCCGATGTAAAGCCCGACGGGGATCACGTGGTGAGTGTTGGGTGGTCAACTGGTGGCCACCTTGCCATGACGCTTGCTTGGACCTCTGCTATGATTGGCGTTCGTCCTCCGGAGGCAATTCTTTCGTTCTACTGTCCCACGGACTATGAGGATCCCTTCTGGAGTCACCCAAACTTGCCATTTGGTCATTCTGCTGTGTCAACCGACGCATACGACTGGCGGGAAGGCATTCAAGACAAAACCATCACTTCATACAATCCTCCATCCTCGTTGGGTGGCTGGATGAATCCTAGTGATGCTCGCAGTCGTATAGCATTACACATGAACTGGACCGGTCAGACGGTTCCTGTCCTGCTAAACAAGCAAGGTCCTAATCAGAGGAATCAAACACCCGAATTGGAACCACCTAGCGTTGAGGCTATCCAATCAATCAGTCCTTTGGCCCAGATCCGAACCCGCAAATACCAGTCTCCCACTTTTATCATCCATGGTACCCGTGATGATCTGATTCCCATTGCCCAGGCGCAGCGAACATATAATGCGCTTTCCGATGCTGGTGTTGATTCTGAGATCAGAGTACTCGATGCAGTGCATTTGTTTGATACATACCCGGATATGGAAGAGAACCAGGAGGCAGTGCAGGCAGTTCAAGATGGGTTTGCATTCTTGAAGTCACATGTCAAACCTTGATATGGTGTTACTCCTTCTATAGCAAGGACTAGACTATTACTTTGAATGTGTGTACATAATTTCGGGGCGTGTAGCTATTTTTCGCATTGTTTGGAACCCAGGTTTTGTTCTTTGAACCGTTAATATGAGATGAACGTCATTTTTCTTTGGTATAAAACATCTTATTGTAGCTAAACAGTTTACAATGGTAGATAGCATTTGTTGGAGATCAGACCATCTGGGGACTGTCCTGACGATTTCTCCTTCCTTTTTCCCTCTCCCTCTGTAGCCCAATAGCATTTCTATAATTGCGCCAAAATAGGGCGAATTTAGCACCGTCACATTAAAAAAACAATAACCCTCGTAATGACGTGAACTAGTGGAGTGAGCAGATTTAGGAGGCTTCGATCTAGCTGCAACAAAAACGCATCTCTTGTGCCAGGATCATCACGGAAATTATGCAAATTTGGCTGCTCAGTGACCCGGTTCCCTCCCTTCTTACACCGCTAGATCTAGAGATCTTCATAGCCAGCCAGCTACGCCAACAAATGCCTAGGTCGTCCTTTAGTATATGCAGGGTGTTGGAGTGAAATGCAAATATTAATCGTATAAAACATAGAGTGAGATGGTAATTCACGCCTTGTTTGGCTCCTCATCGTGTACTCTTGCAGATAGCTGATATGTGATCGACCTAAAATACAGATTTCCAAGTAGGCTTACTACAATTGACACATCGACTTGGCATTTTATTGACTATCGCTTTCTTGTATCTTCTGTTCTAATCTAGGGATAATCGAGGACCAATTACCGACCTAGATTCATATGTTGTTGTCGTATCTCTTTTACTGGGAATGTTGGTTGGCTGGCTGGCCTGCACTATATCGTAGCTTAGACCGTACCTTGAAGTGTGTAATGCAATCTCTAAGATTCCATCCCAAAACTAGTCCTTGCATGATAGCTCCTTAAATTCTCACGGTGAATAGATTGAATGCTAGTATTTTATCATCTTATGGACGTGTTGCGTAGGTGATAATTTTATCCTCCAGCCAATCCTCAGCAATTCACATATCGTGAAGGGGTTGAAATTGTCATTCACAACTGCAGGTGTAAACGCCAGATCTTGGCATGCACCGCACCACGTCATGCCAGCTCCACAGAGAACTTGTATGCAAGCCAAAAGCTTTATTTTGGCAGTATACCGATTCCAATAACCAATATTAATAAGTTAATATTTTACAGCTAACACCCTTTTTTTGTATTTAATTGTATGCATTTCAAAGAATACCGTACGTAAGGTTGGCGGCGTGCATGTTATAAGTTCTATGTCGAGCAGGCAGGGTAGTACTCCACGTAGCACAATATCAAAATGTAGGGACCAGCTGCATATGAGCTTACGTGTAACAAGGACGGAATGGAGATCGATTGCCGTTTACGCCCGCGCGAGGATCGCGGGAGAATCCCGGGAAGTGCCGCAAGGCTTGAGACAACATTTGTCAGCTGTCTGACTGCACGATGAACGTATAGGGTATTCTGTGTATAACATTTACATTGGGGTGGTATTTCGCAAAAGACAGACAGAAGATGTCCTCGCACCTACTCCCGCTGTCTCTTGGTTTTTTCTCAGGATTTGAATACTTTCTGCTCGAAGACTGAGCTTTGTCCTCAACTCAGTAAACATGATTGTCGACTTAGTCTTCATGGAAGATACAAGAGCCTCACTTGTTGGTGTCGGGCTCTTTATTCTTATAACCTGGGCTCTGCGATATATCTTGTCTCCGGGCTCCAAACTGCCGATTATCAACAAGCACGGGGTCTTCGGGTTCGGGCATCTCTCCAAGAAGGGCTGGGTTTCTAGTGCCGCCGACTTGTTAAAAGATGGGTTCGCCAAGGTTTGTTCATCCTCTGCTGTCAACTTAGATTGATACTCACCACACTGGAAATCAGTCTGCGAAAGGGTTCCGCCTCGTCACCGACAATGGTTGCCAGATTGTTCTGTCTCCGAAGTATCTTGAGGAGATCCGCCAACATCCCGACCTGAGCCGCGATAAAGCTTCTGCTAGGGAGCTCATGTCGCATCTTCCTGGGTTCGAGGTTTTTCGGGAAGGATCCAAGGACGAACGCATTCTCCACGACGCGGTGTTGACTAAATTGACAAGAACGCTGGGTAAGCGAATCTTTGCTGGCATAATGCGAGGAATTTGTATTGATATAGACACTAGGTCGTGTCACTGAGCACCTCTCCCACGAAACAGCGCTGAGCTTCGAGACGCACTGGACGGATGAACGTGGTGAGTAGACATTGACTCGTGTGTCATCTGCGAGAAAGCTGACAAGGAAAAGAATGGCATGCGGTACCACTGCGATCGAGCATTACACAGATCATTGCTCAGACGTCTTCCCGTGTCTTCTTGGGGGAGAAGCTCTGCAGAGACCCCAAATGGCTACACATTACCATAAACTATGCAGTCCATGTTATTACGGCTACCGAGCAGCTCCGTCAATGGCCCCATAGCCTCCGGTATATCGTTCACTGGTTTCTTCCAACCTGCCGGCGGCTGCGTCAAGATATGCGAGAGGCTTTGGCCCTCATTCTTCCTGTTTTGGAGGAGCGACAAAAAGAAAAGACGGCAGCCAGAGCAGCGGGCAAGACACCAGTTTCATACAGCGATGCCATTGACTGGATGGAAGATACCGCGAAAGGCCGTGTTTATAACCCAGCCATCTCCCAACTCCTTCTGTCCATGGCAGCCATCCACACTTCGGCTGATATGCTGACGCAGGTCTTGTTCGACATCGCTGAAAGGCCCGATCTGGTGGCAGCATTGCGCGCGGAGATCATGAAGGTTGTGAGCGACAATGGTTGGAGTAAGATCTCGCTGTACAAATTGATTTTGATGGACAGCACCATCAAGGAGAGTCAGAGACACAAGCCTATTGCCATTAGTATGGTATCCACCCTGAGAATGAATGAACAGAAGCTGACATGAAATTTAGCACCCATGCGTCGTCTGGCAACCAAAAATATCTCTCTATCTGACGGAATGTTTATCCCAAAGAATACGACCGTTCTGTTCCCTGCCGATGCCATGTGGGATCCCGATTATTATGATAATCCACAGGAATTTGACCCCTACCGGTATATGCGCATGCGCGAGTCCCCAGACCGGCAGACTCAAACAGCCGCCCAGCTCGTCTCGCCTTCACCAAACCACCTCGGCTGGGGCTTCGGAGAGCACGCCTGTCCAGGTCGGTTCTTTGCTGCTAATGAGCTCAAGATCGCGCTCTGTCAACTTCTGTTGAAGTATGACTTCAAACTGGACCAAGAGCGCCTGCCAGAGGTCCGTTGTCATGGAGCCTCTCGAACTGCTGATCCGGTAGCTAAACTTGTGATTCGGAGACGCGAGGACAATGCCGCAGTGCAGGACCTTCCATGTATGGTATGAATGAGAGTCAAGTGGCGATGAGGAACGCTACTAGGGACACGCTACCCGGTCTTAAAATTTGTATGTTTAGCCGGTATACTGGATCCATTAAACCTGGTATAGGTTCCTTCAGGCCCAATGAAAGTTGTAATTCCTCTGGGACTTCACATAAATATCTTGATATCGCGTCGCTAACTGGAGTCCTAAGCACATTAACACTTGATGCATTAAACCACCAGTTTGCGCGTAATTAAGTTCTTGGACAACGTCAGCATATATTGACCCGGAGCAAGACCATCACTGATAAGTGCCACGACACACATAACTTGTGTATCGAAGATCAGATCTCGCGCATCACAAGTTTTGTACTAGTAGGATTAGAGATGCCTACCTGGTGGATAAAGAATTATCCTTGGAAGTTCTTTAACAATCAATATTCAAACATGACTTACAGAACTATGAATAACCGACCGGCAAGCGAACGCTTAGCATAAAAAAACCAATTTCTTTTGTTGGGTTTATTTGATATTGAGACTCGAACCCAGACAATGGTTACAAATTTCCGCCTAGAAATACATATCATTCGTGCTTCAAATCTACCAAGATACCTCGAGATGAATCGTGACTGATTGCAAAAAAAATATGTATTTTCAATGCCCTTAAACGCAGAGGCCTGTTGACGTTCTCCAGCGACAGGGATCACTCAGGCTGTTTTCACGGTTGCTTTAATACAATCTTCAAGGGTAGTCCAACCAGGTCGTCCAAAGAAGGTACGAATGAGGTTCTCGGCTCGTTGAGCTGGGACCACTTCTCCCACACTAGGCTTCTCCGTCGGTGGTGCCTCTGGGATAAGCTTGTTCATAGGATCCGCCTTCTTCATAATCCCAGTTATATCGCTCCATACAAAGGGTGCTGCAGCACCAAATAGTCGCTCCGAATTGACTTCCGTACTCAGCAAGCCAATGACGTGTAGTCGTGCGGAGTCTTCTACGTCGATGAACCATGCTGTTTTCAACATGACAGCTTAGCGATATTGTCGGATCTATTGGGGGATAAACGTTTGACTTACGGATGGGAATCACCTTGAACGGAAACGGATCACCCTTCAGAAGGCCTCGGATCCATTTGTGGCCTGAGCTACCAATTTCGGGGTGGAGAGTCCGGCCAAACTAAGGATACGACATTTAGCTCTCAGCGTTGCTCGGTGCGTTCAATAGATCCTCTCGGGTTCGGGGCAAGCTCACGTTCATCCATGGGAGAACTGTGTTTAGTACAAATGAAGGTTGATTCTCTTCCACCCATTTCCAGGCCTGCCGCTCGCCTTCAGTCTTGCAAACAGTGTATATCGAAATTGCAGTTTCCGGTGTAGCCTTTTCCCAGGAATCTAGATATAATCAAAATCTGATCGTATCCCAGAGAGCTTACATGGATCACTCACCCGTATCAAATCTAAAAGGCGTATTGACCTCGGGATATCCCGCGGCAACAATGGATGAAGCGAGAACCACCCGCTTGATCGAGGGTTCCCTGGATGCAGCACGGAGAACATTCAACGTTCCAGCGACGGTGTACCCTACAGGATCGCTGTTTGCCGGATCCCATGGCATAGCTTGGGCCTTTTCAAATCAGATACTCCTACTCCAAGAGTTTCAACATGATACTAGTGAGAAATGCGAGACATACCATATGAACTATCCCGGACACCCCAGTAAGCGCATGATCAAATGCGCTGGGATCTTTAAAATCCGTAATCAGAATTGTCTCAAACAATCCCTTGCCATAGCGAGTATCAAAGTACTCATTCAGCCAAGGTCGGGGTGTGCGGACAGTGCCGCGAACGCGGTATCCAAGGCCGAGGAGGATATTGATCACGTGCGATCCAATGTAGGCATTGGCCCCAGTGACCAGGACGGTCGATCCAGGAGGGAAAGTGTACTGTGTCTTGGTCATTTTATTTCTAGGCTGCTGAGGACTTAGAATGTATTGTAAAAGAAATAGATGTGCCACCAGAAAAATGGAAACCAGTGGGAGGGTGCCCGACTCTCTTTGCAGGCGGCAAAACTAGAAGGCACGGGCGCCGACTGTCTTTCTGCTACTCGGAGCTGCTGCATGTGATTGATGCGTTGTATAGTAATTATTAGCCAGGAGAAGCGGGATAGGAGGGGCGGTGTGATATCTAGGGTGTGATATCTAGGAGTACACTATTTTTCAAATCTGTACGGAGTAGTGAACATGTATCACGCTGGACCGTCAGCCGTGTAGACAATACATACTCCGTACTAAACAGTGGAGTGGATTGATCCCTTGCGTCGGCCCGCGAAACTTGCCGTAACTAGCTCAAGCGCACAGACGTCAGAACCCAAAAACAATGTCGGAATACAGAGACGAATTCCCAGAAAATCATGTGACAGGTGGTACTCGGCATACCATACAGTGCATAATACAGTTAGTCATCTATGTCCGCAGAGATGTTCGGGTTTTGTCATTTTAGAGTCCTGCCATTTATATTATACCTGGTTCGCACGCTTGATTTCTGTCAAAAAAGACATCTGTCCAAAAAGACACACACACACACATAAATGCAGCCGCAGTTACACAAACGGAGATTGTGTATGAGAATAGTCAAAATGGACACCTTGTCTTGCGGGTCTGGTTGGTATCTGCCGTACCCCTTGCTGATTCTACCTTCAGCTCAGCCAGCACGAGTACTGTGGCTTGCATAGATCTGCATCAGATGGAAAATAGTCCATGAGATATGCCGATCGTCCGAGCTCTCACAGACCATCTATTGTTGGAAGTTGCTTGATTTCTTTGTATCTAACACCGACCGGCTTCAGGCAATTCCAAGCAGGTAAAACAGCTTCAATTCACTTACCGTCCATACGCTACACTATTACTCGGTCACACAATATGGGATCTCTCCAAGATCAAGTATGTATGGGGAAAATACTAGGCTCACTCTGTGATTCTACTGACCGTTACTTAACCACATAGGTTGTAATTATCACTGGGGCCTCATCGGGAATAGGGCTAGTCACGGCAATTGCTGCTCTGAGCGAAGGCGCCCAGGTCCTAGGGGTGGATATTTCCTCGCCGCCGACATCACTCATTGAGTGTCCAAAGTTTGCCTTCTGCCAGGGAAATTTGGTTGACCCTTGCACACCACAAAAGGTAGTATCAGCATGTAACGATGCGTTTGGGAGGAGAATTGACGCGCTCTTGAACATTGCTGGCGTCATGGATCATAATCAGAGCGCAGATTCAGTCGTGGACAGCGTGTGGGATCGATGCATTGCTGTTAACCTCACTGCTCCTGTGAGACTGATGCGTGAGGTGCTCCCCATAATGCGCGAACAGAAGTCTGGCAGTATTGTGAATGTTGCCAGCAAGGCTGCGCTGAGTGGCGCAGTCTCTGGTGTGGCGTACACAGCAAGTAAGTTACCTCTTCAATGCAGTACTAGTTGTTGAGGGTGAATTAGGAATGACAAGATCCACATCTAGGTAAGCACGGTCTTATTGGGGTGACCAAAAATGTAGCTTGGAGGTTCAAGCATGAAGGCATTCGCTGTAACGCCATATGTCCCGGTGGTGAGGATGTTCTTTTTTTTTCAATAGTTATCCTCTAATCTCTAATGGAAACTAGGTGTCAGCAACGATACAGGCATCCTTAAGGATCTTGACATCAACGCATTCGATAAGGATGCCCTGGCTGCCATGTCGCCAATACACGCGGCGCATTCATCGGACAAGGAGAAAGGATACGCTATCACGCCAGATGACGTTGCTAGTTGTCTGTTGTTCTTGATTTCTTCAGCTAGTCGGAGAATCAACGGCGCGGTGATTCCAATTGATAATGCTTGGTCGACGATTTGATAAGCTTTCAAAACTAGGCGCATCATTGTTATGTAAAGAATAAACAGTTTCTTTTCCAGCTACACAAAGGACTATAAAATAAAATACACAACATGGATATTCAATTGAATCTTAGGTCAACCATTCTCTGATATTTACTTTTAACCGCTTCCGAGGGAGAGTGGAGTACATGGGACACGTCTTCAACAAATGGTATAACCGATTATAAACCATTTAAATACAATTGGGCTCAAAACGGCGGAAAAGGAAAACAGAATGGAAAAGGATGTACGGACGCGATGCACACGATGTTTATTAAAATAGTTCTTGCAACATACCCATTATCCGTGTTATTTGTGAATATGAACATCTTGAATAAATATACGTGCACTTTTTTTTAATAGAAGCGGAAAGTGATAACATCTTCCAATCATTCAGCTGGTCTTACATTCCATGGGTCCTCAGTCCTTGCAGATGGGAGAGAAGATCATGTAACGTCCTTTCTCTAGCCCCCTGCGTAGTGACATTTACTGCTGCATTATTGGGGGGGGAGGTTATTTTTGATTTTGTATGTTACAAATTATGTCCTTGTTCGTGAGGTGGAGACTCGAGTAGGCTATAGAGGTAGTCTAGGTGACGATAAGTGGCCACAGTCAGCCAGCCACTGATCGACCCAGGGCCTTGGACTATCAGTGAAGTACCTTCCTCCGTCCCCCGGCAATCATAAGAGTGCATAAACTCTGTCATATCCAGCACCTCTTTTATGCTAATTTCTTATAATCCTCTATCTTCGCGAGGCGTTGGGGTGTGATTTCTTTGGAATACCATCATTTCGCACATCCCCTCTAGATGAATGATGTCTCCTGAAGTATTACCCCATGTCACCATCCCGGCTCTCATCCTTCTAGTCACATTGCCAGTACTGTTTTTCTTTTTAACATCGTCTCGAAAATCGGAACTCCCTTTCATCAATGCAAGAGGGACATTTGAATTCGGTAAATCACGCGCACGGGCGCGATACATGAAGGATGCGGCCACCTTGATTAAGAAAGGATTGAGAGAGGTATGTTCACGATCAGAATTATGAGACCGCTCACTAACTTGCGGTTGTATCTAGGCAGGGGTCTTTCGCATCATCACTGACAACGGCACAAGGACAATGCTGGCGCCCAAATATGCCAATGACATCCGCAGCCTCCCTGAACTGAGCTTGACCGATAACTTGGCGACTGAGCTGCATGTCAATCTTCCTGGATTTGAGCCATTCCGGGTTACGGCCAACGACAACATTATCCAAGATACTGTCCGCGTCAAAATTACGCAAAATTTGGGTAAGTCGCCCCGTCGGTTATTATGGACGCCTCTAAGATAAGACCTATCCATTAGCGAACGCCATGATTCCGCTTTCCCTAGAGGCTACCCACGTTCTGCAAACGCAGTGGACGGATGCAACAGAGTGGCACGATCTGCAGCTGAAGCCCGCCATCCTAAAGATGGTTGCTCAACTTTCTTCTAGGGTATTTCTCGGAGACAAGATCTGCCGCGATCCCGAATGGCTTGATATTACGATAAACTACACTGTCAATGCATTTACGGCTGCTCAGGAGCTCCGTCTCTTGCCAGAGTTCCTGCGACCATTTGCCGTTAGATATCTGCCAACGAGTCGAAAGGCCCAAGGACAGCTTAAACAGGCAAGAAAAATTATTGATCCAGTTTTGAAAGAGAGACGTGCTGCTGAGCGCGCAGGGAAGGGTTTAGAATATCATGATGCTATCCAGTGGCTCGAAGATACTTCTAAAGGACGCAACTACGACCCGGCGGCGGCACAGCTGGCCCTCTCTGCGGCTGCTATTCACACTACAACCGATCTATTCACCCAAACCATTCTCGACATCTGCGGTCAGCAAGATCTTGTTCGCGAATTACGGGAAGAAATTATTACCGTCGTCAAGGCTGAAGGATGGAAAAAGACGACACTTTACAAGCTGAAATTGATGGACAGTGTGATCAAGGAGTGCCAGCGGTTGAAACCTATGGCCATCGGTAAGTTCAATAATTAACCGCTATACCTACTATGAAACTACGCAAAGCATGTTCTAACAATGACCCTTAGCGATTATGGCACGTGTCGCCCGTAAAGATGTCATCCTTCATGACGGACAAGTAATCCCAAAAGGCGACAAGATACTTGTATCCTGCGATAGGATGTGGGATGAAAATATCTATCCTGACCCGTTAAAGTTCGATCCATACCGCTTCGCAAACATGCGCACAACGGATAATCCCAAGAATGAAGCCGCCGCTCAACTTGTTTCGCCATCACCTGAGCAAATGGGCTTTGGCTTTGGACAGCATGCTTGCCCGGGACGATTTTTCGTAGCAAATGAGATCAAGATAGCTTTATGTCATATCCTGTTGAAGTATGACTTGCGATTGGCAGAGGGATGTGAGCCCAAGGTGATGAAGTTCGGGATGAGATTGGCGGCGGATCCGATGGCCAAGGTGTCTATCAGACGCAGGAAGGAGGAAATTCCTCTATAAAATACCAGTGCAATATAAACCCTTGCGTACTCCAGTCGACTCAGACGGATAGGTTGATAGACGTAGTTACCAAGCTAATGATGTTGATAATCCCTGTGGCCAAGACAATTAGCTATTGGCAGCCTCAAAGTACTTCTAGAAGCTGCACCTAGAGGGGAGGTCACCGTAGAGACAGACAGACGAGGACGGTTTCTAAGAACAATTTCTACGACAAAGGAGTGAACCCCACCAGGCTATGGACTTGGTCACTCTTAGATCCTGTTAACTAGTCTGGATATTGACTTACCTACTACAACTAGAAGTGACGTAGTAATATCTCTCTTTGAACAAGGTTATCACCATAATGAACTTCTACCCCTTCGTTCTCGATGAAAAGGACTTGTGAGCTTTTACTCCTACCACTTGATATATGCTACGGATCTTGTGCACTTCATCACCTATAATGTCTATAGCGAATCTTTTCATAAGCAGGAGCATATAACTATCTGATAACTAAGTTTCTAGAGCAGGTGGGTATAAACAAATGAAAATCGAAATTCATAAATTCATAAATCAAAAATAAGCAAAGTGCGTAATCGGACTGGTGATTTCTCATCTTTGTCATTTATTTTCTTTGCCTATTTTTCTATTTACATTTTATGTAATTTGTGTTTTGGTTTTTCATATCTTTCTGATGTTTAAAATACACGGTCTCCAGCAGCATGAGTAGGAATATCATTACTAGTATTGGTTGACAATCCTTACAGTGTATCTGTCCACATATCCACCCGGCTTACATTCTATCGCATGCTTCATGTATGCACAACGTGTGGCGCTGCTGAAGGGCACCAGATTTGCAATGAAATCTTTACTTTTGATGGAGAGTTTGCAGATTCCTAGAGACCCGGGCACGGTAAAGACCGGATGGACACCCTTTTCCCGGGGGAAGCTCAAGCCATAGAATTACTGTGAAATAATCTGCACTACACTTTCACTCCTATACACAACTCCTTTCTTGAGTTACCAGCTATGTCAAACTCCGATCTACTCTCAGCTGTGTTGGAATACCGCGATGGACTCTCTGCTGTTGCGGAATTTCTCCGGAAGCTAGCGGGCATCTGCTGGACCTTGAATTACTTCAGTATGATGTACGTTTCTGGGAGAGAGAAAATACCCAATACAGGGATTTTCCCTCTTTGCAATGACATCGCATGGGAGTTTGTGTACGCCTTCGTCCACCCAGCCGCAAGTGCGCATTGGGAGGGTGGTGTGAAAGTATGGTTCATGGTTCATATCGCTGTGGTCTTGTACATTCTCAAGTTTGCGCCGAATGAATGGAATGATGTGCCAATTGTAAAGCGAAACATCTATCTCATTTACGTGGTGGTCATTCTTGGGTTCGTTGCCGGTCAGCTATCGTTCGCGGCGGAGGTTGGGCCTGACATGGGTTTCTTCTGGGGCGGTGTCCTATGCCAAACCCTCGCAAGTCTCGGGCCGATATGCCAGCTTTTGTGTCGGAATAGTACTCGCGGCGCTTCCATTATGACCTGGTAGGTCTCTGCTCTCTCGCACATGTGACACTCACTTGTCCTCCAGTTTTTGAATACTAATTCGAAGACAGGTCACTACGGGCGATTGCAACTTTCGGGGGGTTTATCAAACTATCAATCTACTACATCTGTGACACACCTGCAGGTCCCTGGTTTGAGAGCCCAATGTGTAAATTCTATATTGGGTTGACTGTTGTACTTGACATCATGTATCCGTGTCTGTATTATGTGATTAGACATCAGGAAAAGCGCAATGCTGCAGCGGAAAAGAAGACCAAGACCAAGACCAAATAGACACAGACGTCTAGGGAAGGACGAAAACTACGAAAAGACAACCCATCGTTGGGTAGTCTTTCGGTGCGGTGCGGCGCGGTGGAAATAGATAGACGATTCGTGGCAAGGCTGAATAGGTAGCGTCGATCAACTTCCTGGTGTATTTACTTGTGCATCCTGACCATTCGAAGAAAATGCCGTGTGATCTACATATTGTCATGTAGTCTACATACGGAATGACTGTGCGCGCAACATATCACCTCAGACGAGATCAAGAGTGTGTAAATTATTATGTTAGTTAGCCACAGTACGGACGGATCAAAACAAGACACCAAACAAGTGTGTGTCTAAATAGAATGCTGTGGCACGATAGCCAAGAGAAAGGCATTTCAACGACAAGTCCGCTTGGGCATGTATATGTTAATGAGAATTTCCCATCACGATCATGCAGTAGAGCCTGCTGCAGCAAGGGGCTGAGGCGGTCGCATAAAGGCTCGGATCATCAAGTTGTTATGCATTATTTTGTGCACTACATCAATACTTCATCGCTTACTTTCTTCTCTCAGCTCTTGATTTATTAAATAGCAAAAGCCATGGACAAACCCAAATTTAAAGTCATCATTGTTGGGGGGTCCATTTCTGGGTTGACCTTGGCGCATTGCCTGGCAAAAGCGAACATTGACCATGTCATCCTTGAGAAACGAGCTGAGATAGCTCCCCAGGAAGGTGCCTTCATTGGGATCTGGCCAAATGGAGCTCGAATCCTACAGCAACTTGGAGTTTACGCCAGCCTTGAAGCGCTCACCGCACCACTGACGCGGATGCACATTTCCTTCCCGGATGGATTTTCATTCAGCAGTTTGCTGCCCAAGAAGGTCCATGAAAGGTTTCATCAAATACTATTTTACACAGAAAATGACAGTTCTGACCTCGTGTATCACAGATTTGGTTACCCTATAGTTTCCCTGGATCGCCAAAAGGTTCTGGAAATATTGCTCAAAAAGTACCCTGCCACTTCGAATGTGATGACCGACAAGCGTGTGTCGGAAGTACGTCTTGGGGTCAACAGCGTCAGTGTATTGACAGATGATGGGGATGTATTCGAGGGCGATCTTATTGTGGGTGCAGATGGCGTCCACAGTCGTACACGGTCAGAGATGTGGCGGTTGGCTGATTCTATGGATCCTGGGTACATCTCCCAAAAGGAAAAGAAAGGTTGATGAACTCCCTTTTTGACTATCATTATTGACGAATTTTGAAAATCTTTGATGCTAACACTGTCGTGATCTTGCTTATTCAGGTCTTGTGGTTGAATATAAGTGCGTGTTCGGGATATCGAAGTCGATACCCGGCCTTGAAACTGGAGAGCATATAAATAGATACGGAGATAAATTCTCTGTGATAACCTTCCATGGCAAGGATGGACGAGTGTTCTGGTTTATTATCCAGAAGCTTGATCAGGCTCATGTCTATCCAAATGTCCCTCGGTATTCGCCCGACGACGCAGCCAATCTTTGCGGCAAGTTGGCTGATGTTCCCATCCTGGGGGATATCTGTGTTGGAGATCTCTGGGACAATCGAGTTGTTGTATCTATGACTGCACTGGAGGAAGGAATCCTAGATACGTGGCATTTTAATCGCATAGTCCTTCTTGGGGACAGTGTGCACAAGGTAATGACCCGACACAGACCATTCATTGATATCACAAGAACTAAATATTGAACTATCAGATGACGCCAAACATTGGACAAGGTGCCAACACAGCTATTGAGGATGCTGCTGCTCTAGCCTCACTGATTCATCGACTTGTCCATGTGGATGGTATTTCCAGCATCTCCGACTTCCACGTTGAATCAATCCTTCGACAGTATCGAAGCCTGCGATACGACCCTGCAAAGAGCACGTACGAGCGATCTAGGTTTGGAGCTCGTTTTCATACGCGGGATAACTGGGCCAAGGCTTTCATCGGTCGTTATGTCTTTCCTTTTATAGGTGGTCTGGTAGAACGTGGAACTGCGAATGTTCTGGCCCGCGGGGAGATGATTGATTTCCTTCCATTCCCCGAACGATCTGGGCCGGGTTGGATTCAAAAGTGCCCCAAGGGACAGAAGAACCCACTGTTACGTTGGAGACTTCTTTGGATTTTCCCTCTCACTTTATGCTGGGCTTTCTTGTGGCTTCGACCGTACCAAGCGTGATATTTCGGTGGTCACCTACCGCGAGATTTGGAATAGTTTAGCATCATGGAAGTACTGTACCACTAGTGAGCGTCTCGCGTATTTTCTCTACGGACCTAGCGGCTATCAATGAAATCACTTGAGCAGTGGTCATTGCTTTTAGAAATCTGCACAGTTTCGATGCGGTAAGGGCTTTCATGACATCAAGCCAACTTCATCGAGAGGGAGCTTGCATATATTACAACGCATTGAAAAAGCAATTACAACATAGGTACAGGCGCCCTGCTGGCAAAATGGCAAGGTAAAGCCTACATACATATACATAAGTAGTGATTGATCGCCCACTCCTATTCATGAGATCTGTAAAGCAAGGGGTGCCGAGTAGTCGGCTTTACCTTTTTCACTCAACTCTTTGTTTGGGTTCCAACCAGCCAGGTGTTATGTTTGTCTCATTTCCCGATTCTGGTTTATTCTCCGTCTATTCTTTCCACCGGCTTCTATGCTATATGAACTCGTTTCGGTGCTTTTTGCGTCTCTTCTGATCTTAAACTTCACATCGCACTATTCAGCACACTGTGAGCAGGCTCCTTTGTACTCAAAAATGGCCACAGTAAACGAAAAGGAGCCATCCCAGACTCAGAGCAAAATACTCAAATTGCTTCCTTCTTTCTTGTTGCCATATGCTGAATTAACACGAATCCACCGCTTGTTGGGAATATACCTCAATACTTCCCCTTATTTTGTCGGTATAGCCTTTACTGCATCAATTGCGCCAGACCTTCCAGTGTCTATTCTGCTCCATCGCCTTGTGCTATTATCTGTTTGGTCTTTCTTCCTACGCTGCGCTGGATGCGTTTGGAATGATCTCATCGACTCAGACCTAGATGCACAAATCACTCGAACAAAATCCAGGCCGCTGCCACGAGGTGCCGTATCAAAAGGGAATGCTGCCATTTTCACCGTTACCCTCTTTGCCTGTGGTAGCTCAGTTTTGCTTTTTCTTCCGTCGCAATGCACTATTGAAGCTATCATCAAAATCTTCTTCGCCCTTCTTTATCCTTTCGGCAAGCGATTCACAGATTACCCCCAGGTAACTCTGGGGAATATCGGGTGGGCCATCCCGATGACAATGCATAGTCTAGGAGTCAATCCTCTCGATCATCTTTTGCCCACCGTGTGTATGTTCTTGTTCATTGCCACAGTCATCATTATGGTCGATGTGGTCTATGCGTGCCAGGACACCGAAGAAGACATGAAAGTCGGCGTGAAAAGCATGGCTGTTCGATTCCGGAACTCCATTCCTATTCTGACATATGGACTATTCTATATATCCACTGCTCTCTTTGCATCCGCTGGGCTGCTCACTGGCCTTGGCCTCCCCTTTTTTGTTGTATCCGTTGGTGGACATTTCTTTGGGTTCAAGAATCTCCTCAAGGCAACCCAAATTGAGAACTCCTCGGGACTGGAGCATAGTGCAAAGGTATACTGCTTAATAAGTAGTATCTTCTGGGTGCTTGGGTTTGGCATTGAGTACTGTCTGCGCGGGAACTAAATATCCCATCACAACCGAATTCGTTGTCTCGCCTAGGGATTACGATTTTGATGGATGATCTAGAGATCTCTTTTCCCATTTAGTTTATTTGACGTCTACTTTAAGTGAAAAAAATTGGACTGTTCCGTTGATAAGATATGCTTGCTCATTGATAGTTTAATGCGAATTAGTCATGTATTCAAACACTGTTGAATTGTCTATTTCAAATTACTTCACGTCCATTCGAAAGCCCCACGCCATCAACGAAATTGCAATTCAACCAGAGTGGTTTGAACGAGTCAGAGCTATGGTTGAGCAGCACATCCAACCTCAGCTGCGCTCCTTCACTCGTTACATGATAAATACTGTTTAATGAATCAGGCTCAGCTACGCTTTGATCAAAGCTAATCAAACTATTACTTTTCAGACTTGGGTTCTCTGGCTCAGGTAACTCCGTACTTCCATGTGCATATATCGGCAGGGCCAATTTGACATTCAAGGCACCCTTGCATGGCATAAATATTGTTTTTGTACATTCACTAGTTCAAAGTTCCATTCAAGGCTCCAAACATACAATCACACATTCCATTCATCTCCAATAAGGGATGATTTGAAAAATGCTGATTAGTGTTGATGATAGGGGCTTGAAATATAGCCAATTTTAAACACGCCAAAACTCTCCAGACAATGTTATTGTCTCCATTATCCTAGTGGTGGCCTCGTCATCCGATTATTAAATACTCTTCCAGAAAGGCAACACGAAAGGCCTCTCTTGCCATTATGGCCGACACAGATGGTACCGAACGATCTAGCGCACGAAGAAGCCTCAACACAACGACAAGCAATAACCCAGAGGTTTCCTCCCATGTTCCACCGAGTCAGGATGAGCAAACCTCCTTGATACAAATCTGGAACAAACACGCTGACCCGACACCTCTCGATTCTTTTCCGTTCGACCGGCACCAATGGGCAGAGCGAAATATTCACATCCTTAGCTCCACGGCCGGTACAGCCCCAAATCGTGGAATTTTGTTCGAAAATCTCTCCATACAAGGATCTGCCTCGTCTGACCAAGTTCACCCGACGGTTCTTTCAGCTTTCATACGTCCTGCCGTATCAGTCGTCAAGCTTTTCTACAGACAAAGCCATGAACAGCAGATTAACATCGTGCACAATCTGGATGGACTCATTTGCAATGGAGAGTTGCTTTTGGTGCTGGGTCGCCCAGGCAGCGGGTGCTCGACCTTCTTGAAGGCAATCTGTGGATATCTGGACGGCTTGGTTCTGGACCCGGCCAGCAGGATACAATATACGGGTCTCCCGATTGCGCGGATGATAAAGGATTATCGCGGACAAATTGCATATAATCAAGAAGAGGATCATCATTTTCCGCATTTGACAGTTGGTCAAACCCTGGAGTTTGCTGCATATGCACGCACACCACATACCCGGCTGGGTGATATGGATCGCGACGGATATGCGAAGAAGATGGTGCAGGTTGCCATGACCCTGTTTGAACTTTCCCACACGCAAGACACACAAGTGGGCAATGAATATATTCGTGGAGTTAGTGGAGGAGAAAGAAAACGTGTGAGGTGAGTAATCCACAGGCTACCTTAATCTCCATCCTTATGAAAGGGTTACATGAGCTGACCGGTCAATGCCAACACGCAGCATAGCCGAAATGGCATTAGCGAGAGCTTCCATTGGAGCCTGGGACAATAGCACAAGAGGTCTTGATGCAACTCGTGCACTTAACTTTGTCCAAGCCCTTCGTCTGTCAGCCAATCTTACAAATGCTTGCCACGCTGCCGCCCTTTCCCAAGCTTCAGAGCCCATGTACAATACCTTTGACATCGTCACTGTTCTATATGAGGGACGACAAGTATATTTTGGCCCTTGTCAACATGCTGTGGCGTATTTCGAAAAGATGGGATGGAAACGTCCTACTCGGCAGGTCAGCGCGGACTTTCTCACTTCCGTCACCAATCCAAGTGCGCGTGAGCCCCAGGCTGGAATGGAAGAGAGGGTTCCGCGGAGTTCGCAAGACTTCGAGACATACTGGAAACAGAGCCCAGAGTATATAGAGCTTCAGGAGAAGATGAAAAATTACTCCCAGAGCTTCCCTGTTGATAGCCCAGAAGAGAGTAAAGTGCACCATACCAGCCATACCGAGCAGGCTGACCACATTCGACTGCCCGGCCCTTTCCCTCTCTCAACGACTATGCAATTACGATTGTGTCTCATCAGAGCGTGTCGACGAACTATCAATGACCGCGCTGGTATCATTGCAACTGCAGTGGTACAAATCGTCATAGCGGTCCTCATCGGCTCTCTCTTCTACAACATCCCCGACGCTTCTGCTGGTCTGTCCCAGAGGGCATCGGTTATCTTTCTGGCAGTCCTCACAAACAACTTGATTGCTTTGCTGGAGATCAACGTCCTGTACAGTCAAAGACCAGTTGTGGAAAAACATGCTCGCTACGCATTCGTTCGCCCCTTCACCGAGGCCCTCGCTGGAGCTATCATAGATCTCCCCATCAAACTTCTCCGCTGTCTGCTCGCCAGTGTCATCATATATTTTATGGCAAATCTTCGGAGGGAAGCTGGTCATTTCTTCATTTACCTCCTCTTTCAACTCGTCTCGGTTATAGCCATGTCCGGGTTCTTCCGGTGCTTGGCCACGATCACAAAAACAATCAGTCAAGCGATGGCTCTCGGTGGGATCACTATTATCTGCATTGCAGTATATACTGGTTTTACTATACCACAGCCTGACATGCGTCCTTGGCTTAGTTGGATCCGATGGCTTAATCCAATTTTCTACACATTTGAAGCAGTCATCGCCAACGAATTCCATGGCCTGCGAGCCAAATGCGTTAATTATTTACCAGACTATCCATCTCTGTCGGGCTCATCTTTCACTTGCTTAGAAACGGGTGCTGTCGCTGGAGAGCACTACGTATCTGGAGATAGACACATTGAGAAGCATTATGATTACTCCTACAGTCATCTATGGAGGAATTGTGGCATCCTAATTGTGTTTCTTGTTTCATTCCACGTGCTCTACCTCGTGCTTGCAGAGCTGGTCCCAGGCACCGTATCCGCTCCTAAGACACTATCGTTTCTTCCTGGTTACATTGCAGGAAACTTGAGCCCTCCCGACGAAGAAACGGGGCAGCAGCCCAAAGTATCGAAAGAGCTTTCGACGTCAAACTCGCAGTCCTGCAGGTTGTTGCCAAATCAAGAGAAGATACTCACTTGGCAGGGATTGTGCTACGATGTTCCAGTCAAGGGAGGGACAAAAAGACTGCTTGATGATGTTAGCGGCTGGGTCAAGCCAGGGACCCTCACTGCTCTTATGGTGTGTAATATCATAGAACTGTTCATTGAACTACGAATTTCCATGCTGACCAGATTAGGGAATGTCTGGTGCAGGCAAAACCACTCTTTTAGACGTCTTATCACAGCGAGCAACTCTTGGCGTTGTGACGGGGGAGATGCTAGTCAATGGTACAGCCCTCAATACCAGCATCTGCCGCAAGACCGGATACGTCGAACAGAATGATCTTCATTGTGAAACTGCCACAATTAGGGAGGCCCTTCGGTTTAGTGCGGCACTGCGACAACCCCGGTCCGTCTCCATGGAAGAGAAGTATGCATTCGTCGAGGAAGTGATTCAAATGCTAGGAATGGAAGACTTTGCCGAGGCTATCGTGGGGAACACTGGCGAAGGATTGAATATTGAACAGAGAAAGCTTCTTACCATCGGCGTTGAGCTGGCTGCAAAGCCTGAACTGTTGATCTTTCTAGATGAGCCTACTAGCGGACTGGAGTCACAGAGCTCCTTGGCAATTTGTTCATTTATGAGGAAGCTCGTTGATCATGGACAAGCTGTGCTTGCCACTATCCACCAGCCCAACGCCGTCATGTTTGAACAATTCGATCGCCTCATGCTACTTGGTAAAGGTGGTAGGACAGTGTACTTTGGGGACATTGGGAGCCATTCTCGCACTATTCTAGATTATGTGGAAACGAACGGCGCACGTCCATGCGGGCCAGCCGAGAACGTAGGTTACAGGCTACCATGCTCCACGGTATTCAAATTCTATGGCTAATTCATCTCTTCGCAGCCAGCCGAATACATACTGGAAGTGGTCAGCGAAGACTCGCAAGACAGTTCTCAATCGATTGATTGGGTGGATATCTGGAAGCAGAGTCCTCAAAACCAGGAAGTTTTGAATCATCTTTGTCAGATCTCTTCAACCCCCTCTCAGGGCCTGATCATCGACACACAAAGCGAGCCTGAATTTGCCATGCCAATTACCGCTCAGTTATACCTGGTCATGAAGCGTGACTTCCAGCAATATTATCGACAGCCGGACTATATTATAGCGAAGCTTGCTTTGGGCATTGTATGTGGCCTTTTCATCGGCTTCTCATTCTGGATGTCCGACAACTCGAACCAAGGGTTTCAAAATACCATGTTCAGCTTATTCCTTCTATGCACCATCTTCTCCACCATGATAAACCAGTGAGTCCTCATCTCATACTCCTCCCATGAGAGAATAAGGAACTTACCCTGAATAGGATTATGCCAAAATTCATCGGCAGGCGGACGCTGTATGAGCTACGCGAGCGACCTTCTAAGACTTATTCCTGGAAGGTATTCATTTTTTCACAAATCGTCGTTGAGCTCCCCTGGCAGGCTTTGCTTGGGATCTGCACATGGGCCTCTTTCTACTTTTCTGTCTATGGTGAAAAGCAAGATGCACAGCAGCAGGGTCTGGTGCTTCTTTTTGTGTTGCAATTCTTCCTCTTTGCCTCCAGCTTCGCCTCATTAATAGCCTCTGCAGTGCCCAGTCCAGTTCTTGGCAGCATGATTGGTCTCTTTATGTTTGTTTTATCCTTGCTTTCGAACGGTGTCATGCAGCCTCCTGGAGCCCTACCACCCTTCTGGAGCTACATGCACAGGGTTTCACCTTTGACCTATTATGTGGGCGGTATCAGTGCGACTGCACTACATGGTCGTCCAATTCATTGCTCGGATCGAGAAACGGTCAGCTTTGATGCCCCAGCCGGACAATCGTGCGGAGAGTATCTAGGAAAGTATATGGCAAAAGCACCCGGAAACCTCTACAACTGGACTTCCACTGGGAAGTGTCACTATTGTCCCCTCCGTTCGGCGGATCAATATCTTGCCAGCCGGGAGATTTTCTGGACCAATCGGTGGCGGGACTACGGGATTCTTTGGGCATACTTTGCTGTCAACATCTTCGGCGCCGTCTTGCTATACTATCTCTTCCGAGTTTTGCCGTATTCCCGATCAAACAAGGTCAAAAAGAGGGCGTCCTGAAACCTCATGACTGAGAGCGAGTTGCATTATTATTTCACTTTGTATGTCTCCTTTTTTTTATCATCACTGGTGGTGATGGTATTACTAATCTTTCCCTTCCATATTTCTTTCATTGTTATTCCATCTCATGGAGGTTCTAGCAGTCTACATGCAGGGTGAGGGGACATAAGCTACACCAATCACTGGACTTTTTTTTTTATGTTTTTTAAGACTTTCATTATCTTCCCTACTCTTTTGGTTACATTCTTAAATCAATTCAGTCTTCCCTATCCCATGGGCGGCGGATGTAGTCTGTAGATTGTAGGTTAGGGCTTTTTGTTAAATACCGAGTCCCAATACTCGACAGGATACTCCGTATAGGGTAATTTACCCGGACTATCCTCGGACCGTGGAATCACAAAAAACACGAAGTCCACGGGTGCATATATTGATTAGTCATATTATCTGTGAACTTCCTGAATACCATGAAAAGACTACAGCCACATCTCTGTCACTTTTCGTTAACTAATACTCCTTTTCTGAAAAAGTGTTGGGCGCTTGGCACGATTATGAAGTGGGGCCCCCTAAAAAAAGGGTTACGGCACGGAACGATCTATAATGGACGGAATGGGGCAGGAGGCGTTCGTGCATTACTGGATCGTCGTCATACATTCTCTAAAATTGAACCGTGGATCGATCTATCATGCAACTTGCCTCAATCAGTCTAGAACTATAACGGATCTACGTAATGCATCTTCACAGTTTGATTGACCGAACTGGGCTGATATCACGTCGAAAAATGCCTCATTGCCTTGCGTGGAAATATACAGCTTATTGGAGAAAGCTGTTAGCTCAGCTCCACCGTGTCCAATAGCTCTAAAAACCGCAAGGATGGGCATTATGCAATGAAAACAAACGAGAAGCTGGAGCACAGATGGACAGTTTTATATAAATACCCTCTACATACACATCACTAACCCGACCCCATCCTCTTGTGTGCCAAAGCTTTCCTAGTCACAACTCTGAACTCAATTAGCCTCTCAAAATGCAGCTCTCATCCTTCCTTTTCGCTACTATTGCGTTGTCCGTCTCCAGCGCCTGGGCGGCCCAGGGTGCCACTTCCGATGATGCTACCTGCTTGCGTATCTGTCGCGATGACCCTATTGACTGTCAGGCCGGCTGGATCCCTAGCCAGATTGCTGCTGAAGGCGAGGAGGTATGTATCCATGGCAGCTATCCTATAACATGATACTAATATGATGAGAAGCCCTGCTGGACTTGCTGCAACAAATAGACCTGCAAAATGACACCAACGAACGATGACGGGTTGCCACTATCGAAGATGCATATGTTAAGAGGGTACCATGAGCCCATGGCCCCATGGCGTCAGCTTGTATAGTGCTCTGCCTTCAGAAATCGGTACGAATGATATTGTCATATTTGCCAAAACACCACTTTGCTCCCCCTGGTTTATGTTTGGGCTGCACATCTGTACTTTTACTTCAGTGACGCAGTACGCCCTCCACAAATATATGGCAGAAGCTTGTCTATTCAAGAGTAAGGGCTGTGTCTGGACAAGACAACATATAGTAATAAAAAAGAGTTAGGGGTGCCAATGGTTTAATAATAATATAACTAGCGTAATTCATAAGCGAGCTGCGCAGCCCAAACACCATAGTAAATGCGATATACACTACACTTATATCTCAACAATCAACGTTTTTTTATTGATATTTCATTTGCCGATAGCTATTGATACGCGCTATTAATAGTATATATCAATCTCAAAACAGATTAAAAACTTCCATTGGTGTAAATACCTCGCTGAACTCTAGAAATATATATATCTCCATTACTCATCTATTGAATAATCCCCCTAAACTCTAGATACTAGATAGATATCATATAAAAATCATTGGGATATAAGGAAAGGTTCCTATAGACGACCGTTGTTGCAATATCTAATTGTAATTTATCGCATTTACTATGTGTACCGGACTGCGCAGCTCGCATTTGAAATACGTTAGTACGTACGTACAACATACATATCTTATAAAACGCCCAATCCTTGGTCCATCAGCCCCTCCATGTTAGATTGTAATTCTTCTAAATCTAGACTGATAATGAAGTAAATCATTAAGTAAATCATTTAGTAGAGACTTTCGGTTCAATATATTTCTGGACCCCGGAGACCACATCACTACCTCAGTTCTTGAGTAGTTCTTGACGTAAGGAGAAGTATTCACAGCTACAGACCCACCTCAGCTAGCCACTGGAATCCTCAGCTAGCCACTAAAATTGTGACGGCACGACAAAACCCAGCATGGCCATTACCACCCTATCATAGTATTCGAGCTTCCCAGCAGACTCGATAGGTTGTTGATCGTGTCTCGCACCTTGCTCTTCAATTGCTTCCGTAAGCCTCAATGACATTAGTCATCTTGTATATTTATCATATCGCTTAGGCAGAATGAGCGGCGTGCTATAGGAGCAGGAAGGCCGCCGACGAAGGATGGTCACAGTATTGAAAGGCCGGCCTAGTATTACATTCTTTTCGATGACTATAGCTACTGGTCCAGCCCATCTCTTTACCATGGCAGATGTGGTTAATGTAACGCAACCCAGCAGTAGTTATCTCTACGAAACTTCATCGCGCGCTTATTCTGTCCTAAAGAAACACATCAGTGATCTATAGGCTTCACTGGCCACGCTGCACCACTGTCACTGGAATATGTAGGATTACACCCTTCCCTTGCTTTAAGTTCATTTGACAGAGTAGCCAATCAGAACTACTCATAACCTTTTGGCGTCTACTATCCCCTACCTGTGATCTTTCGCTACAACGCAAGGCTGTTCAGTGAAAACTCGCTTTCTGGCATCTCTGCGTATGAACTGCACACACAAAGATGGCTGTCACAATGGGTATTCTCAATTGAAGATTCTTTAGGCTGGCTTGCATAAATGAGATATTCGATATGAAAAAAACAAAAGTGTCTGATAATGTGTTGCTCAACATTTTTCCCTACAAATAATTACAAGCTGGAAGAACAGTGAAGGAGAAGGTTGATTTGCATTTGCGGGTCATTCGTTAGTAAACGATTGGGTTGTTCGCATTAAGTCTCTCCAAGATCTAAAATGAACACGTCAGTTGTGCGTCAAGAACTAGTAGAACAAGAGCGAAGTCATACCCAATCATTGAGCTCAGCATCGTTATCTCTGAAATTCTCGAATTTAGCATCCAAATGTTCTAAGAGTAAATATTAGCCCGATTAACATTCCTTCTTTACCTCTTGGTTCTACGGTCATGACTCACCAGCGGTCACATTCATAGTATCAGGAATGAGACTATTCATCTCCCAGCTTTCCAAGAACTTGGTAGCCTCAGCCGCATTTCCAACCTGGCTGAGATCGTAATGTACGGCTGTTTAGGTTAGCAATATCCGTGATGAAGACCCACAACAAAAGCTTACCTTCAGGTCCGTAGCCGTTGGCCTGCACAAATTGGACCGATGCACGTATTTCGTTTTCGAATGTTTCAGTCGGCTCCTCGTTTGGGCATCCATCGGTGACTGTGAGGATAAGGAGTGGTCGCTTCAACGTCTCACCGTTGTCCACTGGCCCGTAGAGGAAGTCATTCAAGACTTTTCCCCTTAGGTTTGTACCCAATTTAGTCGACCCACCAGGAGAGAAGTTCATATGCGATGAAAGATCGTTGGGGTTGATGTCATTAAACTTGTCGCCTTTGTTGATGAAACGAAGATGTACGAGCGTGCCTTCTTCGGGAGCAGCTTGCGTAATAAGGGTTGCCATTCGTTTGACCATAATTGCCTGTCGGCTCATACGGTCATCATCTCTCATCGACCCGCTGTCGTCTAAAGTGAACGAGTGTGAACTTGGTGATCTTATGCAAGTAATTGAATTTGACTTACCACAGTACAGGATAGGTTGGTACAATGCCTGGCGGGACATGATGGCCACGTTCCTGGGTGTTGCACCCGGGAAGGCTGAGTCTTTCAGGATCTTTGCTGCGTTCTCTGCTACCTTGGCCACATACTCATTGCCGACAGGGTAGAAGTCCTCAAGACCTTTTGCATTGATAAAGCTCTCAATGTTTGCCTTGAACTCTTCTGCCGTGCGGGGGTTCGTGGTCTGCTATTCCAGGGTTAGTTAAACTAGAAATGATAGAATGGGAAGCACCAGATACATACGCCTGCTGTTGGTTCCGACAAAGCAGAAACACGTTTGATGGCGTTCAGGCCGACATCTTTGAAGTTTTTGAAGTAGGCCAGAGCAAACAGACCAGAGCTTACGAGAAGATTTTCCAGCTCGGGTTTCCATTCTGGCTTTTCGTCATTGGGGCGAATCGCTTTGTGCACAGCGGTATTGGTGGACTTTTCAGCAAGTTGCTTAGGTGTCTCGCCGAGCTCGTTTGACTTGTCGATGGCTGCCCCAGCCTGAATTAGTGCGCGAATGGCCTCGTAGCTAGTGCCTTGTCGAATTGCTGACATCAGTGGAGTGTCACCCTTTGGCTTTGAAACCGACTCATCTGGCTTGGCGCCATGCTTGAGCAGAAGCTCAACAATACGGCCACTGTTTGGTGCTTGAGTAGCCGCATAGAGAGGGCTCTTGCCATCCGGAGATATTCTGTTGGCGTCGGCACCGTTCTGCAGGAGTAGCTTTACTGCACCAACGTGGCCGTTCCGGATTGCAAGGTCAAGGGCTGTATCGCCATAGCTATCCTCATCATTGACCTCCACCTGGATGAGGAGCTGGGCAATGTTCTGCAGGTTGAGGGTTCCGCTCTTCGCGTGAGTGTGAAGGTTTTCTGTCATTATGAAGTTCTCTGTCAAGTAATGGTGAGCGAAGGTCTGAATGAATGGGTTGGAAAAGAAATCATTTGACAATTCCACGGCAGCCGTACTTATATATCCAGCTAGGGGCTATCGCTATCACACCATGTCTGCAGCTTCCAAACAGCTCCATCATGCCTGTTAATACGTAATACCTGCAGGATCACCCCGCTCTTGCTCACCGAGGTGATGTATCATCCAGCATGTGCATAATCTAAAACACCATATCAATATATCCACAGTGATGAATCAGCACTAGGCCATGCACTCAGTATACTTACGTCAAGTCGCAGAATGATCTGGTATATCCATCATTGGTCAGCAGCAGGTGACATCAAGGTTCCAATTACCCCAGCTGATGGGTTGAGGAGGCTTCGAGGCCAGCCACCCCATTGCGAATATCTCAAGGTCACCGCTACCTCCTGAAGGCTGGGTAGTACTTAGCTGAGTTATCCGCTCTATTGACATCTGATTGGCTCACTCCTAGACTGTGGAACATCAAGCTGAAGCATTATGCAGTCGGTGGCATCTTCTCACGGTATCTTATTAGAGAGGGTATCTTGATCTGGCATCATCAATATTTGTATCATTTCTAGTAGTTAAATATAGATAGTTTCTTCTTTTGGATGACCATGGCTCTGTGCACTCAGCCTAGTACCTGGTCTGAGAGTATTGGTGAAGGCGAGGCTACTGTACGAGAGGCGCAACTCCCGGTTACACTTTCGCCAAGGCTTCTCTTAGGTTGGCGCGCACGGATACTGTAAGATCATCGTCGTGCAGAAGTTATTGAGGTATGGTTGACTTGTCATCGCCATGTGCATACAAGCACAGCACAGAACATGTCACACACCAGTACTGTAACCTGGCTGTCAAATTATTAATCTCTATGCTTGACCCAGTCCCACGGGCAATCTTGGTTGGTGGGTGATATTGTAGAGGACCCTAGTTCTCCAATCTTGTTGACGTAGGCAGTATCATAAGAAGGGACTACTTCAATCTATCATTTATCTACTATATAATTGCAAAAATTCCAACCAGAATTTGCATTCAACCAGCAGTATTAGAAACCCTATAAAATAACACGAGGAAATATGCCTGTAAAATGGTTGAAAGCAGTACCTCAAGGAAGATCCAGTCTGTCAATTTTGCAGAGGCTTGCCGTCACACTAGAGTGGTGTTTGTATTATTCTCCCTCTGCAACTCTCGTACTCCCTTTTCTGGAAGTGTCTTGTGATTGTTTAGACTGTTAAGGCTGTCCAAATTGCCAATCAAAGGAGCTGACCAGAACTCCACCTCGACGACTTGGTGGGAACAATATGCTGTCCCTCGGACCGCATATGGCAGGCTCTATCTTTACCGTCCGTGTTCCACATGAATCGTACACACTTCGCCGCGCCCTTGTAGTTGGCGCACTTTTCGGCGCAGTCCTTAAAAGAGCCTGCCTTCCCAGTACCCAGATCCGATGAACCCTCATCATCGACTATACAGAAAGTCAGTATATTCACACTCCGAAACGGGGTGGGGGAGACAAACGCTTGGCATAATGAATCTTGAATTTCTTATTTCCAGCGGTGATGATGCATTGGTCGTCGCCAGGCTCTGTGACTCGATAATTAGCATCAGATGAAGAACAAAAGAGTGGCTCTGCTAGAGCGATGAAATAGGGCACTGCTCCTTACCAGCGTCATACAGGTTTGTACGGCAGTTTCCATTTGCGCCTTTACAGTCAACAGTCAGAGCATCATATGACTGCTGAAGGGCGGCCAGCTTGCTATTAAGCGATATGATTTGCGAATTGAGTTCTGCAATCTCATCGTCCTGTTGAGTGATCTCCATATCCAAGCCAGTCTTGTCGTTCTCGCACTGTTGCTTCTGGATGTTGAGGTCGCCCTTCTCCTTTTCGCACTTCTGTTGATCTGAGCGGCATTGTTTCCTTTTCTCTTCCACCTCCGCAAAGCGCCGACGGCAATCCACTTCGGCGGATTCCAATGCCAGTTTATCAATTTCGCATTGCGCCAATTTGGCAGGGTCCACCTGGTTGTTTTTGCAAATTTGGAGGGTATGTTCCGCTTGCTCGAGGTCTTCTTTGCATGTATCCTTTTCTTTGACGCAAGCATCTTCATCCTTGATACACTGGTCCTTTTCTTTAATACATTGAGCATTCTCCTCAACGCACTTTTTGTCGTCTGGCTCCGGGATCGGGGGTTCGACGATGTCATCCACAACTTTAACGAGTGACAGGAACGTATCCGAAGGCTTCTGATCCTTGTTGCTGCCTATGATGAAGAAGCAAGTATCCTTTCGAGGGCCCTGCGTTCGGAATGAAACTCCTTCACACCCTTCTGATGCGCAAAGGGAAGCACAGTCATGAGCAGTAGCTACCGGTTTGCCTTTCGGTTTGAGTGAAACGAAGATGGACTGGCAGGTCCACTTCCAGCGGACGTTGTCTATCAAGATTTCGCTTTCTTGTTTCGTTGGATCAGAGCAGCAGGCATTGCGGTCATCCGACTCCAAACAAGATGGCAATACTTCGGTGAAGGTAATCCACTCTCCATCAGGCTTCTGATCCATGTTGTTACCGATGTTAAAGAAGCAGTTATTTCCCCCGCGGGCTGCCTTGCCGTGTGCTTTGAAAGACGATCCTTCACAGGACACATCGTCTGCACAGAGTGATGCACAAGCGTGAGCATTGTCGGCCTTTTGCGGGTTTCTGGGATTGAGGGCCATCAAGTTCGATGAGCAAGTGAACTTGAAGGTGCGGTCGTTGATTGACACCTCGCCAGACTTTGCTCCACCGGCACAGCAGTCATTGGGATTAGCGGAGAGCAGGCATACTGAGCTGGCGCTGATCGGAATTTGGTCGGCGGCGAAGACGGAGGCCGCACCTAGCAGCAGGAGGGAGGGTTTGATAATCATGGTCAACCAAGAAAAGACCTATACTGTAGCTGTAGCAGGAAACCAAGAGCAGATGCAGGTACTTAAAGCTTAAGTAAATGGTTTAGGGACGTGACGATCAGGCCCTTTACTACCCTTTTCTCCCTAGATTTGGGAATCCACTTGGATACTAAGACATGATGTAAAGTCATGCGGTCATTGAGGGGAGAAGAGGTGTCAGAATCATGAATATATTGAAAGGTTACATGAGTGGATCTCGAAGTGGGTAGCGAGGACTCCGGAATGGCCAGATGATCGAGTTCAGCTCAAGCTTCTGCAGGAGGTGGGGCTGCGAGATTGCAGCCCGAGAGGCGTCAACACAGGTTCAGCTAGCCAATGCCTGGTGGACGGATGGAAGGGGCCGAAAAAGCCACAAAATGCGGTTCGTACATATTATTGATCCATGCTAGTTACACAGCATCCACGGTGGAGTTGTGAGCTACCGGCAAGGAGGATGAATAATTTATGTTCATGTTTCAATTGCTACGTTAGTCCTGCATTCTGCATTTACCTCTAATGTGCTAATTATGACCTCAGCTAATGTCCACCTCCATTGAAGTCTATGTTCAGGCTGATCCATGGGGACTCCTAAAATGTAGCTCGTTGCCGTTTATAGAGAAAATAACCCAAATTAGTGTTCCTGTCTGGAGTACCTTCCTTACCTTCTCTTGAGTCTCTATGTAAGCAGACTCGACACGATTATGAATACGTCCCCCACTTTTTTTTTTTCTCTTTAATTCCCTTCGCAACTGGTTCAGTCTTGGACAGTCTACCAGCAAATGAGTTACTGTTTCTTGCGCGCCGCACGTGCAATGGCCGTTGACGCGAAAGTTAAAAGCCTCGGGGAAGGTAAATAACCAATTATGGCCCTTGCATTGCTGTGTCAGTAAGTACGCCCGGTTCCTGGACAGATTTTCCATACGGCTTTCTGGTATAGGTCGCTGGTAAAGCGCTGTCAATTCTTGGCAGGTGATCGCCTTGGGTGGATGAAGTCCATTCCCGCTCCCACTGAGCGCGAATGTTGTCGCGTGTGAACGCCTTCTCGCTTGTTTGGAAAAGGGCAAAAAAAGTGCGATTTACCTGGGCTTCCCGCTTCCTTGGCTAGCCGGTCTGGTGCGTCGTTCCCAGGGTTATTGCAGTGGCCAGGTATCCATTGGAGACAAAGCGCGATTCCTTCCACTTAAACCTCTGTGGTCGCCTGGAGGATCGCGTGGATGATGCGTTGTCTTGATTTGGCTCCCGAATTTTGGATTGCCTGTAAGGCTGATCTTCGTTGCAGTCGTTGTTCCGCTATGTGCAGATGGTACAGACGCGCTCGAAATCAGTTTCACCACTTTACTCTCTTTGATTCTTTCACGAACTTAATCCTTAAACACGCTAGTCTATGTTCGATTTAAGCAATTTAAGATTTTGAAACGTATTGTGACTACAAATCACATGATGGGCTACTCTGTATACGAGCTATCAGGCGCATTTTAAGGGGGGATGATGCCTGAGTGCCTTATTTTCAAATAGCTGAAAAAACCTGGGAATGGTCAAAACCGACCCTACTTGCTTGCTGGTTTTCTGCCATTCCATATTTTGTCTGTCATGTAATTCGCCCACTCCATTATTTCTGGGTTACTTGAAAAGAACCTGCATTTTGATTAGAAAAAATTATACATTCTGCCTGATTCCTGCCTTGTTACTGTGCATATTGATCATCCTTATGCACCCCCACGTCTGTGTCCTCGACTCCTTCCACGTTCCTATGATAGCACATAATCGAATCTTGAAGGCTCTCGCTGGGTTGATAGAGTCCGAGTGAGAGGATCTGGCGAAGATAGTATATCCTAGGTGCATTGCTGGGTGGTTTGGTAGGCGGGTAGGGACTTGGGAACGACCTCCAGCTCGAAATTAGAAGAAAGTGTTGGGTTTGGAATGGCACAATATCTCTTGGTGCGTCCCGATCCCACACCTCCTCTCAAAACCTTCATATCATCAACTATGTATCTCATATCTTAACTATATATATTTGCAGTTCGGTCTTTTGCTTCCATTTTCACGACCGCTCATTGGCGGTTGCGCTGCCTTCCGCCCCGTTAAAAACTGTCCCGCACCCCATTTTGTCTCTTTTCTCCCTACCATATGCTCCGTTTCGCTTTAAATCTGGCAGGAGGATAGGGGGAGTTATCTCCTTCTACTCTGCTAACGTGACCCCTTTCCGACTACAAAGTGGTATATTATATTAATTTACATTTTCTATAACTCGTTAACTATTTCTATCTTAGTGTTACTTTTTCTGCCAGCACCTACCGCGTCGACCTATAGAGCAGAGCGCTAGTGGCGCTCTATAAGAGTGTAGGTAGCAGCCTTTCGCATTTTTATTTTACTCAATATTCAGTTCTATTCTAATAAACTGGTGAACTCTCTAATAGCTCTTTTTTTGGGTTTTATAGAGTGTGGCCGCTCCGTACGGTCGGCCCGAGCTTCTTGTTAGGTTGCATATTCTCGGCGTCCACATAAATATCCACACTGTGGGGACCTGGTCCAATCATACAATGGTACAAGTCTGGCTTGTGCTGTTTTGTTTCAAGGACGGTCGTATTTGTATGAAATGAGCCGCCAAGAAATAGTTAGATCACTCCGCCATGGTATGATATGTTGACCTAAAGCAACTGGGCGCCGGTCTAACTGTGATTTTATTGCCTGGTATGTGCTCTTGCGCGTGACAGCAAAGAGCACAGCGGGCGTGCTTTACCCATATGACTTTCACCTTGGCCAGCAAATCAGCCGTGTCATTCCCAAGCACTAAGATGTAGCGCAGCTACCACAAATTACATGAGTGACAGCGCAGACCAATGCCAGGCCCGGTTCCTCGCTCCGGATTATTACCGCAATCCGACAACTGCCGCCGACTGTTGTTAGGCGGCTTCAAATCGGGGTTTCTCTAGATCAACCGGAGAGAGAATCAGAGTACATAAATGGAAGCATTCGGAGAGAGTAACGTGTGGAATATGCCAGTGTCAGGAGTGTAGAAGGTTAACCTGTAGAAAATATTGATCCGGAGTACAGCGGAGTGGTCTAGTACTGATATTGCGTACTGATATTGCGTACTTACAATACTATACTATGGGGCATCTTAAGACGTCCAACTGCTTATATGTATGCGTAATCATAAAACTAGGCATCGATACATATACTCTCGACTGCCACGAACTGTCTTTTTGCCCCTCAACCCTCATCATGAATACCACGCCAGAACAGATCCTTGACATTGAAGATGCTCTCGTTTCAGACGAGCATCCAGTACGCGATGAAGATACACTCGATTTTCAACGGTGAGCCAGATTGCACAACTGCTTGTCTCATATGTCTACATGGCCCGTAATGGAACAAATACGCCCGATCTGGACGCCCTAACCAGCAAGTCAGGGTTCTTCAACCAGCCGAACGAGAATATTGACGCCATTCACGCTCGGCTTGACGCATCATTAAATTTAATCATTTCTTGATTCAATCTATGATCCGATGCCGGGATTCTTCTACTGGGTGAATAGGCGTCGAATGAAACTTGCCGACGAGTTTTTCCCTCTCGAAACCAACAATCTCGAGGGTAAAGAGCGGTTTGTGGTCATTTACGACACAACTCCCGATCAAGGCTCCCACTGTCTTGGTGTTATCTATGACTAGTTGGACCACCGTGCCTCATTCCTATTAACCGTCGAGAATTTAGAAAGTATTGAGCATGTTGCTGAACATTGGGATATGTGGTTTCCTCTCAAGACGATTATCACCCAATGGATCCATCCATATGCCCCGAATGGAAAACACCGCGGCTAATCCACGGAACGAGAGAGGCTTATCAGATGAAGAAGCGAATTCGTGACATCAAATTGTTTTATGGTGTTGGCACCCATACTGTGCTGCTCAGATTGATAGTGCAGTTGCTGCGATGGACCGCTACACGAACACGATCGAATCACGCATGCAGTCACTTTTGCCAATATCTTGGGATGCACCATTCTTTACCGATACAGAGCTTGATGCGGCTTTAGTGCCAAAGGTATGCTTTATTCGCTCCTTTCTGACCCGAGTGAGGACCCCACGTTTTAAGCTAGTCGCGCCCGGCCTAGAGGTCCCGCACGACAAGGAAGCCTTCGCAGCATGTCAGATATTTAACGCGGAAGGTCGGGGCAGAGATGTCCCGTCATTCCTACTCTTTGCATCTGCGGATGATAGCCGTACGATCAGTTTCAACGAAGAAACTCATCGTTTGTTCTTTGGATCGAGAAATAATGTGCCGCTCAACGAGGGTGATCCTGTTCCCACGGGATCATATAGTGCAGCGCTCAATGGATTCGAATATGATTCTGAAGAATTTGGATTCTGCCTTCTACGCCCATTCGCACTAGGACCGAACCTTGTCGACGAGGATGCGGAGTGATGGGACTCTAGTGCCACCCGGCTCATTCACGCAGCTCTTCCAGAATGGCATTTTGCACCCATTTGGCGAAGAGCACCGGGCGCAGATGTTGGAGAGGCTGTTTGATCGATGAACTGAATTGATCGAAAGTAGCGTGTGGACAACGGGCGAAAACGGCGTTGAGGGAGGGATCGATATGTTCCAAGATTCAGATTATGGTGCCTGGGAAGATTACTGGATTCCTCCATCCTGGTGAGATTTGATTGAATTATTTAGGAAAGAGAAGCGCATGAGGAATGACAAGAAACACCAATGGATTTCAAATATCAATGCATCTTTAACGTACAAGCACCAATATAACAGTTCGAACCTGAGGAATAAACAGTGGAGTTGCCGCAATATCCACTTACAGAACAACAATCTCTGAACAAGGACCCCGGACATGTCATGTTGCCTGAGAAATTAGGACAAGCAAGCCATGGGGGATGGGATGATCCAACGAAAAAGTTGACTTGGGGCTTAGCCGCTAGCAAAGAATGTCTGCCCGTATCCTACATCTGGTTTCAGGAAGACCCGGCCGCATTGGCCTCCAATTGCGATGGGCAAGATCATCGAGTAAATTTCGTGCTTCTCCACTAGTCGGTACCTTGCGCGCGAGAGAGGAGACTGGGAGTCCAGTCTTTTAGAAACTAATTTTCGAAGGATGCCGCTCTAGTAGTCTCCAATGTTTATGATACATAAATTTGAAGTATACTCGATACCAGGTCCCATGGCTAACGTATTCATCGCGAAAAGTAAAGATATTAATCAGGTTGAATTTTAGAAAATCAGGGTCAACACAACAGCACCGACCACCAAAGCGCTCATCCCTCGACCTTTTCCGATGTGTGTACTAGCCGAGTCCTCCTTCGCCTCAGAGTCCTGCTTGGCCGCCCCAGTGTCCTTTTTCGCCCCAGGGACAGCGTTCTTGCCCGATTTAATCTCGACAATATCGTCCGGAGAACGATCCCAGTAGTTAAGGTTCGCTAATGAGATCTTGTCGTTCTCAAGATCAAAGACTGCATAAACCCTGCTCATGAAGTTGGCTCCCAAAACGATATTTCCCTGGTCTTGGAAGTTGATATTCTCGAGGATCGTGAAATAGCACGTCTCCCTATCAGGGTACCACCCATAACTCTCCCCGCTGCCACTCTCTTGGGTAACGAACTCTCTGAGGTAGAAATCCAATACTAATTTCCCGAATTTGAACTGTATGGTCGAGTTCTTGCCCATTGCACTGCAAGAGAAGTTGACTTGTCCCAGATCATCCGGAACGGAGGTATTGCCGATTTGGGCATTCAGGGCCTGAGCCACAGATTTGGGCACGTAGGTCTTACTATGTGCAGTGTTGAAGACTGCGTCCAGCGGGAACTTCTTCGATGCTGCGGATGTTTTGTTGATTGAGATACCATCCATATTGATACGGAGAGCTTTGGTAAGGTTTGATCTATTGACGATGGGGAAAGTGTGGAGATCACCCCATAACCTGGCCTTGTTAACGCCGCCGAACAGAGCTGTCTGGCCCCAAAGACTGAAAGCGGGGGAGTTAATGGTACCGGCGTCGGCTAACGCTTGAGTCAGGGAGATGGAAGATGAATTTCCGTATCCAAGACCCAAAGTATCTAAATAAGCCCATGTCAGAGATTATACTGGGTGGGCTTAGATAGACTGGACGTACTGGTAACGAATTTAGAATCCCCGGCCAGCCCCATCTTCATAGCGTCCACTGTGACACCACCAATCTTCAGAACGTCGGTCACGAAGTCTCCAACCACCATTGAACCGGAATCATCATATGTGAAGTTCCCGTCGAGCTTTTTGACAGTGGTTGAGGCAGTCATGTTGTAGCTTCCATACCCGCCACAATAGGATGAGTCCGTGTATAACTTGCAACCAGTGTTATTCACGCCCTTAACCCAACAACCATTACCCCAGGTGTCAATGTAAGCTAGTAAATGCTGGGGCGGGGTCCCGAAAGTCACATTTGCGACATAGGATATGGCGTACTGAAAGCAAGGTTAGTCTGCAAGTCATTTCGATTTTGGGCATTGGACCTACATCTATGTCCTCGTTATCAAAATTGACGTCGACAGTCTTCGATCGCTTGGAAAGCTGACGCGACGTGTCGCGTATCAGTGGCACCGTAAGAACCGCCGGATTGTCTCTCTTCTCCAGAATCAATGCATTGGTCAAGGCTACACTAGCCAAGCCGAGTACGCAGGTCAACCCACTACGCATGGTAATCGATGGGGGACGAAGATCAGACAAAAAAGCGTAGGGTCGAGGTTGAAGATGGAGGAAAGAAAATGGAAAATGAAAATTGGAGCATGGCCCGGGGCTTGAAATTTATCTAGCCTGGCTGTAAGGGTCCTAAAATGGCTTAGCAAGCTTCTTAGTGGCGAAAGTTTTACATGAGGATAAAAGAGGTCATGCCAATTTACAGTCACCATGCCCATTCACAGTCATTCATCCATGGATGTTTTCAAGCCTCGGAGTACGCATTTTACCCCCAGAACCAAGAGGAGGTGATCAGTGAGAAAACGGTCTTTGTTGTGGCCCCCACCCCAGATGATTAAATGGTCTTGGCATCAAGGGAAATACGGACTAGTGGCCGTCGGCAAAATCCACCCGCAAATGGCCCATGCATCGAATATGCAGTGCAAATATAAGAAGCCATGTACATAGCTCGAGATTGAATTTTTTTGTGATTTTCTTACCAGGAAAAGTTAGGGTTCATGTTGATTGGCATGGATCTTAAATTAAACAGTTTAATTCTTGGGGTAGGGCGACAAAATACTACATATATTTATCAGGATAAATCAGCATCGCTCGACTAAGAAAATTATGTAGCGGGTTTCGGGGTTGTGGGTGGTCAAGTCTACGAGTAGCTATGCACCCAAGTATTAAACCAGGTGATATTTAAAGATAGACATGATATAGAATCACAAGGAACCGCGCTTCATCCGTCGAGAGTGAAAGGAGCTGTTTCTGTGCGCCTGAGAATTAGCCTGACTACCATTACTAAAGCCGAGGTCAAATGCCCAGACAGCCTGGAAGCAATGCGTATCCACTTGGGCTTTCTGGTTGTTGGCCTGGGCGTTATATGAGCTGTTGGCTGGGAAGAGACCGATGATGTTGTAGAAGAAGGCCTTATGAGGTGTCAGCATCTCGGCAATCTACTCAGGCCGTAGCAAAGAATTAATTAGGAGACTCACGTCAACGGCAGTTTGCAAGATGCGAATTTCAGAGGGAAGTTTGTTCCTGGTTGTTTGGTTGATGGATTTCAGCTGGGCTGCGCTGCTCGATAAGGCGTCCATGAGCTCGAGGAGGGATTGAACGAACTAGCGCAGTTGAGTATAAATGACTCTGATTGACCTTTCTTCTTGTCATCAACCTACATTTGAGTATCCCTCATAGACGTGCTGCTCAGCCGCCTGATCAGTAATGATCGGTGTGTTCGTCATAAAGTTTACATCTGTTAGAACCACAGTGACCATCGTGTCCATCTCCGTGTAGATATCCTGAAATTTATTAGCTGTCATTCATAGACTTAAAAACCCCACTTACCGGAATTGGACCAGCGTCCCCAGTGGCATTGATTTTCAATACGAGATCCTTGGCAGCGAATCCTTGTTGTGCTAGTTCATTGAGAGAGTTGGCAATTTCACCCGAGGTTAAAGCAGCGACTGCGCAGTGCGCGTACAGGCAGAGGGCCACGAAGGAGAAAAAAAGGTGATACATTGGAGAACGAGGGACTGGTAAATGGAATAAAAGAATGTACAAGAATGGAATAAAAAAATGGATGAGTATGTTATGAAAAGAGCGGGAATAACAACTCGAGATGTAATTTGCCTAAGGAGCAGATAATACGGAGTACCTTGTTACTTATAGGGCTCGGAAGAATGAGTTCCCCTGACTAGGCCTAAAACGGAACCTTGTAAAGTTATACCAATCAGGCTCCTGTCAGCTTATATTAGCGGAGGCTGCTCCATATTTACGACACGGCATAGCGCACAGAGTCGTGTTCATCAAATTAAGGCCTGAATGCCTGAATTTATGCTTGAACAGCGTAACGTGACGTATTTCACATGCGAGTGGTCCACATAAGCGAACGGCCCACGCCAAAACACATCTTAAAAACGATCTATTTATCACTTATATCTCAGTAACCATATTGTTATTTGGTTTCCATCTCATTCGATAGCTACCGATAAGACTTTTAAGCACTATATATCAATTTCGAGTAAATCGAAAACCTACATTATCACGGGTTCGAAAATTACATCGCGTAAACCACCCAGAAATATGGAGATATCGGGATTTATATGGCGGCTTATAGCCCCATCCTACCTGCCTAACTTAGGTGCTTTGCTTACTAAGGTCTCTGTAATGGTAAGTCAGGTAACTAGTTAACGTAGTTCACATGCGAGTGGATCACACAAGCGAATGGACCACCGCAGAACACCATAGTTAAGGCGATAAATTACAATACTATATCCCAACAACAGATGCTTAGATAGATTCTGGAATTCGAGGGTATATTTAAGATACTTAGTATAGCACTTTGACAAAGTTTAGAGGAAATTTATAATAAAATATGAAAAATATATATGTTTACAGCTGAGATAGCTTAATTACAACGTAATTTATGGTATCGCCATTATTAAGCCTTTCAATTCACTTCAAAATTCTGCAGGCTATATAAGATGGTTATCGATCCATGGAAAAAAAAATCAATTCAGATTCAAGTTGTGGTTGTCAAAATATATAGATATCAAAAAAAGCCTCAACTATGGTGTTCTGCGGTGATCCATTCGCTTGTGTGATCCACTCGCATGTGAACTACGTTATTCAAGTTCAGGCATTTAGGTCTCAATATGGCGAAAACGACCGTGCACGCTATATGCTCCGTCGTACGTATTGACAGGAAGCTTAATTGAATGGGAAATAGCTTCAAGATATTAATGAATTTAATATGGGACTGGAAGTGTCACCCAATCGGCATCACATGAACATCAAGTTTGGACACAGAACTTGTAAACTAGTAGTAGTCCTTTTTTATACACTATATACAAATCCAAAACATTGGGGCGACCTTTACAAAGTCCATCGCTTCGCCCCAAAAAAATGCAACCCACTATAGTATAATTAATCCTCCAGTCACAATACATACGCCGCACAATATCAAGTGGATGCAAAAAAGAAAAGAAAAGGAAAGAAAACACTAGTCGAGGTTGGAACAGCCATTAAGGTTTTGCCAGTTGTTCCTTGCGATAGAAGAAGATGCAGAGTACGTTGATGGATAGCATGAAGAGCAGGCAGACCCAGAAGTCTGCCTTTCCCAAGCCTGCTGCGACGCCCGCGGAGAAATCGGGGAACACATCACCAGGGCCTAACTTATCCGGTGCTGTCGCGCGGGCGAGAATAGTCGCAATGGAGCCGACCACCTGCGCGGCTAGAAGTGTGAAGGTGACATGGAATCGAGTCATTGTGTGGAGGAGGATCATTCCAAACCCTGCATTGGCGGCAATCAGTTTGTGTTACGTTTTTATTCGCTGCGAGGGGAAACTTACCGACGCCCTGAAGGGAATCTAAAACTCCTAGCCAGAGCCATAGTGCCCTACCAAGGATAGCTCCAGCGACGGGACCACCGGCCCAGGGGATATATGTGGCTATGTTGGAGGTTGCCCACAGGATCTGGGCCCATCGAGGAGCACCAAGGCCGACGGCAAAGATCGGTATGAACCAAGCGTGTCTCTTGGAAAAGACGTGAAAGACCCAGAGCGCTGCTGCCCAGACAATGATGAAAAAGAAGAGGACAAGGAGCACGATTTGCCACACTTCGGCATGCTTGCTGGACCAGAGATAGAGCCAGTTTCGTCCGTACGGTGCCGACAGCCAGTAGTTTGATATGAACACCATGTAGAAAAACCACTGCAAATATAGCGTCAGAATCAAAAATTGGCTTGAAGGAGAACGGCAAGAGACATACAAGAATGATGCGACGGCGGAAGAGCGATAGGTAGAATGTCGGCACTCGACCTGGTGCTTGTCTGTAATATGCAGGAAGTCCAAAGAAGACCAGGGCTCCCAAAAGCCACAGAAAACAGGCGATTCCGACTCCGATTCCGAGCAAAGCACCTGGATCGGTCACGGCAAGGCTGAATTGCGTGCTACCCTTTTGGTTGAGACTTGCTATCCAGCTACCCCAGTACCAAAGGAAACTGATGAACAACTGCTGAGTGCCCTGGATGACGGTGGCTCGATAAATCCAAGACCTCAGAGGTGCGCCACCTGGATAAGAAAGTCAGATAAGTTCCATAATTCCTAAAAGGGGGGTTGCATACCTTCATCTCCAAAGTTGAGGGCGAAGAAAATCGAACCACTCGAAGATGCAAACGAATACAAGCCCGTTCCCACGTTTTTCAGCCACATTTGACTTGTGCCGTTGTGGATGGGTCCGGCAAGACCGACAAACAAAAAGGCAAACCCGTATATCTGCGGATGGTTAGCTTGCAACCTCGTAGGTTAGATAGAGGGACGTGAACGTACAAAGAAAGGAATCGTCAACACATAAACTGAGGGGACTAGACGGAAGACCATCCACCATATGATCGAAGAAGCAAGATAGATGGATGCCAGAATGTATAGCTTTTCAGCCGTCTGTCCAACCTCACCGTTCAGGAGTGTGATCTGGTACGAGTTCAAGGCGAGAATTTGGCCCTAAAGAATGCTGTCAGCGGCTGTAATAAATGGTTTTGGGAGGGTTCCAACTCACAATAGCGAGGAAGATGGAGTACACAGGCCAATCACCCAACTTCATCAACATGAAACGCTTCAAACCCGTGGGGGTAATATAGTCATTTGGGAGAAGGAATTGCCCGGCATTTGGGTCTGCAGCTGGACCAGTAATTGGCGGGGTCTCTGCTCGACTAGTTTCATTGACCTTGAAGCGAAAGACAGAGGGAGCAGGAGATGATAAGGGGGACTTGCCCAGTTTGACATCGCGGTATCGATTGAACCAGTCCTTTTCACTCTTCTCGAGAAACTCCTCAATGCAGAGCTGGTCTTCTGAGTTCTTGCCATTCAGATCGGCAAGCTTCTTCTCAAACTTATCGGCGTACTCGTTATTCGCATCCGTGAAAAATGGATCAACTTTCTGGAGCTTGTAGTCTTGTTTCTCCTTTATTATATCATCGACGCTGACCAAACTCATCATGGACGCCCTTGCGTCTCTTCGGCCCAGCCGACCGTCTTCTGACCCTGTACCGAGAACTGGTGTGCTGGCACCGGATCGAGAAAAATAAAAGGTAGGTGTCCCAAATGGCGGTGTCCCAAATGGCGATGGACGAGCACTGCCATCCTCTTGGAAGACCCCGGAAATGGGCTCGATATCTTCTCCATCGCTTGCTGCAGTGTAAACGATTCGCGAGTCTGCAAGAGGGTTGGAGGACAAAGGTCTGTATCTTGGATCACCGTCAGAATCGGCCTCGTTGTCGGACATGTTTAGACTGGAAGACAGATTTGTCGGCGAGAGAAAGTGGTCAAGTCCTGGTCGAGGTCCAGACAGTCTCATATCAGTTGTAATCGGCCTACTCGGCGGGACAGACCCAAGGGAGCTGTGTGATCGGCTCTGCTCGCGGCTGCTTTTTGAGCTCGACGAGACTTTGGGCATGCTTTCTGGGACAAGGGTGCTACCACGGGAAATTCTCCATGAACTGCGATCGTGACGCTGAGAGTATTTGGCGTGCTTTTCCATCGAGGTGGTTTGTAGTGTTTCCAGATCCTGAACCCACTGTGCTACGGGGAAGCGCTGCTTTCCGGATCGTGCACGCATAAGCGCTCGTGTCTCCTGGGACGATTTCAAAGCGTCGTTGATGGCCATCTTGAACTGTTGGATAAGATGTTTGGTTGTCATAGACTCGCTAGAATGGGTTAGTGTTGAACATATCGTGAGAGAAGGAAACATACACTGTGTACCACCATCCTGGCATCTGCCCAAGGCCACCAACACTAAAGAAACATAGGTAAGCACTGGCGGTAAATTCAAGCAAGGTAGGTCATTCTTACCGTGATCCTACGCCTAACGCTCCTTTCCGTCCAAATTCCACAGCCACCAGACCGAAAGGTTCGTCACGTGAAGGAATCAAAGCGAATTCAGCGCCACTGAAAATGAAAGGTGGTAGTGCAGTGAACTCTGGTCTGGAATAGACCCGCCCAGGGTAGAGCTCTACGAGTCGATTCAGTTTCAACGCGGCAAACCTTCCGTAGAGATCGATGACTGGACCAATGCACATCAACTGGACCTTTGGGTGGGCGTTTAGAACGGAGGGGAAGATATCTGCAATCAGGTCAACGCCCTTTTGCATGGACCAACGACCGACAAACACAAACAGCTGGGCCTCTGAGTCAACTTTAAGCCCTGCCCATTCTTGCGCTTGTCTCTTGAGTGCGGCACGACTGGCTTCAAACTCTACATCGATGACAACGTCTTCGAGAATGTTATTTGTGTTGTGAACCCATTCGGCGATGTCAGATGGATCGGGGTTGGGCAGTGCTCCAATGTTCTTAAGACCCCAGAAAATAGGATATCTGGCGTACGATCTCTTGCCATATTTCTTGGAGACACCGACAGCGCCGAATCCGTTTTGGTGAATTTTGAGATAGCTGGCAGCTCCATGAAGAAGGTTAAACACCTCGCCGAATTGTACATACTTCTTCACCAATGCATGGTTAAGGTTATAGACACTGCAAACCTCTTGAATTTGCTGTGCGGTTTGCATTGGCCAGAGTCCTTGGAACTCAGCATTATGCAGAGACAGGCAGCATGGAATTGTGCGAGGTAGAAGATAGAGAGGGGCAACGGCGCCATGGTAGTCATTGATGTGGTAGAGGTCGATAGTCGGAAATCTCCTCATAGCTTCAGCAATACACTGATTCCAAGTAGAATAAAATATAGCCGAATTCAGGTCATCCATGCGGGCAGGATACGGCTCTGCTTTGGACTGAGCTCGGAACACAGGCGCGTCTAACAAGACGTACGTGATGTTTTCCAGCTGATGATACTGGACATCCACTTCGTAGTGTTTCCCAAGGACGGTGATCACCATCGGTTCACGGGGGTCGTCCTTGGGGTAGTCAACTCCTCCAACACAAGGGACCACCCATATAAGGTCTTGCTGGCTCAGATGTTTTCCCATCAGCTGAGCCATCACACCGAGCCCACCGATCTTGATCTTAATCTCCCAATCTTCAATATCGTATTCCATCGTCGCAATGAGCACGGTTCGTCGGGGGGTGTTGACCGTGGTACCGACGATGCCTCTACTTTCAGATGGGAACGGGCCAATATTGGTTAAAGCAAGTCCGGGATTGGATTCCCTGCCATTAGATTGATGGGCCACCTTTTGAAAGACGCTGATCAATGGAGCGAAGCTTGATCTTTTCTCGGTGACACCAATTTGGTTGAATTTGACCTGGTAAAAGGCCTTCAGGTAAACAAACACCGCACTGGCAGCGGTGGCGACAGGCACAATTGCTAGGATGATAAAGATGGCTAGCTGAACCCACCTGGATCCCGTGGGCGTAGCATAGACCCTAAGATCACCGTCACCCACCGACAGCTTGAAAGAAAGATAGGGCGAAGGTGGTGGAATGGTGACGTTGAATACATTGCTCAGCAGTGTGACTGGAGGAACTTGATCGAGAACGTTGTCTCCATCGATGTCCCCAAATACTTGTGTTTGATCGGGCAGGCCATCTTTGTTTAATCCCCAGGCGTTGAACGCAACCTGCATGGGCCATTCGCCCATGAGGTGGATTTCCCACAGGCCAGTGACATTGCTAAGAACCATTTCGTTTGAATAGCCAGCGTCATAACCAAACTGGTTGAACTCGCCTTCGATGAAGAGATTTGGAAAGCGACGTGGGGGCTTGTATTCCCATTGTGTATCCCCATGCTGCAAGTGAGCGCTACTTCCAGTCAACTTGCTCCAGTATTGGGCAATGATGTGTTCTCCTTCCCAGGCCTGTTTCGCAGGGCCGGTCCAGTTTTTGCCGGGGATCGACGTGTTGAACCCACTGTATGTCATCCAGGCACTGAATGTAGCTCCAAAATCCAGCGAGTATCTCCACATGTCTGCACCAGGGGCCTGTGGTATTACTGATAAGGACCGAGTGTCAGACGACGGGTTGTCGAAAAGTAGCGTTCTACTGTAGTTGGCCAACTGTGGCCAGACCATCGGATTATTTGTCTGTCCGATACGGAAAAGAAAGTGGTCGACGGACTACCCGACTCAATTAGTATCGTGACTTTCTCGACCTGTATCATGAAGAATATACTCACACCTGTTGATAGATTTCCATCTGCCGTAGTCACATTGCTGAGTGTGACTCTGTGAACCCCTGGAAAAACATTGCCCAAATCCACCTCGTAGCTGAAAACGCTAGTGAGTGCCCCTGGCCATGTCACAACATCAGTCTCTTCAATTGATTTACAAGAGACCGAGGCCGTGTCCAGTTGCGGGCTCTCGTCGTCAAGCGCTTTGGATGTGATCGTCAGAGAGTTGGTGATATCCCTACAATCCATCTCCTGAGAGAATTCGAAGCCAATTCGTACCGTCTCCCCACTTGTTCCTTGGGCCACAAGTCGAGTATCATGCCCTGGGGAGAAGCGTGTTATAGTTGGGGAAGGCTGTACGAATTTGCTTTTCGGGACGAAGGCTTTGAAACCCCAGGCCGGCATAGTAAGGTTGGGATAACACCCGTTGGAAACGTCAGACCCTTCCAATCTACCGACTGTCAGTAACAGGAATTAATTTAAAGACAGCAATCATACCCAAGCGTAATCGAACTGTTGGCTAACCTTAATTCCTCGAACGGTGGGAAAAGGTTTTTGACCGTTGTTCCCGAAGGAAATGGCGAGATCAAAGCGTCCTTACTGCTGCAGTTGAATTGGTGGTTGACTGTTTTGTTGTCATTGGAATACACCAGCCAGACGCTCTGATTCCCCTGGCCTTGGCCATCGAAATTCTGCGTATCCACAAAGCGCGATCTTAGGACACTCCACATCCCAGTCTCGGTCGGTGTCCCTTTACTGCCTGGAAGGTAGATGTCAAACGTCTGGTTGGACAATTGCTGCAGGTACCAGCCGTCATTCAGGACGGGATAGTTTTGGCGCATCTCAAACATCATCTTGATTAGGCCTCGCACTGGGTGCGAAGGATCCCGGTGATCGAGACTGACCGAATCATCTTCACATCCGGTCAGGGAGCGGTCGAGCGGGAAATCAACGTATTTCGATGACCCCAGCTTGTAGCAGCCGTGCAGCTGCCATGCCTGAGCAGATGACATGGGTCCACGACCGAAGACATAGTTATCAGCCTGGCTGTCCAGTACGTAGAACTCCTGTTCCTCGCCCCAGGAGAGGATAGGAATTCCAGGCATGAGCAACGAAGCGATGTACATACCCAGATTCTGCTTCTGGGTCCCGTTTTTGATCCCTGGCCACCTGAAGACATCCTGATTCGTGACACCAAACTGATGACGGGGGTCGAACTTGCCGGTGTTCGTGTTGACCATATCGTTGGTCTCCACAAAACCATTCCAGGTCTCCACAAAGTTAACGGGTGGGTCGCCTTCGGCAGTGTAAATGCCATCTAGACTGAACGGGACAATGTTAACTTGAGTAAACAGAAAGTGGTGAAGGGGAGAAACAAACCCGAGAAACCGGCTCAGACCACGATATAGCGTGTAGTGGAATGCCGCCCCGTCCAACGCGGACCTCTCGGCAGGTCTCAAGAAGAGATCCTCATCTGAGTTGTCTGTCTTGTTCGTCATCATAAACGCTTCTGTCAGATTGGAGATGGTTTGATTTGTCTGGTGACCGCGGCCGATATAAAGCGAGCCATAAGAGTTTCCCCCCACAATCTCTCCAGGAAGGTAGAAATTGTCCTTTCCCACCTGCCTTGCGCAATCCCGCATATACTCAGACCATTCTCCAAGAGAGTCAAGAGTCACTTGTAAAGCCTTGTCGACGCGGTATCCGTCGATATCAAGCATGGTGATGGTTAGGCACGAAAAGTGTTTGATCTTGGCTAGCACGTCCGGCCGCCATTCGCGTAGACGATCCTGCACAAATGCGAATTTGGATATCTGTCCTTCCCATTCGGTGTAGTTTCCAAAGGCGGCAATTTCTCCATACTGTAGAGGTCAGTAATGCTCAATATCGAAAGAAAGGGAATGTTACCTGATCAAATTCACTATCCCGACATGAAGAAGTAAGGTTTGAGGTGATCAAACCAGACCCATCATCATCCCAGAACCGAGGATACTCCCAGGGACATTCATTCTCAACTTCGTTTCCGGGCTGGAAGTCCCAGTATCGACGGCCGTACTTCCATACATAGTCGTACTCGTTGGGATTAATCGGTGCGGACTCGTTCAAGAAGCCCTGGAAACCGATAAGGTCGCCCATTCTATCCACAATCAGCAGACGATACCAGAGGTTGGGCAGATGGAAGTTACATACGTTGCAAAGGTATTATCAAAAAGAACATACATCCCCCGTCGATGTGCCTCTGATATCATTGTGCGCCAGTCCTCGATCATACCAAAGTGGTGATCCAGCAGAGTTAGATCAAGCGGGGAGTATCCATCCGCGCCCCAGGGAAAGTTGATATAGGGTGTTCCAGCGAGATAGACGCCCTGGAGATGGTCAATATATTCTCCACATTCAGTATTCCTGAAGCAACAAACGCACCTTGATCCCCATCCCCTGAAGATAATCAAACGTATCAACCAACCCAAGAACGTCACCGCCATGGCGGAACTCGTTGGAGGTCAAGATCTGTTCCCACTGTGTGCCATTTGCATTATCGTTACTCGGATCGCCATTTACAAATCTGTCGAGGAATATCGTGTAAAGGGGAATCGCCAGTTCTCTGGCGAGGGGTTGTATGTGTGGTCATCCCAATGACCCGAGTAGTCGAGTGGATGTGTCGCTGTCTGATTTTGATTGAGATTCCAGTTTGCTTGCTCTGGAAGATATGGCAGGGATTGTGCAGTGCGTATAGATATCGCAACAATGGCAAGATAACGAGTGATAGTGAGCAGCTCCATTCCGCACAGTGAATTCCACTATGGTGACCTTCACAGAACACGCTGTTCGAGCCTCGACTGCAGAACAACAACTACAAGGTGCATACTAGGAAGAAAGGGATAACTGATAGAAACAAAGACACTGAACGATTCATCAGGCCCAGATGCGTAAAAGAACAATTTGAAAGATAATTAATATTCCGAAGCCGCTCAGGCCAATGCAATAATTGACTCTGAGCTCGAGAATACCAATCACGGTTTTGTATATCAGCATAGACGCAGGAATTAGGCGAACCGCAGACCTGAGCCAGCCATGCTGTACCAGCCTCAATCCACAGCAAAGCATATCCATACCCACGCTCAGTGGTTGTCCTATATTTGGACAATGGGTCTAGATCTGATATGTATCAGTATAGGACTGGTCTACAGGGCCCAATGTACGAAGTGGGTCTCTATTCGATAGCTTCCACATATGATAGAGAATGATATGTGCATACGTGGTTGCTGCGAACATTGAAACTATACGAGGAGTCAGCCGCAAGTAAATCATCCGAAAAAAAATTATATGCCAGATTTGGTAACCCGCCCGACGATAGAACACGTCATACCTGATACAGGACTGACCTATGAGATAGTGTGAGAAGTGGATCTTATGATAAGAGTGCGGCTCGTTGTTGCGTTTGTCTCGTATTACTTTTTTTTTTAGGGCTTTTGTTCACGGCGACTCCGTCCCTTGGAAGCCATTGGCCTCGATTGGGATGAGCGGGATTTTTTTTTTGAGGATCCAAGCCTTGCCGATCGGGCCGACAAAATATATGACCGGATCAGCAGGGACGGCAACAGATAACACATGTATTACACGTACGGTATAATACACGCATACATGATACCTCACCGTAGATCTTTTTTCTATATGACATTGTCAATCAACTTTAAGTAGCTTTTTGATTGTCTCTGATTCTCATTTGATTCTACTTCGACCTGTCATGCAAACGCCACAGACAATGCGGTGGTGGACAATTTTGGTTGCTGCCATTGGGACAGTCCACGCGGCTTCCCGAGACCAATGGCTCGGTCGGTCGGTCTACCAAGTGGTCACCGATCGCTTCGCCAGATCCGATAACTCAACCACAGCTTCTTGTAATGCAGGACTGGGAGAGTACTGTGGAGGGAGTTTACAAGGCATCATCAATAAGCTGGATTATATTCAGGAACTCGGGTTCGATGCAATCTGGATCTCTCCAGTGCAAAGCCAGGAGTCTACTCGCACGGCGAATCTCTTAGGTATGGTCATCTTCACTGTCAACGGATATATCAAACTAACGATTGATGGATGATAGCATACCATGGGTATTGGCCAAATGACCTGTATTCCATCAACTCCCATTTTGGCACTTCCGATGACCTCCAAGCGTTATCCGCTGCGTTGCACGCGCGCGACATGGTGAGTCGCCAGCTGCCATGTCTACTCATGAAGCTGACATGAAAAATAGTACTTGATGCTGGACATTGTGGTTGGTGATTTGGCCTGGGCTGGAAATGCCTCCACTATCGACTACAGCACGTTCAATCCATTCAATGATCAGAAGTATTTCCACGACTACAAGCTACTTTCCGAGGACCCCACAAACGACACCTGTGTTCTGGATGTAAGTCTGTCATCGCATGTTATGAGAGCATTGCTAAAAACCTTCATCAGTGCTGGATGGGAGACAACACCATATCGCTTCCAGATCTGCGAAACGAGGATCAGGAAGTCCAGCAGATTCTAGGAACCTGGGTTTCGCAGTTGGTTTCGAACTACTCCAGTATGTCTATACGTTTTCTATCTCTCCAATGGATTTAATAACAGTCATTCTTGGTAGTTGATGGCTTGCGAATCGACAGTGTCTTGAACATTCCCCCCGTCTTCTTCTCCAATTTCAGCAAAGCAGCGGGTGTTTTCACTATGGGCGAAGGCGCTACAAGAGACGCATCCGGTTACTGTTCTCTGCAGCCCAATCTAAACGGACTGTTGAATTATCCGTTGTGAGTAGCTCATCGAAATGAACAGATGGCGTGTTAACACTTTCTTTTAGGTATTATATCCTCTCAGAGACCTTCAACACGACCGATGGAGACCTGAACAGGATTGTACAGTCTATCGACCATGTACGGGCACATTGCGAGGACGTACTGCCCCTGGGGACTTTCACATCGAATCAGGATGTTCCTCGCTTTGGCTCGTATACTTCAGACATATCAGTAAGTCGAGTGCGTCGTGTATTTTGTCAGCCCGTATTGACTTTGTCGCTCCTAATTAGTTGGCTCGCAATATTCTCACAATCAGCATGGTCGCTGACGGTATCCCCATCCGTATGTTGCACCCCCACACATAAAACCAACAGTCAAAGACACTAATAAAAAAAGCAATACAGTCTACTACGGGGAAGAACAGCATCTGTCAGGTGGATTCAACCCTGTCAACCGGGAGGCCCTATGGCTTACCAAATACTCAATGAACTCGACCTCCCTACCTTTGCTAGTCCAATCGTTGAATCGCATTCGGTCCTATGCGACCGGAGATGGAGAAAAGTTCACGGTCGCCCCGAAGTCTGGGCGCGACTATCTATCGTACCTCTCATTGCCAATCTACAATTCAACAAATATCTTGGCCATGCGCAAGGGATTTGCTGGTAACCAGGTTGTGAGCGTCGTATCTAACCTGGGAGCCAAGCCAGCCACAAAAGCCACCACGAAGGTCACGCTTGGCTCCAACGGCACAGGGTTTTCATCCGGACAAAATGTGACCGAGCTTTTGTCATGCAAAACATTTGTGACTGATTCGAGCGGAAATCTCAATGTGGACCTCAGCTCGGATGGAGGGCCTCGGGTGTACTATCCTACTGAAAGCCTAAACCGAAGCACCAATATTTGTGAAGATCAGACCCAAACATCGACAGCCTCAGCAATTCCAACGACTTCCACCGGAGGTGGGATTTCTTTATTCGGTTTGTCGTGGGAGATCAGGACATTGATAGTCACGGCTGCATTGACCGCGTCCTATTTTTCCATCTAATTCTCTAGACCGCTATTCCTCCTGTTTTGATCATGTTTCCTGTCCACCATATTAGTTGTCGATTTTGTTTGACGTTCTTTCGATGGTTTCTGCTTTGGTTTTACTATAGACGAGATACTCCGTACATCTAATTCTATTGTTTCCATATTGAGTCTCGTGAATGATCGAACATAGGAGATATTTTGAGTAACTTGACACCCCGTGGAGCAGAATTCCGCTAGTCGCTTTGACTATTGGGCACATACGGCATACAGACTTGGCTCACAGGGGTGAGTGTTACCAGTCATGACCGGTATTCATGCACAGCTGTAAGTACCGATACAATACAAAACTCGGGTTTCAATCATGATCCCGATTTCCCAGCCCTGTCGGTATACTTTGTCCATATTTACATGCACCTCCACCTAGTGCTGACATGATAGGACAACAGGTCACAATGCACTTTGGAGATTTCATTGGAAAGATAAGGTGCAATGCTTACTTTGATGCACCCAACACAGCAGGGCGGGTCGCAATGCCTACTTCGATGCACCCAATACGGCAGGGCTGGTCACAATGCTTACTCACTCTGACACACCTAACACAACAGGGCGGATCACTGATGCAGCGATCCTAGTAGTGCGTATTCGTTACCCTACGTGGGCACCGCAATGACCTCTGGTTTTTTTCAGTTTCTCCAGGAGAGGCTCAGCACATGTTGTAGATCATATGCTACTTCTATGCAAGGTCTGGACTATCTCGTATTCTCACTGCGCTCGGCTTCAGCTGAAGGTTGCTGATTTCTGTATATAGATATTTCAAAAGTCTAGTTCCCAGTCTACCGATCAAAACTATATAGCCTTTTCCTAAATACTGGGACATCCCCGAAGTTCACTCTCCAGTAATTCAATAGTTCCATTCAATCAAAATGCGCTACTCATTTGCCATCGCCGCTCTGAGCCTCCTCTCATCGGCCTTTGCCATCACCATCACCACTCCGTCGTCAGACACGGTGTGGGATTTCTCCACCCCCAAAACCATCAAATTCACTAGCGATTCTAGTGATCCTTCAGTGATCAGCATCATACTTCGAACTCAGGATGGCTCCTTTCAGACCAAATTGGCGGATAACGTCAAGACCTCTGATGGCGAATACACAACCCAGCCTAACCCTAGCATTTCCAACGGGTATGTGGAAGATAGAGCGGGTGAACAAAAAGGAATAACACTAATACCATTCCGTCATGCCTTAGACATGGCTACGAGATCCAGATAATTGATTCTGCCGGCCAGCTCGCCGTCAGTGATATCTTTACTGCCAAGAAGGGCGCTTCAGTTGATGGTACTACATCCTCGTCTTCTTCCACCACCTCATCCTCCACTTCTTCTTCCGAGATATCCAGAACGACCACTTCTACATCTGTCACCTCCACCCTGACATCCTCGGCGTCTTCAGCGCCCACGTCGTCGACCAGTCCTTTGTCTTCCTCAGGCATGATGCAACTCCGCAGAGTATTACTAGGCGATCGTACTAATACAGCTTTTTCCATCGCAGACTCCACCACCACCACCACCTCCTCCTTATCTACCTCTTCTGTCACGACCACGTCTTCTACCTCTTCTGGTGCTTCATCGACTAGTGCCTCTGCCTCCGCTCTGCCCTCGACTGGTGCTGCGTCTAAGTTCAGCGCTCCCAAGGGAGCAATGGCTCTATTCGGTGCTGCTTTCGCGCTCTTCCACGTTTAGGTTATGTCCACCAGGTAGTATTGTTACTCTGTTGAATTATCTTATCCTTGAAGGCTTGTGTTGGATTGGAGCGAAACCACATAAAGTAGTACGACATAATCTAGTTGTGAGCACATTATATCTATATGCTAAATCCAGTTGAGCAATCCTGCTAGTTTGTAGAGGCTAGTTCTATGACGCGCACGCACGCTTGCATCCGAATTATATACGAAAATAGTATTAACGTACAGTTCTACTGCGAAAAAGTCCGTGATTTCAGCCCCACCAAAAACCAAGAATAAGCCCGATCATGTCATTAATCAAGAACACCATTAATAAAAGAAGTATAAATATTCAAGTGTTATGTAGAGAATTACAATATATTAGCTAAAGTAATAAAGAAAAGTTTACATAGTGTGATCTATATGTTCAAAAATAAAAAGTACAGAATTACTATTCCTTTTTGAAAACTCAACAACTACTACTCCTTACCTAAGTAACGTTTGAGGATTGTTAAAGAGACCCACCCCAATACCTAAGTCTGCGTGATCACTGCCATCTCCCTTAGGCAGTAATGTGTTTTGCTAGATATATATTAGGGATATGTGGCAGGGTGCCCGTATCCGTAAATGGCAAACGAGAGACCTTTTAGGACATGTTATTATTAGCACCTACAACATATGTTGTCCTAATTGATTTTGGAAGGCTATACCCGCATATCCTAGTCCGTAAGGACACACTATAGGACAATCTTGGTAGACTGAGCTAGGAGATTGGTGGGTTCGTATGTAAACTCTAAAGCTAACCCGCTTAGGCCCTACCGATATTAGGGTTTAATATGAGAGGACCTTGCTACTATCTTTAAATCGGCATAATATCCTAGGAATAATAAAGATAAACTATTTAAAGCAAACTATACCTCTAAGCATGTAGACATACAGGCATGTACCTAATGTATGAGCCCTGATAATGATGTCTGCCGATGTCTCAAAACATGTCCGCGACCGCATTACTAGAGAGAAAGGGTGATCGGCCTCCAATAGAAAGGCCCGGCGTAAAGGGCATCATTCTAAGTACCGTGATCAAAGGAGCGTGTGACTATTTCGATGGCCACAAGAGTAAGGAGTAGCAGCTTTATATCGTGGCAATAGTATCGGCTTAGGCACAAAAAATATGTTGAAGGTATAGAGGGCAACCGAGAATAGATCTAATAATAATGTGTATACCCCGTCGGCAATTCGACGGCTAGAAAAAAAAACTTTCATAACGGTGGTACTTATGCCGCTGGATCATTTAACTTCTGATAGTGCAGCGCTGTTTCTAATGTATCGCAATTACGGAGTTACTCCATTTCAGCAAGCCACAGTCATCGACCAGTAGCTATATGCCATTGCTTCTGAGGAAGCTAGTGGTTTCAGGCAGATGAGGGTGGCCTGATAATGTTATACTTGAGTTCAACTGAGAGGGTCAACGCGTTAGTCGTAAGCCGCGAGCCGCGCGATCACTCTTCGATCTACGTGTCGAATGTGCAGAGGAGAGGAGGCATCATATCTGCTAGAACTTGCATTCAATAAATACCTCATTGAACCATGGAAAGTCAATTCATCGAGGGGCTGAGTGCAAATGCCAACACGGACTGTTCCGGATGGGCTCGTTGGCCTAATAATGTTCTAGCCTCTGCTGAGGGTCAGTGCGTCGAAAGCTTCTCACCCAAATTCTGTCTGTGCGCGCTCTTCCAGAAACGTAGACGCATGATTGGAATCGAGGATATAAAATAAAGGGTCAAACGACTCACGAAACAAGAAAGAGTTTCAACACGGAAAGACACATGTTCTTGTCTTACTCCGGTCAAAATTTCCGAAGCCGTGGCTTGTCATATGCTGTGGCTGTGCGGGAATAGTACGTATTACATGCAAACGAGTCAAACAAACTTGGAGGCCAAAGATAAGGCGCCATACCAGGAGAGGCAAGGCATGACAGCCGAGGAAAACTGCTCAACGTTCCCATTTAACCTCTCTGGGTATCTAACTTATCCAGCATGTAGTTATCATATGGGTTACTTCTCAAAATGTCGATACCCATGCGATACCCATGCCTGACCGTCTCCGAGTATATGTCCCAGCACTATCAGGAAAAAAGCACAACTAACAAGCTTGGAAATTCGCAGGGTTCTCACCATAATAACCGCTTTATCGTTTCTTCCTCACCTACACCGCATCTGGACACAAAAGACCACTCAAGGGATTACAACGCACTACATCTTTTGGGACCTCCTCTGTACAATAGAACAATTCATATTCTTTATCTACTTTCTCATAGCCAAGGACCGAACAATCCCCCTCGTCTATCATCCGCGAACGTTCGGAGATAGACTGAATATGTACCAAACTGCTGTGGTCTGGTTCTCGTTTTTTATACTGTCTGTAATACCCGACCCCGGGCTACAATTACAATCAAGCAAGTTCCAACCAACATATCCCCCAGATTCTATGCCTGCTTACGATATACACCCTCCAAACCGCTCTATGTCATTTCATACGCACTCTACATCCCCATACCAATCATCCTTCCAATCTTACGTATCCTCAATAGTTTCGGTTCGCCATATGACACTTACGGCGGTCCTCTAGTTTCGGGGATATTCTTCCTCTCCACGAGTCTGCCGAACCCGCTCGTAACAGTGTTGGTGGTATATGCTGTTTTCTCGCAGAAACAGGAAATCAGAAGTGCAAGGAAATTAGCATTATCGAGTCCACCAGGCAATGCTCTAAGTATCTGCGGATTGGCGGTCCAAGCTGTTGTCTTTGCTGCTGTGACTTTTACATGGATCTGGCGCCTTCCGATTGAAAATGCTGGATTCTGCTGGGACATGTCCTCATGGCCAGTGTTCGATGTTGGCAATTTTATGTATTGGCATAACTCGGTTGGGTTCCTCGCTTTTGATAATGGTGGATTTGCGATGGGGCAGGGTGTTTTGTTTGTATCGGTTTGGCAGAGGGGCAAAAGGAGAGAAAGCGCGGTGGATAGGGAGCGGGAGCCTCTACTAGGGGGGTCTGAGGATCGGATAACTATGTAAATTCGACTCATCTTGTAATGAATAGCCCGTTTGGGGATAGTCGGGTGAGCTCTGTTACGTGCCAGTTCATTCAACGAGAAAGAGTTCATTCCCATTAGAACAGCAAAGATGGAGAGGAAGGAGACAGAAGAAGGAAGTGGCAAATCCCAGGGGATCTTATAGCAGAGCTATCCCAGCAAGCAAACAAAATCTTTCCTACACAGGAAGTATGCTATTACCCAAATAGGAATAGTAGCGAACAAGGAACAAGGAAACAAAGGAAGCAAGCAAAGCATGTGATCACGTAGATCGTGACAAGTTCTGCAAATGTAGGGAGGGGAGATAAAATGTTGTAAGTTTTCCGTTTTTACCTCGCATTAGCTCTGTAGCAAAAACGGGATTTGTATTATGTGGTTGCTGATCTAGACTGTTCATATACTCAAATTCGGTGAACTGTATCGGCTTCCACGTCGGGAACAGAGAGATAGATCACACAGAGAAACCAAGGTACTTCAAGTGTATGATGCTTAGAGGCCCTATATCTCAGTCTGACATTGTCAAATAACGATTCCCAATACTAGGATGGATGCGGGGTAATTTCACCTGGAACATCATGGAACTGGATCCAAGGGTTCATACTATACTAGCCCTGGAGTGTGAAGATATATATTAAAGTTAGTAATAGAAACCCTACTATTTTCCATAAGATACTAAATAATATATTACACTTTATCTCTCGTTTAGATATATTTCTTACGGATAGATCGAAAGATTCCTTTGGAATTCCATACCAGTGATCCACTAGAACACAGTTTTCCCCTTGAATATATCAAGGGTTATTGTCTGATAACGTTCCTCGCGTTTGTATGAAAAATAATCTAGATATGAATTTAGTCGGGCGTAGGTAGCTATACCATATTTCCTCTGCCTGGTGGTGCTTTCCTGTCTTAGCTGCCGCTTTTATTAGTGCGCTCAGAGTCAGGCTCACCGAGTAGATTTCAATCCAGGCTGGACTCAGTGAGCTGCTAAAACACATAACGCGATGAATCAATAATGAATCAGTAACGTTCAATAGTATACTTGGTCTTCTTAGACTGCCTAGTCTTCTCGGATCAGTCTGTCCATCCAGACCACTCAGAGAGAATGTTGCATTTCATAAATTATTTCTGGCGCTCTTACATCACTAAAATATGATACCATTATGCAAATGAGAGGCCAGAAACGTCATTTCTTCATCACAATCCCCTCTCCCCAATCTCGCAAACTGTAACAGTAAGGGCCCACTCAGACCTCAAGACCTCTGATGCAGTGATCCTTAATCCCGAATCAGGATGTAACATGGCATAGATTACATTTCGACAACGCTGTTCCGAAAACATTTGTCAGCTTTTCGTGTCCAATACTACCAAGATGCCACACGTATCTCCAGACGGCCTTAGAATCACTTCACAGTAATCTCAATATTCTTGATAGAACTTACTTCTTCTAGGAGCTGGATGGGGCCATATCCGTTCTGTTCCAGACGGCAGTGGAGGTACTCGCCAAAGGTTTTGTCGAGATCAGCAGTTTGAGCACTGTACCAGAGCAGTCGGGCAGTCCGCAGCAGAATATAAATTATGCCGCATGCCCATATATCTCCCGACATGGGGTTTATGAGGTTGTGATGTACATAGCTTTCACGACGAGAGTCGCGACGATCAAAGCCCCTTTCTGGGGGAAGATAAGGGAGACTCAAGTTCGAGAGGTTTCTCCGTATACACAAGGTCGGCTTAGAATCAGGACCCAGAGCTGAACCAGACATAGGACCCGAAAACGACGAAACGGGGCCACCACGCCGTGGTAATCTAGCCATTGCTCGAACTGCCTCTTCGTCCTCCCCAAAGCCGCCTAGCTTCACTGCCCCCTGGGCCGTAAGGAACACATGCTCTGGTCTTATGTCCCCATGGGCAATCCTGTTCTCGTGTAGAAAGCACACCGCACGAAGGATCTGAATATACCAACAATCTTTCTCCTCGGTGGACAGATGATCTCTTCGTTTCCCATTTTGTATTAGAAAGGAGTGTAAATTGCCGCCAGTGTAGTAGGGCATGACCAGACAGAGATTTGCCTGCTTATTATAGACAATATCGATAACCAAAACAATATTAGGATGGCATGGTGAGAGAGGTCGACCTTGATCTCGAGGAAAGGTAGGCATCGGATCGTGATGGGTCTGGGAGTGGTGAAACACTTTTACTGCAAAGAGCTCATTAATGCTCTTGGATGTAGAAGGCCGTTGTGCTCCCACTGGTGCGGAGGTTTCCGAAGATATTCCTGAAGATAAGCTTCGCTTGGTTGTGGAAGATTTCTTTTTATATAATTGAACGGTGTTGGAGTCATCGTAATGAAGAATTTTGAAGAATTTCCCGTACGCTTCTGCAAATGATGTTGCCGATTCTCCTATCTTGGTGGATGTCGCTGGGAGTCTTTCGGTGTGGTTGGGCTGGAACAATTTGCTGAGAGTTCCTTGCGAAGCAGCCGTGTGCTTTGGAAGATATTGATCCGAGAAGCTACTTCGCGATTCATAATGACCTTCACATTCAGGTGTGAACCACCCTCGCCCAGCTAACATGCTGGTAAGGCCATCGAGGAGGTGAGGGTTATCAAAATCACTTGAGTCTTTGGTATCTTCCCTTCTCACATGATGACGATGGGTCGATACGGAACGATCAGGGAGTTCGACATGTTGGAAGGGTTGGTGTAGATGAGCACTTTGAGAACTCTGCTCTTGCATTTTCTTTACTTGCCTTTTCCGGATGTTTACTATCTGACGCTTCTATTCCCTCAGTGGAGACGAAGGTTCAGTTGATAAATAGGAGAGATGGAAAGTGATAGACTCAGCAGGGCCGGATATTACCTCCACACACGGAGCTGTTCATATTTCGTACATCTCATGTGACACATGATGTAATATGTCGACTACATCCATGGTTGAGGGTATGTATTATACCCAGAAATATGACCACTAGTACAAGTACCATAACATACAATGACGGTCCATAAGTTTCAGCACTTGGCTACCGCCTATTGAAATAGTCATACCGATCATAATTGTAGGTCTTTAATTGGTGAGATTAGGCCGGGCAGAATTCAGGTTGAAACTTATGGATCGTCACTGTATTACACAGCCAAGTGACCCCTGAAACATTATAGTAAATGCGATAAATTACAATCTGATATCTCAACACAAATATATGACCTTTTTGTACTGGGTGATCGCTACTACATGGAAAACGCTTTGTAGGTGGATGTGGCGAGCGGTAAGAAACAAAAATTAATACATCAGGATCACTTAAAGAAACCGAGAACATAACCGAACAGCGTGAATCGTCCTCCATAGTAGGCATCTCTGTTGTCCGCGTACGTTATCCTAAAAAATAATACTCATAACTAGTCCCTGTGATTAAATCAGCTTCATTTTCATAAATAACTCTATAGTCAGAACGTACGATTCACTAGGATACCCAGGGCAGCTAGCAAAAGCGGCGAGAGAACGATACTATTAATAATTGAGGCAGTCATATAATACATGCAATTTCCAACCAAGCGCTCCGCACAACAATCTGTGTCGGACGAAATCTTGATCTTGTAAGAGATCGATTACTTGAGCTGAGAGCTAACAAACACTATTTGGCATGTGAGGAGTGTTAGAATCTATGAAGTAGATGAGATCATGAAAGCACAATATGTGTATTGTGAAAAGTGTTAAACTATTGACTGGGGAGGAATATGATAGAGAAGAGACTATGGAAGGCAGAGAGATCATGTGACTAATGGGAGATATCAACAAGGAGGTAGCCCCTTAAGCTTAACCCATGTCTATAGTTACTAGAAGGATTGGGTTCTATTTTCTTTTCTTATGCAGATCTTTACTATGGCTAAAATCCAAGCCTCAGAACCTACTGTTTGGGGCTGAGTATAGAATTACCCCACAGTCTTGGTAATCAGGGGGCCAAGCTTACTGACTACAAAGGACATGCTATAGAATTATCGCTCGAAATATCTCCACTTTCTGTATGTGTCGAGTCTTTCACAGTCAGATGGACCAGAAGGAAAGGATAAAGGCGCGATTATGGTGTTGGACGTTAGGTTTATCCGCAACGGGCATTTATGCGCCCGGGTTGTTGTATAATCTTGGCGAAGATCCATATCGTGGCGGAGTCAAAAGATTCCGTGTGGAGCCTAACTCGGGTATTCGAACGAGACAGCTTCCGGTGCTAGACAATAATGATAATAAATATCCCTCGGTTTCCCAGTCTTCAGATTATTAGATTTTCAATAATCTACCAAGGTTCTACCGAAAATTCTTTTCCTTTTTAAACATGGGTCTTTTTACGACTAGCCTTGCTGTGGGTGGTACCTATAGCCTCATTAAAGCTGCATCGAAGTGCGTTATTCAAGTCTTCGACATATGCTTGTCACTCTCATACTAATATATCCTCCATTAGGGCCGCCGCTGAACATGAGGAGCAGGACCAGAAATACAAGGAAAATCTCCAGCCTGCTGCCCAAAGGCTCCGTCATGCTTCCCAGCAACAGTACTATCTTAATAACAGGCGGCGAATGGGCTATAAGAATGGTAGCCAAAGGAAGAACCCTGATGTCCAATCATCGTACCCTATACACGGGCCGCGCTCAAACCATGAGAGCAGTGTGAACAAGTCTAAGACACAAGCACAATCCCAGTCGACCCACCAGCCGTCAATATGCTGCACAAGCACAAAGACCATGGAGGACCCTCCGCCATACGACCCTTCACCACAGGCACAATCCCAGTCGACCCACCAGCCATCAATGTGCATAAGGGCCATGGAGAACCCTCCTCCATACGATCAGAGCCACCTATACGAAATGCAGGGACATAGTAAGGCTGGATCATATTAGGAATATTACAAATCAAAATAGAAGGGCTCGAGCAGTGAACTACATTGCACTACACTAGGTTAGGTGTATCTTTGATACAAACCAGGCAACAACCCCATCTATATGAACAAACGAAAATGCAAGCAAGCAAACAAAGCAAACGATCTTGATGTGGCATATAGCCCATGTATGTATAAGGATATGTTACAGATAGTGTTGGAGATCAGACCGTCCCCGACCGTCTTCAGACTGTCCTGACAATTGTTTGTGAGACTGAGTGTTTGTTTGCTAGTTTAGCAGGGTACACAAACCCTGTTCTTGATAGATTGAATAGCAGAGTTTTCTCCTTCCTTTTTCCCTCTCCTTTTGTAGCCTAACAGATAGGTGTGGTGCCCCGCATACCGCCCAGTGATGAACTGACCACCCAAGAAAGCCCAGGCATGGCTGTGTACAGGTGCGAAGAGATGTGACTGTTTCAGAGCCTATGGTCATACCCAAGCCCTAACAGAGATACCCAGGCGGTCAATGCGCTCGCTCACCCGGAGGATTCTCGCCCCCTCCCCCGCACCCGCCCGCCTTTATCACACCCTCTCTATTTCACACTCACCTGGGCTATACCCACCGAACTATTAATCGAGCTCAAACCATGGCTTAAGAACGGCTGAGCGGACGGGAATACCTATTTTCCACGCCCTATGGTCGCATGTACTTGATCTATCACTGAAGGGGATTATGGAATCTTTAATGGTGGCAAGAGAACAAAAGGGTGAGAAGCTTATCAAAGGGCCTGAATTGTGGGTTGAACTTGTTCAAATGAGCTGGTTCAGATGCTGACCTAACATTAGCGCACCCCATCATGTTCACTGGTGAAATTCACTTTCACCCCGATGGAAGTGTGTATATAAAAGACACACCCGGCCCGAGATATGTTGGTCCTCCACCACTAGGGATTGGTAAAGCATGGGATGATGGTCAGACTTTATCTTCTCATACCGAATGGATGTTGAATAATATATTCATGAGCGTCTGGATTATCTACCCGGATCCTAAGTACCCGATGTCAAAGAGTTTTCCTGAGTATCAGCCCTACAAAATGGGGTTGGATGACGTTCATCAGCTGCATTGCATAGTATGTCGACAGGGTACCATTATAGCCCAATTTTGAACAAGTTCATACATGTATGAACTGGGACAAATTACACATTTGGTCTGTTGCAGCTGCGAATGCAAGTCCTAGACACTAGAGGTCCGACCACGATGGAAACTGTTGTCATGGATACGGAGATCATATATAAGTACTCCTTTCTGAGTACAAGAATCAATTGTGGGAAATTGTGATTTGGGTTTCCGGTTCCTCTGATTAGATTGTAATTGAAAGCTATCTCTTGGAAAAAGAATGATGATGATGAATTATTCAATGAACTATAATATGCATGATTTCGCCCTCTGAGCGTATAACCGCAGCGAGCCAAAACGAGGATCCGCCATTGTAGTTCCCAGGACTTTGACAATATGATTAAGAGATAAACCATGCCCTCAAGTTACATTTCCCCATCTATACTATTTGGTATATGAGGCAACCCCCTCCGTAGTCACTGAGGTGTTGTAGCTTTGACAACAGCGCTGATACTGCGAGCAGTGTAATCGATATTGAATTTGTTGAGCCCACTAAAGGAAATAAATATGTCAGTCCAACGATTATTCCCAAAACATGCGTATGAAACTTACGCAATAGAGATTCTCCCAGAGTCCTGAAGATAAACATGGTGCTTGTTCCGGAGCAGAGCGACCTGTTCCACAGAGAGTCCAACATATCTAAATAAGGTCAGTATGGCGAGTCTCCTGGTCCGATCTCGGTAACACTTACGAGAACATCCCGCTCTGATCAGTGATGTGCCGCCAGTCACCTGGTGTTTCTAATTTTTCAAGTTCTTCCCTGAGTGCAATTCGACGACTCTTGAGTTGGTCCGCCATGTGACGCACTTCCTGCCGCCATTGGCGCTCCAAGATATCATCTGATAGAACTGTTTCAATAATCCTGGCCCCGAAATCGGGCGGCGCGCCAGACTCCGCTCGTGCGAGTAGTTTCAAATGACTTTCTAGCCTTTTTCCCACTTCCTCGCTTGGAGCAAGAATAGAAAGAATTCCAACACGTTCGCTGTAAAGCCCAAAGGATTTCCCGTATGTTGAGACAAAAACAAGCGGGATTTCTTGCTCGGCAAACAAACGAACGCCTTCAAGGTCCGTGTCAATGTCTCCCGAGGCAAAACCAGGATATGCAGCATCGAAGAATGCCAAATGACCGCGCTGGGAGAAGATCGAGGCTAGCTCTCGCCACTGGTCTGGCGATGGATCACATCCAGTTGGGTTCTGGGCTCCAGACTGAAGAAGAACGACTGATTGAGCTGGCAGCGATTTGATAGCCTCTGAAAAGCTCACAAAATCAAATGCGTTTGTCTTGCTGCTAAAATAAGGCAGAAATTTGGGGTTAATTCCCGCAGACTCGAATAAGAAAGGGTGATTCACTGCGACTGAGTCAGAATTACTTTCTTATGTGTGACCAAACAACCGCTTACACCAAGTCTCGCTGGGAAGGAAAATCTCTGGGTTCCCGTTTTCCTTCCACGGTCCATAATGATTTTTCAACATAACTGCGCCAACATGGCATCCGCCACATGCGCCGAGTGTCTGCGTTGAAACTATCCTAAGAATATAAGTCAGCTCTGGGCCGAATTTGTATAGAGCATATCGGACTTCTGTTACCTGTTTTCCCGCAAAAGACGATGATCTGGCCCAAAAAGCAACTTGGCGCCCAAGTCCCTATAAAGCTGGGAACCTATAGCAGAAGGGCGATACTCGTGATGCCAATCAGGATCATTGAATATTCTGTTCTTTGCCTGTAACGTGAATATCAAAGTTTTAGTAATGCATCATAGGTGTAGAATGATAAAGATTTGGGACGTTTTATATACCTCTTTCACAGTTGGTAGCACGTAGGCTTTCCCTTCATCGGTTTTATACACGCCCACTAGGAGATCAGTTCTGTTGGGATCGGTATCCGCTCGGAACTGAGTAATGAGGGCTTCGAGGCCCTCTAAACATGGTTTCTTAGTTTAGGTTCATGAATGTGTCAATTGTATCATTTACCTGTTCGGCCCGCTGGGACATCTTGAAAAGGATTTGCTGCTATGCTACCCATTTTGTTTTTGATGGCGAGTAAAGAAAAATGGATTACTATCAAATCTTATATCTGCGGGGAATGGCTTGGAGTGATATGTGTCTGGTAGCACGCTATGCAAAACGCCATCATGTCGCAATATTAGAAATGTGCTAAATAGTCTACTAGAATATTAACTTTCCGTCAGCGACCATTAATATGATCAGCCTGCTCGCGATATCGGCCTTGTTCTTTTCACTAGTGGTGAAGGAATGAATAACTGAGACATCTATCGCATTCACATCTACTCCGTACACAATATGATGAACTTTATGAGATAGGGACTAAAAACCTGGATAAAACGATTGCAACGCAATAGGCGAACAAAAACATGTAATAGTAGGTATTGGTATTCAGTCTCACCCATACTAATAAACATATTTGCATCCGGCTTATACGCGCAGTACTCGCCGTGGTAGAGGAAGCCACGCACGTGCCTGGGTTAGCGTTTTTTTCCCTTTTTTGGCGATAAGGATAAATCGGAACAAGTGGTCGAGAAAATATAGGCTTTAACGGCGGATTAAACCGAATGATTCAGTTAAAAGAAAACAATAAGAACATACAATAGTGAGGATTCGCTGGTGACTCTATATTTGAACAACGACTAGTCGCAAGCAGCAATCACATTTGTTGATATCGAGAAAGCGCGACAGCCTCTGATTCCGCTCAAACCATGGCACTACATCGGTCCCGTAAACTTGATGTCATATCCTACGCCTCTACTTGAAGGCAGCGAGTGTGGAATCCTAATCCAGATTGTGGGAGAAGTCTCCTAGTAAGAATGTGCCAACTGTCTCCAAAGCAATAGGCCCTAGGCGAAGTGTATTCGCTTCCGTGATCAACTTGTCAGTCCAATTTAGCTGTTAGTGCCAGTCTGCATATTTCTGCTCATTTGTTCCGTCCCTATAGCTATGACAAAATCTCTATCTATGTCATTTAAATACTTGCAGGATATGAGAGGTTTTCATTCTAGTTTCGAACTTTAGGAATTAAACGAGTGCAGTGCCTCGCAGCAACCTCGTCCTTATAAACTAGCCTCTCCTAGTCAATGACATCCGGAGCTCGCAATCTTCCTACAATCTAAACATACACGATGCCTCGAACCTCCTTTCATCAGAGAGGCAAGAAGCTGCTACGGTCTCTGCCTTCGCAAATGATGTGTTATGAATTCGAATGGAGCCACACCGTTAATGTTTTAGACACAGATGATTGTGGTTATAAGCTTCCCGAATGTCGCGACTCCCTCTAGAGATCCGGTGTTATTATATTTAATTGCACTAAGGGGTCACCCGACTGGGATGGAGCTTCCATGTAACGTCTAGTACGTGTTGAGAGAAAGATATTTCCAGAAGGCCAAACAGGGCGCGACTGAGAACCGCAAGCATCAATTAGAGAGACTATTGATCTTTTGAAAGCGACTTGGACAAAGCGGCTATTATTATTGGAGCATCAGATAGAAGCGAAGCTACCATAGGAGAAGGGCAACGAAGAGAATACCGACGCTATCTTGCTTGGATTCCCTTCGAGGCCTAGGTTAAAGGATGTGATTCCTACGCTCGAGATCCTTCAGGTGTCAATTTCTGTTTCTTCCTACAAAAATCATTACCGTTGACATTTTCAATCTAATTGTATTACAATGAGACCCAAGGAGTTCTGCGCAAAGCCCAACCCAGTAGGTTTTCAATCAACAATGGGCGTTGATTCTTCAAACTTGAGAGAAACATGAAATTCTGTCTCCAAAAACCTCTCTGGCACGGCTTCTAGTGACTAGCAGAGCATGACGTTGATGCAACAACATGAAATACGGTTACCCTTTTGTTTTACTCTTTTGTCAACTCCACTGGTGGGACGCCGATGTCGTGTGCCCAATATAACTTGTCAATGTGCCCACCGTCGCTGCATTGGAATATTGCTTTCCAGAATGCTGGCCCTTGGTCCGAGCCCACCCAGCGGCCGCGTCTAGATAACTCGTTGCGTGGAAGTAGCCATGTGAAGGTGTCATCTTCATAGTGTTCAAGTGGAAACTTCTCCGAATCAAGCCCTTGCAGCCTCCAGTAGAGCTGGTTGTCCTCCAAATCCACAACAATCTTGAAGACATCAATGGTATCCCGGTAAGTCCCAGTATACACCTCAAGTTCTCTAGGTGATGTTCCATTCTTCCGAGCCAAGGCTAGCTCCCCTACCAGTGCAGGATACCACTTCAGATTTTCAGCGACGGATGAATGAGCTGCTTTGATGTAATCATTTCTTTCGGATTTCGGGACCTCAAGGAGCTCTTCAAGAACGAGTTGGCCAGCCCAGTCAGGAACATCATTTAGGGCTAGCGAGTTCGACAAAACAATGATAATATTATCAGTGTCTGGAAGTAGAATCACAAGTGCGAGGGCGCCAGGAAGGCTACCCTGGTGGAAAAGAAGAAGCTGCGAAGGAACGCCTTTCCCAGCAAGAGGCATCCCGTCGGGCATCAGGTCAGGATTGATTCCGATCTGACCTAGCCGGTTAGGAAGCTGGGCTCTACCCCATCCGAGTGCATATGATAGCTCATTCCTTGAGGGTTGATCCATAGGAATTTTAGCGGAAGTGAGATGCGGAACCTGTTTAAAGGGAGAACCTTCGGTCGCTCCCTTTCCAGTGGTGAATTGATCTTGAAAGCTAGCGGCGAAGGTTTTGTATAACTTTGAAAGATCACGAACGCAAGACCACGCGCCACCACTTGGTCCGGCATACCAATCTTGGCCTGCCTTAGGGCCAGGAATTGGGACGGTAGAGCCATCGTCAAGTGCATTGTAGCACTGAGCGACATTTGTGATACCCGATGGTGGAGGCTTAAGATAGGTTCGATCTAGGCCGAGAGGATCAAGAATGCGGCTCTGGACAAACTCAAACCATGAAACGCCACTTACTTCCTCGATGACATAGCCAGCAAGGTTATATGTAAGATTGTTATAGGACATTCTTGTCCGGAACGGAAGAAGGCGCGGCTGTGAATTGATGTATTTGAGTCCATCCTTTCCTGAAATGAGAATGTTGTTCTCGGTCCCGATGACCAAATTACTGGCCCAGGCCATGCCTGATCGATGAGATAGGATATCCGTAATAGTTAAATGATTCTGCATCGTCTCATCTCTGGAATTGAACGATGGAAGAACGTCCTTGACCAGTGTGTCCCAGGTGAGTTTACCCTCGTCCACAAGAATCGCCATCGCGGAAGCATTTAATCCCTTAGTCAACGAACAAATAGGAAAGATCGTTTCATTAGTGACAGGTAGACCGGCCTCTGCATCTCGGGCGCCCAAGCTTGTCTCGTAGACCGGTTCTCCCTTCGATATGACTGCGAGCGAGAGCCCTGGAGTTCCGCCAATGCGCATCAATTCTTCAATGGTCGGACGGAGGCCATTGAGTCGTGTAGGGAGTTCTGCCATTATGAAGGCTGCCCAGGATGCTGCGAGAGTTAGGTAAACCTGGACTGGGAAAGAGTATTGACGATGAAGTGGACATAACTGACAATGATTAAATCGAGTCTGGACGAAGGGCTACACTCTCCCCGATCTCAGCGCTGATAGAATTGTAAACAATATATTAATGGGCGTCCGAAGGGCTTTCCGTAGCTACATTCAAAAAATAGAAATATCCTGGAGGTTCTCTACTGCGGGGCAGATGCACGCGCACTTTATTGAGCGCTAGCATTAGCGGCCTGTACGGGGGGTTTTAGCGACCATCACGACAACTGGCCTAATTGGGCTAAGACCTCAGTTATAGGGTAAGTTGACACGGTGAGCGGGGCGCCAGAAACGGCTTGCATTGCACCGTCGTCCTGCCCCTTTCGGCATGGCGCTCTCAGGCTGGCCCCCGTTCGGGTTTAGTGCCGTCCCTGGCCGCTTTTACTACGCCTTTCCATCGATGAGCTCCTTCGTCATTGCGAATGGCCGGTGCCGAAGTCTGTTTTGGTCATGGACAATGTATCGTTTCACCACTCTGAGCGGATTGCGCAGATGTGTGCCGATGCAGGAGTGAAACTAGTTTATTTGCCTCCGTACTTGCTGGATCTGAATTCAATTGAAGAATTCTTTGCTGAACTCAAAGACTTCCTAAGACGCAATTGGGGCTACTACGCAGATGATCCCGACCGAGAATTTAGGTCCTTTCTCGAACGATGTATTGATCAGGTTGGGACAAGAGATATTGATCAGGTTGGGACAAGAGAAGAAAGTGCGAGAGGCCACTTTCGGCACGCATCCCTGACCGTGGACGATTACTCGTACAGAGTCATTTTCGTATACATACTATTGATGCTGGAATCCGAGCGGTATGTATAGGAAGGGTCGAAATAGTTTTAACCGTTTAACACACGAATTCTTTCTATACCCTCTGTCAAAACACTGTAAACATCTACTACGGTTACTCTATGTATGCGGAGCAAGAGAGCAATACAGTAGCAGGTTTGGAGATAGTGCCTTTGCATTCACTGACGCAGTTAGAAATAAGATATCAGTGGAGTAACTGCCATGGGATCCTGTCCAATACTTACATAATAAGTGAGGTATTTTGAAGCGGTATTCTTGGGCTGTACAGCACCTAAAAGTGCGTGTCACGCCCGCCTCGCCTTGGCCTATTATCGATCTCCTCCATTGACCAATTCCACCGATACCAGTAGCGACTCTTGAGTAGTGAGTAGAAATCACTTAGATGCTGGCTCAATAGCCTTAGCAAACTTTGCTTTGACCTCCCTGATGTATTTATCGGCTAGCAACTTCTGAATAATCGGCTGCGCATTGTGCTCGTCGAATGCTTTTCGTCCCGTATAGCGCTCAAAGAAATGGAAGATATTCAAGTCATCTCTATCCCGGGCAATACAATAATAGACCGATCCTGGCTCGAATTGTGCAAGTCGAGTCGTCTCGGCGTAGACAGCTTCGAGGGCGTCTGCATGTTCCGGGTAGGCGTAGACAGTGCCGAAGACCACGAATTCGCCCTCCGGGATTGGAGGAAATTCGGTCAAGAGACCTTCAGAATCGAGACGGGACATTTTATTCTTGGTGTTCAGAACCTGAAAGAGGAGCTGTCGAGGGATTGGTGGACTAGTGGGTCAATCTCCTGGTAATTGGAGGGGCAGTATTTTTTGAGGGCTGGTTGTGTGCCGTTAGAGCTTGTATATGACGGTTTCCTACTTGTGACAAGGCAGATCAAATCACAGGGATGTGTCATTCGACGAGAACACTAAAGCTGAGGAAGGAAGAAGAGAAGGGAAAGGGAAGAAAACGTAAACCAACATGTTGTAGGGAGTCATCGCTTGGCCAATCAAACGCTTTCCAGACTACAAAAGGTGCAAATACGGTTCTCGAAGTCTTCTCGCATATTGCCTTATCTATACTTTTTTTATAGACATTTCGAACTTTTTCGAACCAAAGAAAGTGTGGTTCGTTATCTTTTTAAGCAACAAATACTTCCCAGGCGGATCAATTGAGTACATACTCATAAAAATTGTACAGGTTTCAACTGTGGTCGGCTTAGTGGTAAAAGAATTACCCTTTAATAGCATCAATTGGCATAATAGAGCCCTGTAGAGTGGATACCAAATCCAATGGCAGATACGTTGTTCCGATAGGCGAAACAAAATACCTCACACAACCACCGGCTCACGTATAACCAATGGAAGCGTGGTATTTAGCTGACAGGGAGTACAGGCCACGTGTAAACGTAGGTGACCTGATATTGCGTAGAGCCTTGACAACGAAGGGTTCCGAGAGGAATCAGGTCTCGTACTCCACTCGGAGTGGCAGTATTGACCAGGTTATGTATTTCTTATCTGCTCCATCCGATAATGAATAATGATTTCATGTTAGAAAAGCAAATTGTGTTATTAACAGTCTAGCCGTATCTAGAAATAATAATTAGTGACAGAAATCTGACTGTATCAGAAAGTGTGATGGAATTCAGTATGATAAACTCTCTGACTAGCAATAAAACAGGATAAAACGCGCGTGTTTACATAGACAAGTTCCTAGTCCATACATGCAGGATAAAGGTGGTTTGTTGGGTTTGAGGTCCAACAATAGTCCGAAGTTCGATCGGGTGAATATTTTTTCTGTATCTCACTTGTCGTTGTACTCGGCATTTGACAATTAGTTATAAACTTCTTGCGGGACATTCACAGCGTGACGGTTGTCCGATTCCGCAGCCATTCTCCATAGCGATAGAACAAAATCGGCACGGGCGCAAATGCCAATGCTAGGATTCCCAACAGCGTATTACCCCATCCGTAGTTGAGCGTCGAATACATATGCGACCCAGCAAGAGGCAAGAAGGCCCCGAACATCGAGCGGAGGAGAATATTGGCGCCCAGTGCAGATGCCGCCGCTTCCGACCCGAACAGGTCCACCAGGTACAGCTGGGAGGGCATTATCACAAAGAAGGCTCCAAACCCAACAATGAACGTCCCGAAGATTGGAACCATCCAATGTACCTGATAATATGCTGACCAACCGTAAATAAACAGCCCAGGTCCAATAACCGGCGGGAACCACATCATCATGACCAGTCGGTACTCGGGCTTAGACTCCTGGACATTGTCCGCTGCCATTCTCGCCTTCAACAGCCAATCGCTCAAGATGCCAAACGTGATTAACCCCAACAATTCACCAAGCCCTAGTCCCAGGTAGGCCAGACCAGAAATGCCGGTGCTGAATCCATACTGGCCCTCGAAGACCAAGCTAAAGGTGGCAAAGAGGAGGTATAGAACGCCGAAGATAAGAGCCACGTAGATGGATAAAACGAGGACGATCGGCGAGAATATCAAGAGTTTGGTAGGGCGTATGAGGGCGGCGATAATGATCTGCTGCTTTGTGAGGCCGCGGTCAAGCTTCGATCGGAGATGCAGGTTCCCGGTTGCACGTCGCAAGGATGCGGCCTTGCGTTGCAATAGGCTGTTGGGATGTGTTTCACGCATGAAGATAAACGCACCGATACCCGCTGCTGCCCCCTGCCATAGTGTTAGAATTATGGATATCAGCCGAGAGCAAGACCACATACGAGCATCGCGACCACCCAAAAGGTCCATCGCCAGTCCTTTTCTTCAGCAACAAAGCCCCCTATCACCGGTCCCAGAACCTAGACCAGTTAGTATAGTCGAATCAACTAGGTAGTGGCTTGAAGTTACATACCGGTCCCAGAAGGGGGCCTAGGCCAAACAAGGCCGCTGCCGCACCACGCTTCTCAATCGGGATGACATCGGCAATCGTTCCACCGCCAAGAGACAGTGGCGCCGCTCCCGCGCAACCAGTGATAAACCGGAAGACCATAAATTGAGCGGAAGTCTTACTCATAGCGCAGGCCACAACGAAAAGAACAAAGATGAAATTGCATATGTGGTAGACGATGAGACGTCCGTACATCTCGGAGAGCGAAGAGATGACAAGAGGGCCCAATGAAAATCCCAGCAGATAGATACTGACGGCCAAAGTTCCCAGGGTCATGTTAGTGATCTCCAGGTCCTGGGAGACGCCTTCCATCGCCGGAGCGACGATGGTCGAGGCGATGTTGCTGGTAGCTTAGGTTAGTATGACCAGTTACTTTATCTCCCGTGGGGGTTCACTTACACAACCATCGACAAGACGGCCACAATCACTACATGACCAAAACTCTTGGTGCCAGACCAGTTGAGAGGGTTCATGGGGTCATCTGGGCCGTCCCAGTCGACCATATCGTCCTCAAGTTTATGCGTTGGCAGCTTGGCCACCTCCTCGTCTGTCGAAAGGTTGACTTTGGTCTCGTCATTGCTAAAGAGCTTCATCATAATTCTGCGAGCTGTACTCGATAGGTGAAGGAAACAAAAAGGAATTGTGGTCTAAGGACGGGATTTGTGCCTTTGTACTAATGGAGAATGCCCCTGCTGGTCGCTAATGGAGATGGATCATGAGGTTTCTTCCGGATAAATGTCCACAGAGGGAGTTAACTACACGTTGTTTCCTCCGTGTTGTAATGGCCGAGCCGATTGGCTTGAAGCCAGGATCACGGTTCGGAGGGTGCATGGCTGGTCAGCTTGGTTGCTCTAATAATAGCCTGACCAGGAACGGAGCGGACAAATAGACGGATATTAGGGAGTCGTATGTGAATCAAAAGATGGAGGAATAATGGATGGAGGAATTGAAGGAGAAGTTGGAGCGGATGAATACACGGAGGAACATGTTCATCCGATTGGGTAGAGAGCTGTTAATCACCTCGCGCCTTACCTGATCAGGTTAGAGCATAGCGGATGAGCGTTTACTTCCGATCCATCACCATCAGACAATCCAACTACACCTCCATCTACCACCATTCTTCGTACTAATACACGTTCACTGCATCTAAAAGCTATATCTATTGCTTCTGCCTATGTTTCCACTCTCTATATGACTATATAAGCGTGCTCTACAGCGAAAGCATACCCCACCCCACCCCATGCATGACGGAAAACATGGAGACCCTCGTCTAGTCTACATAACCTGTCTGCCAGACAAGTGCTCTGACCTAGTATATCCCATATTATCACACAGTCCATAGCTGGAAAACGCGCACCTACATATCCCTAACAGCCACGATGGATCATCCGCCCACAAACGATCCCAGCCTCCAACCAGCTTCCATCAATCGTCGGAGCAAACCCCAGCTCTCCTGTAATCTATGTCGTCGAAGAAAGTAAGTACCAAAAATTCTCAACTTTCCGAATGAAACCTAGCTAAATTCTCCGATAGGCTCCGATGCGATCGCAAGGAGCCCTGTGCGACATGTACCGCTCGTGGATTGGCGCTTTCGTGTGCCTATCCTAGCAATCAAACCCCAGCCCCACGCCGACGGCCGCCCGGGCCGTATGAGACCGACAGGAGTCGCCCCCGAGCAACCGTTCACGACCGTTTAGGCCAGTTGGAGCAGATTGTTGTTTCGCTGATGCAGAAGACCACCTCTGGTGGCCAAGACCGGCCGGACCAGGATTCAGTCGCGCCGATTCCTCAAGATCTCCCTGAAGAGGGCTCACGGGAAGGGGCCACCAATTCTGAAGACTCTCCAGCTCAGTCCGAGGGTGGGAATGTATGGTTTAGCTCTTCAGACGCCCAGTACGTCGGGGGAACCCATTGGGCTGCCATCCTGGATGGGATCGCCGACCTCAAGGAGCAACTTGAACGGGAAGACCACGGGAGCATGGAAAAGCCTGCTATGCTGCATACTTTCCTACTGTATGGTTGTAAATCAGCGAGTAAAGAAGATATCTTAGCAGCTCTGCCCTATCGACCCGCCGTCGATCGTTATATTTCCCAGTACTTTAATCGGTTGGACCTGGCGTCATGTAAGCCCATGATCTACAATATCCGAACCTCGGCTAATACAAGGCATCGTACTCTTCAGCCTGTCTACACAGCGGTCAGTTTTTACGAGAGGTATGCGAGCGACTTTGCCGAAGGAGGAGTAGACTATGGTGTTAACAATAACAATTGCAGTATGAACGGTTCTGGGAGAATCCATCCCAGACCTCGGTCATGTGGCTTGGTCTCCTCTTTTCTATGATATGCCTCGCAGTGCTGGCTTCTAGTTCAGCAGACTCCAGCTCATCTCCGGGATTCCGAAATCCGTTGGTGGATACATACCGCGAAAAAATAGTACAGTGCCTCATTCTAGGCGAGTACACCAAATCCGGGCGTTACGTGTTTGAAACTCTATATCACTACTTGACCATCGAGTATTCTATCCGCAAGGATGCTGACCAGGACATCTGGATCCTTTCGGGAATCTCAGTCAATATAGCCCTGCGCATGGGCTATCACCGGGATCCGTCACACTTGCCAGGCATCTCCCCATTTGCAGGAGAGATGAGACGGCGGGCCTGGGCCACCATTCTGCAGGGAGATATCCTGATCTCCACCCAAATGGGTATGCCACGCATGATTAAGGATTGGCAATGTGACACAGTAGAGCCTCGTAATCTGAATGACTCGGACTTCGACGAGGATTGCTCCGAGCTTCCCATGTCAAGGCCAGAGACAGAGACCACCACTGTTTCGCACCTGGTTGCTCGACGACGTATCTTTGCCGCCTTGGGTGTGATCGTTGATTTCACCGCGTCGGTGCGACCAGTGACCTACGACGAGGTAATGCGACTAGATCGGATTCTGAATGATGCGGAGACTACGATCCCTGCCTACCTCCGCATGAAGGCCATGACCGGGGCGGTGACTGATCCCCCGCAGGTGATTATGCATCGTCTCTTCCTCAGACTGATGTTTCACAAGGGTCAGATTATGCTACACTGCAAGTACCTAAGCCGGGACCCAGCCACGGTTTCCGAAAGTCACACTTCATACTCCTACTCGCGTACCTCTTGCATAAAGGCAGCCTTGGGTATTTTGGAAATCCAGCACATTTGCGACGAGGAAACCGGTCCAGATGGCCAGCTTTATACAATACGGTGGAGGGCTTCCTCCTTCATGAAGCATGAGTTTCTGACAGCCACGATGCTGCTGTGCTTTCTCGCACGACAGCCAGATGCTCTGACTGAGGGTCACAACTTGGATCAAATCATAGCAGCCTTAGCAAGGGCGCATAGTATCTGGATGAGGTCAAGGAATGCGTCAGCGGAAGCGAAGACGGCAGCAGACACTCTCAGCATTGTTCTTGCTCGACAATCAGGCGATTCTGATATGGGCGAAGATGGCCAGGGTATGAACAATAACTTCGCCCTAAATCCAGGTCAGTCGGCCGTCCTACTTTCTCCCCGTGTCCCTGCTTACAATTTCACAGCTCTGCCTATGTCCTTTCCCGCCGAAGGGCTCAATGACAACGGTCTAAGGGAGAATTTTTCTTATGGATTCCCCTTCATAGGGTCCAGTCAAATGTTCATAGGCCCAGCCATGATGATGGATCCGAACCCCGCATGGCAATGGCAAAAGGTTTGTTCCAACTCCGTTCCTCTACAGATGTACCACTCACCATTAAAACCTAGTATTTTGAAACCGAATTACCGCAGGATCCAGTCTAGGGCATCCGTGCAGAGTGTGGAGTTCGGCATGTTGCGTTTGGGAATTTTTCGGTGGAATACCAGCTTAGCTGATATGGCCCCGATGAACGACCAGGAGCTGGACTGCCGTATAAAGAGGCTTCGAGAAAGATGCCTCGTGAACGCGGGGGTAAGAAGCGTCGGCAAGCAGCTCGGCTTCAAGGGACCAATCCGGAGCATCGCTCTCGAGGCTAAAGAGATGATGGTCAAGCTCGCGAATCAGGTCGCGCACCCTCTTGGAATGTTAGATAAGCTAGGCGCCCATACGCGGCCACTGAGCGCCCTTGAGTGCGATGCGCAGCGCGTCGACTATACAAACCTAAAAGTAACACCTGCAGGATCCTAACTTAATTGCCTACATGGCACGCCCATTTGCTCCATTTGTTTCATGTTGATGATCTTCTGCATGTCGGTTAGAATATTGGCAAGCAGCTAGCAAAAGAAAAGAGGGTATCCGGAAACGAACGACGCACGGAAATCAGTGATAGACACACAAATGCTCCAAAAGTCTCTATCCAACGCTGGGCTTAATAATATGATGTATACGCATATTTGGTCCCTTTTGGTTTTGTTTTTTGTGTTTTTTTTCCTTGCCAATCCCCTTGATCGGCTATTCTAAGCTGAGTTACCCCGCGGGTTGATTAAGCGGCCACTTAAGCCTCCTCCTATACTACATACGTAGTTGTAGTACTATGATAGAGAGGCGGGAATCGGCCGATGCCTATTACTAGTCAGCCCCGCTGGGCAATCAGGTTTCTAGCTAAAACAACTTCCTGTCACTAGAAACCCGACATCGACTGCTAGCAATTTAATTGAAATGACTTATTCTTCAGAATTCGAGCAGCTCATGAACCAGGCACAGATCCTGACGATTCTTGAGAGCCTGGGGTGAGACTAACCAACCTTGTAACAATGTTGCCGCTATCGCACTTCTAAATATAGTAAAACTTGGCTATTAATTCATGGGTTTATAGAGTGGGTTATCGCAACGGCCCGTCCCGCGACACCTATATACTCCACTCTTCTACACAACAAAAACGTTTATCTCGTCGAAAGCGTCGAGAAACCGGATCTTTACACCTTACTTAGTTTAAGCAAGATTCCAGTTTTCCTCCGTTTCTTTTTACGTCCAACGTCACCGAGACCCCCGAAAGCCAGACCGACCGAACCGAACCGAACCGAATCGGACCCGAACGCAGAAAAAGTTGATTCGCTAAAATAGCAGATTCAGAAGAAGATAATGCCGGGGTAGAGAGCAGCCGCAGTGTTATTTCCCAGAGATAACGTCGATAACAATCAGTTAGAGAATGGGCTCAAACGTAAGATCACAATACACAGCAGCACCCTATAAAACAACAGATAAAGAAGACCTAGGGAACAAAACTCCCAGAAGAGAAACAAATCAAGCTGACCAAAAGTCCAAAGCTTCTCAATGATGGCAGCGACCTTGCACGTAGTAACCTTGCACGTTAGAAGCGACAAATTGAAAACTCACTCACCATGTAGCCTCCAGGAGTTACTCAGCGAGTTGACTAGTAACCAGTATTAACAGGTCCATGCCTCTTTATATTAGAGAGATGGGAACATAATCTGTATTTTGTACAGTTATGAACTAAGTCGCTTCCTCTTTATCTAACATTGATTTCGTTATGGGTATGCTCCGCGCAGTCCGATCACATCTACTTTAACCACTGTATACATTAATCATCGATTGAAAGACTTCCGAGGGCTCAAGGTGTTAAATATTAAGTCCAAATATCCGATTGGATACAAGGTAAATTACCCGGAATATTCACAGACCGAGCGAGGGTCCAGAAAACACACACATAAGTGCATATATTGTTTAGTCATGTGGTCTATTTATCTTCGTGTATTTATCCTGTTTTGTTCCTCGGAGAGTTTCATAGTGAGGAATTTAATCATACTTTTCATACAGTCGGATTTTTATCATATCCCCCTCTTCAATACGTATGTATAAATTTTGAACTAAATACGACCAGTGGAAAGAGACGAAACGAGAAAAGGGATGGAATTACCATTTTGGATAGGGAGATATATATTGAACTACCATTTTAATAAACCACCAGCTGGTGACCTAGTAATTTGACGGGCAAATGCCTATCTACTTGCTTGTAGACTCGGACATTGAGCAAAAGCCGAGGCCAATGCAACTGCTCCTAGTGTTTCCCTTGATGTCTTACTATTTGGTCGCTACTTACCGGAGATACTTTATTACAGAAAGGATCGAAATAAATTTCACGATTTACTATTAAAGATTCTTTCTCGACGCCTCTTTTTGTTAGGAGCTACGATCTAATATATGAGATCATGAAGGTACTATATGTGTATTGTAATGAGTGTAGAACTATCGAAAGGGGGCGAAAGCAGAGGTAGACCCTTGGCTAGCTCGTTTGACAACATCGAACTTCTCTTCATGCTTGCTCAACAGAAGTAGCCTATCTTGGCTTTGACGGCATAATCGACCTCCAACAGCTCATCATAATGTGACCATGCCTTGAGATCATGCAATTTGTATCTGCTCTACCCGGCACGACCAAGTTTTGTAACTCTCGTGGATTAAACGTTATCACCCATTTTCATGATGGGTTTATTAAATTCTATGTAGACGTTAATGGAAATAAATTTGTCTTGCTACGCAAAATGTGCCGTCCGGCCAAAATCACTTGGCCGATCCTCTATCGTCACGGCAACTCCATAGTTAACCATGATATTCCCCCTGTCGCTTGGATGCGCCAATTTCTCCTGGCTGCTTGACGGACTGGTAGAACGGTATGCACTGGCGGACTGATATGACTCCCCTTTCCCCCTAAAACTATTCAATGCAATATCTCCCCTGTACGCGCCCGAGCGGTGTGAAGGCATACCACTGCCTCCACGCCCCCGTAAGTTGTATGAGTCGTACGGGTAGGATGTCTTGGAGGGCGAGATGGCGGTTTTAATTACGCGATAGAGGCCGGGGCAACAACCGATCATGACGGCTAAGAGAATGGCAGTGAGTAAAATGGTTCAATATGCAAATGAGATAGCGGGAAATAAAGCATACCGATCGACGCCTCGATGGTTCCCCATACCGCTAGCCACGATGGAGGGGGGACACCGTTTTCAGTCTCACCCAGCTGCACGACACGGATGGTGGATATAATAATGCAAACCCAGCCAAAGCAGAATAGTCCGCCAATGCTGAGCTTCTGTCGGGGTTTCATCTGCAGGTTCCAGATAAGGCGGATGGGGAGAATCATGACTTGATGGGGTTTTAGATCCGTGATCTTCTAGGAACAGGGGGAAAAAACGTACTCGCTAGGTCAGTGATTATATCTACAGCATATGCGTAGTATAAGCTGATGACAGCTGCCCGGTGGTCGCGATCGGTGCCGCATTGCCCTGCAGTAAACCAGGCATGGAAGCTGGTGCATGAGAGCCATGACGAGATAATACAGCCTATAATAAACTGAGAATCATTTCGTCAGTTATTTGAAGACTCGAACTCGGGCTAGAAATCCATACCAGGACACAAGATCCCATAATAACCCACCAGGCGATGATGTATTTTTTCCCAACTAGCAACCGCTTATACATCGTCAAGAGCGAAAACTTGATCATCCACAAGCAAATCCATAGCGAAGACGTCGTAACGAAGAAGACGGTCTGTAATTTGAGTCCGTCGTCCGAGATGGTGGCATAAGGGGCAATCCTCCCGGCACCGACATCTGCTAACCGCAAGATGACAGGGGAAATGTAGATGTAGAGAATGCTCAGTTCCAAGAAGAATATGTACGCCACAATCAGAAGGTAGTCCTCAGCCTTGAGGTCCTTGAAACTTCGAATGGACCCAGCAAAACGAATGACTATAACTAGCGAGGTGAGTACAATCAAGCCAATGCCAGTACCTTTGATGGTACTATGCCCAAAGGTGCCCGTAGCCTCTCCCATCCCTTCTTGTGAGACTGGATTTTAGTAAGGCACCAGGAGTCGCGTGGGGCCACTGTCATCTATATAAAGCTATTTTACCAGAATTTCTACCACATGGCAATGCATTATCTTTAGTTTAAGTTTCGCAGATTGGGAACTTGCTGCCACCACTATGCTCATTGTTTTAAGGTATGCAAGGATTGTAAAACTCCAACGAGGGGCAATCTACTCATTCGTTTTGAATGTTACTGCAGGAATTATTGAAGATACATGCCCCCACCAATCCTGGACCAATCGCTGAAGAAATATATAGTATCGGTGGGGTAAACGAGCCGTCCGTCCGCCCCCGGCTCTTCCACGGTTTTGATTACAATGTGCCACGGGCGCCGATGACGGGCCGGGGCGTACATCCATGGATGGAGAGATCTTGGAAAGATAATCTATATTTAGGGCTATTTAGGGCTCAGGACATGATCCAGCATAATATCAAGAAAATAGTATCTGGAATATCTTTAAAGGAAAAACCCCCCCCAAAAATGAACAAAAGCGACGGCAGTTTTGATGAATGCCGGAGGAAGGCTGGGTAGTAATGCCAATTGAGTTTTGGCGTCTTGTCTCAGACTAAACCGACACCTGCATAAGCCACGGACCTCCGGAGCATCGGCTACTGCGTGGCGTTCTGCATTAGCGTGCTCGTTTAGGAAATTCATAATATTCCCCCTTTTTCAAGCTTATGTCTGGTTTGCGACTCGAAGAAAAAAGAGAGTTTGTAGGCGAAAGGAATAACTTTATCCGAGAATAAGATGGAGGAGAAGGCAACAAGCGCTGGGGCCGCCGAGTCTGGGAGGTAATACTACAAGTCCATTGTTATGACTAAAGGGCTAGCTTAATAATTTCGGGCTGCGCCGCTTCGCTTATATTTGGAAGCGAAATTGTTTTACGCGTTTACGAAAGCGAATACCACCTCCAGGGCCTGGAATTCAGTCAATACCATAATATACTACGATTATATGACCCCCCTTAATTACAACTAACAACCGACACCAGGGACTATCCTTGGAACCTCATCGGACTAGAGCCTTTGATCAGCTAACCTCGGAACAAGCTAAAAGACTGTAAATTTCCTCCTCTTAAATCCCTTTTTTTCTTCCTCCTCAAGTCTCTGCATTTGTCCAGACCTCGCAGTTGTTTGCTGTGTTTTGGTTGCTTATCTAGCTTTTGGATCATGCATTTCTCCACCATCATTGGCGGGTTATCCGCGGTTGGCGGGCTGACCCTGGCCCACGCCGCTGTAACCAACCCAGTTATTGAAGCCGAGAATTTCAACGTCACCGCCGCATTGGAGAATTTCGGCGTAGATGTGTCGAAAATCCCTGCATTAGAGTCATATACCGACCTTCAGGCACGGTCAACCGAGAAGGCCTGTGCAGCTACTGTAAGTGAAAAATTGGCGTCAATAGCAAAACCGCACTTTGAGCAATTGCTGATTCCAGATTCTAGTGCGCAAGCTTGAGCCTCCTTTTTGGCTCCAAAGTGTCTGCCCAGAAGTCTGAAGGGTACAACAACTTCACTGGCTCTTTCTGGTCCGTGCAGCAAGAAGAGGTCCAGCCTCACTGCGTTTTCCGTCCTACCAAGAACACGGAGGTCAGCACTGCAGTTTTGATTTCCCGTTTGACTGGTTGCGAGTTTGCTGCTCGTAGTGGTGGTCATGCTGCCTTTACCGGCGCTTCCAGCGCCCCTGGTGGAGTCAGCATTTGGTTCAAGGATATGGACACCATTACCCTTAACGAGGACAAGACGGTCGCTTCTATTGGTCCTGGAAATAACTGGCTCTCTACCTACTCTTTCCTTGAGCCCTATGGTTTGGCTGTTATTGGAGGTCGTGCCTCTAGCATTGGTGTTGGTGGTTTCGTTCTGGGTGGTGGAATCTCCTACCACTCCAACCTGCACGGATGGGCTTGTGACAATGTCGAGAGCTTCGAGGTGAGATTCCACACCTGCCAGACCCTCCAGAAAATGAATACTAACAATTCCCATGTAGGTTGTCACCGCTAGTGGTTTGATTGTGACTGCGAGTGCAACTTCCTACCCTGACCTCTACTGGGCTCTGCGCGGTGGCGGTAACAACTTCGGTCTTGTCACCAAGTACAATCTGTACACGATCCCCTCCCCAGTATTGTACGGTGGTGCCAGAATTTTCCTCGAGACTGAATTCCCTGATGTTATCAACGCTTGGGTCAACGTGATCAACAATGCCACCGTTGACCCCAAGGCCCAGCAATTCGTCGCCTTCCTCTCGAACCAAGGAATGAACCTTGCCACTGCCGAGCTGACCTACGTAAAGAACGACTCCAACCCCGAGATCTACAAGCAATACAGAAGCATTCCGGCCATTTCAGATACATCCAGCGCCAAGACCCTGGTTGAGTACGTCAAGTACCTCGAGACCGAGAACCCCTTCCACTTGCGCGAGGTGTACTGGCCCATTAGCGCAGCTCTCGACGAGAAATTCGCCAACTGGGTGGTTGAGCTCTTTTTCTCAATGCGCCCCCAGATGGACAATGTTGCTGGCGGCCAGCCCGTGCTGATCTACCAGGCTGTCACCGAGCCCATGTTGCAGAACATGAAGAACTTCGGCGGCAACCCTCTCGGACTCGCCGGCTCCACTAGCCCTGTTCACATTTTGCATATTTCCTTCTGGTGGACTGAGACATCTGACGACCAGATTGTCTACGCGTTTGTCAACAGCTTCATTGAGCAGGTCATTGCTGAGGCCAAGGTTCGTGGCCTCTTCAATCAATACGTCTATATGAACTATGCTGGCATGTTCCAGGATCCCATCAGTGGATATGGTACTGCCAACAAGAATCGGCTGAAGGAGATTGCCAAGATTTACGACCCCAGGGGAGTTTACCAGACTCTCCAGCCTGGTTACTTCAAGCTTGAGGGTGCTCCCGTGACTGGTGCTTTCTAGGCACAATTGGGAACAGAGATGTCATCTATCACTGTATTTAAACTATATGTACAAAACTTCTAGGTTATAACAGATTAAATCACATCATAATTTAATATTTGTGGGTTATATTTCATTGGATACATTGTAGTATTGTAGTTTAATGATATCATTGCTTGAAAGATGTTGTAGAAACAAGAAGCGGCTTGAACAGGCATCCGGAATCTTACAAATTGAAACTGTGGTCTTATCACAACATATCCATGGATATCTGTGAAATTTCCATAGTCCCGGGTTCTAGTTTCTTCCACAATTCATCTTCATTCTCACATTCTAATGTGCCTATATACCTGTCTATACAAGCCTTACTCTTACCAACACCCCCAAACTATCTAGCCAGCCTAGGCAAGGTACATGGGCACCTGAGCATGTGTACCCCGAGGCCCGTCACCTGGGGATCTTATTCCTCTCCCTAAACGCACTAACACATTATCGAGCCCTCGGCTATCACGGTACAGTGGAGGGTAATGCTAGGGGGCCTATCGCCCTAAACTTAGCCGCCTGTCTCGATGGACAGGCGAAGGCTAATAAGAGGATGATTTATTATAAAGCTGTTCCCCAGTTTCATCCATTCCTTTTCAATCCTTAATGATTTAAAGACTTATTACCAACCTATATCGGCTTAGTTTCCTCGAGAAAATGGCCTCGTCGTGTACCAATAGTATCCTCGTCGTGTCCTCGAACAAGTGTCTTTATCGTGTCCTCGCTATATTCTCGCAATGTCCTTAAAGTTGTCTTCGAAGTGTTCTCATAATATTATCCCCGTCGTTGTAAATGGCATAAAATGGCAGGGAATGATGTAATATTCCAATAAAAACCGATGAATTCGTAGGTCATACCCTTTAAACCCCGATTGTTTGTCGATTCATGGAAACAGCCCTAGTGTGTATTGTCTTTTCTGACAATCACACAGTAGATTCCTCCATTGTCTACTTCCCTTTCTCTGGTTTTAGGCTGGCAATAGCAAGTTCCACTTCGGCTTGATGGAGGATTTGGGGCGATATACTACAATAGTCTGTTTCATGGGCTTTTTTCAATTATCAACTCTCTTTGGACCAATTCCCAGCTACAATGAGTTCTTTACAAGTTTATAGCCATATTTTATAATCGTCTGCCGTGGAGTTTGTGGTTTGTCAAAGGAGCCAAACAACATCGTGGTCTAGGCAGGAAAAACCGGACCGCTTGGTGATCGCCACTTGGAGGTTTTTCCTCCTTCCCCCCAACCACACTTCCAAGAGCCTTCCCTTGGTCTCATCCATAACCTGCATCATAAATCCCGAACCTAGGTTATATAAAGAACCTTCAAATTTGAGGAGTTGATTTGAAAAGCTTGTTCATATCTTCTTTGGGAGAGTTGGAGGGATGATGTAGAAGGGAAATTTGGATGCACATTGGGTTCATCACTCCGGTGGGTTAAGAATTAGATCTTAATTATTTCCGAAATAGAACGAAATACCTTGCGGGTCCGAAGGGTGGGATGCCAAATACCCCAAAAATATTCCTCGCTGGTTCGCAAATTTGACGTTACATCGCAGCAATTGGATCCCTTGACACTATAATGCCTTTGAGCCGAAAAGGAAATATCTCAGAGGTTGTAGGTTTTTGCTTGAACAGCAGAGTCTCTACGTAGATCAGTCCTGGCATCTTTGGAATACAAGTGAACATTCGTGAGGAATATCCCTGTATAATGGAGATCATACACATAAGCCTAAGTCATAGGGGCGGAGCCCCTAATAACGAAAGGGAGTGACTTAGGCAAACATCTACATGGTGCATATACAGTCGAAGGAACAATAAAAATGATAGGAACTTCACATCCGGTGTAGCCTAAGAGATAATCATCACTTTATCCAACCCTTAAAGATCAATTCCGACTAGAAATTTAACTCCTTATCACACTGACAACGTTACCCTGCATTTCTCTATTCTCGCCATTACAACTATCATTAACCTGGCACTGGTCTCATCTGCTAATATTAAAGTGGCGGGTTCAACTGCTTCACACTCTGCAAGATTTATAGCAGAATGAGTTCATTTCGCTTCTATTGTTTTGATTTCGTGCTAATACTATTAATTATGACATAGCGACCACTTATTTAGAAGATATTTTAGAAGAAGGTGTAGGAGCAGCATAATGTTGTATAGAAAAGAGGACAATCCCGGAAAATCCAACCTTGAAGAGCAAAACGGCCCCAGTCTACGGGTCCCGGCCTGATCATGTATTGACCAACCAAGCTTTCTCTATCGACACGTATGCGGCCCTGGGGATATGATTGGTTGGGTCATTTAATGTTCGTTGGGATTTGACCGGCATCGGGTCGTTCGTACACTTAGCGGTCAAGTGATAGTCGTCACAATAGAGCATGTAGTCTGAAACCCTTTGTATCCGACACAACTTTCTCGTTTCTTTCTACACCTGAACCTCTAGTTTACATCAATAATTGCGCAAGCTATCCTATTAGATAGGCCATTGAGCTACCGAGGTAAGCTGTGGTCCATACGTAAGCAAAATCTGGGGTTGCATGCATTGATGGGGCGGGTCCAAACGGTAGATCGACATGCCGAGGGTGAGCGCCTTGAGATATGTAGGGGAAAACGATACCTCCTACCCAAAAGAAGGTCCTTGTCATATTTGTATTCAATACATGTCTATGTTGGTACTATCCCTTGAGCTAGATAGAGGGCTCAAAAGAGGTCTCAAAAGACTTTGATGAAGATCAGATGTATGTTGTTAATGAATTGTCTCATACTTTTAGTTATGCTCTCTTAGTACTATCCAGGGAAGGTAATACACTAGCAAATAACATGGATCTTTAATCTTCTGACTTGGACTCGTGGGCATTTTTGGCCCCTTTCTAGCTAGATACCATTGTTAGGGGTAATTAGCTACCATTACCATTACTTGCTATCCAATACTGTCTTGACATTTTAAACCTAGCCTAGCTATCACATATCTGTCTGATTGAATTGAATTTGACTAGATGAACCCCATGATTTTGTTCAAACACTATGGGATTAGTACTCTTATAGGAAAATAGGGTCTCCATTATTAAGTTTTGGGGTGGTAGGGAAGGCTGGCTTTGACAAATCTAAATGAATTATAGGGCCCCGGGGTATGCTCGTGGTTAGGCAAATAGGGTGATGCAAGGGGCTCAACAAAGGATCGACACTGTCTCCACCAATAGCAGAGAGCTCGTCCTCTGATAGCCTCACCATAAGCACTTCATACGGCCGGATTTAAATGATCCGCATAAATCTCCTATTAATAATAGCCGGAGAAAATAGAATAATTCCAAGCCTACGACATGATTCGACACCACTTTTAGAATGCTATGCCACTAATGTATTGGAGTGTTAATGCTGATCATGCATCTGGAGACTCCAGTCTCCTGCATAGTTGCCTCTCTAATGTTGTGTCAGATTTAGGAATAGCACCGGTGTGATATACAGCTTTTAGGGAGAATTGTGAGTGTTTACAAAATGTATAAATATAGCCATATGTCCTGCTACAGGATTCTGTTTTAATCTCAACCCACTCAATCCAATCCAATCCAATATTCACACCGAACGCTCTATCAAAATGAAGTTTATCTCTGCCCCAATCGCTCTTGTCCTCTCGCTTGCTATGTTTGCGGCCGCGGCGCCCGCAGAGCTAGACAAAAACGCATGTACTACCGTGAAGAACTGCGCCGCCAAAAACCCGAAACAGTGCTGCCCCGATCAGTATGGAACCTGCAATAAGCAAACTGGTGAATGCCATTGTGGAAAGACTTGCTATTCTTGGTGAACACCATTGTGGAAAGGATTGCTTTAGTTCCCAAGAAAAGGTAATCTATTCAGTTATACCAGTATCCAAGGAGGCAAAGCTGATTGGGCGTTCTATAGATTATCGTGCTTCAAACTATGCAGAGGTCGGGCTTTCCTATAACACAATCGGGTACACACTTATAGGGATTGAAGTAAGGTCATGTAGTTAGATCGGTCATTACAGTCTTCGAAAGTAAACCAATATGAATGAGTTTATCTATGTCATATGGGTTGTGCTCGCGTAAAGGCTGTAAGCGCAGCTGCACTATAAAGGGTATGAGTATGAATAATTTGTTGGTGAAACTCTACTGGAGCGTGTAATTCTGCCAAAGGTCACTCCTGTCCAAGAGGATAGACACTTACGATGGTGCGATTCCCTCTGACCAGGGTGCAGTAGGGGTCTTGTTGATGACCTTAGCCTACGTTGGATCATAAAACCAGTTCTTCTTCGCGCAGGAATTCCCGTACCAATTCGTCATCTGTGAGAACGAAGCCAAACTGTGTATGGAGCATCTTTGCGCAGTGTTGTACCCGAGCTAGGTAACTCCGATGGCGCAAAACCAGGTGCAGCCTTGATCTGTTCATCCACTCTACTAGAAGTTAATTGCTAGTGGCAGTTGTATATAAGCGGTGATAGAGGGGTGAGGGTAATTTATGCTAAGTGACAGAAATCTGACTGTATGAAAATGTATGATATGAACTGAGTATGTTGGAACTCTCTGACTAGCAATAAATCAGGATAAACGCGCTAGTATAAATAGACAAAATCACTAGTCAATAATGCACTTTGATCGGTTGTATGGAACTGACGTTTGTGGAGATCCAAGGTAAAATTACCTTGTATCCGATCCGGGGGTTTTTAGTACTGTAACCGACCGGGGTATATGGCTCCGGTATTTGATACTAATAACAATCTCACTTGGTGGTGATTCTTCGCTTGTCTATTGCGCATTCACCATCTGGTTTTACTAGATAATCCTCTCAAGCGGTATATCAAGCACATACGACCATAGGGTGTGGAAAACAGGGCTTCCCGTCCGCTCAGCCGTACTTAAGCCACACGCCGGTGAGTTAGTAGTTGGGTGGGTGACCACCAGCGAATCCTCACTGTTGTATGTCGGTGTTCACCCGTTTTTTTTTGATTCGTTCGGAAATACCCTCTTGCCGCCCTAGTCTTCAGTCCATTCAGCCCATTCAGCCCATTCACCTGAATGCCCTGAACACCACTATACTACACCTGAATATCCGGCACGCCCCTTCACTGCTGACGCGTCCTTCCCCTCCCATACTGAACTTTTCTCACAGGCATGTTGTTTTGATCACAACAGGCTGCTTCTCGGAACGCATGCGGCAGGAATGTGGAAATACCCCAGAGAAAATATCTTCATGTAACAACATAACAACTACCATCATATCTTCTGTCTTCCAAGAGACTTAACAATTTTACAAGGCCTTTATTATCTGCCAGATCATTTAGGCAAAAGACTATATTTCATATAAAATACTAAGTACAGAGAGGCGAATGAGAAAGGGGATAGGTTAGGATGGGTACTATAGGTCCCGAACACTGTTAATATTATAAAGATCTCGCCGAGCTTAGAAGGAAACCCCCATTTGAGTCCTTCCTTAATCAGCCAATCAGCCGACTGATACGCTGACTTGCTAGACTGGTAACGGATCCCGGATATACGTTTTACCGAAATATTGATCAGCTGATAATCTACCTAGGCCAAGGCTGGTCCACCTGGATGTTTATCCCCAATCCCTCTCTTCCTCTCGACAACTTGATATGGCCAATAACATTCCCACCGATTACAAGAAACTATTTTTATATGCCGAATGCGTTAGAGATAGGAAGAGGAGAGGCAGAAGTAGGCTGAAGAGCGAGAGAAACAGGGAATAAAGAGACGAAAGTAGGCTGAGAAGCGAGAACAAATTACCAAGGACAAAGAGAGGCAGGAAAGGGAGCGGAACCGACGAACAACATTTAGAGAACTAATAAGCTTCTGCCACAGCTTACTCTCTCGGCGTTGAAACACCATCTCGCTCGACTACAGGGAACATACCTCTTCCCACCGGGAAGTACTGTCCCACGCGATTAGCACTGTGGACCGATCGTTCAGCTCGACAGCAGAAGATATACAACTCTGTGTGGAACTACCTACAACCAACCAAGGATGTCCGAGCAAGATTGTTCACACCCTTGATTGCGCTTAAGGAGGATGCTAGACGATTCGATCTCCGGCAAATTAGCAGTGCACAAGGCCTCAAGAACTACGAGCGAATCGCCGTGGAAGATCATATCCGTGATATAATTGCAGAGCTATGCAAAATCGATGCTGCTCGAGATGAGTTCGGACTTGGAGATGGAGTCTGGTTCGACAATCACACCAACTCCTTTAACTCACGCGGCGGTAGCGAAGCAATTGCAAACCAGCCATCGGGCATACATCACCCTCGACCTGATAAGTTCTGCGTTCACCGAGTCGACGGAAAACTAGCACCCTCACTACGGTTGAATATAACCCGCCCCACAAGCTTTCTATCGAGGCCCTTCGCGTAGGGCTTAGGGAAATAGATTTGTGGAAATGCATGGTCAGATCAAATAAAATCACTACAGATCACGACGAGAAATTGAAATATAATGCAGAGCGGCTTGTATGCTCTGCCATCGTGCAGGAATATCACGTGATGATCCAGGAGGGACTTGAGTATTCTCATGTCACGAATGGGGTCGCCCGTGTCCTTCTCCGCGTTCCATACGACAATCCTGGCACACTGTACTACTTTCTCTGTGATCCCAACAACGAACAAGGTCTCCAAGAGCCGAAGAAATCTATTGCTAGGGTTCTATATCTATACTTAATGGCGTTCCATTCCCCTATTCGTGACGAGGAATAGAGAAATGCTACACAATCGCGGCTTCCTTTATGGACAACTAGCTTTGATCACGCTCGTTCTCAGATCCCTAAGGAAGTCTTACAGCAAATCGCTCCGCACTCCGATAGTACCAACTCGGAGTATGTGAGTCTAGAAACGAGTTCGGACTACCAACCATCATCGCCTCCAATAAAGTCCCCAGCAGTAAGTAGCCAAATACCCACGAGATCTCAAGCTAACTGTGCACCCGAAGATATCCGACCCTGGACGCAATCGCTAGACTCGTCAGACTCTGACTCGAACCAAACGACTGGGCGCAAACGGGGCTTCAGCCAAGTTACACCGTCCCCTTCTGTGTAAAGAGTGGCTCGTCAACACGAGGCTAGAAAAGACTAAGGCAGCCATTCTAAAAGTCATGACGCCCAATTTTGTACCCAGAGATGTCTATTCGGGCTGCAGACCGGAGAAATCTTAGACGACCGCTGTCCGAACGTGGAGCTCCATCGTCGGGGTCAAGATGTCATCAAACATACTATCACCTATATTGATCGATGCACGCCCCTTGGAAACTGCGGGGCATATGGCGCGCCATTTAAACTCATTTGTGCTTTGTATGGCTATGTTGTCGTTGGGAAAGGGACTTCGTCGGTTCTCTGGAGAAAAGAAGTCTCCCGTGAAGCGCAGGTATATCAAATTCTACAGAAGGCTCAAGCATCCGCTGTGCCTGTTTTCCTCGGCACAATAGACTTGAAAAAAATTATTTTCTCCATGGGGCTGGAGATATTCGTCATATGCTCGTCATGGGCTGGGTGGGGGGGGGCAATGGCACAGCAACGATGGAGCCGACTCCGGGACTTCTCAGCCATATTCACAAATCGAATAAGGAAATCGAATATTTGGGAATAGTCCACCAAGACCTTCTTCGGCGTGATAATGTCCTTTTGAATGAAGAGCTCGGGCGGTGGTTAATTATCAACTTTCACCGCTTTACTTTGAAATATCGGCTAGCTCCAGAGCGATCACAAGGAAAGAGACCTTTGTTGCGAACAGAGTCTGGTGATGCAAAGCGTTTACACATTATATGAGAGAAGCGGTCTTTTTCTTGTATACTAATGGCGATAACATATTGGATTAAAATGCAGCGTTTCTGCCACTACACCTGCGTTCCGAAGTAAACCCCCTCTAAACCAAGATATACGCACGAGCCTTCTCAATAATGTGCTCGGCGCTGCGCTCTGTGACCAAGGAAATTTTGGCCCAACGTCAATCCGGAGAATAATCAAGAGAGGGATAAGGACGGATCAAACATTCGCAAGCTGGCTGGAACTAATTTATTAGTTTACTGTATGGTGGTAAAGAAAATGGTGGTACCATCTATAACAGGCAACGGCCCGTGAGGGTTTATACCAGTGATTGCAGATTCTCACGCAAACATAGGGGGTATAAAGACCAAAGCCGCTTGTAGAAGACAGATAGGCCATATGACTAGGAGTGAGAGCAAGGGAAAACGATCATGATACCCGAGAAAAGCATTAAGGCAAATCACAATGTAAAGCAAAAGGTGAGTATAGCCAAAAGCCAAACCCCTGCGTCAGATCGAGTATGGGGTGGGTCAGGAGCCTCTAGCGACGGGACGGTCCATTGTGCGAGGGTTAACTGCCGATTGTAGACCCGGGAAGGATATAATCCCTCATGTGGTCTATGCAGGTTGCTTAATGATTTCATAGCACTGTTCCTTCGGTTGGAAGTCCAGAGTAATATATTACCTGGAACGGACTATGCTTGTGCTTCTATAACTGCGGTCGCCAGAAATTCCCCCACGCTATCTACTATTGCATATTCTGGTCGCTATATAGTAATTGTCGCTCTATTAGAGCCTTCATAGTCTATATCTAAGGCAACCACCGCGTTGACACTCCGATCAGTGTTTAAAGTCTATTCATCCGCCAGGTGGGATATACACCTACTCTTTTGTGAATAGCATACCTCCACTTACACCGGGGTAAAGCGCCTGGCGATGTCCGAATGATGCATCCGGTTATCGTCTAGAATAAGTCTGTTTACCATCATCTGTATCTTCGGGTATTAAGATCCGGGAGGTGGTAAAATGCTCGCTTGGCGGAATTGGCTTGTGATCCACCGTTCTTCTGGAATTACCTCGATTGTCTTGACATTTCATCGACTATTCTTGCACAAAACGTATCATGGACAGGATTCGGCATTCGGATTGTCAGGTAGTCGCGGCAGGGATCGTAATCATATCTATATTGATTGCACTTAAGCACACCCGCTATTCAATATCGAGAAGGATTGTAATACTCACCACTTTGTCTTCCACGTAATTTCGAAGCGATTCGTCAGCAGAAAGAACATGCAAGACCTGTGTATGGTCGTCTGGTTTGAGTGGACCCTTCCACTAAAATCTTGGCTGGTGACTCGCGCGATGGAGACGAAAATGATTTACCACGCTTTGGACACTTCTCGACAAGGGTTTCTCCGCCGTAGGTCGTGATGTGAGAGGGGGATCGAGGAAACTTCCCGGTGGAGTGATACCAGCTACCATGGAGTATGAACTAAAAAGGTCAGAATGGAATAATGGGGGGATTTTGTTTATACCGCAAGGAGAGGGTGGGAGCTAAATAATCACGTGATATAAACAAGCTAATCACGCTAACTAGATCAAATGATTGGCCATTAGGCGTGCAGTCAGTGGCTGGGTGGGCGCCGCCTGGGATTTCCTATGACAAATGTATAGATACTCACAAAACGGTTCAGGTCTGTATGATAAGTTGATACAAAAAAAAAAGTACATTCGGCGGAGTAAACGTGTTCAGTTGCTTTGAATACTAAAAAGGCACATCATTGAAGAAAAATGTCGTATTAGAAGTCGCCTAGCCCGCTCCGTTTCCCACCCTCCTCTTTTACTAAAGAATGTCTCATTATTGATACAAATTCCAAAATGCCGAGTGCTGTGTCGGTGGCGTCGCTTTGTCATGTGACTTTGTGCCCAACCTTGAGCACATCGATATTTATACACCCCACCTAAGACTTACCCCTCTTAACTACACCATAAAGAAGAATCGAGTTTTGCCCTTGAGTGGTAAGCTATTTCGAACCATATCCAAGTGACCGTTAACTAATTCCAAAGTCAAGCATTTCAAGACAACCTATAGCCGTATTCGATGGAGGCGCCTAAGTTACCCCGCCCGGCCAAGGAAATCCATGAAGAGATTGAAGCATTAATACCACAAATCACGACAATTTATGAGGATGAGAATGGCAACAAAGAGTACGGTGGGGATGCGCTGCTAGCGTTGATCACTTCTATGAGAGTCGCACTGGGAATTGATGAAGTAGGAATGGACGTTATTTGTATCTATGGTAATTTACTAACCCTTATTAGACCTGGGAAGGACATTTGAGATATTGGTCGAAAACGACGAAGATTATCAATCCTCGGAAGCAAGGATATCTTATCCCTTTACTGGGCGGAATTCAGCTGAACCCTGGGGGTTTGTTGGAGCGTGGATCATTCATACAAGTTTATAATGAACCGATTCTAGGTGCTGGCGCAACTTCTTTGTTTATTGTGCCTCGCTGATATATCGTGGCAGGATACATCAAGGATATTTATTCTCCAACACTGTTATTATATTAGAGTTTGTTATCTTCTTTACTTGACTTGAACGCTCCTGTTAGGATAATAAGAAGGTTTCTGGTACAATGACCCCAAGGCTACAGGTGATCTCGGCGAAGATGAACGCTCAGGTTGCTTCCAGCATTGATTAAAGCCCCCAAGGATTGGTACCGAATTCTGATCACAGCGAAAAGATGGTGCCACAGGGTCGTCCGACTCAAGATCACTTCCAGGTTGCTGTGGGAAAGAGAGCTCATTCGTCGCTAAATTAAACAGCTGGTCCCAGTCTATCTGTAGACCTGGCAAGCTGAGGTCACCCAAAGGAGGATCACTCCCAGCAAGCCGTGAGGGAGAGAGCTCGTCCGTGGCTAAATCGTTCGATGGAAGATCACTTCCCGGTTGCTGTGGGGGAGAGAGCTCGCCCGTGGCCAAATCGTTCAATTGAATATCACTTCCAGGCTGTGGGGGAGAGAGCTCGCCCGTGACCAAATTGTTCAATTGAATATCACTTCCAGGCTGTGGGAAAGAGAGCTCGTTCGTCGCTAAATTATACAGCTGGTCCCAGTCTACCGTTAGACCCGGCAAGCTGAGGTCACCCAGAGGGGGATCACTCCCAGCAAGCTGCGAGGGAGAGAGCTCGCCCGTGGCTAAATCGTTCGATGGAAGATCACTTCCCGGTTGCTGTGGGGGAGAGAGCTCGCCCGTGGCCAAATCGTTCAATTGAATATCACTTCCCGGTTGCTGTGGGAAAGAGAGCTCGTTCGTCGCTAAATTATACAGCTGGTCCCAGTCTACCGTTAGACCCGGCAAGCTGAGGTCACCCAGAGGAGGATCACTCCCAGCAAGCTGCGAGGGAGAGTGCTCGTCCGTGGCCAAATCATTTAACAGAAGAACACTGCCGGGTTGACTTGGCATTTCATTTAGGCTTTGCGAGGAAGCTTCTAGACGAGGTCTTTTGTGAAATCTGTTGACGGTATATAACTCGGTTGGTACAGAATTCGGCAATAAGCTAATCGGGGTGGCCGAATTGGTGAGAAATGCTTCATAATCACCTAAGTATGTCAATGATAGTAGCATTATAAGGCTCACAAAGTTTCAGCGTACCGTCTTCAGTGCTTGGTATTATCATGTTCGTAGTTCCTGGGCGCGCTGTTTGAGACTGTTCACCAATGGTAGGCATAAACGACAAGTCAAATTTCTCTATGCAAAAGATCAGCTTAGCTTGTGAGAGTTAGCTAAATATCCTTCACCTACTCAAACCTCTCTTCCGTTTCGATGCTTTTCCTGGTATAGCACTTCTAGGTCTTATCCTAGCCTCGCTGTACCGCGTATACAACTGCTTGGATATAAAGCCTGCTAGTTCAGAAAGCCCCAAATCTTTCACATCCTTGTCAATGCCGAGTTTGCGAAGCCGACAAATGGCGGCGGGTATGCATTTCAAGTACTTTCTCCCTGTGTATCTGAGCAGTATTAGAGCGATATTTTTAATTTGAAAATTTCGACTATACTTACTCGGTCTCCGTAACCTGCAAAGGCAAAGCAATAAGGTAGCCAGGATCACCAAGGATTTGGATCCATTTATCATATGCATATCCAAGTCCAACGTAATGCTCTAGGTATTTTCTGATTGCCGGTGTTTTGGTAGGAAGCTGCGGGTATTGGGCCTTAATCTCAGCGGAAAGGTCATCCAAAGCGCCCCACTCCCATCTATTGCCTGTATGGTATTTACGAGCAATGACCAATAAAAACAAGTTGCGTAGTTCAAAACGTCGATGAATTTGGACAAGGTCACGACAATTTTCCCTTTGATATAATCTGTAGAATGCATCCGGCACACCTCCCCCAACTGGAGTAAAGTGTGGCTCACTTAGAGTAAAGAAATACTCGGGAGTGTCGATGCAATCGATCAGCAACTGACGGAGATAGGGAGGAATGATTGACTGAAGTTTTACAAAATTCGTGGACTCAAGTTCTCCGTCAGTAGGCGTGTTGGTTTCAACGGCTGAATTGGCGCCTTCCCCGTTGCCACTATCCGTTGAGGCCAACTGAGAGATAGACGCTGAGATAGAATTGATGCTGACTGATCGTTCCTCGAGATCATCATTTGTCGTTGTTTCGTTGGAGGATATGCTGGGGCTGGAAGATGGTTGAGAAGCTTCACCAGATGAAAAACCTTCTGATCCTCTGTGGGTATCGGTGCTGATAGAGCCTTCCTCAGCATCCTTATTTCTGGTTGTCTGGTCGGGAAATGCTTGAGAAGTTTCACCAGAAGAAAAACTTTCTTGTCCTCTGTGGGTATCGGTACTGATAGATCGTTCCTCGGGATCATCATTTGTCGTTGTTTCGTTGGAGGATATGCTGGGGCTGGAAGATGGTTGAGAAGCTTCACCAGATGAAAAACCTTCTGATCCTCTGTGGGTATCGGTGCTGATAGAGCCTTCCTCAGCATCCTTATTTCTGGTTGTCTGGTCGGGAAATGCTTGAGAAGTTTCACTAGAAGAAGATCTTTCTGATCCTCCTTGTGCATTGGTTTCAGTTTGCAAAAGTTTTCCTAGAAGTCGTCTGAAAAGCTCTTTTTCGTCAATTGTAAAACGCCGGAAGGAAGTCTTGCATTCTGTAGAGAAGAGCTCAACATCTTTCCCACTAATTAAACAGGCGAGCTCATAGAGCATTCCCTCGAGGTCTTTTTCTAACTGCTTTGTGGTCGCCATGGTCAAGAACAGGTAGAACACAAAGATTGAAAATTGGAAAAGAAAGATAAAACCGGTCTACGTGGCTCCAGGCCAAGCTAAGGATCAAAATACTGAGCACCAATAGATTACCTAAGAACACGGTAATTTGGCGCCGGTGGCGTATGCATATGGCCAAAAACCCAGTAGGTTCATCCCAGCCATTGAATCCATGGCTTGTAGTTGGCCCGAGCCCTAGGTCTATTTGATTGGGTAGACATTCTCCACTATATCTGCCGCGCTCTCCGCGAGAACGAGTACAGTAAGCCCAACAGACACATCTCAAGATATATTTTATTCCTCGCCTGCCCGAGGACTAATATATATCATAGGTCTAACTCCATGGCTAGACAGAGAGGAGCGTTTCTCCTATAAATTATAATGGTACACTAACACAGCAGATGTTTTCATACCATATTTGCTACCGACTTACAAACTTGTTATACCGCCTGCTGTCTTAAGTTTATTATTGATAAATACTTGTCTGGTCCAAATAGCAGGTATTGAATCATATGCTGACTGTATCACTCTTCACATGCTTTGCATAGGCACTCTCTGAATAGCTGAACTCGATTGTGGCGCTGATTAGTGCGGGTATTAAAAATGCAAGCAGGGATCTTTCTGTTATTTCAAAGATCAAATCACAGAAAGATCCCTGCTTGCAGTTTTAATACCCGCATTAATCACCGCCAGCCAGTCGACTAGTGTAGCTAGCTGCAAGCAGGGATCTTTCTGTGATTTGATCTTTGAAATAACAGAAAGATCCCTGCTTGCAACCCCATCGATTTACTTCAACAAATAGTTAATATCTAGGATTCTCCATGAGGTCAAGGAGGCTATCTGATTCTAGTGATATCCCTATCTGTTGATCCGAACCTTCTCCGTATATGCATCACCGTCAGCTTTCTACAGAACCGCCATAGATTGTATTCAAACTACCTCGCTACGAAGATACTTCCCAGCCAATTGATTATTTTCTCTTATTCAAGACGACTTCCCGTCCGCCAGAAATCCCAATAAGAGCAGAGGGCAGAAGCCAGGAAATACAGAAATAAGAATACTAGATATCAACGATCACTATTTCACGGTAGTATTCCCTCTACAAAATACATAACCCTCCTGGTACCTCCCATTTACCTGCATTAATCAGCGCCAGCCAGTCGACTAATGCAGCTAGCTGCAAACAGGGATCTTTCTGTTATTTCAAAGATCAAATCACAGAAAGATCCCTGCTCGCAGTTTTGATACCCGCATTAATCACCGCCAGCCAATCGACTAGTGTAGCTAGCTGCAAGCAGGGATCTTTCTGTGATTTGATCTTTGAAATAACAGAAAGATCCCTGCTTGCAGCTAGCTGTACTAGTTGACTGGTTGAAGTTGATTGTGGCGCTGATTAGTGCGGGTATCAAAACTGCAAGCAGGGATCTTTCTGTGATTTCAAAGATCAAATCACAGAAAGATCCCTGCTTGCAGGTGTACCCATTTAAACATAAGCCAAAGCTTCTCGCTCTGTACTTAGTATGGCTTGCTGCCGGTCGTTTTCCTAGTCAGAGTTAGCGACCCTGAATCCGGGTTGTCAGATCTAGTTAGGTCAATGTTCATCTGCGCCATAACGTTTCGCGCGAAGAAGACGCCATCCAGAGAGAAAGCTAGCAAGTCTATAACTAAGTAGACTTCGGCTTAGGCCGCCTTACAACCAAAGTAGAAAAGATGAACTATATTCTCAGAACCTGAACTGCACTATTTTTTATTTCACAGTCAGTTAATATGAGCCTCAAGAGAATAGTCACAAAACTGGAACCATTAGACCAATAAATTCTACATGAAGACCTATCACAATTTTAAAAATCATAAGCACGCCACCAAAAAGCTGTTTATTAAGTACTCCGCGCAGTGTGGAATTAAATTCTACTACAGCCGCCGTAATCCAAGAAGTGAACTAGGCCTAGTTATTCACTGTTTAAATAAATGAGATTTCTTATTTGGTGATAAAAACCTGATTAAAAAGACGGTTCAAGTGAGCAGAGTTACCTTTTATAATTAGAGCTTTCTATTTTATTACATCTATAAAGGTGAACTGTCCCAACCCTTGGAGGGTAACTTCTTTGTGAACTGCTTCTCAATATCTCTTACAAGTGCCTACAACTACCTGGATATCTCATTGAGCAAACTTCTCTTATAAACGGCACAGGTGAACCAAGCTTTGATAATAAGTCACAATAACTCGCTAACCATTCCTAGGTTTGACACGATTGACATGCTACAATATACTGTTCGCGACCTGATACGGCTCCATAGCCCAGCGCAGCTAGATGTTGACAACGACACTTCGATATCAACAAAACAATGGACAAATGATTACCCTCCTCTTGAGAAAACAACATTGAGGGTAATGCCACCAACAAGGCAGGCCCTTGCAGCATTTCTGCTTCCCCCAGAAGGGACCACGGCCCATTCAATTGGCCTTGAAACTCCAGCCTATAAGTTAAACTCGCAATCGCTTGAACAGTGCACCGAAGGGGATGTGACACATGATTTTTTTCAAAATATCAGTCCCTTAGTTGAGCTCTCTTTCGGGGACTCGTCATACTCCATTCCTCATCCGGACGCTCCCATGGATGCCTCTGTTCGTGGGGGGCCTAAACTTAAGCCACGAGCACTTTTTGGGTCGGATATTTCAGAAAGGAAAATAGTCGACTACCAAATGACGATGGCCCATCAGAAGCGATACCTTGAAGGTGCTGCTATCATAGGAGAATTCAAAAGACCCCGGGTCATTAGGAGAAGAGAGTGGATGTTTGAAAGACTCCCATCGAGTACAACAAAACGTCTTATGCAGGAGATTAGAGGGTATGCCCTATTTACTTTCTAAATTTTTTTCATGTCTAATTAACTTTAAAAAGGTATGCTTATTTGTATAACTGTCCACAAGCTTTTGTTTTCGACTCGGGGAGCCTAGTACTCTTACAGTTCCGTGCCAAGGATGCAGAGAATATTCGTGACCAAATGTGTCCTGTTGATATTTGTATCATCCCACGGGAAGAGCCTAGACACGGCGACCAGTGCACGATGGCAGAAGGCCTGCGCGCACTCGCTTTGAAGGGTTTCACTCGTCTTTGTGCAACTGGAGACTCTGCGTCCACAAATCCAGGGAATAATATACGGATACCAACTGAATTGAACCTCGCTGGGTTTGACCGTCATTACGAGTTCTGGTCTGGTCGGCCTTTATGGGTAGAGCGTCGTACCCGAGAGAGACGTTTTGAACATCCTTATGGATATTCGCGCGACCTTAGGTTTGTGAGGACTAGGGATAATGGCCGTGGTCCGGAATTCAAGGGATACTGGTCGTGGTTTGACCTTGATCGCCATCTTGTTGTTGATGATACAACAAATTGTTTCCTTTCTTGAAGAGCAGTGTCGTGCGTGCTAGGGATATATGGTTGAAGCCGCGTATTATATTATGGTACCAGGCATACAGTTAGTCATCGATATCCGCACAAATGGTTGGTTTTTCATTTTTAGTTAGTCATTTATACCATACCATTCTTTACTGGTGCCACAGGTAGGGCCATCCCAAAACAGTAGGAGGGATGCTAGATATAATTAGCAGATCATCCTTACCAGGTAAGCGATGCCATCAACTACAACTGTTGTAGTGTGTTTTTTTTCCCTTTCCCCTTGCGTCTGTTTGTTGATCACATGACGTGGAGGGTTGATAAATATCGCGTCATTTCCCAGTTTTCTCCGGAAACATCTCTCAATACTAAATACTTTTATGCAAGTCTACACTATGCCTTCCCTTGTCCAAAACCAGAACTTATCCAAGGTAGGTAAAGTGGGTGCCATATTTTCAAGAGAAAAGTTGATTTAGCTTACCTACCTTAGATAATGTACTTGGATAATCATCCAATTTATTCAACCAATGTGGAGCTTTTAGATGAACGCCGTACAGTCTATCGCTTCGCACTTGACCCGGGTTTATATCGGCACTCGATTCCCCAGACTGTCACATCAGTCATTGTCAAACAGCAAAAGAATAATTGGGAGAAAGAATTTCGGAATGAGAGAGCAGTCTACGAGAAATTGAAAGCGCTCCAAGGAAAAGTGATTCCCTTCTTTTTCGGGCAAGGTTATTATAATGGACTCCCAGCACTTATATTGTCCGATATTGATGGTGTTACTCTCTATGAACTGGCCCGCGGTAACAGCGACTTTTCTAGAGAAACTTTGAAGACTTATCTTGAGGATATCTTTCGTCGGTTTTCGGAATATGGTGCATTGTATCGAGATCAGAGATTGGACAATTTTCTACTCTGTGATCAAGGCAGCCGACGATGCAGAGTGATGGCTGTTGATCTTGAACAAGTTGATTTTCCTGATCGCCTCCACCCCTGGGAACGACTCATTAACTCGGACGGTGCAATATCGATGATGCAAGATTTCGAAGATGTGCAGTGTCCGTATCGTGAACGATCTCCTGTACGAATCTGGCGGGTTAGCGGGTGCTTTCGAGATCAATTTTGACCGAATCTGTGTCTGTATCAAGTGACTCTCGAATGTTGAAAACTACGTGAGCGTGTAATCTAATTATATCTTTTCACCCCGTTCATAGTGGCTGCTAGTAAAAAAAAAATATATATTTTACATTTGGATTTATGTTGTTCACGCGAAAGAGTGTTGTTGCTCTCCAAGCCTTCAGAGGTGTCATGATCTATCTAGCTGCTCCCCAACCCTCCAGCTTTACGACGACCTCCAAGTTGATAAGAAAAAATACAATAGACCGCGCCTGCTTTCAACGACTAATAGGAATAAGCCCCGCGGAATTTACGGCATGTTCCTTCATCAACAGCAAGCCTATTTGTGGGTTATGACTAGCCTATATTAAGTAACATAGAATGACCAGGCTTGAATGGTCTGGAATCCACTACGACTAGCAGTAGCCTAGGGTATATCACCATATATGAGGTGGGATGTATAGAGGGATTTTAGAGGCTTCTAAAGTAGGGAATTTGGGTTTTAAGCGGTCCAAACGTGGTAAAAAGTAGAGTAGGTAGATATATAAAGACAGGTATACTCCTTTATCTGAGCTTTAACATCAACATCATACTTCAATTCATCATCACCCACTCCTTCAACTTAGAACCCTCGATTTCCCATTACCCGTCAATATGTGTTATGTTGTTGTTCGCGTCTACAGATGTGGTCATTACACGGCTCAACTGAGTGGAGACCCATGTGATGTTGCAGTGAAAGCTGGCGAGATATGTGACCCTCCCAAGGGGACCACTCAATCCACAACAGGAACATTCTGCTTCGAAGGGGGCTGTGATAAGAAAGAAGGAGGTAGAAGAGAAGGACCAAGTGAGTTGGCCTTGAGATATTGCATCTCACGTTCTAACAGTCTGCAGATACAATAGTCAACGGCGGACTTAATAGGTATCTATAGTGGACTATAATGTGACCCTCTTAATGGGACCACGTAATCCACGATAGGATCATTCTGCTACAAAGAAGGTTGTGATAAGAAGGCAGGACACAAAAAAGAGAAGGATCATGTGAGTTGTCTTGAAATACTATGTCTCACGTTCTAACAGTCTACAGATGCAACAGTGGATGGTGGACTTTGGACTACAAGTGGGATCGCATGTCTCTATTGGATACTACGGGTGTTGCGTAGCTATATGGGAATATGTTATATACATAGAAAGCCATTCCATTGCTCCATTCGCTTATAAGGAAACGCCCCTATAGACCACTGGGGTATCAGTTGTAATTTATCCCATTTATTAGTATCGGAACGTCACTCGCATGTGTAATATGCTAACTAGTTACCAGTGTGCTTGGTAAACCCTAGGCTTATTTAATCTGCTGGTTGGAGCTTGAGCAATATGTGGCCGGAGAATGCAAACTGCTTGGGAGCACACATGCTTGGAAGTTTACTTGAGTTCCACATGGATTGTTGGAATGGAGAGCGCTAAAATGTTGACATGGACAGTGGTAGCCATCCTTCAAGCCAAGAACCATCTGTAGTGCCCCTACCGGTATTGTACAATATAAGTTTTATTAATAGTACTATTTCCTCCGTTGAAGAAGTTCGAATCATGAATAGTGGGGCGATTTCCCAGAAGTTATTGTGGAACACGTGATCCGGAGCCATATAACTACCCCTTCCCCCCTTCCCCCATAATTTATGTGAAGAAGTTTTTTTATATTTTTTCTTGGAAAAAGCAGGTTCTCATCCCTGGAATCAGGCAAAATGATCGAAAAGAGTCTCTCTTCCTCATTGGAATTCAAATCATATCAAGAATGGAACGGCGACCGTCCATCACAGACCCTGATATTCCGCAACAACGGCTCTTCATGGTGGATCAAAGTTGTCGTGGATTGGTCTTTGCCAGAATCGATACTACACCTTGGCTATCTCAAACGCCGGTGTTTATTCCAAACATTTGTTGAAGCGGTTGATTTCAGTCAACTACAGCTTTTGGAAGATACAGTGACAATGCTTACTTTAAGCTTCACTGGGCAGAGGGATAACTCAGTCACAATCCGTGATAGGCATCGAGCTATACCGAACTATTTCATTGGTGTTGCCCATCAAATATGCTGCAAGATCACGGAAGATCCAAGGAGGGTCATATACCCGACTTTTGACCGAGATCGTTATCATCCAATATTCGAGGCTAGTTATCTACGGGATATCAAGGCTATCGCTCCGACAATCTCTACGGTCTTCTTCAATCAACAGAAGTTTGCTTATAAAACGATCGACCGCCCTATCTATGAGCCCGGAGACACAAACCATATCTTAGACGAGATCGATGCCCTTACACAACTCCGCGGACAGCCAAATATCGCGCAAATAATTGGTACAGTTGTATCGGAGAACCCTTATAAGACCTACCCGTCAACCGATATGCCAGCAGTGATCATAGGATTTCTTCTCGAATACTATCCCGGAGGGTCACTTGAGGAAATCATCAGGGAGGCTACGGTCCAAAGCGGGCTGCTAGTGCAATGGGCTCTACAGATTGGAAGAGCTTTGGAATCGTTGCACACTAGAGGCCGAAGCCATCTTGATATAAAACCCTCAAATATTGTTTTTGATGATAGCAGGAATGCTATACTCATCGATATCAGTGGGACGGGCGGTTATATGTGGGAATGGCTCTCTCCGGAGATGCAAATGCTCATTCAACAAAACGGTGAAATAGTTCCTGCCAACACTCCATTTGAGGCACGGGTTGCTACAGACTCTTGGGCTTATGGAAGATTACTTTCAACGATTGCTGAGAAATGCGGCACTGGTAGAGATGAAAACCTACAGTTGGTTGCTAGCGGTCTGACAAAGACAGCCATCGAATCTCGCATTTCATTAAGTGACGCTCTTGCAAAGCTGGAACAACTTGTGTGTCGCGCAAAATGAGGGCTTATCTCTATAATCAACTGTTTAGTCCTTCTTTTACTTGTAAGATATAAACATAGAATACTGCAGTATGCATATCCAGATTCTTTTCGGCTACGACATTAGCTCAAATAATTTGCACACAGGATTACAGCAAATCCCACCACGAGGTGTCAAGTCAGCTGCCGTCGGATATCCGATACCGGACGCAGCCGCCAGACTCGTCTATGAAGGCCGTACAAAAAGGTTGATAACTCCATTAGAGGCCTCTATCACACGATTGTGTTATAGCCGCTATGTATGAGTTGACATATAGCTTCCTAGAATCTGAATTTCAATTGCGTGCATATTTGCTATTGGAATATGTTCGCACTTCGATACATGAGAACATACAAGCCCAATGATGACATCGAAGCAGCTAAGTGTGCGGAAAAAGCAGTTCAGAAGAAAAATGCTAAATCACGCACCCTCTCTTTTGTTTTGTCTAGGAGCGAAAGGCCAAGAACGGAAAGTGGGGTATGCCCTGAGCTGCACTCTAATCTGATCCTGAATCTTTTCATCAGCAAGGCTCTTTCGTAAATTCCTTTTCAGCCCTGGCTTTTCTCTTATATGCGATATATCCCAACTCGCCAACTCGCCAACTTGCTCTGCAATATGGGTTAGTATTCATCTAGAATTCAGAATCAAAAAGTGGAAGCGAACAGACTAATATGGCATGGCTATGTAGACAAATACCATCTCACCGGCTTCTCACTCTGTCATTGTTGTGACTTACTGCTGGTCCTATTATCCCCTAACCAAATCGGGCGACCCGGAGTCTGGGTATAGCCGGTTAACCGGACCAAGAACCTATGACTAAAGTCTAACACTATAAAGTGAACGTATCTCGTAGTGGTATTTTGCCATTAATTTGACAGAGAGCTTCCCACAGACCCAATTACTATACAGAGGTGCAGTAAACCAAACGCGCTTTATCTATGTAACTCCCATATACTAATTTTATGTTAGCCACAAACACCATGAGCGAGACAATTGAGCAGCTGTTACAAAACCAATGGATTCTCTTTCAGCACGCAAAAAAATACCGCTCGATAATCCCTACGCCTACTACGGTCTATGATGTAATGATGGATATATCAGCGAAGCTCACTCTTGAAGGTGAAATTGGACGAAAGCTTCGCAATAGCATGATTTCTCAATGCCGAAAAGCGAACCAAATCACGGACGAGGGGCTCTTGATCTATATTACTCTTATGGTCCAGCATTATGTTTGGGTCGGAAAGGATCTCCTAGGTCTCCAAGGAAGAGGCATATTACAACACATTTTACCGATGTTCAATCAGGAGGAAGAGATTTGCGGATACCAAGTTGAGATTATCTTCGACGATTTTGTGACCAGACTGTCTGAAACTTCCTCACTCGCTACAATTTCTGAAAACCTTCGAGAGTCAAGTTGATTCGAAGTGCCCCCTCAAGGACTTAGTTCGAGAGCCCAGGGCCTGGATATATTTAATTGGGTTAGGGAAATGGATGCACCTATACTTTTCTACGTTTCTTTGGTTTGCTTTGTTTCAATATTTTATTCGAGTCAAACCCGTGTATCGATAGCCAGGAATATAGGTATAGACGTAAAGAGTTTGGAGCTCTTGCTGCCCTAGGTACCTTATCATAGCTGGAACTGGAAGATAAAGATCCTACAAGTGGGAACTGGCATGACATCAGATAGAATACTCCCCCCAAACCAGTGATAATGACATGTTTTAGCTTTACAAGGGAACGTTGCCTACTTTCAAATTTCATATCACTTCTTCTGCTAGGCAAGTCACAAGACACACTTGTACAGAGGTCCAGATTCTAATCAAAAATATGCGCCTGTGTTAGAGGCTCCTAGAAACCGATACAATAAAAGTTAAAGCTAAAAGTTCCTCCGATAAAGAACGAATATTTTATCCAGGTTTGTTATAAAAATTCATGTCACTAGCTACGTAGATCATGATGATAAATTTAATTTGATCAGGGAAAATGGGTGAACATACTATATGCACGCGAATGGGTAAGAGCCAACCATGATGAGAATCAGATTTTGGGTCCATTATAAAAGGCCCACGCCCTTCCCAATGTCTACCTACACTCACACGAAATCTCACCAACATGCAAAACAATATCCTTGAGGTGTTACCTGTTGCCCTTGAGTCACTTTTTCCGGGACTTTCTATATTTACCCGGCTTCTGTCATCTTATTTACACCCCGATGTTTCCTCGTACTTCGGGTTCCTAATTCTGTTGGTTGTTTTATCTCCAATACTCGCCTTTCTACTTCCTCGCTTTCTCCACAAAGTCCAAAATGCGCTCCTTTACTTGACCATTTCCATTGAGATTCCCTACCACGATAAGCTCCACGACCAGTTCATACACTGGATGGAAAGAAATGATTCATTAAGCTGCACCCGTGGTGCTATTGCCAAATCAAAGAACGCTATCTCTTTTCCCTGGCAGAATGAAGATACGGATGCCGATGAGGATACCCCAGCCGAGCAAGATCGCTTCGAAAAGAACAGGAAAGATTTCTGGTTTTCCTTGAAGGAACAGCAAAACATCATGAGAATCCGTTGCACTCCTTCTCAAAGGAGGCTTCATTTATTTCTATACCAGGGATGTCTTTTGGGTCTTTATCGTGAGCCGCACGAGAAGCACAATAGTTGGCTCGCAAGCCCAGAAGCCTTTAAGATTTACACATTATTTTGGAGGAGAGATATGCTCTTTAAACTTTTAAAAGAAGTACAATATGCCTCCATCCAACACCACCAACATACGATTACTATCTTTCGCGGATTCAACCAAAAAAACACAATCAGTTGGAGTCCGACGGTATCAAAGCCTCCTCGTCCATTATCAACTTTGGCCTTACCTCTAAAAATCAAGGATAATATGTTGAAGGATATCGAAGATTTCCTTAGTCCACAAGCAAAAGTCTGGTATGAGACTCGTGGCATTCCATACCGCCGAGGTTATCTTCTCTATGGTCCTCCCGGAACCGGAAAATCGAGTATGTGCTTTGCAATTGCAGGACACCTTTGGCTTGATATCTACACGGTCAGCTTAAACTCTCAAAAGCTTGATGAGGATAGTTTGGTTAGCCTATTTCAAAGACTGCCAAAACGTTGTATTATGCTTCTCGAAGACGTGGATAGTGCTGGGATTAGCCAAGAGGGCGGTTGGCGAAGGAAGAATCCTGAAACTGCTAGCCGAGTGGGAGACTCACACGAACTTGATCGTGCTGATATCTCTCTATCAGCCCTTTTAAACTGTCTTGATGGTGTCGCGGCACAGGAGGGCCGTATTTTGATCATGACTACCAATCATCTCGAAAAGCTTGATCCAGCCTTGATTCGACCTGGTCGGGTAGATAAGAGATATCACTTTGGCTTCGTGGATATTGAAAGCGCAAAGGAGCTATTTCGTATCTTTTTTGACAATGGCTCTTCGTTTATCGGTTGGAATGGCGTAGAAAGGGACCCAAAAAATGAGGCGATATGGGAGAATAGCATATCAGAGCTCTCTGAGAAATTCGCAGATATTGTTTCCTCCAGTGACCTAACTGCAGTGGAGATTAATAACTATCTGATGGATTTTAGAGATAAGCCTGAGCTGGCTGTTTCGCATGCCCATGACTGGCTGAGACGCAGAGGGGAAATTGTTATGTCTGCCGCGGTTGCGGAGTGAACAGAATGTAAACTATATTCTTAGTCGCTGAACAATTTTGTACCTGAATATTAAAATAGTAGCCATTATGCCATAGGCCCCTGACCTATGAATCTCCGTCTATTCAAGTAAAAAGCACTAGTATGTTCAAACTAGAAGTCTGCCAGGATTTCCTCAAAACTTTGGGCGAAGACAACAGCTGCCATCAGCTCATTCAATGTAGGTAAAGGAACCTGTATATACGCGCGCCAATTACTCTTTTAATAGAGCCCACCTCTTAGGGGCGCTTAACGAAGCAGACTTTCGACGAAATGAAAATGGTCCCTTAATTCGCTAAAGAAATATGCCAATATGATATGATTTTTGACAATATGGATGGATGACTGCCGGTTCTGTTACTTGTTTAGTTAGTAGGTCCGGTGCAAAAGAATGCTAGGTTTTTATCATATTGAATGGCCGCTCCATAATTGTCAATATAACGGAACCCCAGAAAGCTATAAAGTATCCCTTTAGCCACCGAAATCAATTGGCGTTCTACCTTCTCTTTTTCCTAAGCCATGCTGGTAATTCCCATCATAGCACCCATGACTGAACAGTTACTACAGCTCATAAGACAATTCTGTACGCCATTTCTGACCTCACGCGTAGCAAATATGCCGCTAACTATTTAGTTCGTGAAATGAGAAATCCTAAGTTCTTGATTGAACACGGCGATGTCACTACTTACATCGTCTCTATGGCGCCATGTGTGCTTGATGGGCCCATTACTACCCATCTGCTGTCTGATATTCTATTGAAGAAGATAGGATATGCTCCTTCGAAATTCGTCGAGAATTTAATAGAGCCGAGTGTTACTGATACGGGCTTAGAATGTATGGTCGTGCTATACAGTCTTTTGATGATGGACATGTTGCCCCCTAGTAACATGCGCATGTCAATTAACCGTATGCTTTATTGGAATAACGGGGAGGACCTTAAGCGTCATCTTGTGGACAATTTGGATACGGAGAACAGCGCATGGCTAGAGACTCAACTAGGAAGAATTTAGCTACCGCATCTCGAGCTCATCAAGTGCCCAAGGGATGGTTGTTTTTTTATATGTATCAGGTTAGTTTTATAGTTAAATGTTGATTCTCTAATGGGCCCCGATAGAATTTTCGTACGAAGCTGCAGTAGTGTGGTACCGTAACCACTGAGTGGCTAGGACAGAATAAATTAAGATTGTAGCTAAACATTAATTCTCTGATGGGCGGAGAGAGAATGAACACCCAATAGTGTGTTATTCGAAATCTAAGTTAGTCTCAGGCGTGATCATATAAGTCTTTAAATTCTCATGATTATACATAAAATATTTCAATTCGCCTTGTCTCTACCATGGGTCCCATACAGCTAGCTGCAGCTTCTTTCCTTTTTAGTTGGTTTATTCTTGCTCTATGTGTGCTCTACTATTACCTATGGCTCCACAACACTCAGGTATACAAATTCGCGCGCCTTATTGAGATATAAACTAATGTACTTCTACAGAAGGAACATCTGGCTTAAAAATTCCAAACGCAGGGAACACATCCAATACTATGTAGGTTCGATAGGTCCTATGTCTTTTCTGGAGGGTTTAAACCAAGCTAAGCTGAGCTTTATAGACGTGGGGCATACAATACAACATGTACCGACGGGGGTCCCGCCTACATTGCTAAAGTGGTTCTAAGAAGTCAGCCTTGGTTGATAATCAAAGTTGAGACCCGCGACATTGGAATTACGTTATATATATCCTGTGTCCTAGATCCATATTGGAATAAAATTTAACGCTGTCCTTGATCTTTTGGTATTCTCTACCAACAATGAAAATCATTCCGCAGAAACTCCATGAAAAGAAGGTTGGCGTTGAACATTATGAAGGTATGAGTTAGATAATAGCACCGAGTAGCCTTCTCCAAATAGCACTCTATCGGAGTAAAGTCAAACTCCCAGTTTAGACTCTAGCGATACAGACGAAGATGTCGATACTTCTCATCGGTGTTTCCAGTTATGTATCTCATATCCCCCTGAATCGAGCCACCAGGCTGAAGTTTGTTCACACATTAAACAGCTCTGAAACGGAAGCACTTATAGGAGCTTCACAGGCACCTTTGGAAAAATTCGTGCAAATGTTGACCGTTTTGGCTTTAGCAAAGGACCGGTAATCGGGCGTGCTTCTTCCCAAGCTTGTTTCGCCACATCTGACGTCCTTAGATCTCAATGAAATGACTAGTTGCAGTTGTAGACATTAGTGCCATCCATGAGAATCTCCGTCTAATGGTGGCCGGATATAGAGTCTAAAAGTATATTTCTTGCCTAAGGTACCACCAATTAACTTGGAGCCAAGGGGTCAGGAAGAGGGCTTTCCTATAGAACACGCTAATTTACTCTGTACTATTTATTCGACAGTTATTTAAAATGCACAGACTAGTTCTGCGATGGCCCCAATTTACAGCGGCTGGCCTGTTAAAGACTATAAAGCTAGCTGCTTCCCTAATTTATTCTTCTACTCATATCAGAAACTCTTCGCCATGAATGACTCTCCAGATGCCGAATTTGAACTCATACCAATGAGCTCAACTGACAAGCTCAGAGAGTACTATCGAAATGCACTCAAAAGGATTAGCCTTGATGAACTCCGCTACATTTATAGAACGTTGTTTGACTTGCCCAGCGCACGAAATAAGAAAGGTATAGAGGCTCTACAATAGATATAACATCCACTAAGCTTCAAAGCAGTGATAATCACGTCTATTCTTTTTGCCCTACCCACGCAGCTTATGACCCTTTTACATTTGGAAACATCTCCTAAAACCTCGGAGGGAATAAGAAAAACACTGAGCGCAATCACACCGCTCATGAAACTCGAAAAAGAATACGTGAATCAGGAAATGGGTAAGTCTTTGTTTCTTATTCTCTACAATCAGAACTAATCTATGTAGGTGACAATATGGCTGTTAAAATTACGAGAGCTGGTAACGGCTATGCATTTGAACAATGTAAGATGCGCGAGTGTCGACCTTTGCGGTGGGCAGATATAAGTAGTCAAGATCGGTGTCCTAGCGTGGCTCGGGTGATCCCAGCCTCGCAGGCTGCAGGAGTGTCAAACCTTACGATGGAAATCGATCAGTTTTCGGACTAGATTCATTTTGTTCTTTTCCCGGAGTTCTAGATAGCCAATACAGAGCACAATGCCCTTGCTTCCCCCTAGATCAAATAAAGTTGTGTTTTTATTTTTTTAGATATAAGCATAGGGTTTCAGATAATGCCATTTCTAATAAATCTCTTATGCATACTGTGAATTGTCAATGCCTTCGATCGCTAGCTGGAATCGATTTATCTACTCTTAGGCCAAGCGAGATAAGAAAGCTGTGCCGATATAGATCTTGTAACACAAGAGCCGCTGGTAAAGAAAGTAAGCCTTCAGTAGCAGATACGTGCCGCTACCCTCAATCGCTTTCTAGTAGTAGTCTAAGCCTTCTCCCATTTTTCATTCCTCTTCACGCAAAACTGCTTCATCATCGGAGACTTCTTCCCAATGTTGTGTCGAATCCACCCGCAATTATAGTAATAATTTGAGGGCTGATTTAGCGTGGGAGCGGAGAAAACGAAACAAAGAGGGATAGGCTGTCCACGTTAGAACGATGATTTGATAAATGCCAGCACACTAACCATGCGCCACATAATAAAATTGTGGATCATTATATAAGGAACGAAATGGTGCCTTATAAGAACCATCGTTGTCCCTTTATCTATCCAGATTTACTCTTATGCATCTGTTAGCCTTGACCCCGTTACCAGAATGTCGTGTCTTCCACAAATTCAAATACCTTCGTGGCTTCCTAGTTGGTCTAAGGAGTTAATCAGAATTATTCTTAGGGATGATGACTTATGGGACAACCAGGAGGTACCTTCGGAGATGCAACTAAATGTTCATCCAAGTCACCCCCAAAATACTACGTCTATTCCAGCAACCCCTTGTCGAGTGGATGCGACGTTGCGTTCTCATGGCCAGACATGTGACGGCGATTCCCTAGTAGGTTCGTGTATTTACATCTATATTAAGACATGTATTGGCCCGTCTAACTCGTGATTAACTATGATAGACGATCAAACTGTCGAACTCCCCGTTCCTACGAGTCTTGGATTTTTCCATTATATGGGGCATATTGTTCACCCGAATAATAGGAGTACTACGATCCACAATGGTGATATTTTCTTCTAAGGAAAAGAGATACTCTGGACTGTCGCAGGATATTCACAGCGGAGCTGCCAGTACGTTTTGCTCACTAGACCCTCTGAGGACCTTGTTCCTTATTTGAGTAATCATTTCTTATCTAGCCAGAAATCCTTAAATATTATTCGATTGACCTCGTTCAAGAATTTCAGACAATATTGAGGGTCAACGTACAACTACAATATAGTTGGAAGTCTATACTTGCTGTTCCTAGTGGACGACGTTCATGAATCAAATGGCATTGTTCGCTGCGGCTCGTGGATTCCTAGGGAACCGAACTCTGTACACATAAAGATTTGAATTCTTTGGCTTACTGCCATAAAGAAGGCTTTTCTGTTTGAACCATTCTTTCTGTACTTTTTGCTGTGGACCAGTAGCATCATTGTTATCACTTTTCGTTTTGAGCATAATCTATTATCATTTCGAATAAGATGATCAACCTCTTATTCGAAGGATAGTAACAATGCGTAGCTATAACTTGAATATTTGCTGCCTACTCTGATCGTTTCCTTTGTGCGAGAGCGAAAAATCACGGAGTGACATACCCAAAGAAAACTAAATTTGAATGAGAAAGGTCAATCGGCCAGTATTGATGTTAGTCTGCTGTCCGAGCCCTCTCCATATCTACATCGCCATCAGTATTGGATGCTCTTGTATGACCTGACAAATTTGGTTAATTTTCGCTGACATTGTGTTCCAGTCCGAATTTCCTTACCCCCACTACGCTGTAATATATCTCACCCATGAGTAAAAGTTTTAATGTGGAATTCCCCCGAATCTTTTCGAGGTTCTGGGTGACCATATGTCTATTGGGGCTTTTTAAATAGAGTTTTTGCCCGTTTATAGATGGGCCTTATATAATATATAAACTATCGGTCTTTCTTTCTTTTCTAGACACAGTTCAATTCTCTTTGTGATACTTGCTTACTGTGGTGTACTCGAGTACCCTCGCAATTCTTCCTCGATTACATGTAAGCGAGTTAGCCTCTTCCTGTCACCATCAATATCACCACCCTCGGAGACCCGCTGTATGCTGGATTTCTTCTTATTCCTCTTCCTTTCTCTGTCCAGGTCAGATCAGCGTGAGTTGGTCAATAACCAAGTTAGGCATCAAGTATGAGCAATTTTGCAAGGTGCAGTGAAGGGGATGATGCGTGTCTCATGAATCAACAAACGGCAGTGTATGGCTTGTATGGTCAGCCGGAGAGTCATCACTTTGAGCAAGAGGGCCATGATTTCAACACACATAGACCTTGTTTCTCTCAGCATTCTTTCGACATATACGGGTCTCATTTTGGGCAGCTCTCTGCCCCACAGTCGAGTCTCGCTCTGGGGTTGCAGGACACGTCGGAACATTCACTTGATGACCCTAGGCTACCCCATCCGCCGCAGTTCATCTCCCAATCGCACTACCTTCAAGGGCCAATGTATTTGCCCCGCGACCCGCTAGGTGAAACAGAGATTGAAAGCCAGGAGTCTCACAACGAGGCTATATTACTATCAGAGGAAATAGTGCCCGCGCTTAGCGGCTTCCCTGATGTAAAGGAGTTTGATCAACTGGTGCAGAAGTGAGTGATCTATGATAAAGCTTACGAGATTTAATACTGATATCTTATCATTCTAATTAACTAGCTATATTGAGGGCTTATCTAATCAGAAACAAGATAAAGCGTTGATCCATGCTAAGAGAGCCCGAAACATTAGCACTGTGTTGATTGACCCTAAAAATACGGCGGTGGAGTCGGCTCAGTTTCGGTATGGATCTCTTTAGTTAAATCCATTGCCCGCACTGTTAAACAAATCAGGTTTTGGGTCAAAAAGATGTTCAAGCTCGAATCTGTGGGATCGGATGTAAGTTCGACTTATTCTGACGGATAAAATCAATCAATGCTAATAGGGTAATTTACGACATAAAGCATAGGAAGATGATCTGCCATAAGGGAAAGCCGGTTGCAATTCGACAAAAATTGTTCAAAATCCTCACTAAGGCACATCAGCAATGCCAACATGGTGGCCGAGATAAGACATCTACTCAGGTCCGGCGGATCTATTCATGGTGGGCAAATCTATGACATATCATATATAATGTGCTTAATTCATAGCCACTAACTATATCATTAGGGTCCCTAAGGAACTGATCGCCCGCTTTGTCAAGATTTGTCCAACTTGCCGGGTACACCGTGGTGGATCACGCCTAATACAGCCTACTTCGCGAACAAGCTCCTCCAGATTGGAGGGGGTCTCCCAATCCCTTAAAATACCATCGCTGCCAATCTCGCGACAAGACTCGACATTTGCTAGTCAAATATCCCTCAATGGGACGGAAGCAGACTATTTTAGTCATTTACAAGATCATATTGGCTGGCTAGATAGTCATCAAAATGTGTAAGGTCGCTCGAATCTAGGCAACGGAGTTCGGTCCTTTAAGGTTCCATGGGTGATATAGTAATATTCGAAATCAGCTTTACCTCTACACTCTCTTGCACTATTTCCCAGAGACCCACATTAGCAGCGCTAGTCCAAGCTAAGAGACCGACCCGCCTACATTGCATCCAACAATGTAACTTTACGAATCATAGTAAATTACAGTAATTAGCGCATCAATTAATTACCTACGCCACCTCGATTGGTTTTTACTCTAGATCAAATAAGCTATATCTTTGAAGTTTATGATCACTGACAAACCAATCTTATGTGGTGTCCTATTTACTTCTGACAGAACTCTTATGTAATGAGAAATTTCTCACATGACACCGTAGCCCGATTAACGATAAAGATCCTGTATATCCGAACGAAGTGTTCTCTTACCTCTCATTAGAGGCAAGTTAAGAAACTCTGTGGGCATATCATCATAAAGCGCCCAGCCATATTCACCATATTCCTGTGCCTGTAGCTTGACAACAAAAACGTCCCCGTAAAGAAATCGGTCATTCAGAATTTCTTGGGGGAAGTTGGCATTTTCTGGAAGATCATCAATGGCAAAAGTGAAAAAGATGATATAAATCCCATTACAAATCGGGTCCAACTGTTCGGTGACTTCAAATCTCACTTTGTCCGCGTAACGCCATGGATCTGGGGTAGACCAATATTCTCGCATGTCTGGTACATGTCCGTCAAAAGAGAATCTATGGTTGCTCTGTGACGTCGTCCGTAGGGGCACTAAATGGGGAGATTGTCCGTCGGCAGGAAAGCGGGCAGCCATAATCGTGACTGGTGTTGGTGTGGGTACCTGCTCTTCTTGGCTTCTGAAAAAGCTTTGGATGTAGGCCCACATATTCATAACCAAGTCAATAGCTATAGGAACGTTAATTTGAGTGAATGCAATATCATTCGACAATCGCCTCGTACCAGGAATATAGTGGTAGATGTACGCTGATATTGCCTGCTAAACTGATAGTCACAAGAGTAGGCGATTTTCCGAAAGGCAACAAGAGATGTTTTGGCTCGTGACTAGCGTGGGAGAAAAGCTTGGATGGGCAAGTAGTTGTTTAAGAGGACCAAGTCGTGCGGGGAATTCGATCAGGATCCTGTTATCTGGGTTATGTAAGCTTATTGCTCTGTTTGCTCTAATCCTTGCATGGGCCGAAAAATTTAGATTATCTTTCATCACTATTACTAGAATTTAACCTGACTAATCAAAGGTACAAGCATTGATGCAATATGGGCGGACCCGTCTCCTAACGTGTACTAGCGCTGCTAATGTAGGTCTCTGGGAAATAGTGCAAGAGAGTGTAGAGGTAAAGCTGATTTCGAATATTACTGTATTTCACACTTAATTGAGGTTCCATATTTGGATCCAACGCCTTTTCTCCCAGCCGTTTCAGCGACTACCCCCCAGTATCAAGTGGGTACCCAGATAGGCTGCCATTATACTACTCCATTTAATATCCGTTGCCATTCCATTTCTTTGTTCTGTGTTGAGTTCGCAGTGGATCACCCGCCCAGACAGCAATTGAGTTGTACTTTTGATATTTTGGTTTACTTTTTTCTATCATTGATTTATATAAAAGTGCAGTACAGAACGCGCTGTGACTGTTGAATTTCCGCATACTAATATTATTTTAGCCTCAAACAGAGTGATCGAGATAATGAACCGGCTATTAAAAGAAGAATGGATTATCTTCAAATGCACAGAAACACCGTTTGGCTATAAATCCTTTCCTAGCGTCCGCCAATTCTAATCACCACATCCTGCCTTCACGCCATAGTAGTTCCTGTATCAATACACATACAAAGTTAATCCGACAGTTCAATATCACATTGTCTCAAAAGGCGTAGCAATCCATTTCTTCAGCATAAACCCCAGCGTGCTAATACACTATTCCAATCTCTCACCCAAACTTCCCGGATTGTCATGATTGCCCAGCCAATCCTTTTACCCCCCAATAAGCGTCAGCTGTCAAGCACGAGCAGACCCAGATATGAATTATGGGCAAATGTAGAATGGAACATCTTTCTGATTCGGAAGGAAGTACATAGTATTAGTAATCTCGTTGTATATAACAGTCTAACTATGTAGTCTATTAAGCCTGATCACTATATTAAAGAACTTTTACTCGCCCTTACAGTAGAACTAGCTCCCGTCCTCATTTTATGCACTTGATTACGTCCCATTACTCTACAGTCGCACTTAGTATACAAATCCCCGTCCTCGATTCTTAGATCTAAACTAACTTAACTTCATATATAGAATCATCAATCCTTATACCTCGCTTGGAATTCCCAATCGCAAAGAAGAGCTAGGCCATCCTATATCACACGTGAAATCACTCTACATTATCCAGTCGGCAGTCACTTAAAACACAGACTCCAGGTCTTCCTAACGGGGATATGTCCAATATGAGGTAAGTTCCTGTCACTAGAACTTTTAACCAAGCTAAGTTAACGCTATAGACGTGGCGCGTACGATACAACGGGGATCAAAAGGCCGGGAATCCCTCCACTGCCAAAGTAATGAATGCGACGAAGTCTTCGTTAAGGTCCTCCGCTTCCGGAATGAGATTTTGCTTGTATCACTTCATCGATTGCTTCAATGCTATAGTACTTAATTTTATGGTATCTGTATCAGTAGTATAAATTCTCTCGTAGAAGCCCTATTAAATGAATGCAGGTAAGATTAAGGTTAAGCCTTAGGGAAGATATGAGTTCAATCAACCGATACAACGGGTACTTTCGACTGGCCGATTGGGACTTTGTAGACGCCGTGATGTCTATATGGAGTTTAGCTTCCGAGCTATACCGTTATAGGATTATATGGCCCTTTGATATAAGCGGAAGCCCCGAAATATCTACCACCGTACGTTCTAAATGTGCCAAATAATAATATTGAAAATAGTTTTCTTGGATGATCGAGCAATAATTCCTACCAAAGTGTGAACTTTATAAAGCAGGACTATGACGGGTAGTATTGCCAGTACTTAATGGACATGGGCTAGGCTTACAATAAATTCAAATGTATGTCCATGATAAGGTAGAGCTCTTGCCAATGCAAAGTTGTCATCGCGCCATTCCTTGATATAAAGCCATGATCCCTCCCTTTGCCAGAATACCACGATCCCAAATGGTATCATCACGTAATTTTCGCTTTCGATTTCCCAGGACTATTGATTGCCTGTTGCACAGACTTGTAAATGGGTTTTACCACTCCAAATCAGCAGGCATTCCACAATTGGTGCGGTAATCACTAGTAACATACATATCCACAGGAAGTCAATCACCCCTACCTCATTCGAATAATTCACTTGTACCATTTCCCCCTCGTTAGGTCGGAAGTTTTTGCGGCTCCGGAACGAATGGAAGAGGAAAGATGCAACCAGCTGTTTCATTGTCTGAAGATCCTTCTCGAATATCCCGCGAACGACTATTTTTCGTGTTAGAAATTTCGACAACGATGAACAAATCTGGTCGGTTCTGACTTACAAGGAGTACCTTTCATTGTTATACAATGCCTGGCAGATCCTCTGCTGTTCTAGTTTATCACGATCATAGTCGAAACCGACTGCTTTCAGAAGCATCTGTTTAAAATGGGATTTCTGAAAGAATAGACTGGCAAATTCCAACAGTTTCGGATAAAATCCTGCTGATGCCCAGTCCAGTAGACAGACACGACCATCATCTAACCAGATAATGTTTCGGGGGGCTATGTCTAAATGACAGAGCACCGGTGGGTTATGATTAAAATGAACCTTTCCATCTCTGGGAAAAAGCCGGCTGTTGAACCATTCTTCCACTTGCTGAACATTGCTAATGGTCAGATCATTTGTATCTGGCCAGAGTAAGCCGATTGAAGGGCCACCACCTAGGCTACCAGCTCTATCGGCGGTAATAGAGTGAAAATACTCAAGAATTTGAGCGAGTCTTTGAATGTGAGAGTCTGAAAGAGGATCGATAATCTTGCCCTGAATAAAATCCGATATTATGTAGCCCCAACCCTCATCGTCCTCAAAAAAGGCATGGACCGAAGGGACTTTAACTATACCAGGATCAATTATGTCGTATGCTTTTTGCTGATTCTTTGCCTCGTGGGAGGAGACAAACTGGCCGAACTTGACTACCAAGTCACAATCTGGTAGCTTAACGACCTGGTTACCAGATCTCAAGCCTCCAGTAAGCTGATCCTCTGGGCAAGAACGGCAATAGTCAATGATCGACTGGTGATTGTTTAATTGAACAGACATGGTGGCGTCAGATATTGTAAGGCCGGGTAGACAGAGTAAGAAAGGGATAGAAAACGATGGCCTCGATCGCTCTAACGCACATGATCTACGGCCTCGGATAATAAATAGTCCGATGTCTCCTAACCCTCCAAAATGATAGCTAGCTGAGCGATATAGCTTTACTGCCTTCCGTCCTTCATACCTGACTGACTTGGATTCAAGAAAATATGGTAAACCTGAATCCAGATCAAGTTCTAGCAGATTCCCGGCCTATCAGTCACATAAGAGTTGTGGTTCACACTGGTGCTGCGACAGATGGGTCGGACAACCATTGGTCGATATATCTCCTTCTTCGGACCGGTGGATCAGTGCGTGTGAATATGGTGACAGACTATGGAGAAATAGATGGGCGTCTTGAATGGTCAAATCTCACATATCTCCTCACAAATTCGGCGATACAGCACTGGGACTATCAGGTCACTATGGCTATTGAGGTTCGACATGTCGCTGATATAATTTACCGAAATTTCCGCCATCGATATCAGTTCTCTGGTGGAGGATCTGGCTGTCGTTTTTGGGTGTGAGTATAACTCCCCTTGAAATTAATATATTATCGCCATTAATATAAATATAGTCGCACCATCGTGTACGACATCGAGAGCCGTCAATATATTCCTGCGGGAACATCAAATGACTTGTGGACACACCTACAATACCTGTACCGCTGGGACAGGAATCCTTTGCAAGTAAACTGGGTCGAGGGGACATTTATTACTCGTTAACTATGGTCTTTTATGTGCATACTCAACCCACCAATCTGAATTGAAGGGAATAGCCAGAGCTCTTGGCTCATCCAAGCACCGTTTAAAGACGGTCATTTTGAAACCCCATGATAATTGTGACACTAAGATTGAAAATCGTAGAGTTTCCTCGCTCAAATCTAGTATTAATCGTACTGTATGATTTATATTACAGTACCTTATCATGTGCTTTTAAGTTACAATACGTTTCGATAATTTGAAATGGCCTAAGCCAAACACAGACTAGTGCGTTTCAGCATAAAGTTTGAGAAAGAAACGAAGAGAGTAAAATAGTAAAACAGATTTCGAGGGCGTCTGTATGATTGCGGATTTGATTTGCAAAATTATCTCCTTGCACGCTTTGTATGAGTTGAGACTATACTATCCCGATGTTTCCTTTTGTGCAATCTGGAGCACGTTGAGCAGTCTTGGAACTTCTGGCCGTTTCGATAGCCAGTAAAGGGACAGTCGAGGCTCTGTTGTCTTTCAAACCATTTCATACTTTTAGGAAAGCCACTTATCTTCCTCTCGATGCCCTTCGCCAAGCGTAGCGATATCGTGACAATTTCTGTAGGGTGTCTGACATAAAATGACACATGTTTGTTGTAAAGGGAGCATATTTGACAACCTTGTAGATCCAGTGAGGCGAGGGTCTCGTTCGCAGTAACAAACTCCAACTTTGGCTGATATAGAGTAATGAGAGCGTTGAATATGTCTTTATAGACACCGCGACACCGGATTGAGCCTTCACATAGGTAAAAGCCTCCATCATAGGTAGGCGAAGTATCGAGTTGGAAGTAGAAGTTGGAAACTAATAGCGCTGTTGCAACTTCAATAAGCTGACCTTGTGGGCGTAAATGTATCTGCTCTTTCTGTAGCGGTATACTTTGAACATCGTCCAGCCGAATTGGGTATGGTAGTTCAGTATTCAAACGAAAGAAGTCTTGCCTGCGTTGCTCATCCAACCCATTTCTGATATCACCATATTTAGTATGTCCATCAAGGAAGTCCATAAAAGAAGTCCATAACCTCTGTAGGGAGTGGGTCTTTCTCTTAGGTAGGCCTTTAGAGGCCTCTCCCGTCCCTAGAGAGATGGTGACATCGTGGGATATATTTTTGCCCCAAATACGGGAAGACTCCCACATTGCGAGTTCAATCGGGTTGGGGAAGCCAAGCCCACCATCCCAAAACTCTTGACTGGCAACTGTAATTGGTTTAAAGAAACTAGACTGACCATTAGCAAGGAGAAGCAATATCTATATATGGACGTATGGACGTACATAGGGGCTGCTGTTGTTGCACGAGCTCTACCTAAGTTTAGTATAATCGTGTAAGAACAATGATTGGACTTCCACTTACGCTTGCCATAGCAAAGCTTCGTCATCATTGTTTTCAGGTCGAACCACTGTATACCCTGAAAGCCATTAGGAAGATAGAGAAGCATTGTCGAAATCGTACATACCCGTCGGTTGTGCTGAACCGTTGTAGTTTGTGAATATTGAACGTACATTCCCTCCAGACGTCGCAGTAAGTGCTACCTTTGTCCCAGATACTATGCCAGGGACGTAACCGAATAATTGTCCTGGCAAGTTCTCTTGAAGAGCACCTTCCAGAAATCGCTCGTCGTACATTGCATCGCTAGTTATGTACTTAATCACTGCTTTCAATCGACCTAATGCGGATCCAGATGTTGAAAAACATCGGCGGGCAAGAGTCTCGAATACATTAGCACAATATGAGACAGGCCACTTTTGGTGGAATTTTGCCAGTACAGTCAGCCCCCCTGGTCTGTTAGTCATATATTGTGCATCCGATACTATACTATTGAAGACTCACCTGAGCTTGTACCAACTGCAAGATCAATCATGTCGTGGATTGGACAATCTCCAAGTAACTTCTGTAATTCACCTAGAAACTCGAGGGGCGTCACACCTCGCGCACCACCACCATCAATGCCTATAATCCTCACTCCAGCTGTTGGTGGTTTGGTATTAACTAGTAGTTCGCCGCCATCATCAAAAAGACAATCTATCTTAACTTGACTATCCGATTTTGGAAGATGAATGCCAAATAGAGCGGCGCACGTATCACATACCGAGTGACCACAGCTCAGATGTCTCTCAGGAGGTCGACAAAGGCACCAGATACAGACTGTGCTCGTCACAACCTGGCGTAGGAAACTGCTATATCTTTGGGCGTTTCCTCGGTGAAGCTGTGCAGCATCCGTATATCCATCCTCTAGAGCCTCGAATATACTGTCACATTGAGTTTGAACCTCTCGATCCAAATAGCTAGAGCACTGTGGTCCATATGAAACTCGAAATGCCTTCTTGCAATGAGACCTGTATAAGTTACAGTATATCATACATGGGTCGAAGACTATAGAAAGTCAAGAGATGATATGTATGTGGAATCCAACACTCACGATGCATCTTTTTCGGGTACGCATTCATCATAATGCTTGAGGCAACGAATGCTGCAGCCATGTTGTATGAAATTTTGACCTGAACGCAGAGCTTAAGAAACTTCTGCAAATATACATAGTGGTCTGCTTTGACGGGATCTGCGTCTCTCGAGACCTTAATAAAATCGAATGCCTCTGCTGGATTATGTGCCATATGCTTCACTGCAGAGTTAAAGAAATGTAGAAGGTGAGAGGCGGAGAAAAGGCATCTGAGGCTTGACTTTATCTCTCTCGATTCTTCCATGTGATATCGAATCTCCGCATAGAGTCTTTGATAACGTGTGGATGGGGAAAGGTATTTGCCTGCTAGTTGGAAGATTTTGAGCGCGGAAAAGCTTGATGAAAGTTGGCGCCCAAGGTTAGATGAGGTCAAGTAGTCCTCTATGTGAGCCTCGCTAAACTTGCCGTCCTCCGAAAAAATGATTAGTAATCTAGGAAGCGTATCGGAAGGTAACGAAGAAGCATTTTGAACCTCTACCCATGCTATCAAGCGCAACATAATTGCTTCTAAGGTCTGAAAGTCATCCGCAAATATGCATATGACATCACTGAAAGTGAAGACTAGTCTAGAATATAGAACATCGATGACGGCACGTGATGCAGTTGTGTGCCATGCTGCAGCATAAGATGTAGTTTCATGGCACCATACGTGACTCTTTTCGGAAAGAGGAATTTGCAATGGGTTGCTGTCGGCAAAAAGCACAGGGTTATCGCTCGTTAAAGAAGTCGTATCAACCCGCAGGTTGACATTTGCTCGATCTCCTCGGCGTATGTTATTTCGATTGAAGATATTCCGCATTGCCTCATCTTTCGTTGAGGTACCCAAAAAGAGACAAAGCTGAGGGCGTTGAAAGTCTGGCTCAGGCATTTCGCGAACCAGAGAGTGCAGTCGATCAGTTCTTTCTATAACGAGTTCTTTCGAATCGCGGTTCTCTATGACACGAAGCCATCCGGTGTGTTTACAAGAAGCCATTGTTTGATATCTCTTACTTTGTGTGGGTTTACATTGATTTATAGAACATTGGAAATCTTTCATTGTAGCAAAGGTTATATACTCAAATGTAAGATTGTTTCAATGTGCAAAGTGGGTGAGCTAAAAATAACATACAGGAACATGTGTATCAAGTCTTTTCACCCTTATGAAGATTATCCAGGACAATGGATTGCTGCCGGTTCAAGGTTTCCATATTTGAAATGTTGTTCTCGAGCTGTTTGACCAGCGTAAACATCTTTTCGGTCGACCGGAGGAAATCGTTGGCAATTTCAATATATTCTCGTCGTTCGTTATGTAGAGCCTTGATGAAATCCACTTTTGAGGGGATTGTGGGATCTGTATTTGCTGTTTTCTTTGACTATCAGACAACAGGCATGGGATTTTAGCAACCAACGTCTTAGAACTCACCTCCATTGATTAGCAGAATCTCTAGTAAACTCCATCCCATATTGGCAGTAAAAGACCTTTTATTTCAATGAACCATCACAAATTAGCCACCCTAATGATTTTCTACAGATTTTAGACGGTAAAATCAATGTAACTGAGAGGGGGCCTATCAAGAGAACGAATGACGTATGAGGGGCCCACAAGGGCGCCCACGAGGAGTAACGCCCACGAGGAGTAACGCCCACGAGGAGTAACGCCCACGAGGAGTAACGCCCACGAGGGGCCCACATGGTGTGATGCTCATGAGTTGTAACGACCACTAGAATGCCCCAAAAGATGGTATAAAGAGATCGCCTAGGAGCCCAACCGAGGGGTAACATCACCGCCTGACTGGCATACATCTTCGGCCCCACTTCGATTGTTCCGATATGGTCATCACCACACCACTACGTTCTAGCTTGGTCAGCTGTAGTCAGTAAGGCCGATAGGACTGAGGAGAGGCTTATAAAAAGAACTCTCGCTAGGGAGCAACGGGGAGGAAAACAAGGGAACGGAACGCCCTACAAGGGCAGGGAAGGAGTCATGTCACGTCACATAAGGTAGAAGAAGCGAGACAATTTCTATTGCGTAGGAGGTTCCCCACATGGGATACTTAACAAGGCGGACTGCGGCACGAATCACTGCGGAACCAATGCGCCTACGCCTTATAAACCCTGTCTCGTCCAATTTAGCTCGTGGGCCGGATCGTCCGCCAAGACGCTAAATATAGGCTAGGCTATTCATGGAAACCTTACAACTCTCTCTGCGCCACAGCACGGCGTGACCGACACCCAGGTGCCTATGGTGCATTAGTGTGGTATATAGCCCGGAGGGCCGATCAAATTGTAAGATCTGGAATTAATTTCCAACTAGTGTATTCGACGCAGCCTATAGGCTCTCAAGACAACTTAATTTGACCACAAAGCTAATGAAACTATTACAACAAAGAAATCTCCAGCAAATCAAAAACATTATCGCCTCAAAACTCTTTCTATCCCCGCTATCCGGATACTGCCGGATTGAACGGCTTACTTTGGGGCCCAGTCAGGAGTCCCTCGATAGATGTGCCAAGTTGTAACAGAAATGGCTGAAGGTTCTCGAGATAAGCCTCTAAGTCGGCGATCCTTCTGCCCGCAATTAGCATGGGATGGGGAATTTATCTATTTAGCAGACTAACTTTTGTTTCTCCGTAATACTAATATCGTCAGGATCTGAATATTTTCAATTTTGAGATAAGAGGGGGTACCATACCGGTCTTCCAACCCATTGACACGGCCTTTAAGCTCAGTGATTGATTCACTTAACATCTGAACGTCGTATTGCGGTGCTGGACTGGGCGATAGCTCGGGGAGTGCATCAATTGCTTCTACTTTCTCTTCGATTGGAGCAAGTGGGCCAAGTGGAAATGGGTCCAGATACTCGAATGGATCCAGGTACTCCTCCAAAATTTGGTCCCATGAAAATGATTCATCGCTGCCAAGGGCATACTGGAGATCGGGGAAATCCTCGCTATCTTCGCCCCATTTAAGAAATGCATCAAAATCTGCGCTTTCCATGCTGATAATTGTGTAGGATCAGAATGGCGCAGTCAGCTGAATTTATATTCTTCTTCCTGCGCATCCTACCTGATAACCGGGACATAATTGGCGCTCAGCATGCGGCGCAGCGCCCACGTATGATCGTAAATTTAGAAATTTTTGTTTTAAAAGGAATATCACGCCAGCGAGACGCCTCCCACCTGAGATTGTCCATTTCCTCCAAGCCGATCACGTCCATATTACCATAAAGCCGCCCCGATGGCCGCCGAACCGAACGCCCCAGGTCATAATAAACAATACTATGAAGAGGAGGAGAATCTTCTGATTGTGCTCAAGCAGCTAGAGGGACTCTCGTGGCCAGAAATTGCGCTCAGATTCAACGAAAGTGTCCCAGACGACCGACACAGAACTGCATCAGCCCTAGAGAATAAATGGCGACAGCTACGCAAGACCCACCAGTAAGACTATGCCACTCCAGCTTAGATTGTTGTTTCTAATTATGGCATAGCTTAGTCGACCTTTCTCATATGTTCTTAGAGCAGGAGTAGTATATCAGACTACGATCGGGGTATGAAAGGGAATTAGGAAATGATCTACACGGAATAGAATTTGGTATCACACACAGAATAATGTGCGCGCTTAGAATTTAACCAATGGTTTTTTTTCTGAGATTCGATAATACCATATTTAACCCCCCCTCCCACCGGGTATTCCATATAATTCGCATTCCACAAATCAATCTCTCCGATCCGAATAAATCCATTACGATGCAAAATCAAGCTGTATGCATATCCAATTGTGGTTAATTGATAACCCCCTACTAACCAGTCAAGGTAAACTCTGAAAATGTTGTCGTCCCTTTGAGCGTCGTCCGCTGGTTCTTCCAGCGCGAGCAAGAAGATGCTCACTCAATCACCAACCTTCGAAAGTATATTTTATCTCTCGAAAGCTCGCTGCATACTTCAGGGTGGAGAATGCAGCATATCGTCGTTGAAAAGAATGCCCTATCTGCGCATTATGACCAACTACACCGGGACTATTTGAAACTTTTCGAAACCTACGAGCACCTTGAGAAGCGAGTCAACTATACCGGACTAGGAATCACAGATCTCCCCACAAAAGAGCGGCTCACGTCCGAGGATATCATCACCGAGAGCGCATGATATTTTCTGCTAGGAATATTCTATTCTGCCTACATGCTCGAATTTATGTGGTTATTCTTGTTTTTCGTTCGATGGTTCTAGGGGATATTTATCTTATAATGCGACGTAAATTGAATGAAGTTTATCTAATAATGTCGCTATTCCTCAGGGTCGATGATTGAGGGTGTTCCATACTCTGGGGCATAAAGGGCTTCATGGAAGTTTGCGATGCAGCCATCTTTGCATGTGTGTGAATAACATCGGCCAATGACACCTTTAAATTCGTCTTGGCGTTGAGTGTTGATTCTGATGTGGCTTGTACATTATATTGTTGATAGGCACCATCATCACTATCCAAAGCATTAGACATCGAGGATTTGATTTGGAATTTGGTGACATGGCATTGAAACTGGCGCCTTGTGATAGCCCAGCTTTCTGGATAGTTTCTATTCTGGATTCTCTCCCAGACAAAGTCGCGCACATCCTCGTAGCGCGCAGTTGAGCGATAGAACTTAACATCTCTAACCGCTAGGTCTAGTTGAATACCTGCGCGATAAAGATTATGCACTTCAATACAGCCAGTGCCAGGAGGATGATTCAATTTTGTCTCATTCTGTCGGTCAATTGCAATATTCATCGATATCAACTGTTCCTTTGCCATTTCACGCTGATCATTGGAATCCCACAGAAGGGACATGACGAATCTAGTCGACTGGTTCCATAGGTCCTCGTAAGGGCCAGTATCGATGGCTGAGTAAACTCCCTCGTTGAGGTGCGAGATGAACACACCATAAGGCCCATCTTGAGGATTGCGTCGAGAGAAGCCTTCATCAGTGGTTACTTTATGGCGAAGTCCCACAGGGGGTGCCAAATATGCAGGGGCCAAGTCCATCGAGAACCTGTTTGACACAGATTAATTGATGTATTATGGATATGAATAACACAGAAATATCATTGGGTACAAATGACACTTTTTCCCTTTTACCCCCTGGATCCTTTGCACATTTGTACATAGGTACTTCAGTATATTCGAAAATGTAATTTGCCCCCAATGTACATTTCAAAGTTGAGAGTTATAAACTTGCTCCCTCGACGGAGACAGATAATAGCTATTCACCTACTTCCATCGTTAATAATGTCAAATCGCAATGCCAGCAGTGACGAGTCAGTTCCCAACCTTGGGAGTATAGAGGGTCAGAATATCCAGGCCACAGCAGGAGGCGGAAATAATAACCGTAACAACCGCCACCGACGCCGCCGCAACAACTCCAGTTATAGCCGCACTAGTGACCATACTCCTGCTGGTATTGAGCAAGTTGAGATCGATGCTGAACCAGGAGGAGAAAATGATAGCCGTAACAACGCCAATAACCGCCGCCACAACAACTCCAATAACTTCCACACCAGCGACGATACCCCTCCTGGTATTGAGCGTGTTGAGAGCGATGCGGAAGGGGAAGGCGAAAATATCCCAGTTTATGAAGGGGATTTCTCCAATGAGGATGACGAGGCGGAATTATTCCTTCAACCAATGTGGTCAACACCGGAGCTGCTTGATCATACCGCCGAAACATCTGGCTTACCGATGGAAGGAAGTGTCCTTGCTTGGCGCGGAAATGGCACCGGGAAATCAGTGATAGTCGGATATGCGTGTGGCAGGTTCGCAACTGCTCGATTAATCCCAGCCGCCCGGCGTCCCATTCCCTCTCGAGCACCGAATATTTCAGAAAAAAGTCTTGCTCGACGAAAGGACTATATACGGACTGAACGAGATATTAGAGGTTGGGGAATCGTCGCATGGCGAGTGGATAAGAAGTCAGTCGACCAGGACCCAATATCCTTATTAAAACCGATGAGCAGAGCCTGGTATCCAGAGACATATGTCTATATTCATTGGTTGGGTGGAGACGCGAGCTGGGAATCGCGACACGATCTTCGATTCGTTTGTGCTGGCAATGAACTGAAGACAGACATGTTAATCTATAATGTGGCAAAGGAGCAAGAGGCCAATTACCGCGAGGCGCTTACAGGAGTGAGGCCACACTACCCTCCGGCGAATACCCATATGACAAACGACCACTGGAGAAATGTGAATTCATACCGAGGTGCACACTGGTTTCAGCCACGTGCTGAGGAAAATAAGCGCATAACGAGAATCGAATATGAACCAGTTATCCCAAGAGGGGATAACTATCAAGAATTCGATAACGGTATAGGTATGAGCGATAGCGGTACCTTTCAAGAAGTCAGTGAAGAATATCAAGAAGGATATTATGAGGGCTTGAACGAGGGCTCTAATGAGGGGGAGGAGATAGACAACGTTGAGGGAGGAGAGGAAGTTCAGGACGATAGAGAGCAACAATATGGGGATATGCAGCAGCGTGAGCGTGATTTAAGCCCTATTGATGAGGAAGTTAGTGTTTCTGAGGGCGGGTCCTTCTTTACCCCTAACGGCAGCCCTAGCCGAGTTCGATGGCATAGTGGAACACAGCAGAGATATGGTATATTTACTCCAAGAGCAACCAGGTCGCCTAGCTCTGGTATACCCCAGGGAAATAGAGACCAGGCCCGGCGAATGCCGGAAACGCCAAACAACCGGCGTATACCGCACCTCAACCGGGGCAATCAACAACGGACACCACAGTCCCGCCAGGGTAGTCAGCAGCGGCAGACACCGCAGTCCAACCGCTCCAACCGCTCTCACCAGGGTAACCAACCCAACCAGGGCGGCCAGCAACAACAGACACCACAGTCCAACCAACCCGACCGCCAGGGTAGTCAGCAGCGGCAGACACCGCAGTCCAACCGCTCCAACCGCTCTCACCAGGGTAACCAACCCAACCAGGGCGGCCAGCAACAACAGACACCACAGTCCAACCAACCCGACCGCCAGGGTAGTCAGCAGCGGCAGACACCGCAGTCCAGTCGCTCCAACCGCTCTCACCAGGGCGGCCAGCAACAACAGACACCACAGTCCAACCAACTAGATCAGGGTAGTCAACAGCGGCAGACACCGCAATCCAGTCGCTCCAACCGCTCTCACCAGGGCGGCCAGCAACAACAGACACCACAGTCCAACCAACTAGATCAGGGTAGTCAACAGCGGCAGACACCGCAGTCCAGTCGCTCCAACCGCTCTCACCAGGGCGGCCAGCAACAACAGACACCACAGTCCAACCAACTAGATCAGGGTAGTCAACAGCGGCAGACACCGCAATCCAGTCGCTCCAACCGCTCTCACCAGGGCGGCCAGCAACAACAGACACCACAGTCCAACCAACTAGATCAGGGTAGTCAACAGCGGCAGACACCGCAATCCAGTCGCTCCAACCGCTCTCACCAGGGCGGCCAGCAACAACAGACACCACAGTCCAACCAACCCGACCGCCAGGGTAGTCAACAGCGGCAGACACCGCAATCCAGTCGCTCCAACCGCTCTCACCAGGGCGGCCAGCAACAACAGACACCACAGTCCAACCAACTAGATCAGGGTAGTCAACAGCGGCAGACACCGCAATCCAGTCGCTCCAACCGCTCTCACCAGGGCGGCCAGCAACAACAGACACCACAGTCCAACCAACCCGACCGCCAGGGTAGTCAGCAGCGGCGGACACCGCAATCCAGTCGCTCTAACCGCCCCAACCAACCAAATCATGACAATCAGCGGCAACGGACACCGCAATCAAGCCAGGGGATCCGCCCAAACCAACGGAACCAAATCGACCATCGCAGTACGGATTCAAACATAGCCATACCTGAGGGCAACCATAGTCCGACCCAAGTGCGACGCGGTCGAGGTCGGCCCCGCCGCGGAGACCGCACCAATATACCAAGCACTATACCGATACGACGTAGCACTCGACTTACTAGTATCCAAGCACCGCCTTAAGTCTGTACAAACATTCGTTATTATATTTATTGATACTACAAATTGTCATAAGTTCATGCGAGTTCAATTAAAATCTCTTGTATAATTTTAATTACATATACAGTACGTTAGAGTCTCAAGTGCTATATTGCTTGGGTTATTAAGAAATCAAAATTTCAAACCGGAGGCAGTCGAAGTCAGATAGAATAGGTAGACCTAATCCTCTGGGTCCATGTACATGTCAATATCATACCCACCATTATAGTGGATCAATGATGTTCTTCTTTAAATAAAGCGAGAAATTGATAGAATTTCCACGAATGGAGAAAATAAATATACAGTCTGTGTTAATGTAGAGATAGGTGGCAAAAAATGACATTAAGTTAGGATCGCATGGTTTCTATTGGATAGTGCTAGATGCTCATAATCTGCCAAGCCCTCTCGTAGTCCAATGTTACTCTTCCACTTGTTGTGCGCTCACTGAGCCTCGGCAGTACTGAGCACCAAAATTGCCGGCTTAGCCCAGTGCCAAGCACTACTTGCCTGAGGCACCAAGAGTATGTCGGAATAGTTACACCGGCATACCGGAGGATTTATTAATCCTAAATATGCAGTAATATTTCTTATATAATGGAGATAGTATAAATTGCCAGAATAGTGGATACTGAAATACAGAGAGTTGAATACCATTGATTGGACCCATACATTACACCATACGGAGTACTCCGACAGAGTATGCAAACCTGCAAACCTCAATATGGGTCTACTGCCACGTGACGTAGGTAAAAATGTACATAAGTAAAAATGTACAGAAGTGAAAATGTACAAAGGTAATATAGAGTTTTTAAAATTCTGGAGTCTATATGTGCTACATATAAGACTATCAAATGCCTAAGCTTGACAAACTATAAACCTTGGAAAGGACTTCATTTGAAACATTTTTTGAAATACTTGCATTTTGTGGATCATGATGCCTTCTTTGAGACCTGCGCTCAAACCTGGACCTACTCCTAGGCCTGTCATCAAGCCTACATTGCGAGCACCCCAATATACTGAGGAGTATGATATTGCAGAGCCACTTATTGCATCCATCCTTTGGGGTCGGTCCAGTGAAAGGCAACAGGCCTCTGTTCAGATTGATTCTGTAAATGATCAAATTCAGGCAAAGAATATCAGATATAAGATCCGTAAGGCAAATGGATGCATCGATACTGCCGCCTTCAAGACAGCTGCCGAGCAGCTGAGTCAAGCTTCAATAACCTTTGCGGGAAGCAAAGACACCACATTATTTTCGCAAGCCAAACGCGACCTCGAGGAATGCATCAGAATAGGCAGATTACCCAAGACGTGGAACATTGAATGGGATGTGTTTTTGGATTTTCATCGTGAACGCGTTGGTATGACTTTCTTCACGGCCAATCTGATCCTACAAGTTCTAACCCATATACAGGTCGTTCGAACACAGAAGGCAATCAGCTTGAAAAAATCCCTAACGCTCAAAGGAACCTTTATGCGGAAGAGGAAGATGGATACAATGATGGAGATGTGCAGGTGGATTACCACGAATATTCCAGTGTTGATTATGAGGAGGAAGAGGAGGAGGAAGAGGAGGAAGAGGTGGCTGTCCAGAATGGGCACTACGAAGATGAGAATCAATATAGTGACCAAGTGGATGAATACGATGATTATGACAATGGAGAGGACGAGGGGTATGACGGATATACCGACGAAGAAAACGAGGAGGGGTACGATGAAAGAGAAGGTGAGTATAGCGAAGATTATAGCGAAGGCGATGACGAGTATGAGCACTCCGAGAAGGATGAGCTCGATCAAGAGGGTCCAGACCATGATTCTACCGATGAAGCCCCAGAATTTGCCTACCACACAGAGCGTGAGCTAGAGAGTGTCGATATTGGTTTGATCAGACGCCGAGCACAAAACCATTATGGGCTTCTCTTGACCTCGGGGTTCATCCTAGGTTGGCGAAAGACTAAGCTGGCAGGTCTAGTAGCAGTGATGGGATATGAATGTCGCGGTAAGCGGACTGCCCGTGTGAAGCAGCACAAGGACCCAAATGATGGGCAGGAGTCTGTGATGAAGGACCGCTCTTTATCAATTCTCGGGATCGGCTTAATAGCTTGGGAAGTGGATTCAAAGTCTGTGTTCGAACCAACGAAGTCTCTGTACCCGACTCCTAACGGGACATATCCGACTACATTTATTGCAGTGCGTTGGGAGGGTGATATCTGGACATGGGAGTCTCGTAAGGATTTCTATTCTTTGATGGGGGACCTCAGCCAGTTCGAAGTCGACATCCTCTTATACTTCATGGCAATATCTCAGGAAGGAGACTATCTTAAGGCCATGACCGGGAAAAGACCGACATTCCCAGTTATCGCAAGCACCTGAAGAGTCAATTGGAGGGATCGGGAGAGTTGCAGAATTGGTAACAGTCATATTGCGGTTAGGATGATACAGTGCTTTGCAGCAATCAATATTTTACGTATGCTATTTCAGTTCTGGGCAATCTAATCGGGTTACATACATATGCACGAGTAATCACAGAAAGTAGTGTCCAATCGTGTACCAGCAGTAGCCCACTGGAACTTTGGCTCTCGGGTATATAATGAGTATTGTGCCCCAACTCTGGCTCAGTCAGACTTCTACTTTCCTCCTACCTGGTTGACTAAGTACCTATATACACGTCTCTTCTTTTCAAGGCACAATGACCAGCCCTTCAAGCACGATTCTTATTGATGATGACGAACTACCCCCGGGCTGGCGGCCAACAGATTCACAAGTCCAAAGGACCTCTCTATGTACATCTCTTGGGATCCTGATTGAACCAAACGATGCTGCCACTCGCAGCATCGATTCATCCCGCAAACGCAAAAGGGCGAAAGGAAAACAATCTGACACTTTGGTATAGCCTTCCCAAGACACTACGTTTTCCTGAGCTAATGATGGACCAGGATACCTGTTTCAAGAAGCTGCGTAAGGCAGTTGACGAAACAGTTGAAAGTCGCGATCAAGAAGTTGAAAAGCTGCAAAAGCAACTCCAGGAACTTCATTGCAAGCTTCTCCTACAAGAAGACCGGCATCAAGAGGAACTTTCCCGACGACGTATCTTGGATTGCAAAATTTGCTACGAGCAGCCGGATTGTTGGCATATTCTGCTATGCGGGCATATAATTTGTGAGCCATGCGCAAATCTACATGATCAAAATTCCTGCCCTTTTTGTAGAGCAAGCTTTTCGGGGTTTATCAAATGCTATCCATTTGCAGGATAGATGTGCATGTATTTTCTATTCAAGACCAAATTTGAGCTCGACGCATTTAGTGATTTAACTCGAAATCCTCTTATCAGCTTAGGAATGATTATAATTTGTGAACCCTATAAAGTCTATAATGTATAACCAGAGGATAAAGGTCGGGACCGTGTCAGTCGTGGACCCTTAGCTTATTTTCAACTTTCTCTTCTATATCAACATCGTCCAACGGTTCAAGCTTATCACTCTAAATCTTGTTAGTTCGAAATCCCCGGATTATTCTAGTTTTCTTACAATTTCATGAGGTGGCCAGATAGAGTGGATAATCCGCGTTTGTCCATGAGTATGGCGTACCACTACTAGATACCCGCGCACGAATCCCAATTTCCGGGCGATTTTGGAAAGAAGACCCATTTTGAGACAATCGAGATAATTTGGGATAATTGAACTTGAAGATTTAAATTTAAATATTATGACGGGGAAGTGGCTATATCACATATTTATATCGTAGATCCTTACGCTTATGCACCTTGTCCACATTGCGCTTTTGCACCTTATAACCATTATGCCAATTTCCTATGTCCGGTTAACACCGCCAGAGTTGAAAATTATCGGTGTATAATATTCATGATTATAGAATATTCCTAGGGCTCGAAAATTTTGGCCCATAGATTTTACAATCACTTGAATAATACTGCCTCTCAAAAATTTGCGCGCTGCAATTTTCCTGAAGGTCAAATATTCCAAACACGAAATTTTGAAAGGATCTTTTATTCGAGCTCATTTGAAATTTAAGCTCTTTAAAATTCAAGTCTTACTATTTTCTCATCGCTTTTATCTTCTTGTCTCGGAAATTTATCATGTCCCAAGAAGATGTGTTCGAGGAACGTCAGAGCTACTATAAAGGGAGAGCAAAGATATACATACGTCATTTCCAAATTAATGATTCGGGTCCTCGAACTATTCGAGATTCGCATGTGGACCGGCTGGACAGAGTCTTTCAGTCGGAGGGGCTTTCCCGCCTGAACCCTGAGAATTATGTGAAGGTCTTAATAAGCAATGATGTTCTTCAGCAAGCTCTGGCTGCCCAGGATGAAAATGAGGCCTTCCTAACCGGCCCATTGCACTTTTTAAACCTCCCAGATGAAGTGCGGCTGAAAATTTTGCACGGGAACCACCGAGTTCTAGCTGCAATCAGGAGGTCTGCACGATGGTGGGTGGCTGAATTTTATAGTGATGGTAAGACTTTCTATCTCACTTTATTATCTACAATCGCTCATATCACGAAGGTATGAGGTCAACAATACAACAAGGGATCAGAGATGAGCATCCAAATGGCCAGCCATATTGCGATGGTGACATTTACCGGAACGTACGGCACTACGAAACAATTGGAGATGTTGAGTCAGAGCTTAGATGGAGGGGCAGATTCAGTAAAGGAGTACATCATGAGCTTGCACGAATGGAGAAAGATTTTAAGAGAATCAAAAGGGCTTTTGATAAGTTGTTGCCCTTCTTGGGTTTATGGCAAGTCATCAAACTGTCTTATCTTGGCCGATGGCTATCAGTTAAGTGTCCTGAGGCAAGTCTGTCTATTCATACAACTTTGACACTACTAATTTTAGCATCTAGGAGATTGTTCGATATTTAGGACGCGTCTATGATCAGTGGTCATTCATCATGGAGGGCTATCCACCAGAGCTCCTAGACCCTGATACGGTGAATGAGCTTGAGACGCTTATACCTCACCTATCTCTACATGATAGGGCTATAATCCAAGATAGAATGCGGAGACGGAAGATCTTCAGGCGATTAGAGTCTGATGATGATCGCATCCTAGTGTTAGAAAGAATTACGAAGGTCAGTGGGAGGGTGTTATCCTTCTATACCTTCACCAGAGACTTTATTTACTTCGAGGCTTGTATGATCGCTCTCAAAAGCTTGCAGCCTGAAGGGTATAGGGGAACCATGTCCGAAGCGTTTTTGGAAAGTTATATGCGAGATCAAACTGGTTCATATAAGGTTCAAGTTGCCGAAGATGTATTTGAACGTCGTGACGAAGATGGGGATGGTATGGATATATGCTATCGACAGCTTTTCCTTGCCGTGATGCGTGACTTTCCCTCCCTTACCAGCCTCAGGCCCTACCAAGATGACAAGAAGGGAAAGCCCAAGACATCTGGGGTTCCGTCAGAAAGACTTATCAATCTAGCCCAGTTAGCTATCAAACTGGGTTTCAAGAATGATGAGATCATGACCTTACACACACATGCTGCGGCAAGCCGATATCAAATCGTCACTGAAGAGTTTCTTAACCAGTTACAGCCTTTTGATCGGTACCATATTGATACCGAGACTAACAGGAGTATCGCTCAGAACATGTCCGATCGAATCGGCAACGCTTCGGCTATTCGGATGCCTATAGAAGAAGCAGAACTCACCACAGACTTGGAAAAGCTACCCAAGAAATTTCGTTGTAGCCGACCGTCTTACAAAAGGTACCTAAGTGATCGACAGCTCTTATTTCTGGGAAATATCTATCAACAAGACGTGGTTCCGAGATCACATGCAACGTCCTTTGCAATACAGCGTGATGTATTTCACTCGTTCTTCGGCGAAATCAATCCACATTCCGAGGCAACGGAGGATGGCCTTTTTTCTAGCCCCGATTCCTCTGAAAATAGCTACCACGGCGATATGCCCGAGAGCTACGATACCCAGTCTTGGGAAAACGAAGGAAACCATACAAATACGGATGAGCTGCAAGATGCGCCTCGAGATGAGCCTCAAGATGAAACTGAACATCAAGAGCATGAGTCGTCTGGAAATTTTGGCTCCAGGTTGAGCGAAAGCCTCGAGAGCGATGATCCACTCAACCAGCCGCAAGCCCATCAATCAAGAGCCGATTCCTGGGAAACGCACTCCATATCAACCGAATCAAACTTTTGGGCTGTTGATGAGCAGTTGAAGTCACTTGACCCCTTGATGACGCCTTCAATCTTTCTCAATGGCTTACTTTCACAAACGGATGATATCCTGCTCTATTTCTGGCAAACCAGGCAGTACACGCAGCTGTCAAGTAGGCCCCAAGATGAACATTTATTTGACAGCAAGACGCGGCTCCTGGCAAACCAGCATCAGATGTTCATATCCATAAGTCGTTCTAAACCTCACCTGGTCCCTCCCAAATATCTCTACGATACGGCGATGCGTGAAAAGCTTATTTTAGTCGGACCAAAGCATGATCGAATGGGTTTGAGTATAGATCTCATGTCTCAAGCCCAGAACAGGATTTTTGGATTTCTTGATAGTGTTAACTTGCACGAACCAATTGCTTGACCTCCAGTTATTGGTTCACTATTCGTAATCATGTAGAACCAACCCTCGGACCTTCATAACAGGTACAACCAAGCATCCTTCAGCAGCTGCATATGATATGAAGACATGCTAGTAGGGAGTTAGTAACCGTAATGAGCGGAGCCTATTTTGACCACACCCACCTGCAAAAGCGCTTGTATTGTGGCTGTCGCAGTTGTGGAAATAAACGCACGTAGATTATCGCTACCGTGGGAGATACTGGCATAACAAGCCTGAAGGTCATGAGCAGAGAGCCCTGGCTCGAGCACCTTGCAAATCATAATACCAATAGACTTGATATCGAACTGTTCGGACCCTTGATGTCGTTCGAGCAGACAAGCTGCTATATTCGCTGTTTAGATTTAGTCTTGGTCATTATGTTCGGTAAGATTACTAACCAATCTTCACGCTACCCTGCGATGATATGAACACATTGTCGTAGGTAAGGGCTGTATGGCAAACACCGAGATCTCGGTGAATATACCAAAGCCCATGCAATAGCTACATAAATATCAGTAGGTAAGAGAAATCCTTGGTATGATTCTGTAGCTCACCTCCTTGCAAATGAAAGCAAGATCAGACTCCTTTAGTTGAATGCCAGACTGAAGTTGCTCCAATGAGATATCCATAAGCTCGTACGCTAGATACAGAATTCTAGACTGTTCGAATGCATCAAGGAGATTCACGATATTTGGGTGACTGATCATCTTCAAATGGCAAGTCTTGTCGATACCACTCGTCTTATACTCCTTAATTGCAACTACCGTTCCCGGGGAGTCGGTGGCGTAGGCTAGGCAGGTTTTTCCCGGCTTCGCTCCCTGTTTGAACCTTTGATATTTTATCCAGGGCGTGTGATCCTTGCAAAATAATGGCGCTTGGCGTTTGGGGCCTGGCTCATCAGCCTTGGCGGTTCCCTTAAGTGGGAGCTGGAGCCATTGCGCTGGCAAATGACGTTTTGGAAGGCGCTGCACTTCCCTATTTTGGGGCTCACTGATGTTTCTGGTATCAGGTTCACTGTCGCCTATCTCCGTACTTCTCGGAAACACAGTAATTCGATTGTCATTAATGTCAGTGTGGCTCTCTATCTCCCTGTTATCGTCATGATTGTTGTTTTGGGGAATAGTTCCGGATGCAATATCCGTACTTCTTGGGAACAGAGTCCCCCGATTATCGCTCATACTTAATCTTTTTTTTTTCTCTTTATGTCTATGTAGGGGAGTGAGAGCTTAAATATTCCCGAGCAGCAGCCAGAAGGGGGAGGTTACAAGTACGTTGTATTTTTAGCACTACTAGCGGAATCGTGGGCGATTCGCCCACGACTATAGCGCCACTAATTGAATCAATTGATTCATCCTTAGTCTCATTCTTTATTACCTATCTGATTACTACTCGATGCCCTAGCTTCTATCCTCGTATATCCCTTAGCTGTCGCTCAGAAAACCCCAAATACGGCAAAAATACACCCTAGCCCTATTATCAACGTTGTTCGCAGCGGGACTTGGACCGATTCAGTGCCATTTGAGGTGGTACTCGATGAAGTCGATCCAGGTAATGAAGTCAATCCAGGTGATGAAGTCGATCTAGGTGATGAAGAGGTTGGGGATATAGGAGTGGGTATGGAGGGTGTGACAGGGGTAGAAACAGGCGTAGAGGTGGGGAAACGGCTTCCGCGGATTGTTGGGTGGTGGGCGGCCTCGACGCTTCCTATTGGGCTATGCCTCAAAAGGTCAGTCGAAGATGGAGAAGCGCCCTGGGGCCTCATTGTTCGCGTCCGAGTAAGTCTATTCGTGCTCTTTGGATTTGCCAGAGAACTGTGCAAATGTCTAGCTGAAGACGTGTTTTCCAAGCCTATGACCGTCGTATATCGAGTCGCGGTGCCGGTCGTCGTTATGGTGATGCTCACCGGGTTGCTTATGTCATGACTGGCGGCACTCCCAGCTGCTAGAACACACGCTTGAAAGTAGACTAAAGTAATGAAGAACAGCATCATGTCTTGAAAATGGATTCATCATTTTGTAGAGACTTTTAAGGGGTTTTAAACGAAATGTGGATTTCAAAAAGTAGAAAATGTTCGAATGTTTCTTTTCTACTTTTAACCTTCGTAACATTTCAACTATACTGGCTGCGAATTCGATGGTTTCGAGTGAATTTTCCTATCAAGGACAGCATATCTTGAGGTGGGTAATATAAATAGCTTTATTATTAAGCGGCCGGACAGTCATAGGTGCGACCACCGCTGCCTAGGCGAACCGCCCACGATGGGCCCCACTTTGTGATGAGCCTCATCACCTATTTCTATTTCCGTGGCGGGCCATCCCCGGCAAGGATCGACAGGGGAATTCTCTACGGGATACACGATATATAGTTGCAGACTACCAAACTTAGCCCTTTCGACTACATGACATGTCAAACCCAGCTAATAGAAAACGTGCTGTGGAAAGGAGGAGGTGTCGGGAAGTGCTCGCAAACCACATTAGTAAGTATAGGCGAAGGCGGAAGGGGAGGACATCGCTAATCAAGAACAAAGATGATCGATTCGGGTTATGCGTGCGACCGTCAGAAGTCCGCCTTCATCCATCGGAAAATGATGGCTATGTTTGGCTTTTTAGCAATGCGACCAGCCATTTGTTCGATAGGCAGCTTAGCGAAATGTCGACTAACATGTACATTGAGATATCGAATGGGTTAGAATGTGGGGATATCCGAGCAGTTTGCAACGATGATCGTTCCCAAGTGCGGACAAGTCTCCACGACCTAGAAGCAGATACCCATAACCTTGAAAAACAACTACAAGACTCCATACACACCATTCAAAAATTGGAAACCGAGATCGAGAACTATAAGCATAGGGAGGGAACTTTGCTATCTCAAAACCGTCGCTTACGCCAGGCTTTTACTGTTTACCTCAGAAAGGCCCATGGCATTGGCCGGTGCCTTGGAGAAACGGAGCGGCAGATTCACGAGTTTTTAAATAGTATGAAGTTAAAAAAATGAAATTACTACCATCTTTCCACATCTATAGCACTGTGATGTCTCTCCCATTGGTATCATCTAACGAGATACCTAGAGCCTCGAGAAGATGACTCTCTGACTCCGAAAGTCTGTAGGATGCTCGTTGCAGACATTGTCGAAGAAGAAAACCAGCATGCTGCGCGTCATCCACCAGCTCTGAAAAACAGTTGTCCCCACTATGCTGGACGCTGGCTTTAAGGAGTGCCTTTTGAAGGAGGCGATATACCTCCCTTGTGTCCCCAAAAAGACCCAACAGGGCTTCCTTTGCCTCCTGATGCCAAGCTAATTCTTGACGAAGGCGTAAGAGGTCTTGCTGAATATCACCTAAGTGAGGTGCATTCACGTTTGTTGGCTTCACATTTGTTGGCGCTTCCAAATAAATTGGAAGACGCTCGGTGTTCAGCGTATGCACGCCACTCTGAAGGATATGATGCAGTTGGTTGAATGATTTGCGATCTTCCGGCTTGTTGATATCCATTACGTACAAGGGTATAGACTTGAATGTGATTCAATTTGATCAAGTGGTATTATACAGAATAAAATAATGAGGAATAAGTGTCCTTTATACAATAGCGCCAAGGCCCAGGAGGTGGTCTTTGGGGCGACTCGCCCACGGCAGCCCCACCTTAATCACGACGGAAGCTTGGCGGCGCTAGCATGGTAATCTGGCGTTGAGATGGCTGCGTAGCTGGAACCCGCCGGCTGGAAGGAGGTAAGGGCTCAAAATCATCGTACGTGTGAGTCTGGGGATGCTGTATGGCCTGCTATGAAAGTCAATTGATGGACTCAGGGATGAAGAGTATAAATCCTACCTGTTCTAAACCCGGAATATCATCATGCGTTTTGAATATCCAATGTTTATCGGATTCATCAACCAACACCACTATTGCTCTCATTCGACACAGAGCGCACAGCTGACGAATCTTTCTAAAGCATGTTTTTCGGCGGCGGCTTTCACCGGAGCGATCCGTAAGTTGCGGCATTGTGTAGAGTAGACTTGATAAAATCAAAAGTCTCCAGTGGCGATTTGTACATTATATACTTTGGGTGTCTTCTAAAAATAACTTAATCTTCGTCGTATCGCCCACGGGTGACGTACATACTTGGCTATTTTTGGTTGATGGTCCACCAATCTACACGCTCGCACATCTATAAGAACCCCAATACCAATTTCTGCAACTAGACAAGACATTGCTCACACCTTCAGATATTTAACTTACAGAATGTGGATCACTGATCCCTCCACTCTATATGCTATCATAATTGGGGGGTTATTGCTCTTGCTCTTCTTATGGACTAATACAAGTCGCGCCTTCAACTTTGAGCGAACTTCGCCAGCCGCTCCGACACAATGGGTAGCAGTGATCATCTTGAAGTATCTCATCTATCCGCCCATTGTGAGGAGGAAGTCGAGAGCCTGGCTACTCTTGCAGCTGATTTATTGGCCTGGCAATATAGTCAGCATGTTTATACAAACGCATAGCCTGACTGACATCAGAATTCGGTCAGGGTATATGGCCATTATAAACTTGTTCCCCCTTCTTATGAGCGATCGATTGAATTTTCTCGCCGACACCCTTGGACTTTCAATTCAAGCATTCACAACTATACATAGTACTCTAGGCATAATGTCCACTCTGCAAGGCGTTCTTCACATTTCCGTTGCAATACACCAAGCTGGGTGGCACCTAAAGCGGAATCTGCAAATTTATGGGCTGCTGGTAAGAATATTCAATTATTCTTTCTAACATACTGACGTTCACTATAAAGGCTTTTTCTGGCATTGCACTTGCCGTTATCACACATCTCCTTCGAAGATTTGCAATAGAGATACTTTCTAAAGTTCACAAAATTGCTGCCGTTCTCGTTGGCATAACTGTTCTGTGCCATCTGATACAGTCTAGGAACTTCCCACAATTAGGAGTTCTGATTTCCGGCGTCGTACTTTCTCTCCTCTTTATACTTCGATGGGTATTGCTTCTCATTCGGAATATAAAGAACGGGAAAGTCGCATCTCGTGCAGTCATCATTCGGATGAAACATGCTAATGCCATTCGAGTCGTGATCTCAATCAACCGACCATTTCAAGTTCAACCTGGAATGAGTGTTTACATTTGGATGCCTGGGGTCAGCTTGCGCTCTGCTCTCCAGACATATTCCTTTCCAATATCCTGGTGGGACAATGATACAAATGGTAATGCCACAAGCATCACGCTACTGGTGCGTAAGGAACGGGGCTTCGCGGAAAGACTAATGAGTCATCCGAGAAGCGAGTTCTTAACGTGGTTAGATGGGCCGTATGGTCGTTTAGAGGGACTCGCAGGTTATAGCCGCGTTCTTTTTATTGGCACTGGCATTGGAATTTCTCCTTTGCTATCCTATATTAGACTCGCAGTTGAGAGTAATATTAACAATCGCACACATTGCGATATATTCATTGTGTGGGAGGTTGATCAAAAGTGTAGGCTATCCCCCGACATTTGAAATTTCTTTTTAGATTCTGACGAAAGAAAAGCAAATCTCGACTGGATATATGACTGGATGGATGAGCTCCTTCGGAAGGACAATGGGGCTTATGTATGTCGAAACAATGATAGTTTGACATTGATCTGTGCTAACAACACACTAGAAGCTTCGTTTCGCGCTACATATACCATCCGCCCGACCTGCTCAGGACACTCACGAAATGTGGAATAGCAAGCACGGGAGAATTTTCAGGCTCTATTCCGCTGTGAATGCGAAGGATGCTATACCTAACGACTTTTTTAAGGATAAAACAAAGGGGCTGATTGCTGGTTAGTGGAAAGCCCCCCTTTTTTAGGTTTGAAATTGATGTTTGCCACTTCAGTCTGTGCAGAAGGAAGTATCGTCACAGAGCTTTTTGGGCTCGTAGCCCATGAAATGTCAGGATTAGTGAACATTGTCGATCTTCAATTCCCGTCAGCCAGCATTGAAGGAGGTTCTACTCAAGCTTCACCTCCTAGAAAGGTCAGGTGCACGGCGGTATAGATCCTCTAACGACTCACGGCTGGACGGGAGATTCGTACACGGAAGATGGTGGAAGCCGACCTACACGTGAAAATGGGAAACACAACGGTTAACTTGAAGCCCTGGTGGGAGATTGTTAGAGATGACGTGGAGGGGGAGCGCGAGCACTGCAAGAAAGGCACCGGGCCGTTCACCGACGTGTGTGGTCGTCGACGACGATCTATATTCCTCGTGTGCCAATTGTCATTGGAAGAGCATAGGACATCGGTGTAGCTTTAGTAAGTTATCCGAGATGCCACCTTGGTATAAGCGCTAGAGCTTTATCTTCCCCTTTCATCGTATGTGGCTGTTTGAGAGAGCATTATTCTATTTGTGCTCTCCGTCGTAATACTCTTCGTCTAAGACAACGAGATCTAGACCTTGACAAGTACTGCACTACCTCGTAGTATCAATATGATACTGCAGCTGCATAACCTGCTAAGAAATTACCTATTTTGGATGTATAAAATAGCTACTTGTTAAGATACTGTTATTTACATATACTTTATCTACCATTGACTCTGGCCCCTTGCCAAAGCGATATGCAGCCTACAACTAGATCTCCATACACGTACATCTAGAATTGACGATATTATGAAGATGAACTTAAAAGGCTCACCTCCTAAATCAACTGTTGAAAAAGTGGAAGCTGTGGGAGAGCAATTAAAGAGAGGACTGGAACTACCCCTGTCATTACAAGACGGATTGTATTGTTTGCAAACCAGCATTACCAACATGTTGATACCCTGGTAGGTCACGTGGTCTTTATGGAGAGCCCCACAGGTATGTTATGTTGATTGGCAGGTCGAATGATCATTGTAACCTAACGCAAGGATATCCGCCGCGCAAGGAGTTTTAGGGCGAAAGGGGGTGTCGTTGACCTAGTGGTTCTTTCAATTATAAAATTATAAATATATGAAGTTGGTGCGCTGTGGACATGTATGTCTATTGGAACATCCAGTCCGTCATTCCAACTCAACTCCAAATTCAAGGGAGCCATGAATTTGACAAACTTCACAACAGATGCACTTGAGGGCCTGTGTACTCAAGAGCAGTTAGACCTTCTGGATTCCATCGATACGCTCCGATCGCAAGGCATCAGCCACTACGTCTCGCTCCCACAAATAATCGTATGCGGAGACCAGTCTTCCGGAAAAAGCTCCGTTCTCGAGGCGATATCCGGCGTGTCCTTTCCAGTGAAAAGCAGTTTGTGCACTAGATTCCCAACCGAGTTGGTTCTTCGGAAGAACTCGCAAGTGGGAGTTCGTGTTTCCATTGTCCCTCACCAATCGCGCAGTGACGCTGAGCAGCATTCTCTCGGCAGCTTCTGCGAACAACTTGATGGGTTCGATGGCCTCGCAAACTTGATAGAAAATGCAAAGGCAGCAATGGGGATATCCACCCACGGAAAAGCATTTTCTAACGACCTTCTGCGGGTTGAAGTTTCAGGCCCTGACCGGCCACATCTCACAATTGTCGACCTTCCGGGTCTGATCCACTCAGAAACACGACAGCAATCGGCAGCCGATGTACAACTAGTTCAGGACGTGGTTCAATCATACATGAGGGAGCCACGAAGCGTTATCCTTGCTGTCGTCTCCGCCAAGAACGATTTTGCAAACCAGATTGTCCTCCGTTTAGCGCGGGACGCTGATCCATCGGGCAACCGGACATTAGGTGTCATTTCCAAGCCTGATATGCTAGTCCCGGGATCTGAAAGTGAGGCTTCCTTTGTGTCGCTTGCTAAGAATCAAGATGTAGAGTTCCGTCTTGGATGGCATGTGTTGATGAATATGGATTCTGAGAAAGGCCAGTGGAGCTTATCCGATCGGGATATTCAGGAAAGGAAATTCTTCTCCCAAGGAATATGGGAAGACCTACCTCGATCTCTCGTGGGTGTGGATTCACTGCGAACCCGCATGAGCAGCCTACTTCTTGGTCAGATTGCCGGTGAACTTCCAAGCCTGATCAACGAGATAAATTCCGGGATCAATTCCTGCAGGTCGCAGCTCCAGAAGCTTGGAGACCCTCGTGCAACAGTAGATGAGCAAAGATCGTATCTTTTGCATACCAGCCAAGCGTTTCAGTCTCTAGTCAAGGCAGCCGTGGATGGCACTTACAACGAGCCTTTCTTTGGAGATGCAAAGACTGATGAAGGGTACCGGAAGCGCATCCGAGCAGTCATTCAAAATCTGAATCAGAAATTCACAGATAAAATCTCCCACCGTGGCCATTTTCACCATGTCCTTGAAAGTGAAGAACCTAGGTCAATCTCCAAACGTCAGCAGCTTCTCAAAAGAGAAGAATACGTGCAGCACATCGGAATACTCCTCAAAAAGACAAGAGGCCGAGAGCTACCTGGCACTTTTAATCCTTTGATCGTTAAGGATCTATTCCAAGAACAATGCAGCCCATGGGAAGACATAACACGCGGCCATATTACTGCCGCGTGGACAGCAGCAAGAGAGTTTCTTCGGTATGCAGTTTCCCATGTGGCAGATGAAGTTACCTCAAAAGCCTTGTTTGAAAAGGTCATTTTGCCAGCTCTGGAAAATGTACGATATACATTGGAGAAGGGAAGCGAAGAGCTCCTTATGCCGCATCAACGAGGTCATCCTATTACCTACAACCACTACTTCACTGAAACACTCCAAAAAACTCGTGCTGATCGCCAAAAGGAAGCTTTCCGTAAAGCTCTTCAATCATACTTTGATGTTGATACTCTTTCAACCTCTGAGCCTGTTGGGAAAACTGTCAATCTTCAAGGGCTTCTCAACTCCCTTGTTCAGACAACTATACCGGACATGACACGTTTTGCATCCGAGGAAGCACTTGACTGTATGCTTGCCTACTACAAGGTACGAGTCACCGACCGTCTAATTCTTCATTTATCTGGTTAACATGTGTAATACCAATACTAGGTTGCACTCAAGCGTTTCGTTGATGACATTGCCACTGAGGTGATAGAAGTAAAGCTTCTGCGTGCAATTACTACACTTTTTACACCAATAACCGCATTCGAGATGCCTAAAGAATTGATCGGACAAATCGCAGGTGAATCTGAGGAGAGCCAAAGCCGACGGGAACAATTGAATAAAAAGTTGTGGATCCTCGGGAAGGGGTCGGATACTTGCAAGCGTTTCGTTGGCATCAGCGGCCTTGGTAAGAGACGCCAGCCCAAATCCATACTTATACTGACTGAGTCTGTAGAGTCGAAAAACGAATTGGAGGCTAGCTTACAAAGCAGTCGACCTACATTATCTTCTAGCTCTTGTAGCTCGGTTGATGCAATTGACTCTGAACCAGCCGATGGACGGTCCAGATCATGCAGCGTGGATATATAGAGCAACGTGCCAAAAATGAATATTTTTGGAGCATCACAAAGATCTGGAGTCGTTGGAAGCAGCCCTACCATATCCTGTGGATTCCTGTTGAGTCATTTTTGAATAAATATGCCCAAGTGTTCGTATGTATGATCCGATATGTATGAGAAATATGTAAGATGCTTTGATTTATTCTTCAAAGCAAAAAAAATCTGTAGTCTGGTCTATTGCCAAAATGGTGCTATGGCCCTATTTGGAACGGTTTTGTAGTTTTATATCGAGAATTCAATGTCTGTAGACAATGCCTTGGTCCAACAATACAGAAGTAAAGTTCAATTTTTGTGCGGCGAGGTTGCCTATATATATCGCTCCTTTGACACAATCCTTGATCCTCTTCCCCCCTCCCTAGAGGTGACTCTTTTGGCGGATCAAGAACGATCCACAGTAAGAGACAATATTGTTGATATATGTTCAATGAATCTTGAATCAACGCTACTACCCCAACTAACATGGTATTGAAGGATAACATTGCCCTTTGTTCAATTCATCCTGTCATATATTCAAAATGGACAGGAAAGAGAAAAGATTGGGGATAATCATCATAGCCCTTCTATGCAATCGCCCATCTCCTCCATATCACCACCAACCAAATCCACCAGACGGCTTAAGAAGAGCCGCCCTGATATTCTCTAGCAATGCTTGAAGTAACATGTTCCCTTTTGCCAGCTGATTCTTTGCCGGCGTTGTCCATGATAGTCTCTTCTCCCGGGCTGGGAAATTTGACTTGTGGTGGCTCAAAAGATTGTTTCCGTCTACTGGCAGAATCCCGCCCTGTCTGGTCAAGGATTTGGGCATCATCAGCTGGAATATTCAACTGATGTGCTGTCTGGTCACGATCTGCCTTCTTAGAATCCGACATGCTGGTATTGTTACAATTACCTGCACTAATATGCGGTGATGTATGAGAGTGGAACATATAAAAACGAGGACATCAACCTACATACCTTCAAGGGCAGAAACGCTATAAGACTGATAGAGCACCAAAGACCCACTTGGGAACTTATCAATATGGGTGGTAAAAATGAGTAATTGCGATGCTGATGTGCCTGTTTAGAAACAAATTCAATTTGAAAAATGGCAGCTTGTTTGGTTGAAGTAAAAGTAAGGGGACGGTTATCATCTTATATACTTGACTGCGTCATATGTACCCTGAGAGACTAGAATAAAAAGAAGCTAGCGAGTGAGTCAACACGTATAGCACCCAACGAATAACATCCTGGTATGTTCAACTCCCGCACATGTTTTGGGAAAGGAGGGTGTGTGGGCGCGTGATGGTTGGGCAGCAAAGCTCCTTAAAAACGTCATCACCTAAAGGAATTGTGAGAGATGAGAATGGTTGGGCGAGAGCTTTCTAAACATGACTTAGTTAGCGCTTCCTTTATCCCTAAAAGCCCAGGTCATCATATCACTATCCTACTAAATGTGGAACAGGTGGATGGGAAGCCTAGGCGCTTATTTGCATGATAAAAATAGACTGAGATGCCAACTAGTTTCGGTCACCCGCTAATGAACTCTGAAATATCATTGGGCATAAACTAATTGTCATGTGATGCCAAGCCGCACCCAAAATGGCCCAGGGCAATCAATAATAATTCTTTCTGTTTCACTGTATAGTTATCACTTTTAAACTATTCTATCCAGTATTGCGACACAATTATGAAAACACTAATGTGTGCCGATGATATGGCCTGGGAATTTGCCGAGAAAATATCCCACAACTGGCTGCTTCAATTCCTGAAACTTGACATCAAGAAACCGATCGCGATGTTCATCCTCCAGCGCCAAAGAGGTGATAGTCCCGAGTTTGCCATACTCGAAAAAGGTTCCTATAACATCTCTTTACGGATGAAGTACGAAAACTATGCTGTTGTCATACGGCTATGCCAGCCCGGTGCGGTATTTTTCCCTGAGGAAAAAGTCGCGAACGAAGTTGCCATGATGCGATTTCTCACAGACCAGACATCGATACCTGTTCCATTCATTCTTGATTCGGGCACGAAGAAGGAAAGCCCCCTTGAACTGAGCCCATTTATCATGATGGAATACATCGAACACAAAACAAATATGTACGACGCTCTCAATACCCCTGGATGCCCGAAAAAGGAACGTGGAATTCTGGATCCAAACATCGACGATAATACGCTTGAGTCTTTATATGGTCAGCTAGCGGGTGTTCTACTTCAGCTGTCAAAGATTTCTTTTCCTCGTATAGGATCTCTCACCCAGGTCGATGACTTCACCTGGGAAGTATCGCGCCGACCCTTATCAATGAACATGAATGAACTGGTACGACTGGGAAGCCTACCGCGATCTAAACTTCCCGACACCATATTCAGTACAACTTCTTGTTATTTTGAAGCCCTTGCGGACCTAAACATTGAACACCTGGTGCACCAGAGGAACGATGCTGTGGAGTCAGCAGATGACTGTCGACGAAAGTTTGTGGCGCGACAGCTTTTTCGTAAGCTCGCCAGAGAGAAGCGACTTTCTGATTTACCATTCGAACAAGGTCCTTTCAAAATCTGGTGTGACGATTTGCGACCGGGAAATGTACTACTCCATGAAAATATGCAAATTGCTGGCGTGGTAGATTGGGAGTTCACATATGCAGCACCAGTTGAGTTTTCCCACGCACCGCCTTGGTGGCTGCTCATTGAAAAGCCCGAGCTTTGGCCAAATGGCATGGACAACTGGGAAAATGTGTTTAATCATCGCTTGAAGACGTTTCTTAGGGCGATGAAAAGCCGCGAGGACACGGAGATTCAAAAAGGCCAAATAAAAGAAAACCAACGCCTATCTAGTTATATGCAGCGGAGCTGGGACAGCGGAAATTTCTGGATCGTATACGCAGCGTTGAATAGCTTTGCATTTGACGCAATCTACTGGAAGAAAATTGATCCCTTGTTTTTCGGGGCTGCTCAAAGTCCTGAGACAGCTTGGAAAGAGAGGCTCGGCCTACTAGGCGAGAAGGAAATAGAGGAGATGGAACAATTGGTTGTTCGGAAGCTGGAAGAGAAAGAAACCAGGATTCTGAAATGGGACCCGGATGAGTATACTGTTGAAGCAATAGCGCAAGCGGCTGAAGTGGTTAGAGCCCACTAGATCGAGACAAACGAAACGAAGTGCAACGACATCTGGTTCTGGTTGGCCAAATAAATGAACTACCACCTAATCGTTTAGCAAGTAGCGATGTTAAAACCTTATGTCTATTTCTTGCCGTTATCTCGAGAAACCCCAATTATCCCGGATCTAGACAAGTCCCTATCCTTGACTTGCAGGTATGCATCATGATCGATGATCGGTGGCTATTACTGCCTTTCACCGCTGGCAATGATGTTCAAGTAAGAGCCTGCTTCAGGCAAATACAAAGATCAGTTCCGAGTCTCGCTACAACGTACGTAGCTGCGCTAGATCTCCTCTACGGTTAAGCCCGCATGGCGGAAGTGCCCCTCTGCGCTTTCCCCCCTTGCACCAACCATATCAACACACCATTCAAGGAAGGTATCGAATCCTTGGTCTGGATTATCGTCGTATGACTGCCAATGCCGCCGAATGAAGGCCTTCAGCTCGGCAAAGAACTCCTCAATGGGATTGAGGTCCGGAGAATATGGAGGCAGGTATACTAGCTTCACCCCGGCTTCTGAACACATCTGCTCTATTCGGTCAGAGTGATGAAATGATGCGTTGTCCATGACTAGCACAGACTTAGGCTCAGGCCATTTACCACAATGCCGAAGCAGTTGCTCAATAAAATCCTCAAAGACGGACGTATCAGTCGAGCCTTGGAACACTCGAGAGAACACTATGCCATCTTGAGCATATGCAGGTAGTATCTGATATCGCTGATCTCGATGGAATTTGGACACTTGAACTGGTGTCACTCCCAGATTCATCCACATACACAAGGTGGTACGATCTAAAATCCGAGATAAAGTGGGAGTATTCATCGCGGAGGTCGTGATTACGCTCTTTAGCCTTGACCCGGGCGGTCTTTTTTGACCAGCGTTTTGATGCAAGAGCGCGACTGATGCTGGACTTCGTCGCTTGGATATCAAACTCATCCCACAGAAAAAGTGCCATCTCATCAAGGTATAGGCTAGGCTTTTCGAGTAGGTGGTCACAAAGGGCTTCCAGCATAACTGGACTGATGCTTCGTGGTCTACCACCTTTATTGGCCGGTGCTTTGATGCTACCAAATGTCCGAATATTGGAAGAGATTCGTAGGATGGTACGCTTAGTGCAGCCAGCAGCCTTTGCCATCTGCGACATAGATAGTTCCCCGCTACGGAGCATGTCGTGTATAAGCTCATGCTTCGAAGGGGCTAGGTCGTACATTATTCTAGGTCGTACATTATTATTATAACTATCGGTGCAGTTCCAAGACGACCAAAAGGAACTAGAGTAACTACACATACTGTCCCAGTCATCCACTCCTTCAGTGCAAGTGCTACTATAAACACTTCGAAGATTTCTTGAACGGTTCCTGGACGGCTATATCCTACTCGATGCACTAGATGAATGCCCCCGAGATAATGGCAGAGAGGATGTTTTAAGAGTGATATAGGTGATACGGGACTAGCGCTTACCTAGTGTTCATCTCTTAGTAATAAGCCGGGACCAGCTTGACATCCGACGATCATTAAAACCCTCTCATGACTATGATCTATTAATGAAGAATTCCGGAATTGACAAAGATATCTTTAATTTCGTCTCTTATCAGCTGGAAAATGATACCAAGCTCCAGAGGTGGAAAGTGCGACATAGCGAGATCCAAACCAAATTAACGCAGGGTGCGCAGGGAGTGTAAGCATTCCGTCATATTAGTCTTATTTTAATGTTCTAACACTAGTTATATATAGCTTCAGATACGTGGAATGTCAGCTTAACTCTTTTCGACGAGCGCGTAACCGAAACCAACTTAACAAATACCTACACAGCTTGCCTCGCGATCTAGATGAAACCTATGAACGCATGCTTTGTGACATTGATGAAACATATGTTGAGGATGTACGACGTATATTGAGTGTCCTTAGTTTCGCTATCCGACCCCTCACTGTTAGTGAGTTGATCGACGCTCATGCGGTCGAACTTGGTGAATCACCGTATCTCGATCGTGAGGGCCGATCCTATGGGCAAGATGATCTTGTTAATATCTGCCTTGGACTTGTAGAGGTAGTGGAAACCGACAATGATGATGGACAAATGATCTCGATCGCTCGCATCGCTCATTTCTCTGTCCAAGAGTATCTTCAATCAGATCGTATCAGAAATCAGAGAGCGGAAGGATTCGCTATTAATAGTGGATCTGCAAACACAGAACTGGCGCAAATCTGCCTTGCCTATCTTTTACACCCAACGCTTTCTGATGGCATCTTAGATAAGACGAAGATTCGAGATTTCCCACTTGCTCACTTCGCGGCTATGCATTGGTATCAGTACTATCAAATGTCCCAAGAAGGAAAGTTGAAAGCTGAAAAACTGCTACTGAGAGTTTTCCAAAACGAGGCAAATTCGTTCGTGACTTGGGCCAGGTTACATGAGATTGACCTTTCATGGAATAGAAACGTCAACTTTGAAAGACGCGTGGAGGATAAAACAACATTCCCAATATACTACGCATCCTTTTTGGGGCTAGAATCCATTTTAAGGAATATCCTAGCGACTTATGAGAAGACTTCTGGTCTATCAAACATAGTGAACGCCCAGGTTGGAGCCTATGGCAATGCACTTCAAGCTGCATCATATGGAGGCCACAAAGAGGTGGTCCAAATGCTACTAGATCAAGGTGCCGATGTGAACGCCCAGGGTGGAGCCTTTGGCAATGCACTTCAAGCTGCATCAACTGGAGGCGACAAAAAGGTGGTGCAAATGCTACTGGATCAAGGTGCCTAGGATAGATACAATGGCAAGCACCGCAATACGCAAATATTAGCACAGAGTCGTGTTAGATTTTCAGTTTTCGGAATCTCCTAACGTCAGATTTGCCCGCTAATTTTGCATCCAAGTACTGCATGGGCCATGTTTGGAGAATATTGTTCGAGAGACGATTGAATAGTGTACTCTGATTTCGGGAATTCCTGTAGCGCTACTATGTAATTGAATGAATTAGTTCATCCTTAGTCTCATTACATATTACCATAACTGAAAGGATACAAAGGCGAGGACAGTTCATCTCAATTTATTCACTTGACTGTACTGCTGGAAAAGTCGTCTACCCTCGTACGTCCTTTAGCTGTCACTCAGAAGAACTCAAATATGGAGAAAATACACCCTAGTCCTATTATCAACGCTATTCGCAGCCGGACTTGGGCCGATTCAGTGCCATTCGAAGTGGCACTGGATGAAATCGATCCAGGTGATGAGGGGGTTGGGGATATGGGAATGGGTATGGAGGGTGCTATGCTACGTCTAAATTAGTGGCAATCAATCAGCTCTAACACGTAAAATTTATATTGCTAAGGCAAAACAGCATTTAATCAGGTAGTGCGGAGCGTGAAGAAAAGTTGTTTGTATCAAAATTTAGTCTGCCCACTTTCGTTTCTTGGGCGATTGCCGCCTAGGGCGCCAACAATGCGTGTCAACGAGATGGTAGGTAAGCTCCTCCAGGCTTTTAAAGCTTGTAGAGCAGGCTGGATGCTTGCAGTCTAAATCAAGTTTAAGTTCTTTCAAGTGATCTTCAATATGGGAGTGCCATTTTGGTGGTGAGAGGACGAATTGCAACATTCTCTTTGACGGTTTTTCTCCCTTGGCACCTAAGCAAAATGGACATAGCCCTGGCTTTATAGGTGCGTTCCGAAAGGTCATAGGATCACATCGGAGCAAATCGCCGGGATTATCAAGATGCTCCTGGCAATGGTCCTCCCATTCTGATTTATTGGTAAACCATAGGTCGCATTCAAAGCACATTTCCGCAAATCCGTGCGTGGTTCTGTAATGCCCTGAGTAGCAACGGTAGAGATGTAACCATTTTCTGTGATCCTTGAATCTATTCAAGTTAGTAATAAGAAAATCATATCTTCCCATTTTTAGCACGACATACTCTTCAATTGACCTTCCACAGAGACAGGCCTGGCCTAGGGGGCTGAGGCTATCGCGATATGAAACCGTATCTGTCTCGCTGCAGAGGGACTCTAACGCCTGCATTGTTCTTCTTCCACCTAAACTCCGGAGGCTGAGATTACAAGGCAATGTGCTAGCCAAAAGGTCTCTGTGAGGCATTACCTTTCTCCTATAGTGGAACATGGTTTCAGTGTAAATACTTCCATGCTGTCTCCCTGATAGTGCCTGGACCTTTCGGAGCTCTTCATTATAAAGGCTCCGTTTCTCCCTATAGACGGCCTTTTGTTTGAGTTGGATTTTGTGTTTTTCTTCCGGCGTGGCGTCTGAGAGCAGCAAACTCAAATTTGCCATGCTTTGGTCAAGACCATAAACATCTTCTCGGGCAAGAAATTCATACTCAGCTTTCGCAGGAAGGAGCTGCGATAAATAGGAATTGCGGTAAAGACCCATTCCCCGACGATTCTGGATATGTTCTTGTCGGCTGGCAATTCCGAGGTAGTTTGCTGGCCCATCAACCTCACTAAGAGGATGCGCGTATGACTTTCCGTATGTGTTCCGGTTAGTTTGCCCAGCGAACTTCATTCTTGCAGACTCGGAATATGTCTTGTCTATTTTATCATTAGCTAGCCTATAAGCCTATAGTTTGATGAATACGTACCTGCTTGCTGTAAAGCCCATCTTCGACACGCCCGAACAGTAATATTCAGCGTGTAGCCACTTCTATGGCCTAGATTGACCAAGGCCTTACCGAAGGAATCCGCTCCCCTGGCATGGCCTTTGAAATTGTCCACATTATGCTCAAGATATTGGCGAAAAACCGGCAGATCTCTCATATCTTGCCGGACATGAATCACCTCAAGGATCTTATTCTCTGAAGGACCGACTTTCTCATGCATGTCGACAGCATCTAGGATCTCGCTCACTGAGCCGTAATCTCTGAAAGCTTTATCTGCGGTGGCCATTGGTAAAAAGAATGTCAAAATGTTTAGAAATATAGGCACTTCCTCAGCGTATACTTCGTAGAATGCGTGCTTAGGAATTTCCCATTTTGTCTTTCGCCAATATCCTTTGACAAATTCGCGCTCGTAGGTGAGGACAAGCATTGTTATACCATCCACACTCTCGATAGTCAGTTCGAAATGCTAATGTAGTCAGCTTCAAGCATTGGTTTCTCTTTCCTTCTCTAAACACACCTTATAGCAGGCAGCCATCACGCGGGCCTCCAATATAACATCCTCGCTGTCCTCCCCGATCTCCCGGGCTCCGTGTCTCCGAGCAGTTGATTCGTGAACCTCCCCTGTGCGTGCAGAGGTAAAGCAATACAGGAGCATTGCGGCACTCAGCTGAACTCTGGCACGATCGGCAGGGTTTCCACGATACTCATGGTGGTCTCGACACCATAATTGAGTCATCAAGATGGTCAAATCATTTGGGGATACACCACCATCTTTATTCATTTGCTTAGTTGAGAGAGGGATCTTGGTCCTTAGTTCTCTCACGATATACTATCTAGCATTAGCCCTGATTTATTTGTAAAGACGCTGGTACAGACCTCATTGATTGTAGTCCTAGTGGCTGGTGGGAATTCGAAGTTTCTTTCTCTCTTCATCCCCGTGGTAAATTGCCTGAAAAATCCCTGAATCGTCTCGACCGTAGGCCTTTCTTCGATCCGACCGTCCATTTCTTTTGCAACCCACTCAAAAAAAGCCCTGCATGTTCTGATGTCCGGCGGAATGACGGCTTGTGGATGTAATTTGACAAATCTAGTGATATAGGCATAATTCAGTGATTTGCTTCTCTACTCGTAGGGCTGACACTCACTTATCGAAAATAAGTAACGTGTTTCTGTAACCAGATTCTGTTCGTGGCAGAACTGCCCGCTGGATTTCATTGTTGCTATGCTCCCCGAAATCCACAATATTGGCCGTATATTTCAACGTTGGGTCATACTTGGTACGCATCTTGCACGTGACAAAGCGAGGTTGGAGTGAGAAAGCGAGGCTGGAGAGATGAAAGCGGAGAGAAAAAGAAGGGTACTTATAGCTTTCGGTCATGTTGTCGAAATGTACCTTTTGCTGTACGGGCTGAATATTCGAGTGAAGAATATTCAGGTGGGTGAATATCCGCCCTGAGTGCCCTGAATAGAGCGGCGAGCCGCCCATGCCCGAACCGTGGGCGCTAGGTGACCACGGTCATACAATAGCTGTTGTATGTTTTTTGTTTGTATTTATTGTTTTTATTGTTTTTCGCTCTCCCCTACCTACTTCAGCCCCTGCGGCCAATTCACCTGAATGCCCTGAATCACTATTCTTTACCTTACACGCGCTGGACCATTGACGTGTCTTTCCCTTCTCGTACTAATTTATTTCTCACAGGCGTGTTCCTTTGATCATAGCTATCTAGTATTACTAGTTCCAGTTTCTACCGGTGAGTCGAGCTCTATCTTATTTAGCTGTCTCTCCCATGTAAGAGAGAATTCCAACATATGCTTACCATAACCTTTCTTCATGATTGTAACCAAGCTGTATACCCTGAGAAGAAATCGTCAGGAAGATAGCCAATAATTGTCAAAATCGGAACCTATACGCTCATGGACCTTGCCGTATCTAGGCTTGAAAAAAAATGGGGGATATCTGAATGCGACCGGGGAATCAAGAGCGGATATATAACCTAGTAGGAGCCGGCCACTCATTGCGTTAACTTCAAGCTACATCCTCAATGGTGAAATTATGTATACTTTTGAACTCACAATCACTAGTCATTCATATAATAAAATTGAGGATAAACTTTATCATCATTTACTACATAGTAGACCTAGGGACACACTCCTCTCTCTTCCTATCGGTTCCATGATCGAGACTAGGGTGCTGTCGCAGTTTTCACTCACCTAAGACGAAGACGACAACTCAACACCAACGAGAGAACTTGAACCTAAGGTCGCCAACGGAAGCCAGGATGACGCCAGTCAAGGTCCTGAATCTGCAGCTGCGAAAGTCCTCTTAAAGCAGCTGCAATATCCACTTGATCACGTCGCTTGTTGTCCCAGACCATATAGACCCACATGCCAACGGCTAGAATGAGGGACACACTAGAAGTCGCCAAGTTGAGGCCATTCCCGATATGATAGTTAGGGGCATCGAAGGGTAGGAAGGACCAGGTGCTAATAAGTCCGCCGATATTGCCAAGCATGACCATTGCGCCAATCGCCGACGACCGCGCGGTATCCGACACGACGTTGGCAGAGACATGCGCTGCGCAGAAAGCCCCTAACGAGAACGACCCACTACTGATAAGGAAAGTCGCACCGTATCGTACCATGGGGTCTTCGGAAGCAAGGAACATGGCATAGCCTAGCCACTATAGTCAGCTCTTGCTCAGAGACTATAATAGAGGGAATATTTACCAATTATCATTAGCGGTGGGCCTATAACACAGAAGAACAGTCGGTTGTCGAAGCGCCAGCTGAGGAATGGGAACAATAACGTAAAGAATGCACCGACAATATACGGGGGAACCGTATGTAGTTGCTGGGATATCACCCCTTCATCGGGATAGATAGTTTTGATAATAGTGGGTGCAAACATTCCGAGACCTTGAATGGTGATATTATTCAACATATAGATGAAAGCCATGACAATCGTGGTTGGACTAAAGATGCCACGCATCATTTTAGTCGTATCGAATTTGTCCAGAAGCTCGGTTGTCGCCACACGCTCAGACTTAACACGGGCAACGGCTAGATCCTTCTCTTCTTGTGAGAGCCATAGCGCCGTCTCCGGCCTATCGGTTAGGGTGAAGAATGAAACAACACCAATACAGATAGTAATAATGCCTTCAATCGCGAAAATCATTCGCCAGCTCGAGAGAGAGCCGAAGCTATCTAGCTTCAGAATACCAGAAGCTAGAAGGCCACCAAATGCGCCGGCTAGTGGAGCCATAACTATGTATAGTGATAGACGGAAGGCAAGTTCACTCCGTCGATACCATCGCGAAAGATAATATGCGATTCCAGGCAACAATCCTGCCTCAAATAGACTAGCAAAGAGTCAGCGGTATTCGCAAGGTACTCATCTGAAAATCATCAGGCGATCATCTACTTACCCTAAAAGAAAGCGAACAGCAGACGCCTCATGAATATTGTTGACAAATGCTGTCGCGACGGAACAAATGCCAAACCCGACTTCAATGCCTGGCAGCCACCACCCCGGCCCGATCCATTTACACATGAGATTGCTCGGGATCTCAAAGACGATATATGAGATAAAGAAGATTGACAGCACGGTGTTGTAATCAAGCCCTTCGAGTCCGAGGTCATCTTCGAAGCCAGCCAGCTTAGCATTTCCTATTTCAACAATAATGATTAGTTAGAGTCATGAGAAAATAATGATAGGCAATATACGCACCTATGTTTGCCCGATCGATAAAACAAAACAGATACATTAATGCCACCGTGGGAATGATGTATAGGTCGATCTTTAGACGCAACCTCGACTCAGCAGCCTTATCGAATTCCACAATGGCCTGGCCATGATCATCTGTGGCAGCAATGCCTCTTCCGGCAGCGATATCCATCACATCTTCATAATTCACCACAGCCTTTTCATCCACTAAGGACGCGACCGGGGAGGCATTGGCCATAGCGAAAATGCCAGGCAAACACTATCTTATCGTGTGGAAGAAGTGATATGGAGAAGTCAGGTAGGATATTCGCCCTAGAATAAAAAAAGCTGGGGTCACCGCGGGGTAGTTATTTATACTAAAATGAGGGAAAATAAAAGTTCCCAGACTATCTAAATACGGTCAATTTGGAGTGAAGAAGTTTCAGTGCCCCCCACCCCCCGACGGATCTACCCCAGACTCTGTTAATTAGGGGAAATATTAGCGATAAGTATTGTACTATTAAGTTTACAAGGTGAATGAATACTGCATGTAACCAGTGATAAAGAAAGAAAAAATGATTTAATAATGTATGTGTATATCTGGAATGTGTACGGAGTAAAAGGCTCGAAGTCTACAATATAGAAGGAATAGACTTTTACATATTGGCTTGGCGCTGGAAGCTCCATCATATTCCGGCAGTTGCACTTGCCGACTTCTGGTAGCAGCATTGACTGCGTAAGATAATCCATGATTTTCAGCAAAGTACGTATATGCCAAGCCAGGAGATATAGCCTAAAGGTACGTTGTACCTCGGTTCCGGGAAGAAGTCAAGGTCCAGCATCCGAAGATGACACGTCTTGTGATTCGAATTTGATATTATCCAGGGGTCTACTCCGTACGGAGTACATAGTCCCTCATCCCGTCCTAGTCCCGCTCCGGTCGGCTGCGGGGGTGGGGGAGATCTGCCCCCTTGAAATTTACAATTCTTAGCAGCCGTTGATTATTTGAGTGCTTGGAATGGTGGTTTCAAGTAGTAGGGCATGGACCATCGCTGTAGAAGTGATAGGTAGGAATTTACTGAGGCTGAAGGCTCGTAGGATCCACGGCGCGTCCGTCTATACATGTATTTTGTTGATTTTGATTGGTTCCAAGGTTTCCTGGCAACACGGATCCTTGACCCGAGCCCTAAATACTCCGTACATAGTCGAGAAATTCCTTCTCGTGGTACTAACTTTGAGTTCTTCCATCTTTATACTAGTGGCAAATTTCATGACAAATCCCTAAATCGTCTCGACTGTATGCCTTTATTCAATTCGTCGCTGTATTGCTCTTATAACCCATTCGAGAAAGGTCCTACATATTCTAATGTCCGACAAGGTAATGGCCTGCAATATACAGGTGTAATTTGACAAATCTAGGGATATAGGCATAGCTTAGAGATTTACTTTTCTACTTCTAGGGCTTAGACTACTCGTCGAAAGTCAAACTAGACTGTAACCAGATTCCATTCGTAGTAGTACTTGCTGTATTTTGTTATTGCTCGCCGTACGTTGTAATTGTTGGAGACCAGATCGTCCCCGGACCGTCTTTGGACTGTCCTGGGGATTGTTTGTCAGACTGAACGTTTGTTTGCTAGTTTAGAAGGGTATAAAGACCCTGATGCTGATAGATTGAATAGCAGAGATTTCTTCCTGCTTCTCTCTCCCTTTGTAGCCTAACAGTAATTACTAAAGTTACTCCCCAAAAGCTAGTTAACTAGTTATAACATTAGCTAACTAGTTAACTACATAACGTTTGTTTATGGATGCTTAGTACGCATTTTGCTTGTGATAAAGCGAGATTGGGGTTATAAAACGAGGATAGGGAGATAAAGCGGAGGGAAAAAGCAGGTCACTTACTTTTTTCTCGATCGGAATATGTAAATGTACATCGTGCTATGCAAGCTGAATATCTAGCCAGAGTGCCATGAGAGCCGAATAGAGCGGCTAGCCGCCCGTGCCTGAACCGCGGGTAGTTGTATACGAACTCTTTATTCTTGGCAGATGTCTTCGTCCACCTCTTTTCCAATGAGGTGTAGTTTAACAAGAAAAAGTGGAAAGACGAGGATACCTGCCGTTTAGGTCACATTTCTTCTGCCATGCAGATAGCTTCACACGCCCCTATGCCTCCCGTTGATTCAAACAATAGTCCCCCCACCCGCAATGGGAGCAACTAGCGTACATTTAGTTTGACCAAACTCCCAAGGCCGATGTGGTTGAAGATATTGAGTCTATTTCGCACTCGGAGCCTCACTTTCGGCGCCTAGCGTCGCCCGGCTGACCCGGGCACCCTCATATTGTTTCCCTAGGGGAGTCTCGTACGTGCCATATGAGATACTAAGAGAATCGCATGGTTGTTATTGGCTATCTCTAAGTACGGTCAAGTATGCTAAAATTACATAATACACTTTCTAGCGAATAGTTACCCAGCACTTGCTTGGCAAGTGCCTGTTGGTATATGCAGCACCAGCATACCGGAATACCGGAGGATTTATTAATCCTCCAGTATGCAGTAATATTTCTTATGTAATCAGGATAGTATAAATTGTCAGAATAGTGGATACAGAAAGACAGAGACTTGAATACCATTGATTGGACCCTTATAATACGGAATACCACCTGTGTGGACAGTTATGAGCCCGGATCGCACTGAATGAACCTGCTGTAGTCGAAACACAGCACGATTGAACCCCTGAAGCTGCCGAAAAGAGCAATTGTGGAGCTATTCCCAGCTACCCCTGAATTGTATCTAGCAATGGAGACAGCATCGATTCTCTCCGCCACGAAGGGCGAAAAACTGAAGGATGAAACGCAATGGCGTACCTGGTTCACGAGAGTGAGGTCGTACGCGAGGCAGAAAGGTGTATGGGAGCTGTGTGACCCTGAAGCTGTGATGGCTGAGATCGCTGCTGTATCTACCGCGATAGAGAAGCCACCAATTCGGCCCGACCTCCTTACCGAACCGACAGTCCCCGAGTATCCCGAGGAGGGGGATGCAGAGGAAAAGAAAACCTGGAGAGATCGGATGGACCTTTTTAAAATCAAGTATGCCCGATGGCAAAGCGAGGCGAAAGGACTGGCCGATGTCAACGAGTATATCTTGATATACCTAGACCCGGTACACCATCTAGCTATTATACCGCTGGAGACGCCTTATGAGAGACTGGTCTATTTGAAATCCCGTTTCGCCCAGACGGTCACGTACCGAGAAGAGATTCGAATGAAATGGAGATATTTCTCTACCCAAAGACCAACGGGAGATATCGAGCAATGGATCCAGAAGTGGGACTCGATGAGAGAATTGACGATTAGTCTTGGAATCGATGATAGTAATCCGAATCGAGACTTTGTATACGCAGTAAAGGACGTACTGCCAATGTGGTGGCAAGCACAATACCAGGACATTGTCGCTGATGGGAAGCCGGTCGATACTCGAGTCCTTATCGAGTCCTTCCGTGCGATGAACAACGATATTGGTGTGAAGACAGTGTCGTCGACAAACGCCCCGAAAAGCGCATTCTCTACCTGGCAAGGTTATCAAGAAGCGAAGCCGGATACCCCGTACGAGAAACGGAGGTGTCCCTGCGGCGATAGGCACCCACAGCATTCTGTGCGTACGTGCTGGACTGTGAATGAAGCAATCCGCCCGGAAGGGAAGCCTATAGACCAGAGAAAGGTGGACCGCGCAAATGAGCAACTGTCAAAGGATCCAGGATGGAAGAAGTGGGTGGACAAGACGATAGCAGGAGCTAAACCGAAAGCCGACCGGCCCGAGCCGAAGGTTGAATCGGCCAATGTCCTAACCAGCTTTATTACGATGACGAAGCATGCCCTATCCGCTAGCGAGGTGTCGCTTCGAGATAGATGGATCCTCGATTCGGGATCGAGCGCGCACGTGTGCAATAACAAGGACCTATTCATTAACCTTCGGCCCGACGCGATAGAATTGAAGACGGGAGATGGATCTACCCGAGTACTCGGTCGAGGCACGGTCCGCTTGATAGGAAAGCACCCCCAGAGGGGACGAATGGAGATCACGTTAAGCGACGCACTCTATTCGCCGACGTTTCACACCAACCTGGTGTCGTACGCGCAATTGAAGAAGAAGGGTGGCACGTGGTGCCAGGAGACGAACTGTATCCGAGACCCTAATAAGAACCCGGTCGTTAGCGTACGATTATGGGACCAATTTGATCTATGGATTTTTGACCAGCCCGACGAAGCGCTCCCCCCACAGCAAGCATTCGCTGCTACCCCGCAAAGAGCAGCATCGACACCGAGGAAGTCAGTCAAGACGCAGGAATCGAAGGCTTCGGTGGAGCTCTGGCATAGAAGGTTCGCGCATATCGATCGGAAGACGGTAGCAAAGCTTGCTACAATGGTCGACGGTGTCAATATCCAGGAAGAGAAGCTGACAACGCCGACAGCGACGTCGGGATCGAGATCGGTACCGATAGGAGAAGAAGCACCACTGTGCGCGACGTGTTGTATCGGGAGGGCACCGAGACAGATCTCTCGACGGCCTATAGGACGCACGTTTGGACGATTCGGAAGGATTCATTTCGATCTGATACAGCTACCGCCAGCGTACAATAAGCATAGATGGATCTCTCACTTCTATATCGAGGGAGTTAGATTTCACTGGCTGATGACACACGAGATGAAACCAGAGTGTCAGTTAGCTATCAACCAGTTTGTTGAACTAGCTAAGAATCAGTGGAATTTGCCTATCAAGGCATTTCACTACGACAATGAGCTTTCAGCAGGCAAGAAGGCCGAATACAGTCTAACGAGCGACGGTATCCTAATCTATCATACCCCGCCAGCACACGCGGAAATGAACGGATACGCCGAGAGATCTGGTGGCATGATAATCGTCCGAATGCGGATGCTAGCGCTCGAAGGGAAGCTTCCGAAGGAATTATGGCCCTATTTCGCCGGTGCCGCCGTGTGGATGCTGAACCGTACCCCGACGTACATTGCTTCCGAGAATCGGTGGATCATACCGTGGGAGGAAGTGCGGAAGGAGTTCTTAAAGGGCGCGATTCCACCCCGAATCAATCTCGCGAAAGTGAGGTTATACGGAAGCTTAGCGTACTGTCGAATTGAACACCAGGTGAAGTCAGATAAGATGAATCCTCGCGCAGAAGTTGGATTCCTAGTTGGATACGTGGCGTCCAATATCTATCAGATCTGGTTTCCACACTCAGGAAAAGTGAGGCATATCAGGGATGCTATCATAGATGAATCTCGTAAATACACACCGGATTATGAGAAATTCCAGCCGATTCCTATGCCGCTAGCCAAGGAGCCAGAAGAGATCTCACTCGCTGAGATTACCGAACTGGTAAACCGTGAATTAGCGAGTCGGGAACCTGTCGGGATACTGGAAAGGACTCGCGAGGAAGATGACCAGGAAGATCGCGAGCAGCAAGCTCCCCCACCACCAGAAGCCCCGCGGGATGAAGACGAAAACGAAGATAACGAGACCTTTCGGCCCGAAGATAAAGAAAATGAGGCTATTCGCACCACCCTAAGTCAGGAGGTGAGAGATACTACCCCACCTCAGGGGGTGAGTACCCAGGCAAGCATGCCTACCCCGATAGGACCGCCGAGAATGGCGATAGGTGAAATCCAAGAGAGAAGCGAACCCCAGAAAGCAGTGCCAGGTGCTTTCCCGGCCGAGGACCTACCCCCGCTGCCGAATACGCCTCCGCACGAGCCCGAATCGGACGCTGACCCTGGTCAGGGGGTGGATATAGGTGATCAGGATGATCATCTAATAGAAGACCAGGCCCAGCAAGAAGAAGATCGGACCAATGAAAGTGAAGAGGACGATCTAGAAAGACAGCTACAATCTGAATTGCTAGCACCAAGCAGAGAAATCAACAGCAGTGTAGACGTCAGTAACATACTGACAGGAAGTCGTACGCGCAGAGCACGAAGAGATGACGATTACGCCTACGCGACTACGATCAAGATAGCTCCAGAAGGAGAAGAACCGCCCGCCTTCCTACACGCTTTCGCGGCAGGTTTATACGCCGAGAAACCAGACACCCGTCGTCACCGAGACGACCTTCCACCGCCCCCGAAACACTGGAAAGAGGTCCTGAATCACCCTTTTCAGCAAGGATTTCTCGCAGCAGCAGCGAAGGAAATAAGGTCGTTAGCCGAGAAAGAGACGTTTGAGGTTATCGAGAAACCAAGAGACCGAGGAGTACAGATACTGCCGTTAATGTGGGTCTTTACCTACAAATTTGATGCGGACGGATACCTGGTGAAGTTCAAAGCCCGCATTTGCGTACGTGGAGACCTCGAAACGATCACGTACCAGGAAAAGAGAGCTGCGACACTAGCAGCAAGGACCGCAAGGATGATCTTCGCTTTGGTCGCCGCATTTGATCTGAATCTGCGACAGCGGGACGCTGTTACCGCGTTCTTGAATAGCAAGCTGGAGCAAGAGACGTACTCGCATATGCCAGAAGGATTTCAGATCCCAGGGAAGTGCTGGAAGTTACGGCGAGCACTGTACGGACTACGGATCTCGCCGAGACTATGGCAGCAAGAAGCTTCGAAGGTGCTACGAAAGCTAGGACTAAAGCAAGCACCCGAGGATCCCTGTGTGTTTACTGGGGATGGAATTTTAGTCTTCTTTTACGTGGATGATATCTTAATTGCTAGTCATCCTGACGTCAAGAAGCAGGCTGACCAGCTGGAAAGAGATCTGGAATCGCACTGGGAACTGACAGATCATGGAGAAGCAGCATGGTTTTTGAATATCCGGATACTCCGAGATAGAAGACAAAAGAAATTATGGCTATGCCAAGATAGCTATGTGACAAGCATCGCGAATCGATTCAATCTGATAGACCGACCACCGGTCTATACACCACTGCCTATCGAAGAATTGACTCCCTACACGGGTGCCGCAACCCCACAGGAGATCCTATTATACCAGAAGAAAGTGGGATCCGCAGGGTATGCGACGACGATCACCCGACCCGACGCTGTAAAAGCGACCGCACGATTAGCTCAATTTTTGACAAATCCTGGACCGGAACACCAGAGAGCTGCTGATAGAGTCATTACGTATTTGTATACCACGCGAAATCTCGCGATCGAGTACAGTGCCGAGGTCGAAATGGACTCGATTCAGTTCGCTAGCGATGCTTCGTACGGAGACCACCAGGACAGGAAGAGCTCCGCAGGGTATATTTGCCAGGCGTACGGAGGCCCGGTCGACTGGAAAGCGACTAAACAGCCGACCGTAACGACGTCCACCACGGAAGCCGAGCTGCTCGGGCTATCTGAAGCCGGAAAGCAGGTTCAATGGTGGCGCCGACTACTCGAAAGCCTTGGTTTTATTCCATCCCACCACCTGACGATCGATTGCGACAACGAAAGGACGATTGGATTATTGACGAGCGAAGACACGGCGTTTGAAACGAAGCTTCGGCACGTGGATATTCATCGGCACTGGCTTCGGCAAGAAGTTCGGGAAGGAAGGATTCGCGTGCGATGGGTAGCGACAGCGAGCATGGTTGCCGACGGACTGACGAAGCTGCTATCTCGGCAGAAGCACGAGAATTTTCTCAGGATGCTGAGGATGGTAGATATCAGCTATATGCTGGTTTAGATGAGAAGAGACAGCGATCCCATACTGGGACCGCTGAGGGGGTGTGTTGGTATATGCAGCACCAGCATACCGGAATACCGGAGGATTTATTAATCCTCCAGTATGCAGTAATATTTCTTATGTAATCAGGATAGTATAAATTGTCAGAATAGTGGATACAGAAAGACAGAGACTTGAATACCATTGATTGGACCCTTATAATACGGAATACCACCTGTGTGGACAGTGCCTCTCTGCCTTAGGCATTAATTACGTAAGCCCTGCAAGCCGCAGGGGATCACACCTGGCTGTGCCTTCAGCGACGTGTCTAGCGTCCGTAGCGCTGTTATATTGTCGCCCAATAAAAGCCACTGCAGCTGCCCACTCTTACAGTAAGCTTATTTGCCAATTAAATCAGTCCTCACTGAACAGTGTCCGGCTAAACCGCCGGCCGCAACCCATATGATCACCTTTAGATCATCTCAGGACTGGTCTGGGCCTAGAGTTATTAGACTAGAAGAGATGTAACACGAAGAGCCAGTTCATATGACGTATAGTCTTCTGTATCGCCTATGCTCTTAAGCAGGCGCTATTGTGACTGATTCCCTCAAGAGGATTCTCCCATAAGCAGAGCCCTCTCTAAAGGAATCTCTTATTTTCTACCTTCCAAATGAAGACTGGTTGCTTGGAATCAAGAGCCAGATGTAGGATACCAGCCTGTACTGTGCTGGGGAGCCAAGTAGTCGCATCAATATGCATAAGATCTTATCGAGCAACGGAAGAAGACTTATTCTACAGCAACGAAACGCTCCGTAACTAGTGAGTTTTTCTCAATAGCATCATGAAAGCTCTCATCCGAGCTGCAAGCGCTCCCTGGATCCTGAAACTCATCGAAACCTGAGTTAGCTCGTGGTAAACACCGAGAGAGCAACCCAGGGCCAGCGAAGGTCAGAGAGGACGCCTTGCTCTGTTCTAGTACCTGGTCAACGACAGTTAGTAGTTCATCAAAAGCCAAAGGCAAGAACTAGGGTCTTACCCAAATATACAGAAGGTGGAAATTAGGGCATAAAATCAATAGATACCCAGATACATGGTGATTTTGGTTTATTTGATTTAATGGCGTTTTGGGGATGAAAATGCATTTAAATTCAATGGGTGAGGTGCGCACTTCGTCCGGGAAATAAGTTAAAAATTGTTCACAAAAATAAATCGGGGATCCCTCCCAAGGTTATCGTACTACGGTAGGTCAAGGCCAAATTTGACAATGGGGTTTCTGCCATGCAAAAACTTAGTTATCGCCGCTAATGGAACTATAGTTATAACTACAACGATTATAGAGCCCACTCTGTCAGCGCCTGCATGGGTTTTTATGGGGGCCCACAGCCTAACCCACTGTGGGCTGTGGGTTAGGTTGGGCTTTGAAGGTTGAGCCCATAGCCCACCGTGGGTTGGGTCGTGGGCCTACGGCCCGAGCCCATTTATGAGCTTTACGGAGGTCTACTCCTTAACCTCCTGAGGGGTATAGGTTTAGCTATTGTAGTATAGACTTCATGAATGTCTAGATCTTTAACTTACGGGCTCAGTTGGGAGGGTAAATGCGGTAGTCGCGCGACTTGGGTCATTCTCACCCTGATTCTCTGTAACAGATAAAGATCCTTACAATATGAGACGGAGTCACCTGACCGCATCGGTCGAGTATCGAGAACGAATCGCCAAGGAATCATCGCATGGCCCTCACGTGAAGCGTAGGCACACACATAGTCCAGGACTCCCTGAATACCTACAGGCCTTACACCTGAAAACTGTATACTCTTACATTCTCACCCTGTCTATAGTGCACTCACCCTTGTCACCTTTGAAGGAAACCTTGAGCACGAAATTCTAAATTAACCCCTTCCCCGTTCCCCTAGTTGATTATGGCGATTTATAATGCCTCATTCCTCATGAATGCAAGGAAATGGTTTCAGTACCATCGCGTGTCTGGCGACAAAAACTTGATCCAACTGTCGTCTGCAGCAGAGAGTGGTTCTAAGGATGTCGCCGCAGATGTATTATAGGTACGACTACGACCCCTGTCGTTCCTGCCTAACTATCCGAATGGTAAGTCCTCTCTATGATGTTTTCTGTGCAAAGATAGTCGAGGAGCTTTCACGGTAACTAAAACAGTTCTAACGAAGCGAAGACCCCTCCGCTAGTTTTGCGAATGAGGTCGAGCACCTTACTAATTCCCGAATTATGATACCTGGTGAGATAAAGGATGGAAAACAGAGTTATTCCAAACGGGAACCAGATGCATCCTTCAAGCACTGGCGGGCACGCTACCCAGGTGTTATTATTGAGGTGTGCTATTCGCAAAAAAGTCAACGCGTTTCGCACTTAGCAGACGAGTACATCCTAAATACCGATGGAATCGTGAACGCCGTGATTGCCCTCGATGTTGATTATAAAGGGTCTAAGAAAGCAACCATCACTGTATGGCGACCAGAAGATACGATCGTGGGTGATATAGAGGAGCTTCAGGCGACCGCTGTCGTCGAGGCTCGAGGCGCTGGTAATTGAGCGCCAGTCTTCTTGAAAATTATATGCTTACAGTTATATGAACTTTCATTACCAAAGCAAATAATCTTACTTTATCAAGCAGATACGACCAATTGATTTTTGCAGAGCTTCCATTGAGCGACGGGTCTGGCTGTAGCTACTGGCCAATCCTAGGTGTCCAGTTGAAACTGTTGCACGTGTATACACAGTATGTGACTTGCTACTGGGGCTAAGGCTTATTTTGTTAACGATTGTTGGAGCCAACGCTTCGGTCAATGTGCCGGAGGTGATGCTTGGACTGATAGCAATTTCTGAGCTGGTTGTGATGGACGAGTCGGACGTAGTGTATGGACAGCTCTCATGGTGCGATTGCTCAGATTGTAGTCTCTTCTCAAAAGTTTTTCTAATTTTATATTTATCCACTTGCGATTCGTCGGCAATAGAGAGGAGCATGTTGTTGCATTTGAGGCCTGAACCGTCTGCTCGTGAGTGTTGTCAAGTTATAATCAAGTAAAGAGCCACAGTAATTCAAAAGGTAAGCACGAGTAACGACTTATGATTAAAGACGAAGAACTAAACCAAGTACATGAATGAGTGTCCTTATATATCCTTCGTGTCCTACTTCTTGGGTGACTCTTGGATATACTTCTGAAAGTAAATTCTGGAGTTACGCTTATCCTGAGACTAGTCTTATCCTAGGACAGTCCTTGTCCTGCGATACGCTTGGTCCTCCTTGGTCACGTATCCCTCCCTTCGTTGCCTGGAAAGATGAACATGAAGGGGAAAAGAAGGGTACTTGTAGCTTTTATGGCCATGATGGGAAATGTACCTTTTGCTGTACGGGCTGAATATTTGAGTGAGGAATATTCAGGTGGGTGAATATCTGCCCTGAATGCCCTGAATAGAGCGGCGAGCCGCCCACGCCCGAACCGTGAGTGCTAGGTGACCACCACCTTAGACTCAATGTTGTATGTTTTTAATTTTTTTTTCATCTTTTTTTTTTTTTTCATAAAGCGTCGCAATAACCAGTTAGTTAACTTAGAGTCATTTGATAATGTGAGACGCATGTCACCTCCATTCATCGCCCAACCCCACCATCTGTTGATTGTTATGCTTTCCAGCTTAGAAACATCATCTAACTAGACAATATCTACACATACTCCCTCACATAGGTATTCACATAGCCTAGGTAGTCAATATTCTCCGAGTCCCAACTCCCCGTCCGGAGTTTTATTAGAAGAGAAAGAGCTGTTTGCTAAATAGCTATCCCGAAATGGAAGGAAAATCTTCAACCTTAAAATCAAGGCTACAAGGAAAATGCCACATAGTTACACGTGGTCTGCATGCCGCCAAATAGGGCGGCCTATGCGGAGCTGGAATTGACTGACCATCAGTCTACGCTGGCTACCGCGGCAAATTATTATTCTCTCACTCCCACCCCGGGTTTATGGATTCACTGCTATTGGATCGAACGGGACGCAATGCCGCGGTCTCGAAACCTAGAAAAACAATATCCAATGGAAACTAGGCAATGATGCATAGGTGCATGTAAAGAGGACGGACAAGAAAAATGAGGTTGATGACTTCACAGCCCATTACTCCGTTGACCCTTGGAATAGATTGAGGCTAAGATGGAGCCAAACCAGTTCGGGAAATAGATCGACATTTTAGTGGTAATCCCGGTGGGGCCCATCCACGCCAATCTAATCTTGATTGATGGGGGATATCTGGAGAACGAGTTACAACATACATGCTTAGACCAGATCTGATGATTGGCCAAGCAAAATCCCCCTTGGCATGGGAGATGACTGGCGGGGAAGTGGATTCCAGAGAGATTCGTGAGACATACAATTCACTCAATTGAGATTCTATAGTGTTTGTGTACGACTCCAGTCAGTGCCCCAAGTCGACCAAGATGCCCACTACTTCAATCTAGTTGAACATTGAATAAAACAGATCTGTTTTCATTGCCTCGGTAGCAAAACAGCAGCCTGGAGGGGTACATACTTAGCGCAGGGGCATGCATCATGCCCAGGCCCAGGCTCAGCTCACCTGAAACTATGTTCCACCGACATCATCGATCGACGAAACGTCACTCTTTTGGGGGTTACTCGTCAATAACCCCGCATCACGCCATTAATTCCGGACTATCCTCCATGTCCAAGCCATGTCCGCACGGACATATAGCTCTAACTTACTATAAGAAGGGCGTCGGGCACAGGGTTGGAAACGGACTACTACTCACTCGATTCTAATCTCTCAGACCAGAAATCACCAAAAACCCATCACAAGAAAACGCAATATTCCAACCTCCTAAACCATTTAGAAAAATCTCTTGTTCGGCAATCAACCTCATTTCCCCACGATGTTGGCCCCAACTCCACACCAGGCCAAGGCCTCAAGCTCGGCTAGCGAACTATACCTCAGTCAAGCCCGCGCCAGCGGCAGCACCGAAGATTGCATGGCCCTATACGAGAAATGGGCAGCCTCATATGACGAGGAGGTTGGAGACAGTGCCCAGGACTACGTTGCTCCCGTGCTTGTCGCTCAAGCCGCCATCAAATACGGACTCTCAAACGGCGCCTCAAACAGCGTGATATTGGATGCCGGTTGCGGGACTGGACTGGTGGGAGTGGCTCTTGCAATGGCTAATGCGAAAGCGATCGATGGCATTGATCTATCTCCCGCCATGTTGTCTATCGCAAGAAAGACCGGCATCTATCGAGATCTCACAGTTGCCGACATGAACCGGCCCATTGGAAAGACGGATGGAACGTACGATCTCGTGTCCTGTGTGGGAACATTCACTCTTGGCCATGTTGGACCAGATCCTGCTCTGCGAGAGCTTGTGCGGGTCACTAAGACTAAAGGCGTTGTTGTTTCAACAATTCTGGAAGAGATCTGGGTGCCCGCAGGGTTCAAAGCCGAGGTCGAGAAGTTGGTGGCAGAGGGCCTGGTGAAGGTCGTCACTGAGGAACTTATAGACTATGTAAAGGGACACGGCGACAAGGCAGTTCTGCTCATTCTAGAAAAGATTGATCGATCCTGAACGAGACCCATGCCAATCATGACCTAAAGCCCGAGCGAAGCAAAGCCCGAGCGACTCACAGCCCTTGCAACACAAATTGATTGGTCTTCAACTCCTCCAATGCGACACACAAAGATGGGATTTCAACACCCCAGCCCCAATGCAACACTGCGATAGGCTCCAGATGTACTCGACTTTAGCTACATGAAAGCATATCGTTCCTAGAGCTAAATTTAAATTAATAAATGCCATCAGACTAAATGAGATATTACTGTGATATTTGGGGGAATCCTAGTCGGAATACGTTCACACTCCACTTTATGCATCCGCTGTCCTTTATGCCTCCGACTTTATAAACCCGCTGTTAAAGCAGCAGGTATGTGGTTCATTTTGAGCTTTCCTCGATAATGTACAACATACAGAACATGCACGGCTAACAATGGAAGAGGGGTAAGCATTGGTAAGGCCAAGACGGAGCAGAGACACCCGAGGCATATGATTTGCGCTCAGCACTACAGGGATCATGTCAAGGATGTACGTACTCGCGAAATCTGGGGATCCTTGGCATGTTTCATATCAAATTTACGTTATAATGTACGTGTTCTCTTGAGACCTGAAGCAACTTTAGATAGAAGAATCCCGCCAAAATATGGATTGTGACCTAGAGCCGAAATACAATTCTCATGGTTTATTTTGTATATAAACCTGAAAAATTGAAAAAAGCAACCAACGCCATGCTGTGCAATGAGGGCCAAGAACCTGCCGTCCGAAATTCAAATATATGGTATCATGCAATGTTCATAAGAGTTTTGAGAGCGCGAAGAGAGAGGGGTTTGATGAGGTAGTTATCGATACCAGCCGTAGTGGCCTGGTTCTGGAAGCCGATGGAGGAAACTCCAGTGACAGCCATGATGCAAGAGGGTTTGAGACGATGTTCACGTTCAAATTCGCGAATTTTGCTCGTTGAGACGAGACCGTCCATCACCGGCATTGAGATGTCCATCATAATGAAGTCGTAGTGAACGTTGGAGGATTTGTACTTCTCCAGTGCAACGAGGCCGTTGTGGGCTGTGTCGTAGCTGCAGTTTATTTTGCGCATGAAGGTGGCCATAATCTGTGATTTGGATTAGCAGTGTTTCCAAAACTAGGAAGCGGTGCGGGACATACCTTGACATTAATTTCATTATCATCCACAATGAGCACATGGACCAGTGCCTGCTTGCTAGATGGTCGGGGTGTGGAGGCGTTTGAGCCTCCCGATGAGCCCGTTGCTCGATGTGAATACTCAGATATCCCTCTTTCATAGATACCAGGGCTCGAGTCTGAACTAATTTCTGTTTTTCTCTGCGGAGGCATGAGCGAGAAAGCAGGATCGGTAGGGTCCGGCGCAGGGGACGTGAGTGGTATTTTAATTTCGCGCCACTTCATAATCCTCTCAACGGCGTTGTAAATCTTCTGTGGTCCGAATCTGCAAGAGGGATTAGTTTTCATACCCCCCAAAAAAAAGATAAACTGGAACGTACGGTTGGGCAACGCGGATGACGTTGACAGAGAGGCTGTCCAATATGATTGGGACATTGCCGCTCAGCACAATAAAGAAGTCAACGCCATTCTGAGCCGCAAGTTCGGAAACACGTTGATCATTTTCATCCATAACTCGTCTGAGAAGCTCTTGCTCGATGACAATGACCTGGCCACGAGCCTCCTCGATGGAGTTAGCCAGAGAGATATTCCAATTCATCTTCGTCATGAAGATGTTTGCCAGTGCACTCTGTATGGAAAGATTTCGTTTGCCTTCGACAGTAAGGATCCCAGTGGGAGGCTCTGTGAGGTCAGGGTAACCATTGAAGCCTACCAGGCATGCATGCATCGGGGTGGTTCCTGGCTGAGTGGTTGTTGGAGCCGGGCTATCCTCCGGACCAAGACTAACCGGTAGATATTGAACGGGGATGTAGACATCGGCCTGAGTCCCAACGCCCAACTCACTCCTTACATTCACATGCCCCCCGAGCGACATGACCAATTGCTGGACCGTGCTCAGGCCCAGCCCGACGCCCTCAGAGAGCGGGTCTTCTTGAGAAAATGGGGTAAATAGCTTGTGTTTGATGAAATCGGGTGCGATTCCGCGGCCGGTATCAGTGACAGAAAGGCGAACAAGGGGTGACTTGGAGTCCGATCGGTCCCTTGCCTTTGACAACGCTATTTCAATGAAGCCGGCCGTAGTCCACTTCAACGCATTGCCGAGAAGGTTCATCACGATTCTTCTCCAGGCGCCTGCAAGAGACCGAATCATCCAAGTGTCTGTTTGGTCGACTCGTATGACGACGGAAATTTGGTTTTGTGCGCTGGAATCCTTGGTAATTGAATCGGTTGCCTCCATGTTGGATGACATCCGTTTAGCGAGCTTGCTCACCTGCTCGGGTGCTCGTTGGCCGGTGTATAATATGTCTGCAACCTCTTCCACCAAATGGCTAATGTTGAAGTCTGAAACAAGATTGGCCGTGTCATTTTCTGAGGTAATTTCTTTAAGGGTGTTCGTATGTCTCAAGTTGTTGAACTTGCAGAATTCCAACCTAAAACATATTAGAACAATGTTCATATCCAGGAAGCTCTACTCAGGTAGACTCACATGTGATTCGTTGTATCCAGCAAGGTCAGTCCGGATTTTTCAATCATCGTCACCATCTCTTCTTGTGATCGGCTAAGAGTGGTGGCATGTAATAACTCAGCACTCGCCAGTATTCCGTGCAGTGGTGAGCGAAGCTCGTGGCTGACGGAGGATATGAAATCGAACTTTGATCTCTCGGTACTTGCCCAATGAATCCGGGAAATTTCAGAAATCAAAGAATCACCGAAAATCTTGAAATAGTGTAACTCCTCTAGACCGAGCGCTCGGTAACTGCTTGTCGTCCATACTAGCACTCCAGAAAGCCAACGAGACTTGTTCCAATCCCACAAAGGGAGAAACAAGGCAGATTTAGCACCGGGAAGACACCGTGCAAGATGTTTTGCACAAGTCCGGGTGTTGTGATCAGGCCGAGAATCAGAGGTGCTAGTATTATCATTCGAGAGATAATCACCCTCGTCAACGACCTCATTTAGACTCATTATTTGGCCTTGGGGGAAAGTCTTGAGCATTTGATGAAGCAATCCCTGTGGTATACTAGGTTGAATGTTCGGACCAGCACTGCCTTTAGATGGCAATTTTAGCGCACAGCTCAAAGCCTCGCATGGAAGGTCGAATTCCTGCGACGCAACCCGGGATTGTCCAAGGGGACTAGGTAGTGGCACAGCAGAGAAACTAGCTTCTGCAGGTTTCGGTTCCCAAGTTTCTGGTTCTTCGGGTACACTAACGAAAAAATGTTATTAAATATCACTCGATAGGAAGACCGACGTACTCACAAGGCAGAATTAGTTGGACAGGCATCGAGAAATGCAACCCCGTCCAGATCCATAGAGTCCCGGAGCAACGCACTTGCGCGCGAATAGATGGATGAAATGCGTTCGTGTGTGGGCTTGCTCTCGGTCAAGGATAATTGCGAGAAGCCTTGGTCGATACCTTGAGGTGCACCGGTCGGTCCTAACTTCATTGCTTCGCCCATAGACTTTTCTTCGCCGGGGCTCAGCACCATTGGTCGATCTGAGAAACCCGAGTACAGAGATGAAGGCTCAGTCGTGTGATCCTGCAAGAAGAACATAGATTCTTCCCCCGCGACAGTCGAGGAAGACGATTGTCTGGATTTGGGAGAAACACATTGAACAGCGGGGCACAATGGCACATCAATAACCGGGGTGATATCGGAGTTGTCGTCAGCGTCCGCAGAGGTGGCGGCAGTTTCATGTGGTACGAGATTCGCTGCATTGACACTAGACTGGAGACGGCCATGATTAGAGGACTCTTTTGGATCAAAGTCGGCATGGTTTTTAACAAAATTTGTCAAACCCTTGACCAATTTCTCGGTCCTGATGTGAGCCAGGCTCATCCGCACGTTCTCCAAATGCAACCCGATGGCATCCGCCACTTCCTGGAGGTCATTGACCTGATCGTCTCCGAATTCCGTCCATGGTTTATCGTCGACGATGCAGTAAGAGCCCAGAACGTATCCAGATGCGCTGAATAGAGGCACCTCTGCGTAGAAGCGCATGTGCGGCCACTCTCGAACATAAGGTCGATCCTTGAAAGAATCCTCCAGGGTGAAATCTCGAATGATATAGCGGGTGTGATTGGCGGTTACATTAGCGGTATTGATATCGTTCGTCGCGCGACCTGTGAACAATTTGACGGTGTGGGGGCATACGCCCCAGACTAGATCCAGCGACCGTGCTCCGAGATAGATACCATCTCCTGGTTTGTGGCGGTCCTTATCCCGTAGCGACACTGAACCCGTCGTTTCGGCAATGATATGTTGGGTTTCGCCGTCAATTATGGACACAAAGCAGCGATTGACATTGAAGCGGAGGACGCCGAGCTGGGCGAGTGCGTTGAGGGTGATGTCCTTTGCTAGCTCGCAACCTGTGGGCTGTTCATCTCCTGTCGGTGCTGCGGGCGTCTCTTCATTCTCAGAACTCGTCGCATCAAGTGCCGGGAATGCTCGAGTTACCGTACAGTAATATCTATTATGGCAATAATCAGAGGTGATCAGTGGGACAGGGATGATGGCCGAACGCCACAAACCTCGACAAATCGCGGATCCGCTCGCGCTCCGGATCTTCTTCTGGGGTTGGATGAAAGGCGCTTACGCCTGCAGAATTCATAATAGTAACTGGGTCATAACTGAGTAGTCACTAAGCAGCAACTATTGAAAAGAAGAGTTCCTAAATTCAAGATTCAAATTCCCCATGGGCGGGTCTCGCACGTGAAGTGCCAGAACCTCTAAAACCTGCTGTACATGCCCCCCACTATTTTGGTATCGACAATGTTTATTGGTAGCCCAGAAAATTATTGTGGTCACATATGCCGAGGAAAAGATATCGTGGATCTAGACGTTCCTGATGATTGGTTGGAGTAGGGAGTCGACAATCACATGATATCACATGATATCAACGGTTTATTGCTTTCTTGGGAATGGTTTTCGCCTCGACCATATTATAAGTCCGGTACATCGTTTCATGACTAGTCGCTTAATATATTATCGTATGATTGGATCCCTTACGACTTCTGGGTGTGAAGATTTTACCCGCAGTGGGCTATGGGCTCAGTCTTCAAAGCCTAGCCCAACTCACAGCCCATCAAAGCCCATCAAAAGCCCATTTTTGTGCACAAATATAGTTTTGGCAAGTATAAAGTAGCTGATTAATGGCTGTATTTTACGCATGTACTGGCCTGTATATTTAATTTCATCATATTATTATAGTAAGAAGCAGGAACTTAGTAGATATCATACTGATTTAAGCATTATGATACTAGATTTCATGCAAAACTTCATATAAAATCACCCCCAAAAGATCTAACTTAACCACGAATTCGCACTTAGGAGGATTACTGGGTATTAGTATGAAGAGATATATATACCGGGTCTACAACGAGGCGTTAATTATAGTAGCACTAATGGTACCTCTCCTTACTAGTTATGTAATTCCCTAACAAAAAGAAGTACCCCTTATAAAAAGTAAAGCTTTATAAAAATCAACATTGCATCTTATGAGTTAATTTATAAGCTTATAAGAAGAAGGTTTCTGTATAGCTTTATGTATCGATTAGATGGTAGTTTGAATACCTAAAAAAAACCAGAGAAAAATGCATTAATTATACAGCTACGATAAATTAGTATGTTTATGCTATTTAGGGCTATCATGGGCCCGAATGGGCTTTGCGGGCTTTCATTCCGGGCCCACGACCCACCAAGGGGCCCGAAGATAGGGCCCCAAACCCAGCCCATTTGGTGGGTTGGGTTGGGCTGGGCTATGGGCTTTGTGGGCCATTGAGAGGTTTAATCAAGAGTGCAACCATGTGGCTTCTAGAAAACCAACAACAATAAAGAACCCACAACCTGGGCAGCTTTGGGGGGTGGTCCATGTTGCTACCGACTTTCCCCTCCACAGTACAGAATATATATATACTTCAATCATGAAAAAGCTAAATATGGAAAAAGGTGTGAGAAATTTTAAACCGTACAGAGGAATTCTCCATGTATAACGAGTGATTGTATCAGTTGTACGTATGTACGAGAAAGGGTAGCAAGCAGTATGTTTGGGTATATCGCACCAGAGTAAGAATGTCACAAGAAAGCATTTCAAGAGAGCACCAACAGACAAAGAGATGTATGAGATTTGGTGTAATAAGAGGATTCCAATTAAGACCTATTCTGTTGTTGAAGTAGTTCCCCCAGTACACACCGTATGCTCCCGCCGTCGGTCTCGTTCTCGTTCTAGGTTCTGACCTCGCTAATCCCCAATCTTTGGCTCTCTCGCGCTCTCGCTCTCGCTCTCGTCATCAGCCCATGCAAGCTAACAGCGCGAGAACTCAATAAGCTTATTTATCACCCAAAGCATTGACTTTGTGCTCCCCTTTAGGTATGATTGACCAGGTTCAGTTCTCTAGAACCCCAGATTTGATCCACAGTGGCTCCTGCAGATGATGACTCCTCGGGCCTGGGTCTTCCTCTAGTCCCTGTCGGAGTTATTATTGACATACATCCGAATCTCCTGTACTTAATCTCTCAATTTGGGAAGCCTACCGCTGATCTCACTCTTGCGCCTGAGCCGTCAACCATATCAGCTAGAAAATCTTCAAAACAAGGAACATAATGACTAGTTTCTGCTTAGCCAGGTAATTCTAATGCCCGATCCAAAACAAGGGTTCATGCATTGGATCCCCAAACTGCTGGCGAGGCAGCTATAAAAGACATGTCCCTCTACCTAGAAAGTAGATTTTTATTCTTCATTCACAACCAGATTTCCGATCCAAGACATAAAGCTTTAAGATCTACTATCACACAATGAGATTCACTGATACCGCTCTCATCGGTGTTACTGTCGCTCTTGCTAACGCCGGCCCTGTCTCGAAGCGTGCTATTAGCGATAGTATGTAACTTCATCACCAATAGACTGCCCATCCTCTAATGTTACTCTTCTTTAGCCGACGTCCTCAACTATGCTCTCACCCTTGAGCAGCTCGAGGCCTCTTTCTACGCTGAGGGTCTCAAGAACTACACTCAGGAGGACTTTGTCAAGGCCGGCATGGAGGATCCTTTCTATGCCAACCTGAAGAAAGTTGCTTCCGATGAGAAGGAGCACGTCGATTTCTTGACCTCTGCGCTCAAGGGTATGTCCCTACCATTCAGCCCGCAAACTGAAGCATACTTTAACATTATCTAGCTGCCGGTGCCTCTCCCGTCGCCGCCTGCACCTACAATTTTCCATCCACCGACGTCGGCGGTTTCCTGGCACTTGCCAGCGTTCTTGAGGGTAAAAGCACATCCAATCATACCAACAACCACCACTAATACCCTCTCCAGGTGTCGGAGTCAGCGCCTACCTTGGAGCCGCAGCCTCCATCATAAGCGACACCTACCTAACAGCCGCCGGCAGCATCCTCACCACAGAGGCCCGACACAGTGCATACCTGCGCACCGCGCTAGGTGAAGTCCCTTTCGCCCAGGCCTTTGATAATCCCCTCGGGTTCAACGAGGTGTACACTGTCGCCTCCTCCTTCATCGCTTCATGTCCCACCAGCAACGGCGCTCTACCCGTAAAGGCCTTCCCCTCGCTCATGATGAGCTCGATGGATGCCGTGTTGACGGGCTCGAAGGTGCACCTGATTGCTGGCAGTGGCTTCGACACGAGTACCAGTGACATCGCTGCTGCCTTTGTCACCGTCACCGGTCCAGTCTGGGCTCCTCTCGAGTCCATGGGTGATGGAAAGTTCACCGTCGCTGTTCCCAATGGCGTTGCCGGACAGAGCTATGTCGTCTTAACTAAGGGAAACAAGCAGGTGACTGATGACAACATCGTTGCTGGCCCTGCTATCGTCGAGGTAAATTAGATTATCTTTGCATTTGAATTACTTGCTGGGTGCTTCCCCACCCCTTTTTCGCAGGGCTGATGTTGCTTGTATCGGTAGATTGGAAAGAAGACTGCCATGGGTACCCCGATTGGTATGGCTGCTATAGGTATGGGTGGCAAGAAGAACATGACAATGCTTAGTCCTTCGAAGTCTATGACTGGCTCCTGGAGTAGTTCTTCTGCTACCCGATCTCCTTCTACTACTCCTGTTTACGATGGTGCTGCTCAGAAAATATCCGCTGACATTGTTAGCGTTGTTGCTGCTGGTCTTGTTGGTGCTGTGGGTCTGATTTAAATGCGGTTGACTTGTTGAATTTCCAGTGGAATTATCTGGGCGGGGATATTCGTGATGATTATATGTTTATTTCTAATGATAATAGCATCTTGGCAATGACGCCTGATCCTTTGGATATACTCCGTACCAACACATCCAATATGCATTTAATGATGCAGTGTCTGATTTGGCGAATACTGAGAATATGAACAGATCATATAAAATCTAACGAAATATAAATAGCAAGTGTCAACTCCACCCGTATACTTCCAAAGTTGTTCTAGACCCAGGTCACATGATACGGGGGAATATGCTCGGATAATGTTCTCCCATTTATATATCCACAGTCATCTTCATGATTGGGCTCAGCATGTGAACTAGCTTTGAACATGCCCCCTCTCCGTGCGCACACCAAATCCCGCAACGGATGTGATCAATGCAGAAGCAGGCGGGTGAAATGTGATGAGCAGGGCCCACCATGTTCAAACTGCACAACCCGCGAGTTAAAATGCACATACTTGAAAGTCGCCGCCGCTCGTCGCGCTACAACCCATCTTACCCCACCCAGCTCAACATCCAACATATCCCGGCCCCTGGGTGGCCATGGCTTGCCTAAAGCAGCGATGCCCAGTCCAGCTGGTTTACCAATCCCGGTCCCGACACCAATCCAAACAAACTCATTCGGCATCGACAACCTCGAACTAATGCACAAGTTTGCAACAGACACATATAAAAGTCTCTGCATCAGCGAATCAGAAATAGAAATATGGCAAATAACTGTCCCAACACTCGCCTTCAAACATGACTACCTGATGAGCGGGATCTTGGCGCTAGCCTCAATGCACATCGCAACAACATGCGAGCCATCAAAAATAGTATCCCAGTACTACGAAACAGGACTGCAGTACTATAATCGCAGCCTGACGCCATTTCGCAACGCGATCGATAACATCACGCCGCAGAATTGCGACGCAGTATTTGCGCACTCGATCGTCATGATCGCGATCAGTATCGCCTCACCTCGACTAATCGTCACGAAAGACGACTGCGCCAGTATCACAGAGAACATCGTGGTACTGTTCGAGTTGCTGCAGGGTGTGAAGAAGATCATGCAAGTCAGCAAGTCGTGGATCAAACTGGAGTTATTCTCGCGGGGCGAGTTTTGGAAGAAAACGCCGACCGACCTCGACTCAGATACAGAGGCTGCGCTGACACATCTGGCGGCGTTGAATGATCAGGTTATGATTGGGATTTACTCGGACCAACATCGCATTAATAAGGATGTCATTGCGCATTTGAGGCATTGTTATGCTAAATTTGCGCGCTCAGCAGATCCGGCGCCGGTTCTTGCTTGGCTTGCGCATGTTGAGAAGGGATTTGTTGATAGCCTCCGGTGTCGGCAGCCGTTTTCATTGCTTATTCTTATGTACTGGGGGGTTTTGTTGAAGGAGCTTGATGAGAAGCGGTGGTGGGCGCGGGATTCAGGTAGAGCGCTGGTTTCGGAGTTGTTCGAGGCTTTAAAGTCTGGAGATCCGAGGTGGGAGAGTGCTCTTGCTTGGGTGCAGCGGAAGATGGGGCTCTGAGCATTGGAGTGGTGACTGGGTCATCCGAAAATTTGGAACATAGTCGTATTCATGACCCATTGGACTGATACGTTGTACATATAGCATTTTTGAAGCGATTTACACAAACATATGGCTCCTTTCCTCTCGACTGGTCGGGACTGAAGAATTGCTGCCGATGAATGTGTACGTCAACAGCAGACATCTTTGTCAAGCGTCAAGCTTTCCCATATGAGATTGCCTCTGAGCAGTGGGATCTCTACATCCACTTTGCGACTAGACCGTACGGCAGATAAACCGCAACAACACGAAGGTCCAGATTACGGAGTAATTTGTTCAGTCACAAATAGCATGACACGTTCGAAGATTCCTCCACCTTTGTCAACCGTATCACCAACGGCATCCACCAACGGCAATGGGGCGATTTACCGATAACCTGTCATATTTATAGAAGCATTCTCCCCCAGTCATATGTTCTGTTTTTTGGGGATCGACGCAGTTCAAAAAGCCAAAGGCGCCAGCGGCAGGGACGATCAGCAGTATGTGGGCCACGCTGACCCTACTCCGTACAAGACATTAGCTCTAGCGGGCATTAGCGGGTCTTTGCGTAGCGGTTTTATGCGGCTGACAATAAAACTTGACAATTTTAACCAATCTTCATCTTCTCAACTGGGGTGGATCCTACGGGGAATACGTGGCCAATTCATGGCCACTTCAGTCAATTGGAGCAAAGAGTAGCTTGAGTGTATTAAATCTGCAATAAAAACGGAGTAATTCAACACATATTCATGTGGTGGAGTCTTATACCGGAAAGGTATAGTGAGTGTTTCAGCTGCCACGCTTGGTCCACGGAGTCTAAACTAGACGTCTTGGAGTATTGTTTAGTGTGTCGTATATTTTTAGTCTCACCTAGTCTCTTCTACAGACCTAAAAGCTGAATTTTCACCCCCGCTGTTGATCCAACCCGAATTTGGCATTCATTTCCCCTCTTGTTCACATTTAACCGGTAGATCCCCCCAGGTCTACTCTTCCAACAAGTCTAAATCATACATATAATGGCCGAAAATCCAACCTGCGTCGTCGAGGAATTCACCCGTACGCTATTTGACTATGTCATCTGCGGCGGCGGAACTGCAGGACTCGTCCTTGCGGCGCGTCTCAGCGAGAATCCCGATGTGACCGTAGGCGTTATTGAGGCAGGCAAGTATCGCATTGGAGATCCGTTGGTTGATACTCCTGCGGCCTTCCCAAACATGTTCGAGAATCCCGACTATGATTGGTGTATGTATACGACACCACAGGTAGGTTGATTCTGTATTCCATTGCATCTATATAACATTGATTTGCTAACTACTGGGGTTATAGGAAGGTAACCGTGGCGTTTCTCACCATATCCCACGGGGAAAGCTCCTCGGTGGATCCAGCGGCATCAATTATATGATGTACGTGCGAGGATCGACGCAGGACTACGACGACTGGGCAGAGATTGTAGAGGACGATGGTTGGTCTGGAAAGCAGATGCAGCAATATATGCGAAAGCACCAGGTATGATCTCAGAATTTGCATTTTCCAATTTGATTCGTTCCCACAAACTGACAAAATGAATAGACTCTCGAGCCAATCGATGAATCCATCACCGATCGCTCCACTATGCCACTCGTAGGCGAGTTCCACGGCACGAGCGGGCCCGTCCGTACTGGCTTCAATGATACAATTCCACCAGTGGAGAACGAGATCATCAAAGCCTGCGAGGAAGTAACCGGCATCACAAGCAAGCCCACCGACCCATGGAGCGGCGACCACATCGGCTTCTATCACACCCTCGGCGCAGTCATTCGAACCGGTCCGAACAAGGGCAAGCGCAGTTATTCTGCACGAGGATACTATGAAGCGAACCGCGAGACCCGCCCGAACCTCAAAGTCCTCTGCGAAGCCCTCGTCAATCGTGTCGTACTAGACGGCAACAAAGCCACCGGCGTAAGCCTCACACACGACGGAGTCGAGTACCAAGTCTCCGCACGGCGCGAGGTAATCGTCAGCGGCGGGACAATCAAATCCCCTCAGATCCTGGAGCTATCCGGCGTCGGCGACCCGGAGATTCTTAAAGCCGCCGGCGTCGAGTGCAAGGTCGCCAACAGCGGGGTCGGCGCAAATGTCCTAGACCACGCCATCACCTTCAGCGTGTTGGATGTCCAGCCCGGCGTTGTTACACTAGACACCCTGGCCCAAGTGCCAGAGGCAATGGAAGCTGCTGGTAAGCAGTATGCCGAAACCAGCAATGGGCCACTCAGCTCGGTCTGCAGTATGCAGGGCTTCTTCCCGGCAAAGAAGATCCTCTCCGAGACAGAGCTGGCAGATATCATCCATAGCATTCGCGATATCAATCCGACTAGCGCGTTTCACGCGAAACAGCTCGAGCAGACTATCGCGCACCTTGAGAGCGACCACTCTGCCAATATGCAGATTGTTAGCGTGACAGCTTCCATGGACCCGAATGCCATAGGTCATCAGGGCAAGATCATTGAGCCGCGTTCAGCTGATCAGCCGGCTGGTTTGACCTTGGCGCTTTGTATACAGTACCCTGTGGCTAGAGGGTCTATCCATATTGAGAGTGCGGGTAAGTAACAACTAAACACATGTCCCTTCTATACCCAATCACTTCATATACTAACACATCCAGACCCAACCAAGCCCCCCATCATCAACCCCAACTACGGCGGCCACCCAGCCGACGTCTCCCTCCTGGCGGCGTTCCTGCGCTGGGGTGATAAAGTCGCGGAATCCAAGCACCTGGAGTCGTCAATCCTGAAGCGCAGGTACCCCAAGCCCAGTGTCAATTTGCAGGACATGGATACGGCACGAGAGGCAGTGCACGACCTCGTTGCGGGTGAGTATCATATCAGCGGGTCTGTTGCTATGGGAGATGCATTGGACAGCAGATTGAGGGTGAAGGGCGTCGAGGGACTGCGTGTTGCGGATGCATCAGTGTTCCCGAATAATGTTTCTGGGAACATTGCTAGTAGTGTTTACGCTGTTGCAGAGAAAGCTGCCGATTTGATTCGCGAGGATTGGGATTTTAGGGCTGGCAAGCCGACTATGACGTAGGCTTGTTGATATTCTGGTTAGCTCTGCTGTTTTATATTTGGAGAATTACTTTACAGCCAAAAGGATATTAAACCCAATAAATAGGAGCAAGCTCATGAGGTGAGTCCCTCCACATATTAGGTCCTCATAGATACACAGCTTTGATCCGCTATACGAAAAGTCAAAGTGGGCCTACTTCTTCTAGACCGTGAGTGCTAGGGCCCAGTGAAAACGGCTCGGAATTAATTACAGCCTCGATTCCGACCCGTTTTTCTCGGGGCGATATCGGGAAAAGATAATAGATAGAAGAGTGTACATTTTACCTGTTGGGTTTACGAATCGGAGGATATTCGGATGATATATAATTGCGCTAGTAATTCTTCGTTGTTTGGTCGCGTGCCCCATTTCTCGGTGCATTGTCTTGCCGTATGGGGGGCGAGAGAGAAGAGAGGTGATATTGTGAAGTATGTAGGCTTTTTCCAGGATACTCGGGACTTTTTCGGAGATGCAAGTATCAAGGGATAGTTTCGAACCAGCAAGGTTTTGGTAGATATTCAAGCTTTATATATGACTATGATATATAATGTAGACTAAATAAGATCAAACCCACTAAGAGGCGCTATTTTCATATACTTAGTCACCTGATCCTCTCATCAAATCGTAGACGCACGTGCAAAAGAGCTGTATCCGCTAGTCCCAGGACGGAACAAGAAGCTCTCGACTCTTGACTGCCCGCTTTATTTTGCTTTCCCTTTCTCCCTTACAATTTTCTTCTGATACTTTTCTTCTGATCTCTCCCAGTCTCTAACATCCTCAATTCCAACCTCTTCACATCCGACAATGTCCAGCCAACCTCTCCTCCAAACCGCTCCGGGTAAGTCCGACGACACTTCCAATCCCAACAGCTTAACAGCTCAGCACAAGAGACAATTCCACCTGGACCCCTTCCCCTCACCACGGTTTTTATTGGCGTGCGATCATTCGACTTCTCCTATGATGTAGCTGTCATTGCAGTGTTGGTTGACGTGCGATCATTACGTCGACTCACCGCGATAACATCCACCAGAAACAAAACGATCGCACTCGTCATCCATCCCCACCCCCACCACAAGCCTCCAGTCTTCACACCGAGCATATCTAACATTTAAAAGGCAAGCGAATCGCCCTCCCAACCAGAGTCGAGCCTAAAGTCTTCTTTGCAAACGAGCGCACCTTCCTCTCGTGGCTGAACTTCACCGTCATCTTAGGCGGTCTCGCCGTCGGTCTGCTTAACTTCGGCGATCGCATCGGTCGCATTTCCGCAGCCCTCTTCACCGTTATCGCCATGGGCGCAATGATCTACGCACTAGTGACATTCCACTGGCGGGCGCAAAGTATTCGTCGGCGCGGGCAGAGTGGTATCGATGATCGATTCGGCCCCACAATCCTCGCCATTGCCCTGCTTGCCGCTGTGATTGTTAACTTCATCTTGCGCATTCGGGATGGGCAGATGAACTAGGATCTGGACAGATACGATTGTTGTTTGTTGGCAATTTTGAATCGGGGTTCAATCTCTCCTGTTCGGCCATCTGAATATTATACCATTGATTACGTTGGCCCATTCACTTGTGGCTCATTCTCGTTCGTTCATGATTTATTTTGACTACTATGTCTGTTTTATGTACTCATTTGGCGTATGTTGGTCTGCTTTATGCTTGTGAGGCCAGAGTGCCTTGTACGTTCACATTCTCGAGTCGAGCGTCTGTCTTTTCTGTTTATATTGCAATTGGCGTTTTTGGGGATATTGTGCTTGTCTGACGAGCATAAAAAGAATGAACGAGTGAACTTGAAGTGAATCCCTTGCGTCATCGATTTATACATACACTCCGTCGATCTCTCGGGCAATTCGCATAACCTTCTGTCAACATATATATCCCTGGATAAACTCAAAAAGTTCCAATAATCTTGCTTAACCAGCATAACCGGGGAATTTTGCCATCCAGAGACTACCCTAAGTAAACTACTGCCAAACCGACCCTTTACAATCCCCGGAGCGCAAGCACATTGATTGTTATTACCAGTCTCGAGGTCAATAACCCACTCATCAACAAAAACAGGAACCTTCTCACCCATCCCTCGACCCCCTCACATCAATGTAAATAATTACCGCCAAATCGCCTAGTAATGGCCGCATCAAACACAATATTACTACTCAAAAATCCCTGCACCTGACTAGATTGATGTTGATTTGTATTCAAGCCACCTAGCAAGGTTTATATTGTGACTTGCTAAAGTATGTTGGGCAATATATTCATTTTGGGTTGGTTCGTTGGTTAGAGGTCAATGAGGGTGTTGGTATATATTGTAGTGTGTAGGGCGCCAAGGGGTGTTGGTGTTGATTGGGAGGGCAGCGAGTATTAGGAGGGTGCGCGAGTAGTTATCAGCTTTTTAGAAAGAGAGAGTTTTGATAAGCGATTTGCTTTGGGTTAGCAGAAGCAGGGGATGTTATTTTTCATTAGAATGCTAAACTTTGGGACAAGATAACAGTTTCCATGAAAGGATTTTTATACGTCTATATACAGCATGTTTATATGTAGACAGTGTATGCTACATAGGTACGTTGATGGATTACCACCTGTGCGGACTCCAAGCGACGCTGGAGTGTGGGAAACGTGGGGAATCGGGTAATCCCTAGCACATGTTGTGTGTCTGTGTACAAAGAGTACTCCGTACCATGTGGGTTGGGTTACGCGTAAAGCATTGGAGTCCACGATGTCAGGGATGAAACGAACAAGATATAAATCGAGCGAAACGGATGTGAGTGGATATTTGAAAAGACGGGGAAGAGTTAGGGTTATTGTGATCAGCAGTTCAGTTCGGAGTTCCAAGTTGGCGGGTTGGCCCGAGAGAAAATTTGATCGAAAGTCCGATCTTAAGAAATTAGGTCCATAAATGGCTAGAATATAGTAAAATACGCTATAAATAGGGGCGATATATAGTGGCTAGATTGTAGTTCTCCCTCAGAACCTGGGGAAGAATTGCCCCTTGTCCCCAGTTCGATGATGTTCCACAACTTTCCATTTGCTTTCTCAGCCACATCCGACCTATATGGATTTGGGAGACGTGTACTTTTGTGTTTTCCACATGTAATCGAGGCGCAATCAGAACCAGTTTACACCCGGTTCGCCCCCCTGCAAGTTTTTAGAGATATAAGATATGATTTGCTGGGGAACTGCCAGATCGTAGATACAACTGGCTTAGGCAGAAACACAAGGCCCAGCCCATAGTCTTGGCATGTTGGATTTCTTTGGGTATGTTGGGTATCGGTGTATAGGTGAATTAGTGAACAGGTAAATAGTGAATAGGTGAAAGGTGAAAGGTGAATGGTTAATAGAATTATGTTAAGATAATAGGCAGGAATACTATGGAATGTATAAATAAATAAATAATGACGTGTCGCAGATATTTGAGACTGATCCAAAGAGGGTACATGATCTGCCCATATAATTTGTACTTGAAGAACAAGTATCACATCATAACTCCACTCCCTTTTTTCCCAGTTCCCCATTATTCTCTCTTTCTTCTATTCCCCTTTCCCTTTCCCCTTTCTCTTTTTCCCATTCTTTCCCCTATTCTCTTTTCCTCCCCCTATTCAACTTTTCTTGTATTCTCCTCTTAATAAATTTTTACGCCTTCCGTAATCAACCGGTCGCGCAGTCGACGTCCATTCCTTTTCCGTAATAACGCATGGACCACCTGCCACCTAATCCAAAACCATCTCTATGCACTCACATGGCATGTTCAGCTTGCTTCCCTGGCCCTCTACTATAGGGAATAAGGTGGAAGAGGTCAAAATGCTGGCCCCAAATTGCACAGATATCAATACTCTGCTGCCACTCAAACGCAAACGTTCCGACTCCCACGCGACCGATGCGCCCGTCCCGACGAAAGTCTGCCCGGATTCGATTGCTACGCGCCCAACTCCCGTGATCGCAACTGAATCGGTCCTGCCCCCTTCTACTCCAACTGTCTCGTCAAACCCACCGGTCGCATCCGCGCGTCCGACGGCGCAGGACGCCGTCGTCGCCGGACCTAGTGTGACTCGACTTCGGGAAACCATCACCGCCCAGCTGAGCTTGGAGGTTTTGCTCAAGCACAACGAACTTCGTCTCATTGACCAAGAAATCGCCAAGTGTCAAGTCGCTCTGGAACAGTTGCGACGCTGTGGCGAAATCCCGTATCCTGGATCCCGTGTTGCGGGTGTCTCGCCGGATGTGAGCTCGGGAACGGGCGCGTCAGTGTTGGCACCTGGAAATGGTCCGGCGCCGATGTCGCCTGCGCCGTGGGGAGTCACGGAAGGCCCGTACGCCCGTCACTACGCACGGTGGTTGCTTCCCGATCCTCGCTTTGACGGAGGTGACGTCGACTCTGGAACGCTGGCAAATTCGCTGGTTGAAGGTCGGTCGACACGCGGGAATCCTGGTGAGATGGGCATGCTGGCGGGTAAGTCTCGTCCCCAGCGTGGCTCAACGGGCGCGAAGCACACTGCACTGTCGGCTGGTTACCCCGTGGTCAAGGAGAAGTCTGGGCCGATGCTCATCCGGCGCAAGTCGGATGGTGTCCTGGTCAAGCTGGTCTGTCTGGACTGCCGGCGCGATAACTTCTCCAGCACCCAGGGATTTATTAACCACTGTCGCATCGCACACAACCGCAACTTTGCCAGTCACGACGCGGCTGCCATGGCCTGTGGTCAGTCTGTTCAGGTGGACGACGCCGGGATTGTGGTCGGTGGCTCTGCTGAGCCCACTGCCAATCCAACAACCCCAGGCTACGTGCATCCTTTGATCCGCTCTACCCACGTTGCTACAACCCCTTGGAAGTCTCTTCATACCTCTAAGGACTTGATCACCCCCCCGGAAACCGACTGCCGTCTCCGTTGCCACTCCTCCCTCGACTGCTGAACCGACCTCCCGACGACGCTCCGAGCCCATCCGACAGCCTCCGAACCCCCAGTTTTTGGCTTCTCCTGCCACTCCTCATCTGTCCGCTCTCATGAAATCACGTGGTGCTGGTCTAGACATGGACAAGTTGGTAGAGGAATCCCGAAAGCCGGTCGATCTTGCTGGTCTTTTCGACGATGACTCGGAAACAGATGACGCTCGCCCGTCGGCGGGAGCCAGCCATGCCTCACTTGGTGCTCGCGCCGGTCGCCAGCCGATGCGCATGCCTGTTGGTCAAACCGCTGGCGAGTCGGAGAGCCGAAAGGCCCTCGACCGCGCACACACCCCACCCACCGAGCAAGCGACCCCATCGCGCCCTCAGTCCTTTTTGGACATTTCGCTCGCTGGACAGTCTCAATCACTGCAGTCCCGGGAATCGGACAGCCTGGATCATCAAAACCTCAGCCCTCACGCCATCGAATCCAACCAAGCTCCCAGCTTGGTCAGTGATGATGAAGATGACTACGAGGCAGCCTCTGACTCCGACAGCCCCCCACCATCCGAAGCAGATGAGCAGGAGCAGGAGTTCCGCCACATTCAGGTTGAGGACGACGAGCGCGCCACTGCCCCGTCAGCTGCCGCCGAAGCCAAGCCGGGACCTTCCCTCGCAAGTCCTGCGCCGCAATCCGGCCCACCTCTGTCTCAGCCTTTGATGCGCGGTCGCTCCAACAAGTTATCGTCCATAGTCCCGTTCAGTGACAATGGCGATCAGCACGTCGGCTATCTCCATTCTACTTCCGCGGAAAATGCCGCGAAGGCCAAGCGTGCTGCCGAGCGCAAACCCAATCCCTCTAAGAGGTGAAATCGCGAATTCGCGATATCACTAATCGTTTCACCATTCGTCATACGAGAAAAATTACTAAAAACGCCCCTAGGGTACAACACCCTAATATTAAACGCGCCTCGATCCGATCTGTACGGCTACTGTTCACCCAGTACCATTACCGTTCCGACACCTCTCATCTCCTCTCTTCCCTTGTTTTCCCTTCAACGGTAGACATTGCGTCTCCCTCCGCCTCCTATTTGTCTCCTATTCGCCATTATTTCGACTTATCCCCAACCCCATCCGTCATGTCGAACAACAATTCACTGGAAAACCGGCCATCTTGACGATAGCCCGTGATGCATGGATTGTATGATCTGACGAATTTCTTCTGTCTCCCCTACCCCCCATTCTTATTCTTGTGATGCATGCGTCTCCCCTGTATCTGATATCTGCTTTTAATCAAGACTTGACGGCCGTGAATTTGTACATAGCGATGAGTTTAAAACAAAATGCGACTGGTTTGGCATAGATTATGGTTTTGAATACGTTGGTAGACTTCAATAGATCTTGTGTCAGCTACAACGATGTACTTTGATACCAAGTGCTTGTAATGCTCTGAACTATCACGTAATCCCGTGCGAGGCATCTAGTATGGAAGTACGAAGAAGTACGAAGTACGGAGTATACCATACAGATCTGCAACTAGATTTACACAGATGAAGGTTATATCGGAATCTCTGGAGGGTATTAATGCATCCTGTCTCTTCCAGAACTCTTTCTGCTATTTTATTATCTAGCAAGTGTGGTATCTAAGCTCTGCATACGAGATAACTAAGTTTTAGAGAGATAGTTCATAGTACAGCGAATTATGCGGAACTGAATGATAGAAGGGTGAATTATGTATTACGATAGCGATATTCCTGCAAGAATCGAATATAATCTTACGGTAAAGAAGGTTTGCACCCTGATGCCATTGTACACAGTATATGAGCGACGAATCATGTCGCCAAAGGACCTAGTGACTGTGAGGTCTCTCACTTTACTTCTTACAATATTTCCGGAAATCGGTGTCACCAAATGATGATCTATATAGCCGTACTGCTTCTGGGATGAGAAGGGTACTTAGTACTATGTTACCAGCCAGTTCCTTCCTTAAGTAAAAGAGTGCATTTTAACTAGAATACTAAGTACAGAGGAGAGAAAGAAAGGAAAGGAAAACATTGGTGGAATGACAGGATTTATGGGTCCCTGCCCTCGATAGTGCAAACCATGCAAACAACAACCCACTTGCTTAGGACGTCCACCTAAACAGGAAAGAACCAACACGGTCAGCAACGGCAGAATACTTGGATCATCACATACTTGGATCGTCACAGAGGCTACCGAAGACGCATCTGGACGGAGACGCCGAGAGATGGTGAAACTGCGAATTGCGCCCGGTCGAGTTCGCGCCAGCACGCGCGGGCGAAGGTGTGCGAGTAATGACAGACTGGAAGACATGGTTATCTGGGGAGGGTAATAAGAACAAAAGCAGAGAAGAAAAAAGAGAGAAGAAAGGGAAAGTCGGGCTCTTAATGCATGCGGGGAAGACGATTTGCTCCAAGTTGGCTTTATGCTTGACGTTATAAAATGATATTCGATTAGCTTGTTTACATACTATTTTTTGACCCACAGCAAACGACCCCGTCAAGAACAAGACAAGACCGAATTCCGCTACTCTTTCAGGAATAAGAGGCAAACCGACAGGAATCTAGGTTGCTCCGTCAAGGAGAAGACAAAGCCGAACCTCGCCACCCTATCGAGAATACACTAACAACAAGTGACTCCATGATGGACAAGACAAGCCGAAGCCCACCACCCTTTCAGGATCAGACCATCTCATCACCCCTTCAGGAACAAGACAAAGCCAAAGCTCTCCACTCCTTCAAGGGAAAGGCAAAGACAATCACAAATGGCCTTCTTCGATTAAGGAACTGAGACTTCCCCTAAAAGGCAAAGTTTGCAACTTTTTGGGTGAGACTGACCGAGTGGAAGATTGAGGAGGCACGTTCTCGCAAAGCATACGCTCTCATTTGACGGGTGATCGCGACCCTGATGGGACTGAAAAGGACCCACCGTCAGAATCGTCACCACTGTCATCATCCTCATCTGCTCCTCCCTGCATCGCAGCAATGCGGGAGAGGTGCCATCTCAGCTCCAAAAGTTCTATCGAAGGCAATGGTTGTTTCTCCTTGTCGTTAGTTCTCACCGTGAAGACATGCCCTGAGCTAATTACTTCCCAAGTCTCCATATCGAAAAAGTAATTAAATCTCCCGGGGCTCGTGGACGGTGGAGTTCCTAGATCCATGTCTCGGACTGCGGCAGGTGGCATTCGGTCATTCCTAGCGATGGTGGCGCTTCGGAAAGGAAGCCAATGAAATGCGATTCGCATTTCAGTTTCTTCTTCGTTGGCCGAAATTGGCCGGAATGCAATGAGTCCGCGGTCCCATTGATCGTGAGCTGTGAGATCCAGCGTGATCAGGTTGCATACCCGCTCAGTGCTCACTAGCAAACCACCTGGCATCAGGGCTTGCTCCCATGCATCGACCTTTTCTTCGGACCAGAAGGTGCGAAGAAAGTTCCAGACGCTGTTTTCATCATGCTCGTCCCGCGTGGTTCCATTGATCCTATTGGGTATAATACGGGCTACCTCAAGCGATGGTTCTCCACGGCAGGTCAGAACACATCTAGCCCCCTCACGATCTGTCACTGTCACCCTAATGCTTTCCTCGGTCTAGAAATCAAAGAGGTCAGCAGTGTTCTATAATGAATACTCCTGACAAACTCACGGGGTCACCAGCTGTCTTCTTTCGCCGACCCCTGCCCTGGGGTACCGGGATTCTGGACTCTGACCGCAAACGAACAGCGGTACTGGCTTGTGCCGGAGAGTCAGATCTACCACGATCACCACGTTCAGGGCGTCGGCTCGAGATGTCAGCAGCGGCACTCCTCTCGCCGCGTGCGCCCACATCGGGTCTGGTTTCCAGTACCCTGGGTTGGCCAGGGCGAGGTGCTTGTCCATCACTGGCCCCTGATTGAATAAAAGATATTAGTTCAATGATACAAGGGCGGGGCAGGTCTCGTGAATACGCACAAATTCTCGGAAGATTGTATTGAGAGAAATCAACCAGGAGGTGTCGAAGCATGTGTGGGTTCCGCTCGTGGCCTACAAGGACCTCCAGGGCCTTGATGTCAGCGAACCATAGACCCAGCGCCTTCACGCGTGGGATCCTGTGGTTGCCGAGAGCGACACAGATACGATCAATCAACGATCGTCGGTTGGGATCCGAAAATTCGGAAAAAATGGTTTCAGTATCGTCGGTCATATTATGTGATTACGAAAAACGATGATTGAGTACTTTAAGGATGGAGAAAGGAAAAAGGAAGAGAGAGAGAGAGTTGAGGAGAACTTCTAAGGTTGAAAGCTACTGCCCGTTTGGGCATCGGGGTGTATCCTTGGATGGGAAAGAACACAGTCGTTCTTTCCACTTGACTTGGATCAAGAGATGTTTAATAACAAATGAGGCGAGGACTGATTTTCCAGTCGCAGCGCCTCCATTTACCCAAAGTATACAAGAAGAAGAGTCCGTCTCATCAAGCACTTGAGATATGGCTTTTGTTCAAGGAACCAGAAATTGGTCCCTTCGGTCCATTGATTTTAAAAGAAGAGGTAGTCTAAGTCAGGCATTCCAGGAATCGCTAGCGACGTTTTTAGATCGTGCACACTCTTCTGTCTTGTTGTTCCAAGCCGGCTTCCATAGCCTTTCGCGATAATCTTGCTCACTATTAACTTGAGTACGTTTCTCCCTATAATGTAATTTGGATCTCCTGGGCTCTCATACTTACTTACACACACTGTGATGATCTGCATTTAAAGCCCAGAACAGAAGAATCCTGTTCCAAAATCATATCTTTCAATCAGTAGATCCCATGCGGCGTATAAGAAGACTTGAAGTATATCTTACCGCACGAGCACTTTTGAGCCTGAGAGAAGTGGGCTAGGTTTTATAAAATAAAACAATGTCTAGCCTTAGGCCATATATCGGAACTGCTTATTAAGCGTTTGTAGAGTGAAGGGATATTTGAAAGGCTCGGAAACATAGTTTCGAGCTACTAAACCGAGTGGCCTGTAACAAACGACTCAGTACGTCGGCTAAATTAGTCCCTCGATATGATACTATAAGAAAGAGAATTGCGGAAATGGCCTTGACTATTTCTTCCTATTCTAGGTCGTTCTAACATAACCCTATATATAAGCCTTAGGCTGCAGCAACATCCTCAATGTCTATGGATATCCATATATCCTCTCCGCAATCCTCAATTTTGTGGAAATAGTATGCCACCCAATATCCTATAGATATTTAAGGATATCTAGTGTAGACCTTGACAACTCCCATGGGACTAAAAAGTTTTGGTTCCATAACCTGGTCCCATATAGTCCCACGCTAGCATAATCGCAAACACCTAATTGATTCCTATTCACGTAAAATCTCGTACATACGACCATAGGGTGTGGAAAACAGGGCTTCCCGTCCGCTCAGCCGTACTTAAGCCACACGCCGGTGAGTTAGTAGTTGGGTGGGTGACCACCAGCGAATCCTCACTGTTGTATGTTTTTTTTGTCCTCCATCCAGGAACGAATGCCTGTTATTATCTTTTGGGAAGACCGAGCGAGCCCTGGAGGTTGTGTATGTAATTACATAAACTTACACATACCAAGTAAAATACAGTCCGTAACACCCGTGGACGGGCGGCCGTACAATACAAAGCTTATCAGATAGCGATAACAGCTTATATGAATCTCGGGATCTCCATAAGCTCCAACATCCTCCAACGTCTCCCAGATTGCCTTGCCTTAGTAATGCTCCGCTATGGCCAAGGAAACAAAAACAAGGATACTACCTGTCCAGCCCGACAAGAGCCAAGACAACCTGAATGATGGGGATGACAACAAACATGCTTCATTCCATCCGCGCCTTATCACCCTTGAGACCTTCCGCAACCTGTTATCCCACTACCCTTCGACGGTAGAGCGAGTGCACCGCGGCAAGCTTATGCTAAAACTGCAGTCGAAGGTAGGGAGGGGATCAAAGCGCAAGGCGGAGACGAAGGCAGAGGTCGATCCGTCACAAGAGAAGCACATTCTCGAAGAGACGGATAAGTTCCTCCAGCTCGACCGCTGGCGGTATGAAACTCTGCCAAAGATCATCGCGGAGCGGGCGAATGAGGGTGGCCAGAAAGAAAATGTGCCGGAGGGAGCGCATTTACTCAAGGAGGAGTTAATTGATATCATGGAATGGAAGACGTGAGTAGCAATTTGCCATTCTCACGCGTGTAGGTTCAGGCTTGTTCTGACTTACTTCTAGGAAACATGGAGTCTCCCGTCCAATGCTCATGGGAATGGTGAAAAGCAACCAAGTCGCCACGATCACCAAGTCTACATTTACAGCTTTCGCCACCCTCCCAGATGCAGACCCTATGGTTGCGCCGAACGATGCATTCCCCAAAGCTAGTTTGGATGCTCTTACTGCGCCTATCCGTGGCGTTGGCCCGGCTACTGCATCTTTGATTCTATCTATCGCCACGGTCTTTAGCGATGCTAAGAAACAGGTTCCTTTTTACAGTGACGATGTGTACCTTTGGCTATGTTTGACGGATTTTCCAGAGGGCCAGGATGCTAAGGTGCAGAAGCCTTCTAAACATAAGAAGCCCAATGGGGAGTTGATTGTCAAGTACAATATGAATGAGTATCGAGATTTGTGGAATGCTTCACAGGGGCTGCGGGCACGGCTGAACGATGGCGTGGGAGAAAGGTCTGAGGATGGACCTGTCTCTTTTATCGATATTGAGAGGGTTGCTTATGTGCTGCGCAACATCGCTGTCTCGGCTTACTATGCCACTCAAGATCCCGAAGCTGGTTTAAAGACTGTGAAAGTTTTGGACCCGGCGAATAGTCCGATATTAAAGAAACCAAAGGATGATTCTGGTGATCTTGGCACGAGGCGGAGTAAGAGGATAAAACAAGAAGTTGTGTGATGAAAGCTGTATATTATTGAGCATGGTGCTTCTCGTCGCATGCATGCGGCAGTTTGTCGCCTCTTGTATTCATGCTTCTAAAATGAAAGGACAAAAATGCATTCCAAGCGGCATCCAAAAAGACAACAAAAGGACATGACCGAAGAGAAAGGATAATTAAATTCAGGCCTGAGAATTGCTCTACTGCGAAGCAGCTTCTCGAATGTGAATGGATGGTCCAATGGGCTTTGCCTGAGTATGAGAAGATTCGAAGGATATGATTATGGAAAAGCACTTCTGTTGCAGGATTCGCCTGAGTACTGGGTTGTTTGAATAATCTCGGTACGCCATTATATAGAGGTATCGTGTAATGTAGAGAAAGGCGCGTGGTATATATGCGAGCGTACGCAATAGCGAGTCTATTTAGGAAGGCAAGGGCGGGGCGGTAATTAGGGGGTCACAAGACTTTCGCAGCGCCTTGGCAGACCAATACTTGTGCTAGGATAATCATCAACATGGAAGTGAGTATATCCCTTCACCCAAGAGAGTTATGCACTCATCCACTCCAGCACACTGCAAGATCTGCCCCAAGATTGTTGGGTGCAAATTCTGGATCAAATCTCTCTATCCGACACCGCATCTGTAGTGGCCACATCACGAGACCTCCTCAGAAAGCTCATTATATCGTCATGTCAATATCGACTGGATCAAACCACCTCTCAAGCGGGGCCTGACTTTATTTAGAGTCATTCATGAGCGTCCAGATCTAGCATCTCAAATCCACCATGTGAACATGATCCCCTTCAGATTGGAGTATCCGGCAGAAATGCAGACATGGAAGTGGAATCCGCCGTAGATCGATGGAGACTGGAACCAGCAGTCGTCTGTATTCCAGAATGAAGTCAACGTCGCAAAATATATCATCACTAAGGCGCAGTTCCCCTCACTAGCCAATTGGACCTATGCTTTAGAAAACGGCGATCCATACGCATTCGTGGAGGTTCTCCTTTCCTCGCTTCACAATTTACAGTCCCGGCAGCCAGATTACACTTTCGTGTGGCAGTTCTGGGTTCCCCGGATTAATGATACGACATGCTCTTCTCTCCGTGCCTGAAAACTCATTATCTCGATTTACCGAGCTGTCTATTGTCGAGTACGGGATGAATGTTCCTCAATCCAGAGGGTTCCATGAACTTGGAGCGCGATTTATCGATGCATTTCCGCCGTGTGATTCGGAGCAATTTGCAGGCTGGTTCTATCTGCCTACTCTGAAATCTTTAGAGATATGGCTCCAAAACAAAGTTTGGAAGGTGTTAAAGAAGAATTGTTCAAGCCTATTGGATCGAGCAAACTGAAGTACCTAGCACGACTTGAGATGCTTGTGCTGGCTGAACCTCCTATTGAAGGATGTGAAGCCAGTGATCTTCTGTTCCACCTGTCCTCGCCGAAGAGCCTTCATCTGGGCCTTGTATACCCGTGGTAGGACAGGGAGCTCGGCTGGAGTGAAGCTTCCGCCCGACCACCTCTCAAAGAGCCTGATGTGCGGACTGATGAGCGTGAAGGGGACAGTTGAACATCTTTCAGTTGGCATGGAGCTTTGTCCACTATACTACCCCGGTATGTGGGGTTCTCACGACCGCGATAACGGGAACTCAGGGGAAAGTTTTAAACAATGTATAGGGATTCTGAAGCAGTTTCAGCTCCTTAAATCCGCAGAAATTCCATCAGCTGGACTAGTGACAATGCACCTCTCATGTCTCAGGTTTTGCCGCCAACGATTCAGAAACTAATTATTCGGGATTGACTGATCTATTCAGGAGATTACGAGTTGGACGATGATGTAGTCACCGAAACTATCCGGGACTTTCTCCAATTTGCGCAGTCCACAACGCCTCTGCTTGATACAACTATGCCCCGGAGTTTCTGTACAGGCAAAGGGAGCGAATGGGGCAAATATCATGCCTAGGAGCTTCAAACCTTAAGTGAAGAGCTTGGGTTGGATATTGAAATCAGTAAGACCATATATAATGTTTCGCCGGGACTGTGGACGACACATAGAGGACTTCATGAGGGGAAAACTGTGAATCATCGAGGGTGGGAACCCCATCTACTTCAGCGAATATGATCAGGTCAATTCAAGTCCAGCTTTCATATCTTGCGACTCAAGTCCTCAAAATATAGAGCGGAGAACCAAGCTGCCTCCACGAACTGTATTGCCATTGCGGCTTTCTATATCGCTGCTAGCTAATTTATCCCACCCTCGCCCGACCTTCAAAAACAGCTCACAAGAGTCAGTACAACAAGTACATGAAGAAGACAAAAGTGGTTCATTAAAGATTTGCGTCTAGAGGCTCTTTTCATTCCTTTCAACTGGCCTTGGATAGTAAGAGCCCTGAGAGAGTCAGAAAAGTTGGAATCTCCCATTCCCACCTACACTTACTAATTGAGAACTCAGGAACGACCAGAACCCGGAGGCGTCTGCGGAAAAAATGAAAACTTTCCCCGAGTGTCGAATGCGTATGCCCAGCAGACATCCGCCCCGCACATTTCGCTATACTCCAGCGCCTTTTTCTCCAGGCAAAAGCGGCCGGAACACGTCATCTGTGCGGTGAATGGCAATTTTGTGTCAATTATTGAAATGCTGCATGGGTCAGTAGATGACCTGCTACCATGGGAGGTTCGCTCTTATCCTTTCTCCGCCTTGGAGGCGGCCCGATACCGTCATTCCTCCGACTAAGCGGACGAAAAGGGGACCAGATCTTTGTAATTTACAATCAATCTATCTAAATGATTTCACCGGATAGCCACTGCTTTTTGAGACCTCATGCTCTAAGCATGCCATTCGCACCAAGTTCCGCACTCGCAGCCGAATCCCTTTGTGGCGTATTCTGATGTTGTCTCCGTTGGATGACGATGATATGCACCAGCTCAATCTAACCAATGGCGGCTTTATATGCACTATAGCAGATATCACCCACGAGAAGACAACCTAGCTACTGCAAGTGGAAATTGCACAAGAAGCGCAAGAGCGCAAGCAGCGACAGGAACGTTTTATTGATATGGCCAGTCATGAAGTCCGAAATCGTCTTTCTGCTATACTTAAAGCTGCACAGAACAAGGAAGTAGTGGAGTACCTGGGGCGGGCATTACAGAAGCAGCAGAAACAATAAGTTTCTGCATTGCACGTCAAAATAAGACTGTCGACGATGTTCTTTACGTTGTCAAGGCTAGACGCATCATTGTTGACTTTGTCGCCGCGAAGAGATCAGCCAAAACAACACTTCGCACGAACCTTGTCCATATTCCAACCGGAGCTTCGGAAGCAAAACATTCAATTAGGATACAACTTGACAATTCTGACTCAGAATGCGGAATTGGTTGGGTGCTAGCCGATTTCAGTCTAAGAAAATCGACATCAGTCAGACAAATTTAGAGCGTTTCATGATGATCAGCAACAAATTTGTTATGGCGTTTGACTTCCTCGGATTTGGATTTAGGACCCAATTCGCCACTTTCGGTATTAGGGCCTTCGCGGTAAATTTTAAGACTGTTATGTTTATGGTCTCCTTCTTTCGTTTCGGGTGGTGCAGAAGTCGACTTGGCAATGGGCGGTTCTAGGGTACATTACAGGGAGTCACATTCACCTTCCTTGTGATATGCTTCGTTTCTGCTCATATCAGCTTGGGGTGATTTCTTAGGGGTTTTCCTCGGTGTTGCATGATTCGCCAGCTCATTTTTCCAAAACAGCACTTTGCTTCGAGAGAAGGCCACATTGCGTCGAAGTTGGAAGTTGAAGAGGGAGCATGTTTGCATGCGTCGTTTACAAATCACTTTATGAAGACTCTGCATCATGGGAATTATTGAATAAAGGGTAGAAAATTATATTATTCAGAGAACTGGCACATTTGCTATTTAAAATGGATGTAGCCTCGTACCTCTACTAAGCTAGCCATGTTCTTAGGTCCCCGGAGACCTCGGAGCAAGTCACATACTAAATAAAACTTTCCTAGCCACGGAACACATCTTAAGGAATTGCTTTCGCCACAACTGTGCCCCATTGGGACTATCTTCACTGAAATATGAGTCATAGGTAGAGGTGCATGAGGTTATATGTATATCGTATTAATCCTTATTTTGGGTCGAGGCCGTGTTAATTTTCGCGGATGCATCACAACGATTTTTTCGAAGTCTCATGCTACAAGAGGCAACCCAACAACATAAACAACCACTAGGCCATAGCAGGCCTTGGCGAGGCTCTGATTACTTTTTAATAAGACTTGCACTATACATGTACATACCGAAAAGGAATATAGTTTTGTGGTGGTCTACATATCGCTTTTTGCGAGAGGTCAGGGTAAATAAAATCTACGGTCCACGGGATACGAGAACTCATATCTCAACGTGATAGTGACGTGGATTATAGTAGCGACCGCTTTCGCCTTCCATGTCGAATATATAGAGAAGCTGTTTCAAACCCTAATCATGTGATCCGCCATGCCAGATATGGGTAGCATGTAATTAATTCGTTTTGTAGCTAACCAGGTAATCTATACCACAATCCTAAAATACAAGTATGAAATATACAGTCATTTACCCGATCTTCCAGTCATTGTATAGGCAATTTGCCAACAGTCTCTCTTTGTACGGAGTATCTTCAGTTTCATTACTGCGAAGCACCTGGGGCCCTTCTACCTGTATATCCGGGACCAGGTTGCTGTGTAAGGCTCAATCGACAGTAAGCTTATTTGTAACCCCCGCCACTGTCCATCATCATGCCATCCTTTCGGATCTTATTGAACGCCAGAGATTTTTGCTAATCGCTTCCGGTTCAATCTGCTTAGGCTTCCCTCCCCTCCTTCAACAATGGCCAATAGCGTTTGTAGCGACGATGCTTATTAACTCCGAACAGGGCGCATATGGGACGAAGATTCACAATATGCCCCCACTCCTGGTCACTTTAGTCGTACGCCATCCGTATTCTCTTCTAGCCCTGCCCTAGTTTGTGTCACCGATCCGGTTCAATCAGACTAGCTTAGCTTTCTCCCGCTTGCTGAATGGGATGAAGACATCGACTATGACGAGCCATCTCTAGGATATATCCGCTATACGATTGCGTGGAAGCTTATGCTCAACCGTAAGAAGGTAGGTAGCGTGACAGAAAAAGGGTTGGTTATCGCTCCTCAGAATTACTGGACCAAGGCTTTGAAGCCTGCTGTTGAAGAAATGCTGCAAATGAAAAAGAAAAATGGCCAGCGAGTGCGATCTGAAGGCACAGCTGTTACTATTAAGGTAGGTGACCGGTCTCAGCAAAATCTGGAACTATTTTGTGCCGCTACCATTGACTGGAAGTCGGTAGAAAAGCAGTTACGTAAATGGAGCAATTTAGTCCGCATGGGCAAAACACTTACAATTGATATTGTGTTTCATTCTAGGGGCGACGATGAAGTGCCGCAGAAAGTTGAAAAGAGAGGCCATGTGTCAGCAACAAGCAGAATGTTGGCAGAGCGCCGGAGACGTATTGATATTGAAGAAGATATAACTGAACGACCCGCAACTTGGGATCTTGTTTATGGCTTGATGAGATGTGATGTCCGGTCATGCCCACACAAGGGCGATTGGTGCTGGGAGGACCCTTAGCGCTCTGCTGCTTCGCACCAACCTCATGCACACACCGGCGGAGAAAGACATGAAAGCCCTGGTCAGGATTCTGTTCATACGTTGACCAAGCCTTCTTAATGTACGCTTTTAGCTCGGCAAAGAATTCTTCGATGGGGTTGAAATCCGACGAATAAGGCGGCAGGTACAATAATTTGACCCCCGCGTCAGAGCATAACTGCTTAATATGGTCTGAATGGTGGAACGAGGCATTATCCATAACAAGCACGGATTTCGGCTCCGGTCATTTTCCACAATGCTGTAGAAGTTGCTCAATAAACGATGCAAAGAAGCTAGCATCAATTGATCCTTTGAAGATACGAGACAAGATGACGCCATCCTGTGTATAGACTGGTATGGTAGTATCTGGTAGCGTTGAACCCGGTGAAATTTAGATACTTGCACTGGCGTCACACCCAGTGGTGACAAACCAGTCCGTCGATATCCCACGCGTTTATCACATCCCGATTTATCAACAAAGACCAGATGGTACGAACTAAATTCCGATAGCTTATGCTGATAGAAATCCCGTAGTTGAGGATTCTGTTCCTTTGCTCTCTGCTGGGCTTTCTTTTTTGACCAACCAGCCCGCGTAAGGGCACGTTTGACGCTCGATGATGAAGGCAGCACCTCGAACTTATCCCAAAGAAATAGGCCCATCTCTTCAACGTATAGGCCGAGTTTTTCGGCAAGGTGGTCACAAAGGGCGTCTAGCATCACAGGAGTGATGATTGACGGCTGGCCGGCAGGGACTGGGGGGGGATCTGGAGTCGCCAAACACCCGTCTGTTTCTGCGGATGTTAGTGACCGAACGCTCACTACACTTGGCCACCTTCGCCATCTGTGAGATGGTTAGTCTCTTTTTGCTGAGTGACATATGAACAATCAGTTTCCGCTGCTAGGCCTGGAGGTTTCGTGCCATTGTGCGGTATGTTAGGACGTTGATGGACTGAAGCTGGAACATTTGCGTTGCAAGAATGTCACAGTGGGCGTCCGCCACCTCGTGTTTTCCCATTTCCCTTTCTACGGTACATACTTTTCAGCTTTGGAACGAGTCTTTCAGATACAGCTATAACCACATCTAGATTAGTGCATCATGTGATGAAGGATTCAACGAATGTGCCTGGGTTTTGAACATAGAGAGACCCTTTCAGCTCCTTTTAAGGGAAACACTAATCCAGATACGGATAGCTTGTCTATTTATAGCCAAGTGATAAATAATAGTATGGAAGATACAAGGACTAGGGGACCAGAAGCTTCGATGCAAAATGAGCAAACATGGCGATCTTTAATTATGTGCCCATCCCCACTATACAAAAATGATTGGCTGTGAGATGATGATGCCTCAGCCTCACTTCCCAACCCCGCTGCTTCCAACTTTGGCATGGTGATGCGATGACAGACATTGATAACCCTCATAAGAGAAACCCGCCTCTCAGTATCACCTGAAATTATCCTTATATAACCCAACATGGCTGCTACGACCAACCTATCTCATGACGATTACACGGTCGGATGGGTATGCGCCCTGCCGCTGGAGATGGCGGCTGCAAAGGTGATGTTGGACACAATCCATCCGAGCCTGCCGAGTCTATCAATCGATCAAAACAACTATATCCTTGGCAATATCGGGGAACACAACATCGTCCTTGCCTGCTTACCAGGTGGCGCATATGGTATTGTATCAGCTGCAACGGTAGCGATGCAGTTACTCTCTAGCTTCCACTCTATCCGATTCGGTCTGATGGTCGGTATCGGTGGAGGTGTACCAAGCAGCAAGGCAGACATTCGACTAGGCGATATTGTGGTGAGCCAACCAGCAGACACATCCGGAGGCGTGATTCAATACGATCTGGGGAAAGTGTTAAGTGACGGTCAATTCCAGCGGACGGGGATGCTGAACCGGCCGCCTAAGGTCCTGCTGACTGCCCTCGCTACACTCCAAGCCCACCACTTCACAGAAGATAGTCGGGTTCTTGAATTTATCTCTGGAATTCAAGCCAAAATGCCTCTACGCAGAGCTGCAAATTTTATACGACCCACTCAAGAGGACTGTCTATATCAATCAGAATATAACCATGAAGGATCTGATACATGTATCGATTGTGATCGATCTAAACTGGTTCCGCGGCTTCCACGAGATTATGAAGAACCAGTGATACACTATGGACTGATTGCATCCGCAAATCAGGTAATGAAAGATGGCAGACGGCGAGACGAGTTAGCTAGAGACCTAAGGGTTCTTTGTGTCGAAATGGAAGCTGCAGGGCTCATGAATGACTTTCCATGTCTGGTTATTCGGGGTATCTGTGACTATGCTGACTCACACAAGAATAAGGAATGGCAAGGATATGCAGCAGCTGTGGCAGCAGCCTATACCAAAGAACTTGTCTTGCTGGTTCCGATCGATCAGATCAAAACTACGCCAACTGCACGAGACACTCTAGCAGATTCTGGTGAGAGATTCTAAGTTTCAAATTGTTTCACTCCGTGCCTAGTTCGAATCCATGACTAAATAAAGTTTTCTGAATGTAGTCGACCGCTTCAATGTTCCTCTAGATCTTACCGCAGTGCCCGTGATTGCAAATTTCGTGGGACGGCAAGATGAGCTAGACAATCTGTGGCAGTTTTTACAACCGACAGATTCACCATCACGGAAAGTTGCAATTCTTCACGGGCTTGGCGGTATGGGAAAGACGCAGCTAGCGATTCGCTTCGCGCGAGATCATAGAGATAAATTTACGGCGATCTTCTGGCTAAGTGGCAAAGATCGCGACACGCTCCTACGATCATTAAGCTCTGTCTTGAACCGATTGCCTGGGCAGGGCTGGGATAGCGAGACGACTAATGACGAAGAAGTGGAGCAACGAGCCAGGCATATGTTACGGTGGCTAGCATTGAATGGCAACTCACGTTGGCTAATCATTTTTGATAACATCGATCAATATTCCCCCTCTCACAGCGCTGTTGTTGATGGATATGACATTGAGGAATTTTTCCCGAAGGCAGACCATGGCTCCATCCTGATCACTTCTCGACGTCAAAGGCTTGCTGAGCTAGGGGAGCCTTTCCCAGTTCACAGGCTTGATCCTCGTAACTCAGTCCAACTACTCCTGCAAAGTAGTGGTCTATCAGCAAGGAACACCACTAGCAAACTTGACAGCAATCTAGGTACCATGGCGCTTGATGAAGAGATGTTAGAGATCATGCTAATATGTATAGATGTCCTTACTCTTGCCAATCGTCTGGATGGTCTACCTTTGGCCATTGTTATCGCCGGGGCGTTTATGCGTGAAACTGGAACCAGCATCACTGAGTACTTGGAGTTCTACCAAGAATCTTGGACTGAGCTACAGCTGCAATCTAATCCTGGACGTCAGTACCAGCAAGGCAATATGCTGCAAACATGGATGATCTCATACCTTGAGATCCAGAAGCGTGACCCAAGCGCAGCAGACCTTCTGTTGCTACTTGCTCTTTTTGATAGTCGTGATATCTGGTACGAGTTAGTGAAGAGTGGCAGTCACAGCCTAAATGTCCCGGGCTGGCTTGAAAAGGCTACATCAGACGGACTCTCGTTTAAAACCCGTATGAGGTCTCTCGTCGGATTCTCTTTTCTACAGAGTAAGCAACAAGAAGGAAGCTACACGATGCATCCGGTGGTACAGGATTGGTGCCATTATATTGCCGACGAAAGCAAAGATGTGAATCGGATACAGCTTAATGAACTGGCACTGATATCTGTTGGATACTCTGTGCCCAGTGCAAGTACCAGGGATTATTCAAAGCTTCAGCAACGGCTTATTCCACACGCTAATTATGTAAGTCAATTAGATTATTTAGATGACAATATTGAGTTATGGGGAGCATTCCATGGCTTAGGGGATCTTTATTGCGACCAGAGCAAACTAAAAGAGGCAGAAGAGATGTACCAGCGAGCACTGGCAGGCCAGGAGACGGCCCTCGGTCCAGATCATACGTCGACTTTGAATATAGTCAACAATCTTGGTCTTCTCTACAAAGATCAAGGGAAGCTGAAAGAGGCAGAAGAGATGTACCAGCGAGCACTGGCAGGCTATGACAAGGCCCTCAGTCCAGATTATATATCGACTCTGAATACAGTCAACAACCTTGGAATTCTCTACAAAGATCAAGGGAAGCTGAAAGAGGCAGAAGACATGTACCAGCGAGCACTGGTAGGCTATGAGAAGGCCCTCGGTCCAGATCATACGTCGACTCTGAATACAGTTAATAACCTTGGTCTTCTCTACTCCGACCAAGGGAAGCTGAAAGAGGCAGAAGATATGTACCAGCGAGCACTAGCAGGCCAGGAGAAGGCCCTTGGTCTAGATCATACGTCGACTCTGAATATAGTCAACAACCTTGGAAATCTCTACTCCGACCAAGAGAAGCTGAAAGAGGCAGAAGAGATATACCAGCGAGCACTAGCCGGCTATGAGACGGCCCTCGGTCCAGATCATACGTTGACTCTAAATACAGTCAACAACCTTGGTCTTCTCTACAAAGATCAAGGGAAGCTGAAAGAGGCAGAAGAGATGTACCAGCGAGCACTGGCCGGCTTTGAGACGGCCCTCGGTCCAGATCATACGTCGACTCTAGATTCAGTACACTATCTTGGAATTCTCTACAAAGATCAAGGGAAGCTGAAAGAGGCAGAAGAGATGTACCAGCGAGCACTGGCCGGCTTTGAGACGGCCCTCGGTCCAGATCATACGTCGACTCTAGATTCAGTACACTATCTTGGAATTCTCTACAAAGATCAAGGGAAGCTGAAAGAGGCAGAAGACATGTACCAGCGAGCACTGGCAGGCCGGGAGACGGCCCTCGGTCCAGATCATACGTCGACTCTAGATTCAGTACACTATTTTGGAATTCTCTACAAAGATCAAGGGAAGCTGAAAGAGGCAGAAGAGATGTACCAGCGAGCACTAGCCGGCTTTGAGACGGCCCTCGGTCCAGATCATACGTCGACTCTAGATTCAGTACACTGTCTTGGTCTTCTCTACAAAGATCAAGGGAAGCTGAAAGAGGCAGAAGAGATGTACCAGCGAGCACTGGCCGGCTATAAGACGGCCCTCGGTCCAGATCATATGTCCACTCTGGATACGGTCAATAATCTGGGCCTTCTCTACCAAAGTCAAGATAAGCTGAAACAAGAAGAGGACATGTACCAGGAAGAACTGCCAGACAGTCAGAAGGTCGCAAATTCCAGTGCGAACAGAGCGCGACGGGCTATAGAGAAAATTAAAAGATGGCGTAGACAATAAGCAGCAAACAACTGCGCATCTGTAATCTGTCTGGAAAAAATGGCCATGTCACAATAATGTATCCTCTGTATGAGTTTACTAGAGTAATCATAACAGCACGTCGTCACCGTAGAGTATGCCACGAAGAAAAGCCCGACAAAATCGGAGCCTCAACCTATGTACAATGTCTTTTGGAAAACGAGCGTGCGAAAGATCAGGGGAATGCACTCGAAGTCCTGTGAGTCCGCCATACTATCTTCAAACGCCCTCTTAACCTCGTATTTTTTTTCAACCACATAACTATAGAATGGGGCAGCGTTAGGTCTATTTGTTGGGGATATCGTGGGATTAGACCTATTTGATGGTGGGCCAGGTATGTTTAGACCTGTAAAAGTATATGCATAGATACCAAAGCTAGTATTTTACTTGTTCCGAGCCATACGATTCACCCGTGGAACAGATCCTGAAATTGAAGACTAACTATATATAGATTAGCGTGCCATGTGATTAGGGTTTGAAAGAGCTTCTTTGTGTTGTTCGATATGGAAGGCGATAGCGGTCGGCACTGTACTCTCTTGAAAACTGATTTCAACATTGTTTTGGGTAGATCCTTGATTCATGTTTGCCTCTTCACTCGCCGAGACAGTGTCCAGTTGGCCTTTTGGGAATGATGCTTCCAATTCAAGTTTTTGCGACTCGATTATTGCGCATTTCTGATAGCACTGTAATCCTACTTTTGAAAGGGTCGGTAATTAAGAAGATCCATTCCTTCCATCCGCTTTTTAGTTAGTCAACTGTTTTAATCGTGACGGTTTATAGCAACCCAATTCGAGGTACATGATTTGTCACAGCATTTCTAGCAGTTGAGTTCGATCGTTTATGATGCGCTTTGTGGTAAAGCGAAAATCACTTTCAGGGAAACGCTGAGTTGGGCCTCCGGAGCAATTGTTCATCTCAGGCTTTGAGTCCAGATTCGACGGTGGCGAGAGTAGAATAGGAGGATGAAATCCCCACAAGTTATACTGATTTGACCTGTGGATATTGGCTTTTCGACGGCGGATCTCAGTTTCATAGCCGAACTTATCATCGACCAACCCCCTTTGCGATAATAGCATTCGGGGCGGCTTGGTTACAGATACCGGTAGCGAACAGCTCGCTTTATCGTCATTGAGTTTCTCCTCAGTCCCAGACATTTTCGCTATCCGTGAAGAGTCCCATAGTGCCATTGACAGAAGGCTCGGGTTTCCATCGAATCCCCAAAAGTCTGCCTCCCCTTCCGGTCCTTCATCTGATAGGGGGGCTTCTTCGGGAGGGGTGATTGGTAATGGGAAATCGGATTGAAATGACATGATCAGACCAAGACTATATGTGTCATGGAATTATGAGGACCCTGGTTGCGTTACTTGTTATATGCTGTCAGATACAAATTGCTTGCGAGGAGAATCACTATTAAATAAAGACAACAAAGGCTCTAGATACATGCATGCCCGGTTCTCGACTCGTCTCAACAGTGGGTGTATGAAATATCATTGGAGGAAAATCTCTCCAACCGAAATTCGAGCCGACCACAACATACTCTAAACAATGGGAGTAGATTGAGATGACAATCAGATGACAGGCGCAAAATGCGAACCATGAGCCTTGATTTGGTCGGTAGATTGAGGTTATTGAAAGTCGAAAGTAATCAAAACAATAGAGGATTCATAATAGATAATCATGCTCCATATAAATTGTAAGGAGCGCGTATACAGAAATACAGAGAGTTTGATATACTGAGTTCATACCATACATTTCATACAGACCGATTTCTGTCACATCTAGTCCTTCCAACATTTGAGAGCGAGGCCCTTCACTTGAATTATATCACTTTTCAAAATTCACGAGTTACAATTTTCCTAATGTCTTATGAAGAAAAACACCTCACAATACGCGGTTCGAACGAATACAACCTTGGAGTGGATTTACGTGACTAAGTTTCTAGCGCGCAACCAATCTGACTTGCCAATGTGCGATGGACAAGGGCCAGAATTCATGACTAGGCAATTGACCCAATCTAGACACGAAGCGGAGCGCCAAAGGCGCGCTAGTCCCGTGCTTACAGAGTTACATTGTTCAATACATTTGTGACAGGCTGATACTGCGCTAACAACATCCCCCAGTAGCTCGCGCGGGGCTACATGGTTCTGCAGTATAAAATATGTCTGCGAGGCCTTCTGGTCTCACTGCATATGCATTGAAGTCTTTTCTTCTAATTCGCCATGGCTCCTGATCTTCAGGCGCTTTTCTTTAATTATGCCTCCCTGCTGTCGGCCCCCGCCTGGAAGATCCTCCCCCCTTGAGTTTACTGTGGGTGGCTTACCAGATCAACGGACATCTTAGTCGTCGAGCGCTGAATAACGGCGTTTCGGCTACATTTGATTGGAAGAAGGAAATCGTGCTCGTGACGGGGGGCTCAGATGGCATTGGTGCGGCAACAGTGCAAAAGCTGGCCGAGCGTGGGACTACCATCATCGTGCTCGACATCCGTCCTTTGACCTATGATGCTCGTAAGCACTTTCTGAATTGATGATCTTGGTGCCGTGGCTGATCTTTGGTCTAGCAAAATGCGTGCACTTTTATCGATGCGACGTGACAAATCGGACCGAGCTGGAATCAATCGCCAATACTATTCGTCAGTGCGTGGTGTTCTTCCCCCATTCTATGCTTCGGGAAAAACTCATGGTAATCCAGGAAGATTGGCGCACCCTCCTGTGTGGTGGCTAATGCGGGCATCTGTCGCGGTAAACCCTTGCTCCAGGCGACCCAAAAAGACATTGAATTGTAAGAAACTCTTGATGTGGGCTTCCTGGAAGCGATTAACTGAAGCCTCCCTAGGACATTCTCCGTGAACAACCTCGGTCTGATATGGACCGTGCAAACATTCCTTCCTTCCATGGTCGAGCAGAATCACGGTCACTTCCTAATACTCGCATCGCAGACAGCCCATTTGGCTACAGCTGGCGTGGTGGACTACGCCGCCACCAAGGCAGCCGCGCTGACTATCTACGAGGGCCTCCAAACAGAACTCCGTCATATCTATCAGGCACCTGCGGTGCGCATGTCGTGTCTGTCGCCCTCGGCCGTAAAGACTAAAATGTTCCGCGGCATCCAAATGCCCGACTCTGTCCCGCTCTTGCAGCCCAGTGATGTTGCCTCAGTCGTCGCTGAGATTCTCTGGAGCGGGCGGGCGCAGAATAAGATGACGCCTGCCACAGCTTACATCTCACCACCGACAAGGGCGCTCCCAGATTGGATTAGGGTGAAATTGCAGGATTTTGGAAAGGATGTCATGTCGACTCTTTCGCCGCATCAACCTATGGAAGAGATGGAAGAGGTAGAGTGAACTGCTTTCTATGATTGTTCGGTAGTCTATATAGCCTGTTACTGTCGCATAAATAGAACGAACCCAGCGTGGACTCATCTACTGTTTTCAATATCCGAGCTTGCCTGATCTCGTTGCGGAAGTCTGCGCTTGGGCAGGCCTTCCTCCAGCTAGTGGACCTCTTTCCCCAAACATTTCAGCTTACTTTGTCTTCATCTCCACCACCCCCAGGAAATCCTTACTTTTCAGAAATCTATCCTCGAGTTTCTCTATCATACGCGACAAAACCGTACCCGCAATCCGCCCTTGGGCCGTGAAGTCAACCCGGTCTCAATGGTTATCTCCGATTCCTGCGCCAGCGTCATCTCAAACGTGCCCACCAGCGCCGCGACAAGACTGGCGAACTCCCCACGGGCAAAGCCCTGCCCTATACAAGACCGTGGACCTAAAGATTGGGTCAGATAAGCGAGACTCACAATACTCAATAACGAATACGCACCATGAAGAAAAGTCATGAAGGAAAAGTTCGTCCGGCCACCCCCAGTGTTGGCCATGTTTGGCCCGAGCCATCGATCGGGATTGAAGATGTGCGCATCGTCACCCCATAATTCTCGCGACACATTCAGGGCGCGCGGTGAGATTACGATCTCCGTGCCTGCGGGAATAAACTGGCCGAGGATGGAGTTATCATTCACCGCTACCCGTCGAGTGAGACCGGCAGGCGGGTACAGACGGAAGACTTCATTGCAGAAGGCATGCAAGTATGGCAGACTATCCAGGAGTTCGGCCGTCATCAGCGTCTGTGAACTATCGTCCAAAACGGGCGGCAGTCGGTCGCGAACCTCCGTGCGTAGTTTTTCTTGGATCTCCGGGTATAAACATAAGGCATAGAGAGCCCAGGTCATTGATGTCGCCGTAGTTTCATGTCCAGCCGCCAGAAAAGTCAACAGATGGTTCTCCAGCATTGAGTCTGTGAAATTGCCCGACGCCAGTGCGACAGAGATTATATCTCGTCCGTCACTGTCGCTATTTTCGGCGCTGGCCTTCTTGCTGGAGATCAGCCGGCGTGCCACGCCTGTCAATACGTTGGTGGCCTTGGTGATACTGTCGCGGCGCGGCAGACCCAGAGCGGCTATGACCATCTCACGCAGCAGGAATATGCCCATGGCCAGAATGCCTTGAGGGGGTCTTTGCTCAAACACGCCCCGGTAGGCACGGCAAATCTCATTGTCTGGATTATGGAGTGTGTCAAATTCCTCCCCGAATCCGGCCGCGCCCAGGATATCCAAGGTTGCCCGTGCCAGCCAGTCCGCCACATCGAAGACCTTACTCGATAGTTTACTCGAATGATCCGCAGTCTGCACGACGGCTTCATCAAGTACTCTGGCCAGCGCGACGGATTTTTCCCAGAAAATGGGATATAGGTTTTTGATGTGTCTGTGTGAAAAGGCAGGCATCAAGTTTTTGCGTTGCGTCTATTGACATTGTTAGACTTCTATAGTTCATCTATTGCTTCTTCTCGCAAAGAACGAGTGCATACCTTATGTTCATTGCCTTCGGCAATGATCAATCCAATCCCCAGAATCCGACCCAGCCCTAGTCGCAACTTATACGGCTTGGCGAACTCGTAATTCTTCTGAACTAGGACCTCGGAGAGACCCTTGGGACTGGTGACAAATACTACCTCCTTGTTGAAGCGCATGCGATATCGGATCAGCCCAGTGTTGGATACATTGTTAATCCATTCTTGCAGAGGCATGCCCGATCGCTCGTTCGGAACCAGTTGCACATGGCCGCGAAAACGGTGACCACCCTATATCATACTTGTCAGCGTTCTGATTCCTAAGTATAGCGATCTCATACAATACGGACTTACCGGCGGTTCGGGCAATTTGCGCAGAGGACTGAACCAGAAGGGCCACAGATAGAGCTTCCAGTACACCAGGGAAACCAAAGAGAGCAACGCAGACAATGTTACAATCACGATGATCGACGTGGAGATCTTCAATTGCCAGAAGATGCCCGCTGGCAGCAAGAAGCTGACGACGACTACGTTCAGGGTGGACATGGCAGCCATTGGGAACTGAGAGGATATCAAATTATTTCTTCTCCTGTCTGTCCTTTTTTTTCGTTTTCTTCTATTCTCCAAGAAAGCACAGACTAGTCCTGCAGTCAGCACAAAAGACATCTCCACTGCGGGGAGTTCAGTTTTTGTGTCGTTTCGATCCCTCGTATTTTGCGTATTACACCCGCAGGATCATACTTACCTTGCGCGTATCAATACTCTGTGGTCGTACTCTGTGATTAATTTCTCATTCCGATAGGCAGAAATCTTATTGCTAATGATGAAACGGAACGTCGGGTGAAAGTCCTTAGCCAGCTTCAATTTTAGTATATGATTACTAGCGTCTAATTACGATCAATTGGCCCAATAGAACTCTTCGAGACATCACATCAAGGATGCGCTATGTCCATTCATTCTCAGGAAGGTTTATACTAAATACGCTCATGGAATGACTGGAAGAGTAATCATCTAACCCACTAAGTTTAGCAAAAAGCCCTTTGTCCTGTCGCCCGAGAGAGATTGTGGCGTCCTTTCGACCGGTCACACTCGTGCGGTAATCCGGACTTTCAGCGGAATTTTCTCCCATGACGTGTAAATGTATTGATCCTTCGGCCAATTAAGACACTCAGGACTCAGTTCCAAATCAAAATGCCAGAAGATCTTCGCCAAGATCAATCTCAGCTCGATGTTGGCCAGACTAGTGGAGGAGGCATGGCGTTAGTATAGTTTCTGGCAAGTTGGGGATATGAAAGGCTTCATACTTTCTACCAATGCAGTTCCGGGGCCCAAAGGAAAACGGCTGAAGTGCTGCACGAGAATCACCAGCATACGGCCCGTCTGTATCCAGCCACCGCTCAGGGAGGTACAGCTCTGGGTCCTTGAAGTTGGCGGGCGAGCGAAAGACGGCGTACTGGGCCATTCCCATCGATACCTGTTGCAGGGTTGTTAGATAAAATCGGTCATAGGAGTGGATTCGGTGGTAACATACATTACCAGGTAGCCACTGGCCCAAGATATTCGCCCCTTCTGGCGGGGTTATGCGAGGATGGCTGCCTGCTGCTGGGGGATAGAGACGGAAGGACTCATCAATGACAGCATTGATGTATTTGAGCTTGCTAATGCGGGCAATATTGATCTCCTCGCTGCTTTCAAACGAGGTGCGGACCTCGTCAAGCAGCTTTTGCATTACAGCTGGGTGGGTACACAGGTAGTAGACCGTGCCAGAAAGAATCGTCGCAGTAGTCTCGCTTCCCGCAATTACCATAAGATTGGCATTGGCCACGAGGTCGGGGGTTGTCAATTTACCCTTCTCCTCGGCCTGGAGCAGGTGACTCATGAAGTCGATGTAATCGGGATGCTGCTGTTTCCGGCGCTTGACTTTTTCCTCGACGAGACCGATATGCCACTTACGCCGCTCGACGATGCGCTTTGGCATGATGGCTAGGATAATAGGGCGAACGTCGATGAAGCGCTGCAAGGTCCGGATGTAGTGCACGTACATGATGGCGTTGAAGATCATCGACATCCAGGGGTGGTACTCGGTGTTTTTGAGACAATCGAACGGTTCATAGAACGCCAGATGGCCGATAATGTCAAACGTCACATACTTCTCAGGTCAGCTCAAGTTTTCACATACTTCTTCGCCCAACTTACATTGAACCATTTCACGATATCAACCGGCTCGTTTTTCTCCACCACCTCGTGCAATCGACTGATGAGGAGATCGATGTAGTGCAACAGCACGGGTTCCTGGCCCTTCAGCACCTTGTCCGAGAAAGCATTAGACAGCAACCTGCGCAAATCACCGTGGTCCTGGCGATTTGCATTGATGATTGTAGGATGCCTTTTGTCAGCATCTGTATTCTCGCAGGGATCTTTCCGATTCTCGGGCAGGCCATTGCGGAATCCGTAGATTTCCTTCCAGGCATCGGCATCCGTGAAGGAAAGCTCGGTGGGCGCAATGCGGACAATCGTTCCATATTTCAGATGAAGCTCATGCACAGTCAACGGGAATTTACCTCGCAACTGGTGCCATGTCCACCATAAGCGGGTTGCAGCTGCGAGTTTCGGACCAGGATATTTGGAGAGTGGATGGAAATAGACTCGGTAGATCGCAATTCCAAATATGTAACTGAGGGCCTAAATTGGAAGTTAACACCTGGGATTTTGTGACAAGAAACCACTCTCGGTCCTACATACCACGCCCAGCGACACGAGAACGACCTGGCCAAGGGACAGAGTAGATATCAATGATAGTGCCATCTCGAATGGAATTTACCTTCAGTCACTGTCGAATTTTAGCAGACCAATGTAGAATCTGGTTCTGAGCTCGTTCGCAAGGGTAGTTGATATTCGCCCCGTAAAGATTGCAGCATGTCCCGCAGGGCCACCTAGTGGTATCCGGGACTTGGTTTATGACGAGCGGTAGCAGAGCAAAGATGGTACCGGATGATTGTTGCAGGGGTATTGAATGAAGAATCCCTTTTCGTGACAATACGCTACCCCACAAAGGTCTGACAAGAGCTGACGCAGCTCGTAAGACCTCCAGGACTCATGTAGTCGTGCGCTCTCCTCCAATCGCGAAATAATGCCGATGACACCATCAGCACCTAGAACCGGATGGAGCTGTGAGATTCGGTCTTTTATCGGAATCCGTTGTATCCCAAATGTTCCTAAATTTGGGATGGCGAATGGAAAACAAGTCTAACAGAGCCATAGTTGGTGGTAAGGTTGGAAGTGGCGTGAGATCCTAGCCACTTAGCATGCTCAGATCATGCAGACTCCGGGATATTGACATGGCGCGTAAGTAACGCCCAGGACTTTGTGCATGCCGGGATACATACGACACATGCTGCATGTTGCTGAAACGAGCGTTGATCCTTCACGGCTTATGGCGGACCCACAGCAGGCCCTATCAGTCCTCGACTGGGGCCGTCAGACTGACGGGTTGCAACCCCGAAGGCTACAGTGCAACACCACAGAGTAAGCACAGATAAGGCGGGGCGTAGAGCGCCACAGTGACTGTTGACCGTCGGTGATGGATGATTTGGAGAAAATGTCGATTCTCAACCGGGGAATCCAACGTGGGGTTGGTGTTTGCCAGATATGGGGGCCATTTCCAGTAAAGTGTAAGTGAGCCCTAAGCAGTGAGCGAAAGCTTACCGTCAGCCTTGAAGATACAGACAGATAAATACCTAGGAACGAAGGAAAATTCTATCTTGGGGAGAGCAATCCGCTTCACAATGGAACTCAACTCCTTGCCTCGTTCAGCCGAAGTGCTGGTCAATCAATTGACCGAGCGAATCGACGACTCGCATGGATTAGGCTTCATGAGCCCCGCGGTCTATGATACCGCATGGGTTTCCATGGTCCAGAAGCCCGTCGACGGCTACACGGTGTGGTTGTTTCCCGAGTGCTTTGAGTATATCCTGTCAAACCAACTTGAGGATGGAAGCTGGGTCATGTACGCTTCCCAGATCGATGGGATCCTGAACACTGCCGCGTCCTTGTTATCGCTGAAGCGGCATTTCACTTCGCCACTTCAAATCAGTACAATCTCCCAGGAAGATCTCGCAGAGCGGATTGATCGAGCTACAAGAGCCTTGCATGCCATGCTCGACGAATGGGATGTCAATGCTACGGTACATGTTGGGTTCGAGATCCTCGTCCCGGCGCTGCTGGGCTATCTGGAGACTGAAGGCATTGTGCTTTCCTTTTCGGGTCGCGATCGTCTCTTTGCGGTCCGCGACCAGAAACTAGCTCGGTTCAAGCCCGAGCTGCTGTACATGCCTGTCCAAACCCCGGCCTTGCATTCATTGGAGGCATTCATCGGGTCGATTGAATTTGACCGGGTTCGTCATCATAAGGTCAACGGCTCTTTTATGGCATCACCATCTTCCACGTCAGCTGTGCTCATGCATGCCTCCGAATGGGATGACGAGTGCGAGGAATACCTTCACCACGTCATCCAATATGCGTCCGGAAACCGCTCTGGAGGTGTACCCAGCGCATTTCCTTCTACTACTTTCGAAATTACCTGGACGCTCTCAACATTGATCAAGAACGGATTTGATCTCGATCTAAAGATACTGCCATCTATCCAGAAAGCCCAGACGTACCTGCACGATACTCTTGCCATGGAGGAAGGAACGGTGGGCTTTACACCACATGTTTGCGCCGATGCAGATGATACCGCCAAAGTCATTCTCGTGCTACAACTGCTACAACAGCATGTATCGCTGGAACCGATGCTGAAGGCCTTTGAAGCAGAACATCATTTCAAAACCTACCCCTATGAGCGCGACCCCAGCTTCTCGGCCAACTGCAATGTCTTACTGGCATTGCTCTACACGGATGATGTCTCACAGTATGCGTCTCAGATCGAAAAGGCGACCCGGTTCCTGCACACGCACTTCCGGGAAACCGACTTGAAAGTCCGTGATAAATGGGTAGGTAAATCATCCTCCATGGTAATTGGTCCTTGGCTAATTGAAAATAGAACCTGTCCCCCTTCTACTCCTGGATGCTCATGACCGAGGCCATTGCCCGCCTGCACCTGCTATTCCAGAGTTCTCAATTACTGTCCCTGAAAGAGCTTTTTGAGCAAGATCTCGTCAACCTGCTGCGTGATATGACTGCCTCAGTCCTGCATCAGCAGAATCAAACCAGCTCGTGGGGCTCTAGAGATTCTAAGGAAGAAACGGCATATGCGGTACTCGTCCTTACATATGCGGTGCAATTTGAGTTCTCCGAGATACCTCGTCACCTGATTCGAAAAGCAATCCACGATGGCTGCTCATTCCTCCGTTCAAACGCTGCTCTTGGCTCAGAGCGTCTCTGGGTGGAGAAAGTCACATATGAATCGGAAATGTTGTCACAGGCCTACACGCTAGCTGCTTTGAAGAAAGCGGCAGATTTGCCACCGGAAGCACAGCACCACCCGGAGGGTGTCTCCATGAGTTCGGCAGATGAACATCATGCCGAGTCTATTGAGCGTCCTGTAGTGCCGAATGGGCATCACGCCCATGTTATCGAAGATCCTGCAGAGTTGAACGGACATCCTTCCGAGCCTATCGAACATCCTGAAGTGACAAATGGGCATCACGCCGAGGTGTTTGAAGATCATGCAGAGTTGAATGGACATCCTGCCGAGCCTATCGATCATTCGGTAGTGCCGAATGGGCATCACGCCGAGGTTTTCAAAGATCATGCAGAGTTGAATGGAAATCCTGCTGAGCCCATCGAGACTAATGGACATATTGCCGAGCTCACTGAAATTGAAAGCAAAAGCACAAATGGAGCATTCTGCACCGAAACAGAGAATACCGAAACCAAGATGAACGACGTGCTTCCCACCCACACAGTAGAGCTTCATGGTCCCCATGAAAACGGAAATGTTCAAACGGAGAGCACGGAGCTCACAGCGGTTGGCTTTAATGGTCCCTCAAGCCATTCCTGCCGGCGCGAATGGACAGAAGACGAGGAACAAATCCTGTTGGGGCCATTCGACTATCTTGAAAGCTTACCGGGAAAAAGCATACGATCGCAATTCATTCAAGCCTTCAATTCCTGGCTCCAGGTGACCCCGGAACATCTAGAAGTGGTCGAAAAGGCGATTTCCATGCTGCACACTGCATCGCTCCTCGTCGATGATATCGAAGACAGTTCGCTTCTTCGACGAGGCCAGCCGGTAGCACACAGTATCTTCGGCATGGCGCAAACCTTCAATTCTGGCAATTATGTCTACTTCCTTGCACTTCGGGAGATTCAGAAACTGGAAAGCCCACGCGCAATTGAGATCTACGTCGACGCCTTGATCCACTTGCACCGTGGTCAAGGCATGGACATGTTCTGGCGCGATTCGCTCATTTGTCCCACAGAAGAGGATTACCTGGCTATGGTCGGCAACAAAACAGGGGCGCTTTTCTGCCTCGCCATCGAACTGCTGCAGATCGGTAGTCCCGTCCAAGTCGACTTAGTCCCGCTAGTCCGACTATTTGGCATTATCTTCCAGGTTTGCGATGACTATCTGAATCTGAAGTCACCAAGCTACTTGCAGAAGAAGGGTTTATGTGAAGATCTGACCGAGGGGAAATTCTCCTTCCCTATAATCCACAGCATTCGCTCAAACCCCAGCAATCGGCGATTGATTAATATCCTGAAACAGAAACCTCGGGATGATGATATCAAGCGATATGCGGTTGCCTACATGGAGACTACGAATACCTTTGAGTATACCCGGGGCTTTGTTGGCAGCCTCAAGGCCGAAGCCTTAGAAATGATAGAAAATTTAGAGAAGCAGGGACTTGGAGAGAACCTTGCAATCCGAAAGCTGTTGGCTCGACTGTTGGTAGATGTGTGACGAAGGAGCGCGACTCTTATTACTGTGTTCTTCTATATTTTTGTGCGTCTGTCCTTCAACAAGTGCATCAGATATCATGAAATTTTCTCGGCAAGGTCCTGAATACTGTAAGACAGAAATTAACTGGTTGGAATCTGTTCATACAAAACTTTGCTTTGGAATTATTCTCTCATATCTCCTTCGGTTACTTTTTGATAACAAGTGTGGTAATAATCCGATCGAGTTCATCCTCCCTCAGCCCGCAGAGGTCAACAAAGTATCTCCGCGCTCCTCCAAACTTGGCTGCTACAATCCCAGTCAAGAACGCGCGCATGTCGTCCGGGTGGCTTGCTATGATATTTTCCGCCTGCTCTCGACTCAGAGCGTCGTCTCTCTGTAAGAGCCGCTGGATCAAATGATCCCGCCACGTACCGAGCCCGTGTGTCGTCAGCGCGTAATCAGCCACGACATCTTCGTCCGCGACTCCACACAGCTTCAGGACCAGTGCGGCAAAGACTCCAGTGCGATCCTTTCCCACTGTACAGTGAAATAGGATCGGACCGCTCTGATCCTGCAGGATTTGCAGCATGACAGCGCGGAAACTACCGGTACGCGCTGCGTTGCGCATAATGTCCTCGTAAGCTTTCACAAAACCCCGTTCGGAAACCTGGTCCCGCGTCACGCCACCAGAGGCTACTCCGTAGCGCTTTGCCAGCGAAACGGGGGAGTAGTCGCCATCTTGGAATACCGGTACTGCGTGGCGCGTCGTCCCTGGGATGTCGAGGAAGGAGTCAGGATAGCGGGTAGTCACGAGCTGGATTTCCCCCGTTGAGCGAAAGTCGAAGATTGTTTGAACACGTAGTGTCTTAGTCAGTTCTTCGATCCCTGTTGGGGTGATCTGAGAGGGCTGTGCGGCACGGAAAAGGAATCCTGGCCGAATGCGCAACCCTCCGACTTGAGTTTCATCGACGGCCCGGGTCGGAGATGCTAAACTTGAAGGATAACACGCATAGCCTCCGATGTCGCGAAAGTTAGGGACACCGCTCACCGAGACGAACGGCAGTGAGGCTGTCGGAGTGCCATCTAGGGACGACATGTCTTCTAGACTTGGACGCGTTGAAATCCAATGGTTGACATGCGTGATATGTGAGTTCCAAAACACATGATATGAGAGTTCACAAATGGTTCAGCATGGAAGAGCCACGAATGTAGTATGAAACGTTGTCAATCATCTTAACTGGACAAGCGAATTAGTGCTTACTTTATGAATATACCAACGGCACAGAACGGTCCCACGGATCCTTTGGCATTTCCCTGGATCCTTTGGCATTTCCCCGGATCCTTTGGCATTCCCCCGGATCCTTTGGCATTCCCCCGGAGATGCGTCAATGCAGACTCGGATGCCGATGCATGAAAACTCACGCTATCGATAGGCTAATGTGATGCAATCTGGAACGGCTGCTATGATTTGTAGCGGCAAATGAAGCTATCTCCGAGTACTATATCCGTCGGGGCTGGAGCCAATAGATGCACACAAAAAAAATAGGGGACGGGAATTTGGAAATCCGCCTGCAGTCAGCAAAGGAAACCAACTCTACGGAGTAGAGCTCTCAATGCTACCTTGTTATCCCCATTTGGATAATAGCCAAGACACAATATTCACCTAAGCTTTTGATTGGCACTCTTGGCAAAGCGTGTCTCACCGGGACTCCCTAGGTGGATTAGGCGCATAAAGTGGCTTATGGTGGGCACAATTCTCCTTCTTTGGTGAATCCTGGACGTAAAATACCCCAGTGGCGTTGACTGGACGTATGTTTTCATACGCTTCATAGTCTTGTCTCCCCGCACGTTGCGGACCTGCGCTTTGACACCCCGCGTCGGCCTCAGAGTGGGCGTAGAAGATTGGCAGAGTCTGACGGCATCTTGGGAGGTTGCATCGTCAAATTAATTCCATATTTCAAGCTCATTGCCAAGACCTCCCGCGTGGGGACTGTGCCCGACCCACGCTGAAAATTACCTAAAATACAACAATCTTTCATACCAGCTTTTTTCATACCAGATGATACGAAGTTTCATACCGGATGATACCGAGGTAAAGAAAACAGTTGGATTTCCTTTAACCTTGGGTAAGAAACTCCCATACAAGAGCAGGGTGAACAAGTTCATCAAGATGGGTCTCAAAGATAACAGGTATGAGAGTGCTGAAGAAATCGAAACCTTCCATTCCACTCTTGTGAGCACATTCCAAACGGGTCGAACTAAAGACCTCGCTTGGCGCAAATGGCAGCTCAAACAGCTCTGGTGGTTGATAGAGGACAACGAACAGGCTATCCTTAATGCCATCAAGGATGACCTCAATCGGTCGGAAGTCGAAAGCTATCTCACGGATCTTGCCGGCATCCGCAAAGATATATTATATCACCTGGATAATATAGATGCCTGGGCAGCAGATGAGAAGATCGGCGACAGTTTCATTGCAAGACGACTTGGTCTAGCAAGAATCCGAAAAGAGCCACTCGGCGTGGTACTCATCATCGGTGCCTGGAATTTCCCAGTACTGCTGGTTCTGCAACCTCTCATCGCAGCCATCGCTGCGGGCTGCTGCGCCATCATCAAGCCATCTGAGATGACAGTAGCATGTCAAAACCTCCTCCGAGATTTGGTCACCCAATATCTTGATTCTACAGCGATCAGATTGGTCTGTGGTGGCGTTCCTGAGACGACAAAGCTCCTTGAACTCCCCTTCAATCATATCTTCTTTACTGGCTCCGCGAATGTGGGCCGACATATCAGTGCAGCAGCAGCAAGTCATCTGACCCCTGTGACTATGGAGCTAGGTGGTCAATCTCCCGCCATCATCGGTCAATCAGCAGATGTAGAGCGCGCTGCCAAATGTGTTGCGTTTTCCAAATTTCTCAACGCCGGACAGATCTGTCTGACAGTCAACCATGTCTTCGTGGATCCAGCGGTGCATGACAAGTTTGTAGACCGATTACAATACTGGAATAATCAATTTTTGCATGGGGAACAAACAATCACCACGGCCATTGTCAATCAGCAACATTGGGACCGTCTGTTTAACCTTTTGCACCAGACGAAAGGGACGATTGTCTGCGGCGGAGGTGGGCGTGATGACTCGCATCAGATGGAGCCAACCGTTGTAGCAGAACTTGATATGAACGGTACATCCGCTTTTAACCCTGTCTTGTGTTGGGAGTCAAGCTGACTTGCGCCACTAGATCCGCTACTAGCGGAAGAGATCTTCGGTCCCATCTGTCCTGTGATCAAGGCAGATGTACGCCAGGCCTGCGAGGCAATCAATGAGTGAGTTTTGGATGCTTTTTGATATGGTAATACCGTGTTAATCTGTGGAATAGAAGGGAACACCCCCTGGCCCTGTACATTTTCAGCTCCAACAGCTCTGAAATCCAGAATAGTTGCGTGTGCCCATCAGTCCCTATATCTCGATAAATTCACTAACGAGATAAAATAGTACTTGATGACACAAATTCGGGTGGAGTCACAGTGAACGATGTCATCCTCCACGCAGGATTCCCGGGTGCTCCTTTTGGCGGTGTTGGTGGTAGCGGACATGGCTACTATCATGGTTCGTATGGATTCAAGACATTTTCGCATCTCCGGACAATCGTCAGTTCGCCGAAATTGTTCGACCGTCTGCTAGCATTCCGTTATCCACCATTCGATGCGGCGAAGAAATCCAAGATCCCACAAATCAAGGCTAAGTTCAGACGGGGAGAAACAATCCAGGATCAACAACGTGAAGGGTCTAGAATTATTGGGTCCAAACTCGCAGTTGCCACAGCTCTTTGTGGGATTGCTTATTGTTATTACTCCTACTCCAAATCATAGCTCATTTGTCCTCTGAAATCATAACAAAGGAGACTAAATGTCTTATATAGTTAGGTACTTCTAGAAAACGGATTGCATAAAAGAATAAATTTCTACTTCTCCTAAGTATTACTCACGATGTTTCTGCATTCCTATAATAGGCGCTAGAGTCAAAGGTTCTTTTTCCTGATTTAGCATACTATATCTAATACTGCCGGTATAGACAGCTAGATACGAAGATAGTTCAGGATTTTATCATATCTTAGTATAAAGTCTGGCCATATACCTACAAAACCTAATATATGCTAGTGCAGGTATTCCTATCGATATGTAATCAAATTACTTGAAAATATTGAGCCAAGATACAAGATTCAGAAATAATGTAAGTTACGACTCACGAGATTATGAAATTCTATATACCCAAATTGCCTGAGGCGCCTGTGATGCCCGCCCATAGACATGCCTATGATAGACATTGCCCACCAGGCTGTCCATAGGCAATGTCGCAGTCTAGCTTGGAGTGTATATGGGTCGAAGAAATAGGAAATATTAGATACGATACGATACGATGCGATACTATCGTAAGATCCAATGATGCCGCAGCTTGCTGCTTCCTACCGGGAAAGCCGAAGCAGCCTGCGGGTTTATTGCGGACTTGAGTCCTAGAAATGACTGTTCGGTGAATGAACGAATCCTGATTTCAAGGGCTTCATGTGTTCGAATCATTCTGGAATGGTGGCGCACGGGTCAAAAGCGAACTATCCTATATCTGGGATACGCAGGATCTAGGAAGTTCCACTTGATATTAATCATTTTCACCCCCTGCAAAGTGAAATAATCCTTTCATACGCCAGGTAAGTCTGTTCTCAACATCGGTTCTGACCCTGTCAACATTTTGTTATTGCGTTTTTCCCCTTCCAATTACAAGAATGCAACCAAGCTGTCTTTTCGGCCCTATTTTCTGGATGGCCACCCGTGTAGAACTAGTCAAACCCGGAGCTACTTCTGCGGGTCTAGCATAGAGGAGAAAATGCTTGGTACCGAAGTAAGCTTTCCTCCTCCGTATTCAGAGGCTTGAAATGGCATCGCCTAAAAATCGCACAGGCAAAGTAGTGTAATCTAGAACCTAGGACGTAAAACACCAGATTTTGTCGCTTCTATGCACTAGTCTCACGCACCCCGGACAGCAGGTATCGGGGTAAGATTGGGAAAAAAGGGGGTTCGAGCTGACAGACATGTAGGGTAGATCTCACTCAGCCAATTAATGGGGCTTTTCAGCTGACAAAACGGGCTTACCAGATACGTCCGGCCCATAGGCACCCTGGTGCTTCTTTTTAATTCAAGCTTAGTGGCGGCCACTAGCCTGCGAATGTTTGATATGTCCGTTCCATGTACCCCGTATCCGCAATGTAGCATTTCCTTATGATTTATCCCCGGGTCGAGCCAATCACGCATCTAGCGTCAAATTAGCTCCTGGAAACATGGAAGACCGGAAGCTGGAGTTCAATTTGCGGTATCATTAGCCGTAAATCTGGTGCTATGGGCGCCGGGGCTGAATCTTTTTCGGTCTACAGACCCCATCCCAGCACTCCAACGGTTTGAAAATACGCGAACTAAAACCCTGCGGGTGCAACTATATAATGTGATTGATCTAGCCTTGTTGCAATTACTCCAGACTTTCCATTCATTCTCTTCTCCCTTCTCCGACTTCTACCTCCTACATCCCCAAGATGGCAGTCAGCCAGTCTGTGGTTGGTCGTGCCAACGCAGAGAAGGCTCATGGTATCATTGGTCTCCTCAAAAACCCATTCGTCTCCCTGACATGCTGCTTTGCGTCTCTGGGATGTATCATGTATGGTTACGACCAGGGAGTCATGGGCCCCATCCTTGTTATGGAAAACTTCCAGAACCATTTCCCGACCTTTGGAGGATCCACCATTCAGGGCTGGCTGGTGTCTGCTCTGGAGCTGGGTGCCTGGGCCGGTGCTCTACTCAATGGAATCCTCGCCGATCGCATTTCTCGAAAATATGCGATGATGACTGCTGTCTTTATCTTTACCCTGGGTACCGGCCTGCAAGCAGGTGCTCAAACACCTGCCTACTTCTTCGCTGGCCGGATTATCGGCGGTGTGGGAATTGGTATGTTTAGTATGGTCATTCCGCTTTACCAGGCCGAAATTGCTCCTCCAGAACTACGTGGATCGCTGGTCTCTCTTCAACAGCTGTCTATTACCATCGGTACCGCCGTCTCTTTCTGGCTCGACTACGGCATGCAATTTGTCGGCGGTACGACTTGCAATCCCGAGGGTATCTCTGACCCCTACCTCGCTAGCGGTGCCTTTGACGCTAGCCTTAGCAACGGACATACCTGCCTCGGCCAGAAGACTATCGCCTGGCGCCTACCCCTTGCCATACAAATTATTCCTGCTTGGATCCTTTTCTTCGGAATGTTCTATTTCCCCTTCTCCCCTCGCTGGTTGATGATGAAGCACCGCGAGGAAGAGGCTCTCGCCTCCCTCTCTCGACTTCGCCGTCTCCCTGTCACCGACTCTCACGTCCGCGCCGAATTCCTTGAGATCAAGGCCGCTGTCATGTTTGACGAAGAAACCGAACGCGAGGCTGTCGGTGCTGGTGGCGCTCTGGCTCCATGGAAGGCGCTCTTTGTTCCTAACATGCTTAAGCGTCTTTTCCTTGGCTGCGGTACTATGATTTGTCAACAATTTACCGGTATCAATGCAGTCCTATACTACGCGCCCCAGATCTTTGCCAGTTTCGGATTCAGCTCCACTAAGCAGACTCTTTTGGCTACTGGTGTGACCGGAATCTTGCAGATCATCTTTACCCTCCCTGCCGTGCTTTATCTTGATAAATTCGGTCGAAAGACCTTCCTCATCGTTGGCGCCATTGGCATGTTCTGCTGTCATATTGTTGTGGCCACGGTCGAGGGTATTTACAAACCGAAATGGGACCTCAACGAGGGACTCAATAAAGGACAGGGATGGGTTGCTATTGTCTTCATTTGGCTATTTGCGGTTAATTTCGCCTACTCTTGGGGTATGTTTAGTTTCTATTCTTTGCGCCTTCCGAACTAACTATCTATAGGCCCCGTCGCATGGGTCCTCACCCAGGAGATCTTCCCTAATAGCCAGCGGTCTAAGGGTGTTGCCATTGTTGCCAGTACCAACTGGATGTTCAACTTCATCATCGGTTTGACGACAAAGGATATGTTGGCTTCGATGAAGTATGGCACCTACATTTTCTTCGCCATCTTCAGTGGCCTGGGCGGTCTGTTCATCTGGAAGTTCGCACCCGAGACCAAGGATAAGACCCTTGAGGAACTAGATGTGTTCTTCGGTGGCTCTGAGGCAAACATTGCCGAGGCTGATCGTCTGCGCATGCAGAGAATCAACGAATCGCTGGGCCTGGCGGGTGTTGACAGGGTCGAGGACCTGAAGGTTGCCATCAACTCAGAGCAGGTCGCGATGCACGAGAGCGAGAAGGCCTAAACTACTGTCTGGAACCCGAATGGGGATGAGGGTGAGCGGAGGACTGTGACTATTATTAATTGGACTTGCAAATATGATATCGCGAACGAATATTAAGAATCCAGCAAGTCCTGTTGTCATATGTACCAGATAATGCCTGGCACTTGAGACCTTTCCTTCTCTGCTTTTGTGCTCCCCTCTAGCCGCTTTTTTATCATAGAGTAATATTGCAGATGACCCTGAAAAATTCGACCTGCATGAATCATCTGACTATCATATGAGCGATCTGATTTGCTAGTACGATCAAAGTGGAAACGAAGTAGGCTACACACCCCGAGAAACAACGTGAGTCAGGGGCAAACTTATAGAAGACAGGGCAAAACAGAGTTCTATGCTTTCTTGTTTTCGTTGTGTTGATATCTCTCAGTAGTCACATGGTCTCTCTCTCTCCATAGGAGTAGACTCCTATAGTCTCTCCTGTGTGATTCCTCCCTCATCAATAGTTTAACACTTTCCACAATACACATATTGTGCTTTCATGATCTCATCTACTTCGTAGATTCTAACAGGTTATGAGCCCGTGGACTCGTTATTGATCTGATCTCACGATCTGTCAATATCCTCGGTTAGTGCTTTCGCACTGTGCTGTCGCACTGGGACCTCTGACTTCAGCATGTCCCATCAAGCTAAAATTTACACCTTGCCTATCTAGGCAGTGTGAATAGCTTCATCGGGTCTACGTTTGGTCATCATCATCGTCTGTACTCGGGTTCAAAGGGGTCAGCTCTTTATCTCTGCTGTCACCTCGAACTAACGTGGGGGGAGGGCAGCTGCTTACTTAACTAGCATATGCTAGTTTCCCTTTTAGGAATTCCCATAAAAGTAATCCTATAATCAGAGTTTTCATTAAAAATAACTCTCTGCTCTTTACAGCAGTCTTTTCTTACTCTCTAGCCTCCAGAGATCTCTCTTTTTATGCTGATTCCATCAATTAGCAGCTGATTTTCATCATCAGCATCTCTTTCGTCATCATTAGAAGGGGGGATTCTATATCCCCGAGGCCTGCCTCAGAGATTCTTATCTCGTAAGGGGATCATTATCCCGCCTTCGCCTCGACGAACCACTGTCATTTACGATAAGGCAGCCTGCTCTGCCTAGGATTCTCATCCCATCTAAGGGTTCTCTATAATCCTTTGACCTCTCGGTTATCTCGTAGTTCGACTGCATCCTCGAGACTCCTTATCTCTCTGAGATCTTTATCTCACCTTTTAGGGTTCGTATCCCCGGGAATTTATATTCCTAGAGATCTTTATCTCGTGAGGGGATTCCTATCCCATTAACCTTTCGCAGTCTACCTGCACCTTTAAGATCTGTGTCTTACTTTATCATCTCGACCTTCACTTCGTTCATCTCGCTAATAGGGATTTACGACTTCCCTTCCTCCGGTTCGACGCCCTTTCTACCTTCGTCGTCGTTTTAGCTATCATTATGGTAGACCGACTGTGAAGGACTACGGTCGAATTGATTCAATTGGACGGTGCCTGCATGCTGTTTAACTAAAGCTTAAAGATCTAAACTCTATGGGTGTTCTGCGGTGATGTCTTGTTCTCCTAAGGCGGTGAGCACCGGCAGATACTCCTAGTTTCTGACCGCGGTCAGAGACTGGTTGTGGTGAGTGCGGAGTCGACTGTAGTTTCTGCCCGAGGTCAGAAACTCTGGTTGTAAAGAGCGCGGGCAGAGCCCGAGTCTTGGTGCTGGCATCAGCCCGTTACAATAGGTAACTTACGACCGTGTGAAACGGGGGTTATTAGTAAAAGGGGTGCTTTAGTTATATAGATCTAATAGATCGTAAATTAAGTGTAGACCCACTCTTCGTTATAAGCTAATTAGCTATAAGTGTCTTTATCTATAGGCATACCCGTGGGCACGCCTATAGGAATATGCCTAAACGCCTATCTCGAGTTATATTCGAAGGATATAAAACTCCGAGAATAATAACATAAGTCTTTTAGTGATATAAGCTTATAAAATAAGAATTATACTAATTCTCTTTCGATCTACCTATAAGAAATATACCGGAGCGAGAGATAAAGCAGAATCTAAAAGTAGTATTTTACTTATGGAAAATGGCAGGCATGTAACACTAACTTGAATATATATCTTTAAACTATTATAGTATGATTTAATAAGTTAATAAAAATACCACATAATATGATATATTTCGATCAAAAATTTGTTCTAAGTCATATATATATATTAGTTTCTTATATACTCAGATATTTCAGTAAAATTTATGGATATTATAGATTAAGACCGCGATTTACATGGAGTTAGCAAAATAGGTGTAAATAACAGTTATTTATTATGCAAAGTCAGCGAGTTATACGTCCATTTTAGGTGACTTTATGCAATGGTGGGCATGGTGGGCATGCCCGTGGGCCGTGGGCGTCACGGACGGGCACTCGAAAATCCAAATAGCCCACCGCCCACCGTGGACGGGCGATGTCGCAGTCTAGCCTCTGTTATCGTCCTAATTTGTCGGTGGATATATCGTCGGACAAAACCCTATACTCGAGAGATCAACTGGAGAAAGGGAAATGAATTTTATTTTCAAGACTATATAGAAGCGAAGAAGTGAAGAAGTGAAGGGACCTGGCAACTTCTGAAGCCTTACAAAACGGTATGACTAGAGTCAAGATTTTCGTCATCTATCACATTAAGGAATTTCCGCCCTGCCTTAAATGCTGTAGTGCACATTTAGTTTAACTATATAGCATTTAATTTACTTTACATAGGTAATTTTACGAAAAGAGAAAGCCATCATCACTGAGATTCATTTGGGTACATGTAAATACTAGCTATCCTTGGCCATCCGTTTTAAATTGGTGGCCGTACCTCTCTTAGTAGTCTCATCCTAGTAGAACTGGGCGTTTGAATATTTTCTGTTCAAGAAGTTGTACATATCCACAATTTTGAATTTTGCTTCACGCCGGCTTGCATTGTTCATAATGTGACATACCCTAAAAGGTCTGATCCCATCAGATTTTATTATTTTACTGACGATGAACACGATACTGTTTGTCGATCTTTCCGGTCTTTTCTATACTGTGGCTGGCTGACCCATGACCATAAATATCGGCCGTCAGTTTCTCCATCCCACCAGCAAGAATACTCTTCGTTTTCTCTCCAAACAATCTTCACAATGGATGACTCTACTACTATTGGCCCCTTCATTATTCAGGTTAAGGGCCGACCTGTGACAAAGCCTGAGGCAGATTATGAGTCTCGGACCCAAGCATCAGTTGGCTCTGACCCAGCCATTTTCACCTGGATTGATGGGCGCTTGGAATGTGGTGAATGGTTCCTGGGGCGATTCCATATAGAAGACAGGTCTTTGATACCGAAAGCAGTCTATTGGTTCAAGAAGGAAGATACGAACCCTAACGCTGTTCAACACACTATGGTTCATGATGACGAAGGCTCTTATACGCTTCGGATGAGTGGTATGTAATGGCAATTGGTGATTTATACGAGATTAAAGTGTCACTAACGCAGTCTACAGGTGCACCTTTGAACGAACATCGCGGCAAAGTCCATGCAGCGCTTATTCCGCGTAAGTAGGAAACCTCCGACTTTTAACAAAATTGAGGAAATGGGTTATTGTCTAATATTGAAACAGCAAATGACGAAGAATATGACCAAGTGAAGATAATAATGCAGTGAAGGATGGATTTGGTTGACTTCGAAACCCAGCCATTTTGAACGTGGAGGTCAAACTTGCGAAGTGACTGGCACTGGTGTTATAGAGAAATGCCCTCTACATTTATATGTTAGATCTCTACTTTGATTACGAAGTGAAGGATACAGCTGCAAATCGAACGCATATAAAAATTGCGCAAACGTGTCATGAACCAGGAACTGGTCTTAGGTTTTATCCGACTCTTGCACGCTGGATGGTGTAGAGGACTCTGTCGGAAACATGATGCATCTGCATATGAATTTCCGTACCCGATAATCTTACGACATCGGTAGTAGGTACCTCGCATAGTCTTGGAAAAATCGTACACATCGCCAGATCTCTCCGCTCCCTCGAGAACCTACTACAGTCCATGGGTAAACCCGCGACTGAATCGGAGAGATAGTGAATTAACGAAGTTCGTAAGGCGAAAATTTTCGTTATAACATCCTGGATTGGTTGAAGGACCTATCCGTTCGTAAAAGCATATGCATAGGGGATTTATTGTAGTCAGCTCACCGCATTTTAGTATTCTTTACCGCAAATAACTTGAGCACAAAAAGTTGCTGCATGCATGTAAGATTCAATAGTTGCTGCGTACATTACTCGTGCTAAGCTGAAACACCAACCAGGGATGCTGCATCGGATTATGACCCTTTTGTTCATATTGCATGCACCATACACTATTATTTTTCGCCCATTCGGCCCCATTTTCACTCGCTTTCCTTGGGTATTTCTTGTACTGCAACAAATAACCTTGTAGCCTCGCTAGGCTCACTGATCTCTCTGTGATCGAAGAGGAAAACCTTTCCGCCATCGCATCAAGACGCAATTCTGATTCCTTATCCTCTTCTGATGCATCAACAGACACGTCACTGTAAATATTGGCAAACAAGGCATGCATCTGCTCGCGGGAGGGGAGCTGAGAGTCAAAATGCATGTCCACTCTGCCCGGTCGGATGAGCGCCGGATCGAGACTCTCTGGGGAGTTGGAGGTCATAATTAGGATCCGTCCTTCTTGTGAAGAAACCCCGTCGATCGCATTGAGTAGGCCCGATAGTGAGACTGAAGCGACTTGTGTCACAGGAATAGAACCTGGTAGCCATCTATCGGGTGAATCCGTTGAAAAAGCCACAATACTCCCTGACCTTGACCGAACACCTGTAGTCTTCATTTGTCGTCGACCCAGCCCTGCGGCGTCAACATCTTCCAGCAGTACAATGCAACGCGAGAGGACCTCAGACATCAGTTTCATGAGTTGTGCGTCGTTTAAGTTCGGGTCGAGGAGGCTCAAGACGTAGACATTCAGCCCAAAGAGACCCGCAAGGGCAGAGGTGAGACTAGTTTTTCCCATCCCAGGTGCCCCCGACAACAGATATCCGCGTCGGTAGGGGATTACATGGTCAAAATACCACCGGCGCGTGTGTGGAAACAGGTATTCATTGATATCTCGGAGTAACTCGTCTTTCTTCTTTTTATCAACGATTACCGTGGATATGTTTCGTGATGGCCGGGTGCTGAATTTAGACCAACGCGAGGCAGTTTCTGAACTGCAGATAGATCGGTAAACGGTGGTCATTGTCGTCGCTTTGTCCAAATTATAAGATTGCGCCTCCTGGAGAAGACCGTGTAAGGAACCAACAGATGTGCCAAGACATTGAAGCTGAATGTAGCCGCGCTCCTTCATCAGTTGTGTGTACTAATTTTCGGACGCGATGCGATGGCGGAATAAAATCGACTTGCCATTATGGTGAAAGAGGTGTACCTTGGAATGGCTGAAGGCTGATGGGAGGTTGATTCACGATAGATCGATAGTTGATGAATTTGGTTTCTTGGGCACTACTGTCTTTCACTGAGTTGAGGGCATCTTCTTCGTCTGCCCAAGAGATCTTTGACTTGCTGATGGCGCGTAGGGAACAGAATATTTGATTTGGGGGTTGATGATCGATCATCTATCGTAGGAGATGGTGATAAAGAGGATCATCGTCATCGATACGGACTGTGGTGGCGAAGCGATCGAGGAAATACTTGGTTGAAGCTGACATACAATGCAGAAAACTTAATGTTCCGGCAAAGAGAATACTCAGATTTATCAGCTTCATCGAATCAAAACCTGTGACATCTCGGTAGTTTCCAATCGAATGGGAGGATTGGCTCTAAGCCTACCTGCAAAATTCTGGGCTGACATTATAGCGTGTCTCGTTTCCAGCAAAAAGAGGACAGTGAATAGTCGCTATATCTAGGAGTGGAGAAAGGTCTATTTAAACACCCCAGTGATCTTTGGCTGTGGACCATAGGGCGAAAGGCAATAGTGCGGAATATAATTATCATGGCTCTGTATAAGGTATGGTCTCGGGAATTATCATAAAATTTCACCCAAAGATGTATTTTTTTCTGCACTGTATTTTATAAGATCTTCTGCTCCCTTGCAGACCCAAGACTTCACAGATATAAAGGGTAATAATGTACTCCGTACCGATACCTTGCATCCTCACAGAGGGTATCAATGTGATATACGAGGCGGCACTAAACCCGAATGGGGGCGCGGCTGAGAATGCCAAGAGGACCTCGAGAATCTGACGGGCTCTCCTCTGCCACTTCCCATATCCAAGTGGAAGTCATCCAGAGACCGATCAGTATCTACTGATACAGGACTCTACCTATCTAAGTCTCTGATTTCCGTTCCTTTCTCCACTGTCAGCTTGGAGTCAACTACCATCATTTCTACGATGCCCGCTACAGTTGCGCAGATTCTCGCGCCTTACGAGTACAAACCGGAGCTCGTGGAGCATATAGCCTCACGAACGGTAAAACCTTCTATTACTATACTTGAGCCCAACCTAGAATGGCCACAACGGTTCGAAGAAGTCAAAGAGCGGATTCAAAAATCCCTTGGGGCCTTGATCTTGGACATCGCTCATGCCGGCTCTACCAGTGTTCCTGGCCTACCAGCTAAAGACATCATCGATGTTGATCTCACACTAAAAGATGCCATGGATGAAGCATCCTATGTGAAGCCTCTTGAAGAGGCAGGATTTCGGTTCCTCATACGCGAGCCGCGATGGCACCAGCACCGGTTCTTTGTGGAAAACTGGCCCAAAGCCTACCACGTAAATGTCCACGTGTGGGGTCCCGACTCGCCCGAAGTTGCCCGACACCGTATTTTTCGTGACTGGTTACTCAGAACGCCAGCGGATCTAGAACTTTATGCCAAAGTGAAACGCGAAGCGGCTGAACAGACGGCTGTAGCCGGAGATTCGATGGAGGATTATAACCAACGGAAGGATAAAACGATCCATGAGATCCTAGAAAGAGCATTCCGTGATTTGGGTTATATCGAATGAGACACTGGAGAGGTGTCTTAATTGGTGCTGTCGGAAGTAAAGATGAAGATTGGAGCTTACGAGTCATTAAACGCTATCCGCTTAGCTTCACCCTATATTGCCTTCGTTTTGCCCTAAGACGGATTATTTAACTACATTTACCTGTAGTGATGGCCTACATAAATTGTAGTATCTAATAGAAACCATGCGATTCTTACAAAATCTCAGCCCACGTCCTATCGTAGCGCGTGATCCGTTCAGACGCAGCTTATATCATAAAGTCACCAATCAACAAAACCCTAGCGTGGCTATATGTAGATGCTAAGAGATAAATGTTTCAGATCCTACAGTCATACCTAATAGCATATCGCCATTGCCTAGTTGAACGAACGGTCAGCACGGTCAGCGCGCCATCCTACAAGGATTCTTACATACTCACCCTCTAGGCCGGACTGAAGAAAGAAGAGTAGGACAGCAAGTGGGAGTTTCCGAATGAATAAAAATAAGAACAGAAAATTAAAAACATACATCAGCATGTCTAAGGTGGTGGTCACCTAGCGCCCACGGTTCGGGCGTGGGAGGCTCGCCGCTCTATTCAGGGCATTCAGGGCAGATATTCCTCACCCAAATATTCTGCCCGTACAGCACAAGGTACATTTCCCATCATGACCAAAAATGCTACAAGTACCCTTCTTTTCCCCTCTGTTTCTCTCTAGTCTCGCTTTATCACTACAACCTCACTTCGTCACGAGCAAAATGCGTACTAGGGCATGACCTAACGTTGAAATACATGACTAATGTAATAGATTTTGGGGAGTATAGCAACAAATCAATCTAGTGGGTAGTGCTACTACGGTGGGAATCTGGTTATAGTCACACGTTATTTTCGACGAGTAGCCCTAGACTTTGACAAGTAGGCTTTAGACTTTTTTTCTTTTGGGCCCACGGCCTATCATAGGGGGCCTCTTAGGGGTCAACTCCTTAATATATATTTGACTCCTCCTTGCAAAACCAGTGGCTCGAAGTTCTTTCAAAATTACTCAATGATCGAGTGACTAACAAAAGCACAGGAGTCTCAATACCCTCGTCATATCCGCGAATCGTGTGAAACCCCAGAGAAAGTTTGACCTAGCAGCAAGCTGTACGGAGGAATCGACCTCTCCAACCAGCTCTATATTAAATCCTGTGTTATAATTATTATTCTCCAATTGCTTTGCATGGTATCGTAGAAGTCTGAGATTACCTTGAATCAATTATATTCTGAATCGATTACATTCCACCCTAACAATTCTCTAGAATAGATTGTCACCTGAGAAACTGGGCACGATTTACATAGTTACTTCTAAAAATAGGAAATCAACTTGGAAATACGTCAAGTGAGTTTCTCGTCGGCAGACTTCGTGGGCGGTTGAACTAGTATGTTGAGTTGACTCAGTCACCAACGGTAAAAGATCTCAATTTATCAATTCAGAAAGCGACATTGGAGTTTATCGTTACAAAGCTTATTCAATTGAGAACCTTCAAGGTGCAGCTAAATCAAAACCATGTGCATATAGAGACTAAGATGACCACTTGGCGTCTCTTTTCATTCTCAACCGATTTATTGTATCCGACAAGGAAGATACGTCCGAAAAAGAAGAAACGTTCGAGACGGGAGATACGGGAGATACTGGTGACTCCCCAACAAGCTCCATGGCTTCGTATCTTCTTTTCTCGCTCAGAGAGTTCGCACTCTCCATGAGCCTTTCCTTGATTCTTGCTGGTGCGGCTTTACAGTAGCGCTTGAGAGCGACAATAACAACCTTGAAGCCCGGGGAGTTGACATTCTCAAATTTGCAAATGCCCCGGTGATCTGCGGCGATACCACATCTGTCCGTTCCATCCAATATTGGTGCGGCACTCTCGCGATCCACGATATAGTCCATCGTATATTTCATATCGGTGCGCAACTGCTCCCATAGAAACATGATGTGATACCGTGACATCAATGGAGAGAAGTCCTCGGCGAGGTTTTGAATTGTTTCGGAGTCATCCTCGATTCCAGTAACTAGACTTGTTTCGAAGCGAGCGACTCTTTTAGGAACAATGAAGGACGCTAGCTTGTGGATGGTGCCGAGCTGGCGTGCTTTGCTGGAGCCATAGTGGGGAGTGCCAAAAAACAAAATGCCGTAAGTGCATGTATAAATCATGTGAAGTCGAGCACTCTTCGCTGACGTGCGACCTTGGGATAAAGTGAGGGCTCTTTTGACTATAATACCCCCTAAAGAATGACATATGAAAATGATGGGTCTCTCGGTAGCATCCTCGAACTAGGCACGGTCAGCTGAAAAAATTCCTTGTCTCTCAGATCCAAAGCACATGAAGTTAAAACCAAGCTGAAATATTGACAAAAAATCATTGTGATGGAAATGTTCCATCATTTGTTACTTGTAACTTGGAGGCACACTCCATCCCAGTCCAAGGCAGCCATGGCAGCCATGGCAGCACGGTTTGAAAATAAAATCCAGCAACGAATTTCCCTTACAGTGTAAATCACTGCTTACCTCTCTGTCATTTTGAAGCTCCTCGATAAGTGTCCCTGCATGCTGTAGGATTCGGTCTGAGCTTGTTGCCTTACCGCCCAAAGAATTTGTGTTGGCCGTATACCCCCAGGACAGGACCCGGGCATTCTTGATGTAGTTGGGAAGAAGATCGCTAGGCCAGCACACTTTTGAAGCTTCGTGAGTCCATGTTCGCCGAGCGTCACCTTGCAGACCATGAACAGCGACGATACTATTCGAACCAAATGGTCAGCTAGTATTACAATTTGTCTAGAGGCCAGCACATACTCAATATCTATAGGGTGTTCGCTAGGTCTGAATAGTTCAATAATGCCATTATGGAGGGAACCCGTTCGAGGCATGCTCAAAGGTATAATAAGACTTGGCAGAAAGGACGGTTGGGGTTTGGTTATAAGATCTTCCCTCGAGGCAATCTCCGCTGTACTTTTGTCGATCGAGGGGTTTTTAGAACAAGTAATGATCGTCACCAAAGCCAGATCAGCCAATGCATTTGTTTCGATTGTTTTCGCCTATTTGCTATCTGTCTATAAATAGTTCCGTCCCGCATCTAATCAAAACACGGCGCATAATTCGGTATACATTTGTTGAAACATACGTAGTCTCACCTGGCGCGCTTGAGAAATTATAGAAGCTCAGCCGTGTCGGATTTTAGGCATCCGAGGTGCATACAGATAGGGTCTGTAAGTAAGTTTCATCTTAAGGGCAAAGGGTTGATCTATGTTTTAGTGTATATTCACTTGAATTGACGAGCCGCCCGTCTAGCTCCAATCCTCAATCATTATTTAGGATCTGTCTGGTTTGAGTTTTTAAACCGAGTTTGTTTCAATGAATTCTCGGCTCGTTTGATAGCATGATGAAACTATGGAATCTAGCGTGTCAATGACACCTTGCAACCCTCACCTAATGATAGCACTAATGTCACCTTCTGCCTCTGCTGAGAGATCTTTTCAATTCCTTCCGTCTGATGGGTGGACCAACCAGTCCACGTACGTTGTTGGAGCTTTGTGGATATTAGGTGAATACCGGAATACTCTTGCAGAATTCGAGCTGTAGTATAAGATGCTTCAATAAGAGCGAATTCCTCTACGCGGGCAAGAAAATTAGCATTTTATCGACAGATATAAAATCGAAGTTCACTTACGTCCTAGGCAGATTCGAGGACCCCCACTAAAGGGTAAATAGCCCCATGTTTTGGTATATTCGGGCAAATCTTCGTCCCAGCGTTCTGGGCGAAAATCTTCCGCATCCTCTCCATATAAGTCCTTTCGGCGATGCATCGAGTACACACAGAATGCTACATTCTCGCCTTTACGTATGAGCACGGGTGAGGTGCCGTCGGGACCACCACCCGTGGGGAGGAAGGTTGTTCTTCGTGCAGTCCGCGTGTTGACGGGCACGGAGGGATAAAGTCGAAGGGCTATTAGCAACCATTTCATCAGCCACGATACAATTTAAACTTCATAAAAGCCGGAAGGCGGGACTTACTTTCTTTCAAAACCTTTGCAAGGTAAGTCATTTTGTTGATGTCTTGTCGATCGATCTCTGTCCTAGATCCCACCACTGAGGTAATTTCTGCTTTCAGCTTAGCTAGAACATGAGGATGCTGGGCTAGAAGAAAGCTAGAATTAAATGAAGGCAGTTAGAAAATATTTGAACATGACCCATAGAAAAGAGGATCTTCGCTCACAATGCCCAACTTAGAAGGCACGCAGTTGTGTCTCTGCCAGCGAGCAACATATTGACCAGTTGGGCTCGCAGAGCTTTCCTGTCGCTTGAATGCTTTGGGTCCTTTGCAATAGCATCGAAAAACAAGTAACGGTCATTCTTTGCTGTGTCATCCTCGGACTTTTGATTTCGCTCCTCGATAATTCCATCCACAAACTCATGCACAGCAGCACACGAGCGTTGGAATTTCCGACCACCGATCAACCAGTACAGGTCCAACAGACGAAACCGCTGAATAACGTAGTTTTGAGCAACGTCAAATTCATTCGCGAATTTTGCCCCTCGTGAGTTATCAGCCTCTTTAAGGCTATCAACAGACTTCCCAAAAAGAAGCTCCGTAGTCGTGTCCAGAGTGAGATTAAAGAACAATGGTTGAAGATCGATTTCGCCCTCATTGGCGCGTATGTGATCGAGCAGGTTGTCGACATGGGGTCGGAAAATGTCCATATCTCGGTATTGCTGCTTTGTGAACTGTGGACGAAGGAGATCTCGAGAATGCTTCCAGGAAGCTCCTTCCTGAGTAAAAATGCCGTCTCCAAGCAGAGGGAAAAAAATCTGACGACGAAGTCCAAAGTTGAAATCTTTTTGAAATAATCAGTTCTTTGGTTTTTGCACATTGAATCGAGAGCTCAAGAAGGTGGTGGCTTCTTACCATCAAGTTTAGAACTCATCATGGCCTCTAAATTCTTTGGCTCGGTCGTTCCATACGCGATTGTACCTAAGAACTTTTGTTCTAACGTCGTACCAACATCCGTAAAATGGAAATTAAACAAATCCATCAGCCTTTGTTCATAATCAGCTGTCCAAATTTGGATCAGACGATCAATCCCCAGCGGCCACCAATTTCGAAGTCTCGGAGCCCGACCACAACCATGCTGGGCACCGAAATTCTGATCTGACTATGAGTAAAGACATGTCAGTTTTATCAGTATTATCACGATTTAATCTCATAAGCAAAGTCCAACAAACCTTGTACAAGGCATGAGCTTTTATGCTTTGATATACAAGCCACAATATGATGCCCCCAAAGAGTATTGATAGAATAAGTGGTGACATTCCAATGAGTCCCCGTCGGAAATGTTGGTAACTTTTATAAAACAAAATACAAAGAGAGCGGTCGTGTCATAAAAATGAAACTATTCTAAATGGCCGAATTAAGGGATTGAATCAAGTGCTCGGGGGTTAGGGCCTTTTTAGGCCCCTCCGGGGCTAGACAAGGGTATTCTGCGCTCTCAGCGTGATGCATTGGCGCCGTGTGATGCGGGCCGCATTAACCGAGATGCGAGCACATCCGCGTATCAGGATGCAGATTGGCTAGTCCGGTCGAGCCTATAAATCAGCTTCAGTCTGTTAAGGCTAACTATCCTTGGCTTAGTTTGGCCCTGTCCCTAGGTAGTTTGTGTACTTATGTGCACTACCGACTAGCATTAGCTATTTTGAAACAGAGAGTCAAACTAGTGAGTCCGTTTAACCCATTTTTCTGTTGGCCAAGACACCCCCTCTTCTCGATCGGCGACATGTTTATCACATATATGCTTTTTTCCCTATATACTTGTCATAATCTTTGACTTTCCGTGCGTTTGTGAGATCCTACTAATAATTTCCAAACACGGTGGTCTCAATGACCGTAGAAACAATTTTCCCGGTATCCACTGACGGGAAGTGGGACGATCTATGTGTCGAGTAAGCTTTCAAACGCCGACTATCGCGAATGAACCTCGCTAATTGAGCAGTATCGTTGCCGTTCATGGGTTAGATGAAAATGGAAAGACGGCTTGGATTCATCCCAGCAATAGATGTTTTTGGTTGCGCGACCTGCTCCCTAACGAAGGGTTCAAGGCTCGTATCTTCACTGTAAATTACAAAGCCGATGCTACCTCGTTCTTCAGTAGCAGTTCGGCCGATCGGATATCGCATCATGCTCAAACTCTTGTGGAAGAGCTTAACGCCGAAAGAGAGCATGATGATTCCGTACAGCGACCGATAATTTTCCTGTGCCATGGTCTTGGTGGCTTGATTGTTAAGAAAGCCCTTATCTACGCATCTACTTGCACTTCAGCGAAGATGACGCACCTGCATTCTGTTTTTACTTCTACTTTCGGCTTGATATTCTTTGGTACTCCTCATGAAGGTATAGAGAAGGCTAGGTGGTCTCTTCTAGCAAAGGGGTTGAAGGGTGTTCTCAAGGATCGAAACCATCTCATCGCATCTATGGAGAAGGGATCGGAAACTCTCCAGACCATCTCCCAGCAATTCTCTCCTCTTCTAAAGAATTTCTACGTTCACAACTTCTGGGAAGAACTTCAGACATCGCGGTCCATTGGCTCAGGACATATTGTCAGTTACTCTTCAGCGGCCCCTCCATGGGATGATACTGGGCGCTCTGGACTTCCTGCAACCCATTCACAGATGTGCAAATTTAGTGACTGTGAGCAGTCTGGCTACAAGTCAACATGTGGGATCCTCCACAGGTTTATTAAACTAGCGGGCCCATTAATAGCTTCGCGACACCGGGAATCCCATTCCTTTCTTGCTGCGCGAAGGGCACATGAAGCCACGGAGATTCTGGCATTCGACATACATCACGACAACAAACCTGTCAGTTTCAAATTCAAGCCCGCCGCAGACTCTCAAAATCAACATTTCCTCGTTCCACTCGCCGTAAGTGATAATTACACAGGAAGAGAGAGGCTTGCCCAAGGTCTCCAAGAAAGGCTACTGGCGCCTAATATACGCCAAAAGCGCTTTGTGTTGTACGGTATGGGGGGATCTGGAAAGACTCAGTTCTGCTTGAAATTCGCTTCAGATAATCGAGACAAGTAAGATCGATTCCCTCACCCCAAGCGGATCGCTTGGAATAATTACGTTGAAAATGCTAATATATTGATCATTAGTTTCTGGGGGGTCTTTTGGGTTGATGCAAGTAGCCCGAAGGCTGCTGAGCAGGCCTTTTCGGGCCTTGCCCGTATTGGCAAAGTGGAGGAAAAGTTGGAGTCCGGCCTTTACTGGTTGTCAACGCAGGACATGCCTTGGCTATTGGTCATTGACAATGCAGATGATGCAGACTTTGACTACGCCAGATACTTTCCTATGGGTGCTAAGGGGCATATTTTAGTAACTTCCCGAAATCCTGACTGCAGAGTTCATGCAACTATTGGGTTTGAGGAGTTTGGAAACCTCGAGGAGGAAGATTCGATAACTCTACTTCTGAGGTCCGCCATCGTGGGCGACCTTCATGATTCAAACGCAAGAGCCACCGCTCGTCCCATTGTGCAAGCCTTGGGTTGTCTACCACTCGCTTTGATACAGGCAGGTGCCTCCATTCGCCAGAATATATGTTCCTTGGAAGACTACCTGAATGTTTTCAATTCCTATAAGAAGAAGGTTTTCCTCAGTGGGATCCAACAAGGCCAAGGGGCATATGCACATACGGTTTTCACGACATTCGAAGTCTCCTACAACAAAATACAAAGCCTCACAACAGATGAGGCCAAGGAAGCCATTGAGATACTCCACGTCATGGCATTTCTCCACTTTGATCAAATACCAGGCACGCTTTTTGAGAAGGCCTGGGAGGGTTTTCTTAGCCATGGACAACTTGATACTCTCAGCAGTCTCGTTGACAGGATGACACAAATGCTGGGAGATTTAGTTACGCTGTCAAGCGGATATGGAGGTTGGTTTACGAAGTTTGCCGAGGGACGGCTGCCTCGTATTTTCTCCCAGACTGAAAATGCCTGGGATAAACTCCGCTTCCGCAAGGCAATTCACCTACTTCGGTCGTATTCCTTGATTTTGCAGAATGTCAATCTCGGAAGCTATTCGATGCATCCAATGATTCAATGCTGGGCGCGAGAACGACTGCAAGGAAAAGCCCAAAAGATTTGGGGCAACATTGCATCTCGGATATTGGCTGAGTCGATCACTTCAATATCAGAAGACTCAGAAATCGTATACCGACGGTGTCTAGTGCCACATATAGATTCTTGTTTGAGGATTGACTACTGTGATTCCCGCAAAGGTCTAGAGTTCGACGACTCAAATATGGGTCAATTCGAGCGATTTGCCACTGTCTACGCGGAAGGAGGTCGATGGAACGATGCTGCCATCATACAAGAAAGAATTCTTCACACCCAGGGCGATTTACTAGGAAAAGACAGCATCGAGGCTCTAGATGCCATGGTGGTGCTTGCCCGGAGCTACTGGAACTCAAGTCAAGCAGGGAAAGCCTTAAAGCTTCAAACTTCAGTTTGGGATCTCAGCAAGGAAAAATTGGGCCCCTTTGACCCAAGGACGCTTCAGGCTATGGACAGCTTGAGTCGTACACTTTGGTTGTGCGGTTCTATCTCGAAAGCCGACATACTGGCACAACAATCATACGAGGGATTGGCGCAAATAATGGGGCCGGACCATCCCTACACGCTCAGTGCTATGCATAGCTTTGGCCGAACCCGTTTGCATCTATTAGACCCGAAGAAAGCACAGGAACTACTTCTGCGAGCATGGGAAGGGAGAGCGAAGCTGCTTGGCGGGACCCATCTGGACACCCTCGAGACAATGCAGGATCTTGGGATGACTTGCTTGGCACTAAAGGAGATTGACGAGGCTGAAAAGCTAGTATCATTTGTTCTTGATTGTAGGAAACGACTCCTCGGTAATGAACATGCTCATACTCTATGGTCCATCAACGATCTAGCCAAGGTATATTGCGCCCAAGGCTACCCGGAGGATGCAACAGTGCTATTGATTCCGACGCGAGAAATCGCCACGCGAACCCTGGGAGTAACTCACATTGGCACAACAATGACAATTTTTAATTTGTCGCGAGCATATCTACTTTCAAATCAATTTCACAAAGCGGAAATTATTCTAACTGAGCTCATTGAAACGGAGTCCAAGGCTTTAGGTCCAAAGCATCCAGACATCTTCTCGGCAAAGATGGAACTCGCAGAGGTTTTGATGAAAATGGGAAAGGTGCACAAATCAGAAGAGCAATCCCAAGAGGCAATTGAAGGGGTTTCCATACTATTTGGGCCTGAAAGCCCTCGCACAATTCAGGCAAAGGCGCGACAGGCTGCAATATGCAAATTGGGCGACAAGCCTAATCCTCCTATGATTTCCTCACGCAAAACTACCGAAGCTACCGAAGTCTAGCTCAGAGCAATATGAACATCTTGCCTTAAACTTTTTATTTTCATGATTGAGGCTTGACATCAATAACATTTCCACATTCGAAGGTATAATCAAGGTTGTCAGCGTTTTCCTCTACGCATTTTGTATGACAGACCGCTGGGGTAGTGGCCCGCTTATTCCCATCGGCTTCTCAATCAACGTTATCTGCCTTCTCTACCTCTCTGCCTACCTTGGTGTATCCGACTTATACGGTGAAGGGGTCCCCTCACCTACTGCGTGGGTCGCTATTGTGGCCATCTGTTTTTTTGCAGTCGGCTACGGATTTATATAGGTGCCTACTTTCTCTTTAATGACATCGGAGACATGCCCTACCCCAATTCGGGGAACAGTTATAAGCATTGCTTATGGCTATCAAAATTTGCTGAACTTCGGCATCACTAGGAATTTCCTCAATGTGACTAATAGCATGCATGCCTTTGGTCCCTTTTGCTGCAGGATATTCAGGTGTAGAATAGTGATGCTCAGGGTATTTAGGTGAACGGGCTAAAAAGACTAAAGAGTAGGGCGGTAAGAGGGATGTCCCAATGATACAAAAAGAATAAAAAACATACAACAGTGAGGATTCGCTGGTGGTCACCCACCCAACTACTAACTCACCGGCGTGTGGCTTAAGTACGGCTGAGCGGACGGGAAGCCCTGTTTTCCACACCCTATGGTCGTATGTGCTTGATATAGCTCTGGAGAGGATGATATAGTAGAGACAGGTGGTACGCTATTGACAGGGTGAAGGTGAGAATAATAGGGCAATATTATTGTAGTGTTACTGCCACTGTGACGTGCTAGTTCGGTTAACAAGAAAGAGTGCATTCAACTAGAAAAGCAAAGATAGGGAAAAAAAGAAAGAAGAAGCAAGTGGTAAATCCCAGAGGATCTTATAGCAGAAGCCCAGCAAGACAAACTCTTTCCTAATTAGGAAGTATGCTGTTACCCGAATAGGAATAGTAGCAACCCGAGAACAAAGAAACAAAGGAAATAAGCAAAACATGTGATCACATAGATCGTGACAGCTATTACTACAGTAGTATTAAATTTGGCGTAGTATTTCAGTTTAAGCAAAGAGATATTTAATTACTTTCAGTTATATAGACCGAAACTAACTCTTCTACACGTCTTCCCTAGATCCGCTGAGTCTGGCTCAATATGGGGAGGGAAAAATGCGTTTTTCTCTGCCAGAAACTCCAGGGCCCCTGCCGTTTCAATCCAGCAGAAACATTAGGATCTCTGTGTGGTCGGATGGCCGCCTCGAGTGGACTTCCGCATTCCGCTGGAGCGTCACAGTTAGGAAGCCCGTCAGACTCAGAAACCCAGTCAGAGTTAGAAATTATGGGGCTTGGTGAGTTAAGGGACCAAAGTCAGGCAGGAGAGAGTTAAATTGGAAAGGAAGCAAAGCTCCCAACTATCTACATATGAACTAGTGATGACCCAAGGCGTGCACACCAAAAAAGTGTCTGCGAATTTTGTAAGATTATAAGATTTTGATAAGCCTGGAGTCGATACTGACCAATGCAATCCACAAGCGAGTGGGTGTTATAGCTGTCGAAGGACGTTGACGGAAAAACCGACGGGCACCAATCACCATGGACAAGATCGGCGAATTACAGCAGAATAGCGAAATATGAAGTCACGACAAGCTTATGGGCTGTCAGGGGGAAATGACATACCATGTGACGATAATAAAATTATCAACAGATCCTTACGTGCGGGAGAGAAAGATGGAAAAAACCCCGATTTATAACCACCTGGGCAATCGGTTATGAGTAAACGCGTTTTAACGTTGCGCGACCACGAGCAAGGCAATATACAGGTTAAGAAGTGCGAGAAATATGAAATAAACTCCCCCCTAACTAGACTCATGTTCTAGGAGGGCTTAGGAGCCGAAAAACATAAAGACCACCCCGCCTATCGTACTAGCCGCGAAAACCACAGTCAGAACGCCAGCTCCTGCTTTATCTGCCGTTGTGATAGGGGCCAACGGTGCAGGTCCCTCGCTTTCCCTATTACCAGCAGTCGGATCGCTGGTACCGTTTCCTCCCGTTGCCGTCGAGACTGGTTTCGAAGATGCGCCGAGGAATTTCACCATAACAGCGCTCATCATCTGACTACCACTGATTGCATTCTCCATTTGATTTTGTCCATCATATCCCCCGTACCAGCGGTTGCCACAAAGGTTTTTGCCGTCGCCAGTGCATGACTTTGCAGCACCCTCGGCAGAAACTTCGAGTCTTGGTATGATCTTCTCTGCAAGAGAAGGGATGATCAATGCAATATCTGCAAGCCACGACACTGTAAGGCCTTTGAAAAGCGGACCGTTTGCGTCTTTATAGCATTGCCCCACGGCTTCACACCGCCAGTCTGTGACCACGCCGCCGTGTTCGGGTAGGAAAAATGTAGTAAATAGTGAGTCCATTAGGTTGTTTGTGATATTCAACCATTTAGTGTCGTTCGTCTATGATGTTTGTTAGCATGTCAAAACAGGTTGTGATTGAGTGAAGGGAGGGATAAAAGAACAATACTTACATAGGCATACATATAAGCAGCACCAGAAAGATAGGTACCGTAGTTGTAGGTCCATCGGGTATGGTCAGGAAGACTGCAGCCATTGGGGCCCCCAGTGCCTTTGCTGACACTATCTGCCACTGCCCAGGTTTTATTGTTGACCAGATTTACCGATGTAGACCAGTCCCAGACTTTCTCGGCCCACGTAGCATACTTCTCCTTTTGGGTAAACCAAGCGATACGTGCCGCAAGCATGAAAAAACCACCGTTTGACACCGCGTTCTTCATGGTATAACCACTTTGCCAATTTTCCTTTTGCCAGCGCAGACCACCTCCACAGACAGTCGTCTCCCATCCTCTCCCATCTGGCGCTATCTGGCTATTGAAAACGCCCTGCGCAAGGGTGAGCCAGGTGTCGCCAGTTGGACGATTGGGGAAATTATATTCCGCTGCGGTGATCGCTGCGAGACCCCAGAACATTTGATCGTCATTTCCCTATAGAACGGTCAGAATGGTGACTACATCTCTTAAAATTGATACGTACTACGCCGATCGCCCACGAAGGTATGTAGTCTCCCCCCGCACCTCCCTGATGTTGCATCCCGATGCTGACTTGCTCGTTATAGGTTGTGTCGTTTGTAGCATGCCAATAATTGAGACATGCCAGGAACAAAGCAGCTCCTGTCCACCAGGATCTTGAGATGAAACCTGGGTTGTCTGTTCCATTTTCTTTATACCATGTCATCATGTTGTAGGCGGCAGTATTCCCGGCGTCTTTGATCGATTCTACTCATTGAAAAAAAAAACAATATAATTAGCAACTCAGCCTTTGGAATGATAGGAGAGTATATATCCCCGTGATTGAATCAATCTCTCACCCTCATTGTTAATATCCAGGTTGAGCGCGAAGACATGGCTGGTAAATGGTAGAACGTGCAAGGCCACTATGGCAATATGCCCCGCACCGAGGAACCTCATTGTCCCCAAGACACGTCGGTGCCGAGAGTAGCCAAGGGATCAAATTTCTTGGCCGGTGCTGTGTTAAAAACAAGAATTTTCTTGGAACCTGGAGAAGGAAATGTCAGCTTAGAAGCGAACGAGGCGTAGCATAAGTCAGCCGATCTCATTGGAGTACATATCTCTAAGCGGGACCACTGAAACGGGGCCAAATCCCCCTAGTGTTTGTTTGGACCATATGATTCGTTTACTAGTCAGTATACAGGGGGCCCCTTAGAGGCTCCTATCACGTCGCGTCCTGTCTTACCCCAAGCCTCCGAGTGTGCTCCCGGCAACGGTCGCGGAGCTGCGCAACCGTCACGATTTTTACATTCCCTTTCGTCCCTTTGCCCACTGTGAAAGCAAATACGATTCAAGGAAAATCCAGGGCGTAAGCTCTTCAGGACCATCGTGATACCCTGCCGGGCGTTCCGGTGGGCTCCACAACTGTCTCTGACAGTGTCTGCCAGCGCCAGCTCTGCCCTGGCTACGAAGAACATGACTAATCACATGGATGTGAATGGCATCCCTTTGATTTTGGTGAATACAAACATCCTACCTCGTATCTCCGTTTTCATGGTCCAAGGTCCACGTGTCTGACCTCGGCCCGTGACCCACGGCCCGGACGATCGATCTGGTCAACTCCCAACTAGGCAATTTTTAGCAAATCTACTTTTAGTAAAGAATGTCATGCAATGATATTCTAAGCAGCTATAGGACATCTAGTGAAGCAGTTTAGCCCCTCATAATTCTCCCCACTGCCGAAGACAATTCCAATCCTCCTTAGGCTTCACCATGATTCTAGGTTATATTGAAAGCATTTCCAACCGCTGTATCCAGTTTGCTGACCCCCCGCCAGTCTCTGCGGCTTTGACAAAAATATATCTACTGTAGCTGCTGGATCTAAAGCCATAGAAAACCCCAATATGTTCTGCTGACCAATTAGCTCACCTTCCCGTTCCTGTTTCTCTTTTTAATAAACAACTTGTACATCGCTCTACTTCTGCCTCTGTGCTTTTGAACGTGATTCCTCTCTGATCGCACATTGCCGAATGGAGGAAGCCAGTAAAATCAGCCCAAGTAAGTCCATATGGCTTTCATTTCCAACACGGAAAGGCCCATATTTTCATTTTCAGAAAGTCAGATCTAGGCTACGACTTCAGGCTCTGGGTAGTTAGCGAGATCTTGGTTAAGGGAGTCGCAGGAGTTGGCCGGGGTGGTCTCATGAATATAATGTTCATATCCAGGGTGTAGAGGTGGTGTATAGGATAAGTTTTGGGAATTTCCCAGGTGTTAGATAAGACTTACTACACCATATCCATGCCACTAGTACAATGGTATTTTCAGTGGTCCGGTGCACAGTTCTCCGGGTTAGACTGTATTGATTGGATAGCGCTGTTGGGTTGACTTAGTTGGGCTCAGCTTGCAATGAATATAACCGTCCTCGAACATGGATATGTGGATTGACTCGACCTACTTTTCTGAGGCACATGTAGTACTCATCGCACTATCTGATAATGCATTTGTTGTTGTATCTGCAGAGGCGAGAGTAGTGGCTACTAGGATAAATGGGAGGACGGATCTCAAGTAATGCATTTTGAGGAGATTTTATATATGAATGGGCATAATAGATGCGAATAGACATCTATGGGACGGATGAGAGTATAGATATAAACATAGTAAAACCCCCTGCTGCATTTCTATCAAAGACAACACATTCCACTCTTACTGTCTTCATATATATGGAGAAACTCATTTGAAATCGCACGAGGTCCTATGTAGGAATCCTTCTTGATTATGTCTATATAGGCCATAGTGCTATGAAAACATTAAAGACCAACCACGTCTATGCAAGAGAGGGCTGGTCAATTCGTTGCCATATAGGGGTGTGGCAAAAGGGCCTTGACATACTGCCAGCAACTAGGAGCTGGTAGGGGAAAATAAGAAGCTGTACGGAGAAATTCTAGCCATAGTGTTACATTCTTGACCACATGTGTACAATCTGGTGCGTTCTTCGGCTAGGGTCTTGGGTCTAGATAGACGCGCCAATAGGGAGAATTCCAGAATGTGGAGGATCGGCGGGTACCTGCAGGTTAGTCTGTTTCATTGGGACAGTAGGCGGTTTCGCATAGCAGATGGTGGGATTGTCTAGAATTGAATACTATTGGTAGGAAAGGAAAAGCGAACAGCAAGGTTATTGCTCTTGTATAATGTAGATAATACTTTAACCACCAAAAGAGTCGTTCCTACAAATCAAAGCAATTTTACAACTGGAATATAAAACATTGTCTATGATCAATAATTCATTGTAGTTTTACCCAAAAGATAATCCACAAGGCTTACTCAGAGTAAGCCAAGGTGGGCGTATTTACATCCAAGCTACCGGAAGACAGCCCTTACAGACCCTTGGCCTGCTTGGCCTCGGCCAGAGCCTCCTTGAGCGCCGCCAAGGCATTGTCGATATCACCACGCTTGGAATCAGTGACACTGACACCCATGTGGCCGAAACGGATGTACTTGGAAGCAATCTCCTTGTGCAGGCCAGCTGCAAAGATGACACCACGCTTAAGCAGACCAGGCAGGACATCAGGCGGGGACAGACCCTCAGGCAGGTACAGAGCAGTCATACCATGAGCCTGGCATTCAGGGCGAGAAGCGAGCTGTTTGAGACCAAGCTCGGCAGCAGCAGCCTTGACCTTATCCGAGACCTCGGTGTGGATAGCGAAGCGGCCGGGGACATCAACGGTGATCTGCTGGAGGGTGGTGTGCAGGGCGTGAACGAGCTGGGTGGGCGGTGTGGCGAAGTAAGAGGGCTTGTTGTTCTCATAGTTCTTCATGATGGGAAGCCAGTTGGCGATGGAGGCGTAGTAAGCGCCGGGAGGGGTCTTGCGCGACTGGGAGGCCTGGATGGCACGTCCGGATGTCATGACGATGCTGAGGCCGGGCGGGCAGCCGATGGCCTTCTGCGAAGCTGTGATGACGGCATCGAGGTCCCACTCGTCGAATGCGATCTCCTCAGAGCCAACGCTGCACACGCCGTCCACGATCACGAGGGTATCTGGGCTGACGCGGCGAACCAATTGTGCCACGCCCTTGACATCCGAGAGCACACCGGTTGAGGTGTCGACGTGTGTGAGGGTGATGAGCTTGTATGACTTCTCCTTCAGGGCTTGCTCCACTTCCTCGAGCGAGGAGCGATCGCCGATGGGCGCCTTGAGGTGCGTCACGTTGGCACCGTATGTCTCAAGGCACTGACCGAAGGAGTCGCCGAAGTAGCCGGTGTTGAGAACGAGGGCGTTCTCGCCACGCTCGATCAGGTTGGCAGAGACAAGATCCCAACCCAGTGTGCCGCTTCCGGAGATGATGAAGGGCTGCGCGGTGGGGTTGGTGGATTGGAAGAGCTTGCGGACGAGAGTCAGGGTCTCGCCGAAGACCTTGACGAAGCCGGGAGCGACATGGCTCTCACTGAGGGGGTTAGCTGGTTGTGGTGATATGTATTGTGACCTGGACAACTCACGCATAGTGGGACATGGACTGGAGGACGGCATCGTCGAATTCGATGGGTCCTGGGATCAGGAGGGTATTGTGTGGGGCTTGAGCAGACATAGTGGGATTTTGTTCTGGAAGAGAGGCAGGAGGAATGGAGCGATCAATGGGTTTATATTCGACGTCGTCAGGGAATAGTGAATCTCTCTCGGTCGAGAAAGGGGTGTTGAGGTCAGGTAGTGGGAGGCGCTGGTCCAGGTGTCTGGAAATCAGGCTCAGACGCTCCGTAGATTTGGACGCCAGCTTTCCGATTGCGGCGCGCCGCGGGGTATTTCGCGTGAAAGGCGATTTGGATTTCCCGAGGGTAAGGAACTTCGGGGATCGCCGCCGAGTGGATTGGCCGAGATACCGATTGGGATTCGATGATTTGTTGACTCGGATAAGGGAACCGAGAGCATGTGAGAGTGGGATGGGGAGGTATTTATAAATTGAGTCACTTGTCTCTGAAGGTGTTTTTCTTTGGGGGTTTGACTTGGGGTTTGACGGAGAAATGAAGGCCGGGCGGATCCTACCGACCTCCCCAACAGTCTGCGTCCTACGCTGTACACTGTACGTATGATTCTATACGTGTGTTCTATTGACTTGTGGATATTAATATCTGGGGTATTCTGTAGGGTTGTCATTTTATATCATTCTATTAGCAATTGGATTGTATATCTATGTCTATGTACGGTTGACGTATGTTGGAGATGGGAGTATCCAAATACTAGACCTCTTTCCTTTGCATACTATCTCAACAATTTTGTATATCTCAATGCCGATGTCTGCCCGGCAATTAGTATTCCATTCAACCGCCGAACCCCAATATAGTATACCCCCTCCTGCCGGTGACCTCCGCAAAAGGGCTAGGAAACCTTCGAAGGGTCGTGGGGTAGAATACATATGCATGGATTGGACTCATCAACCCGAAAAGGATTTGGACGTCGGCCTGAAGAGCCAATGCGATACAAAAAGGATGATGGCTTCATAAAATAGACAGCGCTAGCCGCATTCAGATATAAAATAGGGCTTAGGGCATTGCTTAGTTGCTCTTCCCCGCGAAGCTCCATCAGGCTGAAGCCAACAGGCGTTGTTTCTTTCTGGCTTGCTCCAAATTCCGATCCTCGTGGATGGACCATTGACCTCCATTTACCCCACACGCACCTTCCAGGATGACCGCCCGTTTGGTCTTGGTCATTGGTGACCTGTTCATCCCTGACCGAGCTCCTGTAAGCTGTCCTCAGCTCAGCTTCACTATCTCCGCTAACACATCATTTAGGATCTTCCAACCAAGGTCCGTCTTTCTTCTGTGCTATACTTCTCTTCCAACCCGCTGACCACTGTCGGTCGATTCTAGTTCCGCAAACTCTTGACCCCCGGCAAGATTGGCCAGACCCTATGTCTGGGCAACCTGACTGACCGCGAGACCTATGATTTCCTCCGCGAGGTAGCCCCGGACCTGCAGATGGTCAAGGGTGACTACGATGTCGACTCTCCCAATCTCCCTCTCTCCAAGATCGTGAACCATGGCAGTCTACGGATTGGTTTCACCCATGGCCACACCATAGTGCCACCCGCCGACGCCGACGCACTGCTTATCGCCGCCCGCCAGATGGATGTCGATGTCCTGCTGTGGGGTGGTACCCACCGTTTTGAGGCATTTGAGATGGAGGGCCGATTCTTTATCAACCCGGGGAGCGCAACGGGTGCCATGAGCTCGGGCTTCTGGCCAGATGGCGAGGAGCCTACACCGAGTTTCTGCCTGATGGACGTGAGTTGCCCTGGTGGTGTTGGAAAATAGTATACATGCTGACCCTGAACAGATCCAAGGTGATGTCCTTGTGTTGTACGTCTATCAACTAAAGACCGATGCCAATGGGGTAGAAAATGTGGCTGTTGAGAAGGTCTCCTTCCGCAAGAACCACCCCCCGGCTTCATGATGCTGTCCTTATGCCTATTGCCCTTCCTTCCTCCGTGTAAATAATTGCCTTGACGTTCGCCTGATCATGTTTTTCTCTTTCCTTTCGCCTTGCTGCAGATCCCATGCTTTTTTTCAATTTGATACATGATACCTTGAATCGAGTCATTTCCTCAACCTCGTCTATGATGTTGTTATCTATTCCTACAGGCTGAATTGCTCGCTCTGATTCACTTTATTTCCCTCAAAACACTACCCACCTGATAGAATTGCATTTTTCCTTTCAAAGAAAGAATATATAAGAAACCTCGATGATCTCAGGCTTCTATTCCAATATTTCTCCATGTTGGATCCTTCTTACAGTATATGTGCTGTATATGCTTATATTTTCCTACCTCGACGGCGAAGAATTTAAATTATGGAGAAATCATATACTTTTTTGTACACAAAATGTACCTAATTTCCAGAGCTTTTCTATAAAAGCTCGTGCTTAGTGAAACAATCCCCTGTGAACGCGTGAGGCGTGTATACACCGCCCGGCAGTATACCGCCATTTCATCGCAGGCGGAAATGGCGCTATTCCCGAAATAGAAAGCCTCTCATTGCCAAATCCTCAGAACTTCAATTCTCTGCCGCCTAGAGGTCTTGAACAGAGGGTTTTGTTAACTCGTACAAATCATCTGGGCAGTTCCCAACTTCAAGCAGCTCAATCCCTTCGATTTTATTTACCAAATTTGACGCGCAAAGATTAAACCGACCCTCGGAGAGCTCTGACTTACTACCCTCATCGGCATCTCCGGCGCTTTCACCCTTCGAATACCCCCAACCGGACACTTTTCTTTCTTTTACCGACAAGATGGCTGCTGAAGGCCAGGAGATTCCAGAGGAGATCAAGGGGGAGCAGATTCCACCCCAGGAAGATGGTGCAGATGACGAGGTAGGTGTGCTCGGGGTTGTACCGTTGCACTGAAAGCAATTCCACTCTTTGTTTAAGCTCTTTGGGTCATTTCTTTGATATCCACGTCGCGTACTTTCCTCCATATACAAGGCACCCCCCGCTAATATGATTGATCTCTAGGAAGAGATTGCGGCCATGAAGCGACGAGTGGCCGAGATGGAATCCGAGGCCGCTAAGCTGCGCGAGATGCAAGCCGACCTTGACCAGCAAACCGAAAGCTTGCAAGAAAACAAGGAAGATATTGATGCGCGTAGCATCTTCGTCGGCAATGTCGACTACGGTTCCTCACCGGAGGAGATCCAGGCTCACTTCCAGAGCTGTGGTTCCATCAACCGGGTTACCATCTTGCTGGACAAGTTCTCTGGCCAGCCCAAAGGGTGAGAAACTGAATGGAAGGAGAATATATAATGGATGTGTGCTGACAACGTGCTGCAGTTATGCCTACGTTGAATTTGCGGAACCCAGCCTGGTTGCTCAGGCTCTAGTGTTGAATGAGAGTGTCTTCCGCGGTCGCAACTTGAAGGTCAGTTTATAATTGCTGATCCTATTCTCCTCTACACTCGCTGATGTCGAATAACAGGTTGTTCCCAAGCGTACCAACCTGCCTGGTATGCACCGTGGCCGTGGCCGTGGCCGGGGAGGCTTCCCCCGTGGTCGTGGCTTCCCTCGTGGTGGTGGATACCGTGGTGGTGCTAGCTTCCGGGGTCGGGGACGTGGTTTCTCGCCCTACTAAGTGTCTTTTGAGGATGCTCCTGGAAATCCCAGGATCTGGTGTCCAATTTCAGGACCATCCTCCCTCATTTTCTCTAGTGGTGGCTTTGGAGTTGTGGGATCTGTGCTGTACAATAATTTCCGGGCAGATAATTAGCAAAAAAATAAGAGTTAAGATTTAGCTATTGACTTTGTATTTGATGTGATTAGATTGATATAGCAAGATTATGCAGGTATTATACCTTTATAGTACCTAATCACATCCCAATGGAGGTATATAAAGGCGTATAGGGATATATCTGAATATGGTTGCCTAAAAATGGCCTTTTGCTGTGTGCTATTGCCGTGATAGCTGGGCATAGCTGTGATATTTCCCTATTAATATCAAATTGCCACTTTACCCGCCCACACCCGCTATATTTCTCTATTACGTATGACTAGGAAACTTGGAAAAAAAAAAAGGAAATTAATTCTATGATACAATTTGTTATAGTAAAAATAAGAAAGAAATTAAATCTAAATCTTGTGCTCAGCCCCAGGAAGTACTGACCGGGTATCTCGTACATAGTCAATACGTAGTCCGAGTACCTGCGCCATACAAACCCGGGCGGACCTAACGCCTAACCCTTCCTTTCTCTTTCTCCTCTTCCAACACCCACCCAACTCGCAAAGTCACCAACCTATCCACTCTTTCCAGGCTTTGACCTGGGCGAACTCGGTTTGGTATTTCTCCCTCCTTGTGAATGTGCGCGCCCGCGCTGTTCTTTGGTGATTGATCGGCTGTAAATCATGGCGTCCAATCTCCCAGCGTAAGTCGAAGTCCTATCTAACACCCATTCCGATCTGGATCTTCAGATCATCGCTGACATATGAATTGCAGCCAGCCAAATCTCCGGGTCACGAGTAAGAGCTGTCATTCAAATCGAGTTTGGACTCTGCGGGGTTCCGCATCCCGTATAAGACTGACCTCTGTTCTCTATAGTTATCGCGGCTGACGGCTTGTACAAACGCGATGTCTTCCGTATGCTATATCTCCAGAGTTTATCGGGTACTGCGGGGGTTGAAGCTGACCATCTCTAGGATTCCCCGATCCATTCGCCGTGGCTACTGTTGGAGGAGAGCAAACACATACAACTTCTGTAATCAAGAAGACCCTGAATCCCTATTGGAATGAGCCATTCGATCTGTACGTGATACCGTGATATTCCCCCGCTGTCAGGGGCAAAAATATGGTGGATTCCGTTAACCATCTTTATAGGAGAGTCAACGAAGACAGCATTCTTGCGATCCAGATCTTCGATCAGAAGAAATTCAAGAAGAAGGACCAGGGTTTCCTCGGAGTCATCAATGTTCGCATTGGCGATGTCATCGACTTGTCGATGGGTGGTGATGGTACGTCCGAAGAACGCCGATCGCGAGTCATAGAAACGTGGACTGAGCTGACGGCCATGTGCCCCCCACAGAAATGCTCACTCGGGATCTGAAAAAATCGAATGATAACCTCGTGGTGCACGGAAAATTGATCATTAACCTATCGTCCAACCTTACCACCCCGCATCCAAACCAGAATGGATCCCAGCGTCAACAGGCTCAGACAGCGACTTCCAGCGGCCTTGTGCCCCAGGTTGCAGCATCAACAGCTCAAACGCAGGCTGGCCCGAGCACTCTCGATACGTCCTCTGCCGCATTATCAAGTTCATCATTGAGCCAGCGCACCCCAACCACCGCTCCACCGGCTGGCGCTCCTCCCCCGATGAATGGCGCCCCGACCAACCCCCCTGGACCCGGGGCTCCCTCCCGCGCCAATCTCAGCTCCTTTGAGGACAGCCAAGGTCGACTCCCTGCCGGATATGAACGACGCGAAGACAACTTGGGACGGACATATTACGTCGACCATAACACGCGCACCACGACATGGTCACGACCAGCGGCCAACTACAACGAGCATGCCCAGCGTTCGCAGCGCGAAGCCAACATGCAGCTTGAACGTCGCGCCCATCAGAGCCGAATGCTTCCTGAAGATCGAACCGGCGCCAATTCACCCAACCTGCCAGATGCCCAGCAGATACCGACACCACCGCCCGGGCCTAATGCAGGAACCTCTCTCGCAACTGGAGCCCCCGCCGGGTCCAACGCCGCCGCGATCTCCATGATGGCAACGGGAGCCACCACTGCAGGTACAGGGGAGCTTCCACCAGGCTGGGAACGACGAGTGACGCCCGAGGGACGGCCCTACTTCGTGGACCACAACACGCGCACAACGACATGGGTCGATCCTCGTCGCCAGCAGTATATCCGCATGTATGGTCAGGGACAGACCACAGGTGGCGCGAACAATACCACCATTCAACAGCAGCCCGTATCCCAATTGGGTCCTCTCCCCAGCGGCTGGGAGATGCGTCTTACCAACACTGCTCGAGTATATTTTGTTGACCACAACACCAAGACGACCACATGGGATGATCCGCGACTCCCCTCCTCCTTGGATCAGGGCGTGCCCCAGTATAAGCGTGACTTCCGCCGCAAGTTGATCTACTTCCGGTCCCAACCCGCGTTGCGCATTATGTCCGGACAGTGCCACGTTAAAGTTCGTCGTAATAACATCTTCGAGGATTCATATGCCGAGATTATGCGCCAGAGTGCATCCGATCTTAAGAAGCGCCTAATGATCAAGTTCGATGGCGAAGATGGTCTTGATTACGGTGGTCTTTCACGGTATGTTCTATCGTTATCTCCGGTGCCAACCAAGCCCTGCTAACTCCTTCAGTGAATTCTTCTTCCTCCTCTCCCACGAAATGTTCAATCCTTTCTACTGTCTCTTCGAATACTCTGCCCACGATAATTATACCTTGCAGATTAATCCCCACTCGGGCGTGAACCCCGAGCATCTCAATTACTTCAAGTTCATCGGCCGAGTGGTTGGTCTGGCTATCTTCCACCGTCGTTTCCTGGATTCCTTCTTCATTGGGGCCTTCTACAAGATGATGTTGCGGAAGAAGGTCAGTCTTCAAGATATGGAAGGTGTAGATGAGGATCTGCACCGCAATTTGGCATGGACACTGTAAGTTTGATACGCGCAATCTCATTTTGAGAAATCACATTAACACCACGGCAGGGATAATGACATTGACGGAATTGTGGAACTCACATTTTCGGTTGACGATGAGAAGTTTGGTGAGCGTCGCACTATTGATTTGATACCCGGTGGCCGGGATATTCCCGTCACCAACGAGAACAAACCTCAGTACATTGAGTGAGTACCTCCGCCTCTAGCCTGATGAAACCCCGCTAATCACATCGCAGGTTGGTTACGGAATGGAAGATCATGAAGCGAGTCGAGGAGCAGTTCGATGCCTTCATGTCCGGGTTCAACGAGCTTATTCCCCCCGATCTTGTCAACGTCTTCGACGAGCGCGAACTCGAGTTGCTCATCGGTGGTATCGCCGATATCGATGTCGAAGATTGGAAGAAGCACACCGACTACCGCGGCTACCAGGAGCAGGACGAGGTCATCCAGAACTTCTGGAAAATTGTCCGCACCTGGGATGCTGAGCAGAAGTCTCGTCTTCTCCAATTCACTACTGGTACCTCGCGTATCCCTGTCAACGGATTTAAGGATCTGCAGGGATCTGATGGTCCCAGACGGTTTACCATTGAGAAGTCTGGTGATCCTTCCGCGCTGCCCAAGTCGCATACTTGGTATGTATCCGATGCTAGTTCTTATATCTGATGTATCACAGCTAACCTTAATTTTTTCACAGCTTCAACCGTCTTGATCTCCCTCCGTACAAGACGCACGAAGCCCTCGAGCACAAAATGTCTATCGCGGTGGAGGAAACGCTTGGCTTTGGACAGGAATAGAGAGTCTGTTGCTGTTACCTCTTTTGCCTCTTCTACCTCTATTGTACCTGGATCTTTCTACCTCTCTCCCTCTTGCAGCGTGCAATGTAGGGTTTATTCCCTCTCCTGTTCTGGATTCTTGGTCTTGTTTGTTAAATGTAACCCACTACTCACGAAGCTCTCGTTTTTTTTTTACCAGCCAACCAAACCAACTTTCAATTTTTGACTCTCTGCACCAGATTAGGATAGGATCTAGGGCTGGAACATTAAGGTCAAGTCCATTCCGTTCCTCTTCTCCGACTGTCCTTTTTCTTGTTCTTGTTCTCCTCTTATTGGAGAGGGAACCCGGCATATTTCCTTTTCCGCCTTGTCTGCATCCCCCACCGACTTGGCTATACATACCCATCTTACCTCTTACCACACTCGTTCTGTATTCATTATTATACGTAGCAAATAAAAGGAAATTCTTCGCTTGCTCTTACCCTGTTTATGCTGTTAAACCGCAGCATAGCAGTAACTAACTTTAGAGCCATCTGTTAGTTATGACGTTGCTTTACTCCTATTTATGCTGATTGGTCGTGTATTGCCCATGTTGTGATCAACGACCTACTAGTGTCGTATAAACGTAGATTGTAAGGTTAAAGTCTTAATGTCACTAAAGACTCTGACACCTTGAACACACAATACCTGGACTAATCAGGAAGAATATTGGGCCGTATTTTCCCAAAAGGTCACGATATCAATGCCAGTGGTTGACAAAGTAGGTTGCCAATTCTCCTTGATGGACCGCAGTGCAGTCCGGTACTTTCTAAGGTCTTGTTGATGTGTGTCCGTTACAAAAAGCTGTACATACATGTAGGTATGTACACAGTAACTTTAGAGCAGAGATCAGTCAAATAAATCAACGGAGAAATATGCATATAGATCCTACATTTCCCAGTTTCACCGATCCAAATATCTAGATATCCTTGCAGGGTGTAAGAATCTCCATTAAGATCCCCCATAGGAAATACTGGAATTGGATCCTAGCGGTATACTGCTCTGCAGTGGCATGCTGTTAGTGCATGATCGTCTGCTACTAGGTTCCATTTCCGTCCAGCATTTCCTTTTTTTTCTCTTTTCCTTCCCTTTTTTTTTTGTCGCCGTTCGTTTCAAGCATGCTACATTGTTTTTTTACCTTGGGCATACCCGGCGGGTTCTTTATGCTATACATATCATGTGCAGCAGGTGCTGAAGTATCTACAGCACTGCTTTGGGTGACGTCTTGTGGATTCCTCTAAGGATTGTCACGCATCACTTGGCCACTGAAGTTGTTCTAGAGTCGCGTGTCTCCCTTGTTTCCTCCCTCCTATTATCTTATTGCCTCTCCTGCCTTTTTCTCAAATGTCAACCTCCGCCTATACATAGAAAGAGCCTTAGCAGCTAGGAGCTCCCAGGGACATGCCACTTATAGCATTGCTATTAACATTTATAGGGTGCATACGTTCCTAGAGTTGCCTTCACAAAATAGTTTATCAACTTTTCTGTCAACCTTGTATTGTGAATTTTCAACAATATCCATCTTCCCGCTTGACAGAGCTACACTTGGATTAAATCTCTATCTCTTGAATTATCGGAACACAGTTTCATGATTCGACACATGTTAGAGCTCGCTCAACTAGTACTCCCAAAAGCTTTTGACTAAGGTGTAATTTTACCTAGTTAGCTCTTACATGTAACTTTTAAGTGCAGGACTTCATCTCCATTACGAAACTGAAATCAGACTATCTTGATTCGAATCATACCGTCCGGAGTAAGATAATACTAGTTTGAGACCCTCGGCTTGATACAGTAACAGTAGCACACACACACACACTTTCTCTCTCAACCTTGTCCCCAAAATCATCGAAAAAATCAAACATTCATACCAGCAGCGACAAGCGACAATCCAACAAGCAGGAAAACGTGCACTCCAGTTGCTCCAGCGCCACCTTCCTCATCTCCAGAGCTTGCAGAGGCACTTTCAGAGGCACTTGCGGATGCACTCACAGAAGCACTAGCCGTCTCGGCTGGTCCATCGCAGTGCCAGTGGTCGTTATGCGGCTCACAGCCAACAGACTCGGTAGGACTAGGCATTGTGGGAGTGGCATTGGCAGTAGAGCTCACTTCATGAGTACTGGTGTTCACTTCGATCTCGCTTTCTGTTGATGTAACCGAAACAGACGTTGAGGCTGGGCCGTCACAGTGCCTGCATAGAAAAGTGTTACTAAACACTTCAAGTAATAGACACAGCATTTGGGATAGAACAAACCAATGGTCTCCATGTGGCTCACAGCCAACTGAAACAGTAGGAGATGGACCCGGATCCTGGGCTAAGACTCCGGATGAGATCGAAGTGATGATAGCAATGAAATAGGTGGATAATCTCATTTTGGCGAGGCTGTTCAAGGACTATGTAACGTATAACGAGGGGAGATGTTCTAAAATCAGGGCTCTGTCGCACCGGGTACCTGGCTTTATACCTGCCATTCCGCCGACATAGTGGTACTCGCGAGGCCAAGAAAAGTGGGAAGTCTTGGTGCCCCAAAGGTTCTCAGCTTGGCGGCGGATGTCTCGTCGTATTGGGCAATTTATGCATTGGCCTCCGACTGGATGGTCTTATGTGGGTAAAGGCTTTTTGTTAATGACCGCTATGCCTTCTCTTGGATATATCTTGGCTACCTTGGGCCAATGTCCCTGCCGATCCCAACTTGCCAAGAGTGTTGATACTTTATTCTCCGAGTAATACAATTCCCTTTGTAGAAATTGCGAACCCAGGAAAAAATACCTATTTTTCTCCATGTAGCTAAATTATGCGGGTATTATTTAATGTCTTGTGTTGGCTCAGTAAAGACGCAGATGGCTCGAAGCCCTGTTCGTTTCTCGGTTGAATTCGGATGAAACTCTAGTTACAAACAGATACTTTGTTTTTAATAAAAGGGAGCACATTACGAAATGATTCCCGTTCCTCTTCTAGCGCTTAACAGCCTCCCAATATTGCGCCTGATATGCATTCTTATTCAACCCCCGCCCATTCCGACCATATGCCACCTCCAACCCTCGCACTGGCAAGTCAGGCAATGTTATATTTCCAATTGTGGGGTCTGTCTCCTGGAATTCAAACCCCATGCTGGCACTTAACGCTACAATCTCGTCCAGTGATAACTGCACAAATGGCGCAGTGCCATACAGCAAAGGTCCTAAGTTCACCCAACGACCACCAGGACGAAGTAGTCTATGTATAGTCTCAAGGTATGAGACTAGGTTCCGCGCGGTATCGATGAAGAACAAGGTCACGATTATATCGTACTGGCCTGTGTGTTCTGTGAATACCGTAGTGAAATCTCCCTCTACGAGTAAGACAGATGATGGGTGGATAACTTCGTTCGGAAAGGTAACGGAGCGTTGAAGATCGTCAGTCGTTGCGTGGTGAGACCACCAGCCGATGTACGGGTGAAATGGTACACTGTTTGGGGTGGAGAGACTGGATACATAACGGTATGCCAGATTCATGTATGTTGACCATTCATTCATAGTGACATCAAAGCCTAACATGTCTCGAATCAACCAACGAAATTCTCCCAGATATGAAAGTATGTACTCACCTCCAAGTCTGTTGACTTCATGCGCCAGTCGTCCCAATCCCGATCCAGGCAATAACACTCGCAAGGGTCTGTCTTTCGTACGTGGGGTCTGGGCGAGCGATTTTAAGATACATCCAAAGGATTGTTGACGCTCTTCATGGCCCTCATCTGCCCAGTCACGTACAAAATGATTCATTCCCTGGGAGACGCTAGTCCTATCAACAGACCGCTGCTGACTTTCACTTTCTTTGATGAATTCATCCAGCTCAGATTGACTGATATTGTAGAACAAAAGACCGTAATCAACAATAGATCTGGCGAGTTTTCCGTTTGTCTCGAGTAGATGTTCTATTGTGTTGAGTTTACGCGTGTAGTAGATGGTTGACTCGAGCAACTTGGCCAGTTAGCCAAACATGCTTAATTGCAAAACGAGAGAACGAAATACCATACCGTTCGCTGACGCTTGAGGACATTCTTATAAAGATTCCTCCATCGATTCACCTCAGCTAGGTTTTTGTCTTTGTAGCAAGTATACCCATGCAGGGCAGTTAACAACCGATGTCGAGGGTGAGCAGAGTTCCATTTCCCACTAGATCGCTGAAGATCTTGAAGTAGACGAGTGTGCTCTTCATTGTGTGTAGACAATGGCACTGGATAGTGAAAAGTAGCAGGAGTGTACGCTTCAACGTTGTGGGAGATGCCCTACAGGACGTTAGTCCTGAGTAGATAGTGTCGGTTTCATGTTGATCTGACCTCAATCCACGGTGAGAAGTGAATGGCAAATTCCACCCATGCTATGCATGTGAATACGAGGAACAGCTCACGTAGCATATTTTCGGTATTATAGAATTAAAAAAACGCGACTGGGCGGAAACTATATCGCATTAGTTAACTTTTATGGAAGTGACTGCCAAGCCCTATACTCTCAAGGTCCTCGATGCCAAGAAACCATCGAGATTCCAGACATGGCACAACAGCATTGAGGGATTTTCCGAACAGAAGAGATTGGATGGCATGGATGGTTCGATGGGTTCTCGATGGAATGAGAGCCGCACCACCTGCCAACTGGTCCCTTATCAAAGTCGAAATAACATCATCGAGGAATGACATTGAAACCCTTTAGAATCAGTTTAGCCATCGCGATCCACGCCGGCCAACCAGACTATTTTGTTTGTATGTGCCTGTTGTGGCTACTGGGGGAGTTGGGAGAGGAGAGAGGGCAAAATTCTTAATTCATCAATCTATGGAAAAGCAGGATGATAATACCCTGATGTTGAGCAAACAATCAACTTGGGAGATGGGATCATTCGACAGTACCTTGTGTATGGAGTTGCTATACATAATGTACCCAGTCTTACAATTTGCTATACGGTGTAATGATGCTCGATACATCGAGTTTACCAATTAGAATCTGGAGTTGTGACGTGTAGACAAATACTTTTATTCATTGCACTTCTCATATATACCTAGAAACTGAGGGTTAACTATATGACAGAAAAGTCCCGAAAAGATGAGCTTATTGATGAATGATATGCAGAAATGAAATTCAAATTTGGCCAAATGACAAGTCTGGGCTCTGATTTTGAGAAAGGTCCAAACTGAAAATGTACTAGGTTATAAGCAATATGTTCTCTTAAATATGATCGTGTCCACTTTTTCTTACTGACATAGGCCCATGTATGTGCAGCAGTTAATCTTACCACATGAGAGCTTCTGATAGAATTGCAAAATATGTGCAACATCCAATGGGCTCTCCTCCCAAGAGCGCTGGATTATCACCTGGGGCTGTTTCGGCGCTTGACAGCGGGCCTGGGCTCTGGCAGGTATCTTGCTGTAACCGATAAGCCTGAAGCAAGTACGAGCATGAGTATCCAGATGGCATGCCCCCCAGCCAGCTGTGTCCTCGCCCCCAGAGCGAAGAGGCTGGTGAAGAGAGCAGGGCAGAAGGCCCTCAGCATACTAGAACCAGTCAGGGCCAACGCATTCAGCGTGCCCAATACCTTCGGCGAAGGTGCAACATCGTTTAGGGCGAGCTGGATCGCTGTGTAGCTCATGCTGACTCCGCAGCCGATCGCCAGCCCGATCGGCAAGAAAATCCAAAAGACTTTGACGGACCCCTCGGTGCCCATCCGCAGAAGTATATTGCCAAGAGGGCAGCATATGAAGAATAACGGGAACATAAAAGCGCAAAGACGTATTACTCCATTGGTTCCTATTCTCTTCTGCAATGGGGGGAACACCAGAAGGAGCCATGTAGCTTGTGCAGCACCATTTAGACCCATCATCAACGAAATTTGCAGAGGCGTAAAGTTATACCCCCCGAGGTGGATGGGAGTGAACCAAAAGACGGGAATAATGGCTGTGTAAGAGAATGCGAGGACCATGATATGCGCGTACGAATAAAGGACCATACCGACTCCTGGCGATTTGAGAAGCTGCCATGTCGATAGGTCACCACTCTGGGCCGGCACATCGCATGCTGCCTCCTCGCCATCATGGTCCACCACAACTGGCTCCTTCTTCAACGTCTCCTCAACAAAGCAAACGGTAGACACGGCAGCGGTGGCTCCCACCATCGCCACCACAAAGCTTGAGAGCGAGTAGGGATATTTTTCGAAGAAGCCACCAGTCCCGAAAACACCAGGATACTGCCCTACTGGGTCAGCAAGTGCACCGCCCAATAGAGGCCCCAGGAAGATTCCCAGATTCCCGCTAAAGGCGAACCAGCTGAACGCCCGGGCCTGGGTACTAGGCGTGCTATGCTCGGCCACCATAGTGCGGATGGTCACGATGATCCCAGCAAAGACACCAGCAAGACATCTAAATATGATCATCTGTGGTATGCTTTTTGCCAGTCCAAAGAGACCTGTCGCCGCGGTCACGCCGAACAAGGAGAAGACCAGAACCGGCTTGCGACCGAGGCGGTCGGCTGCTCGGCCCCATAATATCATGACAATGGCCTGCGTTAGGGAGAACATTGATTCGATGAGTCCGCTGTAGAAGCCAATGTCCGTGTCTGGCACATCCCCGTTGTCCTGCACCATCTGGCTGACATAGGGAAAGATGGAGAAGAAGGCCAGGGGCTCGATTGCCCGCGCATAGCAGAGTAGGAAGATCTGCAGCTTGGGCAAGGGCTTTTCCTCCTCATCGCTGTCGCTAGCTGACCCTGACGAACTGACCAGAGTGTCTGTGCTGTCATCATACCTGACCTTGCTGGACCCTATGAGGGCTGTAGTCTCATCTACATCCCTTTCCCCATTTACAGGCTGTCTGTTTTTCTGTATCAGGGCCATGACTAGGGGAGTGGCGTTTCGGGGTAAGCTTTGGGGCTTTGGGGGAGTTGGACAAATAAATTACTCACTCACCGCTTTCGTGTGGGGTTGCGCCTAACGCGGCGTCCTAAAGAGGTTACTTACATGCATGAGACATATATGAAGCACATACGGAGTATGGAGAGACTGAATCTACTGCAATGGCCATCTTTGAGTCCGGAAGTTGTCGGTTTATATACTCTATATGGGCTTTTTAGACTGTGTCACACAGCTCCTTCGCCAAACCATTACACGGTCCAGAACAAAACCCCTATACGTATACAATGCCGTAGTTCAAGATGTACATAAGTATTACCAATCAGTCGTCATTTTTGCTTTTGATTACTCACAGCATCCCCATTGCGACTCGGTGTGACTTCCGAGGTCCCTGCGTCAGAATAATTCAGATGACTCACTTGACGCTCAACCCGATTGAACAATTATATAACTCAGATGCAGATTCATGCAATAGCCCTTATAGCTTGAACTACAGAATAGTAATCCACATGGGTCAGGGTCATGTTATCATTATTGGGTGAGAGCCAAGTCTACCGCCTTGTTTCTGTTTATTAACGGTACTTCAATAGAGCCGGCGTCATCGGTCTCAGCATCGCAGTCAAACTATCCAAATACATGAAAATCACCGTCATCGCAAAGGAGTTACCCGGAGATGTCGGCATTGACTACGCCTCCCCGTGGGCAGGGGCACACTTCCGCCCTACCCCCGCAAAAACAGTCGAGGAACGAAAAGAACAGGCCTGGATGCGACACACCTACCAAGAATTCGAAAAGATCGCGAGAGACCACCCAGAAGCGGGCGTGGAATTTATTCCTGCAGTCGAATATTTCGATACTGCCGATGCGACCTCCTATTTGGCAGAAGAAAATGGCTACATCACATGGCCGGACTTTTGTATTCTCGACCCTGCAGAATACTCTCAGCATCCATCTATCCAGCTAGGTGTGACCTACCGCAGCTGGGTTCTAAACTCGCCGGTTTACTTGAAGTGGTTACAGACGCGGGCAGAGGCGCAAGGGACTCGGTTCATTCGTGCCCGCTTGACGGACCCAGAACAGGCTGTATCTGTCTATCTAGAGAATAAATCCCAGGATGAGACCGAGCCTATTTCGGCTGTTGTCGATGCAAGTGGAAGGGGATTTAATGATCCCAACTCTTTCCCCTCACGGGGTCAGTTCATCATCGTCTCGAATCACTGTGATAAAACTATCAGTCATCATTGGAGTGACGGCTCTTCTACAGTCATCATACCCCGACCTCTCGGTGGCGGTACTGTTATTGGTGGGACGAAGGAGCCTAATAACTGGTATGGTTTAGGATATTCCCCGAAGTTGGAGTGGCGCTAACACTCCTCAGGTCTGAGGATATCGACGATGCCTCAACCGAGGACATTCTGAAAAGGGTGAGAGATCTATGTCCCGAGATGATTAACAAGCAAGCGGGTGAACTAGCTTCGACACAGGAGTTTGATGTCAAACAAGTCTACGTTGCTCGGCGCCCTATGAGACGTGGTGGACTCCGTTTTGTATTGGGGACATCAGTGGCCCATGATGGCAACTATACTCCGTTGATGTCTTGCTACGGTGCTGGAGCAAATGGGTACAAAATTAGCTGGGCACTGGCAGATGAATTTGACCGGTTCTTTTCTCCTAAATAGTGTGGGTGCTGCGCACAGTGAAGCAGATGTCTTCGAGAATACCCGGCCGCTTAAATATTTCTAAATCCAGGTTTCTCAATGGATATATACTTGGGAGGCTATATACAAGCTGTAGCTGCCACCTCCGTATCAAGGGTACCATGGTGCATGTCAGTGAATATTTAAGTGGTCTCTATTCAAAAATTATCAGGAGACAGATGCCGGTAAACCAGCCAGGGGTCCTTTCCTTGTAACTGTTGTTGTGGTCACCTATCAACACTCACTATACCTAGAACTAGAAGCATTCCTCGGTTGCTCTAGCCAAAGTCAAATTCCTATAACGGGCCCACATTATTCATACTTCTCTAAGCTATGTTGAATCCTACTCTTACTACTGCTTCTGTAGCTCAATATTAGAGCACACGTTACGGTCACTTCCAAAAGTTTTTCCCTTTCGTCGTTTCTAAAACATAACTATCACGCTTTTACACTGAATCTAATGGCTCTAACGACTCTTATTACTCAAGAGGTGAGGAGTCAGTGGGACATTCATTTTAAGCGAGCTCCCTTAACTCAGGGGTTAGTAATTCAACACAGCCAAGGACGTAGAAGACGAGTAGGTACAATTAAGCAACTCGCTCCATCTTTCCATGTGAAGCGAGTCAGGTATGTACTGGGGATATCCCCGGATACTTTGATAGAGTTGGTGGTAACCGTTGGAATGTTCGTTCAATATTAGGTTATCAGGAATGCCTCGAGGGCAATCTATGCTTATTTTTCAAATCTAGGGCCAAAAGGACCGATTCTATCTAGCATTTCAGTGTCAAGGTACTACATTAAGCGTTCAAAAATGTGTAAGACAAAGCCTGGCGTCTATCCAACGGTTCTATTCGTCTCCCATGAATATCGATATAAGCCACATTAAGGGGTACACTGTTATTGTTTTGGCTCCAGTATAGCGGACAATAATATTAAAAGGCAATGAAATACCACTTGAGTGAATCATATTTACAAGTCATCGATAACTTTACGACCGTCTTTTTTCTCTTTGATATTTCTAACAAATCGCAGATATGCAGCCCATTTTCTTCTTGATTATGCTGTTCTTCAGCTTTACATTAGCTGTTCCGATTTTAACGACCTCGCACGACTTAATCATAAGAGAAGATCAGGTGAGATCCTTCGTTCCTCTCGCTAGGATACGAATTATGTTATGTGTATATGACTAACAGAAAATAGCCTGTGGGTATTACAACTGTTGCGTAGCTGACACCATGCTCACATGTCTGGATACATCTAGGCTGCTGTGAGTGAACAAACAGTCCTTGTCCACAAGATTCTATTTGACTGCCCAGAGAACTAATCCAAACATGGAAAAGCCGGCAAGTCGTTGGTTGCAGCCAGGTATCTGATAAAGCGTAGATTAACATTTTTTGCAACTTTTAGGCTGTGGATGAGATCAAAAAGGCAGACACGCTCAATGAGACGTCGAGTGCGCAGACTGATCCGCCAAAGAGTGTGAGTGAACCGAATCCCGGAGAGCACTACTTTTAGATATGGAACTGACGTTTTGAAAATTATAGATTGTGAGTTATGATCCACCCTGTCTTCCAATCTTTATTTGAATGGAGTCCTGACGCGACTTGTTTGAACAGTTCGTAAGTATTTATGAAAATGAAAGTTTGTGAACATATGGCTAACATCTGTGCTATCTCCAGGAGGTGAGTCAAGTCTAAAGCGATGATCCAACTACTGCCTTAACATGGAGCTAATAGTTTCCCAAAATAGCAAGTAAGTTAACATTTACAACCCTGATTTGGGGCTTCAACTGACAGAGTGGAACCTATAGCTGGTAAGTGCTAGTACCAACATTTTTGGCATATCTGCTTTGACAAAGTGCTTATGATTTATATGATCAACAGGGTGTGAGTATTTTCTTCAATCATGGTTAACATAGACATATAACTGACAAGATTTTCTCATATAGGAAGTGAGTCATTCTCTCCGGCCTTTATGAAGTACTTCTGGTACACAGGACTGACAGAAATTACCAATATCAGGGAGTAAGGTGCATCAACAATCTTTAATATCTTCATATGCTAACTATTCAGGTTGTGAGTTACTTCAGTGCACAAGCTAGAGAACTACTATCGCGCAGTGCTCACATATCTTTGATAAATAGGAGGTGAGAGTGTTCGGATCCAGCCTGAGGCTACAGAACTAACAAAGCCTCGTTCTAGAAAGTGAGTACAGTACCGATGCAAGATACTGCATACTGCAAAACATTATTGGGCCATAGCTAACAAAACTGCCATGGCAAGTTGGTAAGTGAACTTAACAAAGCAGAGACATCGATGTCCGACCAGCCCATCACGAAAAATACGACGATTAGAAAATTAGTGAGTGACCTACCCTCAACCACAACACTGGCTTATACAATACTAATCTATGTCCAATAGTTGGGACAACTCTTTGGTTTCTGAAGGATGCGGTATGGACATAAGTCCTAATCCTACTACGTTCCTACTAACTATGGCTAGTTTGACAGAACTTGCAAAACGTTTGGAATTTTTGGGCGAAGAAGAGTTGGTCTCATGAGAAGGAACATGCACGAGTTGAGATTTTCAATTTGTATTACATAGAAGCCTTAATTTGGGTTTTTGGCCCTAAACTCTAGGGTTTTCCCCATATTGTGATGCGAATGCAAAGGCCGACCGTTTTGTCCATGCAACAATTTTTCGCATAGGATTGTCGTAGTTTGTAAAGCTGGAGATACAGTAGCAGCCAATGTGATTGACGAAGTCAATCCATGTAAGCCATGAGTGTCAGAGGCTGTTGATATATTTAGTCTCGGGACAGTCTTTCACACAATATAGACAGGTATCCTATTTTCGCCGTAATGGAGTAAAAATGATTTTGAGATAATATGTACATTCATGATCGAACCCCCTCAAAACTCCATTCTCCTGAAACCAATGCCAATTAGACAAACATAAAATGTACAGGTTAAGCACCCAGCATCATAAAAGCCATAGCACCAGCCCAAGCAAAGACAAAGATCAACGTCAGAATACTGGCGCCAGCCTTATCCCCATTCGTAATAGGCTTCTCCTTGTCTTCATCACCACTCCCTTCACCCGCATTGGGATCACTGCTGCTGTTTCCACCAGTCTTGGAGGTGACAGGTCCAAACGTGCCGGTGTCGAAGTTGATCATGTTCGCAAGGAAGACATTCGTAGCACTGATCTCCTGCTCCATACCAGTTGTTCCATCCCACTTGTTTTGATACCACGCGATACCGCATGTGTTGTTGTTGTTTCCCGTGCAGGTCTTTGCGGCGGCTTGGGCAGAACTCGCGAGTTTGGGTTTGATCTGTGCTGCGGTGTCGGGGACTAGGAGTGCGGTGAATGCGAGCCATGAGGAGGTGAGGCCCTTGAAGAGAATTTCATTGAAATTACACTTTTTGATCGGTTCGCAGGTCGTGTCTTCGAAGACGTCGCCGTGCGGGAAGAAGGTCTTGAGGGTTCGGCCGAGGAGACCGTCGACTGGGGTCTTCCACTTTTCGTCGCTTGTCTGTACAGGTAGAGTGTTAGTATTATGTAAAATGAAAGAGTTGACCGCGCGGAATGGGTCAAGGATGAATATAGACTCCACTTACAAAGTTATACATGTAAGCAGCCCCCATCAGATATGTGCCGTAGTTGTAGGTCCACTGGTAGTTACCAGCGTCGGCGCAGTCATTGCTCATTTGCGTCGAGTCGGCAACATTCCAAGTCTTGTTGTTCACTAGGGGCGAGGAAACAGACCAGTCCCAGATCTTCTCGGCCCATTTCGTGTACTTGTCTTCATTCGTATAGCGGGCGAGACGGGCAGCAAGTTGGAATAGACCACCGTTTGATACGGCGTTCTTCATGGTATATCCGTCCTGGTAAGGGAAGAGCTGCCAACGCAGACCACCACCGCAGGTTGTCATATCCCATCGAGCAGTCTGGGTGTTGAATACACCCTGTGCGAGCGAAAGCCACGAGAATTTGTCCGGGACGTCGGGGAATTTCAGCTCGGCGGCCATCATAGCTGCGAGACCCCAAAACATTTGATCGTCATTTCCCTAGAGATTTGACAATGGTCAGAGCAATATCCTTGGGTGGTTTGGAATCGGCGTATGGTTCTCACCAGGTAACTACTGTAGTTGCTGGGCATGTAGTCACCCTTATCGCCCGATTGCCACTCCATTCCCTCGCTCATCAAAGAGTTGTAAGTGTCGTCACCGGTGAAGTGCCAGTATTGGAGAAGCGCAAGGAAAAGTGCAGACCCTTCCCACCATTTTTCAGGGAAAGCGCCAGGGATTTGTCCGGTTTCATTGCCGGCATACCATCCCATCATGGAGTAAGTACTCGTACTGGCGGCATCTTTAATTGATTCTGTCGAGTAATCGTAAGGTCAGTCCCATGCCATCTTTTATCGGAAAATCAATTCGAGTAGGCATGACGTACGTTCATCGCCGACGTCTAATTCGATCGCAGGCGTTAACGTTGAGAAGAGGAGTGTTGCGACGAGGCCATTAAGGATGGACCATGTTCTGGACAATTGCATGTCGGACTTAGGTCAATCATAGATAGTATCGATCTAAACAGAGAAACGGTTCGCCAAAGTGAAATTTGGGCGAGATCTTGTCAGAGGATGTTTGGGGGTTGAGGATGCGGCGCAATGATGTATGGGCAGACCCCCAACCCAAAGTTCCTAATTAAAAATAGTTTTCAGGGCGCTATCCACTTTTCTGTGGGGTTGAGAGAAATTGCAAGCTTTTGCTGGTCGATTTCGCAAAAAGACCGACGATCACCCAGAGCTATCATCTCGTTTGCCACTGAGCCGAGTATCGATTCCATCTGCATTCGTACAGGACAAGGACAGTTCATAGTTCAAAATAGGTATTGGTGTATCAGATGCTCATCTATAGAAGTGAAAGCGACAGATAAACAATAAAGGATCTATTGTCCCTGGATGGGTTAGGGCTTAGAGATGCCCCACTCTCGTGGTCACCACGCATATGCCAAGCCTGAAACGCGTGTAAGGCGAGACACAAGCTATTCGGATGGAACTTGGACCTCTTGGCTTTGGATATTCATTGCATACGTAATGTTTCATATTTATGTAGGGTGACATAAATAACTACGGAGTAGTATCCCTGAGATGTTTACCAATGACTCTCAGTCTATTCAAGTGAGGAAATGAAAATATTTCTGTTTTCGAAAATGACCGCATTAGGAAACCATGGGCCTGGGGCAGAAAGAGTGGGCCCAGGGGCCGCTGACGTCAGAGACGGGAGAGCCAATTTTCTTCTTTCGACGATCAAAAGGGCTGTGTTCCAACTCCAGGGGTTTCGCAGTTTGATTATGTCCACATCATACTTCTACACAACATACCTTGTCTCCTGAGGCTCGCCAAACGTGGGATTCTGACGGTTGTAATCCCAGAGCGAAAACGATTGATTGCGATAGTAGGGATAAGCCACAACTTACCCGACATGCATACAGGGTTATGTGAGGGGCGAACGCTTGAGAATAACTATCGATTTGCTACTGCCTTCGCCGCAGCCCCGAGCTATAATAATGATACAAAGAGCAATACACATTTCCGAATAACAATTCGCTATCTCAACCAGGCACTCGGGGTCCAATACACAACATCCAATAACAGCCAATTGGCCCCACATCGACGCCAATAGCTGCCTCTCAAACAGATTTGTTATAATAATATCCATGGTTCTCGCATTATGCTCCGAGGTGATGTTTTTCAGGCCTTGCCAGCCATCTTCAAGACAAGGTTCACTGCGTCACTCCAACAAATTCTACATGCTCGCAACATTCCCTGAGAACGAACCATGACCAATCCCTTAACTCGACCGACTTACAGTTCTTGCATGATTCCAATGACACAATTCACCAAATTCATTCACCACAAGTGAAACCCAGATATAAGCCCAGAAAATACTAATATCCACAAAGAAAGAATACCCAAGTATTCAGGAGAAAGACCACCATTTTGCCCGTTGATAACCCTCCTCTGCGCCGACCCATATCGATCATGACCGTACGTCGCATTGAGATGAACATCACCAGAAATCGACCCATCTTCCATCCGAATCCAAGTCTGTATATCATCCCCAAGCGACTGCCGATCCAACAAAATCTGCCTTCCACCACGCGCCCAATCCCCATACCCCCCGTATCCTGTATGACGGCCGTAGCACATGTTTATGCCATTTCCCGTGACATTGAGACCAGAAAGTTTACTATCCCATTTGAAGCACCTATCAAAATAAAAAAAGGTTAGTTAAGATCTTATTGCAGTTTGACTTGAAACTGAGAACATGTAGAGCATAGTGTGGCCCATACCAGTCATTATCGTGATCATGGCCACTGAAAGTTGCCATCATCCCCGTAGTGTTCAGCAAAGCGCTTATAAATAGGAAGTCTTGGGAATGGTAGCCGGAGTCGGCATCATAGCCTTGTTCCTGGACTCGTTCTCCGTTGATGCCTGGTTCGTTGATTGGGCTAACACCAGATTTCTGGAATGCACGCATTGCATGAACTGGGATATGGACGAAGGCTAGAGATGGGATTGTTTGTCCGTAGGTAGATGTTATGTTTGCATGGGATTCTTGAAACCATTCAACCACCTGTAACAAGTCAGTACGTGAAACCTCAATCACAAATCCCTGAATCCAGTAAGAGAGGACGTGAATGTCTTGGAGTTCATCAGCACCGTGGTACTTACGCTCTCATCTACCCAATTCTGTCTTGCTCCTGATTTACCATATTTCTTCTCTGTCAAGGCGTAATGGCCACCTTGACTGTCAAAGAACCACAATATAAACGCAGGGGTATCATCATTCGAACCCCCATGCGGAAATACTGGCAGGTAATAGTTCGTGATGCCAGCAGTGGAATTCAGAACCCTTCTCTGGGTTAAGCTGTTTTCATATTTTCTCTCTTGATGAAATATCTCTTCGGGGTTCAGATTAACCTCGCTGTCGTGATTCCCATAAGTCGATGCCCATGGTAAGCCATGGTCGACTAGTGGCGCGACAATCCGATCAACGTAGAGACTAGAGTTGGAGCTTTGTGTTGCTTCTCCAGAGATTAAATCTCCATTGAGTACTACGAGTTGCACCTCCTCTGAAGTAAGAACGGATCTCATTACCGCAATGGTTTTGTTGTCTGCTTCATGATCTTTGAATATAGTTAGTATCCCGAAACAATAGTTAGAATCTGTCATGGTACCTTCAGCAAAATGCAAGTCATTAAAGACTGATATTTGGAATGTGCCATTCTCAGTAAATCGCAACGTTTGGTCTCTGTCAAGACGTTGGTACGCAGACCGCCTGCGAATTGACATCGTTATATACTCAAGCTCAGGTATAAATTCACAATAGTGAAAGATCAAACTAGAGTAAATGAAATTCCTGTGGTTCTCAATATATGCTGCCAATTTTCGCACAATTTTCTAGTCGCTTATCCCAGATCCAATGAAATGTACCATGGGGATGGCAGTTGTGGATGGCAAGATGTAACCTTACAGAAACAGCGCCGCTTAGGTCCCAGTGAAGGAGAGCTATGATCCATGGTTTGGATGCCAAGGGTTTCCCCTGGGTGAAAATTTTGGTGACTGGCCGTTAAGACTATCGTACAATCTGCTTATTGTACGTCATGGCTAAATATCTATAGATGTTACTCTTAGTATTTTGAAGTGGGTCTCATCGTGACTTTTAACCTTTGGCTATTGGTGGCTTAGACTAATTAACCAATAAAATCATCACATTCTGACCCACCCAGTAAGCACAAAGCATAAATTGAGAGACCTTAAAATCCTTATATCCGAATGCCCAGATGTCAGCAAGGAGAACATGGATATGCATATGCATATCTAAACAAAAGATCCTCAGAGTACGGCTATCAATGGTCGACGCTATCTGATTAATCCACGAATAATATCACAGTCTCCAATCTTCTTCTCCAGGCCCCGCGCCAACCACTCGATATCCCCGGAGAGTATTCCCCTTGTTCTTTGTGATATCAGGCATCCGCCTTATACTAGGACCACTGAATGTCTAGATCTGCTCTATTGATGCGAACTGCAGTGGTTAGAGTGATGGCCGTAGAATCATGTTGTACCCCGCTACAACAGCAATGAAGCCAAGAACGTATTACCAAGCACCTTGTACAACAGCATGCTTAGGAGGCAAGGTTCACTGCCAAGAGCGGAGCATATTAGCGCGCTGCATACTGCTGACGCCAAGAGGACGTACATCCACCCACACATGAACCTTGGCGGCATCCTTTTGACTGCGGAGCTTTTAATTTAACTCCGAGGATTCCATAATGTAGGAGCCTGGACAGAATCGGAAGGTTTAAAGTTTGCATATCTGTGATAGTTGATCTATTGATTGAAGGGGGGTTTTATAGGACAGAAACGAGGTAAGACACAAATAAACCAGGTGGTTGTAAATCATGGCGGTCAACGAAGATGAACTCTATTGTTGCATAGCCTTCTCATTTTGTGCTTACTTGCAAATATTGTGCAGTACTTGATGCAGTACTTCCAATGATGCAGTAGTTGGGCTCTCTGCCCACAATTTGTACTACAATGTGCAAATGTACATGAAAACTACGGCACGTTTTTGGGTCCATCGCGCCAACCTATGCACAAGCCCTTATAAGCATGGGCTTATTTCTCAATTTTCAAGCAATATTTCATGAACTCGATATATGCCCTACTCCAAAATACCTATAATCTCTAAATCGCTCGTACATCCTGTAGAGAAAATCTAGCGCTACTATAAAACCCACTTTGTATCATCTTTCTATTGGTCATCTTTCTATTGGTTTTTTTGAAGGTCTTTTCTAGGGGCAAAAAGCCCGGTTGGCGTGATGGACACAAAAGCATACCGTAGACAACTCGGTTTCCAAGGAAACCAACTTATCTTCCCAGTACGAAAAGACCCAGCATGTCAGCCAATATATGACAATGACTCCCACGTTCGGTGGAGTTTCAGATCATTGTCCTACACTCTTCACAGATGGCTAATATCATACACTCCCTATTATTACTCCTCACATTCATCCACACTCTATGCCTCGCCCATTCCCCCACTCTCCGCGAAATCCACAGATTCCCCAACGGAACCTGGGTCGAAAATATCGCAGTCAGACCCAACGGCAACATCATCGTCACTATACTGAGCACAGCAGAGCTCTGGGAAATTGACCCTTCCATCCCATCAGGTCCTGGCTCAGCCCGACTAGTCCACCACTTCGACGGTGCCGAAGACGCAGATGGGATCACGGAGCTTTCGTCAGATATCTATGCAGTCATCGCATCCAACTCGGTCTGGACGATCAATCTTAGAAACCACGAGCCTTCTAAGCCAATCCTGATCGCGAAACTCCCCGCTGGCTATTTGAACGGTATCGTTGCTCTAGATGAAGGAAACGCAGTCGCCATCACCGACTCCCAACTCGGTCTTGTATGGCGACTTGATCTCCGCACAGGCAGCTACAGCGTGATCCACCAAGACGAGTCAATGGCCGCAAATGATGACATGGGCTTATTACTTGGAGTCAACGGGTTGAAGATAGTAAACGACTATATGTACTACAGCAACAGCCCGAAACGGATTTTCTGTCGTGTGAGAATTGATACACATACCGGTCGTGCTTTGGGGCCTTATGAGGTTATCGGCAACGATACACGAGCCGATGACTTTGCTATTGGCCCGCATGAAGTTGGTTATTTAGCGGGTATTGTGGATGATGTGGTTATTAGGGTCTTTCCTAATGGGTATCATGAGGTTATTGCGGGTTCGAAGGGCTCGACGGATTTGATGACTGCTACGTCGGCAGCTTTTGGGAGGACACAGAAAGATCGCAACGTTCTTTATATTACTACTGGAGGGGAAACCAAGCTTCCTGTTCATAGCACGAGCACCAGAGGAGGGAAGGTTATGGCGCTTTCTGTGGAGTTTTAGGAGGTTATCTCCTCGTATGTTATGCTAGATTGCCATTTTATGGATTCTTCATTTTATTCACACAAACGTCAAGCCGTTTTCCGTTTCAAGATTAGAAGCTCGACTAGTTAAGGGTCTAAAGAACTTCACAAAACTTCTCAGAATATCAAACCAAGGTATCTAAATTCTTGAAGAGAAGTCAAGGTCATATGTACGGATTTCCATTCCATTCCTAGCAACGAAACAAGACACTGAATGCCATTATGAATACCTGCGCTTGCATGATCGTGTCGATCTCCAATTCCTTCCATTGCTCCGTGATATCATCTTTTTTTTTTCTATTTTCATGTTGAAAGGTTGGACATCGCTTCTTAAACACAAACCCCTTATACACTTACATACGCATTCATGAACACAAATGCGGATAACTATCATGACTCGATTTCACCGCGGCGAAGTGCTAACAAGGCCCGGACATCCGTGACAGATTGTAAAGCTTCGAGCATGGGAATCAAATGGAGCAGACCGTTGTCTGTTGGGTCGTTGATCCAACCTTCAATGGGAATCGCATTGTCTGGAAATAATTATTAGTCCGAGCGCACAATGATAGATAGACGTGATTATTACCTTCGTGGAAGATATAGCTCATCGGGCTGTTGTCCAGAATCATCACCTTACTCAGATCCGGTTCCACAGAGCTCAAGTCCTTGATGTACGCCCCGTTACGGAATGTGCAATGCTGTCGGTATAGACGGCCTTGGAAGTATTTCCGTTCCGACTCTAGCCAATCGATAACAGGGTCGGCATACTCTTGGACGCTGGCTGTGAAAACGACAAGCTTATACCACTTGCTGACCTTGCGCAGGAACTCATCGCAGTGTGGCCGCTTATGGACGTAGTACAAAATGGGATGCTGGGGGCCCAGTGTCGTTTGTGGCCCGCCAGGGGACAATGAAGTAGTTGTGGGTATTGAGAGCTTAACCTCGACCATGTGACCACTGGACATGCGGCCACCCTTGGCGAGCGAGTGGATTAGGGTCTCATCGAGATCCAGCACCAAGGTCTTCTGCGGGGGTCTGGCATTGCGGGGAGCTGCAGTGTATGAAGGTACTCGTGGCGGGAGAAGTGGGCGCGGTGGGGTGGGGGAGTGTGGGTACTTTGTTATGCGGTGGATGTTGGGAGAGGTTGGGGATTTCAAGCTATCCAAGTGGACAGCACCCTGGACGCGAGAGACACCCTCGGGCATTGGATGTCCTAAATCTGAACTTTGGGATCTTCGATGTCTCTGCCGCTTGAGAGATTCTTCATTATGGAGCTTGATGCGTATAGACCGACGGGGCGTGTGCTCGTGCTCTTCCCCTTCTGGAATTGGATCTGTATCGTGGCTCTTTGTCTTGGCGGGTCGGTTCCTCCCACTTGAGAGATGTTTGATATGCCGTCGATCTGTGTCGGACTCTGACGTTGTTGATACAATGGATTCATGAGAGCCTTGAGGCCGGAGCTTCCGAGTGGAGCCACTGCGACGCCGACCTTCTATCCGGGTGGCCCCTTTATCCGACCGGATCGTTGGGGCGGCAGATGAGCGCCGCAGTTTCCGGACAGGTGCAAGAAGTGAGTAGCGACCATCGTCGGTCTGAAAGCATTGAGCCAAATACACACCAGGTGCAGCAAACGTAGACAGAATAAACTTGAGCGTTTCCGTGATCGCATCGAAAAACCGTTGGGAAATTAGTCGCCAAGTACTTCGAGCAGTGAGCGTGCCATTCTTGTGAGCTTCATGCAGTAACGGTGTCTTCTCGTCTAAGTCATATGTCGTATCCTCCTCTACATCTTCGTTCACGGGCGGTGGTCCACCGTCGTAGCTCTTCTCAGTAGGGTCGAGGGACCGAAAGTTATCCACGCTATAAGACCGGAGTTTCGAGAAGTCTGCCGGTAGGGGTGCACGTTTGCTATCGCCTTGAGACTGCGATCTATGGCGTGAAGAGTTGGAAGATTGGCCAATGACTCGCGAGGACAGGATATTCAGCGAGTTCATCTTCCCTCAAGGCGTCACGGGAGACGGGGGCGCAGCGATCTATTGACAAACGGATCGTGAGTAAATCATCAAACCCACTTAGAGCGGTCCATGAGATAGTGTAGGATGTGATATGGCTGAGGGAAAGAGGGGGATCGCAGGGAGGCGTAAGCTGTTCTAACCTCAATGCGCCAGTCACCCGTGCCTCGGAAGTACTTCCGCAACTCCAAATCTGAAATATACAAGCTCAAAGCTGAAAGCAATCCAAAACCTAACCGGAAATGAAATAATAGAAATGCGAAAACTGAAAGAACACCAATAGGAAAGCCGTAGCCGAGACAATAGAGTGATCAATGAGTGTGGGGAAGCGGACAAGATCAAACGGCAGAAAATCATTCTTTGTCTCTCCCACTATCTCTGGCTCTGAGTATCTGAGCATCTCTTGATAAAACCCTTTCTATTTACATGCTTAGTGTGCTTTGGATCTGAAACTTGGTATGTTGATTATTCGAACACTATATACTTCTATCGCTCAATCCCCCGCTGACACCGTGCAGATTTCCTCCAAACATCCCACTTCCTCATGCCGTCTTCTTCGTTGGCCCTCACGCCGGGCCTGGGGTCATTCCTCAAGTGCCTCAAGACAAACCCCATTGATACATCTATTGAGACTCTGATTTCGTGCGTATCTCGAGACTTCCAGCCATGGCCGCTACCCCCACCGACGATCAAACTTGCTAAAATAGTATATTTCAATCAGCTTGCTCAAGCGTCGTCAAATTCGCCATTCGCGATCATGTGCCACAGCAACCGCCTATTTGCTGCGGAGTGTGATCTCTGCATGCCGCACAACAGATTCAGCAAAGCTTATTGAGCGGGTGCAGAGTGTGGGCAGGCGACTGATGGCCGCGCAACCGCGCGAGATGGTTGTGGGCAATATCGTGCGCCGGGTCCTAGGTCTTATTCGTGACGAAGCGGAAGATGATCGCGATGCGGAGTTCGCCCTTAGCGATATTGGTTCCGAGAGTCAGCCACAAACACCCCGAGCTTATGACGGTGAGTCTCAACTTCTGGTCCAAATATCTACGCAGCAGTGACTCATAAATTTGTAGATCCAGCATTGCCTTTGGATCGCGATTCGCTCTCCATCCGGCCCGATGATAGATCCTCTCGCCCCCCTCTGACCTCTATGTTCAGCCTTCTCTCCCATCCCGAGCCCGAGAACTCACTTCCCAGCACTCCGGGATCCTCCTCTCCAAGCGGACGCCTCCCTGGCCACGGCCCAAGCAAAGACGTACGGGCCGAAGTTCTCGAGGGTATTGGCGAGATCATTGATGAGCTTGGCCAGGTGGATGACCAGATCGCAGCCTACGCATTGGACCACATTCACTCCAACGAAATCATCCTCACCCACACATCCTCGACCACTGTCCAAAAATTCCTGCTTAAGGCCGCCACAAAGCGAAAGTTCACCGTCATCCACGCTGAGTCGTACCCAAATAATCACGAGGCTACGCACGCCACTGTCAGTGGTAGCGCTAGCGACGATGACAATCTCGGCTTGGAGGCTTTCCAGAAGCCACTGATTGAGCACGGCATCACCGTCATCCTCATCCCAGATTCTGCCGTCTTCGCTATCATGTCGCGAGTCAACAAGGTCATCCTCGGCACACACTCCGTCCTTGCCAACGGCGGCCTCGTTGCTGCAGCTGGCACTCGTGTCATCGCCCGTGCCGCCAAGGTCCACCAGACCCCTGTCGTGGTCGTGAGCGGTGTTTACAAGCTCAGCCCTGTCTACCCATTCGACTTCGACTCGCTCATTGAATACGGTGACCCGAGCAAGGTCCTCTCATACGAGGAAGGTGATCTCGTGGACCTGGTCGATGTCCAAAACCCCATCTATGACTACGTTCCCGCAGAGCTCGTCGATCTTTACATCACTAACATGTACGTTTCAAGAACCCAATCCACTCGCTGGTCTCATTTCATAATGCTAACTTGCTTTCCTTACTCCAGCGGCGGTCATGCCCCATCATATCTTTACCGCATTGTCTCAGACCACTACCGCAAAGAAGATATCAGCTTCTAAGCTGGTGGTTGGCTGAAGCAATTGTGTCAAACAGCCCATGAAAATCAACAAAAAAAACATTTGAGGGACATTTGCACGAACGATACCCGAGGAATTACTTTGACGATTGATACGCAGAAGTAATGAATAAAAATAACTAAATTTCTTTTCATCTTCGCTAATATTTAGAAAGCGCTATGCTAGCCAATACATTAGACTCTCTCGCACATATCAAGTAGACTTTGCAGTTGAACTTCGCCTGGCATATAGATCTGGCTAAGCACTAGTAGCAGTATAGAATATCTAATATGCCTAACTATCCTATTATTAGATTGCATGCAAAATCATTATCTGCCATAAAAGCTGTCGATATATATGTATCTATAAAATGGCTTTGCAAGCATATATGTTACAGTTATATATCATTCTTTTATCTGTATTTCTTCCTAAACTTTCTCCCAGCACCCCAGGCCTTTCAATCACCACTGTACAGAAGACCAAGAAGGCCAACAGACCTTTATATGCTGATCTTTGGGTGTCTCCTTGGCGATATAGACCAACTATTTCGTGCAAAAATGAGGCTAACACTTATCCAAGGCTAGTACCAAGGAAATCTAACGGCTACTGAAAAAGGCGTGAGTTGAATATATATATGTATGGCCATCCATACAAACTCGGAGTGCATAACATATATATAGTGGCCATTGCAATCACTAGACACCCCACATGCGAAGGACTTTTTTTGTAACCAGGAAATGAACTATAAGGTCTAGAAGCATGGGATAGACTATGCCTGTACGGATAACTCCCCAGACATACTCCATCAACAACTCCACATGGACATAGTCTGATTTATGTATTCAACAGCTTGCATATTTACATCAAACCATGTCCATGAATGCTGTATCCACACCAAGGTCCTATCCTACGCTTTACTCTATGTCTCCAACAGACAACTCTAACAAGGATCCAGGAACCCAGTGAAGTATACGAGAAGGCCAGAAACCCGGGAAAGATATAGAAAGTCATGGCGCCATAATCTTTTGGAGGTTGTATCAATCGTGTTTAATTCGCAAATAAGCGGATCCACCACATTCCGGACGAAAGCCCGCCGGGGGACTCCCCAAAAAGAAAATATCTCATGAAATCAAGGCGCTGATGAGGCGGGCTTTCCGTCCGGCACCGTTCCCACACTCCAAGGCTCCCGGTCGCTGCATTTTTGATTTCGAACAGAACGCGTCGAGTTGTTTAAGAGCGGGGCTTCTCCTTCTTCTCCTTCCACAGAGCGGCGAGACCGACACCGGAGACCTTGACGACCTTGAAACGGACACCGGGAATATCACCCTTGGCCTTACCCTTGCGACCGAAACCGGCGAGCAGGACCTCGTCGTTCTCGTCGATGAAGTTCAAGCAACCGTCATTGGGGACTGTAGAAATATGCTAGTTAGCACATGTTTTGTGGGAGCTGTGTGGCGGTTTCCATCTTGTCGTAACTCTAAATCGTATAGGCCTTTCCAACACATTCATAACAATAACAGTAAGGAACGGGGTTACCCACCGAAAGCAGCGACCTTCTTGCCGTTCTTGATGAGCTGGACCTTGACACACTTGCGAATGGCGGAGTTGGGCTGCTTGGCCTCAACACCGACCTTCTCGAGAACGATACCCTTGGCGTGGGAAGCACCACCGAAGGGAGAGGACTTGTAGGCGGTTCCGAGAAGACGCTTCTTGAAGTGGTCATCAGCCCAGCGCTGATCCTTGCGGTGCGCCTGGAGCTTGCGGGCGGCGTTCAAACCACGGGGTTGTCCTTTACCCATGTTGGCGGATTATGTGTTCGACGGTCAACTGAACGAAAAAAATAAAAATTAGCCTCGTGTCGAGTGTAACGGTGGTTCTGTTGTTTGTGGGTGTTTTCGATGCGTGTTCATGTGTGGTGGAGGCCGAGTTTTTGTGCGTGGAAATGGATGCGATCGTTGAAGGATCTCGCAGTACCACGAATAAAATATTTCGGAAAAGCACAAACAATGCAGGGGGAAACAGCAGGATATCGAATACGTACCGACTGGGAGGGGTGTTGTCGGCCAAAGGGGCTGAGGGTCGATTGTCGAAAAGTCGAAGAGTTCCGGATTTCCCTTACCACACGCTTTGGATGCACCTCAGGTGACTTTGTGCGCTTAGCCCTAAGCGAGTCACGGGACAGTCGTAGCCCCCACTCGTGATTATGTCATCATACCGATAACGATAAGATTATCAGCTACCGGGGCCGTCATCAACCCCATTCGGATACTCAATGTCTGTTGTTCTCTCAAGCATTTGTTGAAGATGGATTTGTCAAGAAAGCCAACAAATCCAAATTCTCAACGCCTGCCTCCCCCAGCCCTTTTCCAGGGCCCACCATCACACAATGCCTCTAATATCTCATTGTCCGTACCACCTGCAGGCTCATCGTTAGCATCTGCCTCTGGCAGCCAACCTTCACCCCTGAATCGGAACCGGTCACGCGGAACCGATGGCACAACCCCCGAAAAGTCGAGCTTGTTATCACCCTTAATATCGCGCCGCCCCTCCAAAAACGATGTAGACGGATCCGACGCCATCTGGCAGGAGATGCAGAGCGCCCTGTCGGAAGTGGAACTGAGCGCTGTGACGAGCGAGAATGTCTTCGGTGCAAAGCACTCGGAAGCATTGGAAGATCTACGCATGAAGCAGTTGAAGCTCGCTCAAGCCTGGGCACGCAGTGAGGCAGACGATGAAGTTGTGGATCCCGGTCACAGCGGTGCCGAAAAAGCCAGCGAAGCCAGCCCAACCCGGGGAGGTGCGGGAGAGTCGAACCAACAGTACGATACAGCAACGGAAACTAGCGCAGGCCGCGGTTCGGTGTTGCACCGCACGTTGGACGATGACACCGAGAAAGACATTAGTCTTGCGCGAAAGCGCCGCGAGGCTAATGACCGGTACTTTGACCGGGTCAACCAGGGCGTTTTGGATGTCGTTGCTAAACTGGAGGATGTGGCTCAGGCCATGCGCACCGTTGAGCGGGAAAGCAAGGATATCTGGAGTGATTCGGATAGTGTCACGACAACTGCGCCGTCATCACCTCATGCAAGTTGAACCCCTGAGTCTTCCAGTTGATTTAGCTGTAGCCCCGCCTTTGCTGCATTGATTTCATTTACATATCTTCCAGCGGGCCAGTGCGAAAGTCCCAGGATTGATCAGGTCATCACCGACTCTTGCCGACTGCATTGATATCTCTATCCCATCTGGGAATGCGCTGGACGCATTTACAGTATCCCCCGGTGGAAATAATAATACTAATACATGTAAATTATCACACAACTAAATCAAGGGTATCCAAACTCCAGTGCTCAAATCCAAACCCAAACAAGCAGTCATGATAATACATCCAAGGAATCTTTTGAGCCAAGCCTTTGCTTTAGTCCCAGAGATAATCCTTCATTCTCGTTTCACCACTCGTACAGCAGCCTTCCAGCCTTCTGAAGCAGCTCCTCTCACATCCTCCCATCTCGTCTCATAAGCCTTTTTTGTCAAGACTTCCACTTCCTTATTCCATCTGTGCTTGAGTATCTCCTTCATAGTCGGTTCAGCTTGCTTTTGCGCTTCCAATTCTTCGCGTCGCCGTCTTGGCATGTCTTCTGGTAGGAAGCGCCGGTCATAGGCGCCAGCCGAGGAGGTCAACCAGTCTATTTGCTCGACTTGCGTGTGGATGGCGTTGCGTTGTGATATGCGTGTTGAACGGTGGACTTGGATGGTAATATAGAGAACGGATGAGGTGAAGGCAAAGCCGCCGACCTATTCCAGTGTGAATTGGGTTAGTCCTTGTTTCCTGGTACGAATTCGAGGGTAGACCGTACAAAGCCTGTGAAGAAGCCCATAGTTGTTGTGGTGTTTGGAGTCGCCGGATTGCCCGATTTATTCGTGAAGGTGAATCGAAAATACGAAAGGTTGCGCAAGTGTTTTGTGATTATAGATCTGGTCTTTTCCCGGTAATAAAAATGCTTAGCTGAAATGTATTCAGAAAGCTGAATGTCCTCGAACAAGCAGAGTGAACGCGGAAAACTGAAGTCGGACTGACGGTGGAAGCGCTCCGATTGGCCAGGACAATTCTTCTGGGCCGAACATCCTCTCTCCTTCATCTTCAGGAACACCTTGGTTTGGCCATTGACCACGCGATTCCCACCTTACTTTTAATAACTCGGCCTTTTTCTACATCTTCTCCCCCCCTAAACAACCCTCACCATGGCCGGCGGTGGAAGCAGATACCGCCACTTGAGCCGCGACTCCGCGCATCGACAGGCCCTGCTCCGAAATCTGGTGACCTCCCTTTTCGAGCATGAGTCAATCACTACAACATGGGCCAAGGCCAAAGAGGCCCAGCGCTTAGCCGAGAAATTGATTACCCTGGGCAAGAAGAACACCGAAGCCAGTCGGCGACGAGCATTGGAGATTTTCTACGTACGTTGAATTCCCGGACAACAAGCCCACCCCGATTCCAATCACGACGGGGATCAGTCCAGTCACGAGAAACAATGGGTTTACCAATTCAGTGATGAACCACTGCAATTCTCAATCCATTAACCTCAAGAGAGAAAAAAAATCAACAATCCAATGACAACACTAACATCCCCTAGACACCACATGAAATGCTCCCTAAACTCTTCGGTCCCCTCCGCGAGCGCTACGCAGACCGACCAGGCGGTTACACACGAGTCCTCCGCATCGAACCTCGCGAAAAGAACGAGTACTTCTCCCCCAAGAAGGGTGTCAAAAACGCCGTCCGAGAGCCTAAACCCCAGGTCAAGGCTCCCTCCGCCATCCTCGAGCTGGTCGATGGGCCGAAGGATATTCGTTTCGCTATGACTGCGCGCACGGTGGCACGCGAGCGCGAGCAGGGCCGGGATCTCGTGCACGCGCTTACGAGGTTGAATGTGAAGAAGGTCACACAGTTCCGGAAGGATGGTGTTGAGGTTTTGGAGCAGGCAATCTCCAAGCTCAGTTTGGCCAAGAAGCAAAGTGAAAAGCTCGCTAAGAAGGAAGCTGAGGGTGAGTCGAGGGTTTAGATGTGGGGAGTGCTAGCTCTCTTTTGTGGGGGTTCTACTTCGGAATCCTCAGCCTGGGGATGATTTCTGAGATCTGTCTGGGATATGCTTTCTCCTAGGCTTGATGGGTGTGTTCGATGTTGACACCATTCTGCTTGGTCTCTGGGGTTAACTCCGTTGTTCTTTACTTGTTTTTCTTACCAGGAGTTCTGTCTTCTTCCTGTTTATTATGGCATCTCCGTCTTCGTTTGCACTCGCCCATGTGACATAGCCTCTGTATAAAAGATTTTGATACCTCTATTCACACTCCTTCGTTGGTTTGTTAGCTTTGGGTAAAAGTTTGTGTTTACTCATACTGGGGAAGGGCCGCCGTATAGAATATTTCATTCGGGGCTTATATATAGATATAGAGCTCGGCCACTGCCTATTAGACAGCATACCATAATCAAGGGCGCTGCCAACAAATACTCGTGCATCACAGCCCTGGATATGTTCAGAACCCGGCATCTTGTCTTTGTTGATGCCTGACGATCTAGGCATCAATATATGGATCTCAACAACCAACCTTCACAACAACGCCATGACCTGCAATGCAGATCAAATTGAACGCTCACCGTAATTAATAAGGGTCTTTATTGCATCGGTATTGATGCTAAATAACTTTTGCATGAGTTGGTGATTATATTGTCAATGCTAGTGTGACATTGACGAACTATATATATATGACCAGTGAGATGAATACCTAGTTGCCGGCACGTTGATACATGTTCCATAACTATCTCATTAAGAAAGTTTATATGGGCAATTCATATAAAAGACCCATCATTTCTATTTGGGATCTGGTGAGAAATTGGGAATTGCTAATACCTTGGCACTATTACTAACACATAGCTCAGGCGTTATGGCTCAGCTGCTGAGATTTTGTAGGTGTAAATGGAGTTTCAAACTTAGATTAACGATGGGACTATTTTCGCATGTTCTGATTGGTCTAGATTTCAAGCCAAAATCCAAGTAATTTAAGACAGACAGGTTTAGGCAATATATTTTCTTACTCTAAAATGGGGGTTAGATCGACACCAGTGGAAAGATTATGGCTTAGCTATACGAATATACATCCGTCGCCTTTATTACGAAACGCATATCGTGGACAGAGCTGCATTAGCTGACGCTGGTTGGTCATCTCCGAGTTTTGCTCTTCTAATTCTGCATTGGACTTAGGGCTTTACCCGGGTGAAGCCTAAATACGAAGGGGATTAGTACTTTGTACATACTCCGTCCTAGGTGCGATGAGGCTGGTTTCATCTACGATAGGTTTTTAACTTGGTGTTTAGCAAACTTATATGTAAACGGGGCTTGAGTTATCACCCCAAATACAAAGGCGATAACTATTTATATCTGAATACAAGGAGCGCGGGCCGACCCTACGGGGCGGCCTCACCCTATAAAAAACCAAATAAAAGTTATTAGAGGGCTCGCCAGTTTATTAGAATAAGACTGAATATTGAATAAAATAAAAAAGCGAGAAGACTCCTACCTACACTCTTATAGCGCAAAACCGAATTGCAAATACGTATATATAGGTGACTCTATAGCCTCCTCAACCAGAATAAAACTCTTCAAGCAATTAGACCTGAAATTGCCATCTTCAAAAACCATCCATGATCCGACCCTTCCAGAAGTGGTCAAAGTTCCCTGCAGACTCTGAACGCCTATTCCTGGGGCGACGGTTGACAAGATCTGATATATCAACTGCAGCCCCGACGCAAGAGACTAGTGCCACTCGCACACGGCAATTGCAATCAAGGGACAAAAGTTTCATGCAGAATTATCAATAGTTGAACTCTCTAGCATATGACCCAAGCGCATGTTGTTACCGGTTTGCCCAAGGGGTCATTTATTCATCTACGTCGCTTAGTCCTGGGAGATATTCAAAGCTTCAATTTTCCCTCTCTCTAAAACCTCAGTGCTCAGCAGGATCTGAACTCTGGTCAAAAAATATAGAGCGATTGATTTCTTGTTGTTCAGCATTCGATACCCATTCTTACTACACCGCAACTTTCTTATATGAAGTATGCAATACACATATTCCCAACTATACTCTCCAGTGTTCAACTCCCATTAACTTCCCCCAGGACAGAAAAACATACTCAGAACAATTGCTCAAAATGGAAAAAGTGTCCATCGAAACACAGAACCCGCTCCGGCAAAATGCTCCAAGCCCAGTAAACGCCAGCACCTACAAAGAGGTCGCAGCGTCACCTCGTTCAAACATCGAACACAGCATAAAAGAGGACTGCACCCTGGAAGTCAATGACCGGGACTGCACACTAGAGTTCAGCGACCGAGCCTGCAACCTGGAACTCAATCAATATGCCGGCGACAGACACACAGAGAAGCAGGTTGAGGCCGGAGTCGGAGCTGCAGACGGAAACCAAGCAGAGGCGAGTGGACGACGGTCCACAGAAGACGGGAAACAAGATCAGGATCCGGAGTCACAATCTGTGACAGGAACGGTCAGGCGTCATAGGTCTCGTCGGCGGGAGTGGATTATCGCTGGTTCTGTTTTTGGGGTTGTTATTCTTCTTGTCGTTATTATTGTTCCTTCTGTGATATTTGGGACTCGTCATTATAGGCCGCAGTATGAGCCGCCTAAGAATCCGTATGTTGTATGAGACAGTTGAGGGTTGATATCTGAGGGGGCGCGAATGTATAGATCGAGGGCTAGAGAACTGGATGTGAATATGGAGGGTCCAAGTGCTGTTCCTTCGTCTCGTAGTTTAGAGTTGGCCAGATAATATACAAATTGAGAAGTCAATGCCATATTGGGTATACTTACCCCCTAAATTAGTAACTTCTCTACTACTTGAATTCTCCCCTCTGCTCTTCTGCCAACTCGACCAATTAAAAGACAGTCACATGATATCAATAAACCCTAACTACCAGTAGTACTCCTGAGTATATCTAGGCTTTGCATGATCTTTGCTGCACTGATTTTACACCGTCCATACGCCCTTGGACATACTTTCCAAGCGCAGAATTTTCCTTTTCTGACATACTGCGTCTCGCCTCAGCAGCGCGTGCAAAGCCCATCTCTCCTCTGACCCCAATAAGTGCACCAAAGATCGAGAAAACAGCACTTTTGGGGTCCTCAACAATCCCATAAACACCAAATGCTGCATTTCCAGCCTCTCCAGCCAGCATCACAACCCGCCCGATAGTGGCCAGTCCCAAAGTCCCGATGGTTTCGCCCACCGCAGGGACCAACATCACCAAAGCAGCTGCGAAGTTGATGATCATTTCCTTCTTATATTCCGCCGTAATCTTGTCTGCCGTGTCCATGACTTTTTGCATCTGCTCAATAGCAGACTCAGTCATGAAGAGGGGCATCTCGGCTGCCTGGATCGCATCTGCGATATCTTCAGTGTAAAGGAACGCACTTGCGTCATATGCCGACTCGTCGAGTTGGTTGCCAAAATCCGTGAGGTTCTTCATTGCCCCTGAAATTGTCTCTTTGGGGTTTGGAACCTTCATCCGATCGTCGTCTTGATTTGGCCAGCCGTGCCAGTATAGTTCACAGTTCCTCACACTATTACCCCCACCCGAAGGGTGGCAGCCGGGCTCGACCCACACCCACAGGTCACCGAACTTGATCCAGGATTCATCAATTCCATACTTGTCCATCATATCCTTGTAAAATCCCTTTTCGTCATCTAGAACATAGGTGATTTCGTCTGGACCCTTGAAATGATCAGTGGGTAAAGTAGTTGGGCAGGCCACTGTCTTCTTGTTCTCATCGTTGGTGTCGATACAATGGAAACGGTCTTCTGCATGGTGTTTCATGTAATCTTCAACTTCCACGCGCATGGTTTCGTTGACATACTTTTCGTACGTATCAAACTTGTCATCGTAACCATCATCGAGGAGATCAGTGTACGTTGACATTGCCTTCCTAAAGTCTTTGCTCATGATACCCAGCGCATAGATATTGACACAGTAGTGTGGAACATCGTCACCGGCCTTGGATAGGTCCACCAGAGTATCGAAGCTGTCGCCGCAATATTTCACTTCGATCTCCTCATCAGACGGCTGTGTGTACATATCCATCAAATCGACGGCCCAGTCACTCACTCCACCCCATCCACGGCCCAGAAGCATGAGTTCCCATTCCGTTTTTCGATCCTGGCTCATGTACGCCACATATTCGGTCTTGTTATAAACGAGGATATCCGAATATGATGCCTTGTCAAAGGTGCTCGTACGGTCTGGGTTAGTATCAATGATCTCGTTGATTTCTGCCGTGCTAAGGTATCCTGCTGTGTCCGTACAGCGGCCCTTACGAGCACCGGACTTAGGACCGGTGTACGTGCACATAGGGCCTGAGCACCCTTCCTTGGTCATCTTGAAGGACCGCCCATAGCTGGCGACACCAACGACAACCTTCTCGGCGGGCATACCCGCTTTTTGGATCATGCTCATAGACATCCGTGCCTCCGTAACATTGACATGGGACCGAAGACAGTTCCCATCCGGGCAACCGTCTATGGCCCAGGAATTGTCATAGTCCCACTGCCCGTGGAGATCGTAGGTCATGTAGATGACGTAGTCAACAACATCTGCGAAATCGGGAATGGGATCGAATCCTCGGAGGTACCAATATGAAGCTGGCATTGCGACAGATAGCGACTTGCCCTTTGGCAGCTGCTTCTTGACCATTTTCAAGAACTTGAGGTAGTTTGCTCCGTCCTCTGGGCTGCCCGCTGGAATGTCAGGGAGATCTGGAGCTCCAGGATATTCCCAGTCAAAGTCTAGGCCATCAAGGTTGTGCAGCTTCAGGAAAGCGACGACGTTGTCGGCAAACTTCTGCCGCTGAGCATCCGTGACACCCTGACGGAAAATGGGAAATGTTTCGGGTGCGGTGGAAAAAGCCCATCCACCAAAAGAGAGAATGCGATTGAAATCCTTCATCCCCACAAAGGCATTGAATGAGGGTTTGACATCTTCGATATCAACTTCCAGATCCTTTGTGATGTTGGCAAAGGCAAAATGGACATGGCTGTAGGTTCCTTTCGACGGAATGTCCGTAACATCCATGTTCATGCAAGGTCGGTTGGAGTTCCATGCCTCAAAATAAACGATCATTTTGAAATCAGGGGGTTCGGTGGTACCGGGCTTTATGTGATTCCCACAATTGGAAATACAGCCGTTTTCATCTTCAGCGGCAGTTCCAGGCGCGCCAGTGGTTGAATTAGATTCAGTGCAGAAATCATCTGTGATACCACACTGTCCCCAAATATTGCAGCAGGCATTTAGCTTACAGGGGTTTAACTCTGCTAGCTTAGTGCGGTCGGTGGGTTTTTTGGTTCCAGACACTTGAGGACCGCATACAGCATTGGAAAGCTCTGCGGGCATTGGGGGGTCGCCTTTGCTGAGACACATAATCTGGCTGTATCCAAGAGCATCGCAGCCCGACCAGCCCCATGTCTCCTTGTTAAAAGATTCGATATCTTTGACAGAGATTCGGTTGGCGGCAGCGATCTTAAAGCAGGTATCCTCGCGAATGGTTTTGTAGGTGAAACAGGTACCATCTGCCTTTGGTTTGGGCTTGAGGTCGGGAACATCACCCTTGGAGCAGCAAATAATTTGTCCTGCAGTCAAAGTTGTACAGAGGTCCTTTTTAGGATTGAACTTGGCCAGATCAGCTTCGCTGATGCCACAGCTTTTTGCCAGTACAGGGCAAAGATTTCCAGCAAAAACGGTGATATAGTCACAAGAGGCTTGCGCAGAGATGGCTGAAGTCTTCATTTGAGGTTTGTGCAGTTTCTGGGAAGTTTGGAGAGTCATTTGGCTCCAATCTTTCTTCTCGTGCTCCCAGTCAGAAGAACTGTCTGCCAGTCTCCAGCCCCTGACTACATCTTGAACGCCAGCTAGGTCGCCAGTGGTGTCAATGACAATACCAACAGTATGTTCTGCGTCTGTAGCACAATGTTGAAGGGCGAGGCGTCGAGGAACCTGGGCGCTCTTCAGATAGGAGATGAACTTGGGAAGGAACTCATCGGTGACGCTCTGAGGTTGGATCTGCTCACCAGCATATACACCAACGACGATTTTTTGCGAATAGGCAAATCTGAGAGTGGTGTCACAGTCAGAGGTTTTCCGCAGTTGCTCGTGTATTGTCTCCACAAGCGAAACGGCCATCTCCGAACTTTCCGAGGCAACATCTCCAGACCACACTAGGTCAGGGGAGGCGACAAATTTACTGTTGGAGTCACAAGATAAAGATGTTTGCTGAGTGGAATTTGTGGTACTGTCGAGTGTACATGCAAACAGCATGGGTTGTGCTTTGGGATTGTCAAGCGGGTTGTGCAATGCGAAGTCGAGAAGCATTGTCTTGTTGCATGCATTGAGTCGGTCGACTCGATTATACAATGTCCAGTCGGATGAATCGGAGGTCATGTCGCAAGCATCAGGACACGCATGAATCGCAGACAAAAACTCGCATTGTGCCGCCGAGGTGAGGGCTGCTGCCAGCACCAACCAACGGACTTGCACCATGATTTTGTGGAGATTGGAAATGCAGACCTTGGAGGCCGTTGTGGAAAATTAAACCCCAAAATCTGGATAAGTGTAAATATAACAGAAAGAGGACGACTTTAGGGCCGAAAGAACAGCCCAAGAAAGGATTGATAGTCGGAAGAGAGGGTCTAGGATGACCCTTTTTCGTAAAGACACGAGTAGAGGCAAATATGATCCGAGACTTGCATTTACGCTCACTAATTGCCCAATTAGCTACTAGGTCATCTCCGGTGGTTGTTTGGACTGTAGTGTCCACAGGATTCTCATCTCCGCACATACACGGGAAAGGCACATGTATTCACTATCGTGGCCCGAAGAGCCCCTATCGGATTGAGAGACTGTAGCGTTGTCCCCCTTTCCATTGCCACTGTCCACTGCGTTTAGGGCGTGACATTGTATGAGTGATCCCGCAGTCATCTGTTGGGGGGCCGTATTGAAGGACAATCCCATATAATCTAGACTGTTTCGAATTGAGACTTTTGGGGCCAAAGAATGCACTATATATCCATGTATATACAAAGTACGTCTATTGTGACATGCAATTGGCTAGTTTGATGGTGGCTTATCTGAATGGGAAATGCCAAGTTCCGGGGGCGGAGGCTTGGTTCGTCTTGGCAGGACTATAAAGTTCTTGTGCCCTATGTTACATCGGGAGAATACAGTCTATTGGACTCATGCCTCGGCATCCTTAACATGACCGTGTTGCTTTTCATCCACATGGTTCCTTGAGACTATCACAAGTTTGGGGGCCAATCACCGCTATACTTTCCCAAATAGAGTGAACGGAGAATATTGATTTCTACGAGGATTCAGTCCCCCGTCTCCCGCCTTCTCACGACGTAAATGCAATCTCATAGAAAGGGGGCCAGCGTTAGACCACCTCTTAGTGCTCTTGGCAAAGCTTTAGAGAGTCGGAAAGAAAATTAGCAAAGAGCGATGTAGCTATATCACCCTGTCAGTCCTAATATTCTGCCGATTTGCTCAAATTCAAGAAGCTCCATGTTAAAGTCCCCTGGACAATTGAGCAATGAAATCTATTCTTTTGGTTCTGGCCGTCTATGCGGTGACTTTGGTCTCTGCATACAGCAACTATGGCGCCTATGAGAGAGTCTTTTACTGGTACGCCTACCAGGTCGATGCCGACGTCCACAATGGGATTCCTCAGATCATTGCCCCTTCTTGTAAAGGAGCGAAAGGAAAACGATGTAACTTTGTGGAATTCATCACCTACATTGAGAAGGGAAAAGCGGGTACGAAGCCGACGGGGTTTACCGACGATATGACCATCGATGCGAGAGCTCAGAGGCTTTTCGACCAACAATTTACGGGCACATACGATGGAATGAGAATCATTCCAGGGCAATCGGAGGATAAACAGGCTGTTACAAGGCTGATGAAAGCGGTCAGTTTCTATACAATCTATAGTCATTTCTTTATTGACAGAATTAGATTGGTACAAAATTTCGAAAAGAATCTTTCCTGGAGGAGGCAGAAAAGAAAAGCCAGGTCAACCTCAGTCAAATGAGAACGGCTATCAAGCGCGTGCATTTCCTCCGAGGCGCGGAATATTCAGTGGATTTCAAAAGGGGATTGGAAGACAACGGCATTTCTGTGAGAACGAAGAAAAAGCAGTTCCGGTTCAATATCAACGAGTATGCGGAATTCGTTGATGTCAAAGGGACGCGGGTTGCAAATCCAAAGGTTAGTCAAGCGGAATGGGACCAATTAGTAGCGAAGCTCTATAAAAAAGAACCTGGAGTGGATGTCGACGGAAAGCTACCAATCCATGCCGCACTTTATCTATCTGTCAAAGAGACCATGGAGAATATTATTGTTAGGCCGTGCAAATCTGCCTAAAGTCCTACATCTTGTTGAGCATGTTGGATATGACTTTTTTACCAATGCAAGGAATATGTTTTTAAAGCGAAAACACGTCTTTTTATATACCAAGCATTTCATACTACATGGTTAATAGCCTTTGTTTTCTTAGTTAAGTAAGATGGTTATGCCTAGATCCGTATGTATTAGATTTGCCTTTTCCTCTTGGTAATTAGATCTTCAATTATCACCATGCCACGTGCAAAAGTTCAAGATCAAATTTAGTCAAGCTTTGAAAGGTGGGATAGTTGTCCATGCTAGGCTTGTAATGTAATTGGATTGGATATCAGGTCTTCAAGGCCGATGTTAAGTCTGGCATATAATCTTATCACTCATATCTTACCTGGGCAACCTTAGGGTAGGGAGAGGGAAATTCTCTTCGAAGTACTCCGTAGAGGTTAGTACCGTAAAATAGATTTACAATGTCCGTACTTTTTTGTTTTCGCCAAGTTGGTGAGAGACCTACATTAGGCTCTTTGCGGTTAGTGAAATGTGATGGTGAGACACACCCCGGTCTTTTAGCGGAACTAGCAGCTTGTAAAAAAGAATCTACAAGATACATGGAAGAATGCCGTATAGAAAACCCAGAAGGGCCAAGTACTTTGGCAGGAGATACCAGATGTAACGGTATGTCTTGCTTATATTGGGTTTTATAGATCTGGTGGCATTGGGCATGTGACATGACCCACCTGGAGATGGGTTCTCCTATCTTTACTTCTCTTTTTTCCTCAAGACCTTTGAGATAACTTTCATTTGACTACCTCAAAATGGAAACCTTTAACTACATAAACCTTCGCATTAAAAAGGTGAAAAATGACGACCTTGTGCAAGCTTTGCGGGGTCAGAAGATCCCTCGAGCCCTTGGCGACGAGAGGACAAGAAGATGCGTAATTCGTGGTATACGATATCACCAGGGCTTTGGAACCCAGCTTCGTGGGCTTCTTCCCGAATTCACTCGCTCCCTCAATGCAAGAAGTATCATGAGCAATGAAATACCTGATATGAACCCAGAATGTCCTGAAGCATTTCCCTACTGTATCTGGCATCCCGATACAGCGTCAGAGGCAACCTATCGCGAACTAGCCAAGCGCTATCCTCACATGAAATACTTGGTTGGTCGTGCATGTGCCGTGGCAGGATACACAGATCTTTTTCACGAGTTGGAGCTGCTACCTGAATGTCATATTGCCGAAGAAGCACGCGAGAGCGGTCACATGGCGATCTTTGATGCTATCATGAAAGCTGGTACCAAGTACAATGCCATGGACGATTATACCAGAGAGATATTTACTCCGGTTCCTGGAAATCTTAACGGTGATACGGCCATTCGGTCATATCTCGATATTCGATTCGCATTTGACAAGGGATGGCTCCCGTCAAGCTACCATGGCCTCCACTGGGCGATGGATGATGATTATTGCGACATCTGCGAAGACCGGCGTGTGGATGAGTTTGACACGGACCCTGAGACCACGCCTTTTGCGATCAAAGACGAGAAGATTTTGCCAATGCTCTACATGCCACTTCCAGCCGACCTTCCAACTCTCAACAAAGACCTCCTGATTCTCACCGCGGCGTTCTACGGTGATATCGATCGATATGCTCGCCTTCGACGACCCAACACGGTCCGCTCAGAACTTGGTTGTTTGTTACGAGGGATCTATAACAACACCATGTTTGCCATGTGGTGCTCACTCCAAACGGGCCCCACATTCCAGTACAATGGTATCAAGGCTGCTATCCATGCCCGATTTATCATGAACGGTGATTTGTCGCGCATCACCACAGACACTCCTAATGAAGAGCTGCCGTATCTTCTCTGGTACCCATCCATCCCACGAAAGTCGGTACTCCGAGAGCTATTCCGGCGTCAACCGACAATGAAACCCGCCATTGCAAGAACTTGCATCATCGCCGACTACGAGGACCTCTATGGTCTCCTTGATGTAGATCCGGATACCGAAATAATGGACGATGCTCGCGATAGCCCGAACCCTCACTATATCCAGGATTTGGAAGCTAAGATCCCTGATCGTGGCTACAGACCCTTCCCTCACGGGATCACCTACGAGATACCACGAAAACTGAAAATGTTCGAATATCCACCCTCACACCTGTGGATAAACTTTGCAGACTCGGGCCCAAGTATCGAAGACGACGGTATATCCTACAATGGTAGTATCGTACGTTTTAACTCGCTACAATTGTCAGTATCGGCCCCAGAGTCACTCAAGCAACTCGTCACAGAGACACATTGTGCAATTGAGATTGATGAATATTATGACTCCCTGAGACATGAGATACAGGTCCACGAACGCCTGGGCAACAACGAAGGGATTGCTCCGCTCACCTGCCCGTCTGAATATAGGACTGGGGTGGCCTTCGCGAAAGAAAACAATCTCGAGTCTTACATCGGTACCCACCCGGAGCCAGAAGAGTCCTTCAAGACAGATTGGATTCTCTCTCTCACCAGAACTTTATCACATGCGCACTCCCACAGGGTGTTTATTGTTAATCTCTATCTCAGCAATATCTTGGTTATACAAGATGAACTGAAGCTTACGAACTTTAGCGAGTCTATCTTGTTACCACCAACGGCCCAAATGGATACCGTATGCGAGGACAGTTTGACTGCTAAGATTGAGATCCTTCAACTTGGTTGGATTATCTACTCGATTGCTACTTGGCGCGTTCATACTTATCGTTTCTTCAATCGGCTTAATACAACTTGGCCAACCCTCGAATCGTTTCCTTCTACGGATGATCTTTTCTGTGACCTCATCGTCAGAAAGTGTTGGCGTGAAGAATACGATAGCATGGATGCCTTGAATGAGGAAGCGCATTCTTCATTGAAGATTTGCAAGGAAGGCTAAGCAGAGACGAGAAGAGAGAAATCTATGCTGCATTTACTATGGGAAGAAACGGCGAGGAAATGAAGGACAGGAACCAGAGAAGGCTGTTCCGGGGCATCTAGATGACCAATTTTGAATGCTGTGATTTAGTTAGAGCCAAGAACTGGTTATATTGTGCAAATAAAGTATTTCAATGCTCATTTTCTGTCTACCGTAAGTCTCAATATCGACATAAATTGCCGCCACGCCCTGATATCAGGCCAACCTGGGGGTCAAAGATCTACATACAAGTCCCAATCCACTCAAACTTAAAGGATTAAGCCTCGCGATAGAATGAGATATCAACCCACCACTCCACCTAGAAACATAAGATCATTTGACTAACAATCGGACCTGATAGAAAAGCCAGCCCAACCCAATCCAAAAAATATTCAGGCCCTAAAACCAGGGCACCGCCAACATGACGGCTGAAGAAAATACCAACCAAATCCCACCACCTATAACCGACACCTACAAAGAAGACACAGTCGCACGACCAAACCAAATCGAGCGCGACGATGGCGTCTGCACGTTGCAGGTCGATGACCGGGATTGTACGCTCGAAGTCGACAGACGGGTCGAGGATACCAATAAGGAAGTTGTCATTATTAACCACAACCAAGCATGAGAACGGGAGTCATGATCTTAGTACTCCCGTGAATCGCAAGCGGAGACCTCATCGGAAATGGTTTATGTGGTGGCGGTGTTAGTATTGCGATTCTTTTGGTTATTATTACTGTGCCTGCGGTGGTTGCTACGAAGCATTGGGTTGATGTGCATGTGCGTTTCTGTTTGGATACCTCGATGAGGCTGGGATATTCGTATTGGGCATTGGAGATCAATGCCATGACCCAAGGGACCTGAGGTGATGGAGAAGAAGTTACTTGATACCAACTAGAACTTATATAGATTGTGCGATCATGCTAGAGATGTTGCTTTTGGTTTTTGCCTACCACTACAAGTCTAAGTGCCCGTTCAAATTATTATGGCTGGACATAGAGTAGGCAAGTAAGAAAAAGATCACTTGAACGTCCATGACTAGCTGGCTAAGAGCGACGAGGTACACGCACAAGAACCCGGATCGCCATGCACTGTATTGCTGTAGATACAAACCTTGGAACACAGCGGCCGAATGTGAACAGACAAATCTATCCCATATACCACCGGACAACAGTTCATATCTCCACAACTTCCTAAGGCCCAAGGACCACATCACAAACAGGTACAACACAAATAGTAGTAGAAATGCGACCAAACCATAAAGCTTTCTAGTTTGGCTTGGAGACAGTTGTGCCTCCCGAGACCACAAGTGGTCCATTGCTCACGGCTGGAATTCCATTGTTGTATGTTGGTGCGGGGATCGAGGCCGGAGCGGGTCGGCTTTTTAGGTCAAAGTCAGAGGGGACTTCGGATGGTGGTGGTTTGGGAGGAAGATGAGCCGGCGTGCCCCATTTCGCGATTGAGTCTCGAGGACCGGTGGGCACTCGGTTGGGAATCATGGCCGGGGTTGGGTCCATGGGCCGGTTAGCGACAGGTTCCGGATACCCGTGCCATTGTGATTGCATACTAGGTTGCATGTTGCCATACGGCTGCATTGTGTGTTGACCTTTGTTCGGGTGACGCCCGGGAGGAGCACCGCCCGGGATGAATGAGCGGGTTTGCGGGTTGAAGTGAGACCTAGCATATCCTGCTTGCATTGCTGCGTGGGACCCAGCAGAATTTTGGAGACCGGGATTCATATGTTGCCCGGGGTATTGAGCATAAGGATATGCGCCCATATTGGAGCTGATGTTGGGACTCATGTTGGAGCCCATGTTTGAATTCATGCTGGGCGGCATGTTGGAACCCATGTTGGGTGGCATATTGGGAGCCATTGGCTGCTGAGGATAGTTAGGCCAGTGGACAGGCGGTCCATTCCGCTGGTGCGGGGACTGCTGGAAACTTGCGGGGAAAGGAGGCGAGTTCCAGTTGGGGGTTTGTTGATATGGCGCCACATTGGGCACGGCATAGTTGTTCATTGCCGGCGAGGACGCGTTCGAGGACGGCTGGTTCATCATCCCTTGCTGGTTCATCGAAGCGTACCCGGAATATGGGGACTGCTGCGGCATGTTTCCTTGCCACGAGCCATTGGAGGCCATCTGAGGGGACATTGTCACTGGATACTGGGAGACACCATTCATGTTCATGTTCGGCTGTCCAGGGTAAACGGCGCCATTCTGACCAGATGGCATGTAACCGACAGAGGGTAATGGTACGCCAGGTCCGACCAAGTAAGGGACTTGGTTTGGGTAAGAGCTGTCATTTACAGGAGCATTGTACTGAGCAGCACCATTTCCATATTGCGTCCCAGGGTAGTAAGTGCTAAACTGCGAGCGAACCTCAAAGCTGTCATCATGAGGAGTTCGCTGCCTCTGGCTCTTCTTGCGGCCGTTCGTCGAGCTGGAGCGTGAGATATCAGGATTCGAGTCACCGCTGGCCGGATCCGATTTGGCACTGTCAGGGAAATCACGGAAGATTCGTTCACGAACTTCCTGGTATTTTGCCTCCCGTTCCTCCCTCGTCAAAGCCATTCGATCTTTAGCGGGCGTAGCGCTGGATGAAGATCCGTGGCGTTCTCCGTCTGGTCCACTATCACCATCTTCCGAGTTGGCTTTTGATGGGTTTGACGAGCCTCCAATACTTCCTTCGAATTGCCCTCCATCATTTCGGCGCATAATTTTCATTGCGGGAACAGCTGGGGGCGGAGTGCTATTACAAGCAGCATGCACAGCAGACAAAGGAGTGGGTAGTCGGCAGAATGGTGTTCGATGAAGCCTGACCGATGTCACATTATTGTCGACAAAATGTGTTAAGTGATAGTAATCACCAAGTTTGTGTGCAAGAAGTCGCCCAAACGCGTTTGAGGGGGGGCAACTCCAGGGATTGCTCATTGCAGTCCTTGATAAAGTACCGAATCTTTTCCTCCAGTTGCAGGATCAGGAGGCGATCTTTCGGTGATTTCATTGCCTCTAGGAGTTTTTCATCCGGCTCTAGCGGAAATCCATGTAAGATCTGACCATCTTCAATGCCATCGGGGTTGGCTGGAATCACGAAATTATTCGCGACTGAATCTGGGGGAATCACACCATTCACTGGCCGAGTGCCGTCAAAGAGAGGGGGAACAGGCAAAATTCCGCGTGGGCGTGTAGGAATGCCATCTCGATACTGATCCCGAAACACGCGACTGCTAGCTTCGGAGCCTGCCACTGAATTGGGAGCCCCAGAAGCAAGTCCGGAAAGTGACTCCTCTTCATCAATGGCTTGGACACTAGCACTGTCATCGGGACGTACAGAGTCCTTTTCATCCATTGCGAATGTCGTCACCGAGGCAAGGCTCTTGGAATCAAAGTTGGTCATTTTTGTGGATGAGGTAGAAAGGTGAGTGCGATCATCTTCAAAAGAGTTCTCCCGCTTGAGCAAGCCATTGTCTTGGCCACCAATGAAAGAGCTTGAGCCATCATTGTGCTTCTTCAAGGTGAGGCCGATATCTTGTACGCCTTTCCCTAGATCATCAACAGCTAGATCAATGGAACTAGCCTCTGGCGTTTTATCGAGATTATGCTGGCTGGGCAAAGCTGCACCGGACCCATTTGCTTCGGAGCAGGGCGGTTGTTCTGTTGGCTGGCATATTTCGTTTTCATCGGATACCGAGGAAGGATGTGGGTTGTGGGGTGCGGACATGGCGGCAATCTTCATATGGAATTAGCGACGAGCCACGAGGCAGTATAACGAAATCCTGACTTACTTTTGCAAAGGAGAGAGGGCCGTCTCCACCTGGGGGACTTTTTGATGGCATGACAACACTCCGCGGGATGATTGCTGAAACCGTTTAAATTTCACAAAAAAAAAAAAAAAATCCGAGACCAAGTCAAGCAGCGGTCGCACTCAACACGCTTCGGATTCGCAAATGTGAATAAGGTCGAAGTTTGTTTGATTGAAAGTAAAATCGCTGCGTAATTTCGTTTCACACAAGCCCAAAACGAAAGACATATCTCTGGGGTAGGGCAATCGCCATGGAGAAAACTGTGCGAAATGCGCATTAGCACTAGGCATGGGAGAAAGTAAAGAGATCCGTAGGTCCAACGAAGAGGGATCTCCACTTCAATGAAGCAAAATATTTAGGCAGATCAGGTAACGGTGTCTTACATGATATCAAAGCTGGCTCATCGTCAGGGAGAAGACCTCGTACTGAGTTTTGAGGGGATTCTCCAGATCCGGTAGATATTTGAAGAGCCGATCAACTCTATATCATCCGTCCGAGATGGATGACGTGAATGTTGATAATGAACTCCGAGATCGAGAAGGAGCGTTGGGAATCCGAATTCTGACTTCTTGATTGCCTAAAGATTCGTGGGCATTATGCCGCGCCCGACCGCCCTTGGCGCGCGCCTACAATTTCCCTTGGGCTTCAGAGGTTAACAGCCGCCGAATTGCGCCGATCAGCTTTACGTTGCATTTTACCGTTGTTTCTGATATTGGACGTGTTAATATCCCTATTTCGAACTTCAAGTACCCGCTAGTCGAGCATTCTACTAGAACCTACAACATCACGAGCTCCAATGAACCGATATCGAAACGCCCCGAAGCTCGGAGGCTCCAACTCCAACAAGGCCACCGCGACCACACTGTGTCAAAAATGCCTTGGACGAGATATGTGCACTCTTCTACTTACTCTCTAGACGTTTAACTAACTCCGATCCACGACACTACAGCTTTGATTGCAAGGCATCCGCGCAAGAGCGCCCATACGTCCCGCGACCTTCAAGGACTCAGCAGTTGTTGAACCCAGAATTGATGCCCAAGCTTTCCAACGAGAATCCAAATGAGCTGCTGCGGAAGTAAGTTCGGATCATTGTCATTTCTGCGCATTTTCTTTCTTTTTGGAGAATACTCGCTGACTTGTATGAAGAGAGGGTGTTGCCGATGAACTACTTGCTACCCGGGAGGAAGAGCGTGGCCGGAAGAGAGACCTTGATGATATGACAGATCGCAGCGCTCAGTCTCCGAAGCGGGCCAGGTCCCTCTCAGTGGAAACGATATCCACAAATCGATCCTATTCCTCATCTCCCCGCCGTAACAAACACGGCACAGCCGACAGAGGTCGTCGAGATGATTCATCAGCACCACCTGCAAAGTCCCGAAAGAGACGCTACAGTGATTCTACAGAGGGTTCTTCCGGGTCAGTTCATTCAGGACCAAAGTACCGCTCACCCTCCAGGGAGCGCACCGACGACCGAAACACTCGGCGACGGAGACGAGAATCTAGTCCCGATGAACGAGGTCGGCACCGTGGAGCAGGAAGACATAGCGAGCGAAGAGACCGCCGAAGCAAGAGTGTGGATAAGGGGCGAGTGAAAGAATCACGTGCTACGACTCAGGATGTTCCACGAGACCGTTCATACTGTGATCGAGCAAGCCCACCACGCCAGTCTCAACCTGGACGGTCTAGGCCTGATCCCATAACGCAGAAGAGCCAACCTCCTCGTGAACGAAGCTTGAGTCCTTTTAGTAAGCGTCTTGCTTTGACTCAAGCCATGAATAACGGACGTTAAATTGAAATGAAAACACGCTTTGCAACATTGGGGCTTTTTTACGGCGCAAAATCTTCATGGGGGGCATGGTGCCAATTCATGTTTCATAAGTATATGACCAAGTGTATCATTAGCATCTCCATCTTGGAGTGTGAAAATATCTGTCACTCGACAGCGGAATCCCCCAAAAAATCAATAATGATTTCTGAACAACACTAAGATACATAAGCTCATTGAGAATCCTAAGTTGTAAACCTCCCAACGCCTCATTTTTGTGCGCAATATGCCTATGGCATCAATTGGACGCCTCAACCAAGACAACAAAAAAGGAATAAGTTAAATGGACAGAATATAGACAATTACAAGTGGAAGCAGAAGACCTAGATAACGCTCGCATTCCTGGAACAAAGGGTATCACGTTCAAATCGTTTCTTCATCGCTCTTCTCTTCCTCTCGCTCGCGCATATGGATGCCCTCAACGAGCGTCTCACCCTCCATACCCACTTCCTCTCCCTGGTCATCTCCATTAGACTTGGGCCCACGTGCCTTCGCAGCGCGCGCATCCTCTACCCGCTGTCGCACAAGCCGGGCAATTGCATTGTCTGTCCGTACATCGAGAGTCTTGAGCTTTTCGTTCAAATCGCGCTTCAGATCCCAGTTGGGTTTCCTGGGTTGTAGTTTGAACAGATCAATGGGTTCGTCGGCGCCTGCGTCCTTCTTGGCTTGTTCCGCTGTGGCCTTTGCAATTTCAGCTGCCTGTGCTTCCAGTGTCACCTGGCCCTCTTGCGGGCCTTGTTCGAAGCCTAGTTTAGGCCCGCGGGTCTCGGGGTCGTAGTTGCGACCGGACAGGTATTTTGTGGTCACATCTGGCGTGGCATCGGCGTCGGGCAGCGCCTGGTCTTCTGTACTGGCCTCGTTTGTGTCTGGCTCAGGCTGCTTGCGCTTCAGAGCTGCGAGCTTGGCGAGCCGGGCTTTGCGGTCGATGGATGCCGCATCAAGATTGGCATGGTTTGACGACATGTTTTCGAATGATGGTTGAACTGATGATGGAGAGGATATATGGGCTCGAGGAATAGAAAGCAAAGTGACTGAATTGACCGGAAGAAAATCCCAAGCTCCTCCGCTGCTTGGAAGTTGAAGGACGATAGAGCGATAAAAGTAGATGTGGTGCGCCACACACTAGCCACGGCAAAATCGGGCGGAATGGCGGAATTCAACTTTCTGTCCGGCATTGGAGTTTGACTTCTCTCTCCACGCGCCATACTTCAGTTATTTTCTTGGTCTTGGTCTTTCTCCCACAAATGTCTGCGAATACAAGCTCCTGAATGTCATCGTGTCCACACCAACTCGTTCGGTCCCGTCTCAACGGGTTGCTCTCACAACAATGTCGAAACCCAGGCCGATTGTATCGGGAGTCGGGGACGGCGAATGTCGGTCATAGAGTGCTCCTCTCTACATACAATGCTTCGGCGATTTTAGAACCTGGCGTGATGCATGATGCTCCTGACCCCATATCATATCAACACAACCGCGATTCAACCGACAGTTCACATCCGCCAACAAATGAACAACCAGATCAGGTCGCGACAACTCGGTATGGCATGGGCGATGGCCGATTAAAACCTTCATCCCAACCACGGAGGTCATCACAGACACCGATTATAACGAATGATAAAATGAAGAAGGTTGCTTATGTGCGACATGCTGATCCCAAGCTTGTGACCATGGCGGCTGAGAGAGTCAACCGCGAAATCCTGAACAAGGGTAGACACTTGACCGATAGAGGGTTATATCTGGCTCTTGCGATGCGAATGAATTCACTATACACTCGTGAGCTAGGACTCCGTCAGTGGAAGGAGGCATACGGGGCAATTCACAAGGCCAAGACATATGGCCGTGAGGTCTTGCACAAATCTGCATTGCCCAAACTGAGAGAAGATGGTGAGCAACTGCTAGGGGTGCTTCTTGATGACTGTCAAGGCAAATTTCGAGAAGCATGGCTGGCAATGAACCGTTCTACCAGGGCCTGGGCCTGGCAACGCCTGGCCATTTGGCTGCTGCAAAATAACCCGGCAATGGCCCTGGAGTTTTTACTCGTCACAACCGAGCCACGAGATAAGCCGGACTTGACTATGGTCGTCGATTGTTTGACGTACTTGGAAAGATTTCACTATGAAGAGCTCCGGGATTGGGAGAAGGGTGCCCACACATTCGAATCGGTTGTTGCAACTACCCTGGACCCGAAGGACTGGCCGATTGTCTCGCCACCACAAAAGGGTATACGGTTTTATATTCGCCGAGCAGGCTTTTTGGGTGTCTACGAGAGTTTTCGTTTAATGAACGAGCGAGGCATTACGATGGAGGCACAAACAGCACTTTGCTACATGTACCGATTCACACAGTTGAACGACGTGGAATATGCCCTCAGAGCCCTTGAATTCATTCCCAAAATCAATGACCCTGAATTTTCTATGGACTCTGAAGGAGTCCTACGGCACTGTTGCAAGCTCCTGACCCTGGACACTGTTGAAGACAAAGCTGGGGCACGCAATTTCCGGATCCTCCCACGGCTTCTCAAGATGGGTGTCCAGCCAGACCGGGACATGATGAATCTCGTGCTCGCCAATGCTTACAAAACTGGAGATCCTCAATTGGGGTCGGATATGCTTCAGTTCATGAAGAATCACCACCACGAATTTGATTCTTATACATACTTGACTCTCCTCACTGATGCGGTATCTCGAGGCGACCGGGGTCGTGTGGACGAGTTGGTGCGGGAAGTCGAGATGAAAGAGGAACTACGAAACAACCCATACATTTTCAGCAAAATCTTCCACGCCCATTTCACTTTCACTGCCAAGCATATTGACCCCGAGAGCGATCCCTCGGGAGTTTTCTACTCCATGCTCGACATGTACAACAAAATCCACGACATCACACCGCTCAAAGAACTCCTTTTGCTCCCTCCTCAATATACACAGCCGCCAACCCAAGGACTTGAAGTCAAAATCCCACCTTCTCCGGTATCCTTGTTCCTTATGATCGCAACATTCTTTCGCTGTAGGAATCGGATTTCACAAATGCATCACATGTATGACAGATTCCGCGAGCTCGTGCAGCAGGGCCACCCATCCATCGCCCCTCTGGTCGAAACCGACCACGTCTATAATGAATTCCTCATCGCCTTCCGCAAGAGCAGCCGTGGACTGCGGTCAAGCATACGTCTCGTCGAAGACATGCTTGACACATCTGCCATGCCGAAAGAGACTACTGCTGGCAAGCCTCTCAACCACGTCTCACCCACACCTCGCACCTGGACAATCCTCCTTAGTGCCTTCAATTATAGCCGCCAGCCCGATGCAGCCGAGAAGGTCAAGGAGATGATGGCTAAGCACGACGTGGAGTACAACCAGGTGACTTGGAACACCATCATCAACGGATTCGCGAATGCACAGGACATTCCCGAAACCGCTAATGCAATCACGAAGATGGAAAAGGAAGGCTTCGCCATTGACCATTATACGATGAAGAGTTTGCGTTATCTCCGCGACCCTGAACGCCTCTGGGTGGCGATCGAGGAGATGGATGAGGGCCTCGATTCGCATGGAGCCCATAAGCTTCTCACCCTCGAGCCCGCATCTGATGTGCGCAGTGATCAACAGGAGCGCGACGAGCTCATTGACAGTGGCCTGGAGAAGTTGGAGTCAAAGTTAAAGCCCAAGATGTAGGATAGGATACCCTTTTGTCTTTTATTGTCGCTAAGCAACCTGGAAGCATTTTGGACGCATCGGTGTTGAAGTGGCTTTGAACTTTTTTTTTGTATATTTGGATATCATGTACTATACATTGCATCATCATCAACTTGCTGTTCATCTGAAACTCTCATTGCATCCGGAAACTGTCACACGGAGTGGAAATAGTAATCTCGTAATCCTCACTCCCAAGTTGCTTGAGGTTTGATTGTCACGAAGTCAGAGACTACTACAACCCATTGATACCCCATGAAAACTCTCCCCTTCAAACACCCATTGGGATTCAAGCAAGGTTAACCACCGAGGAAGATCGAGACCTGCATGCAACATCAGTATCTCTCTTACATCTGGACTCACGGAGTAAGGAACTTACTGCCATCACAACACAGCATATGCTAACATACGGGCTAAGTCGCTCTCCGACTCGGGCACATTTCCAGAATATCCCAAAGATTCTGCATCAAACAACCGTCAGTCTCCCCATCTTTCATCCCCGGATCCGCCTTAAGTGAGCACGTACCCATTCTGGTTCCGGTCCATGATTCCTGGCATTATCGAGTGTGCATAGCTGCTCGTGCAGATGATCAAGAGGATCACAAGGAGTAACGACTGAAAGTTGAAAAGAGCAGTCTAGGTGAGTGTGATAGTTAGCATATTGTGATCATATTGTTATTGTAGTTCCCACGCAAACGCCGAGTCTCATGTGCTCCCCACCACATTGACGAGTACTCCCCATCAATCTAACCATTTGCATAAACTCACCATTTTGTGCAGTGAAATCTTCACCCGTCACTTACGCAAAGAAGCAGAGCGACGGTAAGTTGCCAGGTAGTTTGCACGTGCTAAATTACTAACCAACCCCAGTCTAGCATATTCTGCCCGTCATGTCCGCCAAGCGCACAGACCAAACGCCCAAGCGGGTATCGTTTTCCCTGCTGGGCCAGAGCCCAGCTCCGCTACCTTCCACGCCAACTCAACGTGTACCAACTTCATACACTGGGTTTCAAACTCCGGACACGTCAACTGCGAGTCCAATCGTGCGATTCCAGACTCCAAATACCGTCTCGCCAACTCCTAACCGTCGCTTGCAAACTCCGAACACATCCTCTCCGACTTCAACCACTCACCTTCAAACTCCAAACACTGTCACACCAACTACAAACTGTCGCTTGCAAACCCCGAGCAGTTCCTTGTCGACTCCCAAAACTACCTCGCTCAATCCGACTCGAAGTCCGTCGCGCCAGCCTAGCTCCAAGCATCTTGTCTCCACGCTATTACCCAACTGGAATTTCAATGAGCAGGACACAGCATTAATTCGTGTCGGATACGAACCTCAGTGGACTCCCAAGCCACTTGACACATCTAACTCAACCGAAAAGGGCAAGAAAGAGCCCACAACTAAGTCCGCCATGGCTGAACCACGTGCACGTATGGCCCGCCACAAGGGCCAAATGAACTTCCAGAATGAGCGTAAGTTCCCGCAGCCCACGCGCATCCCATTAAACCAATCAAAATACTGACCATCTTTACAGTTCGCCTACTGCTTCTCGCCTACGGTGACCCCAGCCCACACCCAAGCTTCCCAAACGAACCTCTCCCCGAGACAGTCCGTGTGTTGGACGAAATTGTCACCGACTTTGTGCTGGAAGTCAGCCACGGCGCCGCGCAAGTCGCACACCACGCCCGCCGCCAGAAGATCAAAGTCGAGGACTTCCGCTTCGCACTGCGTCGCGACCCGAACAAGCTTGGTCGTGTCCAGGAGCTGCTGCGCATGGAACGTGAATTGAAGGAAGCCCGCAAGGCATTTGACCAGAATGATGATCAGGTTGCCAAGGAAGCTGGAAAGAAGGGCGCTGCCGCTGCCGCGGCTGCTGCTGCTGCTGGTGAGGATCCCGTGGCCGCTGAAGCTGCTGCTACTGCTACTGTCAAGAAGAACAAGGGAAAGGGGAAGAGAGGTGCCCGCCGTGGATCCGATGCTACCGAGGAGTCGGTTTCGAAGAAGCGCAAGACCAATGGCTGAATATGCACCCTTACTCGCCCCACCTACTCTTGCGGGTGGGTCTACGGGTCACGATGAACATGACTTAATGCCCAACCATATGTACTATTACTTTTTACCCATGAAATAACCAGAAATTCAATGGAAATGGATACTCAAATTGCCAGTACGCACTTTATTTACTATAAGAAAGCTATCTCAATACCATCAATCATCTAGTACCTTGGCTCATCCCGACGCTCCATGAATATGCTGTCACCATCAATCACGTCCCAAAGCCTTCACTGCTGCGACTAGAGCAAAAGATTAGAATTCTAAGATGGCACTTGGAACCACACTACAGAACCACATTTGTATGACGTATCATACCACAACATTTCTAGAGTCCACAAGTATCAGACCAACTGTATTGTCCCTGTCAAATTAAAGTAATAAGGTTTGGTCCCGCCTTCCCCACAAACACCTTTCCCAAGACGCTAACTTGGACTATTTGCTTCTTACATACGCTTCGACTACACATGCTTGCAGAACTGAGATACGTGAGATCTCTGTCTAATCTCATCTTTCTTCGGTGATTTACACATGAAAGCTTCAAATCACCAATATCTGAATTGCAACTGAGCATTTATATGATATGAACATGTCTACCTCACAGGTCAACCTCAGCCATCAAAAGGCCGGATCAAACAATGCCCAGGGAAGAAATAGTGCTGGCTATTTGAACTGATGGTTGTCAGAAATGCAACTAACAGATGCATCCTAGCTGCGGCCTGGATTAACAAAAGTCTGACCAACTCTGACCTTACCTCACCTCACCTTCAAATGAATTTCACTATACTCAACTGCTACTTCCAACTTGACAATATCTCCGACCTTGGATGAGTCTCTCTGCCAACAACCCTACAGTGCTTGATTGATTTTAAAACTTGGGCTGCCAAAGAAGAAGACAAGGCAATACCTCCCGACACCAATATCAGAGCAATACTGTCACGATATACGTGATCACATGCTTGCTATGCTTTCTTTATTTCTTTGGTCTTACTTTCCTACTATTCCTATTCGGGAAAGAGTTTGTTTCCTTGCTGGGATAGCTCCTGCTATAAGAACCCATGGGATTCACCACTTCCTTTTTCTTTTCTCCTCCCCATCTCTGTTTTCTTAGGTGGAATGCACTCTTTCTCGGAAACATCCGATGCAGATCCCTTGAAAATCAGACACCTAGCCAACTGACATGGCTTCGGGATCTCTACTTTCTCCCAGATGGTGATGGTGATTGCCCCCAAGGCCATCTTGTCGGCACCCAAGCCAGGTCGTCATCTGAGCTCCCAGGGAGAGAAAAGCACAGGACATTCCTCGCTGGACGAGAGAGGCAACCAAGACACCCATTCCCCTTCTCCGCCATACAAGGAAACACCCAGTCAACCGAGTTCAACTCCCGTCTTTCTACTCCCAAGCAATGGGGTATTGAGCATGAGATGACATGCAGGAGGATTATGAGAAGAGCAAGGATGATGAGAAGCGTAACGACGAAACTGGGGAAGTTGAGTCCAATCGGCATGCTGATATATCGGGCTTGATTCAGAGGCTAGAGCAAGCACGCAATCTCACGACAAATGAATCCATTCATTGTTGGGCACTTTTAATATCTGGTACTCTTTCACTATAGCCCTGTGCTCGTTCTTGATTGTCGTTCGTTGATATGATCAAAATAAACCATTGAAGCCAGAACACAATGTTTTTTGTACAATTGTAGTGATACTTGGTGCTTATATTTGATATCTCAGTATGAATTTAAACTACAAAGGGCTACGGGCAAACAGCCCATCAGAATAATACTAGAACTAGTGCCTCGAAGGAGACAAAAAAAGGAAGAATATTATCTCTCAGGCGTAGTTATAGCCATTCACAGCCTGATCCCTAGGACATGAACAGTGGCAAACATCAAGTGTCAATGTTACTCTTCATACTTTAATTCGTTCAGCTTATGTTTACCTGAGACCTACTGGGCTAGACCTGGGGAGATACTAACTTGTATACGTGTTATCATGTGACTACGTTCCATATTTATTTTCCATTCAAAGCAAATGCCTTTTGCCAGAATGTCAGACCAGGAGAGGCATGACCAGGACATCATCCGGCTGCAAGAAAAGCGAGAAAGGAAACTCCTTCAAGCCATCCGCAAAAACAACATCACCAAGGTCAACGTACTTCTCGCAGATGGTGTTTCACCTGATGGCAGCTCCGAAAGGGCCCCATTGCAGCTGGCCGCTCGCTTAGGCAGACGCGAAATTATGCAGTTACTCATCCAATACAACGCCCAGTCTCCGAGCAATCCCGGCCCGGACTCGGATGACGACGAGTTGCTCACAGCGGCCGGCCGAGGACGAGTGGAGATCCTAAAGATGCTTATGGACTACCGCAAAAAGTTGGGCTACAAGGGCACTGCTTGGCCAAGTCATCGAGGTGACGAGCCCATTCACCGTGCTGCCAGTTGGGGTAACCTGGAATGCCTGAAGCTATTGGTGAAGGAAGGTGCCACGATTAACCTTGAAAATTCACATTGGGAGACACCATTACATCTTGCTGCCAGTCTTCCAACTGGGATGAAGAATGGATTGCCGGTTCTACGGTTTTTGCTCGCATCAGGCGCAAGTATCAATGCTTTGACCACTAAGGGTGACACACCTATTTTGATGGCAGCTCGTGCTGGTAATGAGGCCGCTATTAAGGAATTACTCAAGTCATCGCCCAATCTTCACCAACAAGGTCAATTTGGAGAGACAGTTTTACTTGTTGCTGCTTCATATTGTTCTACGAGAACGGTACAGATGCTCGTTGCGGCAGGCGCTAATATGAACTTCCAGACTAAGTTCAATGCTTCTGTTTTACATCTAGCAACCGAAGCTGGCAAAACCCGGACCTTCAAATGGATCCTCGATAAGAGTAATCTTACCATTAACGATCTCGACTCTCATAACTGGACCCCATTGCATTATGCTGCGTGCAATAACCAGGTGGCGATGGCCAAGTACTTGCTTGAAAACGGAGCGAATCCCTCAATCGCATCAATCCCAGGAGATCATACCCCTCTCCACCTGGCAGCGGCTTATAGCGATAGCCACAACCCCAAACGAGATGACGGACAGGACGATCCCACATTAGTCGAATACCTCATTCACTATGGCGCTGATGTGATGGCGCCGGGAGACAGTACAACTCTGCGCTTCACAGGATGGGTCTCAAAGGCGTCTCGGACAAATAAGTACTCGACATCACAGGAAAATACGAGCCGATCTAACACCATCTACCCCCTCCACTGTGCCGTCAGGAGTGGTGCTATCTAGAGGGTAAAGGCGCTTCTATCAGCCGGCGCAGATGTTCATGCCCGTACTGCCCCAGAGGGAAAGACAGCACTTCATATAGCTGCGCAGAACTCACTCCGGAGCATGGTCCTTTTCTTGATTCAAAGTGGCCTGGATTATAGGCTCACTGATACTGAGGGACATACGATGGTCCACTATCTCTCTCTCGGAGGACTATATGAGCCCGTGAGTGTGAAGAACTTTCTTCTCGCCAAGAACCTTTATGATTCCTCGATGGAAGCAGAGCTTGTTAGACTTGGACCTTCGTATTGATCGCCGTATAATACTGAGATCAATTTTGTTTTTGTAGAATCCAGATTAGGAATGATCCGCGCATGTTATGCAGTATCTTGTACAAACAACAGAGATGCAAACCGAAACACACTGTTGTTACTATCAACATGCGATCATAGAGTTGTCTCGTAAATGTATGTACTGCGGTGGCCATGGCTGGAGTAGTAAATGGGAAATACGAAGAAGCTCTAGAACTTTTATGTCCATTTCATCATAACTGAAAACGCCGCGCCTAGAAAGATGCGACTTCGTAAACCGGAGAGATCGACTCTCAGCAGATCCATCTCTCATCTTCAACAGTCTAGACTCATCACCCCCGAATATTCTCTATCGAACGGTAACGACATCGTCACCCTCGTCAACCACCACACGTTATACCAATTGCATTGATATTAAATCTGTCTCAACACCATAACACCACATGCTGAATACCGTCTTTAGACGTCACAACAAGCCGAGTCCGGAGGCCGTTGACGGGGCGTGACCAGGCCGCAGTCCGTGAACTCCGGAGAGAACGTGTAAGCCTCGCGAGGAAAAAAAAAGAGGAAGCCGGAAAAAGGAAAAGGGAAAAAGGGAAGAAGGTGGTAGAGGGATAGTAAACAAAGAAGCGAAAGACCCAAAAGTAATAACGTCAGGGAGGGGTGAGATAGAAAGGGAAGAGAACGCGAGACGAGATATCGACGTTCACTTGAAGGGGAGTGCTCCTCTCGCAATTGATCACATTATGCATCAGCGTTTTTTTGCTGTGGGAAACCTCTCATGCGCGGGCTTCCTCGGTGCGGTCCTGGCGGGGGCGGCCGCCTTGGTTGTTCTTGCCGCCACGCTGGTTGCGTTGGTTATCGCCGGTGGAGGGGCCCTCGGCGCCGACGCCGCTGCCGAGGGTAAGCTGGGCAGTTGCTAGGCGAGTAGAAAGCTCCATCTGTGTGCGCACGGTGTTGGCAAGGTAAGAAACGACCAGGACGTCCTGGATGTGGTTGTTGCTGTGGAAAGTTAGTGATAAGCAACTTCAGAATAATATAACGCAGATTCAACATACAAGTCACGCTCAATGTCGGCAGGCTCGACCTTGGGAGCGAGAGCGAGAGCGTTAAGCAAGAACTGGCCCATAGCAGTGGAAGCAGGGGTCTCCTCGTCGATGACGGACTCGACGTAGCGCGAGACGCGGTCAACCATGGACAGAACCTCCTCGATGGCGCGCTCCAGAGACTCAATGTCGGAAGTGACGGAAGTGGAACGCTCCTCGGCATCCTTGGCGTTGGCAATAGACTCAAGACCGCTCTTGTCGGCCTCGCCGTATCGGAGCTCGTAAGGAACGGGGATGAAAGCAGCGCTGTCGGCAGCACGCTCAGCGGTGACACCAACGGGGGCAGAAATGTAGGCACGGGTCTCGAGATCCTTTCCAGCCTCGGTGGAGACAGTCAGGTGGACGGCGGGGTGAGGCCAGGTACCATCACCCTGGCCGCTGTAGAAGTTTTGGATCAAGGCGGAGAAAGTGTTGAGCTCGGAAGCAGTGGCGTACCAGCCAACCAAGACTTCGCGGGGGTTGGCCTTCAGGTGCAAAGCCAGCATCTGCTTGTGGTATTCCATATCGACTTCGACCTGGTCCTCAGCCTCGGAGTGGCCGACGGCGAAGGCGGATCGGACCTCGACCTCACTTCCATCCTCAGATCGTGTTCCGAGCAGTGTACCGATGACACGCTCCTGGTCGACATTACGGCGAAGAGAGTGATCGAGAATTGAGAAGATTGCCTGGGGGAGGAATGAGCTTTACCCCTCAGATCATACACATCGCAACATACCTGGGGTTGAATGACCACGTTCAGAGGGGCAGTGGTAGGAGCGGTCCCCACGCTAACGGGGCCGAGGGGGCGAGCGAGATGAAGGAAAGAATCTTCGGCCATGATTAATTTTGAGATGGATGGAATATCTTGCAAGTTTCAAGATCCAAACTTCAGCCTTTCTCGGAGGTTCAATTTTTCCTTGAAGTGGAGTGAGCCGCTCTGATTGTTCCGATTCTGTTGTGTGTGGGAAATTTCGCGCTAAGATAAGATAAGGAAATTCTCATTTTGGCCGGGAACTGTACTGCAACCTACCTCTGTTTTTAGTTATTCAACACAATATGCCTGCTCCTCGTGGTGGTTCTTTTAGAGGAGCTCGAGGCCGTGGTGGCCGCGGTGGCCGCGGTGGTCGTGGTCGCGGTCGTGGTGGTCGTGGTGGCCGTGGTGGTCGCTCCTTTGCCACGTCGCGACTGAATGAGTCCGAGTAAGTTCTTAGTCTGAAAGGTCTTGGACTATATCTAATTGATATTAGATCGGATAATTCTTCGGGCGAAGAAGATGACGCTAGCGTGGAATCTGAAGAGGAATTGGTTGATGATACCCAAATGGACGAAGGCTCCAGCAGCGACGAAGAAGAGAATACCGAACGCCCCTACAACGAACTCCTTCAGCTACTTCACACCAATGAGTCAAACGGACCAGCTCGGAAGAAGCGCAAGATCGCTACCGACTCGGATGCCGAGGTTCAAATGGCAGAACCCGCGGAGGAACCAGAGCAGGTCGACGATGACTTGGAAGCCCAAGCGCCATCCGACGATGAAGAGGAAGAAGCAGACGAGGATGAGGACCCAACTGCTGCTTTTGAAAAGCACTTTGATCTCCGCGAGAGTGCGGATTTGACCAAGCAGATTGAGCCTATCCAATCGAACAAATGGGCATCCGTCAAGAAAGAGGTAGATGGGCTACGGCTGGTACATACCGTTCCCGATACGGGAGCAAATAGCGCATCGATCCTTCCGCCATTGAAGAGCACAACTAATATCAAGGTATGTGGGACAGACATGGATTTTGTGTTGACTCTAATATTAACATGCAATCGCGCAGCTTAAACAAAAATTGAAGGCTCGTGCGGCCGAGATACTGCCTAAGATCACGGGTCAAGCCCAGATCATCGCGCCCTATGTGTTCGACTACCAAGACATTCTATACGGTGCCCGCACTGCTTCCAATGTAAATGAGATTCGCGATATTCTCGCTTTGCACACTGTCAACCACCTCCTGAAGACCCGAGATCAAGTCCTCAAAAACAACGCCCGTCTGGCCAAGGACCCGGACACCGACATCGAGTGCCGTGACCAGGGATTCACCCGACCCAAGGTGCTTTACATCCTGCCCACCCGCCAGGCATGTGTTAAGGTTCTCGATGCGATCACTCGGATCTATCAACCCGAACAGCAAGAAAACAAAAAACGCTTCACCGATTCGTTCTCGGCGCCAAATGATGAACAGTGGGAGCACAAGACAGAAGACTTCAAGGAGCTCTTCGGTGGCAATGATGACGATATGTTCCGACTGGGTCTCAAGTTCACCCGCAAAACAGTCAAATATTTCGCGCAATTTTATAGCTCTGATATCATCCTAGCCAGTCCATTGGGTCTGCGTACGATCATGGACCAAGCAGACGTCAAGAAGCGCGACTATGATTTCCTCTCATCGATTGAGCTGGTTGTCGTCGACCACGCCGACGCGCTCCTCATGCAAAACTGGGACCACGTCGACTACATCTTCCAGCACCTGAACTTGCAACCGAAGCAAGCACACGGCTGCGACTTCGGCCGCGTCCGCAACTGGTATTTGGATAACCACGCGCGCCACGTCCGACAAACCGTAGTGGTCTCCTCCTGCATCACCCCCGAGATCAACGCTCTCTTCTCATCCCAGATGCAAAATGCCTCGGGCCGCCTCAAGGCAACCCCCACCTACGCCGGCGCCATCACCGAGCTCCCACTCCCAGTCCCCGTCAAGCAAACCTTCACCCGCATCGACAGCACGTCGCCCATTAAAGACCCCGATGCGCGCTTCAAGCACTTCACAACAACCATCCTGTCCACCCTGGTGAAGAACATCACGCACGGCCGCGGCAAGGGCGGTTCCGGCACCCTCATCTTCATTCCCTCTTACCTCGACTTTGTCCGCGTGCGAAACCACTTCGCCACCTCTACGCAGACAACCAACGTCGCTTTTGGTGCTATCTCCGAGTACACCGAGCCGAAGGAGGCTAACCGTGCCCGCAGTCATTTCTTGTCCGGCCGCCACTCTGTGCTGCTGTATACCGAGCGTGCGCACCACTTCCGCCGTTACCAGGTCCGAGGTGTCAAGCGTGTGGTCATGTACGGGCTTCCAGATAACGCGCTGTTCTATAGCGAGATTGTTGGATTCTTGGGTCTTGATCCTGCAGAGTTGATTGAGGCTGCTGAGGGTGGTGTGCGTGCGCTTTTCTCGAAGTGGGATGCGCTAAAGTTGGAGCGTATTGTTGGTACATCTAGGATTGGCAACATGCTGCGGGAGAAGGGGGGTGATACATTTACTTTTGTATGAGTATAGCTGTATGCTTTTCTAGGTAGATATTATAGTCTTATGGATTATTCCCTCATGTCGCTTTATTGTGCTGTTATTACCTATTCTATATGGAAAAGTCGGTTTGTACATTTTACCCTTTTTTCACGGCCTATATTCTATGTTTTGCGGCTGTTTACTATTTCCATCCTCCATCCTTCTAGTTATGATACTGACATGGGGGAAAATGCATCCAAAAAAGAGATCTGAAAAGGCCTTAAAAAAGACATAAGGACTATGATTATTTGTATCAAATGTCAATGAAGCCTTAAATTACTATATCCCAACTCGCTACCTCTAGTATAGATTTCAAAATGAGAGATATCTGAACATGGGATGAGAGAGATGTGAGTTAAACTAAACCTATTGTTTACGTAGAGTTGTCAATACAGTTCTCTCTGTGGTACTTTCAGAAATATCTCACCATTGAAACAAAAAGAAGCCCGTATTGGTTTATCATATCGAGATCTTCTCACTCGACTTCTCGCTTTCTTTCCCTCGACCCATTCACCTGAAACTCAACATACCGTTTGCTTCCCCTTCCTCTTTATTTTGAGACCTTACATATCAATCACTTCCATTCACCCAGTCATCGTGCCAGACACCATATTGGCCGTGAAAAGATCACAGGGAGGGTGTGGCTTAACCATGAGATATACCGGGTCAAAGATGCCGGGCTCCTCCAAGTAGAGTGTTCAGCCCAAAGTGAGCACTGCATGATGAATGACTTCATCTTGCATATTCATTCTTTATTAACATAATTGGGAATAAAACCATTTCTAACATCTAATATCAGGTGGAAGGAATCATCATTGCTAGACATGATACGCAAGTGCACCTTTACTTCCGGGAACGAACTCGGAGGATTCAGCGGCATCGCCATGGATGGATTCTGGTTCCGATGCCCAGTCGGTGTTCCGAATATCAAAGGGTCTGTCACTTTTGATTTGGATCACAAGTCGGGGTGTGTTCATATCAATGTGACTAGGAGGGATGGAGAGTGTGTTGATTTGTACCATTTAGTTGTTGTTATCGTCCTTTGGTAGGATGAGATTGCATCATCTGTTTGAAGAAAAGCGGTGATGGAGATCATCACATCAGAGAAGGCATGCATAATTCAGCTGTCGCTAACCTGATTAACAATATAAATCTGACAACCATGTAGTCTACTATGTTGTATGATGTGGATAGCCCGGGCCCCGCATTAGAGGTATTATTACATAATCCAGCATCACTTTGATTTCTTTCCAAAGAGATAGGCGGTATAATTCTGCCCAAATAGAGGTTATAATGAACTGAACGAAGATACCTTTCTTCGGGGCATATAGTCAACTGAAAATATACGGAGAGGATTAACATGGCCCCTGCACTAAGGATGACATGCTCAATCAAAGAGAAGCTCCATATTTTTTTTTTCTTCGACGTTCAATATTGACCAGTCAAAGTGCGCTGAAAAGTGGATTCGCAATACCGAAAACGGCATTATGGATTATAGGTTCGAGCCGATCTGGCGATGATTTTATCTAATTTTCTCTCTGATTGATTCGACCCTGTGAGGTTGTATCCCATCCATAGATGGACATTGAGCTTTGAATCCCCGATGTCACCTCCAGATATACTACCAAGCCCAAGTGGTATTGAGCACTACACTGTATATAGGTGTATGCATTCGATGATGACTCGACCTGTGGCACAAAGAAGCAACGCTACGTTTCTTGACGCAAAGCTCTGAGTTGGCATACTGTGGAATCAGGGAGCAATCTGTACCATGAAGCTCATATTGTTTCGTCTAGGCTGCTCACTTGAAGACGGCCCACCATTGTGATTACAAACCTGGCAAGCTACTCCCATCAGAAGCCTTCACCGAGGATTTGTTCACATCTTTCAACTTGACGATCTAAAGTTTGACTACATTGAAGTTGCTGATCATGGCAAGGCTTCATTAAACGGTTTGCATCCTCAAAGCTTGTCCGTTGGTTCTGAGCAGCGTGGAATAAGTCCATTCTATCAGATGCTATGAAGCTTGCACCGGATTTGCCATGATACTCTACCCAAAACATTACAAGGCCGTGTAAGCCGACTATTGTTATCAGTTGTAGAGCTGCATCTATATATGCTATCATGTGATCTCGGATCTAGACGTCAGCTCTGACTTTCTACTCCATGGATAGTCTATCTCGCTAGATCTAGCACGATAAATGACTTTATTACCAGTCTACACACTGATTATGAGGTTCATCTCCAAAGCTCGACTTGAAACGGCGATCAGTAAGCGATATTTCTTCAGCCATAGAGGGCTAGGTCGAGATTTAGATTAATGAGAAGCGAAGACAGGTAGAGGAATCGGATAAATATCCGTGGTAGGTGCGTGCATGTTTATATGTAACTAGCAGTTAGTACATGTAGGCAGTAGGTCGTGTGCCACACACAACCCGGGGGCACATAGTATACCAGGTACTAGGCAACTGAATTTGCAAACTATTCCGAGTCGAGTCGACTCAAAGACTACAGTCCATCAAATGAACAAAAAAGCAAAAATAGAAAAACAAAACGAAAGGCCGCGGTTAGCGGTCAACGGGGAGGGGCTCCACTCACCCGTGAGCTGAAATCTCTTTTGTCCAGATCGGCAACACAGTGCAGATATAAGATCCTTCCCTTCCACCTGAATATACGGTTCAATCTGCATCTATTCTCCTCGGGAGAACGCTGTACATCCAGACTTTATAAGAAAAGGCATTCCGATTCCAAAGAGAAGAAGAACAAAAGCCCTCTAGATACCTCCATCTCCAATCCCCCACAAAATCCCCGCAGGGACCGCCCTCTCCAATAACGACCCCAGGAACACACATCCCAGTATGGTCACTGCACACGATTCGGCCCCAGGCGGCCAATACCAAGATCATCCAGACGCACCCCTGCCGATCCGGGTGGAGCACTCATCGATCTCATCGGAGCAGGGATCGTCTTCAACGAAAACGATAACGCAAGCCCAGTATGAACATGATTATTGCGACAGCAGTGAAGCCGAGACCGAACCGGCATTGGCTCAATCAGAACCCCGTCCGATCGAGGACGACGACGAGGCTGTCGCGATGATTTCGCGACCCCGCCATAAATGGCAGATTTGGTGGTTGCGCAATAAGGGTATGGGGTTGGTCTTGTTGGCGCAGGCTTTCGCTGCCTCGATGAATGTCATGACACAGGTCTTGGAAATTCATAGTTCTATGCATCCTTTCCAGGTAAGAGACAGAAGGATATGTTACTATATCGCCCCCCCCCCCCCCCCCCACCATTACACAAAACTAACACAACTCCAGATCCTCTTCGCCCGCATGTCTATAACAGCAATCGCAAGTTACCTATACATGTACTTCGCCTCAACTCCCTTCCCACTAGGCGCCCGTCCAGTTCGCGGTCTCCTTCTCCTCCGCGCCATCTTCGGCTTCACAGGCGTCTACTGCCTCTACTACTCCGTCCAATACCTCCCCCTCTCCGAAGCAACAGTAATCACCTTTCTCTCTCCAATCATCTCCTGCTACGCCTGCTCCCTCCTCATGCCCGGCGAGTCGTTTTCCCGGAAACAGCTGCTCGCAGGATTAATCTCTCTCGGCGGTGTCGTGCTCATCGCCCGTCCCTTCAGTGCACGCGCTTCACACACTGCCATGGCAACCCCAACGGCCACTGCCGCCTGGGCATTAGGTCTGTCTGCATCAGATGTCGAAAAGCCACCCTCCGAAACAGATTCCTACCACCATGTCATGGCAACTGTCGTTGCCTTTATCGGCGTGCTCGGTGCTTCCGGTGCGTACGCTTCCATCCGTATGATCGGCCGTCGTGCGCACCCGCTGGTGTCGGTGACGTACTTCTCATCGGTAACGACGGTTATTTCTCTCGTTGCAATGCTCGTCGTGCCTTCGGTGCCCTTCCGGATTCCTAATACGGCTGTGGAGTGGACGCTACTAGCGGGATTGGGTATTTGTGGGTTCTTGTTGCAGTTTTTGTTGACGGCGGGGTTGTCGTATGTCCCGCCTGCGTCTGTCTCAGATGGGAAGCCTGTGGCGCAGGGTGCGCGTGCGACCTCGATGGTTTATATGCAGATGCTCTTTGCGGTGTTTTATGATAAGGTTGTTTGGGGGAGTACACTTAGTCCGATTAGTTGGGTGGGATCTGGGATTATTCTGGTTTGTGCGGTTTATGTTGCTTTTGCACATGAGAAGCCTGCTGTACATGGAAATGGAGAGTATCACGATGTTAGGTATAAGGATGATGAGGAGAGGGCCGAGTCCGAAGGGAATTGAGTTTTCGTATATATTAACTATATAACTTGGGTATATAAGCCCATGTGCTTTGACCTAGAATTTGCCACTGGAGCACTCTGCTCCGGCATTGCATTGGCATTGCATTGTCCTATAATATCAAATATCAAATCCAGCCTCGACGTCATTGGGTTACAATCTCCGTGCGCATTTGGCTATTTGACTTGTACCTTGTGCCTAGCGCGATGGATTCTCCATAAAAGCCCACTCGCCCCATAATTTCCTGTTTTTGCCTCGATATATCTAAAATGCGTCACTTCGATACCTGGGTCCTTCGTGACCCCTACTCTATCTGGCACTACTATCCAACCGGTCATCGCTGGCGCGATACCGTCCGCGATTTAATCCAATCGCGCGCCATTTGCTCCCCAGAGAATAATCTCAACCCTCCTATAGACTGGAGTCCACCTCAATCTCAACAATCTCCCCTCCTCCGCCTCCCCGCCGAAATTCGCCAAATAATCTGGTCCTACGTCTTCACCAATTCTCCTATCCCAAATACCCAAACCATTCACTTAGTTCAATTAAAAGGCAAAATTCGACATGTTCGCTGTCCAACTCTTCAAAATTCCCAGAACCCACCAAATCACCCAAACCCTTCCTTAACCCAAAATCGCCACTGTTGCCCCACAACCCCAGCCCGCTGGCGCATCTACGACGGCCGTGTCCCAGGACACAGCGACAGACTCCTCTACCCACATACCCACTCCCATCTCCCTTTAACACTAAGTAATAGCAATACCGCCTTGCTACGTGTCTGTCGCACCATCTATTTCGAGGCAGAGACGATACTCTACCGAGCCTCGCAATTCGATGTCGACGATTTATACACTTTTATTGCATTTGTGACGTCGTTGTCGCCTACTGCGCGTGCGGCGATTTCGAGACTCACAGTGCAATGGATGCCGATCTGGGTGCCGATGGCCGGGTTGGATCATAAGGGGTCTATCTACGCGCATACGCATAGTGATGAGCTGTGGGTTAGGTTTTGGGAGGTGGTGGCCTCGTTAGAAGGGTTGAGGGTGTTGGGGTTGAGTTTGGATTTGGGGAGGTTTACCAGTATTGTGGGGAGTACGGGGGAGGCGGTGGTTTCCGGTCAGAGAATTCCCTTTGGGATTCAGGAAGGGTGGGTGAAGCCCATTCTGAGGGTTCGGGGGGTGAAGGAGTTTGATTTGGCCGTTACGGCGAGATGTGATTTGCTTGCTAAAGGGGTGGTTGAGGGGGAGTTGGTGAGGGATGTTGGGCTTTTGAGGGAGCAATTGAGAGGGTTGTTGTCTGGGCCGAGGGAGAGGGTCAAGGGGATGGAGAGGAAGAGGAAGATTATACTGGCTATTACTGCTGCTTGATATACCCGCTTTATGTACTTGATACAATATCATCTGCACATTCCAGAGGGTCGCCAAGATCATCACTGGGCAGCGAAAGTTTTATTGGCCTGGTTGAACATGGGCTTCTTCTGGAGCATGCTCCAAATAGCAACCCAAGTGACTATATCACTTCGGATTACATATTTCTTGGAAAATGTGTGTATTCAGCGTCTTTTCTTGTTTACTCAATTTACATACCCTAGCACAAGTCTGCCGACACCTGGATTTCTAGTAGATCTGTCATAACTTCATACCCCATTAATATGAAAGCTTTGAAGTTACGCGAGATCAACTCTCTATATAATTAAGTATATAATTCATCAGCCGTGGGAAAGAAGATAGTGTCCAGTATGCCCCGAAGCTGCTCTGCTGGCAATCATCTCGTGCTACTTCTCTTATCGTCAACAACTCCATTCGATGTCACCTCAAGCAGCTGACTACTAGCCGCTGATTCTCGATGACCCAGAGGGGCCGTGGATAATGCCCTGGCAGGATGATCTGGGTTGTAGCCGGTGGTCAATTTCGAATTCGCAATGTGGCCCGGAAGCGGGTCCAGGCCACTGTAGTCTTCTAGCCGAGCTCCGTGGATATCGTGGCGCCCTGGGTGACCCTGAATATTGTCGAAAATTTACTGCTGTAGGATCCATCGTTGGAGAAATAGAGCAAGATGCCGGCAGCAACACACAATGTCGTGACGCCAAATGCAGTACCACAAGCAGCCCGGAGAATCGATCGAGTGTAAACGTAGATATTGTGGTAAGAGGTGATAGGCACGTTTTTTTCTGGCACTGCGTTCACGGTGTTGCCTATAATAAATGGGTTAGTGTGAAGCGTGTAAAGATTTGGGAATACTCACTGGAACATTTTGGAGCTCATGAGCGAAAAGGTGATGTTCTGGAAAAGTTCCTCCAGGGGCTTTGGATAATACCGAAGATTCATTTGACACGCTGACAGATCTCCCGTACCAGTAATCCTCAAATGGACCTTTCGATCTCGTGCCTATGGTAGATTGAACAGATCCATCTCTTCTGTATCCAGCAATGATGCTGTTAGGAGGTGTTCAGGTTGCCTGTTCCTGAAATAGTCCGGTTCTTATCGCCTTTGGCGTTTGTAATGACATACAACCGAGTACCGATCGATCCAAACAAAAGACCCCCAAAAGACTCCATTATAGACTGATAAGACGCAGACTCTATGAGTTGAAGGTTGTGTAAAAAGGAAGTATTGGAAGAAAGTTTCCCCTCTTCGATGTCCATATTGGTAACACCGCCGAAGTGGCCAACGCCATTAAGGACTGTGATGTCTCCATGGACTGTCTGGTCTCCGTTGACGTCGCTGAGATTGACCTGATATGTGGCATTGTGGAGCACACACTGTAGAATCGTGGCATTCCATACAACTCTGTCCAAGTTTTCCACAGCTTGGTGAAATTCGGTATATTCTAAAGCATGCGGAAATGTGGCAACAAATAGAGATAGAGGTGGCCTGTCAGCGCCAGGCTTTTTCGAACTCCAGAGTCGCGATACGTCGCTTGGATCTTGAACTGGGGGACCGAGCCTAAGCAACCGTTCAGTGTACGTGTCACTCCCATTCTCGTGTTGAAAAGGTGCAGAACCAACCAGAGTATCTGACTCAGGTGCCAAAGAAAGATAATTATACAAGAATAGTTTCCATGTATCATTTCCAGTGATCTTCAAGGTATTGATAGCCTGGGCAACATTTTGAGTGAAATAATCGGCAAGGGTTTGGGTTCACTTTGTCACAGACGATCGTAGGACCGTAAAATTCCACTGACCACGACGAGTTGGCAGCTGGAGGCTCTATTTACAAAGTAGATCGTCGATAATACCAATTCTAGTTCTCTGGTCGTGGATGGACTTCCAAACGAATTGATCAAAGACCGTTGAGACGGATGCTCCAAGAGAACTCTTGACGAAGGCAAAAAACGTACCGAGCGAAAGGTAAATCTGCTGGTCGGATATATTCAACGAGGACCTCAACCCAGCGAGTGGTTGGGTCTTGAGCACAGGCTTTCCGTTCAGGCTTTGATAGAAGACATCATGGGCGAGAGCAAAAGCGAGAGCAGCTAGAAGCGCTGCCACCATCACAGTGACAGCGGAATATTTCAAGTTAAACAGAAATACCGCCATGTGGAAGAACGGTTGGAAAGATCAAAAGAGAAGAAAAAGGAGCAAAGACAGGGACTAATTCAGAAAGTAAATTCAAATATTATTCCATGCTTTCTCGGACGGGGAATCATATTCGACCTCATCTGCAGCCAAGGATCCTTTTACGAACTCCGATATGGTTTTAACAAATCAATTCGCCGATCAACGCCATATGAAGTGCTGCCTTACCGGATTGAGCGTCTGGCCACCATTGAAGTAATTTTAGCAACAAGTCAGCGGTATGGCCCGAACTATGCCCATTTTAACCAATGCGGCTAGAGTAGCAAACGATACGCCAGAGCCTCATTCGACCCAGCTGATCCCACTAGGTCCGACGAGCGGAGATGTGGGTGCTCTAGGTCTAGAGTCATTCGGCCCCCTGCAAAGTGCCTGCACAACTTGGGGGTAATCTAGCTGGGATCCCCAGACATCAAGATGAGAATATTAGCAAATGGATCCTCAGAGTATATGAAGAGTTTCGCAACCCTTCCGATGTCTCCAAGTTCGATGTACTCTGTACCTCTCCGGGAACTCTGTGTCTCGAAGAAAAATTAGCGGAATCTGGAATCTTATTTAGAGATGTGTTGGAGATTTCTTAGTCGAAAAATATATCCAACTCCGCGAATCCTACCCCAGATTCAGGAGTCTCACAAGCGGATAGTTATAGTGCCTCGGTTTGGCTTACTAATCAGACCCTAAACCCGGGGCCCCTCATCCTTTCTCTATCAAACCACCTATTCTATCTCCCACAGATCATGGATATCTCAATCTCAACCTCAGCCTACCTGCTGCTGGCTTCACTGCCATTACTCGTGTTCTCAGAATGGAAAGCCAGATCACACATGGGTACCGGAGTATTCAAAATGCTCTCATCAGTCGCTTTCCTGAGCAGCCCATTACTCCTCCCATCCACAGAATGGTCAGACTATCGCCGTCTCGTCACCATCGGTCTAAGCTTTTCCATGCTGGGCGACTTCTTTCTTATTCCCTCGCACCGTGAATTCTACGGCAAACCCCCATCCGACAAATCAGAACCGCAAGGAAAAGTATCAATCTCTTTTCAACTCGGTATCGTCGCCTTCGCCGCGGCTCATATAGCCTACACTGTAGCCTTTTTGCAGGATTCCTCCCAGACCTCCTGGACGGCCTTTGCCGCTACCTTTGTAGCCACTCTGGCCGCTGCAAAATGGTTGGGTGTCATCTATCCCCCGCCGCAGTCCTCACTCCAGACCAATGTACTGGATCTCAATATTGCGCCGGATATGAAACCAGTGGTTTCTGCATATGCGGTTATCATTGGTGTGATGTTTGCTGCCGCTACTGCTACCGCTCCGTTGGTCGTTCCAACGGACTGGTGGCACTCGCGAGCCCTGGGTGCTGCTATGTTTGTTGTGAGCGACCTGTTTGTTGCGAAGAATGCATTTGGAAGAGCTTCTACGCCGAGGAGCCGGGGTTGCGTCTCGATCTTTGTGGGTTATGCGCTGTATTTCTGGGCACAAATGGTCATCGCTGGAACAGTGCGAGCATAATGCCGACCATGAACTGGCATTGTGCTGGGATGATCCACTGGAGCATCCGAGTCATGCTGAGGGGATAATTACCATGGCCCCGAGTTCAAGTCCAACACTGGACCTGACCCTTCTCTCCTATGTTTATAGCGAGACAGGGACATTCTTACATAAGAGATTTTCTACTTGCACATAGTCCGACTATATCCATTTGCATGAAGGATTGATGTTGATATAATCTTACAAACTATGTATATATCCAACAATACATCATTGCCAAACCTGGTAGTGATCGACTCTACAAAACCTAGGCTATAGGGTTGCGATGAAGGCATGGAACCACTATAATGCTCATATAACTTCTAGTATGCTTTGGGTACAATGGCAGTGAACCTACCGCGTGCCCCCTATTTGATGCCAGCTATAATGTAGAACATCTACAAGAAACAGGGACATGATTTATGATAAATGTAATGAAGATATTGAACTATGAACTGTGTAATAGAAACGGATCCACAGACATCACATCCACAAAGCCCCACTACACCCATGCGTTTTCTTCCATACCGAACATTCTGCACAGTGTTCGTGCTCCTCCGTTGCAGGGGTCTGTCCCACACAACCCTTGCCTGTTTGCTTGCTGTTCCCATAAGCAGGGTGAGACATGAGGGGTAGTCTTGCGTAAGTCTCCCAAAGTCAGCATGATGAGGGTCTGATACCGTACAGACACATCATGGTTGCAACTTCTGCAGATGTTGAACTGGGCAATTCGTTCTTTTGGCTATTCTTCAAAGCCTTGGTAGAGGGCAAGTCACGCATGCGCTTGATCTTGGAAATTGTTATCAGGTAGGAGGTACCATCATTGTTTATAGATATAGACTCATCGAAAAGGTGCAAGGCACCGTGGAATGCTATATATGGTATAATGATAATTATAGCTTGTAGGTGACAGCATCAAAGGGAGAGGAGAGGGTAGGTTGGAAGACACACGAGAAGGGAATTGACCTTTATATGTGCTGGGCCGGACGAAGGCCTGATATGTAAGGCAAAGCAAACAAGCCGTCGATGCTCAACCATTCATAGGACACTGGTTATGCAAGTGATTAAAGGCTCTCGGGGAATATCCATGTGCCTAAAGAGCATATAAAGAGGAAGCGAGAAACAAAATAACTTCAATGGTCTTCGAGTGGCAGAATGTATCATATAGAAAGCTGCTCCCGCGCTTACTAGAAGCGAGATACTTTTTCCCTCTTAGTTTAGTCCTTGTCGAACTTTATGTCAGACTCTTAAATCCCTACGTACACTAGAGGATAGTGAATGTGTTAAGGCCCATACCGATCTTAAGACAGCAGCCCGTCATTTGTCATCTGTGGGAATGGAAAGTGGGGAGGAATATGGGAGGGTAGTCGAAAGATGTGTATTCTGGTATCAAGGAATCTACGCTGGACAATAAGCAAATGCAGGATGGGGTGTTCTAGTTAGATAGTATGCATTCTACAGTACAGTATGTCCTAATTACAATTTTTGAATTGAATTCTGAATAATTTGATCATACTACCTACGCAAGCAGCCAATTCATCAATTGAAACCTACAAATACAAAGCGAGTACGTGTATGCATAGTCTTCCTCTTTCAGTCAGGTCTTCTTATTCGGCCACTCTACTAAGCGCTTCGTAACCTAAGCAGTCCTCTTGCTCTGCCACTGCTTTTTCAGTGGTCATAGATCCGCGACCGACTATCCGTTTCACAAAGTTATGGACTGGATGGAGTCATGCGAGCCCGAGAGCTCGCATGGCGGATCTGTCCCATTTGGCGATAAGGCGGAAAATCACCGCGCATTTCTGCTTAACGTCAGCTTTATTGCTAGACATCCCATCGACAAAAGCCAAGTAGATACTACCTTACCCGCCATAGTGTACGTATCTTCGACTTTGCCAAAGAAGCACTCTTGCTAACTTAGCAGGTCCCTCTTGGCTGGGCCCGGTTACATGAGATTCCGCCGAATTTGGCAAGGCGTCCCATAGTTCTTGTCATATGTGTCTATACCCTTCTTATCGGCCTTTTTTTTCGAGTGTTTCTTGACATTAGCGGAAGACTCTCCAAAGACATTGGCAAGCTATCCTCACGTATCGTTCTAGCTGAAAGTACTTGATCAAATGTAAGCAGAGTTTATTAATTTATGGAAAAAACAATCTTTAAAAAAAAAAGAATACAAATCAGATCAATACAGGCAATTTGTAACCGTGGCGGTCTGTTGACAGAAAATAAAATCAAGTACTTTTAGTAGCCCTTCAACCAGTTCAATCCATCTCTTCAACTCCGACACACGAGAATGGAAGCTGATACATGTATAACTATAGGTACAACCAAATATTCACCGTGCCATTCATACTGACGTGATTAAATCAAAATTGACACTGCATTATACCTCGTTTCCAGCACATTGTAGGGAATATCCTCAATGTCATCCTTCTCTTTTGCGTACCTCTCGAATTCATCATCGCTAGCTTGGAGCGCCTGGTAGAATCTGTGCAAAGCATCTTTGGTTTTCTTGTCCACATCAGAAGGACGGCACTTGTTGGAGTAAATGGACCACGCCGTGTGAATGCACCCCATAAGCGTTTCGGTTTTCTCGTTTGGTTTGAAGCTGAGCAGATACGGAACATGTGAAGAAAGAAGCCACTCGTGCGGATGATTCATAGGCAAGGCTTTGACAAGATCCTGCTCAGTGTAGCTGAGCAGGCTCTCTAGAGAGGTTGGAGGCGCCGTGAAAAGACAAGAAGGCTTGTTGATCACAAAACCCTGATAGTAGTCTTGTAGGTAATTGACAGCTGTGTGCTGGGGCGATGCAATGTGAATACACATGGTCACACAGTCGACCAGCTCCTCGAACGTGGTGATTGCCGGAAAGAATCGCAAATCTGCACCATCAGGAGAGCGCATCTCTTTAAACCATTTCTGAATAGATATGTCGTTCTCAACTTCTTGGTCGGCATTGGCCCCTTTGTAATGCAGAGAAAGCATTTCTTCCACGTAGCTCCTGAGTTTTGTCCACATGCTGTTGATGCATCTAGCGTAGGCGTAGTTGTGAAACTTGGGCTCGTTGAGTTCCTCTGGAGGGAACCCCCGTTTGCGGAGATCGTTTGGTACGTAACTTCCCTCAAAGTCAAACGTCCTGTATTCTTCTTGGATGAATTTGAGGGCTTGAGGTGGAGAAAAGCCAATGATCTTGATAATGACAGAGGGAACGAGAGTGTCTCGGGCGGACGCATTGAGTGCTAATGTCTTCTGCCAGTGCGGACGAAGTATCCGAAACACAGGGTGATCGGGATCAAATTGTCGGTTGGCGGAAACGATGATGGACTCTTCAACCAGATGAGTACGTGCAAGATGCACGGTAACTTCATGCCGGAACCAGTCACTACATTGCACACATGTTTTGGCTATAATCAAAAGTCAGCACATAGCGTGGGAGATGTGAATTGTGGGAGAATTTACCATATCTCCAAGGCCAGTCATTAGCCTCATCAACTCTCGCCTCGTTTTTGCCACGCGTCTTTTCGTCTCCTGTCTGGATATCCGTCCGCTTGAACAATTCCCGGTTGTAGATTGTCACAGATCTCAGAGTGCCCCGCCAATCGGGGACAATAGCCAACGGATAAAGCTTTCCTTTCCCGTTGAGATAGAAAAGGCACACCGACGCGCAACCATAGCGAGGAGGACTGGTTTCAGCCCCGTTTTTGTCCCTAGTCTCATATTTGATTTCATCCGCCGAGTCTATGTCGGTAATTGTGCGAAAGTAGCTGTAATCCTGTACGTAAAAGGATTCTGGAGAGCTGGTACTGAGCTTGGTGATGATACCTTTAGCATCTGCATCATCTGATGTCTTTGCAGCTTGGATAAAGTGGTATATCCAATCATTTGAAGCCCGCGTAATTGTTGTAGGATTCGTCCCTGTAAAATGCTGCTGAGCAAAACGGGCATCGCTATACCAATCTTGTAAATCACCCACGTTGGGACGATCGAAGATATCTCTGAACGCCCAATCCGCTCGTCGCTTCCGATTATACTTTTCCACCTCTGCAATTGTCTTCCCTCTATCGGGTGTACCCGTAGTAAAATCAAGTGGCAAAGTACCATTCATAATGTTTGATAACTGGAGCAGGCGATACCAGTTGAAAAGATCGAATGGCCCAAGGTTTGATCGCTGGTTTTTGTCTCCCTCGTTCTTTACCCATTCTTTGTTCAGGCCAAGGTCAAGATGGGGTGGATAACCATCTTCACCCTTAGTGAAGACAAAAAAGTCGCGTTTTTCTTGTCTGGTAAAGGCTGTTGGAATCAGAGGTTCAACTTGGGCTACATCCGTGAAGGACATGTACCTATCGAGCCGTTAGCAAATTCCCAGGAGCCAATCAACCGCTTCGATGCAATCACTGTTGTTCTATAAGATCATAGACCTTAGTCAGCGCCAACTGAGTCCCCCGATATGTTCCTTCCTCAATTCTGACTTGTTGATTTGATTCAAAGGCTACAGAAGCCAAAACTCCTGATTTCTTCGCCCAGGCCTCCTGCTGGTGGGGAGTCACGTCAACCTTTTTTGGCAAAAGCCTTAAGTCTGCCAATTCATTGATGAGTGCACCAGTATCCATGTCGTTGAGAACGACCTCTTCTGGGTTCTTGGGCCATTTGGTCGGTGGTGCGGTATCACCAGGCCCGTCAACTGCGGTGAGGTTTCGAACCATGGCTGTTGAGGTGAAGACGTGGAGATTGGTTTATTCAGGCCAAGTTGAGAGCTAGCAACGTAAAGAGACGTCAAACGGAGAGGTTTAAATACGCCCAAATCTATATAGTGTGGATCGTATCGGTCTGACTACTCATGATGTAATGCCCAGGACTGAAACCATCAGCATTCATACAATATACTACGCTAATGTCGTATCTTCAGCTCCTAAATCAAAGAGACGTGGACAGTTGTCTACTACAGCCTACTACAGCTCTGAGACCATTGGATGGTTGGAGCACATACTAGTGGGTCTCGTGTGGCTCTCTTCGGAACAACCCTAAAACGGTCTGCCCCATGAAATATAGCTTAGGACTGGAGAGAAGATAGGTGTCCTTTGAAGTCCCAAGTTTGGCAGTGTATGATCCGTGCTATTGCCTGGGCAATGAAAGTGCTGCGCTTGGCATACCGCTCAGCGAGACTAAGGTATCGTTCGAGCTCATCATTATCTCAGACTTGAACACATAATCCGCACCCACGATGAACTTTTAGATTATCAGGCTTATCTAACTGACTGGTAGCTATCATGCATACTCAGCCTCTACTATATACAGTATCCAACGCCTTTACTGATACTAATAGCGGGGTGGGCAATCTAGGAGCTATATTGAGAGTCATTCAGAGGCAAAGAGAGAAAGAAGAATTAATGTTCAATCCTATCCCATACATTCCACATGCCTTTCGTCGCGATTGAAGTGTTTACATACCTCGGCCCCACTAATCCCTCCCGAAGCGTCGCCCGCGCGGATCGTGCCGTACTGAGCCGAAACTTTACTGAGGTTCGAAACGTAGAAATTAGCCAGAATCCTCATTAGGAGAAATGCAGAGCTTTTTTGGTAACAATAGAATAAATTAATCAAAAATCTCCGAACCGGTGGGCATACTTAAGTTCAACTTAAAGGGAGCTTTCCGATTTCAGTCTTGACAAAATGATGTAAATGATGTAAATGCCGAACTGGTTCAGTATTAGTAGTATTTTCAGAAGAAATCTTCAGCTGGACTGTTACATAGGAAGTGAACGATCTATGTTGCATTTTGGAACCGAAATTTTGCATTCGGCAGCAGCATGCAACTGTACCAATTTTACCATGGGAAGTTCTAGCGATGAGCGATTTGAAAGTCTTCTGGTAGCCCCGAGTCAGAATACTGACAGCTGTAAAATTATGTTGGCCATTTAGAGGAGATGCCAGATATTTTGGACTTCGGGTCTTTCTGTGACCCAACATTCGACCCGGCGATCATAGGTACCATGATTCGTAAGAAAGAACCCCCCATAAACCCGAATTCCTCCCCCAAAAAAAGGTGCAATATCAATTGCAAATCAGTTATTAAGACGTGGTCCTAACTGATTAACGAAACGACGAAAGGCAGTTATAGTAAGTGGCTTCGTACGGCCGTCTGCAGCTTACAGCTGTGTAGTAATGTATTTAAAGGTAACGTTACCTGCGGTAACCTCTTATCGAAGGGAGTGATAGCGAGCTATGAAATGCTTTATACGAGCATGATATTCTGGGTTCTTTACGAGAGTAATCTAGTATTCTTAGCTTCCATTTGTTACGTGCCAGTTCAATCAATGAAGAAAGAGTGCATTCCAACTAGAATATCAAAGATAGAGAGGGAAGAAGGGGAGCAAGTGGTAAATCCCGGGGGGATCTTATAGCAAAGCTATCCCACACGAGCAAACAATCTCTTTCCTAATTAGGCTTAGTAGCAATTTGGAAACAAAGGAAGCAAACAATAAACAATCTGGGAGAAGTATGCGATAGCAGATCATAGCACCGTTCCCATAAAAGAAAACAGGGTCAATAACACAAAGGAACTAGCCCCAAGCTGCAGATAAGGAGCCCTGAAAGCACAATGCATCAAGTATCCAACAAAGGAGCCACAAAGGTCCGGTATCCCTCAAATTTCTTGATCTAACTTAGATACCAACCACTTAGTAGCAGCGCCAGCGTCCGCAACGTAAGTGAAATGAGCCGCAGTGATGACAAGAGTACCTTGGCAGACCATATCTCCAACGGCGCAGTAGACTTTGGTCTTCTCCTTGTCAAAGCCCTGGATCTGGCCCCTCTCCTGGGCGTTACGGGTATAACCGAACAGAGCGACACCCTTGATCTTGGCCTGAACATCCGACGAGAGCTTCTTGATTGAGCCGTCCATGACAGCAGTACCCTGGCTGTATTTTACATATTAGTATCGTTCGTACTTGATTTTTTTCGGATGCAAGAACGAACCTATAGCCACCAGCAAGAATCTGGGTGTTGGGACACTTCTTCGCAGCCTCCTCGAATAGACCTTGGGCCTCGGCAATGGCGGCTGGCGAGGTGTTGCCGGGGAGTGCATTCGACGGTAGATCCGCAGTGTACTTAGGTCCAACGCCCTGGCAAGCAACCTTGCCGGGCTTCGACATCTTCAGATTATCGCAGATAGCGGGTCCAACGGACATACCCTGTCATTTAGATGTGTTAGTATCTGTATGGGTGGGAAGGAGATGGTAGAAACATACCAGAAGCCCAGGCTCGGTACTGGCACGGGCAAAGATGAAGGTAATATCCTTACAATCACCATTACGCAATTCATTTCCCTGGGAGACTAGAAAGAATCGATACGTTAGCTAGTCTAAAATATTCGCAGAGAGCCAGAACTGACGAGCGCGAGCATCGAGATCCATAGGGCTGGCAAAGGCGGCAGTTGCCAGAGCTAAGGCGAGAAGAGAGAACTTCATGATGGATGTAAAAAGAGGGAATAGTAAGCAAAAGAACGGTTTCCAGGTTCCTTTCTAGTGAGAATAATTCAGACAGGTACCAGCCTAGTTTTTATATCCGTTCAGCGGGTATACTTCGGGCTCGGAAAAGTAGCCCTATGGAATGAAACTTGGATATGATTATCTGTCTACTTATTCGATCATTAGGAGCTTGTTTCTCTAACAAAAAGCCGTTTCATGTTCTTCCTTGGGCGGATTTCGATACCTGATCTAGTAGTACCGAGTAGTGGGTCAGGATCTGAAAAAAGGGATCTCGATAGCTGCCGAGGTAATTGAACTAGAATACCGCAAACAAGATATATAGCATCGCATGATTGGACGTGTCATTCACTCGGACTTTACTTTTGTCAAAATGTTTCAAGTGCTGTCTCATAATTCGGAATTTGGTCAAACGCTTTACCGGAACGGGGAGTCCCCGAGGTCTCAAATTTGAGGCCGTAGCCCCATACTGGTCCACGCGGTACCTGATCCGAATCAAAAAAATGTTCTCAAGGTAAGCCAAGGGCCTGAAGAAAATCAAATCAAAATATGTGGTGAAGATCAATCCGCACTCCGTACCGTCAGTATTGTGAGTCGGCTTCTTGCCTCCCATACCGGCTAAATCAGATCCATTTCTAATATTTAATATGATCCAAGGTTGATTTATTTTCTCATGGAGCATATCTCTTGAATGACTTGAATTCTGAAACGGATTTTTGCACAATACTGCACAATACCCCTTCCAACATCCATGTTGGAGTCATCCTGGATCCATCTGTTGACCAGGCTACCTACGACCCATCCCATTGATCAAAAGCTATAATGTACAAAACTGTGGAACTGGAATATATAACATTCCCGCGATTTAATCGATTGTGTATCTGGATTGATCGAGTAATGACTGGCAATACGCCTACGAGGCGTGGCATCTAAGAAAGGAAAAGGCGAGGGAGAGATGCCGTTAAAGATCGCCGAGCTTTTGTGTGAACAACTGAAACACGGTCGCTTGGGATTTTCGCAAGAACATGTTCGTTCGCAACATATTAACACCGGCGCTAACGATTAGACTCCTTCGGCCCACGCCGCTAGTGATCGAGATATCAGAAGTCCTACCCTTCGTCTACAACTGGCAATTGGAACGTGGGCGTAGAAAAAGGAAAAACACAAAAACATACAACAGCATGTGTATGAACGTGGGTCCCTAGTTTTGTCAAATTATATCCATAGGCTATTATCCCACTAGACATTAGAACTTGTAGGGCTTTTCTTAAGTAGGTTATAAGAGGAATAGACGGTCGGATCGAAGAAAGGCCTACAGTAGAGACAATTTAGGGATTTTTTTCGGAAATTCGCTGTATCGGATAAAGCATCCTTACAACAAGGAACCAGGGTCATGAAAATGGATGCCGATAGATAGAATAACCATGCTATAGATCTCTCAGAGGGTCTTCAGCTCGCGCACTGCATTCACAGAGAGTGGCTCCAAGACTTCGTGAACTAGCTGAGGTACAATTGCTGTAGGAGCTTCTTAGATAATTTGCAAATACACCAATTATGCTTTGGAACTACCTCATGAGTTCTGTAGTATAAGGTATCCTCCGCTAATTCATAAGCTACCGGGATATCAGAATCTAGTGCCGATGCGGACACTCTTTACTAGGAGGAACCAACCTACAGGCGACACTCGGAGTTTCTTTGCTCTGTCTACTCTAGTAGGCTGCAAAGTGTGGTTGTTGTATGGCTCCTTCTCCGGTATGTTTAGCCTGCCTGTCCTTCCCATAGACCATGTGTTGTGTTAATAAGGGATATATGTAGACAAGGAAGACGTGAAGAACGAGGGCCTTACTGAAGTGTGGAGCATGTGGGTAGTGGAACATTGGATTAAACAAAATATTAATATTTTTCTTAAAATATCAAAGATTTAGCATAAAGCTATCAAAGTTAACAAGGAATTCAGGTTCAAGGTCAAAAAAGAAATGCCTGTCCCAATAGTCCTCGATTTTAGCTTATTAGATTTAATGGCATTTTACTGAAGATAGATGAATTTTTCATAGGGTGCGCCGCTCGCTTGTGAACTACGTTATGGCTAGCAGCAGACAGAGTGCGCATGGGTACCTTGTGCTCCCTCATTGTCTTTGGATGTTGACGCATTCAACTCATTATTTATTAGACCGAGATGGTAGAGCGGCGACTAATTGTTTACCACTATAGAAAGAGCAATATCCTATAGTCCTGTCTACCTCACTTCAATATATTTCAGTCTTGCCGTCTATGCCAGAAGATCGCGAGATTCCTAAGTACATAAGATTATGTGTTCAATCGACTGGGAGAATTTCTCTGCAATCGTAGCAGCACGAGCTGGATTAGAAGAGTAAGACCAATACATGACGTTGGCCTCGATCCTGTCCGGGAATACAGTGGCGGTGACAATCAAGTCGTACTGGAACACAATTAGCAAGAGAGGTCAAGTGATAATAGAAGGGGACATGAATGAGTCTCCCATTCCCTACCTCGGTTTCTTCCACAGTTTCGAGCGCATTGAAGCGGTTTCCTGTTTCGGTCTCATCCGACAGCGGCTGCTCAACCGATAGACAGGTGTTGAATAATGACGAGACATCGGGCCCTGGCTTGAGAACTAGACGTGTCACTTCCTGCAAGGAGCAAAACTGGTGTGAAGCTCGTTCGCGCATCATACGATCGTTTTCCAGAACAACGGGTCCGATACTCTCGGTGGCCCGCATCTCAATACGACACGCGACAACATTGAAGAACGACCCAACGATATTGCCAACGTTATGCACTGGCACATCGCGGCCTGAAACCAGCGTCCCAAAGCAGATGTCGTCTGTCCCAGTTTGCTCTCTCAGCACAAGCGCCCAAGCTACCTGGAGGATGTTGGTTATGGTAGTTTCCCGTAGATCACAATGGTTGCGAAAGGCGACGGCGTCTTGTACTATAGTTTGGCGGTGTGATTTCATCACTCGAGAGCTTTTTCCACTGATTTCATCCATTCCATGATACTGGTGGTCTTGACACTTCTGATTGCGGTGATTTTCAAAACCGGGTAGAATGCAAGGCTTGATGCCAGCGAGATGTCGGTCCCAAAATTGCAGATGCAACGGGTTTTCCGTCCATCCACGCAAATAGGAAACCCATGAGGCATATGGGGGTGGCAATTGATCGGAAATAGGAAGACAATCAAGAATAAGTCGAAGTTCCTTCATGAGGACTAGCACTGAGGACGCATCGAGGAAGGCATACCTGCCCTCGAGTTTGCAGAGAGTCCTTCCCGTGGTACTTTGATAGATTGCGAACTTGTAAGGAGCACCCCCTAGACCATCTTTCGATAGAAGAGGTCTCCTAGCAATCTTCAAAGCACTAGCATCCTCTAAGTTAGTCATCAATTTGACAGATATGGGAGGTGACTTGAACACCACGTGGAACCACTGGGACGCATCTGAACGACTGGGAAGGAGAACGGTTCGAAGTGCTGCATGGCGATTTACGAGCTTGAGCCAAGCTTTGATAAGACGTCCAGGATCGATGCGCTCGTCAGGACTCCCAACCTCCCAGATTGTATAGGATAGACAGGTGCTAAGTCCAGAAAGAAGTCCTAGGTGAGCGGCGGTGCAGGGGAATGCATCAATTGAATTTTTGATGTCCCACCCATCGATGGACTCTTGGATATCTCGCTCAAATGACTCTCGGTCCCCGTACATTGGCCTTAACAGCGAAAAAGCTTCCAATGCTGGGGTGGAGTCCCCGGACGGACGACTATTGAGTGTCGACGCAAGTGATCTCAGCGAGGTTGCTTGGAAGATGTCTAAGATAGTTACTCTCAAGTTTTGTCGATTACACTGTGCAGTAAACTGCATGGCAACAAGCGAATCGCATCCAAGGGAAATCAGATTGTCGTGGATCCCGATTGTCTCGGACTCCAAACATAGGACTGTAGCTAAGGCCTGTCTCAAAGTCGCCTCAAGAGGCAACAATGGCTCCTCAGAGACACAATTTTGTGGATTTTGCCATAATGTCAACATCTTCCACGTGAGTTCTGACACAGCCTCTCGTGCACGAGCTCGATCAAGGAGGAGACCAGGCTTGGATGGTCTATGCTGCAATGGCACGGGAATACAGCAGAATGGAACGGTGCCTCCAAGTAGGTTGTTTTGGAAATCATCCATCAACTGAAGCATACGAGCGCGTAGAGGCTCATTCACCTCCGCCAGTACCCATGCATCGTCTGATACGGTATTCAAACTCAAGACCCCAACAAAAAGGGCTAGTTTGGGAACACGGGATGCCTTGGGAACGACCCACTCTGCTGCAACGGGAATTTCGTTCCCGAGATACTGGCAAGCCGCTTGTTCCAATCTTGCCAATGAGGTGCGTTCCTCATAACGATCCAAGACTCCGTCAAGCTGTCGGTTTTGACTTAGAGTTGTCCCCATTGAGGCATGAGGGTGTTGCAACACGAGCTGGAGTAGACGATCCATGCAGTTGAGAATCTCTACCACATCTTGTGAGGACATGATATTTTGGTCGAAATACGCTGTTACTTCCAAATGATCGGTGCCCGGCTCGCACACAACATTCAACGCCTGGGTGCTGAATTTCACGTACGACGTCTCCTTCCAAGAGCCGCATTTCTCTAATACCAGCAATGGTGACGAGTCACGCTTGACCAGGAAGCTGCTATCCGACGATGGCTGAATAACTAGCATGTTTTGGAAATTGCAGGCGATGGCGGACTCGGGGCTTGACTGTCGGATATGCTGGATACCGAGCTGCTCGAAAGGTGCTATGGCAATTCCATGATTTTGAACTCGCTGTAGTGCTTCTTTGATACTTTCTTCGTCCCGGAGTGTGATGCGGAGGGGATACGTAGCGATGGTGGGCCCACCTACATCAGAAGTGCCAGGCATATTGCGGCCCATAACGGTGGCACCGAATACGACGTCAGGAGAGCCAGTATACTGCGAGAGCACCATGGCCCATACCAGGCGGATCACGGAAGATATTGTGATTCCTGGTTGATTCTGAGATCTGAGATGAAAGCTTTTGCGGGTCCAGCTGATGGCGTCGAGATTTGACCTCACATGGGTACTGTTCGCGGGAAATAGATTTGCCCGGAGACCAGTGAATTCCTGTTTCCAGAATTCCATTGCCTGGGATACGTCCAGGTCTTGAATGTATTTAATGAACGGTGAGAATGGTCGCCAGACAAGAGAATTGCCCCGATATGCAGCTTCCACTGCCTCGAGGATCTGCTCAAATACCACCAAGTCGAATAACGCGTGGTGGATATTAAGAATCAGGATTGGACTCACTTTATCACGCACTGCAACACAAAATAACAGTGGAGAACCAAATGTCATCAAACTACTTGGTTCGCTTTCGCTCACTGTCTCTACCTCGACCCACTCAATGTCTTTGCCGCGAACGATAACTTGAAGAGGATTGCCATCGGCCAGTTGCCATGGATTTATGATTCTAGTGCGCAAAATAGGGAGGGCATCGGTGGCTTTGTTCCAAGCCCAGTGTAGCCGCTCCCAGTCGATCCCCGGCGACAAGCAGAAATTGAAACTTCCTTGAAAAGCGCCTGGCTGACGGGCAGTTCTGGCCATTAGACGTGCCTGGAGCGGAGAGCATGGGTATATATCCTCAATTTGAGAGGGATTTACATCACAATGCTCTGCTGTGAGTTCCCTACAGTTGTCGATCTTCCTTGGGTCTAACATTGAGAACGGCAAAACGTTTGCAGGTACTCCAGGCCGCATAGACTCCAGGAGAGGCTTCTTCTGCGAGCGATGAGACATCTCAGCTATCGAGGCGCTTTCAAAAATATCCGTCACTGTTAAGTAGAGCAGTGGCATGGTATCGGTCTCCTTAGAAAGCATGATGGCTGAAAGCGAATCACCACCCAACTGGAAAAAGTTATCATGCTCCCCAATCTCGCTCGGATCAAGCGATAGTACACGGGCAACCATTTGAACCATTTGAGCATGGTTCTGCCCAACACCGTGTGAGGTTCGGCCAATACTGGGGGCGTGCTTTGTGACCTGGTATAATTTGATCTCCTCCTTGGACCAGCGAGGTATCATGGCTTGCAAAGCCTTCCGGTCCACTTTGGCTGAATGTGATAGAGGGATGGCACACAAGGGGACTATGAAATCGGGGACCATATAGGAAGGCAGGATCTGCGAGAGCCTTGCCTTGGCCCGCTGCACATTGGACGTAAACTGATTGTTGTCATTTCGGACGGTCCAGCAGCAATTTGTTCCACTGCATGTCTTGCTTTTCTTCGATGGCTTCCATTCCACAAATGAAACTAGAGCCGAATGTCCATGATAAAGCTTGCCAACCTCCACAGCCACCGCAGCACCGGGAAAGAAACTTGCGACGTGATGTTCGATCTCACCCAGCTCAATACGCTGGCCTCGTAATTTCACCTGCGTATCCTTGCGGCCTAAATAGACGATACTTCCGTCGGCTTTCTGACGCACCACATCGCCCGTCCTGTAAAAGCGTGAATTCTTTTCTGCTTGCCACGGTGGGTTTTGGATAAAGACAGCGGCAGTCTGGTCGGGCCGTTTTAAATATCCCCTGCCCACAATCGGACCTCCAATAACAAGCTCACCCGCTGCACCGATTGGTACCAGTATATTATGGTTCTCCAGTTCAACAACCCACACGGAACCCCCGCATCCCCGACCGATAGACAAAGGATCAGCATGTGTCGTGACATTTGATTGCACCGTGGATACCACTGTGCATTCAGCCGGACCGTAGGCCACGTTTAGCCGAACGTGATCTGCCCAGCGGGCGAGCTCGGCCGGCGAGATGGACTCGCCCCCAACGACCAGTGTCTTGACATCAGGGATTTTGTGGGGATTTAGAAGGCGAGTCACTGATGGGGTAAGCTCCAACCAATTGACACGCAGCTGGATAATGACTTCTTGGAGACTATTTACCCTTTGTGTCGCCGAGGGAATGCAAACACAGCCTCCAAGCATGAGAGGGACCAGGGTTTCATGGATACTAACGTCAAACGCATATGATGCAAATTGTAGAACTCTGGAGGAGCGGTTCAGATCTTGAGCATCAGAACTAACCATTGCATTGGTGCAAAATGAGGTATGTTCTATGATAACCCCCTTCGGCTTCCCTGTTGACCCTGACGTATAAGCCACATACGCCGCGTTTCTCGGTTGAACGAGAGTACAAGGTCCCATCTTTCCGTCACTGTATGGTGGCTTTCGCTCGACATCGCTGGGGACTGACATCGTGATATCAACCAGATTCGAGCCGAGTTCTTTGCAGAAGTCGGAAGTCAGCATGAAACAGGTCCCAATATCACGGCAAATGCTTTTAAGACGTTCAATGGGATGCGAAGCGTCGAGCAGTACAAATGCAGCTCCAGCCTTGAGCACTCCCAACATGGCCACTGCAGTCCACTTGGTCTTCTCGAACAATAACGGGACGATTGTCTCCGGTTCAACCCCATGATGACGCAGATATTCCATGATTTTAGTTGACTCTTGGTCCAAGGCGGCATAGGTCATGGTACCATCCCAGGCGCAGATGGCTTCTGCATTAGGGTTTTCCACGCATCTTCTCTGAATGACATCATGGATGCATTCCGCCAATGGCTTTTTGGGAATATTTGAGTTCCAATCAAGAATTTGTTGATAGTGATGATTAGGAGTTACCTCAATGTTCTTCAGAAACCCCATCGGGTTCTCCAATACACCATGTAGAATATGCTGGAATGCTGTACACAAGAAGTGGACAGACCCATCGTCGATGTATGATGATTTTCCATACAAGGACATGCATCCCAATCTCCCTTGTTTTGCTACCAGGGCCAGTTTTATTCCATGGTTGGGCTGAGGCAATAGATGTTAGCGTATCCAACTATGGGCTATATTTTCTTCAACTACCGTGACTTACTGAATTGACCCAGTGATCCAGCCAAGTTGTATTCGAGGTATTTACAATGCAGGTATTAATCCGTGCATCGTACTTCCACTTATGAAACCGATATTGCCTCCTGCCGGCTAGAGGAATTGCAGTTGGCAAGCAGCTCTCTGGGTCCAGGAAAGCACGATACTCGTCCACGGTCATGTCATCGTGGTGTTGGTTGTCTTCGGAGCCAGATATAATGCCAAAGGCAACAGCAGGTGAATCCGTGTATTTGGCCAGTAAAATTGACCAGGACAGCACAATATTTTGAAGAAAAGAGTCCTCTGAGATTGTTACCTCACATTCGAACTCATGCTGGTAAGCATCTGCCTTGGCGTTTGATTGATAGACGGAATGAGTGGATAGGCTAGGAAAGATGCATGGCCCAAGCTCAAAATCAAGGTCAAGCATTTCGTCCAAATGCCCTTTCTGATGCTTTTGGTCTGATTCTCATCAACGACGAAGGTACTTGGCGTGAAAATCGGCCTTCCACTCCGTCTGTGAGAGAATGCAAGTGTGGTAAATTATGATTAATTTCATGGGGTGAAGCTTTTAATCTATGTGGAATTTGCGTACTTGGGTATGTATAAGCACGTGCTGCAGTTGAATGAGATCTAGATCTGTCTCACCCTGGAAGTTCACGATCCAGGGGGTAACAGCATGTGTGCAAGGGTATACGTGCAAGGGGTGTATATGCAAGGGACTTGCATCACTATTTAAGCTTAGCTGTGGGTTTCATCTGTGGCCACATAACTCAGCTCGTCTGAGCGAATTCCGATGCAGGTTGCCTTTTTACTTTTTGAGGAAGCTGAGCCAAAGGTCAAGATCTGCCAAGGAAATACAAGCGCCCTTAGGACCATTTATTGTAGTGGGTTTGTTTGTGGTGAAAGGAAAATGCAAGGGAAAAGCACAGGAAAAGAGATGAGGAAAATGAAACACAAACCAACCTCCTCCCACTACACCTAGAAGTCCCTTGCATATTGAGACCTGTTATTTGGTACATATCATCTTAGGTGATCACAGACGCTCTTACCAAAGGGCGCGCACAATTCGTATCTCGAACGGGCTTTGGACAACACTTACTATCTCTGACTGACTCACTTTCTTTCGGAACAAACACTCATACCACCAAATCACAATGACAGTCTCTTCTACTGTTCAGCCTCTCAACGCTTCTGTGGCCGCTGCCACAGGAGCGGCAGATATTCCCCATCGTACACTCAGCAAGTCGGTACCCTTTGCCAATTTGGACCAATATCAATACTGGCATACCGTCGGTCCAATTCTGGGAAGAATGCTCTCCAATGGCAACTACAGCGTCCACAAGCAATATGAATATCTATCTCTCTTCGCGCATGTCATAATCCCCAATCTGGGGCCATTCCCTGACGGGAGAGATGTATATAGATGCCTACTCGGAGGCACCGGCTCCGTGGAGCTCAGTCAGAATATTCAGAGATCAGGTCTGACTGCACGTGTTGCGTTCGAGCCTACAAGCTACCTTGCGAGTACCGGAGTCGACCCGCTCAACCGGCATACGGTACACGCGACGCTAGCCCAGTTAAGAGCTATCGGGTCTGCCAGAGTTGATATGGAGCTGCACCAAATGCTCGTCAATGAGCTGACATTGACGGACCGCGAGGAAAAGCTGATGTCCCCAGAAGAAATCTCGGGAACCCCGGGGAAGGCGCAAATTCTGCTTGCCTTGGATTTAGGACAGACTAGCATCACAGTCAAGGAGTATTTCTACCCGACAGTTAAAGCTTCTGTGACGGGGCAAACCGTGGCTAAGTTATGCTTTTCTGCTATTCGCAAGATGGATAAGAAAGGAATTTTCGAACTTTCGAGTAAGGCCATTGAGGCTTATGTGCAAACGCAAAGCCAGACAGACCTTTGCTTTTTATCCTGTGATCTGGTCAATCCAGCGGAAACTCGGATCAAACTGTACATGGCGGAGCTAGATATGAGGCTGGAAAAGGCAGAGGAGCACTGGACAATGGGCGGAAAGCTCAAGGACGAAGAGACTTTGCTTGGACTAAAAATGCTACAAGAGCTGTGGGTAGGGTTAGGGATTACCGAAGGCCTGCGCAATATGCCGGAGCGACCATCGCTACCTGGAGATCCCGATACCATTTTACCATTCATCATGAACTATGAGATGAACCCCGGCGAGGCATTGCCCAAACCCAAGTTCTATTTCCCCTTGGTCGGCATTTCGGAGCTCCAAATTGCCAATGTGCTCACTGCATTTTTCGAACACTACAACATGCCTGAACAGGCCGCAGTCTATCGCGATAATCTGCAGACATATTAGTTAGTTCTTTCCCTCGACACACACATGCCGAATATTCCTTGCTAACCTAACTTACGTGATATCAGCCCCAGCAAGAACTTGGCAGTTGCAACGGATCATCAGGCATGGCTGTCCTTTTCATACACCAAGAAAAAAGGGCCGTATCTCACCATGTACTATCACTAGCGTATTACAATGGTCATCCCATGTCAAGATACGTTTGAAGCAGACAAACTAGCGCAGCTTCGATTCTGTTTGAGGGGCAGCATGAAAGTATGGGAAGTTTATACGTCTTAGCTAGCCAGAATGAGGAAGGTCGAATGTTCATCCCACGGGGGTGGCTGTAGTCTACTAGACTATGTAGGTTCTTTTTCTCGTTAGACTACTGAAGTCTAATGAACTCTGATCGGTCTAAAATTTTTACCAGCTATGAAAGACTATGTGAAATAGCTCCCATTTGCTTTGAAGCTTGCACAGACTAGTACTTTGAAAATCGGAGATGTTTTGTTAGGGTACGGCATTTTGTACCTTGACGGCGTACCTAGACTACCAAAAGACGCCACTGTAGCACCGTAGACGAATAGAATAACTTCGATAATTGTAGTATACAATGGCCACAGGGTCTATTAATAAAAGAGGGGGTTTCAGCACCTCTTGAAATTTCATCTGACTTCCTTTCTAGCTCATTTTACTAGAGGTCAAAGTCTTTTTCCTCGGTTTTATATCACATTACCCGTGGTAATTATATAACTAAATTGTAAGGAGAGCGTATACAGAAATACAGAGAGTTTCATACCACTGAATTGGCCATATATCGTACAGACATACTTCCGTCACCGGGTTAGTGGACCCAGACTGGGTCCGGGCCCCCAACTTGGGTCATGAACATTCCAAACATGCTAAGACCCGCGACTCCATAAATCATGCGTTTGAAAAACAGTATCTTGTTTTGATGACAGGGCAACTTTATGATTAGAATTATACAAAGTTGGGTCGAGTTAGGCCCGGGTTGGGTTCTGGGTTGGAACCTTCGTCCCAAAATGGGTTATGCATACCGGGCAATTGCATTATGTTTTGTCTACGTTATTACTTGTCAGGTCTGGACAGAGCTGGCGCTGTGCCCCCTCATCATTCCCAGCTCCCAACAACGTCGTAGCTGACGATTACTCATCACACCCAACGATCGAACTACCGATGACTCCTAATTTAGCCATACAGAGAAGTGCAAATCCAATTTCACCAGTTTGTACTCTTTCATATTCGACCCCTATCGCTAAGACGCTAGCTTAGGAAATCGGTTGTCTAATTTGACTGAACCTTCTCACATAACTCAAATATAGATCACTGCTGTCCGCCTGGAGGAGCTTACCTATCTGCCTTAACCCATAACCTACTCTGCGGCCGTTTTTGACTCGCAGAACATACTGAGAGTAGCCTTCTGTTTGGTACTTCTTAGTTGCTCTTTGTTCCAAAAGCATAGCTGAACAGTTCACCAGTCTTATTGATTCAGTCGGAGGATTAAGCCTCACTGATAGGACGACTGAATTGACTGGATCGGCCTCTAATTGCCTAAGACCAACTCAACAAGCTCTGATAGAGGCTATTAGGATGCTGATATAGTCCTACAAAGCTACTTTAGTATATACGCAACGGGTCCAGACCTTGGTTGAAAGTATATATACTCCGAGTGACTAGGGTATTGTGAAACTGAGCTCCCTACGAAGAAGAGCTACCGCTCTTATAAGTATCATAGATACATTTACCGATATAACCGAACGCTATATTATAGCTTATGTCATATCGCTTGTTAGTCTAGGGACACTGGTGCAGAAAATTGTTGATATCTCTCAGTAGTCATATGATTTCTCTCCATAGTAACAAGTAGACTCTTAGTCTCTTACTGTTTCCCCTCCTCTTCAATAGTTTACACAATATTGTGCTTTCATGATCTCATCTACTTCGTAGATTCTAACATTGACTTAACAATAGAAATTTTCTATATTAGAGCTAGTTAATTCCCGCCAATTTTGACGTAGTAGCCCTCTTCCTCTCTATCTGCCTCTTCTCTGTATCTTTCCCCCAGCGTACTCCCGTTCATTTAACTTATTAATTTTGGTGAGCTAAGACAGTTATAGCCGGACCAAGGTATGCCCTATACGACGTTTGATGATATATATCCCTTTATCCTCACTATTTCTTCCTTTATTGGGAGCACATGCCATTTTTGTATAAGTGCGAGATGAATAATCCACTTTATTCGTTAGCGGCCCTTTCATGCCATATCTAATCCTCTCAATTAGCTTATTGTATCATAATTAAAATCATTGGCCACTGAATTAGATCTTTTTGCTTCCTTGCCAACCGACGATATATTAAGCGCTAGCTTCTACTATCTATATTATCCTCTCCCTCTTATTTTTTAGTATATAGATAATTATACTAAAGAAAAAATTTCCGACTAGTTTTGTAATGGATAAAGATCCTGCAATGAAAATATGAAGTCACATGACCGAATCGGTCTATTCGCTCCCCTCTCTAGCTATTGTATCTTACCCGGTTGACAGACCTTGCACCTGAAACCCGTAAATCCGTACAAGTTTCTAGACCCCTTACCTACTTTTGTAACTGAGACGGCTCCTCTGGATTGATATTTCTTCTCTGGCGATTTATTCTAGCTATTCGTGTGAAAGGTTATAGATCTAGGAAGGGGAAAACAGTTTTATCGGTGTTATAGGCCCGGTTGCTAAATAGCAATCTGCCGGTTATATATATATATTGTCCGTGAACCTCTTTAGAGCAACCTTATAGTACGATTTCATGATATCATGGATGTCTTGCACAGTCTATTGCAAATTACTTATATAGTGAAGTTGCGTAAGATTAGAAAGTCGAACAAATTGGTTGCTTAGCTAGTCTATAAGTTTGGCGGGAAATAATAGCTCCTAGGCTGCGGTTATAATGCGTTCCTGGCGACTGAAATAATACTAGCGATTTATAATTGATAGTCAATAGGCAATTTACTTTCGCCATTTTTATAGATTACTATTTAGGCAATGATTTTATGTCATTAGTGTCCCTTCCCTTTCAATTTGAAGGAGAAAATTCGTTATTGAAAGGGTTTATTGATATTTCTCAATAAGGTCATCTATCAGAAATAAGAGAATGTTTGACCAGCCAGGTCTTTAATATCTATAGGATATATTCAATGCCCTGCTCGTGAAAATGTGAACCATAAATATACTATCGCAAATATAGCATTCCGCCAGAAACGGCCATCTAGCAGATTGTTCCTTCAGCACACAGCCTATTGTAATCAAAACAACATCCCTGTGAGAAAAAGAATCAGTATGAGAGGGGGTGGACATGTCAGCACAGTTAAGGGGCGTGCAGGTTATTCAGGAGTAGTATAGCGGTGTTTAGGGCAGTCAGGTGAATGGGCTGAATGGCCTGAAGAGTAAGTAGGGCGACAAGAGGGACTTTCTAAAGATGTATTATATATATATATAAGAAAGCACAAAATACAAAAACATACAACAGTGAGGATTCGCTGGTGGTCACCCACCCAACTACTAACTCACCGGCGTGTGGCTTAAGTACGGCTGAGCGGACGGGAAGCCCTGTTTTCCACACCCTATGGTCGTATGTGCTTAATATACCGCTGGAGAGGTTTATAGAATACGAGCATGGAGTGGCATGGGACAGTAAGTGCGCTATCGACAGAGTGAGAAGTCAAGGGTACGTGAGAACCACCCTAGTGCGCCCACCGCACTGATCCTCTCGGCGCAACACGAGGAACACGAGTAATAGCATCATTGGTTTCGACATTCATGAAATCTCTTTCTCCTTACACCTGGTCAAACTATCAAACTCGGCGTAGGGTAAGCCAAACGAGCGTGCCAGGCTGACTTCCAGTGGACTAACAAGCATGTTGGATGACAGGTGAATACCAGGATCTTTTGTAAAGTTGACCAACATGTCACATAGAGACTTCACATGCAACTTTCCAGAGAGTCTCCCCTCTTTCTAGGCATATCTAAGGTCCTGCTGGCATGTTTATGGTTTGTGGCTTCGTATTATCCACTGATTACCTAGATGCCGACTTCGTATTCCCTTCCCCTCACATATATAAATGATATAAGAACCCTCTCCAAGGGCGATTTTCTTTCTTTCCACTGCTCTCGTGTAACTTCATTGAATACTCAACAGCCATGACATCTAGCAACATCGACCATCTTGGCATCACTGCCCCGGAGGAGCATTTCGAGCCTCTTGTCGAGTGGTATAAGAAGGCTCTCTCTCCGTTAGGTTACAAGGAAATCATGAGGTTCCCAGGTGCGGTCGGACTGGGCAGTGAGATTCCTGACTTGTGGATTACCCAGAAGGAGACGCATATTCCTTCGGGTTTCCATTTTGCCTTTGCTGCTCCGAGTACGGTGACTTCTTGACTTTCCTCCGGCTTTTAAAATCCCAAGTTATATATTGATAGACTGACCCGCGGTAGACCGGGCTGCTGTCGACGCGTTTTACGGGGCCGCTATCGATGCTGGAGGCACTTGCAATGGCAAGCCTGGGTTGAGACCAGAGTATCATGAGAATTTCTACGGGGCATTTGTTTTGGACCCAGTTGGAAATAATGTGGAGCTGGTAGGTCCAGGTACCTTACTTCCGCATTCCTCTGACTTATTTGGAATTCTAGGTTAGCCATTCTCCCGAAAGCCAGAAGGACTAATATGTCCAGAGCGGCGGAGCCACTGTAGCCGAGAAATAATTGAGTTAATACCTGCTCCTATTCCTATCAGTTCTTTTTGTCTTTAGTGTAATGCCTATAGCATAAATGTGATTCAAAGTCCGAGAGGTGTGAAGATAGAACTCTTGCAATTTAGCGTTCTGTTCTTTAGCGCTCTCTTGGTGTTTCTGGTAGGCTTCTCCAAACCCAAGACCTAATACTGGAAGTGAGGGCCATCAAAAAGTGAACGTAAAATAAACAATATTGTGCCAAAGTGTTCCTTTGGGTATGACCAAGCGTGGACTGAGTTCAGTGAGCATTCAATCACACACTGAGTCTGAGCCCCGACTGAAATCTACTCAGTCTGACTCTGAGCGCCCTCGTAAAAGCGGCAGAGATAGGAAAGCCCCACCTGGCAGAGGAAATATGTTCCGTACAGCTACTTAGGTTACCTTCTCCGATCTAGGTGAGAGGTGAGTGGCGAATCTCAGGCTTAGGGACATGTAGATCAGGGCTGGCAGATTGCTTTTCTATACAAACACGGAAATCTATCAAATCCACTGCAAAAATTCAATTGAGGAAATCAGAAACTGAAACAAAAATATCACAATCTATGTGCAGTCCAGGACCCGATGGCCGAGGTCATGTGCCTCGATCAAACTGTCCATCAATTCCACCTTTTTTTTTGTACACAAGCTAAAACAGAGGGGGCAGGGAATAGCCTTGGATGGATCAAGATCAAAGATCATGCTTTGATCTTGGTCATGATCGGAGGAAAAGGAGTCAGATCAACCAACCCCTATCACCAAAGGCCAAATACAAAGATGTCAAACAGGGAACAAGTTCATTGGAGGAGTATTAGGGGGAAGGAGGAGCGTTTGAAACCGCCGAACAAGAACCAAAGAAACAAAGCAAAAAAAGAAATATCAAATGACAAAAAGGAACTGTATCGAAGCCAAAGATTGGCATACAGCTCATTGATAGAAGACATAGAAGAAAGAAAAGACACCAAGCGCCCGACATAGGAAAAACCGCCAGTTACGGCACAATTTGTAAAGTATAAGACACGAACCGAATGCAAGATGAAAAGATGGATACATATGCAAAGGAATAGGAGGGAAGGTGTAGGGGGGGGGGGGGGGGGGTAAATTGCGGCTACAGGAATGGCAGGCATATTTACCAATCTGTAGCTTGGTCGGGTACAATATAGAGGCAAAGTCATTTACTTCGCAGAGACGTGACCGGCACGGCCACGCACCTCCTCTTCGTAGCCGTTGTGCTCGGACTCGGGGTCCTCGTCAGTGGGACTTTGCATGCCGCTGGGGTGATCCTGGAGGGATTGGCGACTGCGGGCCATCTGTATAAAGCATATCAGTACAAGTTACACTAGATAAAGCGGCGTGTATCCACTGTAGGATTGACTTACCCAAGCACGCACACCTCCGATCAATCCGAGACTGTATCCAGTAGCGAAATCCTCATTGCGGCGAGAGCCCATGGGGCTATCTGAGCGGCCGGGGTCCGCACCCACACGCGACAGGTGCGACTTGCTGCCACCTGTAGGGCTGGTAATGGGTCCACGCATTCCCCAGTCCATGCTGGTGCGTCCGCTGGGAGCGGGGCTGTTGGGGCGGCTGTTCTGCCAGATCTGGCGCAGTTCGCGGCCGAGCTCTTGGCCGGTCATGGTCCAGTTGTTGCGGATGTTGTCACGCAGCTCGACAACATGACGCTTGATCTCAAGCTCGTTCTTCTTCAACCAGGAAACGTTCAGTTCTTGGCGCGAGGCACCGCGCTTGAATTGACGGGAGATGTACTGGTCGTAGTCACGGACGACACTGCAAAGAGATAATTTAGCTCCAGGTCTGCTGGATTCAGTGTTGTGGGAGGTGGAACATACCGTGTGATGATACCAGTGGTACTGACACCCTCTGTACGCTGGGTCACCAGGAACTTGCCCTGGGACTTGATAGGTCCGTAGATGTCATCACCCTCGGCGGCCTCATAGGGCAGATCGTCGTGAGCAACGTAGTCAATCTGGTGCTCAGACAGGAACTCCGGTGTGACAACCCACGGGCAGCAGGGGATAACCTCGTCAACCCACTTGCAGTGACGGATAGTCTCCGCGCGCTCAGCGCCGCTGAGCACCGTCAGACCCTTGCGCATGTGTGTCTCCTCATCACCAGTAACACCGACAATCAGATAAGTATCGGGGAAAGCCTTCTTAGCCTGCTCGAGCTGTCTCATGTGACTATAAAGTGATAGTCAGCAACTATTACCTAATCGAGCGGCCCTAAAGCCCGAAATGGAAAGGGGGGAGGCTGAATCTGAAATCTGAAACTGAAACTCAATCCGCTCGTGTGATCACCTACCCAAGATGGAACAAATCAAAGACACCGTCCGCATACACGCGTACCGGGCGGCCCGTTGGGGGAGGGTTGGTTTTATAACCCACGGGATCCTGCAAGCGCCCAAAGACCGGGGGTGCCATCTGCTCCTCTGTAACAGGTTCATCATCTTCGGGAAGATCGATATGTAGACCAGGGCGCGACCGAGAACCACCCTCAATATCGCTGCTGGCGACGGTTGTCTCTGATGGCTCGCCGGGGTCTTCCTTGTTGGTGGCCCCGTTCACCTCGTGGTTTGCATCGGAAGCGGCAGATTTGCGGGCACGCTTCGAAGCATGGCGAGTACCATTGGTGTGAGCGTTGGCATTGACGGGACCTGTTGAGTCGTCGCCGCCTTCTTCGCCGGACGCGTCGCGTGAGGACGGCTGGAGGTCGGCTGTGACGTTCTTAGGAACGGGTGCGGGAAGGTGGGAGGCGCTGCGCTTGCGCTTGGCGGCGGGGGAGGTAGATGGCGACATTATGATATCGGCCCTGGAGAATAAAGAGGGATTTCTTCCGAGGGGAATGAATGAAAAAGGTTGGGGATGGAGAGAATTAGGGAGAGAATGTAGAGAACCCTTAATGACGGCAACCCGGTTTTAGGGGAGACTGGTAATTTTCTGTTTGGGGAAAGAGTGGGGGCCGTAGCTCCGCTGTCGTAAGCCACGGTCCACCTGGACAGCAGTTGAAGAGTGTACCGGGGTTGAATCTTACAATACAGTCCACTGCAAAAATGTATTGCAAATTAAAGACTTGGCATCTTGCACTGACCACGTGTGGATTAGCCCTGATAGGTACAGGGGTAAATGTGGACATCCGCTCTCCGTATAATAGGCCGTACTCGCTCGCATAGCTCTTCGGTTTCACGCCAACGAAATGCGCAATTGACAGAAATTTCATACCCCTGATTTTTGCTTACTTCGTACTTATGTACTTCACACTTCGTATAGAATCACTTCCTCTCAGAACTCCGTTGGTTAAAATAGAACATCTACCAAGGTACAAAAACGCTCAATGCAGAGATATACGTCAAAAGGGTATGTAAATGACCATTGTCATTGCCCATTGCTCACTCTGACGAAATCTCAATACCCAGTTCTACCAGCTTGCGCCCCTAGCAAGTATTCTCATATTGACCATACCGTAGATCAATGACCGTAGGTAGGGAATAGACTGGGGATTAGGAAGGGAAAGAAAAAAAAAGAACCCGAAAAACGAGTAGGGAAGTGTAAATAGCTCGTCAATAGCGGGCATTTTCTGCGGTATCTCGTTGTGGTGATGGCATAAAGTAATAAACGTTGTTCATAAGGCCCCATTTGGCTCCCAGCGAAGGGCTCTCTTTCAACACCTCCATGGAAATTCAAAGCTCTTGTCTTTCATCTCATTCAATTCCCTGTGGGTCTCTTTGCCGCATGTCCTGTCTCTGACAAATATCCATTTCAAGCTGAAGGAAGTTAAAAAAAAAGGGGGTGTAAACAGGCTCGGGACCAGAGCCCAACGATAACTAAGCGCAAAACAAAGAAAGGGGGAGGAAAACAGGGCATAGATCGTGGAATCGGGGGGGAAGGGTCGTTGACAGTGGGCAAGGAAAACAAAACCAGGTTGAAACCAAAATAGGGAGGACCTCAATCGATCGACTATTCATATAAAGTTCATAGTTTACGATAAGGACTTCTCTTTCTCGGCGTCGGTGGAGGCCGGGGATTCGGATATTTGAGCAGAAGTTCCACTGACATTATCCTGTTTCCCCTGAGGACCTGGAGTGGCCTGGCGGTCGTTCCGGGTGCTTGATTCGTGCTGTACCTGGTTGGGAAGGTCCTGGTCCTCCTCGGTCTGGTCAAAAAGTTCCTCGTCGTTCTGGTCCGGAATGACTTCAGTGCCATCACCCAGGAGGATGATGCGGCCCGAACGGACACTGAAGCCACGGGAACGCTCCATCTCCAGGTCATATTCATCCGGGTTATCCTCGAACTGGTTCCGGATTCCGGGGCCGCGGAACTCGGCTGCACGAACTGGCCGTCAGCACGAAGAAGTGGGGATGCTTTCGGGTTCCTCGGGAGACTTGCCGTACTCGGGCGGAGCACAAGGTCCATCCCCGTTCGCAACCCGCTCTGCAATCTGGTTATACCACTCCTCCTTGGTCTTGCCTTGTAGGAGTCCAATGACGGTCATGGTCATGTTGTCACATCCGACACCGCCAGTTTCACTGTTGGACGCAAGGCAGTTATCCATCATGTTCTCACAGATGTGGGCGAGAGGCTGCTTGGCAGCAATGCCTCTGCGGACAAACTCAACCACGGCCTGGGAGGACTGACAATCCCAGATACCTTTAGATTGGTTAGCATTTAGATTGGCGAGAGCGGGGGCGATAAGAGAAAACATACCATCACAGGCAATCACCAGGAACTCATCGTCATTCGTCAGCTCGTGAACGGTCACATCAGGGTATGCGGTGACAATCTGCTGTTCGGGAGAGAGCTCAGGGCTCTTCTTGAATTCAAAGTCACCGATAGCACGGGACAGGGCAAGGTTGCCATTGACACGACCAAAGTCGACGAAGCCACCAGCAGCGGTGATACGGGCTTTCTCGCCTGTGAGGATTATTTGTTAGACCTCTATCATGTTTCATGTAGCGAACTGTATGATCCCATGTACTTACCCTCATTCTGAGGCTTGTGGTCGAATGAGAGGGGCTTTGCACGTCCCTTGACACCCAAGACGGATCGTGAATCACCAGCGTTCGCCTATGATCAGTCAGTTTGAATCACTTCAAATTGATCTTGGTTTCAAGATGGTAACAGGATTATAACATACCACCCAGATCTTCTTCTGTGAGATAATGCTCGTGGAAGCAGTGCAGCCAGACACTTCCTCTTCATAACGGGGGTCTGGACCAAAGTGAGCGATCACACGGTACGTCGGGGACAACATAGCACAAACCTTCCAAGATAGCCCTATCGGTAGCAAGGAAACCATCCTTCATGGCCTGTTCAATATCGCCCTTGGCGAAAGCCTCCTGTCGGGAGATGATCTTGTGCAAGTTCTCGCCGGTGAATAGAGCCACCTTGTCTCCGCCGTGGCCATCGTACACACCAAAGAAAGCGAGACGGTGTTCCGGATCCGTCGGTTTGTCGTTGTTGCCGGTGAACTTTGCCTGGAGGTCAAGGATTGTAGCGTGGGCGTCCTCCATGCTGATTCGCCAGCCCTGCATGGCCGACACACCATACACACAGCAGTCATCCCCGCCTTCGGACGATGTCTATAATAAGCAAAAAAATAACACGTTAGTTACACTTGGTGCTTTTCCACAAGATATGTAAGGCTGTCTGATAGGATTGCGACGCCAGTTTGTTGCTGGTCGAACCACCCCACTACCCAGCTGGACTACCCAAGACCCCGCATGGCAACCCGAGGAAGATTCCTCCGAGCGACAGCACAGACGATTTGTTCAACTGGAAGACTTGGGAGACTTGATCCATGACCCCTAATTTTGGGTATGACAAAGAGCCCAAAAAAAGGGGGTTGTCTAAACATCGAAACAGGACATCACAATGGCCAGTGTGGGGTGTGAATCAAGGAAGCGAAATATCTCACCTTTTCGACCACCGGCTCCGATAGGGTTTGACCCATATTGGCAAAGGTTGAATAATTCGGGGGAGGTTATGGGATCGAGGGATCGAAGTGTGGGAAACGGAAGTGCTGGAGGTGCTGGAGTGGAAAGGGTCAGATGAGGGCGCAGGGCTTTCAGCGCGTCTGGTTCCCGCGATAAGTGGGGAACGACGGATGACGATAGATGTCTTGCCTTTGAACTTGGATGTTTTTGAGAGAGCAGAGATTTGGGAAGAAGATTGGAGAGACAATTCAAATATTTCAAGGAAGCTAAGAGAGGAAGTTCGAGTCCAAAGGAGATCTCGCAGAGATTTCCTGGTATTGCGTTTACCGCTTTTGTTACGCTGTGCTCTATATAGTCACGTGAGAAGGGCCAGCTAGGAGTTTTTGAAGATGTTATAGATTGGAGAGAATATTTTGTGTAGAAAAGTCTGTAGTTTACATAGTCATAGTCTTTGGAATCCAAGTCTCTTGCATCTTATATCTTATTGAGGTTGAGCGGAAAGTAAACAGGGGCTATGTAGTCACTGTAGTCGCCAATACAGTCACGCCATATCAGATTGTTTTGATTTCAAACTTCAAAGCCTACATTTAGTCTCCTTATAGAGAATAACTTTCTTTTCCTCTCGTTCATCTCATGATGGAATCTATTCCAATGTCTGTCTTATTCCGTAGAAATTACTACGAAGGCGGACCTCGGGAGATCCAAGCGGTGAATCTTAAACCTTAGAAAAGCCCTGTTCGATACATGTATGCATGCATACGAAATAACCTTAGGATCATGCAGAGATATTATTATTCCCTCCAAAACTATAAGACTGTATCAAAAGACCAACCAATTAACTATAGAAAAGCCAATGGATATCATGCAATGCCCGAGAACGCCAGAAACATAATAGACAAAAGACAAAAAGGGAGAAAGATCAAGATGTAAACCGGGGAAAGACGAGGAAACCAAAGATCAAACAAATGCCAGCTCTCCACTACTGGCTATAGGAAGACCACGCTTATCGTCACTCTTCATCGGCCGCGGGGGCTCAAGAGGTGACGACAACCACCATGGATGGTTGGCGCTCTTATTAGGGGTCTTGCGTGACAGATGCTCATCCAGATCCGAGACCATAGATGAGCTCTGCGGCATAGCGTTTTCATCATTCACTTTCTGAGGCCGAGAGTTGCCCTGGCCCTCCAACTGCCGACCACTCCCCATACTATTCTCGCTCCAGAACCGCGGCAGCGGGGAGATAGCACCGCGATATTCTTGTGCAAGACTCAGCTGGCTCTGTCCATATGCGCTGCCCTCAGCAAGAGGGAACAGACCGGCCTGGTGCAAATTTTGATATTGGGAGAAGCGGTTGGTGGTGGTGTTGTCATCGCCGTATTCCGAGGCCGAGATCGCGGTCGACAAGGGCCGTTCTTGGATGGATCGGCGGAAGTCATCACTAAAGGTGAATTCGGAGACGGTGTCGGCGCGGCTGCGCATGCTGCGGTTTCGGCCGAGCGCGCGCATGCCCGAGGAAGTGCGTCGGCTGATTTGCGCGGAAAAGAGAGGGTTGGAAGAGTTGCGGTGCTTGGCTCGGCTGTGGACAAACGCTTCCAGGGAGTCGGCTTCCGAGAGGATGGAGTCATCGGGCTCGACGGTGCGCAGGGTCATGCGCTTGTAGTTTTCAGGAATACTGGATGCCATACTGTGGCGCATGCGTGCTGCTGCTGGTGGACGCGGGAGCATCATCGCCATGTTGGTTATGCTGGTCTCATCGCTCAGCATTGAGGCTCGCACATTTTGCCATGATGCCTGCACCACGCCGTGACCGGGAGGTCCGAAGCCGCCAGCACCATGGCCGGCTCCACTGAGTCGTACAGGCAGTCCAGAGGCAATAGAGGAGATACCGCTTGAGCGTCTTGAGTATCTCTTCGACTTGGATGATTGGATGGATTCTCGTCTCATGGCTCCTGGCTGGATTGGCTTTAATGGCTCTCGTCGGGACCGGGTGGTGGTCCTGCGACGCACGGGGCTGTTCGTATATGAGAGGCGATTGTTTTGCTTCTTGGAAGGCGAGACGGTTTGAACTGGTTTGTTCTCTTCGACGGGGTCTCGTAGTGGGACGAAGCCTCCGCGAGTGGGAGACTTGCGAGCAGGAGAGCGAGGAGGAACAATAGGCTCAGGGATAGAAAAGCTAACTGGGTGCTCTCGTTTATCGAATGATGACACGTCCCACACGGGTCCAAGTTCGAGCTTGGGAATCGACGATGGGGAGATAGGGCTCATCCAATCGTCGGAATTGTCATCACGATCGCGGGAAGGCCTTTCCGTCATGGATGGCTGGCAAATAGGAACATCTGGTCTAACAGGTCGCGGTGGAGCAGGCTTGCTGTCGGATGGACCCTCTTCGATCGTGGGCGAGCCCTTGCGGCTACGCCAACAGCAGAAGAGAATCAGCATACTCAAGATTACCACGAATGGGACCACGATCGAGATTGCGATGATCCCAGCCTTCTTGTGGTTGGGGCTATCAGGATGGGTGAACGGGTCGGTGGGGTTCGAATGGGTGTCTGAAGCTTTGAGAACATCGAGAATGAAGTCCCTTGTGTCTTCCGTCGATCCTTGGTGAGCAATAAGAGGAATGGTGAACTTCTTGGGATCCATGTCATCCGGAACGTGTCCGTAGAGAGTCTTGTTGTCCGAGAAGTAGGTAAGCCACGTGAGGTTGCTGTCCAAATCGATCTCCAATTGCACAGAGTCATCGGTGAGGATAGACTGGTTAAACACGAACTTGAAGTCCTGGCCAATGGCTGCCTCGCAGCCATCCACGGTGTCGAGGAACAGCTTCAAAAAATCTAGGCGAACCATCAAGTGCGTTTCATCCTGGAAAGAATCCGTAACGGTAATCGTGATATTCTGGTTCACGGCATTCCTGGGTGGTGTCCCGCTCAACGAGATATTGTCCTCATCCAGCTCCAACCAGTCCGGCAATTCAGCATCGACCTTTGCCAGCCCCTTGGTAGAGATTGGCGAACCGTCCATAGAGAGAAGGGTGGTGAATTTGGGGCTGCTGAACGCTTCTCCTCTCGTAAGGTTGAAGCTTTGCACAGTCTCGTTGAATGTCAGAATATGGGGACCGATCGAAAGTTCAAAAGTCATGTTGGCCGCACTGTACCCAGCTACATCCGATGCGATCAGCTGGAAAGTGAAGGTTTGAGGCCCCGCGCCTGGAAAAGCAGGGCTATTTCCAGCAAACTTCAAGGTTGCCGGGTCGAAATTGATCCAGGAAGGCAGCGGAGCGTTGTTCGGCGAGGTTCCGTAGTAGATCGTGGAAGGATGCGTGTTGCCAAAGGTATCCTGATCGAACTTAATTGAGAATGGGCGACCTGGATGGATGAACAGCCTGGCAGGGTATGAGACCGGTCCCAATTTCTGCAACTGAGGTACAAGCGGCTTGTTCACCGTCGGTCCCTGGTCTGCCGTCACGATCAAAGTAACGTCCATGCTGTCTTTTTCCGATTCATTTGATGCCACAAGCTTGAACCTAATGACGCCATTGTCGCCTGGGTGTGGCGTTCCGGACAGGGTGAGACTGCTGCTGTCCACTTTGAGCCATGATGGTGCATTTAATAGCGAATATTTAGTGTCCGCGTCGCTGTTAGAGAAAGTACTTTGGGCGAATTCAAATCGGAAAGGCTGTGAAATCCGGGCAACGGGTGGCAATTGCGCATTGATAGGATATGTGGCAGACAAAGCTGCTGCACTGACGACTGACAAGAAAGCCAGTACGATGGTGAGAAAGACCCTCATGGTTGAGAAAATGCGAGCACGCTGGAACTGTATATAGCTAGGATAGACACAGCTAGCTCATCGACCACCAACAACGCTTCCAGTCTCACTGAAAAAGGTAGTGAAAGTAGTCAAGATGGAAAGAAAAGAAAGATTCGGGACGAAGGTGAAAGAGTATCACGCATGATCTTCCAGAAAAGGACCGTGGTCCCTCTCGTACCAAAGGGACCAGGGAGACATTCAAGGCGTGCCCTTTCAAAAAAGCCATGCCTGGATATGTTGGACATCACAGAAGTATGTAGCAGAATGACAGCGGAGAATGGACGCAGACGCGATCGCTATAGCCTCACGTTTCGAAGACGCCCGGTCCATGCAAGGGGTAGGCACAGGTGGCTCCTGCGGCGGCCAAGGAGCGCAGACGCGCCCAACCATCATGACTTATTGCCCCTCGGACCTATTTGAAAGGGACCAATAAGGCAAGGAACATTTTTAGTGGGAGGGGAAAAGGCCCGAAGGGTGCAGCATTGACGATGGTGGCTCAACCCCATCAAGCTTCTAAATCCAGGACCATTCTGATGCCCGTTCGTCCAGGGGCATAGTAATCAGGGATAACCTCACGCTCCTCGAATCCAATACGGAGATACAAGGCGCGTGCGGGCTCCCTGGCCTGGTCCACCCAGAGTTGAATATACTGACAGCCCTCCTTTCGTAGGCGCTGCTGAATGTAGGACAGTACCTCCTGGCCAACACCTTGACGACGGTTAGGCTCCGTCACACAGATTTTGTGCAAAAGCGCAACGCCCTTCTGTCGGACATAGACCGCATAGGCAATCAGATCAGATTGCGATCCCTTGGCTCGAGTCGCGTACAGTACTCTCGTGTTGGGCTTTTTTCTCCACAGGTCTTCGCCAAATGGGAATGCTTCATTGGTGGGAAAGGTCTTTTTCTCGACGCGTGAAATCTGGGCAAGAATCTCCAGAGCTTCGTTCCTCTTCAAGGAATGAATGTCGGAGATGGTGAGGGGCATTCCTCCCAATCCAGTCTCGTATTGAGGTGCCATTCCACACGCTTAACACACGCCTGTTCCAGATATTTGACACTGTAACTGTGTGAGTTTATGCGTAAACGGGCCTGTGATTTATTGTGTCGGGTTGGCTTTGCCGTTTTCAGTTTAGCGCCATACGCCGTGCCCTCCTGACAGAAGACCTTCACTGCTCGGCCTTCCCTTCTCTCACGTTCCCATTTCAACAACCGCAGTTTCCGCGACAATTCTCTTCGAATGGCATTGGACAGGAAACATCTGACATTCTCCCTCCCCCATGTCTCATGGCACCATTCCCAATTCCCATTTTCATCCAGCTCCCACGTTTAATGAGTGTATCCGAAACCTATGGCTGCGGTGGCCCCGCTTACTCGGCCAGAAATGTCGCATCAGTCCGTCGTAGAAGATTACAGAACCTATCTTCGTCGGCACTAGGTGAACGCTGCGATACATGAGCGCGGGAGCGACAGGAAAAGCATGTCGAGAAGGTCAGCCTCTTTGATGAGAAACCTGCCAGTAGAGAGGTAGCAAAGAGTTGATAGAACGTTGAGGGTCATAGTGACGAGCATGTTGCTAAACCTCATCTTTCAATAATAAGGCCACAAACAGGGAAATACCCATATTGGGTATCACGGCCCTTGTGATGAGTAGCAAATCTAGTCGCCCCCATTATCTCCGGGTTATATAAGTCAAATTTCAAGACCTGGCAGGCTGGTTCTGGTGCCTACGTCAAAATTTCGTTAATTTTCTATCCTTTGAGTGTATGATATGATTGTTATCGAAAGAACTATATACCCTTTTATATCTGTAGTGACAATATAAACGAGGGAGAAAACAGCTCTCCTTTGACCATTGACGGATTTGCTCCAGATTCCGAATACCCAGATGACTATACAGGTGGTGGCGTGAATAAAGGCCCTGGGCTGTCGGATGGAGGTTCGGGAGAGGACGCCGGCTAGCAGATCGCCATTGCGTCGTATATTAACCCCCTTGGAGACCCGGCTTCGTGGGAACGACCCCTCGCATACGACAGTAAGAAGGCCAGCGTATTGGTCGCTAATATTCTGAACAGTCCAGATTATGTGGTCGATGATTCCTAGAAATCGGTGATTGAGCTGCGAGTCAAGGCTTTTACAAACACAGTGGCGCTTGGTACCAGACAAGCAAAGCCGTCCTCTATAGATGTCGCGCCTCAATCTCAGAGTGGCCACAAGTATACGTGGAACGCCCCGTTCGCTAGCACTGATGCTGTAGCCAGCGAATATGTCATCCAAGGGCAAGGGTACGCCCCGTTAAACATTGTCTTCGCGAGAAGCCGTCGTTATAGTGTACTTTGATAACCACAGTTTTTGTCAGCGCATAGTAGGGCTTAGGGCCCTTTGTATTTAATCCAGTTTGTACACATACAAGATACCGTTTTCTGATTTGTTTTTGAGACATGTCGAGTCACATCTTGCAAAGCACCTGAGCACATAATTGACCTCCCCAGACCAAATCATATGATAACCGTGATCGGTTCGCGTTCAAGATTCCATAATCCCCCGTTCATGCATGTATTTACCAGCAGAGACTTGGCTCTGATATCGGGCCGGAAAAAGACCTGCATAACCACTTTGAACACCGTCAGAAGATCAAAAAGACCCCCACCCTAAGCCTCAATATTCTCCATAACCTCTTGAGAGCATCATAGCGCAGAATTTCAATCCCATAATTCTCAAGAGCGCATCCGAAGACATGCAGACGAGGAGGACCCCTCCACATCTCATTCAACAAATGCGGGCAGCCTCAAAAAGAGTCGCGATGCGCGTATGGTGGTGTGTGAGTGAATAGATACGGGGTTTGTAGGTAGTTGAGGGAGGTTCATTGGTCGTCAGGAATAGAGCTTGCCGGCGAGGAAGAGACAAGGTCGATCTCGGAACCGTTGCCAGGCTAATGGCGGCTCAGGTGGTGGGATGATGTATGCCGAGTTGTTGCAGAACGCAGTCATTCTGACAGGCATGATGATAGACCTCAACCCGGCAGCAGATGATGGTGATGATGATGTAGGAAATTCGAGTGAGAGAAGAGTTCAAGTACGATCTTTGCCGCTTGACTTGTCTTGATTAGACCTCTGAATACATTTTGCTTTGGCCTTTTAATAGGGATCGCCGTTCGCCTCGCGCTGATATCGCTTTATTTTCCTCTATATCAGTCCTCCCTATGACTATGCGAATGTGGGCACTATCAGGAGCTCCAAGTTTGGTCCCACAATCCTCTTACAAGTATACTTCAACGTCTTTTTATCTGTGGGCTGTAAGCTCCTCGTGCCTCTTGAATAAATCCACACAATATTGGCAACAGGGTCTCAACGTGAAATATACCCCGGACAGAGTGTCTGGAGAAATCAGACACAAGAGGAATGTCCTGGGGGGGGAACTGGTTTCTGAAGTTTGCGGCCTATCTCGGTATGGTTGGGGGAGAGAGATAAGGACGAAATCTTGATTCTCCAATCCATGAAAAAGCAGCGTGTTCATGCCCTGAGGTCTAGCAAATAATCGCTCAGTCTGCTAACAAATTCTCTCTTTGTCAGACGATCGAGTAAATACCTCGGAGTGGAAGTCGATCAATCATTAGTCCTACCGAATAGATCGTTGTGGACGATGAGCAAAAAGACCAGGAGATTGGGCACGCACGCATTTTCGGGGAGGAGAAATATTCAGGTTCCTATCCTTGTCGTATGCGATGATGTGGTAATCCTCTTAAACTTCATGCCATGAGTTATTAGAACAATATATAGGGCTGGATGATTCGCTCAAAAGCGCACCGCTGATAATCTGCTTATCCTCCGCCGGTCTTCATAGATTGTTGTCCCACGCAAATCCCCTGGCATCGTCGTGAATCAAACTTCAACTCGGCTTACACATGCCAGTTGTTTCTCATGGATATGAAGCCAGTAAGGTTGTTCTTGGACATGTGACTTTGTGGTCACGCCTGGCTTGGGTTTAAAACCGCAAGTCAAAGAAGATTTTGTTGAAGAGAAAGATAGAGGTATTTATAGCGAAACCGAGAGAGTGCTCGAGTGGGGAAAAAAATTCTATACCCATCACAATAAAGCAAGGCAACCTTGGATTATCCAAATACAAGGAAGAGGGAAAAGGAAAAGGTAGTGAGAAGGGGGGAAATGCAAAAGAGAATGACTTTTATAGCCTGCATATGGTATATACACTAAAGCCGAACAATCTCCTACAAAGGTATAAGGGTACATATATTCATTAACCACATAACGCCGAACAAAGAAAATAACCGTTGGACCAGTTTAATCAACACTCCAATGCACAACTTGTTTAACACGAATAGCCATAGGATCCAGATTCTCCTCTCCACTAATCCTCTCTTTCGGATCTATCTCCACATGAGTCCTGACCGACGTAAGAGGATCTAGGTCTTCTTCTGGGTGGAAGGGGGTAGGACTCGTTCTGCATGACATATCGTACTTGTCGTTTTCACGATCGTGGAGAGATATCCTCTGTATAAAACTAGACAGTCCACGCGAGGCCCCGAAATGGTGGGTGCCTGGTAAGTTGGGCATTTTCTTGACCATTGACCGGACAAATGGCTGGAGGACAGGAAGACAGGCGCAAATGATTCCGACACATGGCTCGACAGTTGACCACACGGATACACTACCCAAGGCCCATGTGATATCGATGTTACCATCGAGGTAGGTTAGGTAGTGGATTCGAATGCCGCTTGCGATACAGACACTAAGACAGAATTATGTTAGCAGTGGTTTTGGAAGAGGTTGATTCGGGAACATACAATCCGCCTAGAAGAAGTACTGCGCACACGCCAATCTTCTGCATTGTTCGCATCTGGAGATTCCAAACAATAGGCATCGGGACGAGCAGAATCAGAATGTCCGTCATGACGTTGGCAGCCGCGTTCCCAATGTAGTAATAGTAGAAGTTATATCGGTATGAGCCAGATGTAGGGTCAGTGATTTCGGTCCAGAAATATGAAATTGGATCACATGCGCATAGGGCAGCGATCATGCTTCCTATGCACCAGCCATAGCATATTAAAAGAGTGGCCCAGATCATCCAGTTCATGCCAAAGATTCGACGGTAGAACATGAGGATGGAGAATTTGATGAGGAGAAGCTCGACGAGATAGACAATGAGATAGGCAAAGAGGATCTATATTCGGTTAGATTTAGCTGTGGGATATAGAATGTTTTTGGTTCGTGCCTTTTTCATTATGACCATGTTCGACACTGTTACACACCAGATATGCAAACCGAAGCCGTAGGTGCCACCTGATTTGTATACTGTTAGTTTCTTTTCCGAATAAGGTCGGATTCAGACGTACCAAGAATACATGATGCAAGTAATGCCACCAATGGAATGGCCGTTATCCCAATCAGCCAGTCATCGGCTTCCAGCTTCACTCCTTGCATATACAATCGCACAAATAGACGGAAGCTAATCGTGAATATGGCAAGCGCACATACAGTTACGACAGCAGCCGTATCTTCCGCATTTCTATTTTCGTCGAGATTGATCCCCTCTGGTGGGGGCCCAAAGACTGATGTCATGTTCATATTGGCGGTTTATTTCCAGCCTGATATATAGAAAAAAGAAACTCTCTTTAAACATTGAAAGCCACAGTGAGTCTTAAATGGCAAAAGTCTAACAGGCGAGCATGGGTAGTCTTGTCATTTTGATCTAAGATGACATTCTAGAGTATCAGGGCAGCATCCTAAAAGGGATAGTTAAGTGTACATGTCTTGTCACTAATTCTCCCGTTCCACTTTCTTCATTCGGATAAGATCATTTCAGCACAGATTGCACGTTGTCCCGCTCGGAGATCCCGTAGGGTTGGGGGCGAAATAACGAGAGAATCAACGTCTTACTGGTATAGATGATTTACGGGTCAATGGCCCTTGAGCAATGCATTCATCCGGAAGGATTGGGAGTCTGAAGATTGTATTGCAATTCCTTGAGGATCAACAAGGTACATATAATTTGTATTTTTAATGCAAAACCCCCTCAGCGTACATCACGTTGCATGTATTTAGAGACTATCACAAGTGCTACTCATACACTTTTGTTACAATGAGGTTATTAATGAAGCTATCCAGCCTTGAAAGTGGCTGAGGTACCACTTCGGCTAGATAATATTAGAGGTCATGATTTATTCCCTCAATCTCCATATTGTATAATGGAGAAGAGTAATAGAAAACAGAAGGTCAAAAGACGGAAAATATACGCGAAGATTCTTCAATATGAATTCAGTATAATGTAGAGTAATAGGGAGAGAATATGCGAGAATTGATCGCCTAGTATATAGTACATATTAATAGAAGATAAGTATCTTCAAGAGTTTCCACCAGTAATAAGAACACCTGAAGCATATTCCTTTACAAGTAAAGTGATAAAAGGCCCCCAATACCAGTTGACGGACTTGCCGTACAATAAAAATGATTGCCTCCGAAAAGTCCCCCACAAAAGATCGACCCAACTTCATCCAACCTTTAACATTCTAACACCCCACCGAAATAATTAAAAAAATGCCCCCAAAATCTCAAGACCAGGCCGATGACAAGCGCCAAGCGGCCAGAGAAGTCATCGATATTCTCCAGGAGATCTCCGACCTACTAGTGCGTGCTCCAGAAAACATGATTCTTTGTCATTCTCTATAAAGCGAAGATGGTAGCCCCCAAACTAACAGGTCGAATAGAATACCGACCTCGACCGAACAGAGCTGTCGCTTTGTGTGTCTCTCATTGAAAACGGGGTGAACCCCGATGCTTTGGCAGTACGCGATTCCCCCCGACAATAGCACTTTGCGCGCGTCATTAAAGGTGCAAGCTGACTCTGCTTTATAGACTGTCATCAAGGATCTGCGCAAGGAGACTAGTTCAAAACGCGTGGGTAATGCTCCTGCCGTGGAATGATCGCTTTGGGGGGTCGGCATGGGTTTAAGAGTTACATGTTGCTACGTCGGCGCATTGAGGTCTGTTCGGTTTTGGCGTTGAGACCGTGTATTTGCTATGCAGGCCGGTCGGAGATACCCTTTTGTTTTGTTGTCCGGTACAAATGCACATTCAATTTGGCTTGGGTTTATAGTGACATTAGAAAGGGTGGAAAATGTCTTGGGCTATCTCTACTAGGTATCGTAAACTCGGGGTAGTGGGTAAGCGCATAGCAAGGTGGCAGGTAGAACGATGGGCGAAATAAATATGATCATGGGGAGGAAACGATCCAACGTGGAACAAGTGATTCGCGCAAATGACAGTGGGGATATTCAAATTCCAATTCGCAATTATTTTGACTCGTCAGGCTTGATCGTCCCCTTGGTCTCCTGCTCCTTGGAGGAACTAACTGGTTCGGACACCGACTCGACAGGGGCATGCTTGAGTTGATCGCTCTCTGAGCCAGCGGTCTGCTCTTTAGTCTTAGTTTCCTTCTCGTCATCGCTATCGCCGAGGCTAAAGGGGTCGTTCTCCGCGACGGGCGAAGGCGCGACGCTGGACAATGGTTGCCATTTGCTCGCCTTGCTGCCCGTTGAGCTGAGACGCTTGGATGGTGTGGAGGAATCGTAAAGGTTGTCAATCTCGGTGGGAGGTCCATCCTGGAAGGACACCCTGCGCCGGTCTGGCGAAGGAGACGCAGAATGTTTAAAGCTGGACTGGCCCGGACGAGGGGGCGAGGTGGGGGAGCTGGGGCACAGTTAGCAAAACCCAATGCCAAACTTAAGATCGTTGTTTACCTTCGCCATCCCTCAACTCGAGAGCAGAGAAATCATCGCTGAGAACCTGGGGATCTGCGTCATAGCGCTCACGATCTCCACTGCGACGGCCCATATCACCACTCCGTCGGGGCCGGGCATTGGCCGGAGTCTGTCTTTGATTCTGGATAGGTTCCTCGTCCAAATCATCTCCATCAATTCTCTTCTTCAGGTTTGTTACCCACGAGTTAACCTTACTCTGTGTATCTAGGAAGCCCTTGCGGAGGTTCTCGCGGATCACAGGTAGATCATCTGTAAACAATTAGCACGAGCTCATTTGGCCAAGCCACCATAGTCCATACCATCAAAGAAGCTGTATTCTCTCTCCTCCGACTCCTCGCTTCCTCTAGGTCTCTGGTATCGGGGGTCACTCTCCCAGTTCGGGGGCGGTGCGCGACGTCCTGTCGCATTGTAGTGCTCCGATAGTTGACGCGCATACATCTCATCGGCTTCCAGTTGTCGCTGTGCAGCAGTGCTCTGCTGGGTTGGGCGCGGCGGCTTTGGCGGCGGTGTCATTTCCTCTTGGGCCTTGGGGTCGGTCATACCTACAGGCAGAGGTCCTGGTCAGCTTATACCCATTTCAAGAAATAGTAGGTTCCCCACGAACCCAGGAGGGCATTGAACGCCCGCTCGACATTCCAATTGCTTGCGGTCAAGACGGCTCTGACAACACTAGGTTCGATGCTTGGAAATGCCTCTCTAAGGGTATTCTCTGACTGTTCTCTCGGGTTCAGGGGCCGGGGCGGCTTTGGCGGGGCGGCCTCGGCGGCAGCTGGCTGGGCAACTGGCTGAGCAGCCACAGGGGAGGAAGTAGCAACTCCGTTCTCTTGGGGCTCATCGTCAAAGTCCATCGGGCGCGCGGTAGTTGGCGACTCGGGCCGGGGGCTGGTAGGGGAGTTAAGGACAGCCAAAGGCTTGGGAGTGTTCTGTGTATGAACGTGAGCCTTATGCGACAAGTGAGATCTGGAAAGCAAACATACCATCTTGTCCTCCTCTGACATCTTGAGTTATCTTTAGGATCTAACAGAGTATCGAAAGTGACTGAACGGAAATTTAGAAAAAACAGTGTTGCCTGAGAATGTCTAGGAGCAGAACATATCGGGGAAGCTCCAAGTGACGTGGGGCGCACGTGATAGCGGGCGAGCCTTATACAGATCTGGATGTTTCTGCGACTCCGAGGATCTCCAAGTTGCCAATCTGCGAGCTTGAATTTTCAGAATGGCCCAATCTTAATTTGGGTTCTTTCAACAGCCCATTCAGCAGAGTCCGTTCAAGGCTCAAATTTGGTCTAAAATGGCTTCCGAACAGGAGCTCTCGACCTCTTTCATTCCAGCCCTGTATAAACCGGCTGCTTTACTGCCTATCGCACGCCACAAGAAGAGTCTGCTCTACCTGGTTGAAAAATACCCCGTCACTATCGTGGTGGGCCAAACAGGCAGCGGGAAAACAACTCAGCTTCCGCAGTATCTAGATCAGGCAGGATGGTGCGAGGATGGGAAGACCATTGCGGTTACACAGGTGAGCACTAATCCTATCATTCTTCAAATTGAGTAGCGACTAACTCTGTTCCAGCCCCGGCGTGTGGCTGCTACAACGGTTGCAACGCGAGTAGCCGAAGAGATGCGCTGTAAAGTCGGTGAAGAGGTGGGCTACTCCATCCGATTCGAAGATTTGACGTCTCCTGCAACAAGGATCAAATTTTTGACAGATGGAATGCTGCTCAGAGAAGCCCTGGTGGATCCTCTACTTTCGCGGTATTCAGTGATCATGGTTGATGAGGCACATGAAAGATCTCTCAGTACCGATGTGCTCCTTGGGACTCTAAAGAAGATCCGCAAGAAGCGCCCTGAACTTCGCATTATTGTTAGTAGTGCAACCCTCCAAGCAGAGAACTTTCTTCGTTTCTTTGCCGGCGAGGAGTACAAGCCTGAGGCAGATCCGGCGGATTTGGGTGGAAACGTTGGTCGGATCATCAGTCTGGAAGGACGAATGTATCCAGTCGACATGCTGTTCCTCGACTCTCCGGCAGAGGATTACATAGAGCGAGCAGTCAAGACCGTCTTTGATATCCATACTCAAGAAGCAGAAGGCGACGTACTTATCTTTTTGACTGGCCGAGAAGAGATCGACACTGCGATCCAGTTGATATCCGAGAGAGCGGCAACTCTCCATCCAAAGGCACCCTCTCTGCTTACGCTGCCACTTTATGCTGGACTCACCACGGAACAGCAAATGTACGTCTTCGAGCCGACTCCAGAACACACCCGAAAAGTCATTGTTTCAACCAACATTGCCGAGGCATCAGTCACGATCGACGGGATTGTATATGTGATTGATTCCGGCTTCGCCAAGCTCAGGGCATACAATCCCAATACTGGTATTGATACATTGACTGCAGTGCCAATATCAAAAGCATCTGCCACCCAGCGAGCTGGTCGCGCTGGAAGAACGAAACCAGGGAAATGTTTCCGTCTGTACACGCAACAAGCATTCGAGCAGATGCCGGAAGCAACCGTACCTGAAATTCAGAGGTCAAATCTTGCACCGGTTATTATGCAGCTGAAGGCACTGGGTATCGATAACATCGTCCGGTTCGACTTCTTGACACCTCCGCCGGCAGAACTGATCATCCGTGCACTTGAGCTCCTGTCCTCTCTCGGTGCGATTGACGACTATGCCAAACTTACAAAACCGCTTGGAACGCGGATGGCAGAAATTGCTCTGGATCCTATGATGGCCAAAGTTCTTCTCACCGCGCCATCTTTCAATTGTCTAAGTGAAATCCTCACAATTGCGGCCATGGTCAACCTCCAGGGGACGGTGTGGGTTCAGCACGCCGGAGACAAAAGATCGGCCGAGAGCCATCGGCGAAAGTTTGCCGTCGAAGAGGGCGACCATTTGACGTACCTGAACGTTTACCAAGCCTTTGTCACCAAGGGAAAGAAAGACCCCAAATGGTGTCGCGATAATCTCTTGAATTATCGGGCACTGTTACGTGCAGTGAGCATCCGGGGCCAGTTAAAACGGTACCTAGAACGATTTGGCATTCAAGTCGATGAGACACTCTCATCCCGTCATGGCCCAGCTGATTTGAGCCGCCAACCGGAGCAGATTCGGCGGTGTCTTACGACGGGCTATTTTGCTCATGCGGCGAAGATGCAACCGGATGGAACTTTCAAGACTGTCAGCGGTGGTCTGACTCTTCATGCTCACCCCACCTCGCTGATGTTTGTAAGTGCTCATGGATCATGCTGGGAATGTTCATATTCGGTTTACTGACTTGATTATAGAACCGAAAAGCCGACTGGGTCATATTCCATGAGATTATGCAGACGGGTGAAAAGACTTATATCCGCGATGTCACTAAGATCGAGAAGAGTTACCTGCTGGAGTATGCTCCGGGCTATTACCGAGTCAGGCAATAATAACACTTAGAATTTAGCTAGAGAGGAATATGTACAATAATACCCAGGCGTTTCAGGAGGCTGCGGATTTGAGATATAGTATGAATTTTATAGATCTATAAGAGCGAGAGGCAATCTAGGCTACTATACAGTGAGTGATATTAAGATATGCATCATGCCTACATTGTAAAACAGTAGAAGATATTAACTCCAAATATGAGCTCTTGTAATATGTACATAGAATCACCTCAATTCTTCGAAGTAAAACGACGTCACGGGAGTGGAGAGCTTCCCCCAAACACTTTTTCAACTTCAAATCTCCAAATTCGTCTCTTACTGTTCGCATCTTGTACACCAAATTTACATATCTTACAATGTCAGGGCACCATGATCACGATGGCCACTGCCACGGCGAGGATCACGACCATACCAACGATGTCACTCCAGCCATCCAATCCCTCCTCTATTCTCAGATCAACTTCGACCTGATCACGACGCTGAATGGTATACATGAACCCTGAAATTCCTAGGTAACTACTAGTGACAAGTTCTAATCTGCAATTGACAGAGACCACTCCAAACTCTGGTGCATCCATCGTTCAGAAAACCTGGGCCGAGCGACTAAACGACAAGCCTGAGCTCGAGAGCGATGCCGACGAACAACTGCTCATGACCATCCCGTGAGTTTCATTCCACACATTCTACAATTTATTGTAGCTGTTGACTCCAACGTGTTGTGAAAATCCCAAACAAACCCCCAATCTTGCCCCTCACCGTTATCGCCGCAAAACTAACCCGAGATCTTCTACAACAGCTTTAACGGCCAAGTCAACGTTCACTCCCTTCTCCTGTACACCGCGCCTACAAACTCTGCCCCAAAGACAGTAAAACTGTTCAAGAACCGCGATGATATGGATTTCTCAACTGCATCGGAGTTGCACCCGACTCAAATTATTGAGGTCCCGCAGCCTGTACCTGGCGCCGATGTCTTTGAACTGCCCTTGAATCGTGCCCATTGGAACGCGACTACTTCTGTCACGCTTTTCTTTGAGGATAATTGGAGTGATGGCGAGGAGGATGTTACTAAGGTTGGGTATGTAGGCTTCAAGGGGCAGTTTATGAAGTTGACTCGGGAGCCGATTAATTTCCTCTACGAGGCTGCAGCGAACCCTCAGGACCATGTCTCTATTCCCGGTATGAGTGGTGTTGGCAGTATCATGCCTGGCCAGTAGACTGTGTTTGGATGTTTCTTTCACAGGGATGAGTATGTCTCGGTGTGTTTTGGGGTGTCTTGATGATTAACGACAGTACCATTCTACTATGTACTTCTACATGGATTTTATTAATTTATGGTCTTTCCGTACAGTGAGCTCGTATACCGAGTATCATTTGTAAAACCTCGGGTGTCATCATCTATAGAGGATGCATTCACAAATTGGCAACCATGGGTTTTACAAGCAACAGAACCAACCACCAACGCCATGGACGCAGGAAATCCATCAGCAATGTAGGCAACAAAAAATAAACAAGCGCCAACGCCACAAAATGCTTTGGATCAATATATGCAATGATTTGGTGCTGTGCAACGAGGATCCAACATATCCCTATTAAGCGTGCAACGCCGTCCGAGTCTCAGCTTTGGCCTTGGCTCTTTGAGTCGACTCCGGCACCGGTTCTTCAACAGGCAAATCAGCAGTAGGCGGACTCGGCAGTACAACAGGATCAGGCAGGATTTCAGGACCAGCAAGTTCCCGCTGCAGAGCCTCCAGTTCATCCTCTACCTCATCCTCATCTTGGTTCGTCAAATGACCAGCCAGCATTTGACTCACCTCCTATAACAAGCTGTCAGCACCGAACCCTAATCATACCCCAATCCAACCTGCACAAGTGCAGCAAACAAAAACGAGGGACATACCTCCTGATAAGCTCTCGCCTCCTCGGTCTCCCCCATTAATCTCTCAACACCCTCAATACCACCAATCTCCTTGTTGATCGTCTGCAGCACCTTCGTTCCCTGCTGCAACCCAAACAACACGTCTTTCTGCACAAGCGCAAACTCCACCTGCCCAGTTAACTGTTCCAGCTGCGCAAGTTGCCCATCTGTCTTCGCAAGAAGTGATTCCTGGTATTTCTTGCGTCGGAGGGCGAGCAGTGCTCGCCGCCGATCATCGCGCGCGAGACATTCCCTGGCGATTTCAGTTTCGCGGTCTGTGAGGACGGTTATTCGTCGCTGATATTGGTGCAGTCTGTCGCGTTGGTTTTTGAGGTCGAGGATTGCCCTGTAGACACCACGGATTGTTAAGTGGGAATCATACAAGCTATTGTGTTCCTTGAATGGACATGCTGGGCGGGGATGAGGGGGTCGGCGAACAATAGTATGCTCACACTGACACCATTGAGAATGGATTGGGGATATTGTATACAATAAACAATATGTACTCACCGATCCTGGGCAGAAATCTTCTGCGAACTACTCGAGTTCCCCATGTTGTTGAAGAGAGAGAATCCCCCATCTTGTAGATGGCCTAGACATGAATGACGTTATGTAACGGGCCCGTAATTACGGGTAATTTTCAGCCGATCTTTCAAATGTTTCCATCTCCAAAATTTCGGGCCCGCGGCCTTTTTTTTTGTGTATAACCACCATAATCAAATCATGCCTCCAAGGAAGGGTGGCAGGCCGACCCTGAGTCAGGGCCTAGACCGTGAGGTATATATTCAAAATTGAGTCTTGTTGGCTTTCACTCACCAAAACAGGTCTACCAGGTCGTGCGCAAGATCATTGACGACCAGCCCGAGACTGGTCGCATCCGACTATCGGTCCCAACGATTTATGACACAATTAAGAAATCCAACTCGAGCTTGAATCGGAAACCGAAGAGGCTCATTGAGGACAGTCTGGAGCGGGTGTTGGAGGTTGTCAAGGCTGATATGGGCGAAGAGGATGAGGATTCCATGGAGGGGGACTTTGAGGGACTAGAAGAGCCTCCCGCTGCGGTACGTTATGCACTGCGCATATTCTGTTTGAATGGGACGGAAATTCTAATTGGAATTGTCACATCAGGAGCCCAATGGAATGAACCAGAGCGTCGTCGGCTCGTGGGCAGTAGCAAAGGCCAAAAAGACCGCGGACTCCACCGCTAGCCCGGCACCCACATCCTCCAAGAGAAGAACACATGGCGGAGAATCTGTATCTAAGCGACGCAAGGCCGAGCCCGCGGATCGTTCGCCACCAACACACGTCAGTCTCGCTGATTTGGGTGGACTGGATGATGTTGTTCAGGAACTTGGGGACTTGGTCATTCTACCCATGACTCGGCCGCAGGTTTATCTCTCATCAAACGTGCAGCCGCCGCGTGGAGTATTGCTGCATGGCCCGCCAGGTTGTGGTAAGACGTTGATTGCGAACGCTTTCGCAGCGGAGCTGGGTGTGCCATTCATCTCAATCTCTGCTCCTTCGGTCGTGTCAGGAATGTCGGGTGAATCCGAGAAAGCCCTGCGCGAGTACTTCGACGAGGCCAAGCGTCTTGCTCCCTGTCTCATTTTCATCGATGAGATTGATGCGATTACACCGAAGCGCGAGAGCGCTCAGAGAGAGATGGAGAAGCGAATTGTCGCCCAGCTGCTGACCTGCATGGATGATATTGCCATTGATAAGACAGATGGCAAACCCGTCATCGTACTCGCGGCAACTAACCGCCCAGACAGTCTCGATGCCGCTCTGCGCCGCGGTGGTCGTTTTGATAAGGAAATCAACATGACTGTGCCCTCAGAGCCAGTCAGAGAACAGATCCTACGCGCACTCACCCGCAAAATGCGCCTGGCCGACGATATCGACCTCAAGACGCTAGCCAAACGCACCCCCGGCTTCGTGGGCGCCGATCTCAACGACCTCGTGTCGACCGCCGGCTCAGCCGCCATCAAGCGGTACCTCGCGATCCTCAAGTCGAACAGCGGTGAAGAAATGGAGATGGAAATTGAAGGCGAAGAAGATATCAGCCCGCGAGTTCGCGAACTCCGTCGCCTCATCGTTCACGCCAAGGAAACACCCCTTGGCGATGAAGCAGAAGTCGTCCTCGTTTCCAACGCAGACTTCTTCACAGCCCTCCCCAAGATCCAACCCTCCTCTAAGCGTGAGGGCTTCGCCACAATCCCCGACACAACATGGGCCGACATCGGTGCCCTCGGCGGCATCCGCGAGGAGCTCGTCACAGCCATCGTCGAACCAATCAAGAACCCCGATATTTACGCCAACGTCGGTATCACCGCACCAACTGGTGTCCTCCTCTGGGGCCCGCCCGGTTGCGGTAAAACCCTCCTCGCAAAGGCCGTCGCCAACGAGTCCCGCGCAAACTTCATCAGCGTCAAGGGACCCGAACTGCTCAATAAGTTCGTCGGTGAGTCTGAGCGCGCGGTTCGCCAGGTCTTCGTCCGAGCCCGCTCCTCCGTGCCCTGTGTTATCTTCTTTGATGAGCTCGATGCCCTCGTGCCGCGTCGTGACGATACGCTCTCGGAGGCCTCTGCCCGTGTTGTCAACACACTTCTCACAGAGCTTGATGGTCTCGGCAGCAGTCGCCAGGGTATCTATGTCATTGCTGCTACCAATCGGCCTGATATTATTGATCCTGCTATGCTGCGTCCTGGTCGTCTTGAGACCCTTCTCTTTGTGAACTTGCCCACGCCACTCGAGCGTGTCGATATCTTGCAGACTCTTCTCCGGAAATTGTCCATTGAGTTTAGTGAAGATCTGCGCAAACTCGCCGAGGAGTGTGAGGGCTTTAGTGGTGCTGATTTGGGCAGTCTGTTGCGTCGTGCTGGTTACTCTGCTATCAAGCGTCGCGATACTATCAAGCTCGTTGACTTTGTTGCTGCGAAGACGTTCATTCGGCCTAGTGTTACGGATTTGAGGAAGTATGAGAAACTCCGGAGGGACTGGGGTGGTGGAGTGGTCTGAGTTGGCTGGGTTGTATATGCACTTCTCTTGGGATACACATATTTAGATCTAGAGTTTTCTTTTTTTTTTTCTCTCCCATTTTCTTGCTTGGGGTCGTGGACATAGATACCTTGAACATTGGCTATTTGATCGGACATTCGACCATTCATCTCTGCATCCCTTGCGCTACTACACTACTACTAAACGCAATACATCTCAAGATCTATGAGATGATACGAAGTAGAAAATGTTAAAAAGAAACAACTTTTTTGTAAGATACCTATACAAAAGAAAGATTATGCACAAAAAATAAATAGAGAAAAACGCCCAGAAAAATGTCAGACATCATGCAACGGCATCTCAAGATTACATCCACAAGCGACAGGTTCCATCGGCACCGGCACTGACAGCCCACGCCTCGCGCGGGTGCCAGTCGATATCCAAAACACCCAGCTCGCCAGTAATCTTGTGGCCCTTGAGAACCTTGAGCGGCACGATGGTAGCATTGCTGAGCATATCTCCAGTAACGCTGCCGTGGAAGATCTGCAGAGATCCATCGTCGGAGGCATCTGCGAAGAGCGGGTAGCGGCCGCTGGGGTGGAACTTGACGGCGCGGATAGCCTTGCGGTGGTAACGGAGGGTCTTGTAGGGGCGCTGGGAGAGGTCGAGATCGTGCCAGAGCAGACGACGATCGTAAGAGCCGATGATGATGTTGTCGCCGCCGGCTGCGCTGGAAGAGGTCGGGTGGATGTCGAAGGACGAGATCCAGCGCGCACCAGGCTGCAAGATCTTGACGAGGAGCTGACGGGAGAGATCGTAGGCACGGATCGAGCGCTGGTTGGCGACGAAGAGGATGGGTTTCGACGGGTGGAAGTGGGCGGTCTGGGGGGGACCACCGCCCTTGAGACGGCGCTTGAAAGGGAATTGCGTCAAGTGCTTGCTGACTGTGTGGATGGAGATTGCGACGGAGGCGGGTGTCGAGGCGCCCGAGCAAACTGTCACGAAGTAGTCGCCACGGCGGTGCCACGAGATCGTCTTGGGCACATAGCGGAGGGGAATGACGACGCACACACCGGCGTCCACGAGAGCGGGCTCGGGACGGATCCAGGTTGGGGCATTGTTCTTCTTGCCTTCCTCTGAGGCACTGGGGGCCGGTCGAGAGGCGGCGAAACCCCAGCCTACGTCGAGGAGATCCAGACTGGCCTTCTCAATTTCGGGGTCGACGATGGGAGGTACGGCGAGGAAGATATCGTCGCCTGCGGTGGCAGCGAGGACGACAGCGTCCTTGCCGGGACGCCAGCGGACAGTGTTGACCGCTTCGTCATCGCTGAGCTTCACGCTCCACAGTTGGCGACCAGTGAGGAGTTCCCAGACACGGACGGTACCATCATCGCCACCAGTGGCCAGCCAGATTCCAGTTGGGTCCACGTTGACAGAGCGCACACGGCCCTTGTGTCCGCGGAAGACGGTGGCACAGGCAGTGGGGAAAGGCTTGAGCTCCTCGGGGCTGGGAAGCTTGGGCAAGAGACTCTCGGGGTCGATGTTCAGCTTGCTACGACGCACACGCGGAGCGAGGTAAAGATCCAAGCAACGCTCGAACTTCTCCTGGACGAAGTTGTCGTATCCAGGAACTTTGCGCAGGGAGCCGAAGTCGTTGGGCAGGAAATCCTTCTCACGATCCTCGGGATCTGTCTGCTCCCATTCCTTGCGTTCCTTGTTATCGGGCAGGTACTCGGCAGGTGGGTGGTAACTCTCCTCGTAACCAGGGGGTGGGAGTTTGGGCGCCGGGATGTGCATAACGTGGTCAGGTCGCTCAACTTCGTCAGCCCACAGGTCGTAGTTGATGAGTTCCTCCTCCTTCTCTTCTCTGTCCTCGGGCGCCTTATAAGGAAGAATACGGCCCTCGCGGATGGCCTTCACAAGCTTCATCACACGCTTCTGCTCGTGCTTGGAGGGCACGAAACGACGCTTGGGCTCCGGAGCGGCGCTCAATGGCATGATCTCCTTTTGGCTACTGAACCATTCCACCAAAGGCTCATATGGGTCGTAGCCCTCGGAAGGAACCTCGTTCATCTGCACCTTGCGGAGCAACTCCAATTCGTCCTGGCTAAGCTCCAGAGGCTTGCCGGTCTGAGGATCAGTCATACCAGTCCAGCCCTTGGGGATTTCAATGCTATCCAACAATGCATCCAGGGCCTCGCCCTTGGCAGGACGCATAATTTTCTTTCCATTGATGTCGTAACCAATATGGGGATATTCGTCGTAGAACTTCAGTGGGATGTCGCCAATGGTGTTGGCATTTTCATCCACCTCGGATAGTTCAGAATTGTCGTCCGGGTGAATTTCATCCCAGAGGTAGCGATCGTTTCCGTTGGCGTCCTTCACAATGCGGAAGTTGGGTTCACCGGCAGCTGGCTTAATTTCTTCTGTGTCAGATGGGATCTCATCGCTATCCAATTCCTCTTCTCCATCTTCCGAGTCGCTGAAGTCGTCGACTAGTTCAACTTCCGAGTCGCTATCATCGTTCTCGCTGTCCGAAAGATCGTTGGCGGTGTCCGACAAGGATCCATCAAGGTTGCCTTTGCTCAATTCGTCGCCGGAAAAGACACCAGCTTCCTCCTCAACATCACGAGTGACAGCCTTGCGCTTCTTTGAAGCCACCTTGGGGTTCATGGTGCCGTTTAGCGGATGTTGTCTTATTGCAGTAGATCCACGGATTTTTTTTTGGATAATTTCTCGCGGCCATTCACCGCTCACCGCCCACATGACCGCCCCCATCTTATCGGGCCTATCTATGACACGCCAACCTTTTGGAATGTTTTCTATTTGAAGGACTCTTTTGAATTGAGAGTATTATCAAGCTATGTCACTGCCACCTGATTATGGTGGAGTGTTTCCTTTGTCTACAAATGATTCCTCAGAGGCAAAAAGACATGCAGCATGCGACGAGTGTAGTATGTCTCACCGGCCGGTGTAATACAACCCTCACTGACCAGTCTACTGTTCGACAGGAAAGCGGAAGCTGAAATGCTCTGGGGAACCGACAGGATGTTCGCGATGTATTAAACAGTCACTCTCTTGCAACTATTCCTTACAAAAACAGATGGGCCGACCGCCTAAGAAACGGACACGGACAGACGATGAGGAGGTCGGCTTCCCACCCTTATCTGGAGCTGAAATTTGGCCAAGTCCAGAGGACTCGCAACAATCTTCATTAGGAATGAGTCCGAATATATCCACTTTCCCAGATGCTGATCATATCTGTCCGCAATTCTTCTGGCGCCCTGGTACGAACACAAATTTGCCACAGTCCCAGCCCGCAGATCTATTGTCAGGTTATGATGACCACAACCATGCTTGGAAGCCACACCGTCTCAAACAACCCAATCTTCCTGTTTTCCCATCATCTTCTCCTTGGCCAGATTTCTCGGCCGTCTCCGAAGCCACTGCTATGCCAATGCCACTGCCATTCCCTAACCCCTCAACGTTCCCACCCACGCTTCCACTCTCTCCAGCCACCTCCGTTTCCTCCGACTCCGCAACACCTGGGTGTACGTGTCTGTCATATCTCTACCTAAGTCTTAGCCACATGACATCAATCTCCTCCTTCCCCGTCAGCTCCCACACTCTATGCTCGCTTTATATCGCTGCACGAACAGCGCGAGACGTGATCCGCTGCCAAGTTTGTCCCAAGGCCTTCTCGACGGGGTTTCAAAATATCATGTTCTTAGGGACTCTATTAACAGTTGTCGCGGACTCGTGGCTGCGCGTCTCGCAAGCCGATGCTATGGACTTGGGGATGCAGACCGCGCCTCCACACTTCGCGTCTGAGGTGCACCAAAGCCCTAACCCAGCACAAGTTTGGAAATCATGGCTCCACCAAGTGGTTCGTCGCGCTGTCATTGGTGGTCCCGTTGAGCCGGGTGCTATCGTCGCTTGTTCTGAGCAGCCAGATCTGCTGTCCATGATTGGGGAACTCGAGAGTCGGCAACGCCGCTGGCATGAGCCTGGGCAACATCCACTTGGACAAAACCCACTTGGACAGTGGAACACAATGTCCTCCTTGTCGGATCCACTTGGGTTAGAAGATAAGGATGAGCCCGATGAAGCTAAGTTTTTGTGCCTTCGTGTGGTTGGAAGTTCCAGGGAAGTGATCACAAAATTCAACTTTGATCCTTCAGAATATCCCGAGGGCGTTGAGCCAGTCACTGCGGGCAACAAAGTGCATACGGGTGCACATCATGCATGAAAAGTTTGGTTAATTAAAGGCGCTTCGGTTATCTGGTTTCTGCCCGTTGAATATGTCCGAGACTGGGAGTTAGTGCTATATACCATTTGGCATTGGATACGATAAAAATCTACATTGCTTCGCTGGTACGAAGCTAGATATGTCATTGAACATTTCATTAATTTTTGTTGTACAAGCGTCAAGTCAGTGAAATGAGCCCCAGGGTCCCTCGAATGCCTGTCCATGTAGATGACGCCGGACCATGTGGATATGTAACAAGAAAACTGCATCGAAAGCGCGAAAAGAAAAAGAACCTGCGAGAGAAAGTGGAATGCTACAAGCTCACTCGTCATCCTCGTCGTCCACCACGTAGCGGTTCTTCTTTCGGGCAGGAGGTGTACCAGCCCTGGCTTGAGGCTCTGGCTTGCTACGGGCAGATTTCGCAGGTGCAGCTTCCACGTCATCTTCACCTTCAGCGTCCATATCTTCATCTTCCAGCTCCTCTTCGTCATCTTCCGCTTCTTCCTCAAGCTCCTCATCGCTGCCAACCAAGAATCCATCGTCCTCGTCGTACTCGTCTTCTCTGTTACGGGCACCACGAGAGTAGTCCTCTTCATCGTCGGTGTAAATCTCACCGCGACGGTTCTGGCGGCGAGGCTTGGCACGTGGTCGAGTCGTAAGCAAACCACCATCTTCAAGACCACCGACACTAAGGCCGCTAGGACCAGTACGACTGGCGCCATGTCGACGACCGCGGTCAGCCTCGCGATCAGCAAGCTGCTGGCGACGACGCTCAGCCTTGATAGCTTCCTTTTCCATCGTTTCGGCACGTCTAGCAGCCAACTCGGGATCCTCTGTGAGTTCATAACGCGGCGCAGTGCCAGCTGCGGTCTGCTTGCTACCACGAGCAGCAGCAGCCAATTGTTCTTGCAGTCGCTGAACGGCATCGTCCGTCTCCAAGGTGGTCGGGAGAATAGTCAGACCTTGGGTGACATGTGAGCTCAAACGGAAAACTTGAGCTGTTTCCAGTCCAGCTGCGAGATAAACGTGGGAGTCCAGCTTGTGGTCATATTCGCCGGACTTGGTGAGAGGTGCGAGGGGTTTAGATGCGATGCGGTATTGCTCAAGGGGGGCAGAGGCGAGTTGAAGAGTAATGGAGCCATCCTCCCATTTGATCATGCGGGCATTGGACTGCAAAAGAGATCCGTCTGCGGGATCCTTACGCCAGCATAGGGAGGTAGCAGCGGTCTGGTAAGGTGGTGGGACGTAAGTCTCAGGATTGAATTCTTCTCCTTCGATTGAGAGGAAATCCGGCACACGCATTGTGTAAACCTGTTACTAGAAGTTAGATCAAAGTCAAAAGGTCGGGGTAGAAGCTCCTCCTACCTCTCCATCGTTGGTCAATGGCATTGGCGCCCGAGCAAGGTCTTGGTCAATGACATTGAGTTCCTGCTCCTCCTGAGGCACATCGTCCATTCGGTCTTCGCGCCGATCATAACGGTGCTCATCGTCACCGGAGTCAAGTTGTTCATCGTCTAGGTTGCGGTGGGGTCTAGCAATATATCAGCATTTAGATCTTGTCGCTTTGGTGTGGTTTGCATACTCAATATCATCGAGATCACCCTCTCCATCCGACCCGAAAAGATCATCGCCTTCATCCATTTGGTCGGCACCAAAATCATTGGCATTGCTGTGCGCAGGGCTCTCATTGCCATTGCTGGGGCGTCGGACGCCCTCCTCATCGGAGGACATGGTGTATGGAATTTATGTTGCAAGTCCGTAGATGTGTGAATATGGGAGTGGCGATAAAGAAAGGATTGGAGGTGTTCTTTGTATTATATTGGGAGTGAGCGATGCGATATATCGTCAGTAATGTATTGACAATTGTTCCATCGGCTATTCACGACGGAGCTCCCATAATTCAATTGACGCGCGGGAACATAAATTCTCCGAGCCCGGGCCCAAACAGGACTAGCGTCTCGATGGCCCAGACCAAAAGGGGATCCTCGACGTGTGGGCATCTCACCGTCTCGTCCCTCATCCCCGTTATTTTCTTAATTTGAAATATCGCAGATCAATTTCAAAATGGCGACCTTCTTCCAGAGCGTGTGAGTGACGTTGCACTATTGTGGACTTGTTGCAATCGGTTCAATCTCCCTTCTACATTTACCCCCTCATACTGCACGAAGGACAACCCCGGCGCCACAAATACAAACGAGCATTCCATTCCCCCAAAGTCTAATATATGCCCTGGCCTCCTCTTTGTTGTTTACATCCACCCTTGCATCTTTTTATATATTCCCATTTTGTTCTTAAACAGCTATACCTTGCCACGACCGCCCGCTAACTCTGTTTTTGAATACAGTCGCCAAGGATTTGGCCGGGGAGGAAACAACAAGAGCAACAATCCCCCTAAAAGCCCAGCACAGTCCTCTACTCCTCAGCATCACGCCACCATGTCGAATTCGCCCTCGATTTCTAGCAGTCTGTCAGTGGAGACTCAGGCGAACGACCCCGAGGGACCCAAGTACTTCTTCCAGGAGAAGTATGCCCCGCTGAATGTGAGGGGCAACTTCTTGACCCTCTGTGCTTGCCCGAAGAATGTGGAGCTGGGCGAGTGGCTGGCTCACCAAAGTAAGCAACGCGGAAGCTTATCTGGGGAATGGGGAGGCTAATGTGTTTCTACTTCCAGTTGTTGAACAATATCGTCTACTTCACGGCATGCTCCAGGTTATCCAGGAGGTGAACAGTGTGACCGGGCTACCTATTTGCAATGAAAATACTTGTCCAACAATGTCCGCTGGACGGTATGTGGCTATGGCGGGGTAAATCATGAACCAAGCTAACGATTCCAAAGGCTGACCTATACTTGGCTTGTTGACGGCCGCGCCGCCAAAATCTCCGCCCCGAAGTTCATCAACCGCGTCGAGAAATGGATCGTCAGCAAGATCCATGACCCTGTTATGTTCCCTACCGAAAAAGTGAACGGCACACCCGAGACATCTGCCATCAAAGAGGCCAATGGCGCATCAACAACTCCCTCCGACCCTGCCAACCCCGAAGACTGGATCGGCAAGTCTAGTGGCTTCCCCCCAACCTTTTATAAGGACTGCCAGGGTATCATGAAGCAGATGTTCCGCTGTTACGCCCATTTGTACCATGCTCATTGGCTCAATCCCTTTTGGCACATTAACAAGCACGATGTCCTGAACATGTGCTTCGTTCACTTCGTGACGGTCTCCAAGTACTACGGGCTTGTGTCCGATAAGGAAATGGAGCCCATGCAGCCCTTGATTGAGTTGTTCATCAAGCAGCAGCGGGTTCCCCCAGAGGCGCTTAACGGCGGTCACTGGGCCCAGCAGGCCGCCACTTAAAACTCCACGGGTCTGGAGTTGCACCTTTTTGTTTTTACATTGACGACCATGACATGTCCGCTAACCTGGCGTTGGGCCGCGCTGTCTTACTTTGCTCGTATTCTGCTTTCTCCTTCTGCCATTTAAAACAAAAATTGGCGAATTTGTGATGATATGACACAGAGCCAGGACTTTGATTGAGCATTTAGCATGCGCTGTGAATTATTCTACTTGATGATCTTGCATATTCTCATCCAGCATCAGCTGGGCATTGTATCATTGCATGTTTTTTTTATCTACTCATTGCAATACATTCATCTGATCATAATTCCATCACACTTAAAACTTGGGGGTGTAAATGATCCACTAGATACATTCCATTTTGTCAGGACCTGGTGACTCAGGTGTGCCTAACGCTGCAGAAGACGTGAGCAGTCCCTAAGGCCTGGGAGGGGTAGTTATTTGCCGGGATAACTGTCTCTTGGCTGCTGTGGTCCAGGTGTGTACAGCGTACTGTGAAGTATAGATGCTGTGAAACATAACCAATTGAGATAGGTCGATTTTCGACCCACACGCAATCGCAGTAAGGCGCCCGCAAATAGTGACCGAGAACCACCGATGCATAGATGACAACGCTTTTGAAGATTTGAGCAGTCCAAGCAAGCTTAAAGAAGCCAGCTGCGCCTATATGACCCACCAGATTGGTCACAGATAGACCCCATCCCCATCCTCTCGATCATTGGACTCCTGTCCTGCACCGGTCTCAGCGCCAGCGCCAGCTCCAGCCCCGGTCTCAGTCTCAGTTGCATTTCCATTCGTCACCGGAACATCTGTCGAAGCGTCCCGTCCCTTGTCGATCTTAAGCTCATCAAGCTCAATCCAAGGCTGTCCACGATTCTCGACCTCGGTCTTCAGCAATGAGATCCGCTCGTTCATGGACACCGCCACACCCTCGTTTTCGGCCACATAGCCCTCCAGCTCCTTCTTGTCTTCTTCTGGGTCGTTGCTTTCCGCTAAGAATGCGCGGAGCTCGGCATTTGAGCGGTGCAGGTGTGCGATGGAGTTTGTGAGCTCGGAGACTTTGCTGTAGAGGACTGCGAGGGGAAGTTCTTTGATTGCTTCAGCAAAGGCTCCTGGGGTTATAGGGAGGGATTCAGTTGACATTTTGATATTTTGTTTTGTGATGGGTTGAAGTTAGAGTTGGGATTAATGCGGGCTGATCTGTTTAGATTGTTATCGTCTTATCGTCACGTGGGGTTTATAGTTCAGATGGGAGATGTCGACATATGGGAGATTTTGAGATTGGTTTTGAGTATTGGTGGATCAGGGGTGAATAGACATTCCGAGACTATATAGTCCAAACCAATTCTACGTTTAAATAATCAAGCATCTTCAATCAATTCCTATCCATCTTGCTTTGTACTGGCAATCGCGGTCTCGGAACAACTCTACAGCCGACCCATATGATGCTACCAAAAGAATCCCCGAACAGTCCACCACCATCCCATATTCCGTGGTCCTTTCCGAGCCCTCGCTCTCCAGTCACAGGATATGAGCAATGCGGTCTGGGCCGCATGGCGGGCTCCATGCCCAGGGCTCCGCACCTCCGTGCTGCCAGTAACACTCCGCCCTGCCAGTCGTGATCTCCGCATTACCCCATGGCGCATGTACAGCACCTCGCGCCAATCCACGTTGCCAGTCCCGAGCCTTCTGTCCCAGATTTTCTCTCACTCGTCTCGACCGACTCCAGCCCCGATATTCCCACAACGATTCAACCCGGTCTCTACCCCCCGCCGCTTCAAACGTACATCCGCCGCATCTTCAAAGCCAAAGCCTAAATCGGATCCCTCGGAGGTCCTCCCTCGCGAAAAGCCCTTCTCCGATGCAGAGATCAAAGCCATCTTTGGTCCCGCCAAGTTCAATGCAAAGCTGGGAAACCGTATCCTGGCCGTCCTGCACGGCCACCGTCTGACCGGCACGCTTGATGCGGACTTACCAATTGACATTGCCCGCGCTATCACCCCGCAGCAGTTCGACATGGCTTTGGAATGGCTCCGCAGTGAGTACCCCGTCGACGAGGATGCTGCTATTTTCGCCCGCATCGAGCGTGAGGAGCGCGCGGAGGAAGAGAAGCTTGTGCGCCGCGCTGAGAAGCTAGGCTTGTATAAGCCGCAGAGTGGTTCTTATGACGCCGAGCTTGGCGAGGAGGGCTCTCCTTACGGCAAGAGTGTTCTGAAAGAGGCTCGCGAGAGGAACGAGAAGCGCTTGCTGGCTGAACAGGAACGGAAAAGGCAAGAGTGGCTCGATGGCGAGAAAGAAGAACACGAACGGTTGAAGCGGGAGTTTGGGAAGAACACTTCCCTGCAGCAATACCAGGAGGCTGCCCTCACTGAGGGTATGTATACTAGGATTCAAGCTTGGGTGATTGGTACTGGTGTTGACATTTTTAGCTCGTCCCCGTGCGGATCCTATTGAGAGGCCGTATCTCGCTTGGGTCCAGAAGCATCATATTGCCGCTACCAACGAGAGTCCTGAGTCGATGAACATCACTAATGTAAGGATGATTCATTTTATGAAATTGTTCGGTTATTAACCATACTTGAATTGGCAGTCTCAGCGTCTGCTCGCTCCACTTCTGTTCTCGATCGTCGTTCTCGCCCTTTGCTACACCTTTGCTCAGAAATATGAGTTCCCGGCACGAAAGGATCGCCTCATGCCGGAGGTGCCTCCTGCTGTGGCTACTGTGGGTGCCATTGTGGCAGCTAATGTAGCAGTCACTTTGCTGTGGAAATACGTACCTCCCGCGTGGAGACTGCTCAACCGATACTTCGTGATTGTTCCCTTCTATCCCAGCTCACTGGGTATGATCGGAAGCACATTCAGTCATCAGACGTGGAGACATCTTGGAACTAATATGATGGTCTTGGGACTTATGGGAACCAGAGGTATGCATTGTGGTTAGCAGAAGCACCAGAAAATATGGTTTCTAACTTTTTTCTGTACAGTCCACGATGAAATCGGCCGTGGAAACTTTTTGGCCATCTACTTCGCTTCCGGTATCATGGGATCTGTCTTCTCATTGACACGCAGCGTCATCCTCGGCCGCCTGGGCATGACCTCCCTTGGAGCTAGTGCTGCAACCAGCGGTATCGTCGCCGCATGGTGCATGTCTCACTTCAAGTTTGTCTCCCACCATCTCTCCAGCTGTTATCCGTGGTACCTATACTGACCCTCACTAGTGACAAACTCACCGTGTGGATTCTTCCTCAGGCGCTCCAAGAAAAGATTTGGACCTACGGTTGGGTCTTCCTTACCTGTCTAGTCGGCACCGAAGTCTTCAGCTTGCTCGCTCCCGCATTCTTATTCCGCGCTTGGCCCCTCTCCCGACTGACCAAGATGGACCACGCTGCCCATCTAGGTGGGTATGCGACTGGTGCTGGGTGTGGATATACCCTTATGCAGAAAAGGAAAGAGCGCGAGAGAAAGGCGAGACAGTCGAGATGGATCTAAACTCTCATCAATAGAGACCTGGTAACCTTTATCTTTGGTTTCCAATTGTATCATACTGGCGTTACTGCGGCAAATTTTAGCCTTTATACTACTCATGTACTTGAGCTACCATGCTCTTCTCACCCACTGTTCCATTCAAAATAACTGATATATAAAAGTACCAAAATGTTCTAGAGAAAAAACAGGATCAAATAGTCCAACCATCTTCACAAAATCCGCTTCTAATCCTGCAGCTCAGTAGTCGCAGACCATGGATTCACAACTGCGTACACGGGCTTACCCCAATGTGCAGGCTCAATCAACAGCTGATCCTCACGTTCCGAGGGCTCCTCGCGAGACAGGAAAACCATGTGCTTGTCAATGGAAATACTCTCCAGGTTGATGAATTTCACATACCAGAGTGCAACAATCTGAATCTGAATCCTCAACATCTCGGCATCTTGCTCAGGTGTCTCGATCTTGATCGGAAATGAGACGCACATATGCCCCCGGCCGTGCAATGCATCAGTGGTCCACGTAACCAAGCCAGCCTGGATGGTCTCGACTATATGAATTGCAATCTCCCTGTCATCTGTTGCAATGCTCATAGTATTAGGGAGAGCCACATTACCCCAGATCCAACCAGGCTGGCTGTTGTGGGGGTCCCTAAAATGGAATCGGGTGCCATGCTCGAGCTGGCTCGACTGGAATACACTCGCCTGGTAAAAGGGCATAATGACAGGTGGAGTAAATGGACGTTTCTGTTGAGATGTGGTGTTTTTGGTCTGCTTTTTGTTTTGTGTTAGGAATGCTGGGTGATGCTGCTGACGATATACTCGAGACGAGGACACCGAGGGTTTACTTAAGGGACAAGCCATTTATTCTGATAATTAGGAATAATGAGAGACTAGAGTCCTTTCATAAATTCAAAGCCTTTCTGTTCTTTGAGAAAGTATACTATTCTCTCTATACTCTTTGTTTGACCTGATATATATTAATCTTATTTAGATCTTCTCTTTCTTCTTGTCTCTTTGAGTGTTGAATTTACGTCCATCCAAGGAGACATTACGCTTTTATCATAGGAATGGCTTTTAGAAGATCCTGAAGACTAGTAAGAGTTATATTCAATGCAGTCAGAAGCCACCACAATATTGCCAAAACATTCTGTATAGACCTGGGCTGTTAGCTTTGGCAATATTCTATCCATCTTGCATACACTCAACCTTTTATTTCTCTCTACTATTAACAAGTCTATAATACAACTTCTATACTTCAGACAGTTTGAACGTGGAATATCCAAACACAAAGTAGTGCATTGATTACTCGAATATCTAAATAAGCCTGAAACATTTGAGTCCGCACAATCTAAATACGCCAGGGATCCATCAGAACCACGCCCACATCCAACATATCTTCCAAACGTATAAATTCACGACGAATCCCAGCAAAAATTATGGTTTGATCCAAAGTAACCTTCCTGGACAAAATCTGATCCTTCCAATACCCCGCCAGATTTTCAGCAAGAAGAAGATCTGGGTGCGTAGGATCAGGCGTATATGACTTTGGCAGAGGCGTATCCGGATCACGCTTAATAGGGATCGAGAGACAATGGTACCCTAAACCATGCATTGCCCGATTGTCTACAGTAAAGCGGCCTTTTGCAATCATATTCTTTACAATCAGCATGACTTCTGAATCTCTAAGGCCGCGGTGATCGCCGTCTTCGGCGAAATGTACGGTGATCCAGTAGTAGTCGCTTCGGTTACCGTCTGGCTCGGCGAAATATTGACCGTTTGTGCTTTTGTACACGCTTGGCTGGAACTTGCTTGACATCTTATTTAGCAGATTTCAATGGGAGGGACTTACCATTACTGTGAGGGTATGTCCTTGATAGAGGGTTTTCGTTTTATTGGTCGAAAATGTTTTTTTTATAGATAATGAGGTAGAACTCGAGGCGAGAATACCAGGGTTTATAAAGTAACAGCTAAGATGCAATATATCTAGAGTATTGTATGGGAAATCACAAAGGGCTTTCATTTCTACAATGGCTTTCTTCATTCTCCCAAGGGCTTTGACCTTTGAGATACAGTATTTGTACTATTTATAGTTCTACCAGTCTTGAATTGGTTTTCTCGGCCAATCTGTTTGAGAGCTAGAGCTGGAAGTTATACTGCCAAGTAGAACCTCATTGTCACGAACAGAAATGAAAACGTAGATACACCTAATCTGAATCTTTTAGGATTTCAACAATGTTGTGGGAGTAAGGTGCAAGTCACGAAATCACCATCCAATGACGGTGCTGATCTGTCCGTTCCTGTACTTTTATGAATAGAAGGCTCATACGAAACTAAAAAAAATGCTTCCGTTACATAGTCACTCGTTCTTCCATAGAAAGCTTACGGGGGAAAAAAAAGGAAAGGTGCGGTTAGTGGGTATGTCTATGCTATCCAGCAGGTTTTCTTCTTCCTCCTCCTCTTCTTCTTCTTCTTCTTCTTTATAGTAGTTTCTTTCTAGAAGTGCACTCTACTTCCGTTGGTCAGAACTAATGTATCCCATTTGGAAAATATCCAATTCTAATGGACAAAAATTGATCTGCCTGTACGTATATCTATTATAATAATCATACGGTAGATATTCATTGCTCAGACACCTAGAAAGACTATGGAACAAGATATTCATTTTCTTATACAAAGTGTGCTATAAAACCCGAGTCAAAAAGTACCTACATCTAGACACCTTCGATAACCATTGGACACTATATTAGTACTCAGTTTCCTCGCCATAATGCGGATCCATAAATCCAATACAAAAGATACGTCCTCGATCAAGAGAAGCCTTACCAGAGCACACTTGTATCAGCCAATATTCTGCGAGCATCTCAGCTTGGGCCATAATCTCATCCCTCGCTTCCGCCAGGTCATACGAGGCCGGAAGATCATCCAGCGGGAACGAAATACACTCATACCTAAACGCATGCTGTGCCACTCGATGAATGGCAGCGCGCCCATTCTGAATCTCAAGAATCACATACTCTAGGATCAATTGGTCAGTATGGGTGTGGTACAGGCTGGAGGGAAGTTCCACAGTCACCCAAGAAATGTTGTCGCCTATAGGGTCCTGTTCGAAATCGGATCCTGCATTATGCATCCTAAAGATGGATTGTCGGTTGGGGATATTGGTTCCTGGGAAACTCATTTTGTCGGTGTGTGGGTGCTTTGCGGGTTGTCTGTATATGATTGAAAGAGGATGCTTAGATTGAAGGACGTGAGATCGAGGCCGTTTTATATGGAGAAAACCGAGATTCAAAAGGATGAATTGACAAAGGCATTGATTACTATAATGTCCTTTGCTTGATGCCAAAGACTTAACGATCATTCATTCACTAAGAATAAACAAAGACCTTGTTCGAAAATAAATGTCGAAGCTGCTAGCGACAGCTTCTTCCAACCACAGCGAAGAACGTACCGTATTGATACGAAAAGACAGGAATCATGAAAGGAACCTTGAGGTGCGCCCAGAGTACTCTTCCTAGGGAAACAGAGGGTTAACTCTATAGATAGCTTCCAAAAATGGACCCAAAGAGCAAGTCAGGGGAAGCTCCGAGATGTGCGATGGAAGATGGTGGGAAGCGACTGAATGTATCCGCAGAGGGCGTAGGAGAGGAAAATTAAGGAAAGTATATAAAAGGCTGGGTATTTAGAACTTGTACATATGAATTGTGTATAGGTTAGACTAGTTAATTACTTGAACATATCTACGGGTATGTACTCAGTACTTGGTTATCAGCTACATTCCTATTTAGGTACTGGATACTTGAAATTCTTAAAATCGCTTCGACACCTGAAAACATTTTTTATTCCTCCACGTACCTTGACAGAACTCTCACATTCACATCTTGACTATCCCCCTCTCTCTAGGGTGCTACGGCACAGTAGCCCCCGGGACGCTTGAAAAATCACATCCCGGTTAAGAATAACCATCCCAGTACGAATCATTTCGAGCCACTTTCTCACATCGACCTCGGCGCGAGACCACATTGCCTCTGTTTTAGCATCAACCGGGACCGGGATCGAGATGCAACTTACCCCCAGGTTATGCTGTGCCACATCACTTACGATGGCTTGTCGGTCTCGGATGATCTGATGCGCATGAGTCATGATAGCTTCATCGGTATAGGTGTCGTTCATTTCTGCAGAAAGGATCACGGTGATCCAGTGAGCTTCATCGTTGTCCGGATCCTCCAAGAACTCAGGCGGGCCTACATTGAGCCAGGTGTCATTGTCAACCCCCCTCATACCTTCAGAGGGTACGATGAATACACTGTTCTGTCCCATGTTTGTTGAGATGAGTTAGTCGATTGAAAGGGGTTTTGAGGGATTTCGAGAGAAATTACTGGGTCTTGACCTTTGTTTATGAAGCTGCCTTGAGAGACTCGGTTATTTTTTGCTGTGGAGGAATGTTTTTCTAGCTGATGATTTGTTAGTTGGCGAGACTGAGACAGGTCTCTTGTACTCTGCGCCTCCAGATACAATTGGATGGAAACAAAGACTCTTTATTGCCAAAAAGGTCTTGTCCTGTCTTTGATCGAGTCTACACGACCCCGAGCCGAGTCTATGTCTACATGAAACCCTTGATTTCTCGACGAAAGTACCAAACCGTCGCGGGTGCTTTGTTCTGATACAATCGATAAAACATCGATTTGGCTGATATGGGAGACTCTTTGTTAGTCTCTATCCTATATCGAATCGAGCCTTTGTTCGCTTGATTCCCGTGTTTCATCATCGGTTATTTCTCTTTGATACTCGGCCATAAAGAATCAACAAGGGCATTATGGGTTGAATGCAGAGTCCAATAATATAAAATGACAAAAAGAACCCTTCCCACAAGAACTTTGTCGGCCACTGCCCTTTGTGCTCTTTGTATCTTTTACGGTCAAATCTCGAAGGGGATTCCCTTCGAGGAAAGACAAACATATTTAGAAGGCCTTTATTTTATTTCTCTCTTGCCATCGAGAGACCATAGTTATTCACGCAGAGCCTTCATCCAAAGTACAAAAAGGGAGCCTTCTCTCTATCACTTAGGATCAAGTTCATACAGTCATCTCAACAAAGCAAATACACAGACACATTTCAATTGACCATCTAGCCACGCGCGCAGCTTCATTCTGCGACACGCCATAGGCATCACCCTACATTGTAAGCCGTCCCGTCTATTGCAACCTCTCCTTATGGCTTATACTAACTTCATCCAGGACGTGTCTGCATATCTCGATTGGATCTTATTTCTCGCGTGCTTTGGGCTTGTCCTCTGCTTTGGATCCGTAACTTTTGTGGTCGTGCATTGCATCGTGCAGATCCTTCAAGCAGCTATCGCTTTTTACCTATTCGACATTCTCTATTACTTCATCTACGAGGAGGAAATCACAGAGTTCTTCGTCGAGCTCATCTCCGAGATCCTTTCCTCACGCCTCGAACTCAAGAGCTTCATCCTGCTCCTGTGCATACTTTTCAGCATCCATTATTCTATCAAAGAGATCGCCTCTATCTTCTGTGAAAAGCTTCTCGGGCCAAAAACAACCATCATTGTAGATTGTCCTAGGCATCGTGAGTCTCGAATCAACTCCTTCATCAACCTCTACGGCCGAAGAAACACTACTCTCGTAACCAAAAACAATCAAGACTTGACTTTCTAATAGCCATGCAGAGCCCCCAGTTATCCCAGCTCGCCGACGAGATGGCCCGGATTCATCCCACAAACTGGGTAAAGTCTTTTATGTCTATTACCATTAACTCTCCCAAGGATCCCCGGCCCACGAATATCAAGCCCAAGGAGACAATGCCCAAGGATCCAGAGCCCACGATTCCTGAGCTCTCAATCTCCAAACCTACAGCCCCCAGTGATCTATCTTTTGCGTCTCACAGAAACCGCTACATGCGCCATCCCTGGGGCGTAATCGACTACCACATCTATCTCACACACATCGAAAATCGCCGCGACAATCTCCGCCGCGAGATAGAGTGCTACATATTGGAAAACACCGGCTTCAAACAGAGAACCCTACACGACGAGCCGCTTTTCGACAACGCCTTGGCCCACACAAACCCCACAGTAGTCTTTGTCAGCCTCCCCGTCCCCGACGTACAGAACGAATCCAGCATCGCCAGCTTAGTCCTCGGCTTCGATCCAAAGTTTCGCCGCTTGCAGGGTTGGCTCTTCGAGCCCGAGTCCCCGATTGAGAACTATGCGGACCTCTGGAAGGTCTGGTCCCGGGGTGAGGGCCAGCTCGTTATTGATATTCCCATCGACCATTTCCTGGCAATCGTTCGTCATACCATGCAGCATCAAATTCAGATCCTAGAGCTCGGCCTCCTGCACCATTACGCTCTGACTACGCACGCGTTCCAAGCTGGCTTGGATATGGTTATTCTTGTGCAATTCTTGCAGTTTATAGATGACTTCGCTGAGCTCGTGTCTGAGAAGCCCGAGGAGATTCGGGAGGTTTTTATGCCTTTCCAGGAAGAACTACGGGAAATACTTGCGGCTGGCTCGCGAGACTCTTGGTTTGCTGTTCGTGATGGATACAGTATCGACCAGTATCGCCAGAAGCAGTTAAGGAAGGTTGTTGCTTCAGGTTTGTTCCATGGGCAGAAGATGCTTGCGCCCCGAGGTGAAGTTGAGGCCACGGAAAAGCACAAGATGTCTCGTCAAGTTAAGATTATTCCAGGCCACTCAAGTCGGTGGTGGTCGAAGCTGCGGGTCCACCTCTTGGTGAGTACCATGCTCGTTCTTTGCTGCTGTTCTGTTCTCGATCGCGAGAGGGTTCTCTGTGTGGGGATGTTTTGATCAGGGATTTCATGTCTCAAAATTTCTAAATGAACAAATTTTTTCAAGATGGTTGTTCCGTAGTCTATGTAGTAAGTATTTGATGTGGATCAGTAAATAACAAGGTTGGATAGGTGGGCCGTTAAGTGGAGTTATAGCAAGGAATCTGAGATACATCAAGATCTATACGGTAAGTACGGAGTGCCTATATACTCCCTTGTACATGTATAAGTGTCCAGGAAATCTTGCAAATCTTTAAAATCAAAAGAAAAACCCACTGCCTCAACCGGCTCAACCCGAAGCTAAAAATGCACCGCCACACTTTGTGATCCAAATCGGGAATAATCACACCGACTTATGTGGCGCTACGTGGCTAAAGCGGATCATGGCTTTTATTATGTCATCAATCATTGGTCAACCATCCCCCGGTTGTTCTTGGCGGGTCTTGGCAGCGTCAGAGATGTTCGTCTGAGCTGAGCTCGACCTCCTTAATTGCCAAGGCAGCGGGCCCCCAAGGTACAGATCTGCACCCAATCTCGCTTCATTTCTTGTTTTGTTATTTTTTTTCTTTTCAGCCCTGTAGCCCTATCGCATTCAAGGCTGCCTAATTCTTTCTTATCCCTACCACCGGTCAATTGTGTTTTAATAACCCCATGCGACTCGAGTCCACGGCTCTTATTTTTCTTCCCCCCGTGATATCCCTGAACCACATCAATTGTCCTTAATATGGCCGAGTACAGTGCGCAGCCCGCCAACGGTATGTCGAGGCAATCCAACCCTGGGTCTGAGAATTGCGCAAATTGAACTAAACAAACTTGTTTTCAACCGCAGGGTTGCCTCGAAATGGAGAGAGACAGCGCAGCTCGAATGATCGCTTTGAACTCATTTCCGGTCCTCTGCTCAACCTTAAGAATATGCACTACCAAGCTGCGACCACCTGGCACGGCAGTGTCATGATTGTCACAAAGCCAACCCAGGAACAGCCCCAGCTGCGCCTGCGCCAGGTAGGTGCCGTAGATAGCGGGTCGAACGACGACGGCAACCCCCAAACAAGCCAAACAGTCGAAGGCCTCAAGCTCTACGAAGATCCCCTGAAGGCGTTCTGGCGATTCTCTCTCACCGTGCCAGTGGCGGCCTTCGAGGCGCGCTGGGCGTACGACATCCCCGGTCTGTACAACGAATCTGAGGCCCAGGTCCAGGCACCGTGGGAATTTGTAGTTCCTGCAGCAGAGCAGTCCATGCGCATCATGTTCCACTCATGCAATGGATTCTCCGTCGGCACGGACATGAACGCCTGGGTGGGGCCAAACCTGTGGAACGATGTGATGCGCGTGCATGACAAGAAGCCATTCCACGTTATGGTTGGCGGCGGTGACCAGATCTATAACGACGGTATTCGTGTGGATGGCCCGCTCAAGCCTTGGACTACCATTGCGAACCCGCACAAGAGACGCAACCATGACTTTGATAATCAGATGCGCGCTGATTGTGATGATTACTACTATGCCAACTATGTCCGCTGGTACAACACCGAGCCATTCCGCACTGCCAATGGCCGCATTCCCCAGGTCAATATCTGGGATGATCATGATATCATCGATGGGTTCGGCTCGTATACGGATCACTTCATGAAGTGTGCTGTCTTCCGTGGTATCGGCGGTGTGGCTTTCAAGTATTACTGTCTCTTCCAGCACCACATAGCTCCTCCCAAGTCAACTTACACTACCGATTCCCCGCCGACTATGCACGCCGTCAATGGAACCTCCGGCGTTGACCCGCGTCAAGTAGAAAACACCTACGTTCTGGAGAACCAGGTCGAAGACGACAGCTGGATCATCGGCAAACGGCCCGGTCCGTACGTGGAAGAGCGCAGCCGAAATCTCTACATGCGCTTCGGCAAGCGCATTGCCTTTATGGGTCTGGATGCGCGCACAGAACGCACCCGCCACCAAATCAACTACGAGGAAACCTACGATATGATCTTCGAGCGGCTGCAGAACGAGATCGTCGCCGCCAACGGCGACATCAAGCACCTGGTGGTCTTGCTAGGAGTGCCTATCGCATACCCCCGTCTAGCATGGCTCGAAAACATCCTCACATCCCCCTTGATCGCGCCAATCCGACTGCTGAACAAGCGCTTCGGCGTGGCAGGCGGCCTCTTCAACGAATTCGACGGCCAAGTCGATCTCCTCGACGACCTGGACGATCACTACACCGCACGCCAACACAAGCGCGAGCGCAAGATGCTGACCCACCGCCTGCAAGAGTTTGCCCGCAGCCACAGCGTACGCATCACCATCCTCAGCGGCGACGTCCACCTTGCCGCCATCGGTCGCTTCTACTCCAACCCGAAACTCAACCTCGCCGGCGAAAATGATCACCGCTTCATCGTCAACATCGTCAGCAGTGCTATCACCAATAAGCCCCCACCCAAGGCCGTCGCCGACCTCCTCGCCCGCCGAAACAAAATTCACCACCTCGACCGCGACTGCGACGAGACCCTGATGCCTTTCTTCAACACGCAGCCCGGCGGCAAGGAGAAGGGCGGCGCGTTCAATAAGGTCACCATGCCCTCCCGTAACTACGCCATTATCACCGAGGTCGTCGCCCCCGGACCTGGTAACACTGGTGTCCTCGAAGCCAATTCCGCGAAACTAGAACATCTTCCCAAGGACGGCCACGCACCACTCCACAAGGGCGAAGTCGATGCTGGAACGACGCACAGCGCCGCTGATGGGCTCACTTGTGCGAGTGGCATGTATGGCGGTCTAGATGTTGCCGTCCGTGTGGAGATCGACCCCCACGATCGTAATGCCACTACCGAGGGATACGGATTTAGTATCCCGCCCTTGGTGGCTACCGAGGGTCCCCCTTCCACCGGCCACCGACTTAGTCTGCACTCGCGCAGGTCGCACCAGGGCCGGCCATCTACGGCGCAATGAATTCGCTTTTTCTCGGGGTTTCCCCGTATAACCATATGTTACGGTTTATAATGTTTGAGATTTCAGGGGGTTTCTCTCTTTTGTTTTTTTCGATACCTTTGATTTATTTAAAATCAACTATTTCCTACGTCCTATACGAGTCCTCAAATGCGGGCTTCCCCTCGCATGGATAATGTTACTTTTTAGGGTTAGACTTGGCGTCAAGCTTTCTCTTATCTTGTCTTCTATTCAACTTTTTCTGTAGATCTCTATCTTTTGTATACGAAGATATCTAATCGGTAGATAATATTCCTTCAGACTTCCTGACCTATCGGCTATTGTAGAATGCAAACACCCCCTTTCGGACTGCATATCTACTTTGGCGCATGATGGGTTACACCTTGACTTATAACCCGTATTCCTCCTATCCCCAGGCCTAGTCATTTATCTAGAATAGATATCCTTTATGACGGTAGATTATTCTCGTCCACCTGCTGTCACCATGGCGCTCAAAAAGGAACTCACAATCACTCCCTCACCTCCCCAAGACCATGAAAAAGGCACAGTCGAGAACCTCGAACTAGATCGTCTAGGTTACAAACAAGAACTACGCCGCAACCGTTCAGTCCTAACCCTCCTCTTCCAAACCCTCGCCATAGCAGCAATCCCCTACGGCGAAGGCTCACCCCTTCTCTCCGCCATCTACGGCGGCGGTCCCCTCTCAATCTTCGTAGGCTGGATAGTCGTCTGTCTCCTCGACCAATGCATCGCCTTCTCCCTCGCCGAACTCGCCTCCCGCTACCCAACCTCCGCAGGTCCCTACTACTGGACTTTCCAAATCTCCCGCGGAAACAAAACAACCATCTCCTTCATCAGCGCCTGGATCTGGCTCATCGGAAACTGGACCATAACCCTCTCCGTAAACTTCGGCTTCGCCTCCCTGCTCTCGGCAACCATCTCAATCTACCACCCAACCTGGTCCGCGTCAAGCTGGCAACTCCTCCTAATCTTCTACGCAGTCTGCCTCACCTCCCTAGCAATCTGCATCTTCGCAAACAATCATCTCCCCTTAGTCGACACCCTCTGCGCAACATGGACTCTCCTCACAATCATAATCATCCTAATCGCCATCTCCATCAAAGCAGACACCGGCCGTCACTCGCCGTCTTACACCTTATCCCACTACGACAAATCCTTCGCCGGTTGGGGTGACTTCACTTTCTTCATCGGTCTTCTCCCACCAGCATACACCTTCTCCGCAATAGGAATGATCTCCTCAATGGCGGAAGAATGCACAAATCCAGCTATCAAAGTGCCCCGCGCAATAGCCCTCTCCGTCCCCGTTGGTGGAATCGCTGGTCTCTTCTTCATCATCCCTATCTGCGCAACCCTGCCACCCCTACAAGACATCATAAACGCACCAGCAGGACAGGCCCTCCCTTACATCCTGGCTCGGGTAATGGGTTCCCCCGCCGGCGGTCTAGGTCTCATTTCTCTTGTCCTAGTGATCACAGTCTTTTGCTCGATCAGTATAACAGTCGCCGCCTCGCGCGCGACCTGGGCCGTGGCCCGTGACGACGCTATACCGCTGGCGAGGCTGTGGGCGCGCGTCGACGAGCGCTGGGGTGTGCCCGTTTGGGCGTTGGTTTTGTTGACAGGGATTCAGATGTCTCTTGGATTGATTAATCTTGGGAGTACGAGTGCGTTTACCGCGTTTGTTTCTGTCGGGGTTATTGCGCTCGCGGCGGCTTATGCGATTCCTATCTTTTTGAGTCTGTGGCATGGCCGTGAAGAGGTTGCGAAGGCGCCGTGGAATTGTGGAGGTGTCGTTGGGAGGTTTGTGAACGTTGTTGCGTTGGCTTGGATTGCGTTTGAGTTGGTGCTGTTTAGTATGCCCACTGCTTTGCCCGTTACGGCTGTGTCGATGAATTATGCTTCGGTGGTGTTTGTCGGGTTTATGACTATTTCGGCGGTTTGGTTTTTGGTTTATGCGAGAAAATGTAAGTTTTTCCACTGTCTTGGGGTGGGATTGTTACGCTGACAATTTATAGCTTACAAGGGTCCTCCTGAGTCGGATGCTCTTAATTGAATCCCTGTGGTTTATATAACTGGGCGATGGAAGACATTGCTGTATACTGAATAGGAGATAGTCCGCATTTTCTCGTTGATATTCCTATGCAAATGATGCAGTATGCGTTATATTAACATATCTAAACTTCCAAAGCCTTTCTCGAGGGTCATGTATGAACTAAATCAAATGGGTATCTATGCAAAAAAAAAAAAAAAAATCGGTCTTTTCAGCGCAAACGTTTTATACCTCCCGACTCTGGTCTGGACAACTTCCTCTTCTCCCGTTTTAAGTGACCGATGATTCAGAGTATCGCGGTGAAAGTCGATAATCAACGCTCGTCCAAGTTCCTTATTCCAAAGGACATTGTCATATCGAAGATCATGAACGCCCAACGCCTTGATTTCCTTCGTCGACGGATTTCTCAGCCATGGCTTCATCTCTGTATTCTCTCCTCCCCAATGACTAGCATGTGACGAATCTCTCCCGCCACAGAAAATAGATTTTGGCCAAATCGATTGTAAGGAAGACAGGTACCGTTGAGCCTTGGGCCTTCCGTAGGATTCGATGCACCTGCGCTTCACTAGAGACTTGTTTCCACAGGACGTGGTTCCTTTCCCGATTACGATGTAGCCATGTACAATGCAGGTCAATTTGAACGGTGCGCCATATGACCCGAAACGTCCGAATGGTATACGTCGGTCAATATTGTCGTCAAGCTGCTCGTTTAGTAAACGTACTAAATCATCAGAGGTGGTAGGACGTTTGAGGTCATCTTGGTCCCGATGTGAAGCTTTACGTTCGGACAGCCGTCATCTAGATTACCCCTGGTCTGCAGCCCGAGACACCGCTGGGTGCAGAATTGTGCATCTCTTTCATCAAGATATGCGAATACTTCATAAAGCAAAGTCCAGTAGTTCTGTCGCCGGATGCCTGGCAACCATGTATCCTAGTACAAGATACATCGTCCATTTATATGCAGACTATTACTGATGGTAACTACATAGCCCAGCATCATTCTCGGTCAGCCAAAATCCCCTCTTCGTTCTCACTTCCACCCCTCCTACGCCTGGGAATTCCCTCATTCATAGCATTAGCCTGCTTCGGCACAGAGACCGAAAGCGAAGCATCACTCGGTCGACGCCGTCGGACAAGTTGATAGCCCCTATCAAGCTCAATCTCAACCGCCTCTCGAACCTTCAGCGCACTAATCGCCGGCCAAACTCCCCTCTCGCCCTTAAGCGCCCACTCAGAGACGCGGGCTTTCGTCGGACTCTGGAACAGTTTGCTCAGATCCCAGATACATAAGTCTGGGACCAAAGTTAAGTTTGGCCCCGGGATTGTCTCATCGATGAGGAGTCTGCTCAGTGGAGCGGGTAGCACGCCTAGGTAGTCGAGTTGGCGGAGTCGGTGGCGCAGTTCGACGATGATTAGTCGCATTGCCGAGCGGGAGAGGTTGTTCCAGCCTGTTTGGCGTCGGTCTAGGAGGTTCAGTTCTGACCGAAGGAATGGGACTAGGTATGGTCGGGCTTGGGAGACGATGAAGTGATTTACGTTGAAGAGTTCCGAGATTCGTGAGAGGGGGGATTCGCCTTCGTTGTAGTGGACGTGTCGCCAGGGTCGGAAGACTGCGTCTTGTGTGTGTGGCCATGGGATTATTGCGCCTGTTTCGTCTTTGCAGTAGATTGTCACAGGTGAGTAGAGGCCAGAGGAAGAAGAGGCGTTGGATGCTACAGCAGCGGACCAGATGAGCTAAAAACGGTGTTAGATATCACTAGCACGGGCAAGGAGAAGGGGAGAAATACATACCACGTTCGGCGCAGTCAAGTAATTCAACAGATTCGGTGTCCCATTTTTCCCTGTCGTGGCAACAGTGATATTCAAAATGCGCTTCGACCTCGCATACGCCTCTTCAAACGTAAGATCCCCAACATTCGCCCGAACACATTCCTCCAAAACACCCACATCAAACAAATACCCCTTCTTCAGCACCCTCCTCATCCTTCGATAAAACGTCACAACCCAACTCGAATCAGAGTTCCTCCCACTCCCCCCATTGACCATCTTCCGCCTCTCAAAAGCAGAAAGATCAATGCCCTCCCCATCAAGCAATGGCAGCAACTCATCCTCGGAATGAATCCCCACAAGCGCGGCAATCATCGCTCCAGTCGCCGTGCCTGTAATAATCCGCGGCAATAGACCCTGCAAATGCAGCGCCTTCACAACACCAAGATGACACAGCCCGAATGCAGACCCGCCCTGCAGCAGCAGTGTCGTCCGCCCAAACGCCTGCCGCGTATCGTGCAGTAGCTCTAGCTTCGCTTGCGAGCTGAACCCGCTCGGGTGCATCGGTGCTCCTGGCACGGATGTGACATACTGGATTGATAGCGCTACTTGCGTGATGTAGTCGTCAATTAGAAGCTTGGTTCCTGCGTACGCGTGCGTGAATAGCTTCGTGCTGGTTATGTTGCCCAGATTTCGCACTAGCCCGGACCGGAGCAGGTTCACTAGTGTGAGGACATCTTCTGACTCGCGCGCGCTCATCAGTGCTTCGAGTCGACCGAGAATTAGTCGGTAGTCGTAGTGTCGACTGACGGGGTTTTGGCGCCTGCTTAAGTGGTTAGATGGTGTGTTCGGTATATTGGATTTTGAGCTGGGTTCGATTTATTTGGTTTGATTTCATACCATAGATCTTTACTTTGTAGCTCGTCAAGCTCAAATGCCGCCTCTTCCCACTCTTCATAGCTCTGCGCATTGGCTAGCTTATGAAAGAGTCGATCTCGAGGGGATTTGGAGTGCCACCATGATAATAGTTTCTAATTGACAATTATTAGCTCAAGATCAGACAGAAAACTACATCCGATATTATGTCTTGTGCGTCATTCGTCTTTGCCATGTCAAGCTCAGACCTCTCCCCACATACAAGACAACTCGGCTTAGGATTGGAGAACACTCACCTCTCTCCAGAACTGAGTAACATCAAGGACCATATTCCAGATCGCACCAGCGATCTTCCACAATCCGAACCACCAGGATCCCATTTTTCCATTCGAGGGATATGTTGTTGTGGAGGGAGAGATGCACATGCGGGCCCGGGCCTCGCTTTCACATGCTACAACGTCACGCGCGTTGCACTAGGAGATTAGATATTGGGATAAGGTAGTGGATTGACAGTAGATTAAGTGTGATATGTATTCGAGGATAACTGGATTATGGAGAGGGATTGATCTGGATCTGAAGGATTTGTGTTGTGAAGGTTGAAGAGTTGGAACTACCAGATCGATCCGGATTCCCTTGGATCGTCCAACTACACCCCCTGCGAGATATACATCTCTACACTCAAGACTTTGAAGTAATGGAATTGCCTCGGGCGCACATTGCTACATGTCACATACAAAGACGTTTTCGCGTGAGGGAATCAGTGAATTTCAAAAGGGTCGTTTTGTTTTTGACATTTCGCTTTGCTTCCCTATATGCAAGTAGGCGAAATTAAAGAAACCTCTCCCGGACACCCCATACATTCCCAAGCGGCACATTTACTCTTCAATGATGTTGCCCTTCTCCGACACGTAAAGACCATCCAAGAACTGGGAATGGTTAGTATAGATTCAACAGGCTCCGATCCTCCCGGTAGAACTTGTGGTTGTATAACTCACCTTACGGATATCCTTGTTGCGGACACGGCAGATCTGCTGGATGTCGGCAGCGGACTGGGACACACCCTCGAGGGAGTTACCGGTGAGGATAAGCTCATCCTTCACGTTGGCGGAGGGAGCAATATCGACATCGGGCTGGGCAGTGATGCGGCGGACGTACTTCTCACCGAGGAAGTTGCTGAGAACAAAAAAGTTAGCTCTAGTTCCATCACAATTCACTTCCACGATATGATTTCGAAAATCATATCGAAAGACACCGTAGATTCCAGGGTTCCATACCGGATCTCCACAATAGAGCGGCCAGTCTCGGGGTTGGGCTCGATGTTGACGTTGATGGGGAAATGGGCGTAGACGTAACGCATCTTGTACTTGAAGCCACGGGTAACGCCGATCATCAGGTTGTTAATGATGGTACGGACGGTACGGAGGGTAGCAACACCCTTGCGGGCACCGTGGTGCAGCTCGATGGAGATAACGTTCTGCTCGGGACGGCCGAAGGTGACGGCAATGTGGGAGAGATCCTTGACGAGCTTGCCGCGGGGACCCTCGACAGTCACGACGCGGGACTTAATCTGGACCTTCACTATAGAGCAAAAAAAGATTTCAGGTTAGTTGGCATTTCTTGTAGTAATTCGATATTTTGATTTCAAAATCAAGAATTGTCTGGTGTGCGAGTCGCCGATCCCACACAATATTTCCTCCTGATTCTGCTGTTTTGCTGGATGTTGATCGTGTGTCGTACTAGGCTGTTGAATTTCGTGCCTCAAAAAAAAGAAGTTGTATTGTGTGCGACCGGCTCCCTCGATCCTCCAATAAAAAAGAAATTCGCTCACCATTGTCCAGAATGGGCAGCCGTTCCTCGGAGTGAATGTACCGCATCTTGACGTGACTTTTGGTGGTTGCCGGGGGTGTAGTTTGTCGATGTCGGGGAGGTTCAAAATTCGAATGGACTTGGTGGTGGAGCGAAATTGGATGTCACGGGATTGTGCGTCGCTTAGGACCATTTTTGGTCTAGCGCAGTTAGGGTTCCTTATCAGCTTATCGTCTTATCGTAGCTTGTACCAGTACTTACTCTACCGGTGTTAATTGAGTGTTTAGTAAGTAGAGGTACATGTGGTATTAAAGCTGAAGCCTAGAGTTCCTCTGAGCAAGTTCGCTATGTACAAATGCAATGAACTGCAACCATGTGCCACCCAATTTTCTCCCAGGGCTTATGCGCTATGGCTATTAAATCTTGTTTTACAATACTAACCTCACAGTGATTTCTCAACCCGGTGCGACACATCCACGATCCATTTCCCGCCCATTTCTCGCAGCGTCGAAGCCAGCTCGTCGCTCTGATCCAATGCCACAATATCGTCTCCACCACCTATACTCTTCTCACTAACAAGCACATTGGGCACAGTACGGCGCCCTGTACGCTGGGCGAGTAGGGCCTGTAGATACCGCCCAAGCGGGTGCTGGTCCAATTCAACGACGAACGGTTTCGGTTCGATAGAGTAGTGCTCCAGCAAGATCAACTTGGCTTTCTTGCTGTAGGGGCAGTAGGATTTGGAGAACACGATGACTGGATATGCCAATTAGTCTTGGATACAGGCAAGAGATGGAAAATGTGTGGGGCAAGAAACATACCAGGAGCCCGCTTAAGAATCGCATTAAGCTCTGTCGTCGCCTCGGCCTCTTTTCTCTCTTTCTCCTCACGCTCTTGCTTCGCCTTTTCTTCGCGCTCCTTCTCCTCCTCGCTCTTAATCTCCGACTGAACTTCTGACGGCGTATCCTGATTCACCTTCTTTGGAACGGTCATCTTCGTCCGTCCCGCAATCGGGATCTCCTCCGTGTCTTCATTTCCTGTAGGAGGAGCAACAACTTTCTCGACCTCAGCGACGGGCACCTTGTCACCGGCACCAGCACTGGCAGCGCCGTTCTGTCCGGGCGCATGCACGGTATTCTGGGCCTTCTCTTGGGCCTTGGCCTGCTTGGCCAGCTCTTTCGCTTTCATTGCGTCGAGGGTCGAACGATAGAACTTTTGGTTTTGGATTTTGCTTGCATCGCCCTGTAGTTTGGATTGGATTGCATTAGATATCTGGAACCCCGGGGCGGAGATCTGGGGACGTACAGTGTAGTAAAAGACCATGAAAAGAATCGCGATGACCGCAACGACAATCAGTCGAAGCCGCCGTTGGGAAGAAGGCATGGGGAAATTGCGATTGTAGCCGTGTGACTTGTGACTTGTATTAAAAGGGTTGAATCAGGATGTTCCAGTTTCCCGAGGCGACTTCTAGACAACGTGACGTCGGTTGTTCCAGCCAAGAATTCCTCCGTTCTCGGCGCTAACAGTTTCGCGCGGGAACATTCAAACAATCTGTTCCTCCAAAACTATCACAATTAAAAAGCTCAAAAGAGGTCAGGAGAAGAGAAGTGGGGTCAAGATCTTGGAAGGGGCCAAGGGCATGTCATCCCTGATTTGCGGCCCCATCTGAGCGCTGATGCTTGGCGGAACTATGATGTACATATATGCTTGTTTATGTCTTACTTTTTTTTTACTGAATTATCAATATTGATTAGAATATGGCATGACTGGGTATTATGCTAAATCAGACGGGTTCTTTCAAATGCAAAACCCATGTCAACAGTAAATCATAGAGAGAACATGAACCTCACAGGTGTAGATGGGTAAGAAAAGGGTAAGGATAAAGGATAGGATATAGAAGTTCAAGGTGTAGATCAGAACAGTGGCAGGCCAGCTGCGGCCTGTTGAAATGAGGGCGTTGGTAATTAGGGGAATATGAACCACCAGGGCTGAAAGTGTAGTGTTATGTCAAAGACATCGGATAAAGGGGGAAAGATGGCAGACTAGGGAGATCAAGTATGAATCGAGAGTCCAGGCCGTGCAGCATGGCTGGCAGTGGCTCTGCGTTTGCCTTGGACAAGAATTGTCCAGTCTTCCCACTCCTTGGCAATCTCGGTCAAGACACTACCCATGACACCAGCAGATGCCATAAGTCCATGGCCTTCGCCTTCAAGGATCCGGACCTCGCAGCGGTGCATCGTCTTGCCAAGCCACTGGACATTCTCTACCGGAACGCGGGGGTCTTTGCTACCATGGTGCATCACCACTGATCGAGTGATGTCCACATAGCGAAATCCAATTGTTTGGCGACGCTCGAGGCAGATCAACAAATCAACCGCCGGGTTGGCGTTGGTAGTAGCCAACTCCCAGATCTTGTAGGTGAGGCGGGTATCATAATCACGCTGCCGTTCGACCTCGTCTTCTGGAGACTTTGTGAAAGACCCAAGAGTCGTGTCACTCTTTCTATACGACGCAGTGGTCGGCGCTGACGGTTTGATATTTGGTACAATGTCCACTCGCTGGGTCTGCGGGTTGTTTTCAACGGAAGGTATAGGTGGTACTGGAGGGACTGCATTCGCATTGGAAGCTTCTTTGGTAGGAGCCTTGCGCTTGGCCCGTCGCGGGGACTTGGGTAGACTGGTGGTGATGCTGGCGCTAGTGGCACTCATAAAGCTTGAATTAGCCACTTTGAGAAGAGATGTGGGAAGAGCACGAAGGATCTTTTGGGAGTAAGGGACCGCGTTAGTGGGCGCGGGATTCTTCTGGGAGCCGATGGTAGACAACTGAGATGGAGGAATCCATGGGGCTAAGAGATGAATACGGCCACGAATATGCTGCGGAATCCGGAGAGCCGTTGCAAGAGCGTAAATTGCGCCGGCAGAATGGGCAAGGATGGAAAATTTAGTCACTCGGAGGTGATTGCAAACGATTGCAACATCATCTATTGCTGATTAGCGCAGGATTAGAATATCTCGGCAGTCTTACTTACCGGGCCAGCTGAGAGGGGTGCTCGGCTCATCTCCCTGGTGTGGACCGCTTTCACCAACGCCAGGACGATCCAATGTGACCAGTCGTAGATTGAGCGTCCGAGCCAACTCGTCATAAAATGCCATCAGATACCGAGTAAGACCCATGCCGACACAACATAGCACGACATGACCCTTAGGGTCGCCAACTTCAGAGAAGGCGATAGAGCGGCCAGTGGCTGGGTGAATTACTCTCTGGGTCAGCTTCGGTGAAAAGATGTAGTCGTCAACAGCAAGGTCAATTGAATCCGCACTGGATGGTCGTTCGGTGCTGTACGAGGGACGCCCATTTGACAGATGGGACAGATGACCAGATGGGGTGCGGCGATGGGTGATTGGTGCGACTGGCTCAAGGGACTGTCTATATCTAGCTCTCTCGGAATCCGAGTGTTCCGCAGATGACTTAGGCAACTGTGGTGGTGGGTGAGTAGACTTCGATACGTGTGGTACTCCAGGGCGGCTCCCAGTGCGACTTTTCCCTGTCATCACGTTTGGCGAAGGAGCACTGTCATTGAAGGATGGTTGATTGCGGCCCAGTCCATTCTGCATGGTAACCTCGTTGACATCATAACCTAGAACGCGCGATGCCTTTGAAGACCTCGACTGCTTCACGGGGCTCGTCTTAGTCGAATGTTCAGGGCTGTTATCCGCTTCTAACTCGGTCTTGATTTTCTGTTGCTGGTCTTTCAACTCTTGAATCCGGCGGGTCACCTGTTCTGCGTCATTGCTTGTTCCCGGTAATCCATTGTCTGTGTTGAATTCTTTGCTGGCCGTGGAAGAGTATCGACTATGACGAGAAGACCGGTGCTTTTTCGAGCTTGACGACTGGCTATGTCGATGGCGCAGAGATGAGTCCCGAGTTGGAATGATTCTACCGCTCCCAATTCCGCCAGGATTGCTAGCATCTGGGGTACCATGGAACGATTGGTGATCTTTGATTGGTGGGGTACAGGCGACTTTCTCTTCGTATGGCTCTTCCTTGACGTCCGCAGGACGAGCCTCCTCTGTAACTTCCGCCATAGAATGCAATGAGCGCAAGCTTGCTCGGTTGCGCGGGGTGTTGTGTCGTAGACTGTCGTTGTAGCTCGTAGTCTTTCGCAGGCGCTCGACTTGTGGATCCTTATCGCACAGGAATTCTCGTGATGACTTCTTCAATAGACTAAATGGACCCTTGAGACTTCTTGTCCGCCCTGCGGAACTATTCGAAGCAATGCTCGGGGTTGACTGACGGGGGCCAGGCTCCGTGCTGATCGTTCCGATTGAGAAGGGCTCTGGGGCAGCTATCACAGATGTATATGATTCCCTCGAGGCCGGGCGAGTGGACGATGAGTCGGTTGTTCTGAAGGACTTGAATCTTGGCGATCGGGGCGACTTTGGTGACGGGGGCGCCCTGGCCATGCGAATAACAGGTGACGAGGCCGCATCGTCGGGGTGTAGAAATGGGTTCTCCGGTGCCGCGGGTGTCTCCGCTGGCTTGTAGGCGCCGTAACTCATTCCAAACCCATGCTCGGACGGAGGAAGGGAGTAGACTGGCGCTGTGCGCGGTACTTCTGGCACTGGATCTTCGTTGTCGATCTTCGGGACGGTGTCAAAGTGCGAATTTAAGGGCACAGATATAGTGGAAAGGGACGAAATAAGGGAGGAAATGACTTCCGGCGAGGTTGGATCTGTTCCATTGCGCGAAGGCAGCGATTTACGACGGCGACGGCGATTGAGCAGAGCCGACTCTGCCACGGGAGCCTCGTTCGACATGGTTCAATCTAAAGGTGTAAACCCCAAACAAACTTCAGGGATCGGATGCAGGGTAAAATGGGTAGACGCATGATCTAATGCATGCGAGAGATGTTTTGATAAGGGCTTTTGTTTGCCCCTTACTGAGATATTGAGATAAAAGGAATTGGGAGTGAACGTAAGAAGTTTTAAAAGAAGGGATTCCGGTTATACCGACAATAAAAAGAGAGAAAGGAAATATTAAGTCGCATGAGTCCAGAAAGAAAAGGGAGTTCTCTTAATTTTTTTGAGATCTCTTAGCGTTGACGCCTTTGCTCCACTGGGATCTTAATTTGCCGATACTATAGAAGGAGGAGCACATATATGTACATTTGTGATCAATAATGTATCCATAGATGTTATACGAGATTCCTTATAGCTATCAAAAAGTATTTGACATTCCTCGTGGGTTCTTCCTCTAGACCCCTGAATAGGCTCAATAGGCGATACGAGGATGCTGATCAACTCGTATTAATAGTGGTCTACTGAGCAAACTTCAGCTTATATCCAGTTAGAAGTATATATCCTAGGCTCTATGGATTTTATGGATTTGAGTATATATTGATTGAACGTGAAATGGTAAATTAGTACAGTGGAAAGCTGGTAAATAGTAAATAGTAAACAAATATATATAGCGGATCTATATACGAAAGTATTCGGACATATAATCCCCAATCATTGCTAATTTAACGTCTCATATTGATCATACAAGCCTAGCTTCATGTTAAACATATCTAACTTTTGCACCATTATAGAGATTTACGCGATCAAAATAAAAAGGTCGCCTACGTGCATCTCCCCAGAATAAACATAGTTGACCGCCCAACGTGGTATCATGGCAATATCCCCAGCCATTTGCCTATCTTACCCAAAACATCATTGAAACATTAAACCCCCGAAGAATCTGTGGACCTTTCGTTTACAGGGATCTTTATATTTTGCCCTTAAACCCTCAGGTATTCTCTATCCTCTAGAGATGTGGTGACCGCACTGCGAAACAGCCATTGCCCGCAATGGACGCCTACCCCGAAGACTACGTCAATCACAATCTGCCTTTCGTCCTGCTCTCAGGACTAGAGGCAGATCCCGAAAATGACTCTGAAACATCCTCGAGCTATCCTCTGCTATCAGAGAAGGGGACCCATATCTTTTCAGATTTCCCACCTCTGGGCGGGGCTGTTGCGGAGGAGCTTCGGAGCCTGATTCTAGAGGAAGATAGCTCTCAGATACCATGGAAGTCTAGAGTTACTGTAACCGGAAATACTACGACTGCAAATATTGGCTATCGCATCAAAAGTTCTGGCCGCGTACGTTGATACTCTATGATTCCAGTCCCGTTGGTTTCACAACATTGTACTGCGGACTACTTGCTAACACCAGACAGTCATGCAGACTCCCTCCACAAAAAGCTGACCCCCCTATCCCCTCACCACCAACTACTCCCAGCGATGACCAGGATAGCGGACACTCGGAACCTAGCACACACTATGTCCTCCACTCGCCGATATCGCCCTTGTCACCGGGTTCCCCAACTTTCCCAGATGGCTTGCTCACTCCTTTATGGGTAACTAAACACCAAAACCTGGTTCCGGCAGCGGTGATAAATTTCTTCCCCTTTTCGTTGGACCCGAATATGAACTCGTTACGAGACAATCAACTCAAGATTGAGATCAACAGCTTGAAAAAAGAATGGCAGTCCTCCGGGTACAAAACGCGATTTGTGGTCGTTTTGATATCAGAAGACGGAGAAGAAGGTGGCTACGAGGGCGAGATTGATGACCGTATTGCGGGGATTCGGCGAGCAACAAACCTTGACCCCAAGTCGATATTTGTGATCCCACCAGACGCAACTTCGTCGGAACTACAAGACTTCGTGAAATCACTCTTCTCTCTACTGCAACCGTCGGTTGTTGAATACTATCGGGATCTGTCCAAGCATGCTAGGCGCAAACGAAACAGGGGCAGTATCCCTCCTCCGACTGCACCACCAACAACCGGAACTTCTCAGACCTTATCATCCCAAGGCTGGAACGTACGGTATGAATTCAAGCTCGGAATTTTTGCCGAGTTTCGCCAAGAAATGGATGCAGCCTGTCGGAACTATGAGAGTGCGTATGACACTCTATTTGGGCATGAAGTTTTCGAAAATATTGCAGGCTGGAATCCTCGATTTAACGATGCGCGCCTCTTGGCCGATGCCCTTGCCATCCGGATTATACGTTGCCTGTTATGGACGGGTCAGACGACTGCCGCAGCTCGGCTTTGGGTTGACCATAGAATCCGTGTAAAGGATATTGTAAATCGCAGAGGAAAGGGTAGTAAGCACTACGGATGGGAGGCATGGGAGGCGCGTTGGTCGATGGTAATGGCGCAGCTTATCCGCCGAGCGGAAATCCCATCTCTCTCCAGCGAGATCTCTTCTGAACACCCTGGAGAGCTCTATATCTTACCAGAGAAATCGATTCCAACCGGAGAAAGAGTCAGGCCCTGGGAAAACCTTCACCACGAGGGTTACTGGCTACACCGTTCAGCGAAGCATACAATGATCCGACGTGTGCTTGCTCAGGAAATTCCCATGGAAGATCGCAAGCCTCCTGGGCAATCACCCGCCTCACAACTCGCAAACAAACCCTACTTGTACGACACATATCTTGTTCCCGACACTCATGTCGAAGCACCCCAAGAAGGACGAACTGGCTTCGACCACTCTGGTCTAATATTGAACACGCTGAAGGCTGCTATCGAGGAATTTGCAAAACGCCACCAAACAAGGAAAGTTGAGAGCTTGAGTCTCGAGGCAGCCGAGGAGTATATGCGTATTGGCTCATGGTCCGAAGCGCATAGTCTTCTCCAACCGTTGTGGTCTACTCTTAGCTGGCGCCGCTCGGGATGGTGGCATCTGATGGCCAATTTCGGATGGGCACTCAGAGAATGTGCCCTCAGGGTGCAGGACAGTGAGACAGTCTTGCGAGTGGACTGGGAGCTACTGAACAAGAGTGAGTTGATTCCACTTATCTTACGCGTATTGTCTTCAATGTTAATATCCATTCCGATAGATTTCAAATCAAGACCAGCGTGGCATTATGACATACACAGGAGTCTCGAAAGTCTGCCTTCAGAAAAGCCCAAACCTTCTCTTATCCTTCGCGCAGAGGATGTCATAACGAGTCGTAAGTTGGAAAGCTTGAAATGCAAAGATTGCACTAACCTCTATCTTCATAGTGGCCGCGTCGTTGGTGTTCGAGAAATCCGATGGCAACGTTGGGGAACCTCTACAGGCCCAACTTGCCATCACATCCTGTGCTCATAAATCCTCGGCCCCGATCCATCTTTCAGAGGTCAAACTGGTTTTTGAAGGATGTCTTCGTCCAGTAAAAGTTCAATCTGACCAGAATCAGGATTCTGATACCACAACCCCATGTTCCATCGCAACGCTTCCACTCCGCGAGCCGAGCAACCCTGATACCATGGTACAATCCCCAGCCGGCGGACTAACCGCATTGGTCGGCATAGCAGACCTGACTCTAGGGCCCTCCCAGACCAAGATCTTCAACCTCACCTGTATTCCTCGCGAAGCTGGTGAAGTCAGGGTTGCTTCAATCACTATGCTGGTCGAAGAAGACCAATTTGACCTGGGTTACGCGATCACTGAGCCAGATCAGCGTGAATCGTTTTGGTGGCAGCAGACGCAAAAGGGCGTGACCCGCAGAAGAGTGGGCAAGGATCGAGATACTGGCAGGTGCAAGGTTATGCCTAAGCCTCCCAAGATCCGCCTCACAACTCCCAACCTGAAGAAGACCTATTATACCAATGAACGGGTGATGCTTCAGATTGGTATACACAATGAAGAAGACGAAGCTGCCGATGTATCTGCTGAAATTAGACTCTTCGGCACCGAGCCTACAGCGCAAATACAGTGGCTCGATGGTGATAGCAACCCTGGACCCCTCGAATCAGGCGCTAGCACCCCGATTGAAGGGCTGTCACATTACTTGAAACGAGCTGTGGGCGTTTTAGAGAGCTCTTCCAACAAAACTCTGACAATTGTGCTGGCCAATACCCAGGAAGCCACGGATTTCACGTTGGAAGTTTCGGCTGTGTATCATTTGGTGTCTGATATTCAGACCCCGATTATGAAGAACATCACCGTGGATCTATCATTTATTCGACCGTTTGAAGCAAACTATGAATTCTTGCCGGCAATCCACCCTCAGCCATGGCCCAATTTCTTCGCAGTCAGCGATAACTTACTCGAGGATGGCTCTGCGCCAACACCTGGAGGCTTGTTCCAGAGGTGGTGTCTCAATTCTAAGGTAGTTTCCTTTGCACTGGAGCCGCTTGTAATTGACAAGATGTCTCTTATTCTCCTCGAAGTCAACGGGGGAGCCATTTGCGAGGTTCACTCGGAAGAGCTTGTCAGTCCAGAAACGCCCCATCTTGCACCAGAAGAACTGCGAGAATCCAACTTTAGCCTTGATGTTCAGAAACTTCTTCTCGGTGACCGTCGACCAACTGCGCTCACCTGCGCATTGGAGGTCAATTGGCGTCGGCAGTCGTCTGAATCTACGGCTTCTTCGGACGCAGAGAACTCGGTCACAACCACCGTCCTCGATATCCCCCGATTTATCGTCCCGATGGGCGAGCCTCGAGTCCTTGCATCAGCTACCCCATCTAGCAATATGGCAGGGTTGATTCATATGAACTATGTACTGGAGAACTCCTCCACCCACTTCCTCACCTTCAACCTGGTCATGGAAGCCAGCGAGCACTTTGCCTTTAGCGGGCCGAAGACCACCGTTTTGCAGCTTGTGCCACTGAGTCGCCACACAGTGAGCTTTAATATTTTTGCAGCGAAGCGTGGTTTATGGGTTCAGCCCCAGCTGGTGGTTATTGATACCTACTTCAACAAAACACTCCGTGTCCTTCCAACAGGGGATATGAAGTCGGACAAGAAGGGAGTACTTGTATGGGTTGATGCCGATGATTGAATGATATGACTAGGACCTGAGATACATGTTGTAGATGAATTGGACTGTCTCATAATGAGCAATTATTGTACAAAATCAACATCCCTAACTCTACATAAGTTGCTCTGTATGTAATTACATATGTATGAGGCTAAATCACGTGCCCAGCCCTTATCACATAACCCAAATTTCCTAATTCGGCTAGCGGATATCGGTCTTCCGCATGTCTTGCCGTCAGAGAGCTTCATCACAGTCACCCAAAGACATTACAGCTCACTTCCCTTGATCACCGCAATATCTACACCTATAATTGAGGCCCCAGCATTGAAACACCCGGCCTTTTACTTTCCCCCTCCTCGGGAATCTGTTCCCACGCCCCCATTTGCCCGACAAACTCCCCTCCAACGCGCGAACCGACGTGTTTAACCCGACAGTCTCGTTGCCGACACCGTAACCATGGCGGCGCAAGCGGCGTTAATCGCCGATACCATCACCGGCATGAAGCGGGCCTTGCGCAGAGAGCGTGAAGGTAAGTTACCGATCAACAGTCTACATTTTCAAGCAGAATTATTTTCTGACGTCTTTCTTCACCAGATAATGGCCCGGACGACCCGATCATGGCACCGACAAACCGAGGGAACAAAATGCATGCTAATGCTAAGTATGTGAGCGAGGGTGCACTGGGCTACATCCACGCCGAGGATTACTACAAGCAGGTGCGTGGTTTGCTGATCTCGGACTTGAGCGCTGTGGTGATAAGATGGGACTGGAATTTCATGAAGACTGACTTTTGACCGGTGATTAGAGAGTCGAGCACGCTGGTTATACGCGCTACATTCTTCAGCCAAACCCGGTTCGCTATGATTCAGAGGGAGACGAGCTTGATGAGGATGATGAAGATTCCGAGGCTGATGCTGCGGCTGCTGAAGAGAACCCGTTCTCTGGGATTGCGCTTGAGAGTGAGCTTTTCCCTTCCTTTTCTGAGTACTGTCTGTGGCTTCATGACTGATCTGTGTCTTTTTTTCCCTTCTCTTTCTAGCTCTTCTGTGTCCCCTGAAGCATCCTTCCGAACTCGCTACCCATCCTTCCATGTCCCAAGCATACACATCGCAAGCCCTGGAGAACATGACAGCGGCAGTTGAGCACAAGCTCCGCCAGGAACGGGCTTTGCTCTGGCGCGCCAGAAGCCTGCATAGGCAATTCCTCGGTGATAGCAGTTGGATGCCGTGTGGTGCTCTCGAGACGCCTAATGATCACTTGATCTTCGACCCCAGGCTTGCTAGTAATGCCCCGAGTGTATATGCCGGCCAGCAGGGCGCAAGCGGGACTGCCACTCCGTCTGCCACTAAGGATCTCAATGCCCAGGATGCAGCACAAAATGTACCTGCACCAACAGCCACACAAGACCCCCAGCCAGCACTGAATGGGACAAAAGCCCAGGCCAGTTCAACGTCAAATGACGTGGAAATGACCGAGGTCCCAGCAGAAGGCGAACTCACCAAGAACGGCCTGCAACTCAAATCAGAAGAGACCGATGCCACTGTCAAAGATCTCCCACCTCACCCTAACACCTCCACTCCCGCCCAGGAGAGCAACAACGGCAATAATAACGCAGCCGGGGCGAGCGCAAAACCCCCCAACGGGAAACAATATATGGACACAACGAAAGACGCCGATCCAGTCGACACAACGGAACTCAACGATGACACAGAACAAGACCTCGAAATGCACGACGGCTCCTCACCAGAACCCCCACGGCGAATGACAACGCGCGCACAAGCCAACGCAGTCAACCCCGAAAATGAAAACGGCTCCCCACTCTCCGACACAGCATTCCCACTCCCAACCCCACACCCTCTCTTCCTCGTCCCGGACAACATCCGCCCCGACCCGAACTACGGTCTCCCTGCCTCCGAAGCCGAGGAAACCCGCCGTCTGCTCTGGTCGTATATTCAGAAGCAGGAAGAGACGGTGCGCGGGGTTGAGCACATGCTCGATTCGCTGAATAGATCTTGCCGCATGAAAGCTGATGTACTGGAGTGGTGTAAGGCCGAGGGACATGTTGGTGAGATGAGTGATGGAGAGGACTGGTATGACCGTGAGCAGTGGGGACTTGCCGAGGGTGAGGATTTGAAGAAGGGGACTGATGAGGATGAGGTTGAGACTGTTGACGAGAGTCGGACACAGGGAAAGAGGGGGAGAGGAAGGCGGCAGTGAGGGATGGGCTGTTGGCAGTTCTATTTCTTTCTCTTTGATCTTGGTCTGGCATTGTCATGTCCTGGTCTCTTGCTTGCTGGTGATATGAACCCTACATACTACCCTGTCTCTGTTCCTCTGGGCTCTTTGATTCATGTGGCGTCGGTATATACCCTCATTTCTATAATAAACATGTTTTTTGGTTACTATGTCTGCGTTTAACAAGAAACCCTTCATTTATCTGTAAAAAAAAAAAGATAACAACTGGAACGTCCATGGCCATTCCAGCAGGGCACGCAAGTCCACCTGGAGAGGGACAATACGTGCATGGTGAGTCTGTCCTTTTCCTGCCCATGACAACCTTGGAGATCACAACCACCCCGTTCATGTCTACAACTGCAGACATTTTGGTATTTGAGCAACGGGCATTGATACTCACTGTCACAACCAGGTATCTGTATTTCTTCCCCTGGCATGGTCGAGCAATATCCTCTATGGGGGAATGAGTTCGGTTTAAGCTATTAGATTGACAGTCAAAATGACAGTCAATTTCCGACTCTTCCTTTTGATTCTGTTTCTCATCCAGGACTTCCATACCAAGACTCGGCAAGAAGTTATCAATGGGTATGGCAAGTCGTGGTTATCACGGCCTCATTTGAGAGAGAGTTAATTCGTTCCAGGTCGGCTTAGACCTGCGCCTTCACAGTCAGGACACTGGTTTACTGGTCTTGAGGATATCGGCGCGGTCTTTGTCCAGTCTCAACAGTACTGGTCGAATCTTCTCGGCATATACTGTGACAACATGGACTGGCGAATGTTTTCACATTCAAATTTCTTCTGGGTTCATCTACCAGGAGCAGTAGATGTTGAACAAGTTAAATGGTTTGTATTCGAGTATTGGATGCGCTTCTTCTGTAGATATTTTCATCTCCCCAGTCGCAACTTCACTTGAAGCTCTTCTGTTTCAAGTGGGTTTCATATGCTTTTCCCTTCTCCTGCCTTTTCAATCTTCTCTTTTTTTTTCTTTTTTTCTTTCTTCTTCGTGGGGCACAGAAACACGAAATATCCCAGCCCTAGCTGAGCCATTGCTTGATCTCTTCATTTTCTCGTGGTATAGCAAAACTAACTACCCCGAGCATCCTGACCAGTCAATAGCTCCGGTGAAAGCAACTCGAGGGTAACCGGTAGAAGCAATTGACTGGTCCATTGATGTGCGAGCTCACCGAGCCTATGAAGGGTGTGTATCTAGCTAGGGTTTGTTGGTTCTCGTATGCACGCGAGCATTCGGATGCGTTTAGCAGATCTTCTTGTCTCACAATATTTGTCAAGTGATAAGAGAAGTTCGATCGAAAAACGGTTGAAAATGGTGATTGGTGAAGTGAATCACCGTGGATGATGTGTTTGTCAGGGCTAGTTCTGTACATCTTTCAAAGATCACCTTGAATCTCAAGTGGTTTTCCAGTACTCCCTGATTGCGTGTTTCCAGCAATCCTGTTTCTTGGGTCCTATACATCGTGTTCTTCCAGGGTGGCGCTGCTGTCTGGCTCAACAAGGCAAGTTTATGATTCCCACCAGTGGTTCTAGGCTGGCTCATCCTAGCCAATGCCTAGGATATCTGGTAATGACCGAGCTCAGCTCTGAGCATGCTGGCTTGTTGTTTATTCTATAGGCTGGGTCATCATGGCCGACGTCGATTTGAGGTCATCACAGACGAACCACAGCGCAGACCCACCCAATATGATCCTGGCCGCGAAGCTCTTCCTCGCACCTTTGGGGATAGGGAAGGGTGGTAATGATTCGCAGTGGAAAAATCACTGAAGACTTTTCTATTGATCGAGCGAAGGTCTCTAGGGTTGTGGTACGTGGAGCCGACGTCGTTCCGGAAACACCACAGGGGAATGCAAAGCACAAGGCAAACCCCCAGCGTGATCCTCGCCGTGAAAATCTTACTCTCACTCCAGAGTAGAGAAGGTAAGCGAGGGGTATCGGTAGTTCCTGATGAGCTTTATCACTCGAGTGTTTTCATAGGGCGAGGTGTGGAGGTTCTTGGTTTAGTCCGCCCCAAGGGATCGAAGAATGCCATGCCCCACACATTTGATAAGTTGAAAGTCTTTTGCATTTCATTTGGTCCTTGATTGCCTTTCTCGCTCAAGCTTTAGGTCCCAGCTGCCACCTAGGTAGCTAGTGCAATTGGCGACTGTAGTCATAGTTTGCTTCGTCGCAGTTGACTGGGCTGTTTCGCTGAAGTTCAAGCCTCATATATAGCTCTTTTTATTTTCGTAGAATCTGTACATATTAGCTTGGTTCATTTACGATATCTTCCCGGGGGAGCCTTTATTTCATCCTTACTTACTTGTGAGGGTAGATAGATAGAAGGTTGAGCCGACCATGCTTCACTTGGTTTGTGATATCAGTAATCCCAGGGACCAATATTAGCAAGATTCCGACAATTCGCACCCTGGCTCTTGCTTGGGTTATGCTGAAGCTTGATGCCTGGGGGGTTGATGACCGGAGAGAGGAAGAGAAGTTAGACGTGAATATATGGCCTCAAGAAATTACGAGGAGCCACTAATATCTCTCGAATATTTTTGTCGCATTGAGGAATTCACAATTAAAATGTGGCCGAGGCGAAGACACTGCGTAGTATAAAGCTCAGTCTTTTGGCCTAATAGATAGATAGTCTTCAGGATCATACTGTATCTTTATCACCTAAATCGTTGGTGAACCGATTACACATTTCTCGATGGTCGAAGCGTATGTAAACTATTAGGTTAAGAGAAATATGTACATCGAAATAACATAAAATGAAACATCGTAGATAGATATCCACTGGAGCATTATTTTGCGTAGATATCTCTCGCTTTGCTCTAGACCAGGTGAACCCTTCTACAGCTCCTTGTGCATCCTCGTCACAAATGAGCCACAGAGGTCTACTGATTCACAGTTGTACTGCAGTTTTGGCGCGATGGGTTGATTGAATTATATCTTTTGTAGTCGCGTAAGGGAAATCACAGGGGGGCCTTGTCCTGTTCTACTCATCCCCAGTATCAAGGACAAGGCCAAAGGTCTATCGTCTACAGGTCCAGCGTCGTTGAAGATTTGGGTGCGTCCGTGTGCTGGAAACTTGTCGCGGGCAACCCCAGACTTTTGGGTGCCTAGTTGTTTGGAGCAATCTGGCCTCTCTCTCTCTCGGCCTCTCTTTTGGTGTGCGGATTGTGGATGTTGAATGTCCCGGCCAATCCTGTTATACATTCAGGGCGCTTATTGCTTCTTGCCGCCCTGCTTCTTGGCACGCTCACGCTCACGCTTGGCGTAGATCTCAGCAGTGAAAGGACTAGAGACAGTTAGTTTAGTTCTAGGAGAGCTTCAAAAAATGACTACTTACTCTTCCCAGCCAAGAGCGAACCAGTACAGGACAAAGACCTGGGCGGTCAAAAGAATACCAGCAACCTTGCCGTGGTACAGAGCAACACCGAGGAAGTTCAAGGTGCTGCCCCAGTACATCGGTGAGCCAGTCACGTTGAAAGGGAACCCGGTGACGGGAGCGTCCATGAGAATACCGAAGTAGTCGCCAAGGTAGGTACCAGTCACGCCAAGAGCCCACATGCTGGAGAGAACCAGGACCGAGCCGATAGCAAACAAGACACCTCCAACGATCGGTTGGTGGACAGGAGCGTAGAAGGGTTGGTCAGCTAGAGCAAGTTGGTAGACATGGTCACGGAGAATTCCGAGCGAAAAGATGGTTACTGCAAGGAAATAGCAGCCATTGTACGCGCCTCCGAAGATGCGGGTCAAGAAGTGGTTGCGGTACTCTGTTCACCGGTTAGCCAAGGTCGAATGCAACAGTTCTCGGGTGGAGTCGGCACCTGCGCGGGCAACAATGCTAGAAAGTTTCAGGTTAGCTATGGTCCGACATAATCATTGCCATGGTAGTTTTATTAACCGTGATGGACACTCACTTCCAGAAAATTGGGTTAAAAGCAATTGTCGCGGCAGACCCTATTGGGGGTCAATCACATGCAAATTGTTGAGATGTAGAGAGAGACCAACTCACATAGTAAAGGTTTAGAGGAAAAATCGATAAAATCCGTAAGAGAGGCCATGGTGAAACTGAAACCCGATTTACTAAGAGTTGGGGAGGAAAAAGAAGAAGAAGAAGAGGGGAAAGATGGAGGTGACTGTTGGGCCCCGGATCAAACAGCTTAAGTAAACAAAAGTGACGTTCCTCCCCGGTCACGGGATGTTATCTCTTTGCTTGGCTTTTTTCATGCTTCTACAGCTGAGATCCACGTTATCTCTGACTTCTAGGGGCTTTGTACCATATATTGACTTCATCCTAGACACTTGATACCAAACGAGAGCTTCTCCGCACACCAGGCCCAGTTAACCCGTACGATGCCGAGCTGTTCGCTCCCAAGTTCCCGGGAGTGATCGTTATGAGCCGTGGAGATCTAACAAGAGTGTGGGGAGAATGGCCCTTAGTCGACGCGACCTAGTTCTGGCGGGCGTCGGCGTATTCATCGCTTGGGGTCTTGTGGTTCGCTGGCTGCCAATCCTCCGTTATCTAGGATATGCCGTGACGCTGGGCGCCGTCCTATCTTCGGTGGGTCTTTTAGGACTTGTCACATTGACAATCCGACACCAGAATGACAAAGTCAATACCAAGAACGTTTCAGTGGCTTTCATAAAGCCCAATCAATGGCCAAAGGAAGTGGTGAATGTCCGCCGGAGCTCGCGATACCGGCCCCGGCCACTCTACCCTCAGTCCTTTGTCGTATCGGAAGGGATTGACGAACTTCTGTCTTTCATCACCCGAGACTTTGTTTCCTCATGGTACCACAGTATCAGTCCAAACCCAACATTTGCCAATGAGATTGATCGAACGATTCGTGTCGCCCTTGAAAACCTCCGGGATAGGTTGGCTGCGGAGGACATGGTCTCGCTGATCGTATCGCGCATCTTTCCTATCATGACATCGCACCTCAAGGAATTTGATGTTGCCGAGCGTTCTGTGCGGGGGCGCAATCTCAGTCGAAATGTGACCGAGTCTGAAGAGCTTGATTTGGCCATTGCAAACAAATACCGTGAAGGTCGCTTACATCCTGCTGTTGCAACCTCTGCATCCGATCAAAAAACTGTCCAACAGGATTACTTGCGTAAGCTCGCAGTTGGCCTTTTACCCCAGCTATTTCCGGAAAGCGTGCTGAACAGTCGAATTGTGTCGGTTCTGATTCGCGAAATTATCTCGTGCGCTGTGCTTATTCCGATAGTCACTTCATTGTCAGATCCAGACACATGGAACCAGTTAATGGAAGCATATGGCCGTACAGCTTTGCAGGACCGAAAGACTGTACGCAAACTGCGCGCGGCTTTGGATCAGCATGCATCACCCGCACCCAAGTCCAAGCGTGGGCAACCATTCCCACGACTGTCAGCAACCGATTCAGAGCGAGCCTTTGAGCGTTTTGTGAGGGCAATTAGGAAATGTAATAACCTCTCCGACGCCCGTCGGTTCCGTGCCCTCGTTTCCAGTCAATTGAAGCAAGAGAGTGTCGTCGAGGGCCAGGATCAGGTCTATCTGAAGCGTCTAGAAACAGGGAAACGTGTTCTTGATCAGAAAGTGGCGAAACTTGCAAAACCTGGCGAGGACTCCCATGTACCTCCTGCACTAGACCTTCGACCCGAGATCCCATCTAGAACGCATGAAACGTCACTGGTTGACGTGATGCACAGCGCGTCTGGGCTTTCTTATTTCATGGAGTTTATGGATCGTCAAAAGCTGATGTCGCTTGTTCAATTCTGGATTGTTGTAGATGGACTCCGCAACCCACTCGAAGATGACTTTGGAGATGAGGCAGTGCCCACTTCATTAGCATGGAAACCAGCCGACCGAAATGACCTAGCTCTCATCAGTGAATCCTACCTCTCAAAGCCAGAGCTAAAGGTCTCTGAAGAGTCTCGCCGAACAGTCAAAACTTTCCTGAGTGCAGGAAAGCGTGCCACCCCAGAACAATACCGAAATGCGCGAATGGTGGTTTTGACAACCCAGTCTGCCATTCTAGAGCATCTCCAAGATACATATTATCCGAAATTCAAGGAATCTGATCTATACTGGAAGTATCTTGCGTCCGATGAAGCATCTGCTGCGCAGGCGCCAGTTCGTCAATCCTCTCCCATATCGGTTTCTTTTGAGACTCCCGAGAGACGACCTCTCCCCCATTTGCTATCACGAACCACCTCCCAACCTGGATTGAGACCATCCAAAGACCTTCGACGAGCCGCAGTCTCGTCTAGTGATATGCGGGGCATAGGAAAATTGTTTGATGATGATGATTCACCCCGACGATCAATAGATTCAGAACGGTCTGCTCAGCTTTTTGACGATGACTACGACACCGACAATCTTGCCACCTCCACCCATAGTTTGGGCAAGGATTCCCAGAATGGCGAGAATGATGCTAGCCAGAGCCAAAGCCAAGTCCTCGAGACGATGGAGGCAGCGCTCAATGATATCATTACCAATGAGCCGAAAAATGGAAGAATCGAAGACCTCAAAGGAGATGCTGGCGGTCTATTCGGACCGGAGCGTCCTGTTCGCTCGTCGCGCAGCTCGTCCGAAATTCCCCAGGCTGACAACAGGAATGAAAAAACCAAGAAGAGCATCGCATCGCTTGGTCTGGTGGATCATGCGTCGCGACTTGGGGTATTTGACGACGACTTATTTCCGGATCAACAGAAATTCATCGAAGATGAATACGAAGAACCAGACGGCGTGGACGAAAAAGACCCAGCAGATGAAGTGCACGAAGCTGCGCCGGGTGACTTGGGTCTAACGGAGGCGGTCGAGGCACTGTCGGTGGATATCGACAAGCTTGCAGCCCAGGACGCCGTGGTCCAAGCATTGACACGCAAAGCTGAACTGACAAACAATACGGCAGAACTGAGAATCCTGCGCAAATCCAAAGCCAGCATCCAGCGCGAAATGCACCGCAAGGAAATGCAGCGGCAGCAATACATTCTTCAGGAAAGCGATAACAGCCTGTTTGGGCGATCGACCGTTAGCCTCAAGTCTACCGTCGTGGGCAAAGATGAGCACGATGGCCGCGAATTCGCAATGTGTAAGAGAACTTTCTAAAGTACCGGTGGTTGTCTCAGGCTAACTGATTATCTTAGACGTCGTGGAGGTTCAAAGAAATGCCGGCGAACAAATGCCCGCTGCATCGTGGGTCATTGCACGCAGATACAGCGAGTTCCATGATCTGCATCAAAAGCTACGCCAACGCTATCCCTCCGTCCGGCACTTGGAATTCCCCCGGCGACGCGTCGTTATGAAGCTACAAAAAGAGTTTCTTCACAAACGGCGACTTGCTCTCGAGGCCTACCTGCAAAATCTCCTGCTCCTACCAGAGGTATGCCGCAGCCGCGATCTACGTGCATTCCTCTCCCAGCGTGCCATCCTGCCCCGTAAGGACAACGCCCGCGACAATGAAGGTGAAACCAAAGACCTTGTCACGCGCATCTACAACTCTGTCGCAGACGGTATGGATGACTTCCTCGGGAATTTCGGCGTCCTAGACCAACTATCTACCGCTGGCCAGAACCTCATCTCAGCCGCCACCCACCAAGCCAACAGTACGATAGCCCCAGACTCCAGCCTCGCAACCGAAGACGCCGTTACAGCCGCTGAAGCTGAAGCGGAACTAAACGCCTTCGAAGACCGCGAGGTCGAGCCATTCATCAAGCCCATCTGCGATCTCTTCCTCGAAGCCTTTGAGTTGAACCGTGGCAACAACTGGCTGCGCGGCCGTGCCGTCGTCGTCGTCCTACATCAGCTCCTTGGCGGAACGATAGAGCGCAAGGTCCGCGAAGGAGCGCGTGGCCTGGTACAGGATGACTCGCTTCTCAAGTACCTTTCTCTCGCTCGCGATACCCTTTGGCCCGGCGGCGTGCTCCGCAAAGCCCCTCCTCGTTCGGCGGCAGACCGTCTCAATAGTCGTGCCGAGGCTACTGTGGTCTTGGCTACCCTCATCCCGGATCTAGCAGGTAATGTCGTCGGTAGAGCTAATGCACAGGCTGCTGCCCGTCGCATCTTTGCTACGCTCAATAACCAACATTTGAACACTCATCTTGTTTTTACGATTCTTGACGAGATCGTCTTAGTTCTCTTTGGGAGTTCGGGTCGTCGATGAGAAGTGAATACCATGACCCTCACAGTGTACCCATTACTGTATATGCTTACCATATCTACATAATAAACCAAATCTGTTTAAATAGCCCTGCCAAGTAAATGATCTATCACGTGTAATAAGGCTCAATTGTGCCCTGGTAACAAAGAGCTGAGTTTCAAACAGTTCAGCTTCTCCCCCTGAATTCTTCTTCTCAATGACTTCTCTTCAAACCCCAACCCAATCTCGCGCCCTCTCCATCCCCGAAATCTTCGAACTAATCCTCCTCAACCTGGACATCCGCACCCTCCTCACAAAAGCAACTCGAATCTGTCACACTTGGTCCCATTTCATCAATTCCTCCCCACGCATCCAATGGACCCTATTCTTCCGACCCCTCGACAATGCATTGAATAAACCAAAGATCCAGAACCCATTGCTGGCAGAGACCTTCCCATCAATCTTCCATCAGTCCGGGTCTAGCAATGGAGGAAGTACTAAATATAACGATACCGATGTCGATACAGCAAATGAAGACACCACCTCTAATCTCACATTCACCACCTTCGACATGGTCCGGAATCCGCACAAGTGGGACGCATACATCAGACCAGAAGCCAGTTGGCGCCGTATGCTAGTCCAGCAGCCGCCCGTGTATACGGTGTCACTTCTGAGAAGTAATGTCGGTCATGGCGGACAGTATTTGTATATTTATGAGGCATTGGTGAGTGTCCAGCTTCTGTTTCTTTACATAATATATACATAATTATAACTACATACATAATGTATCCTTCCGGGGGGGGGGGAAGAACCCTAGCTGACATTCGTAATCTACCCCAAGGACGACCAAAAAGAACCAGCCGGTGGCCTGCGAATGGATATCGTCTTTGAAGCACTGGTCTTCGGTGATAGGTGGGATCAGGATGAATACTCCGCGACGAAGATGGTCTGGGGACGGGAACGCCTCCCTCAACAGGTTCGGGGGGACTTGGAGCTTTTTGGTATCCCGGATCTGGATTTGATGTTTTATACTTGGTTAGGAGAGACATCCAAGGGTCGTTATTATCAGGCAAGTTTGGAAGTGGAATGTGATGTTGCGAAGGAATGTGATGTGGTGAAGAATGTCAAGGCGGCGTATACTAGGCTGGACATGAAGCCGAAGTACTCGGATGAGAGTTTTTTGAGAGGACGGAAGACTTGGGGGTCACTGTGGGACTAGTTTGGAATTGGGGTATAGGGGATAGATATCTTTTCTCATAGATCTATATGGGGCATGCCCGGTATAGTGTGGCATGTCCACTTGGACTTCAGTCTCTAGGTGGGTTTCTAGATGTTAGATATTCCCATCTACATCTACCATTGGAGACAGCCTTCAGGAATTACTTGATTCGATCTCCACTAGGCGTCAGAAGGAGTGAACGGCACATACCGGTCCACCCAGGGTAGATACATAAGCCGAGCCAGATTGAAATGACTGAAATAAGATAGACAAGATAGAAAGCAAAATACGAAAATCTCCCTCGCGCCCTAATTCTTGTTTCTACGGAAAACGCAGTGAACACAGAACAGCGGGACTGTGGAAAAGCAGAAGAGAACAAAAGTCAAATCGCGTCTTGCAGAGGGGAGTCAATAGTCCCCCGTAAGAACATCCATTATGATGATTGGTAAGTGAAGGGATGAGAGAGCAGAAGAAATTGGGGAGGGCATCCGGGGACATTGGTCTGTGTTCACGTTGTGAACCAACCCGGGTTGGATGGCGCTCATGCCAATCTATGCCTCATCCTTGGACTTCTTCTTGTTCTTTTTGCTTGGCTGTGGTGCACCCTCCTTCTTCTGGTGCACGATCAACCGGGTCCAGCACTCTTCCTTGTCCCACTCAAAGCCCGCAAGGTAGGGTTTGTCAAGTTCGTCATCCGCCTAGCGGTGTCACGTCAGCCATCATGACCTTTTCTGTCTGTATAGAAACACTGACCTTCTTCTTGAACTGTTTGTAGATGGCATCTAACGCGTCCTTGATTGTGACGCCCTTGAGGTTCCGAGCGGTGACCTCTAGGCCGAGGGGGAAGTGTAGGTCAATCTTCTTGACGGGTGGGTTGACGAGGAACATTTTGAGGATGTCCTTGTCCTCGATGGTTGAAGGGGAGGTGTTGAGTTTCCTGGATTGCGGTCAGTGAGACTGATCTGTGTATGAGGAATTGAGATGAGGTACGGACCACCCAGTCTTCTGTGTTTCGATTGGTAGGGTCAAGTCCAGCTTTTGCCGTTCTGAACGGCTCTCAGTATGGTTTCCCCGATTGAATTGAGAGTACTTACCCAGATCGTTGATGTTCCAGATACCTTCAACCGTTGACGAGGTCCGCTTGTGGGTCTTGTGCTTGACCTCCTTCTCAATAGGCTCAGGTTTCTCATCGGATATGTCTAAGCCAGCGATGGCAGAATCAACTTTGGTTAAAGGAACAGACATGGTTGCAGGTGATCAAGATGAGAAATGGTTTGAGATGGGAGTAATATAGATGAATCAGGAGATGAATCAGGAGATGAATCAGGGAGGGAATCAGGAGATTGGAAGAGAAAGAGAGAGGGGAAATAGAACAGGTGACCAAGGTTGAGGGGGTACAATGTCATGGATGTCATGTTACTTGCCTTTTCATTCTACATATAACCATTACTAACCACTCACCACTCACCACCACTACTAACCATTACGAACCATTACGAACCATTACGAACCATTACTACTAACCACTACTAACCACTATTCACCACTGTTATACCATCCTCATTACCTATAAATATCAATATAAAATGAGCCCGGCCTCCCCGGACTTCAACGTCAATCTTAGCCTTAGTGCTGCACCCCGCATTTGTCTCCACTTAACGGCAGATCACGCTTATATTGGCTAGAATATTCTTATATCGCTTAGATGACCTATATGAGCTATATTAACGTATATTTCTCTCTCTATTATATGATTTTATCACTTGGATGACCTAAATATTAACGTCTCTTTGATCGATTTTATCACCTGATGATTACATCACACCACCTCCTATTATCATTTAACAAGGTGCATGGTGGCAACACCTGCAATATTAACCTTGAATTTTCCCTCTTTACAGCGTTATTAACCTTTCTTTCTCACATTATTACTTCATTCCCCGAAATATTCCCACTACAAGACATTCCTATGTCCAATCTCTTGGACTAGAAAGATATAAAGGCATTGAACACTCAAATTCAAATTCGTTGCACATATTTGACCATTTGACTAGAAATCCACTGAGAAAATGAGTAGAAGATTTTAGGCCCACTTAATGACTACACGTAGGGTATAAATAGACATTGGTATAGACATGATCATGCCAAGAAAACGAATTTCGAACTCAAGTCGTATTTTTTTAACCAGCTCTCTAGATGCCTCAAGTATGACCATTGAGTAAAGCCCCAGGATTGTCTGTCAAAATGATCTCCAAACGGATAACTGCAGTCCGGCAATGCTGCCTATTAGGCATGAGCTCTCGTGGCCTCCATGAACAGCTACATGGCTATAGTTTCTGTCTATAGGAGGGACTTACATATAAAGGGTCCAGTACACCAGAGTAATTCCAACCAAAATACAAAAGATAAAGTAAACTGAAAGAGCAATAAATTCGAGTGAAGTATAAAATCCACAAACACAAAGGCGGTGAGGTATATTTTCTGCCGGCGTCGCGCATCGCTTTCTGTCGAGCTACAATTATCATATCATCGACTTCCCTGTCTCTTCCTTCCTCCATTGGGCTCGACTTTTCCTTCTCTCCTGCATGACTCCTCAGCTGTGAATTCAGCTTTGCCTTTGTTTCTGTTTGCAATCTTTCAATCCCTCGATACCCCTTCGCCATATCACACCTCTCGCGCCCTTTCAAATGTCACTTTTCGGCGCCGGCGCGACGGCACCTGCGGCGGGCCAGACAAACACCACCGGCGACATTTCCAAGGACGTCGCCCTCAACACTCCCCCCGAGGATGGCATCTCGGATCTCCGCTTCTCGCCTACCAGCGAACACCTAGCCGTGTCCTCGTGGGATAAGAAAGTCCGCATCTACGAAATCAACGACCAGGGACAAAGTGAAGGAAAGGCACTCTTCGAGCACGAAGCTCCAGTGCTGAACTGCTGCTGGTCTCCAGTAAGCTCACATCCCATCTCCCCCTATCACTCCCATATTCCCCCCCACAACCCAAGTCCCATGCACAGAAACTAACCTTTTTTTTTTCTCCCTCTCTTCTAGGATGGAACCAAGGTCGTCGGTGCCGGTGCCGACAAGGCAGCCCGCATGCTCGATCTCGGCTCAGGCACGACAACCCAAGTTGCCGCGCACGATGCCCCCATCCGAAGCTGCCATATGATCCCCAATCCCTCCGTGGGCGGATCCCCACTCCTGATCACCGGCTCGTGGGACAAGACCGTGAAATACTGGGATCTGCGCCAGTCGACCGCAATCGCCTCCGTCGAGTGCCAGGAGCGTATCTACACCATGGACGTCAAGAACAAGTTGCTTGTCGTCGGCACCGCAGACCGTTACATCAATATCATCAACCTCGACCAGCCCACAAAGTTCTACAAGACCATGCAATCACCCCTCAAGTGGCAGACGCGGGTAGTCAGCTGCTTTTCCGATGCCTCGGGCTTCGCTGTCGGCTCCGTCGAGGGCCGCTGTGCTATCCAGTACGTCGAGGAGAAGGATTCCGCCTCGAACTTCTCCTTCAAGTGCCACCGTGAAACCCCGCCTGCGAACCGCGATGTCTGCAATATCTACTCCGTTAACTCCATCACTTTCCACCCAATCCACGGTACCTTCAGCACTGCCGGTGCCGACGGTACTTTCCACTTCTGGGATAAGGATGCGAAGCACCGTCTCAAGGGCTACCCCGCCGTCGGAGGCCCCATCACTGCTACCGCTTTTAACCGTACTGGAAATATCTTCGCTTACTCCGTTAGCTATGACTGGAGCAAGGGTTACTCTGCCAATACCCAGCAGTCTACCAACAAGGTCATGCTGCACCCTATCGGACCCGATGAGACAAAGCCCAGACCGAGCACGCGCAAGCGTTGATTTGGACCTGAGCTCTTTCTTTTCTTTTCTTTTTGCGTGGGATGGGGGGATTTCTTCGCCGATCGCTTTCGTGTCCCATGGCTACAACGAGCATGTAATGAAATTTTTACCATATCGGCGTGTTTTGATTAAGTGCAAATGGGATTTTCTTTTTTTTGCTAGCCTGGCTATGAAAATTTCTTGGAATGACCTTGAAGATGTAGTTCAGTATTGTGACAGTTCACTGTAGATAGAGATGCTAGAGCTGAATGGAATAGACGAGGCATACGGAGTACAAGATCAAGACATACTATTCTATCAGGCTATCGAAAACAAAACACCTTCATTGCATCCATGCGTATGATAGCTATAAAAAGCAGGTCCCTAAGATTCGAGTTCAATATGCCCAGAATATGATCCCCCGTTCGTGACCCGTGCACAACATCTCTCATACAGAACCATAAAAAGCAAGCCCCCAACAACGCGCCTTGCATGTATTTTTCTCATCTAGATCACCCTGTTGTGTCGAAGATCTTACGAGGTAGGCAGAGTAACCTGCGCCACTCCATCGGCAATCTTCTCAACAGCCTCATCATTCTTGCCCTCGGTAGTAACGGAGACCTTCTCTGCACCACCCTTAGCAGAACCCTCAACACCACCTTCAGGGGCACCAGCACGGCCCTTCTCCTTCTTCTCCTTCTTCTTGGCCTTCGCAGCAGCCTTCTTCGCGGCAAGCTTGGCAGCATCCTCCTCCTTCTTCTTCCGGTCCGCCTGCGACCCACCAAACATCTCACGCCACTCATCCGCCTTCTTGGGATCAATACGTGTGAACAGGTAAGCCGGCTTGCCGATCTTGTGACCCGCCTTCAGCGAGGTAGGCTTCCAGCCGGACTCGATATCTTCCAAACTGGGGATGTACTGGAAGGGTGCGTTCAGCTGTTCCAGAATCGACTTCGAGGTTGCCGGCATGTACGGCGAGAACACGCTGGACAGCAGATGGATCAGGTTGAGCACTGTACCAACAACGGCGGCAGCGCGCTCGGGCTCGTTCGCAATGAGCGCGTTATCGAGTCGGTTCGCTTGGATCAGTCCATTACCCGCCTCGGCGATGCGCATGGCAGTCTGCACTCCGGCGCGCAGGTGAGCGCCTTCTAGGTCTTCGTGGTACTGGCGCAGGTGTTCGGTGACTTCGTCCAGGAATGGGTTGAAGGTTTCTGGCACGGTGAATTCCGGAATGGTGGAGCCGTAGGAGGCAACGACGAGCTTGATGACGCGGTTGACGAGGTTGCCCAGCTTGGCGAGGAGCTCGCCGTTGTTGCTGTCCACAAAGGGAGCCCACTCGAACTGAGTATCGCCGGTCTCGGGGCGGTTCTTCAGGAGGAAGTAGCGCCACACGTCGGCGGAGACGCCGGTTTCACGAGCGTTCGTGCCGAACACACCCACGCCGCGCGACTTGCTGAACTTACCGCCTTCGTAGTTGAGGTACTCGGTCGTGCTCAGGTGGTGAAGCATAGTCCACTTATCCCTCGTGGCAATCTGTGTGCCGGGGAAGATCACGCTGTGGAAGGGTACGTTGTCCTTGCCCAAGAACTGCCACAACTGCACATCCTCCGGATTGCGCCACCACTTCTCCCAGTCATCTGTGTAGTTGGCTGTGATCGAAGGGTAGCCGATGCAAGCCTCAAACCACACGTAGAGAACCTTGTTCTCGTATCCCTCCAGCGGGACGGGAACACCCCACTTCAGGTCTCGGGTGATACCACGCTCTTTCAAGCCCTCCTTCAACCAGGACTCGGTGATAATGCGCGAATTTCTAGGCCAGTTACCCTTCTCTATAGCAGGGTGGACCCATTTCTCGATCTCCGGTTGGAGCTTGTCGAGCAGGATGTGGATGTGTTTCGTCTCGCGGCGGACAGGGGCGGCGCCATCGAGCTTGCAGCGCGGGTTGATGAGATCAAAGGGATCGAGGAGGTGGCCGCACTTGTCGCACTGGTCTCCACGGGCATCATCGTAGTGGCAGCGGGGGCATTCACCCTCCACGAAACGATCAGCCAGGAATGAGCCGTGCTTCTCGCAGTAGGGCTGTTCGGCGGTGCGCTCGCCGAGGAAACCGTTCTCGTGTAGGCGCTTAAAGATCGACTGCGAGATCTCAGTGTGCTTCTGTGTGGGTGTGCGACCGAAGTGGTCGAAGCCGATGTTGAACCATTCGTACACATCTTGGTGGATCTTGTTGTACTTGGAGCACAGATCCTCCGGGGACATCTTCTCCTCCAGCGCCTTGGTTTCGGTCGCGGTTCCGTATTCATCTGTACCGCAGATATACAGTGTGCGCCGACCACAGGCCTTGTGGTATCTATTGAGTAGCTGTTAGTTTCATGGCGCAATGCTATATATTCTGTGTTGGGTTGAGTCATACCTAGCAAATACATCCGCACTCAGCACGGAGCCCACGACGTTACCCAGATGGGGAACATTGTTCACGTAGGGCAAAGCGCTCGTCACGAGGATATTTCGCTCGCCGGCTTTAGGCAAGATCGGACCCGTCATCTTGTGTTGTTGAAGGGGAAACGTCTTTGTTGGAGGGGCAAAGGCGGGAAAATCAGAAAGTGGGCATCTCGTCACATGCCCCGCGCATATCAGGGAAAAAAAACGTTATCGATTGGACTCTTTCGGATTTGACTCATATCGATCTTCTTTATATCCACCATGGAGCACAATATTTTGGACAGTCTCCTTGATCTAGAGGAGCAATTCTACAATGAGGGATATGAGCTGGGCACCGCAGATGGAGCAGCTACCGGATATACCGAAGGCAGCGTTTTCGCCGTTGAGAAAGGCTTCGAGAAGTTTGTCGAGATGGGACGCTTGTATGGCAAGGCATTAGTCTGGGCGCAGAGACTTGACATGAAATCGTCCGAAGACACCGTATCGCAGGCGGATAGCACAACGGATACTCTTTCTCTTGATCCATCTATCTGCAAAGACATGCCCAGTCTCCCACCACACAGCACTCGACTAGCCAGGAATCTCCAGACGCTTCTTGAGCTCGTCGATCCGGCTACGCTGGACATGAGTAATACGGAGGAAGCTGTGAATGATGTGGACGAGCGTCTCAAAGGCGCCGCTACAAAGGCGAAGCTCATCCAACGCGCAATGGGCGAGCGTGAGGATTCGGCCACTCAGGTTGAACCCAAGGATATGTCGACTTCGGGGGATGGCAGCGGAAGCATCGAAGATATCAGCGCATTGAATATCCGTCACTGAGGGCTTGGTCATGCTTCGCAAAATCGGTAGGCATACCAGACGCTCGACTCCCGGACCCTACCGATACCCTCAGATTAGAGCGCAAAAAGGCCATCCTTCGTCAAGAACAAAGTACTCGCTTCGGTCAGCACGTGGAAAAGTGCTCCGGTTTTCGGAGCGCCATTCCAGAAAGCCTGAGAAAGGTCACTCGAGGCTCATTCTCCCAGTCTTGGGTTTACACCCTCCGAATACCAAAGCCTGTCGCTCGTTAGCCATTGAGAAACAAGAATTGGGCTCAATTGGCAGTCCGAATTTGACGCGCCAGATATTCAAGACTTGTGTACTATATCTTGGACAGCAAAGTAGAAAAGCCCCGAAGAATCTTCCCGGGCATTCTACTGATGGACGCCTGTGGTGTCCAGTGGTTTCATGCAAGACCAAATGCATTATTTACAATCATGTCTGAAGACCCAGAGCTTGCAGAGGGGGAAAAAAAAGGTCACGTTAATATAAATCATATCCTTTAGAAGTCATAATATAGAACAAATTCATCAAAAATTCAACTTTTTCTTTCAATCTTCAGTTATAATCAAAACAAATCCTACAGCTCAAGGCTGCGCTCAGCCATGGCCATAGCACCCTCTTTTGTCTTGTGGCCACCAATGAAGCCACTAGCGTGAACAAAGACCGCACCTTCGGGGATCTTGCTCTGGCCATTCTTCTCAGCCTCCGCAGCCATAACACCATCAAGGTCTTGGTCGCGGACACCACGCCACGCCTCAGGCAAAGGCTTACGAGACTCAAAGCTGCTTTCGGAGACGGAAACACACTGCACACGCCACTTGGCTCCCTCGGTAGCGTTCTCGGGGTACAGAACATAGTAGACCTGATCGGCGGGGTCAACCTCCTTGGATCCCGAAGCCTCAGCCTCGAAGTTGTAGAGGTGCTCCTTCCAGGGCACGCCGCCTTGAGGGAGGACAATGATGCGACCGGAGGGGTGGGTGTCCTTGCGCGCGGCGTAAGCGGAGCCGACGGTAGTGCGGGCAGGCATCCAGGACGTGCAGGCGTGGTGCATCTTGCGCGCGAAAGCGTTGCCAATGAGCGTGCTGGCACGTCCGAAGAGGCTGTCCTCGTCTTGGGGCTCGCCGGGCGGGCTGGTGGGATCTGGGTTGTTCATGTCACCGACCATCGAGGCCAGCGTGATGCCGCCGTTCTTGAAGCGCTTCTCGACTCCAGCGGCGGCAAGCGCAGCCTGGTCGTAGGCGGAGATGCCGTTGTCGTTGGCATCAATCGCTTCAATGAAGTCCGTGTACAGCTTCTCGTACAGCAGGTCTACGTCAGCGTGGTCCACAGGCAGGGACAGCTTCTGGGCGATGATCGCCTTGCCGAAGTGCATGTACACCAGGCCAGCAGAGGAGAGCTTGGTGGCGTGCTGCGGGAAGGTCGTTGAGAAGGTCCGCTGGTGGTGATCATAACGGTGGATGGCGGGGTCGTACACGCCGCCCACGTCAACGACGGTGTGGCATTTCTCCAACTCGGCTGGGTCGCGTGTGCGGATGAGAGGGGAGGAGGCGTATGTGGGGAGCAGGCGGAGGAGGTAGACGGCCAGGGCCTCGTCGGCGTGGAAGTGTCCGCTGTTTTTAGTCAGTATAAGAGCAGATTAAGCTAGAGTAGCAAATTTCAGGACATTACACTCACTTGTGTGTCCCGATCAGGGGGGACGAGGTCTTGAGCTTCTTTGCAACGTTTTCAGCCATTTTGAAGTAGTTCTTGAATCTGAACATGCAAAATGAAAGAGAATGGTCTAAAGGTCTTCATGTATTAATTGCTGCGCTCTGGCTGGTTGAGATTCTTATCAGCGTTTCTATATCGGGTTATCAGGGCTTGATAATAGGGCTGGAAGCTAGCATGTGACTAGGAGCTCTATTGGAAATGAGATCTATAAAATTTATTAGATCTATAAAGATGTGCTTGGAGAGACAGTGAATTTGATTAACATATGTCACGAGTTACAATTCCCACTGGGAGGCCTAAATGATGAACAGCATCAACGTTATGTAGATTAGCGTATTATAGTATAACAACTCTATGCATAATAGTTGTTTTTCTAGCTATCATCCCAACGACAGAACTATCAACGAGCTTTTCATACCTAGGAGGTGACTATAATGAGTCCCTTAGTATGGAAGGGGATCTTGGGGCCATGTCTTCTAGCAGACCACATCTTACGACTCCAATCTACGTAGGTTTTCTGTGACATGTTCTTAGTTGGGCTATCCTTGCATTCCCATGCTTGCCAGGTAAAGTAACGGAGGTCAAATAGGTAGAATATATAAAAAGTGGCTCAAGCATGACTAGAAAGGGGTACTAGGGGTCATTATCTTTGTTTCTAGCTCGGTAGCTGAAATATGTAGCTGTCGGCTAAAAAAGCCAAACATTGACTAGTTAGGTATATATAGTTATAACATGTTCTATATATTTCTATTTACCGTCGAAGAGCTGTCTATTCTGTATTAGAGTTAACCATGTCAACATAGTAGATATATATAAGGTATAAGAGGTATACTCCAGTACTAAGTAGTTGACATAAAAGATAGTTAACCAGAAACTGTTAGCCTTGGTTTCTAGTGTTTCTAGTGTTTCTAGGCCCTTATAAACAGCCTAGGTCAAAAAAAAGTGGTGCTCCGACCGCCAGTCTAGTAACACTTAAAGAGACTTCCACTTCTTTTTTTGGATTTCTCTTTCTTGTTTACCTTATTCTGAGTATTTTAGATCTCTGGTTATTTTGTTTTTCAGGAATTTCTAGCATTTCTAGTTCTAACATTTCTCTTGACCCACGTGAAGGTTCAAAAGCGATAAGCTCGAGGAAAAAAAAGAAAACAGTGTGTCTCTCCCCCTCCTTAACTTCTCTCTCCCCATCCAGCTCTGAACACATAGTTGCTATCAAGTCAACCCCCGAATCTCTCGATCCCCTCCGCACTGCATACCCCTTCGGCGGTCCGATGTGGCTCTTTCGAGTCTTTTCGTCGGCCTTGTTCCTCGCCATCACCGTCTCGTCAATCCCACTAGCCTTCGATGTGGGTGGCAAGACATGTGGCCTGGCCTTTTCCCTGTCATTGGCGGCCTTTTACTTCTTGGTCTCGCTATTGAAGGTCACCACTCCTGAGCGATCGTGGTTCCGTTCCTCCATCATTACCGTTCTCCGCTTCATACAATGGGCCGTCATCTTGGTCCTTCTGATTTGGTCGCTGAATCGATTCTCGGTTGATTCCGACAGTGCAGGATGGGTGGAGCGCACTTTCAGCGGTAAGAGGGCGCAGGATTCCTCTATTCAGGAATGGCTCTTTGGTCGCGACGGCCTGGTGGAAACTGTGACCCTCGGCAACTGGGATAGACTTCTGAGATGGTCTACCCCGGTCTTCCAGCTGGCAGAGGGATTTTGCAGTTTATTGGTGATCCAGGCAGCTGGGCAAATTACCCGCTGGCTCGTCAACCGAGGTGGACGCAGCGATAGCTGGATGGTATGTTTTTTTTTGGGGACCTCCCATGGATGCAGCGATAAAAAAAACTAACCCTTGTCTTAGATCGGCCTCTTGGTCTTGTCCGCTACGGTTATCTCCAGCTCAGTTTACTTCCTCTGGCGTGTTCTGCAATTCCCCGAAATCTCCAACGTCGATGCCGCCTTGATCGGAGTCTCTGTCACATGCGCCGTCATTCTGTGTGCCTGGGGTATTGGAAGTGGTCGCGGTAACCCAGTCGAAAGCTCTCTCCTCTTTGCCTACGTTGTGCTCTGCATCTACCAGATCTTCACGGACTACCAGCCATCGCACCCCGTGGAACAAATACCCTCGCCCTCGCAGGTCGGAGACTTCCCTCCACTGCCTCCTATCATCATGGCGTCGTACACAACCGTGATGCACGCACTGTCTACTTTGCCGTCGATTATCCACGCGGGATTCAACGTCATTACCGCCGTTTTCAGCGCCGTTACGCCCTCCGTTCTCATCTCGCTCGCGTATCGCCTGCTCGTGCTATATGCATCGACGCGCATCATCCCAGCTGTCCGCGAGTCTGGCGCCCGTGCGCTTTCTCAAGAGGCTTCCATTGATGATACCGACGCAGCAGGCCAAGTGCTGGGCTTCCTGAGCTACTTCGCGCCGAGCATTCTCATCGCTGTCTACACCAGTCTCCTTATGCAGCACTTCGCATCAACATCACAAGCAATGGGTGGTAGCGGCGAATGGTGGAGCAGCCAAGGCAATGGCGGTGGTAACCCATGGCGTTGGATTAATCTTGCTTGCACGATTTCCCTATACGCGGTCGAGCTATGGCTCGGGGAAACCAACGATCTCGACAACGGAGTGGCCGGCCACTGGAAAACCGACTGAATGACAAGCCAAACATGCCTACGCTTTCCTTCTTATCATTGCTCCAACAACAGCGCGGCAAGAATCCGAAGGCCAATCGAATCGGCCTTGGTGCCTCCTTCGCTGTATATTGCTACATGAGCCCAGTCGGCCACAATCCTTGTGACCTATCTTGCAGCAACCCGAACAACGAAAAGGTCACTCAGCGGCGATTCGTTTGGGAATTTTGCCAATGGCCTTGCACCTTTACTACAGCCACTGTAGAGCGAGTCCTTCAGAAGAGTTTCGATCGCCCTGAGGCCATGTATCACCTGTCTCGCTTTTGATTGGACTTCGTATCACATCACCCCCACTGCTCTTCCTTGCTTCCTCGCCAAGCATACCCTTCTCGATTGCTACATGAGTGTATTTGGTTGTCTCGTGTCTCGAGGCAAACAGCACTCTGTTCAATATGCCACACCCCTTTCTCACGACTCGACGATACCAGATAACTCTGTTGCTTTTCTCTTTTTTTCCTCTGTCTTCCATATCCACCCTGAATTACCACTTTCATCCAGTTCGGCACTTATACCCCCTGCTGTCTTGCTCAACCTTCCTATTCGCAGCTTCCTAGCTTCCCCTTCCCTCAGCCGAATCTTACTCCACCCCCCACACACACAGTTTCATGGCTTGAAGCCGCTCCTTGTACATAGGATACCTGGCTCTTTCTTCTCTTGTATTTCTTGCCAGGCGCTGGGGTTTAATAGATATTCGATATTCGTTTCTTTCTTGATATGATTCGAATGGCATAGAGCTTGGCGGTTGTAGTCTAATAGAGAACCATTGATTCATCTAATTTTTTTTTTGTCAAAGCCAGGCACTATGTCCCCATTTCTTCTAGCTTTGCTTTGTCGACTTTCAGTTTCAGGTCATTTATCTTTATGGCTTGGCTTAAGATGATATAAGGGACATTATCCGATCCTGATACCTTGTCTTTTTGCCTTCTTGGCGCTATAGCAAGAATAATAAAACGAGTAATCAAATGTAGAATAGGCCGCTAATATAACCTTCTTAGCAAGATGATTTAGCTCGATCTAGAGAGATAAAATATAAGATCCGAACTATTGTAGTAATGACTGGGCGATTTTGATCGAGCTAGTGGGACGTACCGTGTAAAATGTTTATAATGACTTTTCCATAACAATTGAACAAACTGGATGGCACACGGGATAAATAAGTAAAACAGCAAACTTATCGGAATCATAGTTTGGCTTCATGCGTATAGAGCACAGCCGAATAGGAATACAGGTAGACGTAGTGTAGATAAACTAGAGAATGGAAACGCAAGTAAATTATCACAAGGGTCTTGTCGTATGAACTAGATATAGACAAGGAGAGTAGAAGTCAAGAAAAAGAAGGAAAAAAAAATTGAATGCAGATGATGAGTTGATGATAAATGGCGATAATTGGAGAATAAAGAAAGCCAAGACACTGAAGAGCGAAGCCGTGCTCGATGGACAGGGAATGTCACTCCATAAGGAAAACAAATCATCCATATCAATGACACGACAGGCCAAGCACTAAACCTCTGCTTCCACTCTCGCTCTGTCCTGCAGTGCACCTCCCCCCCCCCCCCCCGCCCGCCCATTCCCCCCCCCCCCACAAAATGAAATAAAAGAAATTGAAAAGAAATTCCCATAGCGCCAGGCTTTTGAAAATGAAATCACAGACCCCCTTCAAAAGATATGCATGCAAACGATCGCCCTCGTCAGAACACAGTCACCCCGTGTAGTGCAAGGTGTATCATCTACCGACGAATAGGAACACCTTCTCGTGCAGTAGGGGGGCTAACACTAAGCTCCTGCTCACCCTGGGCTGATTCAGAGGCCAGACCAGAGCCCTCACCTTCACCAACACTGGTGCCACGGTGTAGGAAGCTACCTCCATCCTTGATTGGGCTGCGGATTTGGAATCCGATCGAGCCAGGGTGTCCGCTGATACTGCCTGGAATCTGTTGTCCACCTTGGGAACTGACACTGCCATTGTTGGCAGAGTTGTTGGCACCTGGGGAGGTTGAGGTGAGGTGCGGGATGTTCTCCGGCACTGGGTGGCGGGATCCAATGTTGGTGACGCCTACGTCGGAGGCTTTGCCGGCTTTGCTGAGGGCATAGTCGCCCGAGTCAAAGTATTTGCGTTCCTGGAGAAAATTAAATGTTAGAATGGGTCTTGTGGGTTGAGTTGGTGTGTGACTTGCCTTGAGCTTGTTTTGGAGGACGTCTTTCTTGGTTGGCATCTTGCCGTAGAGGCGCAGCAGGCGCTGCTCCTCTGGGCTCAGCGACTAGAGTTTATTAGTTATGATAGGAATCGTATAGTGGGAGTACTTACATTGATGTCCACTTTGTTCTGTTGGTGGGGATTCATGATGGATAGGTTGAAGAAGGGAAGTTGGAGGGGAATTGAAGCGGGAGAGATAAGGCGGGGAGAAGTTGAGGTGTGACCACGGAATACAGAGAGAGAATGAATAATAAATAATTAGAATAGTAAAGGGAAAATGTCTAAGATGACGTGGGATTCTCCAATATCTAGTTTGATATTAGGCTAGTTTACTCTACTCTAATTTACCCTCTTGAACGTATCACGTTATAACCCATTTCTTCCTATCCCAAGCCTTATATAAAATAGTATAATTGGTTAAAATAAATCCATCGTCACCTGCCCACAGTGGAACCGAACCTTTTGAACTTCGTTTCTTTCCCGTGACGTCTCTTCTCTCATACACACCATGACCCAACCAATCTTTGTAGTTGAACATCTGGATCCCGAGTTGGGCCCATGGTCCACGCTCGAATATGCCTGCATTGCGCGTGAATCCTACGACCGCGGGGCAAGATTCATGCTCAGCTCTGTGCCCGCCGAGCTGCAAATGCCCGCAGAATTGGCCGCCACCAAGGGTCTCGAGGTTGAGAAGCGTAGTGTCGAGGAGATCTTTGCCGATCGCAAGGCCAAGGTCTGTTTGTTGGACCCTTCCGCTCAGGTTGAGTTGAGTCCCGAGGATGGTGATACCTTTGATGTCTTTTTGTTTGGTGGTATCCTCGGTATGGAAATTTTTTTTTACCCCCACGATATGAGTAAAGGACTGACCTGTTTCTTGTCATTCTGCAGGCGACGACCCGCCTAGAGGTATGTACTGGGTTTCTTCATGCACTTCGGCTACTGACTTTGTAGATCGCACCTCGGAATTGAGGAAGAAGGGATATGTCGGCCGCCGATTGGGGCCCAAGCAGATGACTACCGATACTGCCGTGCGAGTTACTCGCTTGGTTGTTCACGAGAAGGGTGAGTGTAAAAGGTCTTGATATATATGTGTACGCTAATTTTTGCTAGTCCCCCTTGATGACATTCAATATGTCGACTACCCGGAATTGATCATCAATGAGCATGAACGCACCGAGATGCCTTTCCGCTATGTTAAGGGTGCCAATGAGCAGCCTATTATGCCCGATGTAAGACTATTGGACTTTAGAGAGAAATCAGCTAACGGTTTAGGGGATGGTGGATCTGATCAAGAATGATGCGGACAAGTCTCTTGATTTCTAAGAGACGATCGGGGGCCATTAAATTGATTTCTCAGAGAAGATCGGGGGCCATTAAAATAATCAGCCATTGGTTGGAGTTAAAACCAGGACTAGGGAGAGAGTGTAATCTATAAGCTAAATATATCTGTGCAGAATAGAGATATACAACAAATTACCAAAAAGACCATTCTGCAAGGAAGTGACAGGGCCTTTTGATGCACCCCCACTGGTAATTACCTGTACTGACCTGTACCCGTTTCATTCCACAGGCCACGCCTCGAACTTCCAGCGTCTTTCTTTGATCTTGACACCTGGAAGTTCCCTTTGGACTTTGTGAATTTAAACTGTTTCTCCCTCCCACTTTATCCGTGCCGTTGAATTCAAATGATCTGTTAAACCCGCGCCTACGAGTCCCTCCCGGGACAGTCGATAATCTTTGGATAACCACACTGGCTAACATGTTCTCAATACCATTCCTCCCTTCCGTGAAGGGCGGTGCCGTGATATTATTATCCGTAGTATCGCTGTTTAGCCCGGCCTTGGTGTCGGCCAGTTCGGCTGCTGATTATTATGTGCACTCGTTACCGGGGGCGCCGGAAGGCCCTCTCTTGAAGATGCATGCTGGGTGAGTCTCAAGTGGTATTTCTGTGAACTTCTGGGCCTTTGCTAATGTAACAACTCTAGACATATCGAGGTCGATCCCAACACCAACGGCAACCTGTTCTTCTGGCATTTCCAGAACCGTCACATCGCGAACCGACAACGCACTGTCATTTGGCTGAACGGTGGCCCAGGATGTAGCTCCATGGATGGCGCATTGATGGAAGTTGGGCCCTACCGGCTCCAGGACGACCATACGTTGGAGTACAACGAGGGCAGGTGGGATGAGTTTGCCAACCTGCTCTTCGTCGATAACCCCGTCGGGACCGGGTTCAGCTATGTCAACACCAATAGCTATGTCCATGAGTTGGACGAGATGGCCGCTCACTTCATCGTCTTCCTGGATAAGTTCTTTGAGATATTCCCCGAGTATGCGAATGATGACGTACGTTTCCCTTCTCCTCTACTACATGATATCTCTAACTGTGTTGCAGCTATACATTGCTGGTGAATCGTTTGCCGGCCAGCACATCCCATATATTGCAAAGGCCATTCAAGATCGCAACAAGGGTGTTGCAGAGAACGGAGGCACAGAGTGGCCTATCAAGGGTTTGCTGATCGGTAACGGTTGGATCTCCCCTACAGACCAGTACCCTGCCTACTTCAAGTACGTCGAGAGAGACGGCCTCATCAAACCGGACACATCCCTCCACCACAAGATAAACGTACTCAACGAAGTCTGTCTCTCGGAGCTGGAGACCCCCGCCGCAAAGGACAAACTGAATATGGACTCGTGCGAGCTGGTCTTGCGACACTTCCTCGATCTCACCACCGAAGATCACCAGTGTTACAACATGTACGATGTCCGTCTCAAGGACGAGGCCGGCTCCTGTGGCATGAACTGGCCCCCCGACCTGAAAAATGTTGAGCCGTATCTCCAACGACCAGATGTCGTCAAAGCCCTGAACATCAACCCAGCAAAGAAATCTGGCTGGACCGAATGCGCTGGTATGGTCCACACGGCCTTCACCGCTAAGAATTCCGTCCCTTCCGTCCAGTTGCTCCCAGGCCTGATCGAATCGGGCATCAACGTCTTGCTCTTCAGCGGCGACAAAGACCTTCTCTGCAACCACATTGGAACGGAGACTCTGATCCACAACATGAAGTGGAAGGGTGGCACCGGCTTCGAAACCTCCCCCGGCGTCTGGGCCCCGCGCCACGACTGGTCCTTCGAAGACGAGCCCGCTGGCATCTACCAATCTGCCCGTAATCTCACCTACGTGCTCTTCTATAACTCCAGCCACATGGTTCCTTTCGACAACCCCCGTCAGAGCCGTGACATGCTTGACCGCTTCATGAAAGTCGATATCGCCAGTATCGGTGGCCAGCCTTCCGATTCACGTATCGACGGCGAGAAGTTGCCCCAGACTGCTGTCGGTGGACAGGCTAATAGTACTGTCGCACAGGAGAATGAGAAGGAGAGGTTGAAACAGACCAAGATACACGCGTATACCAAGTCCGGTGAGGCTGCCCTCATTGTTGTGATTATCGGAGTGAGCGCTTGGGGCTTTTTCATCTGGCGCAGTCGTCGTGCTCGAGATGGTTACAAGGGTGTCTCGAATAACGATGCATTGAACAGTGCATCCATTCTCAACAGATTCCAGAGCAAGCGTTCTGGTCGTGATGTTGAGGCTGGTGACTTTGATGAGTCTGAGCTTGACCAGCTTCATTCCCCTGGCATTGAGCAGGAGGATTACGCTGTTGGCGAAGATAGTGAGGATGATGTCTCGCATCCCAGAATTGGCGAAAACCGCCAGTCTTGAGTGTGTGTTGAAATGATTTTTTAGCCTCTGTATAAAGTAGACATGGTGTTCCGGGGGTTTAGTCTTCCAAATATGATATTCGGTTTGATATTTGCTATAACTTGACTTGGGTTGATGACGGATTGCTGACGAAGTTCCAACGTCAACTCATTTTTGACAACTCTGCATCTCTCTCTCTCTCTCTCTCTCTCTCTCTTCATTTTCAAACATGCCAGACAACACTATACCCAAGGGCCTCAAGTTGCACAGAATGGCCGAGATTCTAGATCAACCCTCGTCTAAGAACCTACGACATGGCAGTCTATCGCGCCAATATATCTTTTGAAATTAGACTAGCCAACGGCTATCGACTGTGGGAATTTCCAAATGCGATCATCAATCTCCTATCTGAAACCATCCTAACTATATTATAGTACTCCGTCTTGAGGAGTATGATCGGCCTACAGCCCAATCCCACTGCCGTATCGATACCCTAATAATGGCTGTCTATCAGGCTCTTGACAGTCAAGGCTTTCTATATTCCTACTCGTGTCAGACTTGATTTTGATACCCTAGAGCGGAGCCCCATGATATATGGCGGAAAACCCCCATAATTACATCATATCGGCAAGTCTGATTATAGTCTTTCCATTGGAGGAAAACTTATACGGCATGTTATCGAGTTGTAGTCAAGCGAGAAGCTCAGCTCAGTACTAGGCAAGTCGGATCGAGATAACATCGGAATAAAAACGGTCAACTCCTGGCCCACATGGCCATGGTGCAAGCGAGTAGAAAACGCAGTGGCCAGTCGGATTATACAGTCTGGGGGCTGAGAGTGATGGCTTGCGTTACTGCTTTTACCAGCTGGATATGCAGGGCGAATAGTCCGCGGTGTGGTTTCAATCAGCGCGAGAAAGCTGGCAGTGTATTGCCAAATTGTTCGCTTCAATCATCTTGTCTTCCATCGCCTCGTGTTACTGTTGGAATCTGTCTTCAGCTCCACACTCTGTATTATCAATATCTGGCTTGATGGAGTCTAAGGATACTGTCTTCAAGCTTTTGCCTACGGGGTTATATGTATTGGTGTCATCTCTATAGCTCTGTCTTTTAATACACGATGCCCAGGTGACATATTATATATTCATTTGTTCTCTAAATACATCAAGCATTTTGTCTATAAGCTATTCAGACCTAATACAGGTCAATTCCAAGTAAAATCACCGTGCCACAGTCCACACCTTGACACTCCCATCATCGGCCGTCGAAATAAGCACCTCCTCACCCCCAGACCCCCGATCCGCCCTCTTCGCCCAAGCCACATGATTAACCTCATAAATCCCATGAGCGCCATTCTGAACCCCAACGAGCACCCACTCCGTCCGCAGCACATCGCCAGATGTAGTGTCCATAGCATCTGAATCAGCCTGCTGCTCCTGCTCTCGCGTAACAAACCGCTCTTCATAAAGCGCAATCCGCCCATCCGCACCAGTAGAAGCAACAAGCCCAGTCCGCTTACTCCACGCCACAGCATAAACAGGCAGTTCGTGTGCATGCGGGAGCACAGCATCCTCCTCCCAAACCTCATCCGTACCAGTAGGCCGGATGATACTCGGGATCCCTGTCGTCGCAGAAGATAGCGCACCATTCTGCTGCGATTCCTTCGGTTGGCGCCGCCACACGCGCACAGTGCGGTCGTCCGAGCAGGAGACGAGGCGTGGGCCGGAGAGAGCTGTCTGGGAACGCCACTGAGCCTGTAAAGCGCCCAGGTCAGACTCAGAAACAGAATCAGAAATTGGCCCGTTCCAATTCTCTGAATCTTCCCCCTCCCAATCCAAAAACCAGACTGTCCCCTCATGTCCCTTGATACATGCTACCTGGCCCCAATCATCTAGGTCCTCCCGCCATAGCCGGATAGTATCGTCGTAGCTCGCGCTAGCAAGACACTCCTCAGAAGGATGCCAAGAAACGCACTTCACATCGCCCCCATGCTCCTGCATCACAGCAACGGTCTCGAAGTTGTTATCACCGTCGTCGAGATCCTCCCAGATCCAAATTGACTTGTCACGCGAGCACGTAGCGAGCAGCATCCCCGACGCAGACCATGATACCGACTTGACTTCGCTATCGTGGCCGTCGAGCAGGACTGCGAAGCGCCATTCTTCTTCGTCTTCTTCGCGGTTTGGGGTGTCGGTACCGGTACCGTTGGGAGCTTCTGTCGAACCATCGGCTGGGCTTTCTTTGTCATCACTGCTCACCCCTAGCCCGGCACCGTCTTCTTGCCCGTAACTATCCCACCGCCGCCAGATGCCGACTGTTGCGTCGAAACTGCCCGTCGCCAGGACGGACTCCCCCGCCATGTGTGGCTTCCATGCTGCCGTGCGAACGGAGCGCTTGTGGCCTCCGGTAATTGTGGAGAGGAGGGTGAAGTTTGTGAGGGAATAGACTCGGATGGTCTTGTCTGAACTGCAGGTTGCGACTATTGGGAGAGTGGGGTGCGGGGCTGTGAGCCAGGTCCGTTCTTGGGAAGGGGGTGTGAGGTCGGATAGGTGTGTTATGATGACCTTTGGAGACATGTTGGTTTGTGTTTCTCAGTGAGGATTAAAGCGATTGAAGGGATTAACGTGAGAGGTTAAGGGAAGTGAGGTTGGATTTTTGGGGGGGGGGGGGGGGGGCTGATTAGATAGGGAGGATATATAGGCAACTTCTAGGTTATATTGGAGATTTTATATTAGGATTTCATATAAAACATTTCAATCACATTCTATGAATGATAGCAAAGAAAAGAAATAAAAAAAAGGTCTCATTTACTCCATACAAAAGCCCTAGAAACTAGTTGTATACCCTGCCCTGCCAATCTGCCCAGTCCAAAGTCCAACCTTCCAAAGTCCAAAAATGGAAATAACAAAAGGACGAAACAATAAAAAAAGACAGCATTATATATGCCCTTCTAAAACGCCTTCATTGTGCCGGAGCGCCTTCTTCATATAAACCCTCATATACCGTCCCGTGGCAAAGCCAATCCACCTCCCGGACCTTCTCTAATTCTTCCACCAACTTTCCAACCTCATTAACAAACTCCGGCATACCTGCTCCAGCTAGATTCTGGCTGGCCGTGGTGGTAGCCCGTACCCGTTCAGAGGCACTCGATGCGCTGAGACGCGATAGGACGTGGCTGCGAAGGCGAGAGAGAATGAGTCTCGTGACCGGGTCCGAGAAGCTAGACGCGGGGGTCGCGGTTCCTTGTGGGTCTGTCGCGGAGGACGTGTCTGAGGCAGAGGTCTCTGAAGTCACCACCGCGAGCTGGGGTGCGGCTGCAAGACATGCCGTGGCGACGGGTCCGAGCACTCGTTTGATGGTAGCTGCGAGCTGGGCGCTCGCGGCGGGTGGCATCGGATGGGTCGACTCGAGGATAGACTGTACTCGCTCTGCACTGATCTCGTTGAAGTCCAGAGATAGGATCCGATCTGCCTCGGGTTTCCATTGAGACCGTGCGTCTCGCTTAAGTAGGTTCTTTGCTGTCAACAAGATGGAAGCTGTTGCTACAATTTGGAATGCCCTGGCGTGCAGCCGTTCGAGGCGTTGGCGATCGAGGCTCAGAGTCTCTGGAACTAGATCCTCAGATACAATCGCATTGCTTAGAACGGTGTCGGCAAGACCTTGGGCGTAGATTCGTGCTGGTGGGGGGCGTGGTTCCCCTTGGATGCCTTCCGGGTCTCGCTTCTTCATTTCATCAACGATGATCTTGCGATGAGTGCGCCAAAACCGTCGGGTCTTGCCCAGGCTAATGATCCGGTCTGTGACGTCTCGGTCGAATGCCCGCTGTTCATAACCTGGAGCTTCTTCAATGAGCTGAGGCGCAGCAAGCTGGATCATGAAATTTGTTTGGTCAAGTGACAGCAGGTCAATAATGCTCATCAGTCGAGCCAGCCGGTCGATGGAATCGCCAGAAGTATCCTCAATGTACGCCTTGACCACAGGGTCCCGGTAAGGAGCACATAGGCGTGGTAAGATGTTGTTCATGAATTCAAAGAAATTATCATAGGAGAATGTGCCAGCCTCGCACTGTCCCTGAACCAGTTTGGGGTCTAAGACTTCACTGATTATCACATAAAGGGAATTGCCCCGTTGGAGGGAGCGCAGCAAGCGATCTTGGATCACTGTGGCCATGGCCACAGTCCAGTTGGTACCGTGTCCAGTTTCCACGCCTTTTCTCATTGTGTCGCACATCTGCTTCATGATATGCCTGCGCGGTTCAGTATACGGTGCTTCCTCGATCTTGAACTCTTTGTTAATGAGAAGTTCATGCACCAGCTCCCGATTTTCAGGTAGAGGGGTGAGGATCTTGGTGAATCTCTCGTGGGGAGATGTTCGCTGCTTGTCCAGCTCTTGGAATACTGCGGCATCGAGATTATTGAATGACTCGCTAAGAGGCGATGTGACACTCTGCGTAGCCTCCGTGGTTGGAGGAGCAGCCTCAGCAGACCGAGGAATAGCTTGCTTGGAGGCAGCCCTCTTCTTCTCGCGCTTGGCCTTCTTCAATGAATCTCGAATCATCTCCATGTGTCGGTCAGGTCCCGCAAGTCTCTTCAGACGGGCGAGCAAAAGAACCTGGTTCTGTCGGATACCCAGTCTGTAGTCTTCTGCAGCACCGCCAGCTTTGTCGTTTTTGACCGTCTGCCAAATCAATTCCAATTCGACAAACTGTGCAACCATGATCTCAATCAGTACAGAAGAGTCGTGGGACTTCCAAGCATGGAATGCAGAGAAAAACACAGTATGTGATTCACACAAAATCTGGAGATCCGCAGTGATCACGGATGGAGAGCAACAGCCTGACGATAGTAGCGCCGTAACCTGGTCAAACGCGACCAGAAGCTCTCGAGCCTTTGCAATCAAATCTTGCTCCTGGTCTCCATTGCTACTCAAAACCTCTTGCGGATGCGTGACAATGAGATAACTGCTGAGGAATGTGCGTACTGCACCCCTCTCGCCCAAGGCTCCGCCTTCCATATCTTGCAGTCCGCAGAGTCGGATGACTTTCGTCATAGTATCGAGCAGCTTGTTATTAGAAAGGAGAGCGCCAACTTCTTCAAAGGTCATGTCGCGAACTCGGTTGACAGACAGGTTCAATGACTGGAACTGCTGCATAACCATCTTTGCATTATGGGTTCTCCAAACACGTTGGATCTTCCGCGCAGCCGCATCCTGCGTAAGCGACTTGGTGACCTCTCGGGACATCTTCTTTTCCTCGGTGGCTGGCAAGCTGCTAGTGCGCTGGCGGCGGTGGGTTTGCTGGTATAATGTGCGCCGTTTCTCTGCGTCTGCAAGCTTCTCCGCCATTTCTAGACGCAAGCGAGCCTGTTCGGCAGCTTTCTTCTCCCGATGATCCTCGGCCTTCTTCTTGGCCCGTTTGACCTGATCCTCGCACTTGGCGGTGATATCGGCGAGTAGACGCTCCCGGGCTTGTTGAGCAGCTAACGCTCTCTCTTCGAATTGTAGGTTTCTTGTAGCCGCTTTAGCCAGAGCGGCTCGCAGCCTCACTTTCTCCGCATGCAATGCGCGATCAGCGAGTCGTGCCTTTCGGCTCTCCAAAATGGACGTGCGGCGGAGGTGTTGAGCGATATGGTCCGCACTTGGCGAGCCATTCGAGGATGCGTTCGAATTATGGGAGTGCAAGGAGGAGACTGAGCTTCGTCGAGATGAGGCGGCAGAGGAACGGCGGGCTTTGCTGCTTTTGCGGTAGAACCGGGCTGCGATGTGTGGCGGGAGACTCAAAGGAAGTGTTGGCTCGTCCGAGAGCATCTCCACGTCGAGATCACTCAGGGATTCAGGTGTAAGAGGTGTTGGTCCAGCATCCGGGAGCTGGATCTCGATGTCGGAATTGCGACGGATCATAGTAGGGCGCGACGCGGAGCTGATAAAGCGACAAAGAGAGAATCGGCGGGGCTGTACTGATAAGAGATTGGAAGAGACTGGGCGTTCACGGGGGACTTGTTGACTAAGGTTATAGGATTCCCAGTCTGAATTCAAGTTATGTAGGTTTTTTTTTTTAAAAAAAAGGAGCAATCTAGAATATGACTGGAAATCAAGGAGCGAAAGAGATGCGCATCACTTGGCTGGGGGTGCGGAGGGATCCGTGCCTTGTTTCAGGGAAATTTAGTAGAAGAAAAGGAAATGAATCAGTTCAATAGGTCAATAGATCAATAGCTAAAATAGCTAAAATAGCGATGAAACCAGACATCCTGATATAACGTAGATCGCTCGAAATGGAATCTCGTGGCTGCAAGCAGAACGTCAACGCTGATGTAAGCGCGATAATCCCTGGAGATCAGGGTTAACTATTTATAGCTTGGGATCTTGGTATGCTGTACGAACTGTTGATCTATTATTCTGCATATAAGATCTCTACTTAACTCGGAGTCCCACTCTCATCTGTCCTCGTCCACCTCGATTCGCCCGCAAATAATAGGGCACAAAGCACAAGTCCCTGCTCTCGCTAGTAACATGGTCATTACCCTCGGATACAATCTGCCTATCCCAAGGCGACGTATCAAGTTCACCTTTGGCTCCATTCTTCGCAATAATAGCCACATACTCGTCAGGTTGAGATCGTGTCTCTTCTCGTAGGGGAACCTTGGGGTCAAAGACCGTCATCTGCGTCAATTCGTTAGGGTTACTCCATCATATGGGTGATAAGTTTGTGCTTTACCTTGAAATGATTCTGTTCCCATGGGTGATCTGCATCCTCCACACAGTACACAATTGGCCCGCGCGTGACGTATGCCACAGGCTGCATCGTTAGTGGATGTGGCTTGGTCACGCGTGGTTGCATAGGACACGAAAGTTGGAATTGCGAGTTCTGCTGCAGCCATTCAGCGCTCAAATATAGATATCCTTTGCGAATATCCTGTTCAGGACGCGGAGTCACCTGCCATGACTCTGCCCACCCGGGGATCCTCAGTCGCAGCTCAAGATCAACGGGAGGCCCTTCGGTACGGATGGTAAAGTTGACATCCCCGTTCCAAGGCCAGTCTGTCTTTTGAGTGATTTCAATCACCGATTCCGAGACCTGCAGACGCAAAGTGGCCGCAGTGTAAAGATGCACGTTGACAACGGCCTTTTGCTCGTTTGTGCTGTGACTCCAGACATATCCACCCAGATAGCCTAACGTGCGTGTGACATTAGGCGGGCAGCAAGCACATTCAAACCACTCATGGCGCTCGGAGAGATCTTTGTCCGAGGAGGCCAGTTGATTCACATATGTGAATGCCTTGCCATCCAGACTCATCCCGGTCAATACAGCGTTGTAAAGACAAAGCTCCATGACATCGGCATAATGGCTGTCAAGCTCAATCTGAAAGTTTGTTGTGTAAGTGGCTATAAAATTTCGCGAATCAGAACCCAACTTACCTGCAGCTGTCGTTCGGCCAGCATCATCACACCAATTGCAGCACATGTCTCTGAATAGCAGCCTCCTTCATCGGTTCCCTGGGGCAGGAAGTAGTCGATACCAAACCCTTCCCACTGCTTAATTGCACCAATCCCACCTGTGACATATGATCTTTTCTCTACCATGTTTGACCAGAGCCGGTTGACAACAGGCAGGAAAGTTGCCCCCACTTGGCTGTCAGGCTTAGATATCCGAACCAAGTCCGCAACCGCCGTGAGAAGATACATAGCTCGAACGGAGTGTCCTTCGATAGTTTCTTGTTCGGCGATCGGCACATGGGCCTGCTGGTACCTAGAACATTGGTGAGTACCCTCGCCGCAGAAATAAATGAGCAAAGACCATAACTTACCAATAACTCCTAGCAGCAGGAAAGTACACGGGCAATGTACGCTTATTCTCGCCTCTTGCTTCGGACTCAACATCGTAGTAATGCCGCCCCTCTCTCCCTCCTGTGGGATTGCCTCTTTCTTCAATGAAGAATTGGGCGAGCTTTAGGTGTTTTTCATTGCTTGTGACCTTGTATAAACGCAAAAGGGCCAGCTCTATCTCTGGATGGCCAGGGTACCCGGGAATCTGAGCGTCTTGGCCTCCAAAGGTTTCCGCCAGAAGGTCCACATACTTCAGCATGGGAGATAGCATATCATCGTTCTTATAATAAAGACGGTGGGCAAGTGCTCCTTCGATCAGATGGCCAGCATTGTATCTTGAGACATCTGTTAGCATCGTTTCATCGAGGATTCACATTCTTTTCTGACATACAATTCATGCATATCTCTCAAGTTCGTAAAGCGTTTGCCCGGCTCAACAACCGAGTAGTGAATATTGAGGTAGCCATCAGGATGCTGAGCAGTCTGTATCATCTGCACGAGCTCCCTGACGGCGTCATCGATGTCCTCGTCATAATGATCCATCAGCAAATAACAGGCACTTTCAATCCACTTTCCGATATCAGAATCCCAGAATTGGTGGTTAGGGACTGGCCACATTGTGGGAGGATCGGAGTAGCTTGGGTGCCATTGTAATTTGAAAGCATCGTATCTTCCAGTAGTTCTGAGCATCTGCAGCTGATGCCGCAGTGTCTGAGTCCGAACTACTTCCCGACGACGGGCCCAGAATGATTTTGGGGCAAAGGTGGTAGCAACGAAGCTTTCTTGGGGGTATTCCATGATGAAATGTTCAAAGAAACAAAGTTGAATTCTTCTCCCGTATTCTTATATTTACCGAAAATCGCTCCCGGAAAGCCCGCTTCGGAGTTTGAGACCCTAAATGCCCATCTGGGCCCCACGTTCGCCGAGTTCTTGACCCGTCCCCGCCGGTATTTAGGGCTGTGGACTCCAGTGGCCGACACTCCGGCGGACAACCCTCCGGCGGGGCCAAGAGAATGGGGGCCAAAGAGAAAAGAAGTCGAACTACAAAACAAGTTAAAGGGTCTTGAATCCCTGTTTTCCCCGGATCTTTGAGCGCTTTGATTTTCTGGGGACTCCGCGTTCCACACGGATGAGCTCGACCCGAAAATGTGGAGTTCCGGTATGGTGTATATAAGATATTCTCCTTATTTAGTGCTTTGACCTATTCTCTAGCTATCCTGTCAGTGAAATGGGTATCGTGGAAAGATTTCTCCCCAAGGATGACCGGTAAGAAAGTAATAAGCACCTTTACTGGGACTCTTGGCTGATGTTTCTCTAGCTTTGCGGCCCTCCTGTTGTATGGCATGATCTTCTCAAGCTGTTTCAGTGGATATGATGCTGGGATTATGACAGTGATTCTGGCCGATAAACAGTTCATCGAATACTATGATATCGACGACAATAAGTCGGGCATGGTTGCAACGATCCCCTGGGCGATGACAGGTACTAAGCTCTCTCTACCTTCGATGTAGTTCATTTTAGAACTAACAAAACATCCCAGCATTCGCCCAACTCTGGCTGGGAGCCTTCCTTGCTGGATGGCTTGGACGTCTCTGGGCTCTACGAGTCTCCATCTGCATCATGGTCATCGGAGTGTAAGATTGAATCATGGATGCATGTATGGAAAGCCGCTAACCAGCTATAGTATTGTCGAAGTTGTCCCGAATACCTTTGGAATCTTGATCTTTGGAAGACTCCTAACGTAAGTCCCACAAATCGCATTGAAATCACTGACACTGCTAACTATCTTGCGCTCAACCAGCGGTCTAGGCTTTGGATGCGTATTCATCGCCACCAACCTCTATGTCGCCGAGTGTGCACCCACCAAGCTCCGCGGCAGCTTTGTCGGAACAGTATCCCAGTTTGGCTACCAGTTGGGTACCCTGATCGCCTTCTGGTCCGGCTATGGAATGTCCTTCCACAAGTCGCCCTACAATATCGCCTGGCGTGTCTCCAATGCCATCCAGATCCCTATCGGGATAGCTTTTATCGTGATCTCGTTCTGGTACCCAGAAAGCCCACGATACATACTGGAGAAGCACCCAGAGACGCCCGAACGGGCTCTGAAAGTCCTCAGCAGACTCAGATCGGGGGCGCCGACTGACGAACGTATCCGGACGGAGTTCCATGAGCTCGTTGCCTCGTATGAGTTCCGGCGTAGATATGAGACGGGGTATATTGGGCTTCTCAAAGATAAGAGTATGCGCAAGCGCTTGCTTTATGGTATCTTTGCTGCAAGTCTTCAACAGGCATGTTCCTCTTTTCATGCATATCTTGTGGCACAACTGACAGTCTTATCTAGTGTGGTGGTATTGCTTCGCTTACTATGTATGCCACGTTGATCTACCAGAGTCTTGGATGGGACTCAGGATCGCAGGCGTTGACGATCAATGGGATCCAGTCTGTCCTTCAGTTGCTCATCGTGCTTGTCAACACATTCACAGTTGACCGATTTGGCCGACGAGGCCTACTACTTGCTGGGTTTGCTATTCAGTCCCTGGCACTCTTGATCATGTCTTGTCTTACAACTGCTTACCCGACAAACAAGAACCAGGCGGCTGCCATCGTCGAGGTTGCTATGTTGTTCATTGTTGGCTTGACGTACTGCTGGTCAAATGGCCCTATTGCCCCGACAGTGGTGACAGAGATCTTCCCTCAGCATGTTAGAGATAAGGTTGGTTGGAGCGAAAGTAGTTAGCAGTTGACAATATCGCTGACAGCATTCATTTAGGGGTTTGGTCTTTCGATGCTTGGCCAAACGTGCTGGCTTATCATGCTCACGCAGTCTTGGCCATCTTTCAACAAGAAAGTCGGGGGTCACAGTTATTGGCTACTATTTGGTTTGAATGTGGCCGCTGGGGTAAGTCCAGGTGCAGTCCTATATAATTTTTTCTAATCGCTGACCAAATACGTTGATTCAGATATCTGTTTACTTCATTCTTCCCGAAACCAAGGGCATATCTTTAGAGCGAATGGACACGATCTTTGGGGGTCCGGATAATGTAGCGGCTGGGGAATCTGAAGGAACTTCTGAGAAACGTGAAGCCATAGCCATCATGAACGAAGGAGAAAAGGCTCCAGCGGCTCATGTGGAGGATGCTGCTCAAGACCGTCCTTCCCAGGGACCAGAGAGGTCTTCTGTTTGATTCAATCAGGAAGTTGGTATAGGCACCGAGACTACAGATGACCAATGAAGAAATTTAGTGTAAGATAGAACTTTTCAATCAAATTGCTATCGTTTCGTCATGATACCAGTGTGCTTTGAAACCAGAAAAAAGAAGTGAACGCTATGCTGCAGCGAAGCCGGCTGCTTGATGTATGTAAAACCAACATCCCCATAATGCGCTGAGCTGGCCTTTGCTTAGTTGATTGTGTCGAACCTCGGATCATCGGATCAAACGCATATTTGTAGTCATCACATGTGTAAAGGTACACAAAAGACGGGGCTATCATCTCAGCACAGAAAACTTGAATCGGCCTGGAAGGACCTCATCTATCCTACGGTGCAACTTAGTGGGGGATGGGCACCGGTTTAGAGATGCTTCTGAGATCGAACCCATGGACTGGGCAGGATTGTGGTCAAGGGTTGAATAGTGTTCATTGCTCGGTGCATGGTTTGACCAGGGGTGATGAGAGCAAAAGATAGCTTTGGGTCACATTTCCCAGGACGATAACTCACTGCCGACTAGGTCATGTGGATTCACACGTAGGGAGCTGCATCGGCCTCATTGATGGCCGAAAATTTGGATGTGATCTTGATCTTGATCTTCCTCTTCCTCTTCGTCATCATCCTCATTACCATGAGAATCATCCGATTCAGCCGAGTCAGAAGACTCTCCGTCGTCTTCTTCTTTCCCAGCTTCCGATATGTTTTCAGTTGATTTAGCTTCACCGCCAAACAGTCCATATCGGTATGTAAGCTTCTTGCTCAAGAAATTCAATGCGCCGTAGTCTTCATTCTCGCCACGAGATGGACCTCCAAAGAAGGGCATTGATGAAGTTTTCTCCGGTTCGCGCTCAGTCGGCAGTCCAAAGTAGTTACTGACGACAGGCGAGACAGCACGGCCTCGTGTGATGTTATAGGATGAGAATCGTCTAACAGGTTCGGGGGACATAGGGACGCTGAGCCGTGAACGAGGAATCGATGTGTTATCGACATTTAATGCTGCCAGGGAAGACGACATCGAATCATCGTTGTCAATGAGTGAAGACGCCCGAGGCCGAGGAAGGCCTTCCCCGGAGTCTTCCTCGGGTTGAGCAGACATATCTCCATGCAAAATGCGAAGTTGGGCCGTATTATACGACTCACATCTAGATGTCATCAGTAGGTGTTGATCGCATTTTTTTTCCTTTCTCGGAGGGTACATACAAATCACATCTTAAGCCGAGCCAATGGTACTTGACAACTGACTTTGAACCGCAATCGTTGCAGTAAATAAGGCCTTTGGTATCCTTGAACTCCTCAGGCATGGGCTGGCTCTCGATGGTGCGATCAAGGTTTCGGAATGTGGACTCCATGTTGGTGATGGTCTTGCTACAGATAGGACAGCGGAAGGAACTTTTGGAGTACTCCGAGAGACACTTATGGTGTATGCTGTGGCCACATCGCATAACGACGACGGTTTCTGGAGAAGTGAACATGTAGTCACCACATATGGGACAGTCACACTGGGTGGACCGTTCAATGCAACGATGGGTGTTCTCAATACACATAGGAAGACAAACGGAGCATGTCTATAATACTGTCAGTGTCAATATCGTCTAAACTATGTCAGGGACCTTACCTGGCAATGGAAGAAATCCTTCCCTAGTCCTTGTCCAATTCGACATATACCGCAATCGTTGCAATGATAGATACTCTTTTTGCTGTCGTTATCCCAGAGCTTGCAAATTTCACAGTAATACTGTGCAGTTTGTTCGCTGCACCGTCGGCAGTTCTGCGCTGCGGGCTGTGCGTGCCCACATAGCATACAAAGCATGTGTTCGGTGTCTCGACGAACGAGAGAATGGTCTTCCACTTCGTCATGGCAGAAGCGGCAGGTATACCATTTTTTGCAAGTGTGGCACTCGAGTTTGACATTTCGCTGATAATGCACGCATCCCAGAGTAGCCTCATCTTGTTCTTCTGTGTCACAGTCTTCGTCCCCAGTTTCAAGTTCTGGTGATTCTATTTCTGCCTTGGGTACGAAAGTGGGCTGAAGATCTTCAGGTGTGAGATTGAACGTGTTCTCATATAGAGGAACTGATTCGGAGTATGGGGAACCGGGTCTAGAAGAATTGGTGTCCGAGGCTCGAGGAGCCCCCGGGCTTGTTGGCAAGCCCAAGCTCCGTGGGCTCGATGGAGTTGATAGTACCCCAGTACCAGGAGCGCTTAGCAGGTCACGGGACGAGTTATAACCTTCTGTCATCAGACCGTGAACCATTCGCGCCTTTTCAACATTGGTGAGCTGCAACTCCCTGATTGCGATGATCTTGCTTCTTAAAATTCCCATTCCATCATCCGCTGGAAGCGAAGACTGTGCCAGTCCCTCTGGATCAAAGGTATTGCCCAAAGATCGCCGAGTCTCGCCAATAGCTATTGCTGAAGCTGCATGTTGTGGCTCATCGTGCGAGTTCAGCACCTCACTGGGGTGTGAAGCTTGTGGATTTCCTGGACTGTCCGACTGCACGGCGACGTCGATTTCATGTGTGGGATCAAATGGGTCGTCTGTGGTTGCAGCTATGTTTTGGATTGACCCAGGTGTGCTGTGGGTCACTGATCGAGTGCCCTCCGGTTGCAAGTTTCGGCCATCCATCTCTTTAGGTAAAGTTGTGAAGAAAGGAGGGCTATGCAGGGACCCCGCACCCGCATCTCCGCAGTTCGATTTCTGTCCGTGATCTTGGCCCAGGTGAGAAACAAATTTATGGTCTTCACTATCACTCGAGAGGTTTATCGGTTCGTTCAGGTGGACTCTGGCTTGGTCGTCATTTGGCTGGCTGCTTGGCGGGGGTAAGGGGGATCGTATTCCAATTTGGATCAACAGCGATGAAATGAAACCACTCATGAAGGGCTGTAAACCGGCATCTCACTAAATCACTTTAGATGCTTGAAATCAAGCAAAATCAAGCCCAAAGTTGGAGCTGAAACAGCAGACATCGCGACATGTGACGTCTACGGGCACCGCCTCCGATGCTGAATCATCGTCACATGCTCTGGGGCTGGAACCTGAACAGATGGCACGATTTTTAGGTGTCGGTTGGACTTGAAAATCAAGGAATATTCGAAAAGAGAATGGACTATCATTTGGTTTGGAATTTGCTGAAAGTATTTTACCACGTAGCTCCCCATCAATCCTGTCTTCCTGCCGCGCCATCATGCTCAAGGGCCAATCCTACCGTCTACTAATGAGTCTCAAGTCTGGAGACGAGGATTGGCTCTACGTTGTATTGGACGCCAAGGCGTGTAGAGTGCCATTGGCTTAACGTGTCGTATGCCATAAGATTGTCTGGAAATACAACGCACGACGTTGACCCAGAGCCAGGACGGGCCATCACATCCTACGGAATCCTGATGAGATTGGGACATGTACCCGTGTTCTAGTTACGGTAATACCCGGTATGTGCAATCCCTTTTTGGGCGAGCTGCCTCGCGTCGATGTGGATTCATGCCCAAGGGAAGCACTGAGGCCTAACGGATGCACAATCTGGAGGGTCGGATCAGCACCAACGTAAAAGTCGAGAAGTACGGAGTTCGAATCATCTGAGACATGTCCCTAGACTCTCATTCAAACGGTCAAGTGTCAAATTGTAATGGTCAAAGACGCTTGTCCGCAACTGGTTCTCTACATGACCGAGTCCTAAGGATCGTGGGCTGAGGCCAAGTCAGCAGCTTTCTTCTCCATTTTTGTTGGTGGTCACTCACACGCGCGACTCTCTCACAAGATGACCTTGTTCCCAATACCTAGCTAGCAGAAGGTTCTTCAAAATCCTGTGTTCCATACCCGCGACCTCGGTAGCTCGTTCGAGAAAACGAAGGGTGTTGGTGATTTTGGCAGGATCAAACTCTTCGGAGGGGGTAGAACGATAGGATTCTCGCAAGGACTTTAGAAGCATATGGCGACCCGGTGTCGAATACTGAATCGCTTTCAACCCCTGCCGGTAAAGGTGACGGTATGCGTGGACCATAGCTCGTCGATCCACCTTCATGGCCTGGATTGAAGTCATGATCTATTGGACAAGTCCGAGCCAACGAATCGGCGACAGATGTGCAATCAGGCGGAATCGGGCGGAATGAACGGAGATCCGAAGTGTTGAGTCCAAATGTTGTATTGGAGTAAAGAGTAAAAGACGGTCAAAGTTGGGGAAAGGTTGAAGCCTCAGGCAGGACTAGCCCGATCGGGAGAGGTGATTTGGGCCGCAACAGCAATCTTATCAATCCCTCTCTCTCCGTCTTTCCTCCCGATATTCTTGTTCTTTCTATTCTCTTTGCTCCTTTACTGCTTGCTTCTTGATCTTGCTCTTTCTCGAAGTTTAACTCAAAAAGCTCGTTGGGGCCTTGTTTCTGTTTCGGGCGACCGCGGGGTGCCTTTACCTCGTATCATTTGCGTTGCGTGCATAAGACGTGATTTCGTCTTGACTTGATCACGCCCTCACCCTGACCCAGACAAGGAGACACGTACTATCTACCTCTTCACATTAAACGCCTGATACATATGGTGAACGATGTGTTGAAATCTTCATCTTCGCAAGGTTCTGCGATAAGCTAAACCAGTATGGCCCGTGTCATAAGAAGGGCTGCTTCGGCCTCGGTCAGGCATGGTCCCGGCCGGGCTATTCAAAGGAGAGCGAGAAGACACAAAGTTATCATGGAATCTGTAACCCAAGAAAAGAAAAAGCTTCGGAGTGTTGTATGTATACTATCTCTTCCTCGGCTTGACCAAATTATTAACAAAAATGCACAGATCTGTTTTGAAGCGCAAGCACCAAGCGGATACACCTTCATCCCTGCAGGAAACCCGCAGCTCACTACGACGTGTAAGGAGCGGTGTCGAGATGAGGGTCTTCAAATTCATGCAGTATCGGTGAGAACCCCATCTGATCGCTAATGATCAGCACTGCTTATTATTTCTAGACTACCCCACACCATCGCCATCATAATCTGTCCCAGCATGTTCATCGGATAGGGTATCATTTTCCTAGTACCGTGGTGGCAGCTGTTTGTTCAGAGCTGGGATTCTACCTCACAAGCACTGGTAAAACAGTGCCTAGTACCTTTCCTACGGACAGGATAGAGAATTCAAAGCAGGCTGATTCCGAAGTTTCTCAAATAACTCTCAACACAGAAGCACGGGACGCCTTAAAGGACCTCTTTCCCAATATTCCCGACAAAGATTTGAATCAAATTATCAAGACCGCTTTTCAAAAGGTACGTATATACCCAATCCTGATCTGAGAAATGAGGATGTGGAAAACCTGATATTCAGGGAAAAAAAAGGGTCAGAAAAAAGTTGGGACAGCCACCGAATTGCCTTTGGCTCGCAGAGCTCAACTTGCTGTGGTTGCTCACGTTCGGCATGTCTACACTGACTACGATCGCCTCCTGAAAACCACTTCATTCCATGAAGCAAGAGGGATAGTTGAACACACAACTCTAGCAAAAGTCATTGAGTGGCGAGGGGACGATGAGAACGGCCAGACGGTGCTGGAAGATGTTTTCCGTGAGGTGATTGTTATCTCAGACGACGAAGACAGTGAATCAGAAGAAGATGCGGCTGCTTCGGCAGGTCATCGGAACACCAGTGTGGAAATACTTCCAAGCGATACTCGGGCCCATGAGATCCGGTGTCAGCCTATCAACACGAACCCTCTTGGTCCAGATCTTCCACGGGAACTATCCGAGGAAGCGCCGCCTGGATTCCGATTTGTCACAAGAGCCCCAGCCACAGAAACCATCAACCGCCGCGGATTTAACAGATACAAAGCATGGACTCGCGCTGTCAGGGAGTATAGAGAGGGTATACAAGGCACTGCACAACCCAGGTTCTCTGGTGCCCTCACTGAAAAACAAAGCCCACGATATGCCGAGCAGCGCATTACTGCTCAGCAACCACCCTCTCCTAGGCGCCAGGATATAGTTCCCCAGCACGCCGAGATTCATCGGCGAGTCGCTCCAGGCTCAGTCAGTAATGATAACCAAGCACATCGAGTGCTCGCTATTCCACTAATGGATCGGCAGGTGGCCAAGAGACATGTAGGTGTCCAGGAAAACTATTTTCACTCGGACGCCCAACAAAAATACTCAACCCATGGACTGAACGTCAGGCCAGCTGGACTAACTAATCAGGAATCACCCGAGTTACAAATCCTAGAAAAGCTCTCTGGACCTAGAAATGCGAACATGACCCACTCGCAGGATGTTGCTCCCTCGAGGATGGAGCCCAGATTTCGACAGGAGAGACTGCCTCCTCAGTCGGATAAGACCAACGCACCTGTGTTCGTGAGCGGACCAAAGGAAAACCGTCAGAAATTGACTCCAGTCGGACGCCGCCCTGACTCCATCAGTTCCCCTCTTCTCAGACCAGGTTCAAACATACAGGATTCCATCTTGCCCTCCATTGAAAATTCCAGGCCCTCAGAAAGCCGGCGGACTGACGGTGCGCATCCTTTGATACATATGACCAACAATATGTCCCTCCGATCGGTCACGCCAGGACGTCCTCAAGGAGAGATGATGCATCACCCCGATGTCATCGACAAGGAAAGTGACAGCGAACACGCCAGCAAAAGAAGGCGTTTGGCATGCCGTGAAGGTTCTCGAACCGAGTCCCGTCCAGACCCGTGGAGTGCAAGGCCTATGGGACTCCCCGTTTCCGAAGGATACGGGCAACCACACCCGTATCGTCGCGTTGAACTGGTCCCAGACCACCGACCCCAGGATCAGCCTCATTTCCGTCGGGACTATCTGTCAGTGGAACAACCCCTTGTTGTAGGACACCAACGGGAAAGGAACCCAAACTCGCTTTCTTATCCCAACGCACAGCATGGCCTAGAAACAAGGTCAGTCTTGGGTCGACAGCATATCAGCGGGCCATACGAGCCCCAGTCACAGGCTGGACTTTCCAGTACCAGTATCATTGTCTCGGAGGGCGATCGCACCTTCCGGGCGGCTCCAGCCGTTTCCAATTCTGGACCGTGGCATCCTTACCATGGTGATCGTAGTCTCCGTTTGGACCGTGTTCCGAAAGAGCCGCGGGCTATTCGGCGCCGCGTTGATGGTGGCCGGCCTTTACTAGAGAACGTCCACCCTGACAGGAACCTGTATGCCGAGGACTTCGTCCGGCATGTTGATCACCGTGAGCCCCTTCCATTTGAATACGTTGCCAGGCGCACAGAACCCGAGGTCAAGCCCATTGGAGACCCTTCTCCGACCACGCGGACTAGAAATCTTGATTATCTTGGCACAAATCATCTATCTCAGACCCAGGTTTCGTCAGATCAACGCCCATTGCCCATAGGACGAGTGGATCCCCATGACCACCTTCGCACCTTTTCAGACTCTGTCATAGGAAAGATCCAGCCTCACGTGTCCCCCCCTCAGGTTCCTCGTGAAAGACCAGCCAGTGGCGGGTTCAACTCCTCGCGGTAAGCCTTCATTGGGGAAACCAACCAGTTTAACACAACTTTCCCCTATGCCTTGAGAAAAATACCAACTAACACCAATACAGACCATCCTACAACCCTCCCTCATCCCAGGCTACAGAGCAGGATCGCCCAGTCTACGTTCAAAGAGTTGAACCACGCCCCTACTATTCCCCCCTTGATGGAAGACGTTTTGTCATTGTTGATTAATTAATTCTACCTACCACCTTCCCCTTTCGGGGGAGCTGACTTGTTTCGAGATTTTTTTTTTTTGTATTCGCATTGCCTTGCCTTTGCATTGTTCATGATACCCTGGTGCATATTATTAGAACCTTTTCTCGTGGGTCACAATACCAATTTGAATCAGGAACTACGGTTCCCTCATTTCATGTCTATTTCATGTCTATTTCATTTCCACTAACTAGGACAGGACAACCTTGGAACCTTCTAAAGTAGGAACACATGCTGTTGGTATGTTCTGCCTAGCACCTAGCAGTCCAGTCTATGGTCTTAGGCCTCGGGGGTTCCACGAGCTTAGGTGAGAGTTCGTGGGGTTTGGCCCCAGGCCTCGCATGCAACACAAAGGGTATATAAGACCGGAAACACCTGAGAATTTCAAACCTCCTTGCTCTCCCCATCCGCCTCTCCGCTGTTCACAGCCTTGCCAGTCTTCTTAATCTTCTCCAGCACGGCATCGTAGGAAAGAGTAGGCTCGGTGGTGACATTGACTGTCTGGGTCTCGAGGCTGACATCGAAGGTCTTGACGCCTACCGGCGTGTTAGGATCAGATAAAATAAACAGGCGCGTCGCTTACCTTCGAGTTTCCTGAGTACACGCTCTACGGCACCGGAGCATCCGCCGCAGGTCATGGTCACATTGAACTTGTACTGATGGTCAGACATGATGGGAATTTGTGGGTGCGGGGTGTTGGAAAGGGAAGATGCTTGGCGGTGGACTCTTGGGAGGTTTCGGAGGGGAAAAGGTGAAACAAGGAGAGAGGGAGATTATATATCTTCTACCTAGTATTCTAGCACACATAGGTATTGGTTTGCATTTGTCATAATTCCATCCCTTGGGGAATGAGCCATATTCGCCATTGTGTTTTAGTATTGGGTTATTTATATATTCTAAAATCCTGCTTGTCTCTTCTTTTTCGGTTTCTTGAGTGCACGGGTTCCAAAAACTCCTCGCTCCATCTGAGTCATTGACATATCGGGCTGACTACTGTTGATGCGAGAAGGCGCGAGTGGCTGACTGCCCCATGTTCGGACCATAGGAACTGCCGGAGTCGGAGGGAGGGATTGGTCACGAGTCTGGGAGCGCTTCTTTCGTCTGTTCTTGGACGTGCGTGCCTTTGAATTCCGCGTCTCCTCGTCTTCGATCCTCTCCCATTCATAGTGTTTGGGGTTGGTTCCCACCGGCCAGTGGGAGAGGAGGTTTGCCGCATTTCGTCGTGGTGGGCGTGGAGGAGTCTTGAATTTGACAAAGGCTGAGAGACCACCAAAGACTGGGACTGCGGTGTACTTGGATTGCTGGACTGGTATCTTCTCCCGTCTGGATTCAAAGCCTCGGCTTTTGGCCTTTGACTGGCTACCAGACATCTGTGATGATAATAATGCGAAGTAGGTCGATTGCAGGTATTTGTTATGTGCCGCGGCTTTCTCATTTGCTCTGTCTTGGACGGGATCTGCGGGCTTGGACAGCATAGCGCTATCTAGCGAAGTAGACATTTTGACTAGGCGTGAAAGGATGAGATCAGCAGCAACTCCCCGAATGACTCTCTCTTTCATGAGTCGGGTCTGCACGGGGATGACACGAGGCAGGGTCGACATCCAATCATCGACCATTTGATCATAGGTATTTAGAAGATCCCTGCCTGGTTTCCCTGATATTCTGGCTGGCATACCATAACCCCTGTTTGGGAGTGGGAGCGGCAGAAGCATATACCGACAATGAGCGTCAGGGTTCGGGTGTTCGGGCACGAGTGCTGAAATGAGTCGTTTCACATCATCTGCACTTTCATCAAGGCCCTCTGCCAAAATTCTCCTGCCGGTCAATTCCACCAAGGTCCTGCCTGGAGGTCGCTTCGATCCATTCTTCATTTCGTCTTGTAAAATTGCCATCAACCCAGCAAGTGTCCTTGGCCTCGAATTTTGTCTCTTCTTTTGCTTTTTCTGACGAATTTCCATTTTCCCTATCGCTATTTGGTAGACGCCAGAAAAATCCAAGGTCCACTGCAAGGCTGACCTTGGATTGACGCGGGACATTTTGGGCTTGCAACGACGAACAATCGTTTGCTGTGTCGCTGATTCGTCCCAATCATCCACAAGAAAGTCATCAGTGGGTCTGATGTATGATGTCGGAGCATAACGCCTTCTCAACCGCAAGGTACTACCTTCACGGTACAAGTCCGGCTCGTCTAGATCTCCGCGTGGACCTGTGAAAGTAGATTCGTGAACGGCAAAATCGGAATCCATCCAGAAAAGCTTGATCAATGGCAAGTGGGCGTCATAGAAATTTCTACCCATGGGTGTAACGGAGTGCGCAATCTCTCTAAACACGAATCTCGAGAATCGCACGACAGAATCACGTTTAGTGGGCGGTATCTCCGCCAACAGGGGCACATCTAACACCCAGGGATCGGGTACAGATATAGACTCAGTCCGATCGTCGGATATAAAGGGACATGGGAATACTTGTACCAGCCGAGTGATCCCAGAATACAGAACAAGATACAAATCTGGGGTAGTAATTTAGTATATGCAGTCCCTGTTCAACCAAGCACATACCTTCGTATACGACTACATCGCTAAGTTGCAAAGTCGTGTCTTCGGGGTCTCGAAAGTGCCTCCAGGACACTTGAGGATATAAAGAAAGACTTGTATCATCTTCGCCTGGTAGTGCTCCGAGATCAAACCACAATATTCGAGTTGTCGTCAGAACGCAGAACTGTGATGGCTTGCGTGTGTTTCTCTGAACGCCCAAAACCCACTCAGATTGCTTTGCCATTCCCAGCTCAACCGTGCGTGGTTGAATCTGGTCATCTGTGATGGCATAGATTATGACACTGCGACGATTGGCGACAACTACCGATCCAACATTATGGACCCACTCGATAGATGCCCAGCCATCAAGCCGAGGACAACTGTGTTTCCGCTTATAATCCCGCAAGGGTAACGAGCCTGATTTGACAAGCTCGGTAGACCAAGTGGCTCGCTGGAGTCGCTGCCTGCCGGTGATCTCCCAAACACTCCACTTGCCTCTGGTATCTACAATGGCGAATTGTCTCTGATACCAGGGGTTGAATGTCACATCGGCATGTGAGACGCCACCTGTTCGCGACGCAGATATCTCCACGATTGGATTCGCATCTAGCCGAGAGTTTTTTAAGGGGGCAGCGTATCCCGGCATACCACCTTCCGGTAAGCGCATAGGCGCAGGATCCCAGTGGTAAAGAGGTCGGAATATTGTAGTCCCTTTGGAGAGACGAGCGGCCATGAACACGGGCTTCTCCTCCAAGGGGCGTGCAAAGTGTACTTGACGTATCGGCGCACCATCCTTAGACCATTCAGACATTTCAGCGTCATTGATTGATGGAGCACGAAATGCTAACTTCTTTGGAGAGGTCAACTCCAAAATTTCCTCCTCCAGGGTTCGAAATGAGATTATATTACGACATTCTCCGGTCACAGCCACCGCAATTGGAACTGAGCGCAGCCTTTTGTCATGACGCCTTTGATCCACCGCATAACCGACATCAAAAAGCGCAGAGATCTCTGGATCATAATGCTCGACAGTATTCATAACAGCTTTAGACAAAGGTTCATCGCGAATGGAAGACCATGATGCCGCCAGATCAGGATGGGCTCCTGTGATCACTTTCCTGGGGTTTTTCTGGGGTACTCTGGGTATTGGTCGAGCTTTGGTTGGAGGAAAAGGTGACGGAATTTTTGTCTTGGTCACTCCGGTATACTGGATGGATGGAGCTTGAACCGTGTTAGCTTATTCGGAGAAAGTAAGGTCCAGTACTTACGCCTATCAAAAGAGCGAGTAAATGTCCAGTCCTCCTCCTCAGGAAGGTAGACTGCCCGTCCTACGTGCCCATAGTGGAGAGCACTGCCTGGATATTCATCCATGGGATCTTTCTTTGCCTCTTGCGATCAGTTCAGGGGCCCAAACCATGTCGATACTGCAACATTAAGAGATCGAGTCATATAAATATGCGCATAATGTGAGAGGATGCAGGAAGTGAGACCTCGGGACAGGAAAGTTTTTTGATCGTTATCGATAAGACTCGGAGTTGTTGCGCCGCAACCCAAAACAACTCTTGTCCCCGCGACTTCAATTTCAACTTCACCACCCATCATTCACCAATTCCAATTATCAGATATGACTTCTTCATTCGAACCTTCGCTCTCGACAAGTGGCATGCGTCCACCGCTCGCCTCGGCGGATGCGCCCTCGATGGCAGACTCATTGCCTAGCATCAACTTTGGATTTGAGGACCTGCGCAATACCATGGCACAATTCACAGTGAAGTTTGACGCGTTTATTGAGCGCGGTCGCAAACGGGTCTTGGAGGAACGAAACCAGTTTCACATTAACTTAGCTGAATATGAAGGTATGAATTGATGATTGAAACACTCACTCCCCGTTCTGACCATACTGCATCTAACACAACCGTTAAGAGGACAAGCGCATGCGACAGCGCGATATCGAAATTCTCAACCTCAAATCACAAACTCATGAACAAACCCTCCAAAAGGAAGCGGCCGAGGCTGCTGAAATGCATGCGGCTATCTCATCTATCACCTTGGAACGTGATTCCCGCCTCGCCAAACGCGACCGTCTGAAGCAGCAGATCGCCGAGACACAGAAGGCCATCAGTCAAAAGGTCGAGGCACAAAAGTCTCACGCACAGTATTTAGATGCGCAATCTCGTCTCAATTTCCCGGAGTTAGAGTTCTGGCAGGATTACCTTTGTATTCGAATTGAAGGCGCTGGTCGTGAGGACCGCTTAAAGTTTGTCTACAGCCACCTATTGGAGAAGGACTGGGAGGCGGAGGCTTGGTTTGAATTGGGCACTGCCAGTCGTGACTACGAGGTTTTCCATACGCGCCCCAAGGTTGATCGGGATGGGTTGGAACATGTAGTAGATCTTGTCAACGATGATCGAGACTTTGGGGCATTCTTGAAGCGCATGCGTAAACTGTTTGTTGAGGCGATGAACTGAGAACAAGTACAAGGAGAGGTTATTGTTCCAATACGAAATTCATGATTTTTATGCATAGTTCAGTAAGGTTTTCCTAGGTTCCATTGAAATCGTCATAACGCAGTTGCAAGGGGATATTTCCCCAATACCCCCCCGTGTGCAGCTACTTCTTTTATCCAGTAGCTTCGCGGTAGAATGCAATGCTGCGGTTTGCGCCAGCGGTGGCAAACCCTTCTGTCTTGCCGACCTTGGGAAGCCACTTGGCATTCCATAGGGCTTTATCTGTTTCTGAGTGTGTAGCGACACAGGTTTTGGTCTCCATGGACCAAACCTTGACTTTGCCGTCAAACGAACTTGGAAATGTCAGCTTGCCGTTCATATGTGTGCATGGGATATTGACTGACCTGCTCAGGAGGTACTCGCCAGTATCGCTCCAGGAAAGGGATAAGATCCAGGCAGAGTGCCCTGCGAGATTGGCGATTTGTTCGCCAGAGGAAGTATCATACAGCACAATGACTTTGGAGTCGCCAGCAGCTGCTAAAATCTTACTTTTAGGCGAGAATGCTACAGCTCGTATGGGATTGACCAAGCCTAGGCCGAATTAGAACTTGAATTTCTGCTGGGCTCAGTCAACTTCGCTTACCTGAGAGAGAAAACGGCATGCGGCCTGTTTCAGTGGTGAAGATGTAGACTGCGCCGTCCTCGTGGCCTGAAGCGATCAATCGACCATCAGCAGACTAAACAAAGTCAGCAGGGGGTCACTGTTTGGCTGTGAGGATTTGAGATCTCACCAAGTCGATGCAAGTACCAAAGCTGCCTTTGGTCTCGTGGTCTCGAATCTGAGTGCCATCGGCAGCCAAATCCCATACATTAATGCGCCCTGCCTGTGTGACACCAGCAAGATACTGACCATCTTCAGAAAGAGCGATGGCCCAGGCATCGGCACCAGTGAGGTCGGCTGTGCTCTTGTTAGCCCCATCGCATGTTCTTATCGAAGAGGGGCAATACTTACCCGTCACTTTTGTGTCTGCAGCCCAATGGCCATCTTGACAAGACCAGGCCTTGATTTCACCATCAAACCCAGCAGTGATTGCACGGGAGCCATTCCCATTGGTCACGATATGATGGCAGCCAATGGTGTGGGCACCATCAATGGACTGCACCAGCGGAAAGTCAGCGTCGGTGGTGGAATGCACTTTGATAGACGAGGCACCCGAGGTAGACAGAATTTGCTTGTCCGTTATAGCTAGCGAGAAGATATCAACAATGTGCGCTGCAAAACAAATATTAGCCAAATCACCCAGGATATATGCACGGGAAGCTCACCATTGTCCACAGAACCCCTCGAGAGGTATTGTTTCGACTAAAAATTCCAATTAGCAGTGATATTCAATCTTTTTTTTTGGTCTAATCTTACCATGCTGATGATGCCGTGCTCTCTCACGACTGTGTCGAGACTTTACTTTGCGGAGGAGCAATGACGTTGGGGCCCGAAGGCCCGTTCCGCCTTTATCGCTTTTCTTTTTAACTGATAGAGGCAACTTGATGGTCAACACAACCCATATATGTGTGTTATGGCTATTATCTCTATTATCTCTACTTTGCTACCTAGGTAGCCTATCTGTCACTCTGATATCGAATAGTAGGCGAAATATAGTTAAGCTGTTAAAGTTGACCAACGCTTGAAATAATCCCTGCGTACGGAGTACGTATTATCGACTATCTAGTTGTCTTGACTACATGACTACAAAGTTCGTAATAAGCAAAGTAGAGGCGGACATGTTCGCATATATATAGACCAATAAAGTCAAGTCGTGTGAACATGTCAAATTATTCCCACCCGGTCCACATCCATCTCTATCGGCCGTAACTATGACATCTACAATTGAAGTCCGGCTTTCGGGTTTACAAAGAGGCAAACTGAAAAGATCACGTTCAAAGTCGACCTACTAGATCGAATTGTTCAAGTCATATCGAAACATTTTCCCCGCAAAACCCAGACGCCAGTTGCCATGCAGCATGTATCCACAACCAATTCTAGAAATACAATCGCTCTCTTTGGGCTTGAGATTGGGATCTCGAATATCCTGATTCCCTCAAGGCAAGCCCTTATTTCTTACAGTCCTCATGCCATGTCCAGGGTCCTCCACGATTCCTTGATATCTGTTGAAGAGTCAGCTTTTCTGCAATAATCAAAGATATATATATTCTTCCAGCTTGGGCCCAATTCCTACCTTTGACACAGTTTGGGCACAGAAGATGGGCACGCTTGATCTGTCCACAACCCGGGCATTTATTAAGGCTCTTCACGTCTTTGAGGGCCTTGCCGGCCATTTGTCGATGACGCTTCTTCATGTGAGAGGTCTTCTTCTTAGGAACAGCGCGCAAGACGGAATCCCAAAGATCGGAAAGGAGAGACGGGATATTGAGAGAGATCGAGACCGGTTGCAGGAATCCGCTGGTCGCGATGGGTGTGATCGGAAGGAATCGAGCGAGTCGGGGGAATTGGAGGGACTCGGACAGAAGTGAACGCGACATGTTTGCCGGAGCGAAAGGGAGAAGGCGCAATGCCATTGTAGATATAGTTTCCAGCAGGAAAAAAGGGTCAAGGTTTCTAGTCGGTGAATGGGAGCTATCACAGTCTGAAGCAAAAGAAAGATCGTAGTTTTCTCGTGGAGAGACGCTAGTCCCAATTAGGAATGGGCCACCCCTGAGTTCGGAAAGACGATAATAAGGGGGATGGCTCTTGCTTCAACTACATACTTCTCTTCTCTTCGGGTTTTTCTTTGGGATTGTGGCAATATTTCAATTCTCAATTCTCAATTAATCTCCCTTTCTACCTCCAATAATGGCCACTACAGCAGCTTCGGCTCAACAGCCCACTGTTTTTCCCCATAGCCATGTCGGTTTCGACAGCATTACCTCGCAAATCGAGCGCAAGCTGTTGAAGCGTGGCTTCCAGTTCAATGTCATGTGTGTTGGTATGTGTTGTGCAATACTTTGCCTTGTGAAAGAACCTTGGCTAATCTCTCACATGTTAGGCCAAACTGGTCTCGGAAAATCGACTCTGATCAACACTATCTTCGCATCCCACCTGATTGATTCCAAGGGCCGTCTGACCCCCTCCGAGCCCGTTCGCTCCACCACCGAGATCAAGACAGAGTCGCACAGTACGTTTAGGATCGCGACCTTTTTTGTATACGGCATAGCTGACGAGTGACTAGTTATCGAGGAGAACGGCGTGCGTCTCCGCTTGAACATTGTCGACACACCTGGTTACGGTGACCAGGTGAACAACGACCGATGGTAATTTGGGCCCTATCACGCTGGAGCTACTAGGTCGAAGCTAATCATGATCAGCTGGGACCCCATTGTCAAGTACATCAAGGATCAGCACTCGGCATACCTCCGCAAGGAACTCACTGCTCAGCGTGAGCGTTACATCCAAGATACCCGTGTTCACTGCTGCTTGTTTTTCATTCAGCCCTCCGGCCATGCGTGAGTTTTCCCCGCCCATTTCTTAGCTTCCTTGGGGCTCTTTTGGACTGACCCATTGACTCCACACAGCCTCAAGCCCATCGATATCGTTGTTCTGAAGAAGCTGTCGGATGTCGTCAACGTTGTTCCAGTTATTGCCAAGTCCGACTCTCTCACCCTCGAAGAGCGTCAGGCCTTCAAGGAGCGCATCAAGGAGGAGTTCTCCTTCCACAACCTGAAGATGTACCCTTACGATAATGACGAGCTTGACGATGAGGAGCGTGCGATCAACGCTCAGATCAAGGTATGCTGGACCCAGGCAGAGCTATTATAACTTGGTATTAATCTCTGGTTACAGGATATCATTCCTTTCTCGGTTGTCGGCAGTGAGAAGACCATTGTTGTCAACGGCAAGCAGGTTCGCGGCCGCCAGAACCGCTGGGGTGTCATCAACGTCGAGGATGAGAACCACTGTGAATTCGTCTACCTGCGCAACTTCCTCACCCGTACCCACCTTCAGGATCTGGTCGAGACCACCAGCCAGATCCACTACGAGACTTTCCGTGCCAAGCAGCTGCTTGCCCTGAAGGAAAGCAGCGCTGCCGGTGGCCACACCGGTGGCAGCCGCCCTATCAGCCCCTCTGCGGACCGGGAGCTGAGCCGCAACTCGCAACGCGCAGCCATGAACGGATACTAAACCATATGATCTTTCATGTCTGATGCGAGCGTGGCCGTTGCACGACGGCCCTCTCCGAAAACTTACTGTCCTCTTTTGACGCCAGCAGGCCCTTGCAGATATCCATTTTCTTTCCTTTCTTTTGCGTTTGTTTTCGTTTTGTATCTTACATCCCATCTTGTCTCTTCCTGGGAGAACCATCGAGCTTGTATTGCCGGGGAAAAAGAGAATTGGCACTCCAGCGCTCGTGCCATATCTGGTGCTTTCCATGTACTTAGTTTTCTTAATTAACTTGACGAGAGAAACTTCTATTCTTGGGTTGAAAGATACAAACCGGGGCTATCGTCTCGCTAGCCATGACGTCCACTAAATCACATTTCCTAAATTTAAGGCAGTGTACTATTGCGCAGCACCGAACTTACCACCGTCAACAACCCAATCCCGCAGCTCAACATACGCCTTCTCGAGGTCATCATTAACAACGATCTTATCATGAGCCGCGGGCTGCTTTGCGTACTCAAGCTCGTTCCGAGCTTGGCTGAGTCTTTTCTCTAGAGATTCTTCGGTTTCAGTACCACGGCCACGGAGGCGCTGCTCCAGCACCTCGAGAGAAGGCGGCGCAAGGAACAAGAAACGCTAGAAATTATTAGTAAAGCCCCATTATTAGATTGCCTAGGGCACTTTACCGCATTGAGATCCGTCCGCTTCACCTGCTTGACTCCTTCCATCTCAATGTCCAATATGCAGATACGCTTCTTTTCGGCGATATTCTTGACAGCCTGGACTGACGTTCCATAGAAGTTTCCACCGAATTGGGCTGTTCTACCGGTTAATTGCCGTTCAACTTCTTCCTATAGCAGTGTAACCAACCATGCTCAATAAACCCGTTGTTGGCCACTAGCTCGAGGAATGCGTCCTTTGTGACAAAGTTATATTCACGGCCATGTTGCTCGCCGGGTCTCGGGGATCGTGTGGTTTCTATTCAGTCGACGTGTGAGCAAAGCCGTTCGCGGTCTCGTCCCCCTGCGCTTGGCACTAACCCGAGATGGAAAATCCAAAGGTATCAGGATACTCAGCGAACAATCGCTTGAGCAGAGTTGACTTTCCAGTCCCCGATGGGCCTGAAATCACAATAGGACGGTAGGCTATAGTATAAAAGTGGCATTGTCAGTATGTCTGCATCGCATGGTGGGGTTATGTTCTGCCATTGTAGCATCCTTACCAGAGGCCATTGTGGATGCAGAGTGAGTCGCGCGGACAAATGGTCTAAAGAATGAGAAGGCCAAAGACGAGGGAGGCATATAAGGATTGAAATAAAAATGAATAAAGCGATTATTTAGGTCAAGACGGCTTTGTTCCGTCCGAATACAGCTTAGCTTGTTTATTTATTAGGAAGGCGGAAGAAATGGCTATATTTCTTGGCATTCCTGAGTAGATACGGAGTACATGGACATGACATAATACAAATAGGCAAGAGAAAGATCAAAGTATGAGTATCCAAGTTCTATGACTTTCCTGCTTTATACATTTCTGCAGTCTATCATTTGAGAGGCCCCTGGTGGCTTCCTCGTCGCGATGGATTCATATTACCCACCTCCGCTTCTTGCTCCAGGAAATTAGACCATAGTTCGGCTAACGTCTCCTTGCTGGAGGCACCGTTGTCCATAAACTCCGCCGCCAGGTTTGGTGTGCTCGGGGTGCGGAGGGGAGTGCCAGGGACTCGGAGCTTCCCAGACATATTCGAGGTCCCTGGGCGGGCAAGACCTGCCTGTTCACGTTGCTCTATTTTCAATCAGATTGGTTTGAGAAATTCGTTCATGTGCAGTACTCACCGTCATTCCAGCCTAGGAGTGCAGCGATCAGTTGTAATATTTGGAATTTCTTTGGATCGGATCGGTCTAAAGCAAGGAAGTGCAGGAAATGGTTGGTGACAATATATCTGTATGGGGTCAGCATGCAATTGAGGTAGTTTGAGGTAGCAAGAATGTACCTATCAACATTATCCTCCGGTTTTCCTTTCTTGAGGAATCGTAGGGCTTTCGTCAAATGGTCATTCAACGTGACTGCCTCATGCCGTAGCTTGCCAATGAGAAGATTCTTCTCCTTGACCTCTTTCTCAAATGGCCGAACTCGCTCAATTTCTTCCTGGGCATTCTGGAGACCCCTATCAGCGTCAGTGGCCTGCTTCTGTACTTCCCGCAGGGAGCGTCTGAGGTCCTCTAGTTGAGAATCAGAGCTCTCGACAAGCTCCCGCAGCTCTTGCTTTCGCGCCAACTGGATTTCCTGCAAAGCCCGCTGGAGGCCGTCAACCGTCGACTGTTGGGTATCGCGTTCATCGGTGGCTCGTTCATAACTATCTCTCAGGCTGCTGAGCTGCTCCTCCAGATCCCCGACTTTCTCGTTCAGGTTCTCTCGAATAGACCGCTCCTCCATGGCAAGGATTTCCCAATTATGCATAGCCTCCTTCGCTTGTTCAAACTCCGACTGGAGGTACGACTCTTGCTCAAGCAATTCTTCCTTCTCCTTCAACCAATTCTGTTGGGATAGGTTCGTCCGCTCCCGAAGAGTAGACAGCTCCTTCTCCTTCCCCGCTGAATCGCCCGATAGTTCTAGCAGCTGGTTGGACTTTGAATCGAGCTCATCCTTCAAGTGGTTGTTCTCGTCTTCGAGGTCTTCGATTTGTGATCGGGCTAGAGCCAGTTCCTCCTATAGGGCAAGATTAGCCAAGACAGCCCGAGTAGTGAATTCTGATCACACGCACAGCATCCTCCTTGAGCCGCTCCCCTAGTTGTGATTTGATGGTATTAACTCGTTCTAAGAGCTTCTGGAACTGCGTTTCCGCCTCCTCCTTTTTGCTCTCCGCATCGTCCAATTTGTGCTGCAGGACCTCCATATCTGCGGTGTGCTTGGACTGAATCTCTTCCAATGATTTTCGCATGTCGGCTACTTCGGCGCGCAACGAGTCGCGATCTCGAACAAGTGCATCGAATCGGTCCTTTGGCTCGGTGCCATCGGAAGCGGGGTCAGACTGGGCATCGGTTCTCGAGGGGGCATCGCTAGTAGCCACGGGCTCCTCTTTATTGACAGACCGATCTGGTAGACTATCGTCTATCGTGTTGGGCTTGGCGCCGTTGGACTCTGGCACTTGTATGGGGTCCTCGTTGGCATCATGGGGCTCGTTCTTGTGGGGTCTCAGCAAAGGTACAATGACAATCAGGGAAGTTCACCACATACAGTGTCATTGTGGTCGGCAGGCGCATCCTCTGGGTGCTCGTCGGTTTTGGACTCGGCTTTGGCTTTTGCGGCCTTCTTTTTATTCTTCTTAGACTTTGCGCCTTTTGCGGGGTCAGCGGGTTCCAATTCACAAAAGGGATGTCCTTACTTGGGGTAGCCGACGGTGGATTTCCTTCACTCATGTTGTGTGGTGTTTGAAAAGACCTTGGGGGAGGAAGATGGGTGAATTCCTAAGGTTACAGGTACAGGGTAAGCTGTCAACACGGCTAGCGCCCTTCCCGCCCTATGCCCAGATGATTAATCTACCACTCACCTTGTCTTTTCAATTCTACTTTCACTTTTGATTTGTGTTTATTTGATTTGTATCTACGCATGCTTGAATCTTTCATTCTGTACTTATATGCGTATAGGGTACACTACAAACCTGTACTATTGTACGAAGTAGTTCCCATAGTGTGCCAAGGGAATTCGCCTATGGTGTATGTCCATTAGGAAAGAATTCTAGGATTCTTCTGGCATTATGTAGGACTTTGAGAGTTAGTAAAGCCCTTCCTCTTTATCGCATATGACCTAAAAAGATATAGGGGGAAACAGGACTGCTTCGTTGTACTTATATCAGTTGTCCTCCATGGCATATCGTATGTAGTATGCAAAGGGTATAATTTTCACTTCGCTGGCTGTTAAGGTGACACACAGACAAATGATGATCTTCCATTGGAAAAGACGGCAATGTCCATCACATGAAGTCGTCGAGGAAATCCTCATCGCGGTCCTGATTGTTGCTGCGCTCCATATTTTCATCCGTGAACATATCATCATAAGCATGATCTTTCTGCCACTTGAGCTGTTCATACTCTTGCTGCTTCTTCTTTTCCTTCGCACGCTGTTCATCTCGAAGCTTGCGGTCACCGCGCTGCTTCTTCTTCGTGTCCTCTTCCTTCTCGGCTCGGAGATCAGGGTATTTCTCGACTCGGGTCTTGTTCAGCCGGTTGACAATTGGGTTCTCACGCTGCTTAACATAGACCTTGCGGACCAGCTTGTGATTATGGAAGGTGACTTGACCAGCCGCCATTGACCCGTCTTTCTTCAGGTTTGACCATGGTGTATAGATAATGGTGATATTATCCTTCTTGTTTCCTATAGAAGTCAGCCTCCGGTATATGCTTTCATGTCGAGGACTGACCTTCAATGGAGTTCGCTTTTGTGAGCTGGGCACAGTCCTCTAGAAGTGGCTGGGCAATATTGTCCCACGTTTCGCCTTCTCGGAGGCGTACGTAGACGTGTGCACTTGACAAATTGTCGACGTGGAACTGCAAGTGTATAGAGGTATTAGGGCAGGGTGTCGCAAGTCGGAGCGGGAAAGACTGACCCTGTTGTGCCAGAATATCAGTCCCAAAGCTCTACAAATATATCCCAGGGAACATACCAGACATCATTGTCCAATCCATATTTTATGAGATCCTCGTCTGACATTGTTAAAAAGTTGATTTTCTAGATTGATCAAGTGGCATACTCTCGAATTTGTCCTTGCCAACATAAATAAAGGCGGAGGGTTCGACGACAGTCGATGTGAAATAGAAAACCATCGCGGCAAGATCCAATCCTTCTCGATTTCTTTCTTTGAGGAAAATCGGGTTCGAACAATTTGATCGGCGCAGGTCAAAAGTTGAAATTGGGGGGGGGGGGAAATCTTTATCTCGGCCTATCTATAGCTTAGTCAGCAGTATCCCAACCGTGCGCCTCACAGGGCTCTCAGGTCCTCAGGTCCAATTCGTCCTGGAAGATTCGAAAAATAAACTTGTGAAATTTTTATTGCTGTTTTTGGGTCCAATCGATTGAGTTTGACCTTTTGTGCCGATATAATATAGAAACGGCTGTATCCGGGCACTGCAAGGGGAGTTATGACTTATATAAAAAGTAAGAGCAGGAGACCGAGTACACTGTATAACCGTTTTTGTTTTTTTTTAAGAATGAAGTATAAACTATGAATCGTCTGAAAAAGCTCCACCTTTGATACTGCTCAGAATACATGAACTTACATTACCTGGTATGTACGGAACCTGCACTTGTGTATTTAGCCCTAGAATGCACTAGAATGGCTAAACAGATTCAAGCAGAAGAAGCGTGAAACTCCAGGATATAACCTTGGAAGAATAGGTTGCGTAGGAAAGAGCCCGGTTGTTCATCAGCCGAGTCAACAATCCAAAGCAATGGACTGGAGCTATTGAACAAATAATACCATATTGACTTTTACGGTAAACGGCATTCAAAAAGCAATTGACAGTACGTGTAGTGTCAGTATTATTCCAAGGTTATCTTGGTCAAGGCTGTTCCTCTGTTCTGACCCTATCATTTCCAAAATGACAGCTAAAGGTATGCCATATCTTCACCAAGTACGTTGTACAAGTTTAGCTCGGATGTCTTCTCAGGCTTCCATAGACGGTTGGAACCTATGCTAGTTCCTGCATTTGACGCAGTCTGTGACATTGTATTTCGCAGTGAGGTTCTCGCGATGTCCAAGCTTGTCGTTGTCCGCATGGGTCGGTCCGGAGCGGTACTTGGTATTAATGAAGGTCAAAATGTAACTGGAATGACTTGGAGTCTCCAGCAGAATTCAACTCCGTTCCCTGCAGAAACCGGGGAAATGCCCCAGTGATCCTAGAGTACCAGTGCTTTCGGACGTTCTGGCTTCAGAGCATTGTAGAGAATAAAGGAAAAGGTGAGACAGGGGGAGCCCTGGAACATTTAGAGTTGCGCTTTTGTGTGGACCGTGTTAGGCCGTGTTCCAGGCACTTCCCACTTTTCACCTTTTCTCCTCTCTCTCTCTCTCTCTCTTCAACTCTCTCTCTCTTTTCCTCTCTCTGATATCCGGTCTAGCATTCTGGAGTTGGCAAATGCAGACTCTTTCGGAAACTGGCCATGTTTGGTCCATACATCTTCCTATCTGCCCTTCTTAGGGCTTCGGAATAAGCCTATCCCGATATTCATGAGTTCCTCGCGACATATTCGGGGAAACTGGTGATTGTTTTGGAGTCTAATTCAGACCCAAAATAATGGCGCCAAAACGCATCTGCATCAAATGTGACACTCCTGCGGCGCCTCGAAAGGGGTAAACAGACCGAAACAAAAGAAACAAAAAAGCGAATACCCGAACACCCGAATGTGACCTCGGGATTCATATGTGGATATGAGACCCAGCAACTTTGATAGCGAGAACTTTTTTCGAAGCATCAAACGGTTAGATTCCGTGACCAAATGGACTCGGAAAACAATATGTCGGCACGAACCATTCCAGAAATGCCGAAATCACCGGCCGAGACCACACCAATTGAAAAAAATCAGAAATTAAGGAAAGGAACAGACGCTAAGGCAGTGTTTATATTCTCGGCAATGATTGGAATGCTTCGGATAAGTCCCACGAGCCTCAGACCGGAAACAGTTCCACTTTGATCGGACATTACTCTGGGGCCATTAATACCCTTTGTCTCCCGCAATTGGCCCTCATAGCCTACGGCTGTAAGCGACCTCGACCCTTGAACCCTATAACCCATCGGCGAATCATCATAGCGTTCGCAACGGTTTCTCCACCGTCTCAGCTTCTTACACGGCTTAGTTCGATCCTAGCCGCATTAAAATTGGCCGAGAAAACCGTTATGCCAAGCCGACAAACTACAACTCCTTATGTGTTCCTCTTGGGTATCTAATGTGGTCCCATTCAAGTCTCTTTGAAAGGGAAAACATCTCAAGGTATCTGCTGACTCCAATTTCCGAGTCAAGTCCGACCTGTTCCCTGAATCTTCACAGCCTCCCATCTTTACCTTTTTCTATCGGATGTCACTCTCTTATGAACATAGTACATAGTATTTTCGGACCTGACCCGGTTTTCCCCCTCCCCTCCCTTCCCTCCCTCTCCCGTTGCTCCACACCTGTTCCCATTTAATTGAAAAAAAAAAAAGATTCGGATTTTCTTGTTTAGTCTTATGCAGTCTCATCTCTTCCGCATTCTACTTGGTCTGAAACTCTTTTCGCTTGTGTCAAGCCCTCGCGGCGCACATCTTCCCTTTTCTCTCAAGTTCCCCCCCCAAAATAAAACCCCCAATCGTGAAATCTATCTCCCCTACCAAACACACATCAGCTGAACACTACCTAAACACACTCTCCCAACAATATGTCCAACCTTCCTCTCTCTAGAAGCTGGCCAGAGATTCGTCAGGCTCTAAAACACGCTCGGGAATGCGAAGATGACCCCGTGAATGCCCAATCCGCCGCCGTCCTGGAGGCTGCCATTACCGAACTCTGGAATCGCATCCAGGCCCAACCGGATAGCTACGTGCTCACGTCAGACGAGTTCGCCCTCTTTAATTACTTTCTCGCCACGCGCTACCGTGGCTCACCCGTCGCCCAGAGAGCTGTGGCCCGTTTCTGGAACAACTACCGAGCCACAAATTGTGATGGCGTCGCCAACTAGCCTTGAATCGCCTATTTATCGGTACATGTTTGCACTGGCCGAGAGGGTCCATTTTCTTTGGGGGTTTTGCAGGTCTCTGGAACTTGCGCGGTGCAGGGAGGGGGTGTTCGAGGGTGCCCAATGCCCTGCATCATGGGGCCCATTTCCATCCTCAATCTCATGATACTTGCATAGTACGTGCTGGTGGTACTGGTATCCCACACCGTTCCAGCGTCGAGCGGACGAAGAAACTCTAAAGCCAAACCCAGAACCAGAGTCAGATCCCGGGATATATCGCTTCAGTTCCCATGTGAAAGCTGCAAGATCAAGATCGGTTGCCCTACAGTCCAAGGCAAAAGTGATGGACTCGAGATTTGCCAGGGTCATTGGGATTGGATCGAATCCAAGTGACTTTGAGTACATGGCAAATCCAGCAAATCGAACCGTTCATGGTACCCTTTTCCCCAGTCCTAGAGGGAATGATGTGATGACGGCATGCATGTATGCCCGTTCATTCCATTTTTGCCTCTGCACAGGGAATAAGTGGCCCTGATCCCTGTCTTGATTGGGACACAATACATGCGTCGGGCTTCTAAGAAAAAAAAAAGAAGAGGGGAACCCAATATATGGGAGACCATGTTAGGCTAAAAAAAAAATAGAATTTAGTTAATAAGACTCATAGATGTTAGGCGGATACTATATTCCTATTATGGCTAACGGGGTTTTATTATATATCTCTTCCCGCTTTGACTTTTTGTTTTCTTTATTTATTTTATATATTAACCAGATTAATCTAGTCCATGGTGTCACCGACGGGTATGTGACATTAGCTGCAGCCAATTCTCCGAGGCCCCAGGGGTACCACCCGGCTGCGAGTCATTCATTAGTGCGCGTGTATGAGCCACGTACCGTTAGTGTCTATGTACTTTGCATATCCACACATCTTCTTAGCTTTCCCTAATCCCCCCTATCTTTAGTCTTTTTTTTGCCCCTTGAGCTTCGGCGTTTCATAAAAGTTATGTAACCCGACATGGAAAGCCTGTATGAATATTCAATTGTAGACAACCTGAGCCCCAAATGATTCTGATATGATCACGTGATGGTAATTGCCCCAATGGTATAGTAACATAGCTACCACCAGGTACTAATGTCTTCAAACTATATCATCTAACTCTATGACAAGTTGAACCTTGACCGTGATTCTCAAGGACGACTTGATGAGTAAAGTCTAATCTCATTCTTCTTCTACACCAATCATGTCGAAAGGTGTCATTTATCTTCCCTGGAAGTCCCGAACCACACTTTGCTCCGGGGATGATATCTGGCACAAGTCTATTTTTGGCCATTGAAGAGTAATAGCGGCAGAGTCTCAACTATTTGCCCGTCGCCTACATTTGAAACTGTGCAGGAGAACTCAATTTATTCATATACAATGCAGCTGGATAGTTCTCTGCCACTTATGTTCCTCGTATCTGCAACCGCGGTAATGCTGTACCCCAAGTGGAATTACCCATTTACCCCCCCCTTCTAGGATCAGATTTTTCATGGCTGTGATACTGCCTCAGTATAGGGAGTTATCGGCACATGAGAAGCTGCCTCCCCCAACACCATCGCGAAGGTTGTGAAAGATCGACCGAATAGACGAATACAACCCGACAGAGCACTGGTAACCTAAGTTAATTCAACCCAGCATATCACAGTGGAATGCAACTCACAACGAGAAATCCAAGAAACACCAAAGAGATATTGAAGCAAAACAGCATCTTCTGCCGCCAGGTCAGGAACCAACAACTCCGGTTCAAATAGAGCCAAAACAGCCCAGGTAGACCAAAAGAGAACCAACTAGCAAATAAGGAGCTCTAGTTGGAATGATTAGTACATGCAGGTTGGGGGGGCAGGGTCAGATATGGTAGTACAAACCGCAAGCCCTAGTACATCGTTGAAGACCGGTACTCCTTCGGCGATGATCCACGATAAGATCCAAAGCGCCGCACATATCATAACCCACACTAACCGCGCCATGAATGACTGGCTATGCATCGAGTTGGTGCCCCGGAAGATACGGACGTAAATGAACTTGACAGCAACATGGGCGTTCACCACACCCCCGATCACAATCTATCTAGAAGTTAGCTCATATTGGAAGAATTCCGCGGAGAGAAAAGGTACGCTACCGTGGGTATTGCGATTGCATAGGAAACCTTGCGGAACAACTGCCCCGCAGAATTGAGAGCAGGGGAGTTGACCGTCGGTCCAATATAGGCATATATCACAATAGCAGCCACCGTATACAAAACCATTTCACTCATCTGCAGAAGCGCCAGGGCCTTTGGGAAGTCCTTAAGCTCCTTAAGCTCAGAGAAAAGGGTAAAGAATGCAACATGTCCAGCGTACGCAAAGATGATGTTTGCAATAGCAAGGCACGCATCATGTACTTTGGGCGATGGCGAAAAGGCTGGGACGTGCACTGGTCCGTCTCTGACAAGGGTGACCCCAATCATACCAGTGATAACTGCTCCGACGATACTGAAAAAGCTCACGTAGGAGATGTGAGAAAGCTTCTCGAGTCGCCGTGGAAGGGTCAACATGAAGGAGGCGAGTAAACCGACAATCGAGAAGATGATGGTGCAAGACGAATGGTCGGTGAGGACGTTCATCATGATTGAAAAAGTGAGAACATGGCTTCCCATCACCAACACAAAAAAGAGGAGCTGGGCCACGTCCAGAACACTCCGTCCGAGCCTTCCCATCAAAAGATCACCGGCATCAGCCATGCTGTGCACTTGCACATGGCGGCACTTGAATTGCCCAATAGTATATGCAGTATAAGTCGAGATTATACCAACCCCAAGGATGGTTAAGATGCCGCTGTACAACTAGGTTAGCCCAGTCTTTGCAGTGAACGGAGAAGAGATCGTACGGAACAAGACCTAGTACCGCAAGCGCTTTGGGCAGTGCGAGAATACCAAGTGAGATAGTCTCTGCAATCATGACTGGCCAGATCTGTTAGAGCAAGCTGGACAATATGCAAGACATATAAACTTACTCATACCGGCTTGCCTGTTAAAAGGATGAGCTTCGCTCTGCGTGTGGAAGAAGAGAACACTTACCACCACGCCATGGTCTTGTACTTCACGCCAGTTTGATTTTCATCTCCGAAGGGATCCTGTTCCTCCGCCTCTGGCTTTGGTACAGCGTCTTTATCCGAATCCAAGTGCTTTTCAAAGCCAAGTGATGGAAGATCAACATCAGATTGATTTGGCTTCATGGTGTGACTGACAAAATGAATGGGAAAATCGAAGAACTTGAAGAACTTGAAGGACCTTTGAAACTACAAGCAGACTCAGGGTGGCACTTTCCGAATGTGAAGGTGTCTTTTTATGAAAGCATTTTGTTTTAGGGTTTGAGGTTTCCTTTATTTTTCAAAGTCACGGAGAATTGAATATTGGAACAATAAGAAAAAAAAAAGAAAACGCTTCTATTTATACAAGCCCGCTCTATATATAACACACATCATCTAATTGAGCGTGACTTTCGCTGCAGGAGCAGGAGTAGTGGCACGCGCGTCACTCTCAATCATGTCCGCGGGAGGTTCTGGGATGGTCAGCATTATAATTGTGATATGAAGGGTTAAAACGTACCATTACGAGAGAAAGTCGCACGCTCATTGTCATCGACCTGCTGAACACGGCCGCTCTGAGCATCATTGCGGGAAAGGCCCATGAAACTCTTGGGCAGACCCATGGACGAAAGGTAAGTCAAGGATTCCTTCCACTCAAGATCCTTGCGGGCGGTGGTCCACTCCAATTCCTCGCCCATGGTGTCAATCACGGTGGGAAGGGCTTCAAGGGCGGCCTCGGCGTTCAGGAAAGCTAGGCGGGTGCGACGGGCAATCACATCGACAGCGGTCTGAGCATACTCGTGACGGACGGCGTAGCGAATCTCGCCATCAACGAAGGGGTACATGGGGGAGATACGGCAGCCGCGCACGGGGAAACGTTCACTGGTAGGGGAAGACAAGGCAGCGACCTGCCATGAGCGGTCACCGTATGACTCGGTGAGGTGCTTGGCCACGTCGGTCTCGAGACCGAAGTGTTGGATAAGGTTGATGAAAAGGGTCTTGGAGAAACCGTGGGCACCGATAAGGCGCACCTGGTGGGTCTGGCAGCTACCGTCGAGAACGGCACCGTCAGCAACCAGGCCACTGCCACCGACACCACTGATGTCGGGAAGACTGGTGAGCTGGCGGGGCTTGAGCTTGAACACGTCGATTGCCTCATCCACAGCCTCCTCTGCCATCTGGCGGTAAGTAGTCCACTTACCACCGGCGCAAGTCAACAGTCCCGACGGAGAGACGGTCACCAGGTGGTTACGGACGAGAGCCTCCGAGTTCTTCACCTTGGGATCGCGCACCAGGGGACGGATACCTGACCAGGCAGCAAGGACGTCGCTTCGGTCCACGGTGATATCGGGGGCGATGTAGCCACGAATCTCCGAAAGGATCCAGTTGATGTCCTTCTCCGTGGGCTGGGGCTGGGCCTCAATCTCACAGGGCTGGTCAGTGGTACCAGCAATGGTGTTACCCTGCCATGGCAGGAAGAAGATCACACGTCCATCAGAGGTAGAAGGGTCGATTAGACCCATGTTTGAGGGGCTGAAGTAACCGGGCAGGATGATGTGGACACCAGCACTGGGGGCCACAATCTCCTTGACACTGGGCTCATCCATCTTGCGGATAGAATCACAGAAGGGACCCGTGGCGTTGATGATACCCTTGGCACGAATGTTGAACTCCTTGGCGACCTGGCCATCCTTCTCTGTGATGATGTCCTTGGCGCGCGCACCGCACAGCTTGCCAGACGCATCCTTGTTCAGTCCGGTGACCTCCAAGTGGTTCACGACGGTGGTACCGTAGAGCGCAGCAGTCATGGCAAGAGAGACGTTCATGCGAGAGTCGTTGTGTGCACCATCTTCGGAAATTAGCCCAGATCCTTTTTTTTTGGGGGGGGGAAAGAATCGTTCACTCACCATAGTACACCATTGCTCCAATGATGTTATCACGCTTCAACATAGGGAATGCGTCAATGGCCTTACTCTTAGTCAGGAAGTACGAGGTCTCAATGCCCTCGGATCCAGCCAAGAAGTCATAGGCCTTGGTGCCGGCCCAGAAATAAGGAGCTTGCCACCATTTCTGAACAGGTACCATGATTGGCAGCCATGATGACAGATGAGGAGCTGTGTTCAAGAAATACTTGCGCTCTCTGAGAGCCTCCTTGACCAACGCATATCTGCGATGTGATTGTCAGCAAGGATGTCTGAGTATGCGGTCATTTCAACCCCAAAAGTTTTCCAAACAAAAGCCGAAAAAAAAAAGGTGAAAACTGACTGGTTGTAGTCCAACTCCCAAAAGGCTTTTTCGAGGTAACGAACACCACCGTGTACCAGCTTAGTACTCTTACTACTGGTACCCGAACTGAAATCATCTCTCTCCACTACCGCGACCTTTAGGCCTCGGGTGGCGGCATCTAGTGCGATACCAGCTCCGGTGGCTCCGGCACCAATGATGAGCAGATCATATTCCTCCTCGTCCTCACTGCGCTTGAGGTCCTGAATCTGTTCGAGGCGAGATTTAATTGAAGGGAAACTAGGCGGGACCAGCTTGCCTTCACGGTAACCTGGTGGAGGGACGGCGGGGGCTTCGAGGCCCGGAATATTTCGCGGACGGTAAGAAATGTAAAGAACACCTGCTCCTGCAGCGGCGGCCGCGGACGTGTAGAGGAGAGGTCTCAAGAGCTTGCGCGAGTGCCGAGCGGCCATTATCGGTTTTCGAATATATGTAATATGTTTAAATGTTCAAATATGCCGGGGAGTAATTTTTCCCCTTGGGAAATATGTGCTAAAAGAGAGAGAGAAGATTTGGGGGGGGGGGGGAAGAGGAGAGGTTTGAGAAGTTGAGGGGAGAAGACGGCGAAAGGCGGGAAGACCTAGCTATGAGAAATTCCCTATTTTTAACTATAAAGATATATCTATGAAAGGAAAGATTTGCGATAATCTAAGGTACCAGATACCTGATCGCTACACCTTCCACTATGAATGTAGGGGTGTCACGAGTACCAGAGCTCTGCGTCATGGTCATCGGAGTATCTTGGCAGTGGAGATGGGCTACGTTCCCATGCGCTTCTTTTTCTCATTCCACCAATTGACTTAAAGTGGGAACTCTCCCATCCGGATCTCTACCCCGACACATGACGCGAAGAAATTTCCTTGTTTCTAAGCTTCCCCAATTGGGCCTCCCCAAGAGGTTTTTGTCTGTATTCCGATATGTCGGGAAGCCGATTCTGCATTCCCACCTCCAGGCCACTTTTTTTTTTATTATTAATTTTCTCCGGGACCGCAGATCTACAAAGGGTCTGGACTCGATCAATCTCTTCGCTGCCACCTGACTGAGAGCTCCATGAATATGGACCAGTCACAGACTACCATATTGCCCCAGCCCCAGGGGGCCCCGTTATGAACGCCTTGTTTGGATCTACTCCACTGGAATTGGTCAATTCCCCCCTACACATATCCTTATCCATTCTGGGTCCACTAGAAAGAATTCCAGTTTTGGCCAAGAATGTTATCATGGAATATGAATTATGGACTGGAAAATTTTGCCGAATGAGGCTCTTTCTAGAAGGTGAAAAAAGAAGACCTTGCGCAAGTGGATATGATCTTCACTAGCCCCTTTATCCAGGTCTCGATATACTACAACTATAGAAGTACTATTCAAAAAAAAAAAAAAAAAAGGATTTTCTGATGCTCAGAGAATAAAGAGGTCTAGAGAGATACCTTGGATATCCCAGAAAGTTCATCACATGGGAACCTTTAGACATTTATATCGTCTCTCGGAAACATTTAAAAGACAGATACCACTTTGGATCAGGGATAATATACCTACTATCAAATACTAATAACATTTGTATAGTTATAACTAGCATGTATAACTAGTTAACTAGGTCAATGCCAGGTTACCCGTGACTAAGCGGAAGAATTCCGTAGTGCGGAACCCTCTCGGCTGAGTATGTACACTCGTCTACAAGACCTGGCAAAAGACCTGGCAAAGGACCTGGGGTAGTGTGGGGTAAAAAGACATCGATAATCGCCCGAACCGTGACAACACGGAAATGTTCCATTCGGATCCTTGGGACTGTGATATTCCTATATATATCCCCTCTGGTAGGTTCCTTATCTGTTCATGATTATGCTTGTGTAGACTCCCCGTCTATTCCTTATTCACCATGGCCATCGCCGCTGTACTGGCATCGCTACAAGGCAACGTGATTGAATATCCCTACCACTCACTGGCCGCCGCAGCCCTCCTCGTCCCTATCCTCTATGTCATTCTTAATGAATTTATTCGAGATTCCGCCCGCGTGAAGGGTATGAAGGGTCCGCGCGGACTGCCGTTGATTGGAAACCTGGCGCAGATTCGCACAAATGCCGCGGAACAGTATCGCCTCTGGTCAAAAAAGTACGGCGCCGTTTATCAGATCCAGCTAGGGAACATCCCTGTCGTCGTGGTCAACTCTGCTGCATCGGCAAAGGTGCTTTTCAGTCAAAATGCGCAGGCTTTGAGTTCCAGACCCGAGACTTATACGTTCCACAAGGTTGGTTATCGGAGTTGTGCCATGTTGGAACTAAAACTGATGATCAACTTGGTTAGATTGTTTCCAATACCGCTGGAACGACTATCGGTACCTCGCCCTACAGTGAGTCCTTGAAGAGACGCAGAAAAGGCGCCGCGTCGGCTCTCAATCGCCCCTCTGTCGATACGTACGTGTCTCACCTTGACATCGAGTCCAAGGCCTTTGTGGAAGAACTGCACAGATATGGAAACCATGGAAAGACACCGGTCGACCCCATGCCCATGATCCAGCGCCTGAGCTTGAGTTTGGCGCTGACTTTGAACTGGGGCGTGCGTATTGCATCGCAAGAAGAGGACTTATTTGATGAGATTACCGAGGTGGAAGAAGAGATCAGTCGGTTCCGAAGCACCACTGGAAACCTGCAGGATTATATCCCTCTTCTGCGGTTGAATCCGTTTAGTTCCAACTCGAAGAAAGCCGCCGAGATGAGAATCCGTCGTGATAAGTATCTCGGTGCGCTTAATAGTGACTTGGATGATCGCATGGCAAAGGGGACGCATAAGCCTTGTATCCAGGCCAACGTGATTATGGATAAGGAGGCCAAGTTAAATAATGAGGAGTTGACGTCGATTAGTTTGACTATGCTTTCCGGCGGTCTTGATACTGTCACCACTTTGGTTGCATGGAGTCTGGGTTTGCTGGCTCAGCGTCCTGATATCCAAGATCGGGCCGCCAAGGCCATCCAGGAGATGTATGGTGAGGATGAACCTCTTTGCTCTTCTGACGATGATCAGAAGTGTGCGTATATTGCAGCCCTGGTCAGGGAATGTCTTCGGTATGTTCTGATTTCACTAGGTGACGAATGGACGGTGAACTAACCATGCCTTTAGGTTCTTCACTGTGCTGCGATTAGCACTTCCTCGTACCTCGGTCAAGGATATCACCTATAAGGGAATCGCCATTCCCAAGGGCACGGTGTTCTTTTTGAATGCATGGGCATGTAATATGGGTGAATCTTGACATCCCATAGCACCTTCATACACTTCTAACCCTTCATAGATCCTGATGTGTGGACTGACCCGGATGAGTTCCGTCCCGAACGCTGGCTTGAGCAGCCCGACGCGCCTCTCTTCACGTACGGTATAGGCTACCGGATGTGCGCCGGTTCGCTGCTGGCCAATCGTGAGCTCTACCTCGTCTTCATCCGCACCCTCAACAGCTTCCGCCTCGAACCATATGACAAAACAGACTGTCACCCTCTCCGGGGTAACTCGGATCCGACTAGTTTGGTGGCCATTCCTCAAAAATATAAGGTCCGATTTGTACCGAAGAATGAAAAGGTTCTGTCCAAAGTACTTGCGCAGTGAATGGCGCCACTTGTTTGTTGGCATCAGGTTGGGAACAGACTTGTGCAGAGAGCCAAATGCGGTCGAGAGATGGCGAGGGGTATATGTCTTAGGCTAGAGCTTGGGCTTACATTCTTGGATTGTTTCCATATAGCCTGTGTCAAGGAAATGAGAGGTCTGGTATATCCAGCATTCCCGGTTGGGTAATGGACACGTTCCTCAAGGTACCTTCGACAGGACATATGCCCAAGCCTTGGGCTCTACTAACAATTTCCGTTACGTTTTGAAGATATCCAAAATATCCAAAATATTTATTATATCCATTATATCCATTATATGCAATCTGGTAGAAAAACTAATTAGGTGAGGATTCAACTCCAAATGATGATATATATAAAACAGTTGAGGGGGTATAGGTTCGTTAAACAAAGACGTGAGAGGGGGGTTAGAAAAACAAAACAGAAACCAAAAATAGTTTATCTTTTCCAACGCCTGATTCCCATGCAAAATATCAGATATCACAAAAAGCAGATGGCTGCATGCATTTGCCTTCGGCATTCAGGGAGATGTGGCCGAAAGGCATTTTCCGGGGGGGGGGGGGGCTCGAATTGAAATTATGTGGTAGTCATGCGTCGTTTCAGGTCGCGGACTTGATCGAAGCAAGATGCGTAATCACGCAATTCATCTTGGAGCCGGTCCACATTGGACGTGGATGTGTTGCTCTTTAGTGAAGCGAGTGAGGTTTGAGATGAGGAGGCAGATAGGATTCGAGAGTTATCTGGGGCATCGACTTGAGTTTGAGCTTGGTTGATCTCAGACCAATGTGTAGAGGCTGCGCTCGATCTTCGTGACCCGGATATCTCGTCCAGCTCCGCTAGACGGCACGTTTGGGAACAGTAGGGAGCGCCCAAGGTTTGACGGTCACAGACCAGACAGAAGTCCAAAGACCATTCAGTCGACATGGTAGAATAGGTTATTGTAAAGTGCAAGGAAGATTGCGAGAAGAGAATATAAGCAAGCACATCATACCACTAAAATATGTCCCGGCTATTGCGGGGAAATATAATCGCGCAGGAAAAAAAGAGGGGAGGGAAATTATTTGGGCTTAGGGCGCTTAAAAAAGAAAAAGAGTGATATAAGGTACGCTAGATGGAAGTACCGGAGATATGGAGGCAGCTAATAAGGAGTACTTGGAATCGAAGTATTTCTCAGGTACCATACCTTAAAATAGGTAATCATTTGCCTTTCTTTTCGCCTTTCACCTTTTCCCCCCTAAAATCTGCAGGAACCTCGAACTGGTATGAATGTCCCGCGCTAATACTAGTCTCATGATGCCTACCTATGAACTTGTATGAACACACCAATCACATCCATCCATATTTCAGCTATCTGTGCAGAAGTTTCAATTAAAACTGAGGGGAAAAATTGACCTTAATCCCCCTGTGATTTGTCGGCCATTTCGAGATAACCATCTTTCTTGCGCCAAACGCTAGGAATCAGCTGGTCATCTGAGAATATTCTGGATTCTCATGAAATCAGGCTTGCGACAAGCTCCCATTGGACCTTAAAGAACTTTTCTCTTCTTTTGATAGTCTTTTTTTCCTTTCTCTTTCCGAGGCCACTCATTAGTACTGGACAGGAGGGCCAAGTACTTGGTAGGTCCGAGTGCAATCTCCAAAATGCAATCGCCAATTCTGTAGCCCAATACACATAAGAGTTAACTCAGAGATACCGAGCCATTAAATGGCTCATAAAACTTTCATGATTCAACTGTGTAAAGATGAGACCGGTTTCAGCTGGGAATGTTACAGAGTACGTCTGATTCACTCGCCAGTCTCACGTGGCTCAGCTGGAATGCGAACCAGCGTTGATGGGAGATTACGCGGTTTCTCCACATTCTGATCTAGTTTAGGATCATAGAGTCCGCCTGCCTTGCCTACATAAAAATCAGTATAACAAATTGCATTAGAAATATTTGCACTTACTCGAGGCAAGAGTGATGGCCCTAATAACATTATCCCAGTTGGAAAGCACGCATGCAACAGCTGATACGGTTAGCGAGCCCGAATCAAGGGACAGATAGGCCAACCTTCGGTGCCATCTTTCAGTGTGGAGATCTTATTATCCAAAGCTTGCATCTGAATTGCCAAGGTTGCACTTAGATCGCGTAGTTGTCGCAAGTTCTCTAGCTCAGCCTTTTTGGCTGCAATGCGGGCCGACAGCGCCGAAGATTGTTGCGATTGCGAACTGGGGCGCATCGATGAGCCAGCGGGAAGCATGGAGGTTGGTCGGGAGGAGTATGCCATTATAGAAAAGTTGTAGAAGAAGTAGGTAAAGAATGAGATCTCTCCAACTCTCTGTGTACCTGGACATCCCCGGGACCATGGGCAAAGCTGACTCATCCAGGTTAAACCCAAAGTGGACAAACATCAACAAGGACTTGACATCGCTGTTTACCTTCTTTGTATCCTCTCAAGACCCAACACCCCCTCCCCCCCAACACACAGTCATTTCCTGGTGTGTGCTCTGTGGACTTGATATTAAATTCACGTTCATTCCAACCTACACACCAGGATTGTCTTTCAATCCATATTACGCAGTGGTCGCTGCCCCCACCTACACACCATGGCTCGGTTGAATGACTACCCGGCTCCTGCTGAGTCCATCGATGCCTGTAAGTGCGCATAACTGTATTACAATATTTGAGCTAGCAGTTGACATGCTTTGTTTCTATACAGTGAAACGAAGATTTGTGCGACAAAATCGTGAGATCGCGAGAGTGAATTCCTTGCAATCTCTTCGTATTCGGAGCCTAGAGTCGGAAGTCTCACATCTACTTTCGGAGAATGTGTCGCTCCGAAAACAGGTCATAAATCTCACCCAGGAAACCGAAAGATTGGAAGCAGGGAAACTGCTGCACAATGGGATTTACGACATCAAATCCAAGTTGGATGCGAAACTAGCCGAGTTGAGCAATTTGGCGGCAGATTTGGGCTCGTTACCCCGCAAGGTGGGCAAGCTTTGCGACCAAGAGTTTGATCGGCCAAAGCAAGCTGAGTCAAGACCGAGGACAGAAGACATGATGGGAGGCGAAGATGGAAGGCTTCCTGCCATTGTTGAAGACAAATATTACCCTCGGCGGACTCTGGAGTAAGGATCTTCGGGATCTTCGGGTCAATTCCAGCTGCTAACTCCTTCCCTAGGCCCCAAGAGCTCGACGGTCTGATTCACAGCGACCACAGCATTCTAGATTCTCCCCCACAGCTCAGCTTTATGCCGGAGGAAGGAGATGCATCCATCGAACATTCAAGTCCATCGCCACTAGAATCAACATTCAGGAGCCAAATTAACAATGATATACCCGAAGAACCCGAGCCATTACTTCCTCCAACTCTCGAAACACGCAAGAAGAAAAAGAAGTCGAGTTTAATTATTGCGCCTGAAATTAGCCCCGCGCCAACAGACCGGCAACCAAGTCCACCCATTGATACAACACGGCACGCAGCATCGGTTTCGACGAAGCGCAAATACATACCCGAAGACGATGACCGGTTCACGTCCAATCTTAATATCGACGATGATGAATTCCAATTCACCCGGCCCAGCCACAGCCCAAAAAAGCAAATGAACCCATTCGAAGATACACAGCAAGACCAATCACCCACCAAAAGCCATGTTGATTTGACAAGAGGATCAAAAACCCCTGTTCTATCTATGCGGAAGGTCCTCGAACCAAGTATGTTCTGCCATCTTTCAGTTCCGTCCCTACAATCAATGTAGCTAACAACCGGAACAGAGAGTGCAAATTCAAATCTAGGCTCCCCAAAAAAGGCCCGCATATCTTCATACCCGGACTCTAAGCTTCTACAAAGACCTACTAAGGGTGATGAGAATAAGAACTCGCCGCAGAAAGTCAAGGATATCGAGAAACTCGGTGGCAAGGCTGTCAATCAAAAGCCGCGTGTGGCCAGAATTGCGCCTTCAAACAAAGAGAAGCGTACCAGTCGCCCTGCCTCTCCCCAGCTGGAAGAGCCAGCCCCACGCCAGCCAGCACTGTCACCGCATCCGAATGCAATGAATACGGAAGAAGAGTCTGCAACTCGGCCTTCCCGACGTCGTGGTGCTGTGGTTAGCTATGCAGAGCCTAATCTACGAGACAAGATGCGCCGCCCTACCAAGGAAATGATTGATGCTGTTGCACTTGGATCGCGAAGGTCCTCCAGTTTCCAGGCAGGTCGGGAAAGTTTGGACGGAGAGGGCGGCCACACCCAACCTCATGGCAGTCTCCCTGCTGATTTCACTCTTGCCGCGAAGAGCTCCGATCCGTTCTCTGTGGATGAATCCTCAGAACAGTTGCTAGCAATGGTCTCCCGGAGAAAACGTAAGGTGTCATCGACCCCAAAGGACGACAGCGAAGCGGGGAACCCAAGCTCTGACCTCAAAAAAGATATTGAGGACAGCCTCGCAGATATCTCGGCCCAGGTATCTCAAGAATCATTGAATTCGAGGCGTCAGACTCGACGTCACTCGTCAAACCCCAGGAGTACAACCGCAAACATGGCACAATACGAGGTGGATCAGGCTGAACCACAATCCCCAATCGGTGATTCTCTAGAAGATGAAGACACATTTGGACCGGGTCCAAATGGTTCTACGATGGACACTAGTCACGTCAGACGTGGTCAACGTGTTGCCGCAAGGAGAAGAAGCATGATGGTGTGATATTCGCTTTAGCGCTTGCAGAAACAGGATTTCTCTATCCTTCGCCTATGTACAATCATTCTAGACCGGACCGGGCTGCAGTTATATTTCAGATACCCCCTCACTGCGATCCTGATCTTCTCAATGCAAATTTCATTACCTTGTCTACTCTACTCTACATGTTTCAAGTCGGCCAAGTAGCTCTTTCAAGGACCATTCAACCACCGCGTCGCATGCAGCGCACCGTAGATAGATTTGGCATGCCATTGTACGTTTTCTTGCACGCCGCCGGATGAGGTGTCTGGCTCAATGTCGTGCAGATGTCATACACACCGCGCATAGACTGAGGTCCGTCACAGCCAAGGGAAAGGTGGCCGAGATGATTTGTACGGCTGTGCATTCAGGCCCCAAAACCCAAGGCCTCGGACTTTGTGTGGTTCCACCTCATTGCCTTGTCTTGCATTGCCTCGTCACTCAGAACACTCCCCACCCCCCGCCCCTCCCCAACACCAGGTCAAGTGCCCCGCGCATGGTTTTGGTTTTGATTCTTTGACGGCTTAGGCATCTTCTCGTACGCATTCGGACTCGGCTTCCTGCGCTTGCTTTTCGGCTTAGATCTGTGATCCCTCGGGCGACACCCCTCATCATGGTGGGATGTGTGATCGCCGTGCGCTCCATTGTGTGAGTGTGTGCGGCGAGCCCGATTGACTCTGGCAGAGCGAGAATCGTCTTCGCTCTCGCTGTCACTCTCCGATGAGCTAGATGAGGACTCTTCTGAGCTACTTTCTCCTACTGGTCGGGCTTTGTGGTAGATGCAGCATACTGGTGGCGGTTAAATCATTGCTGATGTGGGGAATAATTGGGAAAAATTGGGAATAATTGGGATAGATAGAATGGGTAGATTAGATATATACCTTTTGAGCTCTTTCTGCCCATGCCCTCATTGTCTACAACATCTTCGCTCCATCTGATTCGCCGAGAAGACGATGTTTCTTCGCTGGTGTCAGTTGGTGTTTCCTCTGCTCGTAATCTGAGGGTAGCTGGGATGTGGGTTGTTAAGGAGTCTTGTGCGGTCTCTGTGGTGGTTTGGAATGGATTTGACGTCGGCTGGCGTGTTCGAGACATTGTGGTGGGGATAGAATGGAGGTCAAAGAAAAGAATCAAAAGATCCGAAGACTACTTTTTCTGATGATGCAATTGGTAAGGATTCACCGCCTTTGGTCTGATCTCCTCACTTCCAGCATATACGTACATACATGTATATATATACGAGGCCCTACAATAAATGAAGTTAGCCAGGCATTGGTTTATTTGTATAAGATTAATATGAAAATCAACCTGTCTAACTTTCATATATACAACCCCTCTAAACTTACGGATTGGCCACTTCACATTGAATTGGAGATATTTTTTTTTTAATCATTTGACGTTAAAAAGCTATCAAACAAGCTCGCGCCTTAGATAGGCCAAGTACACGTAGGATAAAATTGTAAAATCCTTTCCGTGAAGAGAGCTGTGATGCACCAACCTCGAAGAACCCGCTCAATCAGGGAATGGGTCTATCTCGCATGTCCGATAACCAATCAAGGAAGGGGGATAAAAAAGAAAAGATAAAAGGATAAATTCACACACATCTTTCCAGAGCAATCCTATGTTGCAATGACACATGGCTTCCCATGATCTAGAGCTCGTAGAAGGACCAGCCATCAAGGCCGTCATTCAGGGAGGTCAACCTTGATCCTGGCTCATGTCCAGGGGAACCAGTAGAGGCAGCAACAAACTCGGTGCGCAGTTCTTGGTCCAGTCATAGCTCATCCTCCTGATCCATCTCCGAGGGCTTCAACAGGCCTCCAACCTTCATAGCTCGGTCGCGTTCGGCAACCTGGGCATCACGTACCGCCTGTTCCCGTTCTTCCGCATACAGCTCCGCGTTATCATCGGAAAATTCCTTTAGAGAAATCAAGAAATCACGAAGATGAGTCTTGAATTTGTTCAGGTCATCAGTGTATGCAAACAGTCCGAGAACAAACTGCTTGATTTGTGCTCTGGTAGGAAAAGTCAGTATGGTCTTACATGGTTTCCAGCAGACGGGGAGGGAGCTTACTCTTGAAGATTACTGAATGCATTCTTGAGCAGATTTGCGATGTACTCCTGCAAGAAATCCTTGTTGGAAGTTCCAGCCGGGGCTTGGTCGGGGGAATAGATGGGCTCCTGGATCTTGCCGGATTCCACGAAGTAAAACATGCGCGACAAAAGCATAGCTTGGGATTTGAATCCTAAAAGATCACATTGTAAGCCTCTTGCTTCATGTCAAGGATATAAAGGACATTGCTCACCAGCCTTGTGGTCACTATCCGTAAGGACAAAGAAGACGTCCTGAAGAATTGCAATGTAGAATTCGCGGAAGAAAATGCTCGAGGTTTGCTGGTCAGTTTCCGCCATGTTGTTCATCAACTCCAGGCACATTGTAAGACCAGTGTTCTCGACCTCGCGGTTGTCATGCTTCGATGCCCACATGCATGAATCGATAACGAACTTGAACTGCGCAGCATCGAGCTTTAGAAGTGCTTGGAAGCAGTACAGATTCACAGCTTGAAGCAATTTGAAGAACTCGACCCGGTGCTCAGGGTATTCGTGGAAGTCCTTATTGATCATCTCAAGAGTGCAGTTGAAAACACTGTCCATGATAGCTGGAATCTTATCCTCCATCAGATTCTAATGAACTCGTTAGTAGGGTTGAAGTACGCGGATGTGCCAGGCCATAAGATAGAGGGGGAATCCCAGCCATCAGGCCAAACAAAGCAGGGAGAAGGAACTTACGTGAAGCTTGTGGATTATCGTAGTCATGGCATTCAAGACCTCAGCCTCGCGTGCATCGGGGACGTTCCGGGCATAATCAATCAGTACCGCCTCCATGAGCGGCGGTACCATGCTGGCGTTGACCATCTCAAGGTCGTCTGATTTGTCCACATAGGTGTCGATGAGCTTCAAGATTTCTTTCTTGATGGTCCGAAGTCCTCGGACCTTGGGGGTTTTCGGTGCAATAGCTCCTGTTTGTGTCAGTCAACAAAAATTCGGGTTTAATGGTGAATTAAGTTAATTACCATCACTTGCAACAGCATCATTAATCAGCTGACTGGCAGCACGGTACATATTCAACATGTCGTGATAGATCCGGCCAATCTGGGAATAAAAGTAGGTGCCAATCGAGGAGCAAGCCGCGACATTAGTCTTCATGATGTTTCCGACGATCTTGATGGTGTTGGCATCTTGGAGAATCGCCGGGTTTTGGTTTGCCTCGGCGATAATCTGATCCCAGGCGGTGTTAGGGAGAGCCATCAAGTTCTCGGTCAAGCGGTCCTGGAGACCCTTTTGGCCTTGCGCTGAGATCATATAGCCACAGGCTTCGTAGAAAGTATGAATCTGTTGCGGGGAAAGGTCCATGGTGATCTTCCTCATATTTCGAACAATTTCTTCGATAAAAGGTTCACTTTCACCAGGTTGGAGTGCCACGAAATGCCGTCTGCACTTGTTGGCGATCTTGATGAACGTATCGCAAGCCATGTCTTGGACGCCTTCGTGTGTCTCGTGCATAAACTCGAAAAGCTTGTTGACGACCGTCTTCAGGAACTTCCAGTGAGCCTTCAAGAATCGGGGATATTGTCCCACGATGTACATGATGTTACTCGCCACCACGGCTTTGTTGTCCTTTCCGCGCTTCTGCTCCGTGAGGCCAAGGAGATCCTTGATCACTGTTACCAGGAAACGTTTCTCGGTTTCCTCGTTCATGGCCCCAGAGATAGAACCGATAGCCCAGCACAGGGTGTTGCAATTCACCCACGACCATTCACTTCCATCAACTTGCTTGGCCAGTTTATCAATCATGATGGTCTCCGTATCGACCACATCAAGATGGGTCAGGTAGACCAAGCACTCGCGTATCGTCTTGTAAAGCTGGATGGTATCGCTTTCCTTGACGAACTCGCGCACAATTTCGCCCTCGTCGTTTTCAACAACCAAAACCTCTTCTGGGCGGACCATCTTCTCGATCATCACGGTGCGAAGATTTGTTAACACGGTCTCGTATTTATGCTTGCGCAAGGGGTAGTTCGCTAGGGTAGTAGGATTGGGGGCGCCACCATTCGCCAGCCCACTGACGCTCATTGATACCAGCGGGTTGATGTCTGTAATCGGGAGCTGCTGCATCTCTTCGTAAAGTTCTTGCACCAGCCTGGTCCAATAGTCCAAGCAAATCTTGAACACCTCCCGATCATCGATCTGGCTGATCCGAATCAGATAGAAATGTGCGTGGGTGAGGTAATCTTGGTTAGGCAACTTTTCGATAAGCTAGAAAAAAAAGCAGAAAGTCAGCAACAGCCAAAAACTAGAAACGCGGTGTTAGAGAAAAGGAGGAGCATACATCCAGGTGAGCACTGAAAAAGCTGGAGAGGAACAAAGCCAAGTTTGATACAAATTCTTGGTCTCTTCCATTGCTCATAGCATATGTCTGCTTCAAGTCCAAGGAGAGAGGAATGACGTTAGAAACGGTGGTGAGGGTCTCGGTGAACATGTGCACCAATCGTTCGTCATAGTTGTAAGGGGTGCCGATTTGCAAGCCACCAATCTCAGTCAGACACTTCAAAGTCACATTTCGGAACTCGGGCTCTCCGAGGAACCGGGTGAGGAGAGTGTTGATGATAGGGGTTTCGAAAATGTAGCCTAACGGGATCCAGTTCAAAAATCGGAGGAGAGTTTCGAGGGTCGCTTTTACCAAACTGGGCTGGTTCGCAGTGTTGAGAACCTCGGAGCAAAGTTGGAAGATAGAGGCAAATTCCGATGTCATGGAGGTCTTCAAGTTCCGTGCTTTGGCAGAGGTCATTTGATCTTGCGAAAAATCGAAAACTTCCTCCGACAACAGACGGAGAATTGTCATGTTGTTTTCACAGATCGAAAGGCTAGCATGACAAGAGGAAATGATCTCGTTGATGAAGGTGGGCCAGTTGTGCGGCCATTCTTGCTTCAGAATGGAGACGAGGACGAGATTGAGCTTGTTCAACAGAGGGCGCTCCGATTGGATCTTCTCTTCGGATTCGGAGTTCTCGAGAATGAATCTCACAATGAAATTGCGGATACCTAAGTCCAATTTTAGTATGGGAGACGGAACCAGGTCATTGTAGTTCTTACCCTGGCATTGGTCTCTTGGTAGGACCTTCCACCTGGTCATAATCACATTGTCCAAGACTTGGAGAGCAATGTCTATTAATGTCAGCAAGTCTTTTCCGGGCATTCGAAGGCATTCGAAGGCGTAGGGGGGAAATTGTTAGATGCTCAAAACACACATTTAGTTTGAAGGTATGAAGCCTCTTGGAGGATGTTGCCCACGGTGACCCAGGCATCGGGATTTTGCTTAAACTAAAGAGAACACGGAATGATTAGCTTTCAATTCATACCGTTCTGGAGGAGCTGCGCGCGCTTACTTCTGTCAAAGTCTGCTGTGCTTGGTTTTGCTAGATGTTATGTCAGTGTTGTCCCCCGAGCTTCACTGAGGGATATGGAGAATGATGAAATTCTGAAATCCAAGCAGTATAGAGCAGACTATTTCACTTACCACGGCACCTTTGCCTTCAAACAAAGCTCGGACCGTGTTGTCCAGCTCTTGTACCGAAATCGACATCCCGGCGAAGGCTGGCGATGTCGCCTCTGATGACGGAATAGGGTTCGAGACACGAGAGACACGAGAGTCAAGAGTGGATATTGATGGGGAGCCGCCTGGATAGGATATGGGGTGCCAGGGCGGCTGCAGGGCAGTATCGAATAATGGAGGGGATATGAGAAGCAAGTTGTGACCGGTGGGGTAGAGATCCTTTGGAGGGGTTGGGGGTCAGCACTATGTCACGAGAGATGATTGGACCGGGGGATTAAAGAGGAGGTGGGAGTATGAGTCTAGGTCAAGACTTACCAGACTCTGAAGACAAAAAAAAAGGAACGAAATTGGGGGTCAAAAAAAGGAAGCTATCGCAGACTCTGGCGGTGAGAGCGCGTTGGATGTTTGAACCTGATCTCTCTCCTCTCGAGGTCTTAGTCAGCACAAGCTCTCTCCACCATCTATTTACCTCTGGGATACGGACACAACTGCATTTATATGTCATTGGATATTATTATTATTATTATTTTACTTTTCAATATTCATGACAGGTATTCTGAGAAAAGTGATAGTGATAGAATTGTGAAAGTGGGGCTAAAACAGGTGATAATAGTTATATGTAATATCTAACTCAGAATCGATAGAATATACTGTCGAATATAAGATATGTACACCGTCTAGAGTTGAGTCGATTAAAAGAAAAGTCGTCTAAACTCACTGAAAGCGCCTTGAGGTATCCGTGCCCAGCCGACTCCTCTAGTGATTTTAGTTCCTTGGTCCTAGCGCCGCGGCACGCTGCAGTCATCAAATAACTCCCGAGATGGGCGCCAGATCCATGAAAACTCAGGTTTTGGAGTGGGAATTAAAAAAAGAAAATTATATAAAGAATCAAATAGAAATCGAACTAATATATATTCTCCCCAAAAAAATTTAAGAATCAAAGGTTGAAACCTCTTTAAGCGCATAACCGCCATTATGCGCGGAACACCGCGTACACGGGCGCCAAGGGTGAAAAAAGGGAAAGAAAAAAACTGGGAACGCGCGCAGAAAAGAGTAAGCGGATGGGCAATGTCTCAGACCCGCGCCTCACTAGGACACGGCTGATCGCTTCTCCGATTGGTGCTGCGTGTGACGCCGTCATTGCCGATCGCGCGCCAACTTCCCCTTTCCCTCTTTTTTTCTCTAGTTTTTTGGAGATTACTCTTTTATTTTATTTTATTTTGTACTTTTCTTATTAGAGAGAGAGAGAGAGAGACAGAAAAGGGTCCTAGCTCGGTGTTTTCCCCTTCTCTTTTATTCTCTTTCCCCCCCCCTCCTCTTCTCCCTCATTTTTTGTCTCCTCCGGCTCTCTCTCTCTCTCTCTCCCCTCTCTCTTTTCTTATATTTGAGCATTGGACTACTTCTATTTCCCCCCGTTCTGTTTTCTTTTCTCTATTAAAAAGAAACTTGTGATTCCTTCGAAGGTTGACTCTTTTTCAACATCTTGTATACTATCTTTGATAATCTCCCGGTCTTTCTCGCCCCACCCAACATTAACTTGTTCCAAGCCAACAAAGAGCTTTGGGAGACTGGAAAGTAATTCAACTTCGAAGGCCTTCTCTTCTCTTTAAGACTATCCAGAGTTGGGGTTTCTTGGCAATTGAGTTGCAACTTGCCTATATTGGCCATATACTTGAATAGTCTCGTCTCTTACACTCGGTGTAACCTCAGCCCTATTCTTCGTATTTGGTTTCTCCCTTGCTTTGCTGGCCTCTATGATGACAGCCCTTGCTGCTGCACCCGTGAATGGTCACGACTCTGGGGCCGAAACGGGGACGGAACACAGCCCATCCCGATTTACCGCAGTCAATGGCAGAGACCCCGTGATCACTGGGAATGGGAACGGGAATGGGAATGGGAATGTACATGGGCCAACGACCAGTTCCATCCCCAATGGAGAACGTGCACCCACCCAAGAAAAGAACTTGGATCCCAGTCAACGAGATGGCCGGGATGATCCTGCTAATGATCAAGAGAAATGGTCACAAAGATCCTCACCCAGCTCTTCCAACAAGAATAAGAGAAAGAGATCAGAGTCCCGAGAACGAGATTCTCCAAACCCCGAAGTCGCGAATGCCCCCAGGAGCCCGGTGAACCGTCCTGAGAGCAACCAACCTAATCCGAATGGTAGCATGCAAGGATCGGTATCGGAGATGGAGCGTGGCAATCATTCTGCAACACCATCCCACCGGTCTGAGGGCAATGATGCCGGCCAGACCTCCGCCAATAGTCCTTGGTCGGAATATGATTCTCAGCTCATCACTCAGGCACAACGGGCCCAGCAAATGGATGCGTCGGATGCCCATCTAGCAGACGCTCTTCAACGTGAAGCAGGCCAAGAAAGGTCCATGGCAAATCGCTCGACCCCCGGCACACAGCAACCATCCTCGCCTAGTTATGCGCCAGAACGACATGGGACAATGCAGGTAGCTCCAAAACGGAAGCGGGTATTTAGTAATCGAACGAAGACAGGCTGTATGACCTGTCGCCGCAGAAAAAAGAAATGCGATGAGCAACATCCGGCATGTAAGTCCACTCCTGACAGCTCTAGTTTGCCCTTTTTGTTTTCCATCTTTTTTGTTTCTTTTCTTCTAAATTATTCCCTATCCAAACACAATCGAAAGAGCGACATTAATGATGTATTATAGGCAACAACTGTCTTCGTGGAGGCTTCCTGTGTGAAGGATATTCATCCCGAAGCACTTGGCAAAAGCCATCTAGTACAAAAACCCCGATCCCTTTGCAATCCAAAGAAGGCTATTCAGACATTAATGGCTCGTATCTGCAAGAAGCACCTCGACACCAAGAACGACAACCTAACCCAGTGGAACATGTTGACGCGACAAAAATCAGGCCCCTGGTGGAGGAGACTGACCGCCCTGTTCAACAATATAACGCTAGCCCAACACATACACCATCCAACCATACATGGTCAAAACAAACTTGGCCAAGTGCCGCCCCGGGGCCTGGGCCTAATACCGGTCATCCTTCTTATCCATCCGAACCCATCGCGAAAGTCGTTGATTATCGGGAAGTCCCACCCATCCATGAGCTATCACGGGAAGGACGCTCCAAACCTGACTATCCGGTCATCTCTTCACTTCGGGACCTCAGTCATCCATCTCATCCCAAATCCAATATGCCCTTATTCCAAAATGGGCCTGAGCAACGAACATTACCCGCGACAACTGTGGACACCCATAGTCCCCAGGCGCAGGCCCGGATGGCACTTACCATCGAGCATCAACTGTCTGGCCGGACTGTGTCGAGTGACGAGACCGAGAAGGAAAAGATGATCAGAGGCAAACTTTACCGACCATTTGACGTCCACCTCGTGGAGGAAAGAGATCGTTGCCGTGGCGCACTGTGGAAATTTAATAACGCCTGCAACCCCCTCACAGGCATTAGTTCGAAAGAGCAAAACCGCCTCCTGAAGGAGGTCATCGTACCCCCGGCAGGTTCCATTATCAACTCACCGGGAACTGGCGTGCCTCGCTCCGCCGGATCCATCGGCCAAGGAGCGGTCGTCGAGGCTCCTTTTAGTTGCCATTATGGTTATAATATCCACATCGGGGAAGATGTCATGATCTCGGAGAATTGCCTGTTTGTGGATGACTGTGTTATCCGCATCGGTGCTCACACGTGGATTGGCCCCAACGTCAAAATAATTAGTTCAACTGCTCATCCCAACATGCAAGAGCGCAAAGGTTCACAAAGTCGGTATCAAGGTCGTCAGGTCATCATCGAAGAAGATTGTTATGTGGGCGCAGGGTGCATCATCTACCCAGGGGTTCGTCTTGCTAGAGGGGTTTATGTGGCTCCAGGAGAGATTGTCAACGCGAACATTGCCGGCTACATGTTTCAAGGCTCCAAACCAAGCTTTGCTATGTGAACGATGTGACGTTTATTGATTTTGTATGTGGAAATGTCGAATGACCTTCCGCTACGGTGCTGGTCTACCAACGCCTATATGTGGGAGTAGCAAAATTATGACTCCTCGTGGCTTTCTTTCTCTATTTGATTTGATTTGATGTTTTCTCTTTTCTTTTCTTTTCTTTTCTTTGATATCCACTGTCGCTGACGAATGTTGTTTTTTTTTTTCAAATTTTTATGTTATTAGCGTTCCCTCTCGGCGAACTGGGTGTCGTCTTACAGTCTATGTATGCATTATGCTTCTGCATTATTTACCTCAATTCAATCTCGATTCTGCTACCAAGTTTTATATGTCAATTACTAGAAATCAAGTGCCTACCATAACATCGGCTGACCCAAAAAGGAAAAAGAAGAAATTAATAATAATGTGCTAAGGGGTAATCGTTAACAATCAAGAAAATGGTAACATCATATCACGTGAGGGGGATATATCCAGGTTCATGTGGCATTTCATGTTCAATACATCAGACCCATCATAGATAAGGAGTAAGATGTAGAAATGCAGTCATGGTAATCCGACGGAAAATGGGAGGCCCGAAAATCGCACTTTTGGAGTGGAGAAAGTGTAGTAAAGGAGAAAATGGCGAGTTGAATATACTAGAGCCAGTCGAGGAATTCCGGGACGAAATAACTGACCACAATCCCAGCACCAGCTCTCAGTATGCCTTCGGTGCTTTCGAAGGCCATATCCTTAAGATTGAAGACACCAGCTTTGGCAGCGGCGTGGATCATTGCAAATTCACCACTGACCTGGTAGGCAGCCACTGGGAGATCTGGTGCCAAATCCTTGGCATCCCGGATAATATCAAGGTAGCTGCTGGCTGGCTTCACCATGATAATATCTGCACCTTCGGCCATGTCTCTCTGTATGGCACGTCGGGCAAGACCACGGCCGCCAGGGGGAAGCTGGTAGCACCGACGATCCCCGAATGAGGGACAGGAACCAGCCGCATCACGGAACGGTCCATACAAACAGCCGCTGAATTTAGCACTGTAAGACATCAAAAGTACGCGATGTGCCACACCAGCTTCAATCAACTTGAGCTTAATAGCTCGGATTCTTCCGTCGTTCATGTCTGATGGTGCCACACAGTGAGCTCCAGCCGCCGCGTAGGCAATAGCTACATCGGCGATGCGGTCAACGGATTGCGCATTGTCGAGGGTTCCATCTTCTCTTAGGATACCACAGTGACCGTGCGACGTATACTCGCAAAGGCATACATCGGTCGTGATATAAAGTTGAGGGAAACGGGAGCGGAGGAGGCGAATAGCTTGAATCACAGGACCATCGGGGTCATCCGCGGCGGTTCCAAGTGCATCTTTGGCGGACGATTGAAGCGGAACACCAAACAGCATTACCGAGCGCAGCCCCTTCCGAACAAGGGGGGCAAGAAAAGGAACCAAGCGATTGATTCCACGACGGTATTGATTGGGCAACGAAGGAATTAAAGTCTCCTCATCAGGGTTGTCTGTGACGAACAACGGATAGATGAGCATATCCTATAGAGATAAGGTATTAGCGATGAATATTGTCTCATAACACCTTTGAAGGCGGACCTTTGTCAATTGCCTATCGGCTTGCCATGCTCTGGTCAGAGGGTGGCTGTATCCAGAATGTAGCTGGCTGGAAACTTCGCCAGAAATGCTGACGCTTGTGGCTGTGGTGCTGGCATACGACCGAGCGGTCGCATGAGACCGGTGAGACCGGGCGTGAGAGATTTGCGAGCTGCCATCATCCACACGAGCATCACGGAAGGCAATATCGGAGACCAAATTTGAGAAAGACATGTTTGAAAAAGACAGAGTAGTAGAAAGAGGATCCAAAGGAATTTAAGGGAATTAGGAGACCGAGGGTAAGGTGAATATCAGCCCATCTAATTGGTTGACTAAGCCTTTCAGCTCCCGCACTTTGCCACTCCGAGTCTGCCGGATATCCGCCCCGAGGAAGAAGATTAGATCGTACAGTCATGTTTCATGAGTATTTACACCCCAGTACTTCCACCTAGTGCTTTCCCTGTACTCTCTTATATCATAGCCCGCAAGCTGGAGTTTCTACCATAAATCAATGAGCGTGTATGTGAGCTTTCTAGTTACTGCTTATTACTTAAGGGGTTGAATGAAGTTTTAACAGGCAGAATGGAAGGTGGCCTGGAGCCTTTCGGAGTACTGGGGTGCAAATACTCATGAAATGCCACTGTAGACAATAAGATACATTATATACATTTATTCCATATTGCAAAAGCCTGGCATCTCTACTCTGTGCTATCATTTATTATTCTTACACCAAGAAAAGACAACCAAAAAGACAACTAAAAGAATACATCGGAGTTTTTACATGTAACATCCACTTATATTTGAGCCAGATAGGTCAGATTTTTCTTAAAAGACTGTATGTACCTTCTGGGAGTATCAAGGAATGTATCGAGCATAGTGACTAGGTAAAAGTCCATATTATACCGCCTTCTGGTACAGAAACGCCGCCCGTTATCTTTAAATTTTGACTGGTGGAGAATCAAATTGCCAGCAGAATATGGAGAGAGGTCTTCCAAGGTTAGCAGTCCAAGGTTAGCAGGAGGCAATAGACCCGAGGTTGGAATTTTTTGACTAATCACCCATGTGATCAGTCCAGCCCTGGGGACTTTCACACCTTCTCCGTCAACATACCCAGCCAACTCCACCCACTTTTGATATCTCTTCAATTCATACAATTCTGTCCATGCCTCGACATTCAGTTGTGTTTCCACCGTAAATCTGTACTTTTGAATATCCTCTTGATCCTAGTCCCTTGGCTGCTCAGTATAATCCCCCTTAATCCCCTCCAACTGACATGTCTGTTTAGCCCCCGCATCTCGAATAATCCGGATAATCTCCGGGAATGACCTGTACGACTCAGCCGCACGCGCTGGTGTACCTTGACTCTTGTCGTAGACCAGGTTCTGCTCCAGCGCTTTCGTGTGTGCCGCACCAGGTTTGTAATATGCCAGTCTTTGCATGTGTGCACGACCGGAGTGAATGGCTCGATCTAGGGGTGTCCATCGTGGAGAGTTCTTTTTGTCGGTCTTGTTGATGTAGCTGGCGAGACCGATAGAGAGGATGCTCAACGTGAGCGGCTTTCCGCTCTCTGCAGTGGCGAAGAGGGGTTCGTTGCTGTTTGGATTGTGGAGAATAGTACTGTGTGTAGACATGTTGGATGCCAGGGCTGAGATGGGGGAGAAGGTGCTGGGTGAGGTCGTGACTGTCTTGGTCAGTGGGAACAAGATTATTGGCAATTGAATATAAGATGTCCCGCCCTTGGGAGTTCAGGACGAGGGGATCGGCGCCTTTCTGGAGCAAGAACCGCGCCCACGCCTTGCGGGATCGAGTTCAGTCTCCGGGGCTATAGATAGTGGGGATTCGCCAAGACAGGTCTTTGCGTTGATGTCTGCTGGAGGGGAGTGACCGAGGCAAATCTCGCATGCAACCTCGAATTTGTTCTCCGGGTGGTAGGTGGTTGTTAACTCGTGGGGTGGAGTGGACTCTTCGTATCATTTACAGGCGTCAATGTTTGGCATGGCCGTGACTATCTTTTTAAGTGCCAGTAGGTATAAATAGGGATAGTCGAGACGCGGTCCAACGATAGAGGCCCATAAATGCAGGACTGTATCTACCGGGGTCGCCTCCAAATTAGCTCCAGCATCCAGAATGCACATATGATACCCCCATCCTAACATCCTTACTCGGCTACCGCTGCAATGGGGGTCAAACAAGGTCTATCTCTATTATCGGCGTTGATTTCTATACCAGCCTTCGACTAATATCTTGACCAAATCCACGATCTGCGCCAAATGATACTCCCAGGTCCCATGTCGGATCCAATGATGCCAGTGATAATGCAGGTAGCCATGCCGGTCAAAAAAATACTTAGTGATCCCGTACAAGTTATTTCTGTGAAGGAACGAAGTCAAATTGATTCAATACTGACTAAGTCGACATGCTGTTTATAAAAAGCTTGGAGAAGGAAGGAATGAAGCAAGCGGGACAATAATAAGGATAGACTTCGGCACAACCCACTCTAACCCGGACCCAACCCAACCTAACCTAACCCAAAATGGGTTTTGGGTCCATTGCTTCGACCCAACGATGGGTAACCCATTGGGGCCCTAATATAGTGTAAACCAGATAAACAGACTTCTAGCGTATAACTGCATAATTAATGCATTTTTTGCTTATAATATTGAGTATTTTACTTATAGCGCTCTTCTAGAATAAATTAAGAATAAATTAAATAATTAAATCAGGATGTATTTCTCTAATATTACTCGAAATCCTCATCTGCCCTACTCTTACGCTTCCTCCCTAAGGCCCGTCTCTGAGTTATAGTCTCTGGTAACTCTGGCTCTATCACCTCTATATCTATATCTATTAAATAAGGAGATATCTCTCGCAGTCTATTATCTACTCCTTCTTCCTCTTCATTATCACTAAATAGGTTAAGCTTAGTATCCTCTGAATATTCATCGTTCTGCTCCTTCGCCGACTTAATCTCAGCTAGTGTAAAGAACTGCTTAAGCTGCTTTACCTTAGTATCCTTAATATTAAATCTTATTATGTATAGAAATAACATAAGCTCCTCGATTATTTCGGACTTTAGACGACCACGGCGATAGTGATAAATATCCTAAGTAGTATTAAAGAGCCGTTCGACACTAGTACTAATTACTAGAATAGAGAGAATATCGCGAGTAAGTAACGCGATCGTAGGGAAACGAGATTAGTTCTCCCGCTAGAATTAAAGAGGTTTAATATTAATTAGATCTAGTAGTATAAATATATTAGTATTATCCTATATAGGGAAGAAATAGATTATGAACATACCACTATCGAGGTATTAAGTTATCTTATCACTAGCTAGCTTTATAGATATCTTATTACTCTTTAGTATCTTATTTAGCCTAGAATTAGATAATACTATTATTAGAGTATTAGTCGATCCTTGATTTATTATAAGACGCTCTTAATACGGAATTAATAATTCTAAGAACGATTTCCGGTAGGCATCACGCTAGTGAGGCTCCTAATTATTAGATAGAGAGAACTAAAATCTGCTATTAGGTGCTAGCATTATCCTAACTATATAGATATGTCCTTTAAGATTATCGGTTTAAGAGTAGTACTCATTAAGTTTTAAGCGACTAGCTATAGGTGCTTTAAGTATATCTGATTTCTATAGAACACGCTTACGTTTAAGTAGCGCCTCTGCTTTAAAAAAGTGATTAAAGAGGGCATTATAAATCTTAAAGATAAGATGTGTAACTTAGTCGAAGTTACTCTATATATTTAAATTACGATTTAAATCCTAGGAAATCTTACTTTTTCTGCCTATAGTCGGTTTATAGCCACCACTTAACCCATTCTTTATATGCCATATTATCATAAAGCACATATGCCTTTCTCCGATCGGGGCTAACGCGAGTAAGAGAGTGTGGAATTAGTAGAAGGTTAGAGGGCCGAAGGAAGTTAGTATTAATAGCACTAAAAGGGTTAATTATAAGCTGGCTACTAGATAGGGTTAGAACTCGAGAAGAGGGTATAAGATAGCTAAGGTTATCTATATCCGCATCGTAAAGAGTAGGTAAAAAGTCAGAATGCTGGCTTTAGGACATTACGACCGAAAAGGGGAATACTATAGAGGTAAGGGGGAAAGGCAGAGAGAGTATATACTTATAATAGAAGGGTATATGAACGGTAAACACCTTAGTCCTATAGTAAAGTAGATAGATTAAAGGGTATAAGCTATAATGTTATTTAATTAGCTATATAAGCTCTATTTAAATGGGTCTAACCTAAGAGAACCTAATAGGACCTAATAGGACCTATTAAAACCTAAGAGAACCTATTCATAACCCATTAAAACCTAAGAGAACCCATTCATAACCCATCGAAACCTAAGAGGACCCATTTATAACCCATTAAAACCTAAGAGGACCTATTCATAACCCACTCCCCCAGAAGATCCCTTAAAAATGTTTCATTTACCCTCCCAGAAGAGCTTTTCTAACCGCGGTCAGAGATAATAATATATACACCTACACCCCCCTAGAAGGGCTTTTCTGACCGCGGTCAGAAAATATAAGAGAAGAGAAATATAGCTTTAATATAATATTAATTATATATAAAATTAAATAAGAATAAGATATTTCTATTTATATTCATAGTTATCCTATAATATATACATACTCCCCTCTACCATAAATATATATTTTTAATAGTCTACAGTCAATAAATGATTAAATTAATAGAACACCACTATACTATGATTAATGTGAATTTTCATCAGTAATCAATATAATATAAAGCCTATTAGCTTTAAATTCAGGGTAATTATATAAATTTTCTAACTTAATATTGTGATAGTGTAGTAATATTTGATGAATAAACCAGAACAGCTGTGAAAAACAGTAATTTATTTGAATGACTTAGCATTATTATGAACGCCAAGACCTATCTTTTATGCAAAAATGGGTTTAAATGGGTTCAAATGGGTTATTATTGGGTTATTGGGTTTAACCCATTGGGTTTTGGGTCAGAGGTTCCGACCCAAAATGGGTTCTGCCGAAGTCTAGTAGATATACTCGTTCGTCTCTAAGAGCCTCCACGTCGAGTAGTAGCTTATTCTCGATTAACATTCGGAATATAGGCCATTCCGTCCTAATTCCTTTAAAGGTAGGGGGATTAGGTAGTCGCGTACGGGGGCGTCGGGTTAGGTTCGCGCCGACCGGGCCTTAGTCGAGGCCTTCGTTAGCTTCTAGGCTCCGGTCGTATGTCTTATGTGTTATATCCGCTGCTAGTGTTAGCCGTGCGGGTACGTTCGTCTGGATTAGCTCTTCGAGCTATCGGATCCTCTCTTCTTACGCTCGTGCGCTTTCTCTTCTTAGTTAGTAGCGGCTTATACTATCTGCTATATTATTAGCCGGGCTTATGCGGGTGGGCTTAACGGCTCCGTGTTTTCCATCATGTTATTTCGTCGTTATGCCTAGTGCTTCTAGGGCTTTCCGTCGGTGCGCGTTAGCCTATTTAGCCGTACTCTTTCTGATCTTTACGGAAGAGGAAGCTTTTAGAATGTGAAGGGACGCAGCCAGTCTTGATTTAAACTAAGCCGTTTGCAGTTATCTAAAAGCTTAAGGAGAGAAGTAGGAACTGACGGGGTCGAGCGTAGATGAAAGGTGGTGGGCGGGAGGTCACGTGCACGCACGTGATATCAACCGGGCAGTGGCCCGTTACAATTTAGGTTAGCTTTTATTGACCTAAGGAGGTCCTTTAAGCTAAGCTAGATCACATAGGTAAGGCATAGAATTCGTATAACTCGTATACTATCTAGGAGATTAAGCTATTCGATCGACTAGTGAAGGCTCTCCGTAAGTGTTTTATTATTAGAGGCATTATCGGTTGTCACCGTAAGCACACTATTAATAATATTATGCTACTATAGTATATCCTATAGTATCTCACCTAGGTGACTACTAGTGTACTAACTAACGTATTCCACCCCCAAGTGGCGCACACCCCCAAGTGACGCACCCCATCTAACCCATTAAATTTAAATGCATTTATCTCAACCATGACGCCCTTAAAATCAATTCAACTAACTGACTGGCCTATCTGAAAATGTCTCTCTTCTATGTCCTGGCTTCCTACATATTCCACACCCCCGGGGGGCCCGCGTACGTGGCTGAATAGCCGATTCTGTAGGTATGCTAGGGCCGGGGGGAGGTCCTTTAGTTACTGCCTGTTACTGCATAATTAATGCAGAGGCTTCTTAAACTAAGAGGCCTTCCTCGCCGGGTATCTACCCTCGAGATCGAATGCGCTTTACTTCTGCTTCTCGTTAGTGGCGCGTAATTCCTTATTTTCTTTAGCGAGTAAGATAACACCTTGTATTATAAGACGGAAGCCTTTTATAAGCTGGTTTAATGCACGATCTAACGGGTTAGGCGGGCTTCGAGATCTTATACGAAGTAAAGCTTTGATTAATGAAGCCTATCGACGTAGTTCTTTCTCTGTAGCTAGTGTGTTTAGTGTAAAATTTCGACTTAATTCACTCCCCCGGCTTAGGGGGTAGGGGTTCGAAGTTAAATATCTAGCTTCGAGATCACTCGATTAGGTATAAAAGGTACTAAACTAGCTACTCCGAAGCTATTTTTAATAATCTCCGATTTAAAAGCTTTAATTCGTGCGAGGGGGTACGCTTCGAGGAAGTTAAATTTATTGATAGAGTCCCGCGTCTCATTTTTATCTTAACTAGCCGACTATATAATCGTTTTAATACCGCAAAATAGCCGATATTAAGAGGCTATAAAAGATAAGAGGAGTGAGGTGGCATATAGATCGGTATTACCTTATTTTACTTATAAATCTCGTCGGATTTCGGGGTTAAATGGCTTCCGTGTCCGTTAAGTATTAAAAGTCGATACCCCCCTTCGTACGCGAAGAAGTGCTAGGAATAAAGAGATTTTTAAGCTAGCGAAGTCTAATTTAATGTTAGTCTAATTATTTAGCCTAAAATTAAATCTCTAGTTATCCAGAAGGCCGTCGAACTAAGATTTAAGGAAGACTTTACCTTTAAAAATCACACACGGAGGGAGGGCCCACCCTAAAGCATTCGTACACTTAATAGTAGTCACCTATTCACGCTTTCTAGGTTATAAAAGCGAGCGCTAATTAGGAAGATCACTCCTTATAATCACTGTAATAGCGATTAACCCTATTATAAAACTAGCCTCGTTAAAGTTATAAACGTTATTAGGGTCGATTCTAAATTAAATGGTTATTTTTTAAATAAGATCGAACCACTCTTAAATGATTTTTAGATCTTCGCATTTCGCACGTTCGTGTGAAGGGCTGAAGCTTTATTGATTCAATTAGGCTAGGCCAACATGCTGTTTACATCAATCTTGGAGAAAAGGTAACTATCTACTGGCGATGGGGGTTTATGTATGTTGTGGGCACGTGCCTCACGTGATTCAAGCCGGGCTCTGGCCCGTTACAGTTCGTAATCATAGCGTTTCGAGAATCGGGAGGAGAGGATAGGGTATCGTTTAATAAGATTTGTAACCTAGTTTTCGCCGACCGAAATAATAGGGGTGGTTTTATGTTATTAGAGAAGATTCGCCATTTCTCGAATAGTATAAGGACAGGGGGTAGCTCTGCGAGGGTCTATAGAGATTATCCATTTTTAAAGAGATTCCTCTTTAATATCTGTTAATTTATGGTTATTAGCACGTACTTCTGCTTAGTTTTAGTGGCCGCGTAGTCGATCTTAGAGAGTTATGCGAGGTACGTTAAACGGCGCGCCACTTCTCGAATTAAGGAGATTTCTTAGTTCTTAAAAGCCTAGATAGCTAGCTAATAAGATCCTACCCTCTTACTCTATTAAATTCCTAGGGCATTAAGAGCGAATTAGTGGCATGGTGGGTGGTTGAAGAAAGAAGGTCTAATTAATTGACGTGTTTCGCGATAGGGGGCCGCTTGAGAAATACGTTAGTGGGTCTACACTTAATTTATAGTATATCGGATCTATATAAGTACCCTTTTACGAATAGACCCTATCCTATATAGTCGTAAGCTACTTTATACAAGTTAATATCACACTCTCCCTAAGTCTTTATACTATCCCTTATATTATAATTTATTATTATATTAACTAGACTTTAACCTAACGTATTTCACCACCGAGTGGATCACACCACCGAGTGGATCAGCAAACCCAACCCTATGAATTTAATTCCATTTATCTCAACCAAAACGCCATTAAATTAATTCAACTAATTAACTGGTCTATCTGGACATGTTTCTCTTCTATGCCCTGGCAATCTGCATATTCCACACCCCCGGGGGGGCCGCGTACGTGGCTGAATAGCCGATTCTCTAGGTACACTGGGATCCGGGGGAGGTGCTTCACCTACTTCCTGTTGCTGCATAATTAATGCAGAGGCTTCTTCGACTGAGAGTCCTTCTTCGGAGGGTATATGCCTTCGAGATCTAGCCCGCTTTTGCTTCTGCTTCTCGTTAGCAGCGCGTAAATCGCTGACTTCTTTCTCGAGAAAAGCAGCAGACTGCATAGTGATTTGACAGGCTTTTAAAACCTGATTTATCGCGCAATTTAGCGGGCTCGGAGGGCTCCTCGATCTAGTACGAAGTAAAGCTTTAATTGACGAAGCTTACTTTTGTAATTGCACGTAGTTCGAGGGCGTTTTAGGGTCCTAATCGCTCCCCCTACTCGGAGGGGGGGTAGGAGTTCGAAGTTGAATATCTAGCTTCGAGATCACTTAATCAGGTGCAAAAGGTACTAAACCAGCTGCTTTAAAGCTATTCTTAATCGTCTCCGATTTAAAAGCTTCGATTCGTGCGAGGGGGTATATTTCGAGGAAGTTAAGTTTATCGATATGGTTGATCCGAGTCCGCATTTTCATTTCAGCCAGCCGACCATACGATCGTTTTAACACCGTAAAACAGCCGATATCGAGAGGCTGTAAAAGGTGAGAGGAGTGAGGTGGCATACAGATCGGTACCACCTTATTTTGCTCACAGATCTCATCGAATTTCGGGGTTAAATGGCTTCTATGTCCGTCGAGTATTAAAAGTCGATACCCCCCCTTCGTACGTGAAGAAGTCGTCGGAATAAAGAGCTTTTCGAGCCAGCGAACTCCAATTTCATCAGAGGTCTAACCGTTTAGACTAACTTTAAATCGCCAGTTATCCGGAAGGCTATCGAACCAAGATTCGAGGAAGACTTTGCCTTTAAAAATCACACACGGAGGCAGGGCCCACCCCGAAGCATTCGTACATTTAATAGTAGTCACCCATTCACGATTTCCAGGTTATAAAACCGGGCGCCGACCGTAGAAATCGCTCCTCGTAACTACCTTAGCTGTAGCGATTAATCCCATCGCGAAACCAGTCTCATCGAAGTTATAAACGTCATCGGGGTCGATTCCGAATTAAAGGATTATTTTTTGAATAAGATCGAACCACTCTCGAATAGTTTTCGGGTCTTCGCATTTCGCACGTTCGTAATTATACCGTTTCGAGAATCGGGAGGAGAGTAGAGGACGTCGTTTAATATATTTTATAACCTAATTTTCGCCGACCGAAAGAACCGGGGTAGTTCCGCGCTTTTCGAGGAGAAGATTCGCCATTTCTCGTATCATAGAAGGCCGGGGGGCTGATCCACGAGAATCTATAGAGAGAATCCATTTTTAAAGAGAATCCTCTTCAATATCTGTTAATTTCCGGCAATTTGCGCGGGTTTCGGAGCGATTTATGAGACCATTAAGGCGGTTCCGTAAAGAGGAGAATGGCACTTCAAAACGACGCGATGCTTCGCGTATAGAGGTAATTTGCTGGTTTTTAATAGCCTGGATAGCTAATAAAAGCCTACCCTCTTGCTCTGCTGAATTACTAGAGGATCGGGAGCGAATTGGTGGCATAGTGGGTGGTTGAAGTGGTTAAGTGGTAATTCATGGACGTGTTTTCGTGTCGCTGATCCACTCGGTGGTGTGATCCACTCGGTGGTGAAATACGTTAGTGCCTATACTATAGGGCCTTCTTCGCTTCCTCCGAGCTTCTAACTGACCTCTCCTATATCGACGATATATTTTCTTAAGTTTAATCTAAATATTAATCCTAGTCTATTTAATAGCTAATAGACTTCACTAAGTTCACTTAACCGGCCCTTCTTAACTACCCTCTTAAACGCGTTATCCTTAATCAGAGAAAGTGGTTTATTCTCTACGGCGCGATAAATAATGCGTCTAAAGTAAAGTTTATCGAGTGGTAGCGTATAATAATATGCGGTAGCAATACCGAGATATAAAAAGGTTATAATAGAATATAGAATATATATTAGATATCTAGGAGAATTTTAACTAAATAGTATATTATGCTAAGGCGAACCTTTAGTTACATGTCGGACTTATAGGGCCACACCACCTTATCTATTTGTGAAGTAAAGCGGTACGAATACAGTTAAGCGGTATATAACCTCGAGTAGATACTAAAAGAGTAATAAAAGTAAGTCTATATAATAGTCGATTAAAGAGACTATATAGTATATATAGGTAAGCCTTTTATGATTATACCCTATAAGATGTATTCCACCACAGAGTGGATCGGTGACACGAAAACACATCTATGAATTAGCACTTAACCACCCACTATGCCACCAATTCGCTCCCGATCCTCTAGTAATTCAGCCGAGCAAGAGGGTAGGCTTTTATTAGCTATCTAGGCCATTAAAAACCAGTAAATTACCTCTATACGCGAAGTATCGCGTCGTTTTAAAGTGCCATTCTCCTCTTTACGGAACCGCCTTAATGGTCTCATAAATCGCTCCGAAACCCGCGTAAATTACCAGAAATTAACAGATAGTAAAGAGGAATCTCTTTAAAAATGGATTCTCTCTATAGATTCTCGTGGATTAGCCCCCCGGCCTTCTATGATACGAGAAATGGCGAATCTTCTCCTCGAAAAGCGCGGAACTGCCCCGGTTCTTTCGGTCGGCGAAAATTAGGTTATAAAATATATTAAACGACGTCCTCTACTCTCCTCCCGATTCTCGAAACGCTATAATTACGAACGTGCGAAATTAGAAGACCTAAAAACTATTCGAGAGTGGTTAGATCTTATTTAAAAAATAATCCTTTAATTCGGAATCGACCCCGATAACGTTTATAACTTTAATGAGACTAGTTTCGCTATAGGATTAATCGCTATAGCTAAGGTAGTTACGAGGAGCGGTTTCTACGGTCGGCGCCTAGTTTTATAACCTAGAAATCTTGAATAGGTGACTGCTATTAAATGTATAAATGCTTCGGGTTAGGCCCTCCCCTCTATATATTATTTTTAAAGGTAAAGTCTTCCTCGAATCTTAGTTCGATAGCCTTCCGGATAACTAGCGATTTAAAGTTAGTCTAAACAGTTAGACTTCCGATGAAATTAGACTTCGCTAGCTCTAAAAGCTCTTTATTTCGATGGCAGGTATATTATTAAAACCTAATTTAAAAAAAAGCTATAATAGCTAAAAGTGTTAATAATAGCTAAAAGTGTTATAGTTATTACTAAGCCACATGGTATTATATGTGATCCTGTTATACCTACTTTTCTACCAAGGAAACCTGATACTATCGAACCTAAAAATGGTACAATTATCAACGTTAAATACATTTATTTATATTGTATTGTTATACTACCTCTTAATCTATAATATGCAACTAACATCCCTAAACCTATTGCAGATTCAGCTCCTGCTATTATTAAGGTATGTACAGCAAAAGTTTATCCTAACATATCATCAAAACTAGGTGAACTGATTAATATTAAAAATGTTACAGGTAATAACATTATCTCTATAGAAATTAACATTAATATAATGTTTTTTCTATTTAATACAAATCCTAATATCCCTATGACAAATAGAAATATTGAAAAATTCATTTTACCTATATAAAATTTTATTTGATGTATCTATACTACACATATAATTATAATTATTACAAATATTAATTAATATTATATAAACATGTATAAGACTTGAACTTATATTTACGTGTCCGTAGCACGCTATTCTACCATTGAATTGACATATTTTTAAAATATAGAAATAACTTACTATTATAACTAATGATAGTATATATATATATATATATTTTTACATTCTTTTATAGATACTGATTGTATAGCTATAGGCATAGAGCTATGTAAAATTCCACAAATTTCTGAACATTATCCGAAGAAAACCCCTGGACAATTTATGTAAACAGAAGCTTGATTTAATCTACCTAGGTAAGCATCTACTTTAATACCTAAAGGGCAAGCATAAGAATGTATAACATGAGCAGCTGATATAACAATTCTAGTGTGAGTTAATTCAGGTATAATAACTCTATTAACAACTTCTAACATCTAAATTGACCTTGTTCTAAATCACTTTCTGGCACTATATATGAATCAAATTCTATGAATTCATCATCTAAATTTGTGAAATCTGAATATTGGTAACTTCAATATCATTAATGACCTTCAGCATAAACAACTAATGAAGGATCCATAACTTCATCCATTAAATATAATAACTTAAATGATGGGAATGCTATTAATGTTAATATAAATGCTGGTGATATTGTTCAGATTAACTCTATTGAAGTACCATGAGTCATAAAGTTGTGTGCAATAGGTGATTTATTAGCTTAAAAAATTTCTTATAATTAAAATTATCATTCATGGTTACAGTAAATAATATAAGAGCTAAATAAAACATAATATTATTATGCAACTCTTTAATACCTTCCATTTGAGGTGATGCACTATCTTAGAAAAATAAACCCCGAGGGGTTGGAGCATCTAATTATAATTTAGAAATATAATCATGTAAAAACATTTTTTATTTTTATTGTAGTTATAATTTATCTCACTAATCCACGTAAAATTTATTAATCTAATATACATATACGAGCTTGACCGGTTTCGATCCGGCATCTATTTTCTCGACAAGAAAACCCTTTACCAATTAAGTTACTGACCCTACTTGTATATATATATTTATTCAATAATAAGTAAAATATTATTAATATATATTAAAGAATAACCATTTCAAGATTTTATATCAAAATTAAATACTTATCTACTTTCTATTTTTAAAGCATCTTTGCCTAATTCAAAGGCAAAACCTAAAGTTAAAACTAGGAAAAACACTAACATTATTACTAAACCATATAATATATACCATTGGCGTAAGCACTAACAACATAAGGATATACTAGTAAAATTTCTAAATCAAATAATAAAAACAATAAAGTAAATATAAAGAAAGAAATACTAAATTGTGTTCTATTTTGTCCTAAAAAAGAATGAAAACCACATTTAAAAACACTATCCTTCTCTTGATAAGGATTATGAGGTGATAATATCAAATTAACTAATAACAACATTATACCTAATACTGGAATTAAAAATAAAAAGAACGTTATTGTTGCCATATTTAAAGGTTTAAATTTTTATAAGATATAAGTTTTATATTAATATTTTCTTACAAAGGTTTAAATTAAAATTAATAATAAAACGTATTATTAAATTAAATATATATATATATATATAAGATTGACATTAATATATATATATTCAAAATTAAGCTACATATAATAATAAAAAAGCCATCATCAAAGCAAACAATCCTGTTGCTTCTGTAAATGTAAACCCTAATATAGCATATGAAAATAATTGTCCTCTTAAAGAAGGGTTTCTTGCTACACCTAATATTAATGCACCAAAAACTATACTAACTCCTACTCTTGCTCCTATTAATCCTGTTATGGCCATACCAGTACCTATAATTTTAGCTGTTATAACATAGTTTAAAATTAAATTATGTTTACTTATAGCTATTTACAGTTAAACACATTAGATAACATTTATCTAACTAAGATAGCTTAAAATATCCAGTATACAGGAGATTTCTTCCCTAATCATTCCGGAATTTAAAGATAATTCATTACTTAGTGGTAATAAAAATTGTTCTAATTCCACTATTCTTTCTTTAGTGGAATCGTATCAGTATATCTAGACATTTTACAGAGTCTATTATAGCTTCATAAGCCATACGATAAGACATATTATCTAAACCTTCCATAACGTATTTCACAAGCGAGTGGGCCACACAAGCGAGTGGGCCACCCAACCCAAAACGCGTCCCTCAATTTGCACTTAATTAATTCAACCACCCACTATGCCACCAATTCGCTCTCAAACCTCTCAAAAATCAATAGAGCAAGAGGGTAGGGTATTATTAGCTATCTAGGCTATAAAAACCCAGCCAAAGCTCTCTCTTCGTGAAGCAGCGCGCCATTTTGAAGTCCCTAGAAGCACTCTCTAACGCCGTCTACAGCATATCCCCCACCGCGCGATTTCACGCGTAAATTCTCATAAATTAACATAAACTGAGGAGGAATCTCTTTAAAAATGGATTCTCTCTATGGATTCTCGTGGAGTAGCTCCCCGTCCTGCCTCCGTACGAGAAATGGCCGATATACTACTTTAACGTCGTGGAATTACCCTAGCTCCTTCAGTTAGCTATAACTGGGTGACAAACTTTATTAACCGGCATCCCTATATCTCCTCCCGATTCTTAAGACGCTACGATTACTAACGCGCGAAGTGCGAAGAGCCGAAGATCATTTCTGAATGGTTCGATCTTATCTAAAAAACAGTCCTTTAATTTAGGATCGATCCTAACGATATTTATAACTTTAATAAGACTAGATTCGCCATGGGATTAATTACCACAGTAAAGATAATCACGAGTAATGAATACCACGGTCGGCGGTCGCTTTTATAACCTAGAAATCGTGAGTGGGTGACTACTATCGAGTGTATAGGCGCGTCTAGTTAGGCCCTCCCCCCGTGTATTATTTTTAAAGGTAAAGTCTACTTAGAATCATGGTTTAAAGGCCTACTAAACGACTAGCGAATTAAAGTCAGTCCTAATGGTTAGACTTCAGATGGAATTAGACTTCGTTAGCTTAAAAAACTCTTTATTCCTTATACTTCTACGCGTACGAAGGGGAGATATAGGCTTCTAGTTCTTAACGGACATAGAAGCCATTTAACCCCTAAATTCGATGAAATTTATGAGTAAAATCAGGTTATACTAATTTATATGCCTACACATTCCTCTTATCTTTTATAACCCTTAGATATCGGTTATTTTGCCGTGTTAAAGCGATCTTATGGTCGGCTGGTGGAGTTAAAAATGAGAAGTGGACTTAACCATATCGATAAACTTGACTTCCTTAAAGCATACCCTATGGCACGAATGGAGGCGTTTAAATTAGAGACTATTAAGAATAGCTTTAAAGCTGCTGGTTTAGTGCCTTTTACACCTAATTAAGTGATATCAAAGCTCGATATTTAACTTCGAACCCTAACCCCCCCCCCCCCCCCTAGTAGGGGGGAGTGATTTAAGCCGGAATTTTACTCTAAAAACGCCTTCTACCGAGAAAGAACTACGTCGACAGGCTTCATTAATCAAAGCTTTACTTCATAAAGGCTCTTAAAGTCCACTAAGCCCATCAAATCGTGCATTAAACCAGCTGGTGAAAGGGTTCCGTCTTTTAATGTAAGGTGCTATTTTACTAGCTGAAGAAAACAAGGTTTTACGGGATAAAAACGAGAAGCAGAAGCAAAAACGGACTAGGTCCCGAAGGCAGATACCCTCCGAGGAAGGTCTCTCAGTTAAAGAAGCCTCTGCATTAATTATGCAGTAATAAGAAGTAACTGAAGCACCTCTCCCCGGCCCCGGCATGCCTAGAGAATCGACTATTCAGCCACGTACGCGGCCCCCTCGGGGGTGTGGAATATGCAGATTGCCAGGGCATAGAAGAGAAACATGTCCAGATAGACCAGTTAGTTAGTTGAATTAATTTAATGGTGTTTTCGTCGAGAAAAGTATAGTTGAATTCAATGGGTTTAGTTGGGTGGCCCACTCGCTTGTGTGGCCCACTCGCTTGTGAAATACGTTATCAATAGAATAGTTAGTTATTATAGATAATATTATCTATACGCATCAGATTACTGTATGCAACCTCATTGATAGGTAAACCATTATTTAAGTTTTCTATACCTACTAACGTATTCGGTAAGCGAGCGGCGCACGCAAGCGAGTGGCGCACCTAACCCAAACCATTGGATTCAACTATATTTATCTCAACCAAAACATCATTAAATTAATTCAACCAAATTGATTTATCTAGCTAGGCATCTATTGATTTTATGCCCTATTTCTCCATAACCACTACACTTTAGGGAGGCCCGCGAACGTGGTTATAAAGCCGGCGATAGGCTTCTTCGTGGAGGGGAGGGAGGTGCTTTAACTACTTCCACCAGCTCAGTAATTAATTAAGAAGCTTCTTAAACTGAGAGGCCTTCTTCGGCAGGTATCTGCCTTCGGGATCGAGTGCGCTTTTGCTTCTGCTTCTCGTTAGCGGCGCGTAATTCGCTTACTTCTTTCTTAAGAAGTGCAGCGGATTATATAGCACCTTATATTATAAGATAGAAGCCCTTCATAAGCTGGTTTGATGCACTATCTAACGGGCTAGGCGGACTTCGAGATCTTATACGAAGTAAAGCTTTAATTAACGAAGCCTATCGACGTAGTTTTTTCTCTGTAGCTAGTGTTTTTAGTGTGAAATTCCGGCTTAATTCGCTCCCCTAGCTTGGGGGGGGGGGGGGGGGGGGGGTTGGCTAGTGTTCGAAGACGAATATTTAGCTTCGAGATCATTCGGTGGGGTGTAAAAGGTACTAAGCCAGCTGCTCCGAAGCTATTTTTAGCAGACGAATCAGACCGCCGAAATAGCCATACGGTTCGTCGCCGACGATATTAGGTATAAAGACTAGAAAGCTGCGATTCCTATCATCGTGGGCACGCATAATAGTTCGGTCCATACGGTCGGTCATAGTGAAAACATAGGGAAAACACCTAACGAAATGGTGTTCGGATTCTAGCCGAATACCCCGGTCCAGATGAAAGTCGAAAACCTATAAGAGGACCGAGTAATCAATAGGCTAGACGCGGTTGACACCATTCGATATGCTCAGTAGATCATAAAAGAGCGATTCGACGGTCGGTATACCCCGCTAAAACTAGTAGTCAGTGATTTAGCATACGTTAGGCTACACAGCGGCTATAACGTACTAAGCAGGACACACCATGAGTTTAACGATTAACGCGTGGGCCCATTTAAGGTCATTAGGGCGTTAACGAACGTATACGAGCTAGCGTTACCGCCGATATTGGCCATTTATCCGGTGATCTCCGTCGAACACCTAGAACTATATCCCCTAGGGGAGAACCCCTATAATCAGTAGTTTAGTATAAATCTACCTAAACCGGTAGACTCGGCAGATAGCGACTAGAGACTATATAAGACTAAAAATACTATAAAGGCACTCTTCTAAATATGATATTTTATCCTGTAAGGTTTTATAATCATATATTAGTTTTAATGAGACGTTATAGTAATATACTATATATACCTATAATAATCCCTATATATAATACAATATAAGGATTAAGGGCGCATCTTTTAACTTATTTTATGAATCTCGTCGAATTTAGGGGGGTTAAATGGCGGATCATGTCCTTAAAAAAGCGTCGAACTACCGGACTTTTAATAGTCCCCGATTTAAAGGCTTTAATTCGTGCGAGGGGTATACGTTACGGAAGTTAAGTTTATCGATATAGTTAATCCCGTTCTGCATTTCGTCTTAACTAGCCGACTATATAGTTACACACAGACATAAAATAACGAGGCTATAAAAAGGAAGAGGAGTGTGGAGGTGTATAGGGTAGTATAATATGATTTTTCTCATAAGCCTCGTCGAACTTCCGAGCTAACTAGCTCCCGTGACTATTAAGTACCAGAAGTTGATACCTTCCCTTCGTACGCGAAGTAGTTAATAGAATTAAGAGCGTTTTTAAGCCACTTAAGTCTAATTTCTTCTAAAGTCCAGCCATTGGGGCTTACTTCAAACGCTAGTTCTCCGGAATGCCTTTAAAAATCATATATAGAGAGGAAGCGCCTACCTAGGAGCATATTTATACACTTAAATATAGTCGCCTATTAACGAATTCTAGGATATAAAACTACTCTCTAATAAGGTAGATAAATGACTTCTTTAAAATTTCGTTATAGTTAATATTGTTCCTTTTATAAAAACTAGTCTCGTTAAAAGTTATATATATTATCAGGTCGATCCTAAATTAAAGGATAATGGTTTTAGCTTCGAAGTTGCTAGTAAAGTACCTCCTATACCTAACTAAATGACCTCAAACCTAAATGTTCGTCTTCGAACACCGACCCCCCCCCCCCCTAAGTTAGGGGAGTAAATTAAGTCGAGATTTTACACTAAAAACACTAGCTATAAAGAAACAATTACGTTAATAGCCTTCGTTAATTTTAGCTCTACTTTGTATAAGGTAACGAAGTTCCCTCTAATAGTAGCTTATACAGTGGTGTTTCATGAGTATTTGACCTTGGGTACTTCGAGTCCCACCTTAGGCTCTGACCGCCATTTTAGACCGCCTACTATATTAGTATATTAAACCTCGTGCACCCTGACGCGCTAGCATATACACTAGATATCAACGCGTTTTAAAGGAATTTTCGCACTGTTTTCTTATTCTCTATACTAAACCATGCCTCCCATACGTGGGAAAAGAGGCCCAGAGCTTGACTGTCTTACTAGAGCTCAGATCTGTGAACTACATCGTACCAATGGTTGGGGTGCAACAACTATAAAAAAGAAGCGATTTCCAGACATTCCACGCTCAACTATTCAGTACACCCTTACTCAAGAGTCAAAGCGTCAAAAGCAACAGTCTTTACCACGCTCAGGGGGGCCAAGGAAGCTTACCGAGGACGACCGTGACCATATCTATGAGACTATACAACAAAACCCGTCAATCTTAGTCGTAGACCTACTTACAGAGGTCGATAATAAGGTCAAACGTACCTCAATTTGGCGGCTAACCCATGAAATGGGCCTTCGAAAGTGGCGGAAAATGCAACGGCCTACTTTAACACCTCTATCTGCGGAAAAACGCCTTAATTGGGCGCGAAGATATGAGCACTTTACTTCCGAGGATTGGGCTCGTGTCTATTGGTCCGACGAGTGTACTATTGAACGTGGTATTGGCCAGCGTCAAGAATGGACATTTACCCGTCCAAAGGACCAGCTTTGGGAGCATAAAGAAGAGGGCCGTCAAGTCCAAATGGTTCCACCCCGTGGGAAACAGATTAAACAGATGTTTTGGGCTGCCTTTTCTGGTCTTCCACGACGCTCTGGTTTAATTCCACTATTCGGTGATCCTCAATCTCGCCGTGGTGGTGTTTCATCTCGGACTATTGAAGAGCTTTACCGGCGTGTTCTTCCAACGCTTCTTAATAGTATCGATCAAGATGCTATTTTTCAACAAGATAACGCGCCAGTTCACACAGCCCATATCATTCGGGGGACCCTTAATGAGCTTGAATGTGATACCATGGAATGGCCTCCCTATTCACCTGATTTAAATCCAATTGAGAACCTATGGGCGCTCCTAAAGGCCGAAATACTAAAGCGACACCCCGAGCTAATGCAGCTCCCAAATAACGAGACTACGCTGGATCTACTAGTCGACGCTGCCCAGGAAGCTTGGGAGGGGTTAGATATCGAGATATTTAAGCACCTATCTGATACCATGCCTCATAGAGTTGCTGATGTTATTAAATATGAAGGTTGGCATACTAGCTATTGAATTGGATTGAATTTCGGAGGTTTCTGCCAGGCAATATTAAAAGTGGGCCTACAAAGTGGGCCCAGGCCGAAGTACCCAAGGTCAAATACTCATGAAACACCACTGTAAAAGGCTTCCGGTCTTAGAGTGTAAGGTGCTATCTTATTCGCTAAAGAAAATAAAAAATTACGCGTTACTAACGAGAAGCAGAAGTAGAAGCTCACTCGATCCTAAGGGTAAATACTCACCGAAGAAGGCTTAATAGTTTAAGAAGCTTCTTAATTAAGTACTAAGCCGGTGGAAGTAATTAAAGCACCTCCCCTCCGCGAAGAAGCCCTTCGCCGGCTTCTTAAGTATATACGCGGGCCCCGCTAAAGCGTAGTGGTTATAGAGAAATATGGCATAAAATTAATAGATAACTACCTAGCTAGTTAGATCACTTTAGTGTATTTAATTTAATGGCGTTTTAGTTAAGATAACGTATTCGGTAAGCGAGCTGGCCATGTAAGCCAGCTGGCCACCTCACCTAAAATTGTCCGTGAATTAGCAATTAATTAATTCAACCACCCACCATGCCACCAATTCGCTCCCGATCCTCTAGCAATTCAGCAGAGCAAGAGGGTAGGATCTTATTAGCTATTCAGGCTTTTTAAAAGCAAGAAGTTTCATCAATTCGTGAAGTGGCCCGGCTATTTAACGTACCCCGTTCCACCCTTACTACGCGCCTTAATGGTGTCAGAAACCGCGCGAATTCTCGCGTAAATTCGCAGAAATTAACAGAAACTAAGGAGGAATCTCTTTAAAAATGGATTCTTTCTATGGATTCTTATGGATCTGCCCCCCGGCCCTCTATAGTACGAGAAATGGCGGATCTTCTTCTTTAAAAGCGTGGAACTACCCCGGTTATTTCGGTCGGCGAAAAATGGGTTTATAACTTCGTGAAACGACACCCTCTCCTCTCCTCCTAATTCTCGAGACGCTATAATTATGAACGTGCGAAATGTGAAGACCTAAAAATCATTTAAGGGTAGTTCGATCTTATTTAAAAAATAATCCTTTAATTTAGAATCGACCCCGATAACGTTTATAACTTCGACGAGACTGGTTTCGCGATAGGGTTAATCGCTACAGCGAAGGTGGTCACGAGGAGTGGTCTCCCTAGTCGGCGCTCGCTTTTATAGCCTAGAAATCGTGAATGGGTGACTATTATTAAGTGTACGAATGCTTCGGGGTAGGCCCTCCCTCCGTGTGTGATTTTTAAAGGTAAAGTCTTCCTCGAATCTTAGTTTAACGGCCTTCCGGATGACTAGCGATTTAAAGTTAGTCCGAACGGTTAGACCTCTGATAAAATTAGAGTTCGCTGGCTCGAAAAGCTCTTTATTCCGACGACTTCTTTACGTACGAAGGGGGGTATCGACTTTTAATACTTAACGGACACGGAAGCCATTTAACCCTAAAATTCGACGAGATTTATGAGTAAAATAAGGTGATACCGATCTGTATGCCTCCTCACTCCTCTCACCTTTTACAGCCTCTCGATATCGGTTATTTTACGGTGTTAAAACGATCATAGGGTGGGCTGGTTAAGATAAAAATGAGAAATGGAATCAACCATATCGATAAACTTAACTTCCTCGAAGCATACCCCCTCGCACGAACTAAAGCTTTTAAATCGGAGACTATTAAAAATAGCTTTAGAGCAGCTGGTTTAGTGCCTTTTACACCTAATTAAGTGATCTCGAAGCTAAATATTCGTCTTCGAACACCGACCCCCCTCTAAGCCGGGGGAGTGAATCGAGCCGGAATTTTACACTAAAAACACTAGCTACAGAGAAAGAACTACGTCGATAGGCTTCGTTAATCAAAGCTTTACTTCGTATAAGATCTCGAAGTCCGCCTAGCCCGTCAGATCGTGCATTAAACTAACTTATGAAAGGCTTCCGTCTTATAATGTAAGGCGCTATCTTACTCGCTAAAGAAAATAAGGAATTACGTGCCGAAAACGAGAAGAAGAAGCAAAAGCGGACCCGATCTTCAAGGCAGATAGATCACGAAGGAGATCTTATAGTCCAGGAAGTTCGCGAGCTACGTTCAGAGCCATTTAAGGCCTAAGTAGCGCGTATTAATGCCTATCGTGAGCAGGTTTCAGAGGGTTTACGGCCAGCTACACGGGCCGGGCGAGCGTGTGGAATATGTAGACTACCGGGGCATAGAAGAGAAACATGTCCAGATAGACAAATCAATTTAATTGAATTAATTTAATGGTGTTTTGGTTGAGATAAATATAGTTGAATTTAATGGGTTGGGTGAGGTGGCCAGCTGGCTTACATGGCCAGCTCGCTTACCGAATACGTTATATGAATTTAAATTTAATATGTAGATTTAGGGTAGTCACTTAGGGGCAGTGGCCATTCGGTAGTGAAATACGTTATTAGAATTATAAGAATATCTTATATAAGCGAGATAATTATAATAAAACGGCTATAGCTCTCTCCCTAGGATAGCAGCGGCTTAGAAATAACGACATCTAGTCATATAAAACTAGTAATAGATAATTATTAGAATAAGACTATACCCGGTCCTTACTAAGTAACCTAATACCCCAATTAGGTTACCACACCGCAATGCAAAGTCTTATATAATGTAAATTCTAAAGAACGCACTAATTAGTTTTATATTTTCACCCCTAATAACGCCTATTAAAAATTCCCAAAAGTGCTAATGAATTAATATTTACATCGTCCATCAGTGGAATCCATAGAATAAACCGGCGTGCGGTTTTAGGAGATTCCTCGGCAGTCGATTACTTCGCACTTCACTTTTTTAACTGCCTCTCTTCTATCGCTTACTCCCTAGATTCTCTTACTCGGATCATACCGTTTACATTACCAGCAGTACGGGGGGCCCCTATATTAATCTGCCCCCTAGTTATAGGGGATTTCCGGCCCTTTTTATGCTTTAAAAGAGAAAGATTATCGGTAGTAGGCTAAGCGGTAAGCTTAGCTAAAATCCATGCACTAAATTTAGTATAGTAGCTTTAATCCGTGGCGGATAGAAGCATAAAGCTCACTATCGAGTAAATCAATCTCCGCTTCTAATTTCTAGGTGCTTTTATTTGTACAAATAACTCCCTAGGGGGGGATTAGTAATTAAACTCGGGAATATAACTTCTTGATCATCGTTACTATTAAATATAACGAGATCATCACTAAATCTACCTCTTTTTTAAGAGGATTAAGTACCCTTATATAATTAAAGAGAGAAATGCCGTAATTGGTAAATGCCGATTGAATTACTCGGGTTATAAAAGCTTCACGGACGCTAATAATCTCTCGAAAAAAATCCGACTTTCGGTCGATGCATCCACCCTATGAAATAATGGTATTATCATTCTCCTAATAGTAATGCTTTAATACTAGAAAAGGCTTACTACCTAGCGGTCAGTAGAGATAGGTTATGTAGGGAATAATGCCTTTTAATGCTACGAAATGAATAAACTCCGGCGTACGGTAGGATCTATGTTTATCCATTAATAATAGGCGTTTCTTCCCTAGGAGGTACGACCCTTTATAGTATCGTAAAAAGCATGAATCCATTAAATAGCTATATCATTAGTCGTATACCTATAAAGGGTAATAAATAGAGTATAACTAAGTTATCCGGAGGATTAGTCCCTTTATACTAATTTTCTATATAGTATTTACCTTTAACTAGGAACCATAGTGACACTAACTAGCTATTAGTAGTAACGCATTTAATGTTAGGGATAGATACATTTAGATACCCCTCTATTTAGTGAGTACGTAGTCGGAATTTTTATAACCTTTTAAGTTTTTCCTTAGCCGATTTAGAAGCTAGTTTTGGTAAAGTTATAAATATTATATAGTCGTAAATTGTTACTTTAGATATATCAATTTAACCGCTAGTACTAAGCAGCTAGGTAGCCTAGATTCTCGGCTTATATTCTTTTTCTTTTTTCCTTTAGGTTTTAATTTAGAAAATGCATATAGCAAAGTGGTGGAATACGCTTTAGAAACCGGTACGACTATTTCTTATTAAACGGCGGGTGCGATAGGTGTTCGCGGGCGATCATTACATTTATATAGGCTTAAACTATCTTAGTAGTTAGCGAAGGGTAGGTATTATCTAGCAGGTTAATCTAGCTAATTATTACTTACTCTTAATCGATATTTATCGTTAAATGAATTTGGCGGATGCTTAAGCGAGAAACCCGACCGTTAATCCTATCCCAGAAGGTATGATAGGGGACTCCGAATTCGCGCGCTAACGGGGCTATTTTAGTCTCTTACATGTGATCTAGGCCGATATAACATTCATAATGCCATCCTCTAAATCTGGCGTTTTTTTAGAGGTTAGTGGGTGATAAAATGGTAAAGATGGTGCATTAATTAGGATTTACATTACGTTGTGGTGTGGTAACCTTATTACCGGAAGGGGATTAGGTTACTTAGCGAGGACCGGGTAAGGATATAACTTATTACTATTAAGATCCTAGATTATCATATCCCTAACTAAATTTTCTAGCCCGAGCCTAACCTAGAGCTAACTAGGGCCCCAGAAAACCTAGTTTTTATATGAATTATGGCATAAAATTTAAATAATATATTATTTTATTCCGTTATAGTTCCTTCCTATATCGAAACACTTCACTTTTAACTACCCGACCCTTACATTTTTTTTACAAAAATTACAGACCCTCCTTTACGGAGGGGAGGGTCCGCCACCCAAACGGAGGGGATCAACCAAATGGAGGGGATCAACGAAACGTAAGATTTTTTATCATTTGTTTAACCACCATTTACTACATAACCACATAGCAAATTAATTAATTTAAAATAGTATATGAATTAACTTATTAATTTACTATATAAATATAAAATCAATTTAATTTCCCTGACGTTTTTTTGGCCCTTCTAAGCTTCCTGATTTTAATTAATATCCTCCTCTACTTCCGTCTTATTTTTTCTTAATCGGCTTTTTCGGTTAATTTATACTCTTTTCTTTCAATTTCTCTGATCTAACTAGCATTAACGATGCCAGTGATCTATATATAACGATAAGAAGCGTTATATCGGGCGTAGCGTACTCCTATAATAGCTTTTATATCGTCGAATTCCCGCTATAGTTAGTACGCTAAAGTGGCTTACACCTTAGCTCCCTGTATAAGCTTCGTAAGCCCTTCTTTAAATCGTAAAGAGGTAAGGGTATAATCAAGACGATCGCTAATTCTTCGGACTTTTTTTTAGCTATTTTCAGGGTTCTAAAGTCGGTATATTAAGATGTTATTAAAGGGGTATTCAATCTCTATAGATTATTAGGATAGGGGTCGTATGTCATTAATTCGTCCGTAATTAGCTTCGGATTAATAGGCTAAAGGCCTATTAATTTAAATCCGAGCTTAATTATGTGCGGACGAAAGGTCTTTTCTCTGATTTTTGTGATAGAATGGAGGAATTCGTTCTTCATGAATTTACGGTAGCTAGTCTTAGTAGCGGCTTTAATAGCCTCATTATGCTAGTGTTTATAGACGCTAAACACGCCTATATCTAAAGGCTATAGTATATAACTAGTATGGGAAAGTAAAAAGAATAAAATAATATTATTCTTTCTAAAATTCGACGAATTAGCGTGTTATGTAGGATCTAGAATAGCCTATATCCACTAATCGTACGAGTTTTTATCCACTTATAAAATAGCTTAATCCATTAAAGTGCTAGGTAGGGTATTATTAATGTATCTATCGCTACGATATACTTATCTGCTTTAATGGTATTAAACTAGCGTAGGAGAGCTTATTTTATACTTCAAATAATAAGCGGAGGATAAATAAAACTATCGGCCGAAATAGCTTCTAAACTAGTGATAGATTCGCGATTTATAATAGATCTATTAACTAGCTTCTTTTTTAGTTCTCTTATAATAATAATAAACTAATTACGACCGACACTAATTTAAAAGCTAGTTTTGTTAAAATTATAGATATCTCGGGGGTTAATGCCGTGGATCCTAACTATACGAATATAGTCTTTAAACCACCTTTCTACTATAGATTTATTAAGTGTAGTGGCTCTTTCGACATTAAGAGCTCGCCGGCGTCGTATATAGTACTTAGGATAACGTTTAAGAAACCGTTTTAGCTAATGGTTGCCTATTTATAGGGGTTCGGTTAAAGGGTCTTTATAGTTAACTTCGAGAATTAAATCGGCAGCGACCACGATTTATTAACGATTAATTAATACTTCCACCGAGTTAAAGTAATTAATATATTTATATAGAGCCTTTTCTTATACTATTAGGCTTTATTTAATCCGATAGGCTATTAATGGTCTTACTGATCTGATCCTGGTGAATTAGGTAGATTTAGGTATATCTGGTGGACTGGTTAGTGTTTAAAGATGAAATTAAGAAATGATAAAAAATCTTACGTTTAGATGATCCCCTCCGTTTGGGTGGCGGGCCCTCCGTAAAGGAGGGTCTGTAATTTTTGTAAAAGAATGTAAGGGCCGGTTAATAAATAAGGTAAGTGAAATTAAGAAACCTCCTTATTCTTAGAGTATACCTAGTTACTGTTAATAAAATAGCTACTAATAGCCATGAACGCCTGGTTATATAGAGAAGTCTAGTAATCTAATGCGATCGAGATTTTTACGTGTTTAGAGGATAGATTTCTGTCGTTCTATAATAATATCACGTAAACGACGACGTATTATAGCAGCGGAGGGTAATGGAGGGAGAGATGGTGCGGAGCGGGCTAATCGGAATAGCTTATGAAATGTTAGATGTTCGATAAGGTGGAATAGAAGCCGATTAAGGGTGAGAAATTAGAGAAGATGCTCTTCCTATGCTAACTGTGAAAAGGGAGCCTCCCGTAAGCCGTGATCTTATATATCTAGGAGTGTTAGGGAAATCGGATAATTAAATAAAGAGGTAAGGAGATACTACTTATTAAAGGAACTGTGACGATCTGGATTCTTCGGCCGAATACTTTCTGCCGTCATTGACCGCCTGCCAAGTTTGGCTTGTTTGTTTGCGACAGGATCCCACAAAGGATCCTGCCCAGTAGATCTTTTTCTTTCTTTTCCTTCTCTCTCTATGCTTAGTATTCTGAATAAAATGCACTCTTTTTGTTGAAGAACTGGCAGGTCACATAATACTAAGCATCACTCTCAATTCTCATTGACAGTACGGCTGTATAAACCATCAATTTGATTGGTTTCGGCCCTGTCACATCCCCACTTTCGTTCCTTGGCACCGTACAGCCAAGACCTTGACCCACGTTAATCCCGAACCCGAACCGAAGAATCCGACTAATCAGGATGGTTAGATTAAAGCGAAACCCACCGATGAACCGTGGCAGGTAACCCGCTGCCGTGCCTGATGAAGATGCCGAAAGCCATGAGCAGGAGCCTGTCGCTGCTCTCGAACCGAGTACCCCGACCCCCGATCCGCAGAGACCAGTTGACACTGGTGAACATGATGAAGAGGAAGAATAACCGATCCGCGCACGACTGCGCCAGACACCGAGTAAAGAGAGATTCATTGAACTCGCTCGTGACCACCAGAGATTACAGAATCTGGTTTAAGAACTCGAAGATGAGATTGTCGTGCTTAAGGTAGATAGAACTGAGACTGATATCGTGAATGAATCACTCCGTATTAAGCGTGACGAAGCTATTGCCCACCGAGATATTGCTATTCGTGAGCGCGGCGACCTTGCCTTCCGTCTCGTGAATCTTCAGAGTTAGAATACCCGTACCGGCGCACCGATTATAGAGGCCGCTGCTAACCGAAAGTCTACGAAAATGCCTGATGCACCTATGTTGAATGATGGAAAGGAAGTCCGATTCGAAACCTAGGAGACTGTGATTCGTCAGAAGCTTAAGGCGAATGCTGACCACTACCCTTTACCTATCTATCGTAAGCTCTACGTTCAGAGTCGTTGTGAAGGTAAAGCTTAGCTACACATTGCTCCCCGGATGAGTTCCGATGCCAGCTTTCCGTACGCAGACGCTGAGGATATTATCTACCACCTGAAGACTGTCTTCGCGAACCTAAACAGACGTGCAGAAGCATACACAGCATACCATAAGCTTAAGATGAAACCTAAGGATAGCTTCACTGATTTCCTTACGGAGTTCATGCAGCTCGCCGAAGAGGCTGTCGTTATCGCCGAGAACCGTAAGCGAGACCTATACTCGAAACTCCCGTACCTGCTTTAGGGCTAAGTTATGTGGGCAGTTAACCAGAATACCGTTTCATTCGATGCATTCACCCAGAGCTGCTAGAGTATGGCTCACGAGATCAGTCTTCAGTAGGAAGCAAAGACCTCCTCACGTACCCGGTCTACGATCCCCGCTGCCGGCGCCGGAGGTGCATCTACCGTGAACCAGCTAAGCACTCCCCGCGTGAAGCGCGAGTACACTCCGAGCCTATCTGCCTCTGAAAGAGAGACCTTAATGAGAGAAGGACGATGCTTTAACTGTAAGGAACATGGACATATGACCCGTGATTATCCGAAGAAGAAACCGACTCTCGCTGTTATGATAACTACTCCCGTTATGAACCCTCCCCGTGTGGACGAGATCGTGGAGCTAGAAGCCGATACCGATTCGGGAAAAGCTCCTGCCTAGGCGAAGTCTCCCTCCTAGGCGGACGGAAGGTGTCACTTTTCTCGCTGGATTTACAGAAGTTAATTAGGGGTCCCAGAGATAGCTTAGTTTTTAATACATAGCTAATGCATAATGGACGCTCATTTTCTATTTTAGCACTTAGTGACACTGGAGCAGATGGATACGTTTTTATTAATTCGTTAATGGTTATATTACTTAGTAAGCGTTTCGGACTTAGGGTGGAGAAACTGAGTCGTGAATGCCCAGTACGAGGTTTTAACGGTAAACGAGCAGAGCCGATACGACATGTGGCTGTCCTTATAATTTATATCGATGGAAGGATTCAGCGTCAGATCCCTATGTTAATTGCAGACCTAGGACGATATGACATGATTCTCGGACGAATGTGGTTCGCTGAGCATGATGTCCTCCTTAATTACCGACGACACCGAATGATTTGGCCAGATGAAAGAACTCTTTTCGATGAGGTGGTAAGTAAGATCTCTGTCCTAACCCCGAAGGTTATCCTGCAGAGATCTCCGCAGGACGATATTCACCAGAAGGACGTAGACCGAAGAGATCGTCTCTCCGAGCTAGCAGAGATAACTACACGGATGCAGAAGCTAAGGGGGGATATCTACCCTCACGCTCGTGAGCGCCAGTACGGTCATTAGCAGATATAAGAGCAGAGAAAGATGGTACGGAATATTAAGGATGAGATACTAAATGTTCCGCTCTCCTACGAGAAGGAAGATAAATCTCCCCTTCCTATAATTGATATTAGTGTAATTGGAAGAGTCGGATTCGATAGATGGGAAGCACGAAAGAAGAGAAATCCTACCGGAGGAATCGAGATATTTACTACCTCACTCTGTGAGATAGATCGGATTCTCACTATGAAGTCATCCGGTAATGAGGACCCCGAACTCCGAGAGATTAAGAGGATATTACCGTCGGAGTATTATGATCTAGTCGAAGTGTTCTCGAAAAAGAAATCAGACGAATTACCCCTATACAGAACCGGTGTGGATTATGATATCGTTCTTAAAGCCGAAGCATAACCTGGTTACTGTCCCCTTTATAAGCTATCTCTTGACGAGCTGAAAGCGGCGAAACAGTATATTGTTAAGAATCTGGATAAAGGCTTTATTGTGCTAAGCGCTTCCCCTTACGCATCCCTAATCCTAATGGCGAAGAAACCTGGTGGTGGACTCCGTTTCTGTGTGGATTTCCGGAAACTGAACGTAATTACTAAGAAGGATTATTACCCTCTTCCCCTGATCGACGAAGTACTTTAACGAACCAGTAAAGCAAAGTATTTCATAAAGCTTGATATCAGACAGGGTTTCCACCGGATTCGTTTAACCCCGGAAGCAGAAGATCTGATAACCTTTAGGACACGATATAGATCCTTTAAGTATAAAGTGACACTATTTAGGTTAACGAATGGACTAGCTACGTTCCAGCGGTTTATGAATAACATCTTACGAGAATGTATGGATGAATACGCAGTTGCCTTTATGGATGATATCCTTATCTATAGTGAGACTCTTGAAGAGCACCAGCGATAAGTGAGAGAAGTGCTTTCCCGCCTACAGAAGGCCGGATTATAAGTTGCTCTCTCGAAGTGTGAATTTACTGTTACGAAGACTAAGTTCCTTGGGTTTATCGTGAGTACAGATGGCATTATGGTAGATCCTAAGAAGATCCGGGTGATCTAATTATGGAAGACCCCATCGATAGTGAAAGGCGTGTAATCCTTCCTCGGGTTCTGTAACTTCTATCGACGATTTATCTAGGGATATAGTCTGATTTCGAAACCTCTACACCGACTAACGCGGCATGACGTCCCGTACGAGTGGTCTACCTATTATGAAGCAGCCTTCACGCTCCTAAAGGAGAAGCTGATCACTGCACTAATACTCCGTTATTACGACCTAGCGCGAAAAATAAGAGTAGAAACTGATGCTTCAGACGGTGTGTTAGGAGTAATATTGTCTTAATACTATGAAGATGACGATTTCTGGCATCTAGTGGCTTTCTATTTAAAGACTATGCAGGCTGCAGAGTTAAACTACGAAGTGCGAGATAAGGAACTCCTTGCTATCATCCGTGCATTACAGGAATGGAGACCAGAGCTCGAGGGTCTCGCGCGATAGGATCGTTTCGAGATTCTCACAGACCATTAATCCCTAGAATACTTCATGACCACCCGATAAATGAACTAACGATAGGCGAGGTGGAGCGAGTTCCTCTCGTAATTCCATTTCTTGATTAAATATAGACCAGGAAAGAAAAATATTGTGGCAGATGTGTTATTAAGAAAGGAGTCACCTTGTGTCGATAATGGTAGATAGCTGACGCTCTTACCGGAAGACTGTCTAGAGAAGGGTGTTCGTCCGCTGGATTTAAACCTAATCTAACCAGAGAACGTATAGGAAATTGTTGAAAGAGTGAAGCAGGTAAACCGTGAGAGTTCGGAGCTTAACGAATTCCGGCGGATTGCAGAAGAAGGGAGTAATCCGAAATGGACCCTCCGAGATAGACTCCTCCTCTTTAAAGAGCGCCTAGAAGTTCTAGATGAAAATGATCTACGTGCTAGATTACTTGACGAAGTATATCGATAACTAATGACCTCACATCCCGGTATAGAAAAGCTAAAGAAGCTTATCTCTATAAGATACCACTGGCCCGGATGGATTATGGATATTAAGCGATATGTGGATAATTGTTTAGTCTGTAAGCGGACTAAAGCATGGAGAGACCGGACCCCTGGTCTGCTGCATCCCCTTCCTATCCCAGAGAGACCTTAGCAGCATATTTTAATGGATTTCCGCTCTTTCCCGAAGGACCGACACGGATACGACACTGTCTTTGTGGTAGTTAACCGCTTTAGTAAGAGACCGATTTCCATTCCTTGCTATAAAGATACGAATGCGAAGCAGATGGCTCGGTTATTTATCGATAATGTGATACGAACCACCGGCATCCCAGAGACTATTATCTCTGACCGCGGAGGATAGTTCGTTTCCGAATTCTGGACTGAGTTCTGTAGAATCCTTAGGATTAAGAGGAAGTTATTAACTGCATACCATCCCCAGACCGACGGTCAGAGTGAGATTACGAATTAGTACATGGCCTAGAGACTACGACCGTACGTTAAACAGAACCAGGATAATTAGTCAGAAATACTACTAATAGTAGATTTCGCAGCTTCTATCCTTCCCTAAGATACTATAAAGAAGTCCCCGTTCTTCATCGAGAGAGGATACGAACCGGCTATGTCTTTCGACTGGAGAGACTAGGAAACTGTGACACCGAATGAGTAAGACGCCGTGCAGATGCTTTCTAATCTATAAGAGATCTGGACCCAGATAAAGGAGCAGATTATAAAGTCACAGTAGTTATAAGTCCGACAGGTAAATCGGCATCGGAGAGAGGAAGATTTCGGTGTTAATGACTACGTTTTCGTGATAACGAAAGACTGGCAGCTTACTTAGCTAGGTCGGAAGCTTGCTCACCTAGCGAGTGGCCTATATAAAATTGTTAATAAAATCGGTAACTCCTACGAACTTAAATTGCCGGATTTAATCTAGGTGCACCCAGTTTTTCATGCTAGTAAGCTACGGAAAGCGGTAATAACTGAACCTTTGACAGGACAGCATGCTGATCCTTCTCCGCTAATCAGGATTAACGAAGAGGATGAATGGGAAGTCGATAAATTGCTGGATGCGAGGACCTACTACCGGAAGCTACAGTACCGAGTACAGTGGCTAGGGCATGATCTAGATCTACAGTGGTATCCCGCAGGGAATTTCAGGCATGCACCGCAGAAGGTTCAAGAATTCCATGACCGGTATCCTTCTAAACCTAGACCCCCGATGCGTTTATAAGACTGGGTTAATGCCTCTCAGAATGATGCCATACTCGATGAGCACGTTGATGACGATAAGCCAGCATTCAGAGACTGAATGCAGTTTTAGCCGGGGGTTATGTGACGATCTGGATTCTTCGGCCGAATACTTTCTGCCGTCATTGACCGCCTGCCAAGTTTAGCTTGTTTGTTTGCGACAGGATCCCACAAAGGATCCTGCCCAGTAGATCTTTTTCTTTCTTTTCCTTCTCTCTCTATGCTTAGTATTCTGAATAAAATGCACTCTTTTTGTTGAAGAACTGGCAGGTCACAGGAACTAGGTAATTTCTCCTTTCCCTCCCTATTAAGCTTTACGACAGCCTACTATCTTTAAATGCTTTAATATTATTAATGTACCATGCTAGCCCTTCCCGCTAGGTGATGGAGAATAAGGATACTCTAGGATCTTTGAGCAGCGCTTACACATCACCTTTAGCGCACCATCTTTGGTATAGGTAACTTGGTCGAAGTTACTCCATATATTTGAATTGCGATTTAAATCCCAGGAAATCTTACTTTTCTGCCTATAGTCGGTTTATAGCCACCACTCAACCCATTCTTTATATGCCATATTATTATAAAGCACATATGCCTTTCTCCGATCGGGGCTAACGCGAGTAAGAGAGTGTGGAATCGGTAGAAGGTTAGAGGGGCGAAGGAAGTTAGTATTAATAGCATTAAAAGGTTTAATCGTGAGCTTGGCTCTAAGGGCCACCCGACCCATTTCACTAGATAATATAGTTCGTCTTCGAATCTCTAATAATCCTTAATCTCTTCGACTTCCTATTCGCCGTCGTCTACTGGCTCGGGTAAGGGTAGTTATTCTGGTTCGCCTTCCCTTTATTATTAGGGTCGTAGTAGTTAGATAGGGAATACGTTATAAATTACCCTATATTTATCTAAGAGTCGGAGTCGATACGCTTATTTTCTAACGCATTCTCGAATCCTAAAGGGTCCTACCTATCGTAGGCATAGCTTTTTAGTGGTTCCTTCTTTTAGGCGTAGGTTCCTTATTAATAAGACCACTAGGTCGTTTTTTTAAACGATATTTCGGTATAACGTTTATTATAATATAACGCCTATGCTTCGGTGGCTTTTCGCCACGAAGTCTATAGTTTTTCTCAGACTCTATTAGCTTTTCGAAACGAGATAATACTACTAGCGCTTCCCTCTCGACGCAACCGTCCTTAGCGCGTATTCAAGTTAAATCCTAGTAGTGCTTAGAACGGAGATATTCCTATTACCGCACTAACTACGTTACTATAGGTAAACTTAGCCGTTCGAAGTAGCGAGGGCCACATTTTTTACTATTCGTTAATAAAGTAATATAACGTATTTCACCACCGAGTGGATCAGCGACACGAAAACACATCCATGAATTACCACTTAACCACTTCAACCACCCACTATGCCACTGATTCGCTCCCGATCCTCTAGTAATTCAGCAGAGTAAGAGGGTAGGCTTTTATTAGCTATCGAGGCTATTAAAAACCAGTAAATTACCTCTATACGCGAAGCATCGCGTCGTTTTAAAGTGCCATTCTCCTCTTTACGGAACCGCCTTAATGGTCTCATAAATCGCTCCGAAACCCGCGTAAATTACCAGAAATTAACAGATATTAAAGACGATTCTCTTTAAAAATGGATTCTCTCTATAGATTCTCGTGGATCAGCCCCCCGGCCTTCTATAATACGAGAAATGGCGAATCTTCTCCTCGAAAAGCGCGGAACTACCCCGGTTCTTTCGGTCGGCGAAAATTAGGTTATAAAATATATTAAACGACGTCCTCTACTCTCCTCCCGATTCTCGAAACGGTATAATTACGAACGTGCGAAATGCGAAGACCCGAAAACTATTCGAGAGTGGTTCGATCTTATTTAAAAAATAATCCTTTAATTCGGAATCGACCCCGATAACGTTTATAACTTCGATGAGACTAGTTTCGCGATGGGATTAATCGCTATAGCTAAGGTAGTTACGAGGAGCGATTTCTACGGTCGGCGCCCGGTTTTATAACCTAGAAATCGTGAATGGGTGACTACTATTAAATGTACGAATGCTTCGGGGTGGGCCCTCCCTCCGTGTGTGATTTTTAAAGGTAAAGTCTTCCTCGAATCTTAGTTCGATAGCCTTCCGGATAACTGGCGATTTAAAGTTAGTCTAAACGGTTAGACCTCTGATGAAATTAGAGTTCGCTGGCTCGAAAAGCTCTTTATTCCGACGACTTCTTCACGTACGAAGGGGGGTATCGACTTTTAATACTCGACGGACATAGAAGCCATTTAACCCCGAAATTCGATGAGATCTATGAGTAAAATAAGGTGGTACCGATCTATATGCCACCTCACTCCTCTCACCTTTTACAGCCTCTCGATATCGGCTGTTTTGCGGTGTTAAAACGATCGTATGGTCGGCTAGCTGAAATGAAAATGCGGACTCGGATTAACCATATCGATAAACTTAACTTCCTCGAAATATACCCCCTCGCACGAATCGAAGCTTTTAAATCGGAGACGATTAAGAATAGCTTTAAAGCAGCTGGTTTAGTACCTTTTGCACCTGATTAAGTGATCTCGAAGCTAGATATTTAACTTCGAACTCCTACCCCCCTCCGAGTAGGGGGGAGCGATTAGGACCCTAAAACGCCCTCGAACTACGTGTAATTATAAAAGTAAGCTTCGTTAATTAAAGCTTTACTTCGTACTAGATCGAGGAGCCCTCCGAGCCCGCTAAATTATGCGATAAATCAGGTTTTAAAAGCCTGTTAAATCACTATGCAGTCTGCTGCTTTTCTCGAGAAAGAAGTCAGCGATTTACGCGCTGCTAACGAGAAGCAGAAGTAAAAGCGGGCTAGATCTCGAAGGCATATACCCTCCGAAGAAGGACTCTTAGTCGAAGAAGCCTCTGCATTAATTATGCAGTAACAGGAAGTAGGTGAAGCACCTCCCCCGGATCCCAGTGTACCTAGAGAATCGGCTATTCAGCCACGTACGCGGCCCCCCCGGGGGTGTGGAATATGCAGATTGCCAGGGCATAGAAGAGAAACATGTCCAGATAGACCAGTTAATTAGTTGAATTAATTTAATGGCGTTTTGGTTGAGATAAATGGAATTAAATTCATAGGGTTGGGTTTGCTGATCCACTCGGTGGTGAAATACGTTAGGTAATATTCTAAGGTCTAATTTACCTACCCTCTCCGTTTAGCTATCGGCTTAGGGGTAAAACCCCGTCGAATATCTTACTTAAAACTATGTCTAAGATAAAATAAAACCTACTTATAAAAATATATCCCCGGTCGGATATAATGCTATTTAGTGGTCCGAATCTTAGTTTAATATCTTAATAGAATAGGTTAGCTAATTCCGTAGCGTCTATTATAGTTAAATCTAGGAAGAAGAGGCACTATTTCGAGAAACGGTCTACGACTATTAAAATCGTATCGACTATCCTTCCTTCCTTTCTAGATCGATTAAGATAATCCTATAATAAAATCCATTAATAATTCGGTAAAGGGTCGAGACGGAATTAGTAGCGGTTTAAGCTTACCGAAAGGTCGATGCCTTAGTGTTTACGCTATTTAGTAGATTCTATAGGATTTTATATACCTTTTAACGTCTTCCTATATTTAGATCTAGTGGTAGTTATGTCGTAGTAACTCCTCTATCCTTGCCTAAATAAAATGGCCTACCGTTGGCTTGTATATATAAGACACCCACTTTTCTTTATAGCTTATATAAAGATAGTTTATCGCGGCGAGTATCTTTTAGGAGTCCGAAATGAATTTCTTTAGGGCTCCTTCGAAGAGAGCGATTAAGTTATTAAGCTATTCCTCTCTTTACCGGATGCCGAAACTTTCGTCGAATTTTCTGATATCCTGTTTGATCTCTCCTTTTTAGCTTCACTCGCTTTCCGAGGAGGTCTCGCGACGAGATCGTGGTTAATCAGTGAGTCGTGTTTAGTTAAACCCTTAGATTTTTTACTTATTTTCTATAATTAATTTTTTTACTATAATAATCCTCTATTATAGTTCCGCCTTTTCGGTGAGCTCTCGGATAGTCTCTTATATAGTTTCGAGGGTTTCCTCCGTTTAATCGGGCTCTTCTAGAGTCTATATCTCCTATGGGGTTTAAGACTTAGTGTCGTCGGTCTCTTAGATTTCGGTAATTCGTGCCGATCCGTCACTAATCTAAGGTGGATGCTTAGGAGTTTTAGTGTCGTTTCTGGTGCTACGGCGGGGAGGCATTATATCTTAGGAAGTTAAAGAAGAAGAAGAATTAGAATTATAAAAGTATACAGTTTTTAGGTGTAAGGCCTATTAACCGGGTAAGATATAATGACTTAGAGAGAAATGGAATTATATTATCTGTGTGCTAAGACTAATTCTTACTAAAAGGAAGAGGGGATTTAGGGGAATTCCCTACTATATATACTGCCACGCTCACGTGGGAGCCATGTGACAATTTCTTGGCAATTCATTCCTGATACTTGACCGATACGGTCAGGTAACTCCGTCTCCATGTTATAAGGATCTTTATCCGTTACAGCTATAAATGCCTATCCGAATAGTTAAGTCTAGTAATCTAATATAATTAAAATTTTTATATCTACTAGAAGTAGTTTAAGTATAGAATGTTAGCGTTCTTTAACAGAAGTAAATAGTTAAGGTCGAACTATATTATCAGAGGGGATAGATAGGAGGCTTAGGGCCGAGTGTACTTATGATATTATCCGTCGAAACGTTAGATATTGGATGAGGTAAAAGGGAAGTCGATTAATCGTGATAAATTATAATAGATTTAAAATTTCTCCTAAGCTATCTCAGAGAATACCTCTTAGGTAGTATTATCCTATTTTAGTTATGTTAGTGGTACGAATCGTACTAAAGGGATATCTATACTATTAACTAAATAAACTTATCGAGTCCCCCTCGTTACTAACCTCCACTTATAGCCCTTTTATAGGCAGAAGTCCTAAGATGCCTAGTTATAGTAGTTATACTATAACGCGTATCTTTCCCGTTTATATCTTTTTTTAGCTATATAAGGATGCTTAAGGATCGTAGAGTAGCACTTATATAACCTTTAGGCTACTATCGCTACTATATAGGCTACCTAGTTAAAGTGGTCCTAGATATATAAAAGATGATTTAAGTGCTATGTGACCTTACCCTTTAATCTATAATTAGTTTATAACTAGTTACCACTCTACCCACAGTTAGTGACTCATTCTATCGTATAAGAAATATAACCTTTTCCGATCGGTCTAACGCGTTTAAATCGTTTAAGCTAGGGGAGTAAGGGAGGGTCGTCCGGTCGAAGAAAAGCCGGGATAGACATATTAAAAGTCTATTATCTTATCGATAGCGTAGCTAGGTAATTAGAGGGTATATGGTAGGATAGGTTATTATAGTTACCTCCGAATTATGATGATATAAACTCGGACTACTAACTTTAGGACATAGTAGAGTTAATAATACCTATAATATTAAGGGTTTTTAAGAGTATATAAAGGAGGGTCGGTATATTATAAGAAGCTATATCACCTAAAAGTGTTACTTAACTAATTAAATCAATAATCGATAGATTAAACGGAGGGTAACGTATTTCACCCCTAAGTGGCGCACACCGCTGAGTGACGCACCCCATCTAACCCATTAAATTTAAATGCATTTATCTTAACCATGACGCCATTAAATTAATTCAACTAACTGACTAGCCTATCTAGACATGTCTCTCTTCTATGTCCTGGCTTCCTACATATTCCACAGCCCCCGGGGGGTGGGGGGGCGCGTACGTGGCGGAATAGCCGATTCTCTAGGTATGCTAGGGCCGGGGGGAGTCGGTCCTTCAGTTACTTCCTGTTACTGCATAATTAATGTAGAGGCTTCTTAAACGAAGAGGCCTTCTTCGCCGGGTATCTACCTTCGAGATCGAGTGCGCTTTACATCTGCTTCTCGTTAGCGGCGCGTAATTCCTTATTTTCTCTAGAGTAAGATAGCACCTTACATTATAAGATGGAAGCCTTTTATAAGCTGGTTTAATGCATGATCTAATGGGCTAGGCGGGCTTCGAGATCTTATACGAAGTAAAGCTTTGATTAACGAAGCCTATCGACGTAGTTCTTTCTCTATAGTTAGTGTTTTTAGCGAAAAATTTCGACTTAATTCACTCCCCCGGCTTAGGGGGTAGGGGTTCGAAGTCGAATATTAAGCTTCGAAATCACTTAATTAGGTATAAATGGTATAAACCAGCAGCTTTAAAGCTATTAATAATAGTCTCCGATTTAAAAGCTTTAACTCATATAATAGGGTATACTTCGAGGAAGTTAAGTTTATTAATATAATTAATCCTGTTCCGCATCTTAGTTTTAACTATCCGACCGTACGATCGTTTTAATACCGTAAATAGCCCATATTAAGAGGTTATGAAAGATATAATGAATGCGCTAATATATAGATTAGTATCACTTTATTTCGCTTATAAATTTCGTCGAATTTAGGTGTTAAATGACTTCTATGGCCGTTAAGTATTAAAAGCTAATACCTTCCCTTCGTACGTAAAGAAGTCGAAGGAGTAAAGAGCTTTTTAAGCTAACGAAGTCTGATTTCATTAGAGGTCTAGCCGTTAGGACTAACCTTAAAACGCTAATCCTCCGGGAGACCGTTAAACTATGATTTAATAAATACTTTCTTTACCTTTAAAAATCATATACGGAGGAAGGGCCTATCTAGAAGCATTCGTACATTTAACCACTATCACCTATTCACGATTTCTAGGTTATAAAACCAGCCTCTGACTATAGTATTCACTCCTCGTAATAACCTTCGTAGTTATAGTTAATCCTATCGCGAAACTAGTCTCGTTAAAGTTATAGATATTATTAGGATCGATTCTATATTAAACGATTATCTTTTAAATTAAATTAAACCACTCCCTAATGCTTTTAGGGTCTTTATATTTCGCACGCTCGTAGTTATACCGTTTCGAGAATCGGGAGGAGAGGATAGGATGCCGTTTTATAAATTTTATAACCTAATTTTCGCCGACCGAAATAACCGGGGTAGTTCCACGTTATTTAAGGGGGAGATCCGCCATTTCTCGTATCATAGGGGGCCGGGGGGCTACTCCACGAGGATCTATAGAGAGAATCCATTTTTTAAGAGATTCCTTTTTAGTTTATGTTAATTTACGTAAATTAACACGAGAAATCGCGAGGGTTAGTATACCACGAAGGCGGCGACAGAAGGTGGATTTGGGTATATTAAAACGGCGTGTCACTTTACGGATTAAAGAGATTTCTTGATTCTTAAAAGCCTGGATAGCTAGTAAGATCCTACCCTCTTATTCTATTGCATTTTTAGAGTTTTAGGGGCGAATTAGTGGCATGGTGGGTGGTTAAAGAAGAAAGGGTTAAATTAATTGACGCGTTTTGGATGGGGTGCGTCACTCAGGGGTGAAATACGTTAACACTAGGAAAGTTTAGTTAGTAAGAGGAACTCTAAGGATATCTTAATATTCGTGTGTATATTTTCTACTAATCTTAAGTCTATGGCTAACTAGTCGTTCTGGGTACTAATGAAGATGATCTATAACGATTTTAGAGAGTCTACGACAAGGAGTTCCCGACACTTACGGCCCTCATACGAGATGTTTTCTCGATTCCTACTACTAGTATAGGTGTAGAGCGCTTATTTAGCTCTGCTCGTGATATCTGATACTACCGACGGGGGTCTAAATATAATAACTATCTAGGATTTAATGATATTTCGTTAGATGACCCGATTTAACATTAAAACTAGACCTTAGCTTTCTATAAGAAGTGAAGGTCCGACTAAACGAATAGAAGCTAATGTAGATGAAGAGAAATAGCTTCTTAATTATAATCTAACTACGATTGGTGATAATAAAGAGGAAGGCCATGAGGTTAATGGTGATAGCGAAAACGACGACGCTGATAGTACTGAGGATAACTCGACTAAACTCCCATCACCGAGCATTTCTATCCCTTAAGGATAGGTTTCTAATGGCTAACGTCCCTAGGGAGAACGGAAGAGCCGTAGAGATAGGAATGAATATATATATATATATATACATATATAAAGAAGTAGAAGTAGACCTTAGGAATTAAAATTAGAATCACATTACTAGGAATATTGGTTTTATTAGAACCATTAGCGACTAACCATGTGTATTAGAATTATTAGTAATTTGAAAGGCGTAAGTTAGATACCTAAGAATATGAAGATTTTCTACATAACTTATATAAGTCACGAGAGCTTATAAATTTAGCTATGTTTACACTATTCATAGTATTGCGGTACTACCGTCGCGGTACCGCGACACCGGACCAGAGCATTGGTACCGCTAAGCTTAGTACCGCAGAGACCGGAGTAGACCCTTGGTACCGCGTGACTTATTAAGGCCTAGTCCTAAGCGAGTGGGTTATTATTTACATGCTTTACATTAGCGAAGTAGGACCCATGAACGTTTATCTGCGCTAATGCCCTCCTCTCTTTCTTTCTCTCCCTGTACTTAGTATTCTAGTTAAAATATGAAATGCACTCCTCGAAGAACTGGCTGGTAATAGATATCCCGGGGAATAAGTAGACTGCGACATCGCCCATGGACGGGCGGATGGGCATTGCCCACGGGCCTTATATAAGCGGGAAATGGGCCCTATGGAGAGGCCTATGGACGGGCCCTACCCTTAGGGCCCACGGGCCGTGGGCGTCGTGGGCGCCCGTGGGCCTTTTTAGTAAGCAGAATTTCTTGACCTCGCGACCTGCATTATTTGTGCATTTTTTTTCTCTGTATTTTTAAGTAATTTGATTACATGTATAATGACTTAATACTACTGTTAATTTTCTGACCTCGGTCAGAAAAATGAGCTTTAGAAGCCTGTATATAATAACTTGACATACTGTCACTTTTTTGACCGGGGTCAGAAATGAGCTTTAGAAGCCTTTATATAATGACGTAGGCATTCATTATAGTCATACATTCACACTAATACGATATAAATTAATCATCATTAGGTTTACTAAGCTTCCTTGCTTCTCTTAAACCACGGCGCCTTTAAGTGCCACCCTTATCTCTATAAGGAGGGAGATAAGGACTACTCTTATCTTCGCTGTCGACTAGCTCACTTCGCTATCGCTTCCGCGTACTTAGCACTATAGAAGGACGAGAAAGCTGACCCTCTATTATAAACTCGTACTCGATTGGTCTAATAGGATCATTATCCTTAGAATCCTCACTATCGCTGATTAGTTTAGGCATATTAGTGGTAAGCTTAGCCTCTCTCTGTTCGTCTGCTTCTTATATAGAATCTAAGGACGCATCCTTATTAGGTAGTTCTTCTATTTCTTAATGTCGAACTAGGTTTTATACTAGAACATCATAATATCCTAGACTATCTTCGCACTTAGCCGCCTACGTCGGTAGTGGCAGATATCCCGTGCTGAATTAAAAAGACGTTTAACTCTAGCGCCTATTATAGGAATAGAGAGAATGTCGCGAGTAACACTTAAAAGAATCGGGAATTCATTCTTATATTCCTTCCAGAATTATAAAGGATCGACCTTTCTCCTTACTATTATAGGTATTAGTATTCCCGTTTATAATAATAGTGAATATAACGTACGCTTTTTAAGGTATCTAGTAAGTTTATGCTCTGATGTTAATAGATTAGAGTGGATATAAGGCAGAAGGTTAAGGAGGGCGTCTAGGTCACTTATACTAAGTAACGTAGGGACTATATCTAGGTATGCCTTTAGGCGTAAGGAGCTATAAACTAGCGAAGCGTTTCCTTATACTAATCACTCTAGTTTATGTTATTCTCCGACGTACCCCACGCCTTACTTAAGAAGTGAAGCTTATGCTAGCGTATAAGAATTATTCTAATCGCGTAGAAACTACTATAGATCTCTTTCGTCTTTATATAGTAAGAGGTAAGCTTTACTATCCCAGCATTAAGGGCTTATAGCATCGCCTTCTAAGGTATGGTTTTCGGAGTGTCGTATAATCCATTCCTCGAAGTGCTCGAAGAGGGCGTTATAAATACTAAAAACATGTTATACCGTTATCTCTTTAGTCATTAAAAGCACTATAATAAAGCGGTAGAACGGCTCTGTGATATAAAGGTAGTCGACCTACCGCTATTCTGCCTTACTAAGTTTATATTTCTAAGTCCTAATGTTATTATAGTATTTATCGCAGGGCTTACTAAGGCGTTTCGCACGACGAAGCATTAAGAAGGTCAAATTCTAGCGTGTGCGGATATCTCAGATAGGCGTAAGTTTCGTTCTATTAGTCTAGAGACGGAAGAAATCATCGCGACGTTAGGGGCTTATATTAATGAACATAGTAAGCCCTCGAATCTAGATATTTATTAGACATATTAAATAATAAATAAAGTGATACACTTACCTTAATAAGGGTTTATATAATGACTTATCTACTCTGTGAAGCACGGAGCGATCGAGCTTAGGCTTAGGCTTAGATATCAGAAATATTCCGATCTATGATATCGTTCTAGGGATCGGCCTTCACCGATCTAAGTAGCTCGCGAAGGCTTAGCTGGATAATATGTATAAGATAAGGGATTTGAATAACCACTAGGCTATTCGGTAGTTTAAGGGAGTTAATAGATTCTTAAACTGCCTATACTAAAGTCGTGTTAACGTATTCCACTACCGAGCGGCCACTACCCCCGAGTGGCCATCTCTAAAACACGTAGTAAATGCGATAAATTACAGCTTAATATCTCAACAACGGTAGTCTATATAGAGCTTTCCTTATAACATAATATTTTTTAGGTGATATCTAGTCTCTTTAGAGAGTTTCGAGAAATTTGATGGGTCGGTGACTGAGATATATCTATTTCTAGATTTTGGTAACGTAATTTTCGGTAATTTTTGAAATGATAGTAATATAGTCTTCTAATCTTTTTGAAAATCAATACATGCTACTAGAAATGCTTATCGATACCTATCCACTAATAGTGAAAATTAAGTTAACTTATAGTTGTTGAAATAATCTATCGCATTTACTATGTGTCTTGGAGATGGCCACTCGGGGGTAGTGGCCACTCGGTAGTGAAATACGTTATTTAACGCGTTATCTAATATAATCGCTAACACACGATCAGTAATATTAAACTTCTTAAAGATCTCTATAAGCACTTTACTTAGATTCACACCAGAATCCGCCCTGTTAAGTGGTTCGAAACTAAGTAGGAGCTCATAATAACTCTAGTCTCGGTCGATAAAGTACCCTATAATCGCCATAAATGCTCACTAAAAAGGCGATATCTAGTAGTCGAGGGCGATTAAGAGCTTCGCATCTTATGGTAAGGTAGCGAGAATTATATACTGCTCCTTATCGACTAATTTCTTAAGCCGGCGTTAAGCAGTGCGAGGATAGAGTAAAGTGAGTTTAGCTAGAGCCTTTTATGCCATTTAAATTAAGGAAGTAAATTACTTCCTTAAGACATTTAATCTACTCTCTTTCCTATTTATCATTCGAGAATTTTAACTTATGAGATAATTCTAGTGCCTAATATATAATTTATTACTAGTCTTAAAGGGTATAATCATATAAGACTTACCGGTATATGCTATATAGTCTCTTTAATCGACTATTATGTAGACTTACTTTTACCACCCTTTTAGCATTTACCTAAGGCTATATGCCGCTTAAGTGTGTTAGTGCCGCTTTTCTTCGTACTTAGATGAGGTAATATAGCCCCACACGTCCGACATATAGCTAAAGGTTCGCCTATAATATAATGTGCTACCTAGTCGAAGTTCTCCTAGATATCTAATATATATATTATATCCTATCGTAGCCTCTATTTTATGTCTTAGTACCGCTACCGCGTATAGTGGTACGCCACCACTCGATAAACTTTACTTTAGACACGTTATTTATCGCGTCGTAGAGGATAAACTACTTTTTCCGATCGGGGCCGACGCGTTTAAGAGAGTAATTAAGAATAGCCGGTTAAGTGAACTTAGACTCTATTAGTGATATAGGAGTCTGTTAGTTATTAAAGAGACTAGGATTAATATTTAGATTAAGGTTAGGATTAAATATATCGGCGACGTAGGAGAGGTCTAGTTAGGAGCTCGGAGGAAGTGAAGAAGGCCCTACAGTATAGGCACTAGGTTAGGACATAGTTAATATGATATAGGGGATAATATAACGATTAAGGGAGAGTGAGTGATCTAAACTTATAATAGGTAACTTACGACCGTGTGAAACGGGGGTTACTAGTTAAAGGGGTGCTTTATATAGATCTAATAGATCGTAAGTTAAGTGTAGACCCACTCTTCGTTATAAGCTGATTAGCTATCAGTGTCTTTATCTATAGGCATACCCGTGGACACGCCTATAGGAATATGCCTAAACGCCTATCTCGAGTTATAATCGAAGGATTTAAATGTCACGATATCTTCAATCATGAGGTTATACGTGTATTGGTGCCTCAGGCCGATTGGTACTGCCTTAGGCCTATGGGCCAGGAAGAATCCCGGCGCCACGGCGGTGAAACCCCGGGCTTTCGATATCCATTCGGGAAAGGAACCCTGCCGGCGTTGAAACCGGTTTTGTCTTGCAACCCTCTACCCCGCTCCCCATTTGATTTCCCCGCTCAATATATCACATTCTCTTGCCGTCTTATCCGAAGGAAAAGATGTATATAACCTAGAAGAGATAGAAGGAGCCTGAGGGTTCTGTAAGAAACAGTCTTTGACTTGGAACCCGCATATTGATACCCTTTTCCTACCTGATTGACAGGCATCTACCCTGACTAGTGGATTATCCGTAACATTAAAACTCCCATAATAATAACATAAGTCTTTTAGTGATATAATTAACAGAATCTAGTGATATTAGCTTATAAAATAAGAATTATACTAATTCTCTTTCGATCTAACTATAAGAAATATACCGGGGCGAGAGGTAAAGCAGAATCCATAAGTAGTATTTTACTTATAAAAATAGCAGACATATATCACTGACTTAAATATATATCTTTAAACTGTTATAACGTATTTCACCCCTAAGTGGCGCACACCCCCAAGTGACGCACCCCATCTAACCCATTAAATTTAAATGCATTTATCTCAACCATGACGCCATTAAATTAATTCAACTAACTGAATGGCCTATCTGGACATGTCTCTCTTCTGTGTCCTGGCTTCCTACATATTCCACACCCCCGGGGGGCCGCGTACGTGGCTGAATAGCCGATTCTCTAGGTATGCTAGGGCCGGGGGGAGGTCCTTTAGTTACCTCCTGTTGCTGCATAATTAATGCAGAGGCTTCTTAGACTGAGAGGCCTTCTTCGCCGGGTATTTGCCTTCGAGATCGAGTGCGCTTTTGCTTCTGCTTCTCGTTAGCGGCGCGTAATTCCTTGTTTTCTTTAGCGAGTAAGATAGCACCTTATATTATAAGACGGAAGCCTTTTATAAGCTGGTTTAATGCACGATCTGACGGGCTAGGCGGGCTTCGAGATCTTATACGAAGTAAAGCTTTGATTAATGAAGCCTGTCGACGTAGTTCTTTCTCTGTAGCTGGTGTTTTTAGCGTAAAATTTCGACTTAATTCACTCCCCCGACTTAGGGGGGGTAGGGGTTCGAAGTCGAATATTAAGCTTCGAAATCACTTGATTAGGTGTAAAAGGTACTAAACCAGCAGCTTTAAAGCTATTAATAATAGTCTCCGATTTAAAAGCTTCAGCTCGTGTAAGGGGGTATGCTTCGAGGAAGTCAAGTTTATTAATATGATTAATCCCGTTCCGCATCTTAGTTTTAACCATCCGACCGTACGATCGTTTTAATACCGTAAATAGCCCACATTAAGAGGTTATAAAAGATGTGATGAATGCGCTGGCATATAGATTAGTATCACTTTCGCTCATAAATTTCGTCGAATTTAGGTGTTAAATGACTTCCGTGGCCGTTAAGTATTAAAAGCCGATACCGTCCCTTCGTACGTAAAGAAGTCGAAGGAATAAAGAGCTTTTTAAGCTAACGAAGTCCGATTTCATCAGAGGTCCAGCCGTTAGGACTAACTTCGAAACGCTAATCCTCCGGGAGGCCGTTAAACCATGATTTAATAAAGACTTTGCCTTTAAAAATCATACACGGAGGAAGGGCCTAGCTAGAAGCATTCGTACATTTAACCACTATCACCTATTCACGATTTCTAGGTTATAAAACCGGCCTCCGACTATAGTATTCACTCCTCGTGATAACCTTCGTAGTTATAGTTAATCCTATCGCGAAACTAGTCTCGTCGAAGTTATAGATATCATCGGGATCGATTCCATATTAAAGGATTATCTTTTAAACTAAATCAAACCACTCCCTAATGATTTTAGGGTCTTCACATTTCGCACGCTCGTAGTTATACCGTTTCGAGAATTAGGAGGAGAGGATAGGATGCCGTTTCATAAATTTTATAACCTAATTTTCGCCGACCGAAAGAACCGGGGTAGTTCCACGTTATTTAAGGAGAAGATCCGCCATTTCTCGTACCATAGAGGGCCGGGGGGCTGCTCCACGAGAATCCATAGAGAGAATCCATTTTTTAAGAGATTCCTCTTCAGTTTATGTCAATTTACGTAAATTAACACGAGAAATCGCGAGGTTTAGTATACCATGAAGGCGGCGACGGAAGGTGGATTCGGGTATATTAAAACGGCGTGCCACTTCACGGATTGAAGAGATTTCTTGATTCTTAAAAGCCTGGATAGCTAGTAAGATCCTACCCTCTTGCTCTATTGAATTTTTAGAGTTTTGGGGGCGAATTGGTGGCATGGAGGGTGGTTGAAGAAGAAAGGGTTAAATTAATTGACGCGTTTTGGATGGGGTGCGTCACTTGGGGGGTGTGCGCCACTTGGGGGTGAAATACGTTAGTATGATTTAATAAGTTAATAAAAATACCACATAACATGATGTATCTCGATCAAAGATTTATTCTAAGTCGTATCATATATATATTAGTTTCTTATATACTCAGATATTTCAGTAAAATTTATGAAGGTTATAGATTAAAACCGCGATTTTACATAGAGTTAGCAAAACAGGCGTAAATAGTAGTTATTTATTATGTAGAGTCAGCGAGTTATACGTCCATTTTAGGTGACTTTATGCAATGGTGGGCATAGTGGGTGGGCATGCCCGTGGGCCATGGGCGTTATGGACGGGCACTCGAAAATCCAAATAGCCCACCGCCCACCGTGGACGGGCGATGGGCGATGTCGCAGTCTAGGAATAAGAGAGGACTCTAGGTCATCGTTTCGGATACTTATGAGGATATAACGGGTAGAAAGACCCTAATTAAGCTGTCTCTAGATATCGTCCGTTTTTATAGAGAGTTCCTAGCTTCGTAGAACCAGGTGTGTTAATATAGGGGATAGACTATGATCATGGGATGCATTCTCGATTATAGTACGCTAGGTTTATATCTCATGCTGGAGACGAAGCGAGATACAAAAGAGATATTCTTTAGTAAGTGTTATAGTCTGCCGTTTACGCTTAGTAGCGTTATCGGGGCGATCTCGTTATAGCCAACCGCGATTATAGCATAATTATAATGTCTTCTTTACCCCTTTCTTTACGAATCAGAGCGAAGAGAGGAGACTATATAGCTATATAGACGGCCATATTTATTAATTATAGTAATTCTAGCCTCTAGTGTATCGTATGAATTAAGAGAGGGAAGGGGTATTAGCTCGGTGCCTATCGCGGTGATTAGCCGGCTATGGTGGCTTAGCGCTGTAGGTAGAGACTCGGGGATAATCTCTGGCTCGGAATCCGAATCAGAAAGTAGGTATTCGAGGCCTAGGGAGGCTATATTAATGATGAAAATAGTAAAGATTATAGATAAATGGGTTAGAAGTAGGCAGATTAATGGGTATAAACTAGAATTGAATATAAATTTATTTAATCTATTTAATCTAATCTATATAATATAAGTGACTTAATTTTGTACAGGGGTTATATATAAATTGCAGGTATCTGCTTACTGTCTTACTACTATTATGGAGTTTAACCTAAAGGCGGTGAATGAATTTAGAAGGCGGTGTGGGAAACGGTAGGGGTAAGATTAACTAACTAAAGGGGGTATAACGTATTTCACTACCGAGTGGGCCACCACTACCGAGTGGGCCACCCCATCTAACCTACCAATTTTAAATGCATTTATCTCAACCAAAACGCCATTAAATTAATTCAACTAACTAAGTGGTCTATCTGGACATGTTTCTCTTCTATGCCCTGGCAATCTGCATATTCCACACCCCCGGGGGTAGACTTCGGCACGACCCACTATAACCCGGACCCAACCCAACCCAACCCAACCCAAAATGGGTTTTGGGTCCATTGCCTCGACCCAACGATGGGTTTTGGGTTATAGGTAATAACCCAAAACCCATTGGGTAACCCATTGGGGCCCCAATATAGAGCAAACCAGCCAAACAGCCTTCTAGAGTGGAGCTGCATAATTAATGCACTTTTTGCTTGTAATATTGAGTATTTTGTTTACAGACAGGTCTTCCAGAATAAATTAGAATAAATTGGATGATTGTATCAGTATATATTTCTCTAATATTTCTCAAAATCATCATCTGCTCTACTCTTACGTTTCCTCCCTGAGGCCCGTATCTGAGTTGCAGACTCTGGTAACTGTGGCTCTGTCACCTCTATATCTATATCTATTAGATGAGGAGATGTCTCTCGTGGTCTACTATCTACTCCCTCCTCCTCCTCCTCCTCCTCATTATCACTAATCAAATCAAGCTCAGCATCCTCTGTATGATCATTAAGTTCCTCCTTTAATGACTCGAGCTCAGCTAATGAAAAGAACTGCTGGAGCTGCTTTGCCTCAGCTTCCTTAAGATTAAATCTTGTTACACATAGAAATAACATAAGCTCCTCGATTGTTTCGGACCTCAGACGACCACGGCGGTAGTGATAAACATCCCGAGCAGTATTAAAGAGCCGTTCGACACCAGCACTAGTTGCTGGGATAGAGAGAATATCGCGAGTAAGTAACGCGATTGCAGGGAAACGGGATTAGTTCTCCCGCCAGAATTGAAGAGGTTTAATCTTAATTAGATCTAGTAGTATAAATGATTAGTATTATCCTCTATAGAGAAGAAACAGATTATTAACATACCGCTATTAAGATATTGTGTTATTTTATTACTAGCTGGCTTCGTAGATATCTTATTACTCTTTAGCATCTTGTTTAGCCTAGAACCAGAAGCTATTGTTAGAGTATTAGTCGATCCATGACTTATCGTAAGACGCTCTTAATACGGAATTAATAACTCCTGGAACGATTTCCGGTAGGTATCACGCTAGTGAGGCTCCTAATTATTAGATAAGAAGAATTGAAATCTGCTATCAGGTGCTAGCATTATCCTAACTGCATAGATATGTCCTTTAAGATTATTAGTTTGAGAGTAGTACTCATTAAGCTTTAAGCGACCGGCTGTGAGTGCTTTAAGCATATCTGACTTCCATGGAACACGTTTGCGTTTGAGTAGTGCCTCTGCTTCGAAAAAGTGATTAAAAAGGGCATTGTAAAGCTTGAAGATAAGATGTGTCGTAACCTCCTTTGTCTTCGAGAGTTCTGTTATATAGTCAAAGAATGGCCGAGTGATTTATAGAAGATAGTCGATTTAACGCCATTCTTGATTATTAAGTAACATCTCCTCATAGTCATACTCCTCACAGAAGGGCTGGAAGAAACTGCGTAGTTTCTTTACACGACGAAGCATTAGGAATGTAGAATTCCACCGAGTCCTTATATCCTGGATTAGAATAAGCTGGGGTCCCTTTTCTTAAAGTCGGAGAAAGGCCGCCTGGCGTTAGGGACTTACATGGATATACACAGTAAGATAGCGGACCTTATTTAAGGTATATGAGATCCTCTGTGTCTGATGCCGAGCATTTACCTTTGCTGCGGATGACTTCTAGTCAGTCCACTTCGTTTCTGTATTCTCATTTAGAGGAATAGCCTTCAGACGATTAAGGAGCTGGTTTAAACATAGCTGGATCACATGAGTAAGATAGGGTATTCGGATTACTGTCACATCGCTAGAGAGCGCCTGCTGTATAGCATTAACCATTGTCTTGTTATTGGTAGCGTTATTAGTTATGACTCTAAATACCCGATCCTGGATATGATGCTTAACTAGAGTTTCAAGGACTATACCACTTAGATTTAAACCAGTATGAGAGCCATGAAGTGGTTTAAATCTAAGTAGAACCTCTTAGTATACCTAATTGCTATTAATAAAATAGCCAGTGATAGCCATAAACGCCTGGTTATATGGAGAAGTCCAGTAATCTAATGTAATTAAGATTTTTGCGTCGTTAGATAGCGTTTGGAGGATAGACTTCTGTCGTTCTGTAATGATATCACGGAGGCGACGGCGTATTGTAGTAGCGGAGGGTATTAGGGGGGTGGATGGTGCAGAGCGGGCTAATCGGAATAGCTTATGAAATGTTGGATGTTCAATAAGGTGGAATGGAAGTCGATTAAGGGTAAGAAATTGAAGAAGATGCTCTTCCTAAACTGACTGTGAAAAAGGAGCTTCCGATTGGCCGTTATCCTATGTATCTAAGAGTGTTACTAAAACCTGATAACTAAATAAAATATAAGGGTTTACTACCTTTTAAAGGAACCTGGTAATTTCTCCTTTCCCTCCCTGCTGAGCTTTACGACAGCCTGCTGTCTTTAAATGCTTTAACATTGTTGATGTGCTATGATAGCCCTTACCACTAGGCGATGGAGAATAAGGATGCTCCAGGATTTTTAAGCAGCGCTTACACATCACCTTTGGCGCACTATCTTTAGTATGGGTAACTTGGTCGAAGTTACTCCATATATTTGAATTGCGATTTAAGTCCCAGGAAAGCTTGCTTTTCTGCCTATAGTCGGTTTATAGCCACCAGTTAACCCATTCTTTATATGCCATATCGTCATAAAGCACATATGCCTTTCTCCGATCGGGGCTAACGCGGGTAAGAGAAGGTGGGATCGGTAGAAGGTTAGAGGGCCGAAGGAAGTCGGTATTAATAGCATTAAAAGGCTCGATTGTGAGTTAGCTACTAGGTGGGGTTAGAGCCCGAGAAGAGGGAATAAGATAGCTAAGGTTATCTGTATCCCTATCGAAAAGGGTAGGTAGGAAGTCAGAATGCTGGCTTTAGGACATGATTATTGTAAAGATGAATACTGCAGGGGATGTAAGGGGGATAATCAGAGGGAGTATATACTTATAAAAAGGGGGTTTCAGATAATAGACACGTAAATAGGCTAAGTAAAGTAGATATATCAAAAGATATAAGATATAAGATCAATTGATTGGCTACATAAGCTATATTTAAATGGGTCCGACCTAACAGAACCCAATAGAACCCATTCATAACCCATCATAACCCATTATAACCTATCATAACCCATTAAAACCCATCATAACCCATTAAAACCCATTAAAACCCAATATAACCCATTAATAACTCATTAATAACCCATTAAAACCCGAGAGCACCCATTCATAACCCATTCCCCCCGAAGATCACTCAGAAATATTTCATCTGGAGTACACATGAGAGTATAGAGATCATTTATAAACCACCTTAATTTGCATAGTACATTAATTACTAGATATATTAATTAAGAATATAAGAAAAGAGATATTTGGCTTTAAAATGATATTAATTATATAGAAAATAAATTAAGATTAAGAGATTTCTATTTCTATTCATGTTTATGTTTAAATATGTATAGACTCACCTCTGCCACTAATATATATTTCTAACAGTCTACATTTAATAAATGCATAAATTGATAGAACACCACTATACCATGATTAATCTCAATTTTTATTGGTAATTAATATAATATGAAGTAAATTGGCTTTAAATTCAAAGTAATTATATAAAATTTCTAACTTATTACTGTGATAATGTAGCAATGTTCGACAGACAAACCGGAACAGTTGTAAAAAACAGTAATTTTGTTCGATGACTTAGCATTGTTATGAACGCCAAGACCTATATTTTATGCCAAAATGGGTTCAAATGGGTTATTATTGGGTTATTGGGTTTAACCCATTGGGTTTTGGGTTGGGTTGGGTTATGGAAGGCGGAACCCAAAACCCAATGGGTTGGGTTTTGGGTCGGAGACTCCGACCCAAAATGGGTTCTGCCGAAGTCTACCCGGGGGGGGGCCGCGTACGTGGCTGAATAGTTGATTCTCTAGGCATGCCGGGGCCGGGGGGAGGTGCTTTAATTGCTTCTTATTGCTGCATAATTAATGCAGAGGCTTCTTGAACTGAAAGGCCTTCTTCGGCGGGTATCTGCTTTCGGGATCGAGTACGCTTTTACTTCTGCTTCTCGTTAGCGGCGCGTAATTCCTTATTTTCTTTAGCGAGTAAGATAGCACCTTGCATTATAAGACGGAAGCCTTTCATAAGCTGGTTTAATGCACGATCTGATGGGCTAGGCGGGCTTCGAGATCTTATACGAAGTAAAGCTTTAATTAATGAAGCCTAACGACGTAGATCTTTCTCTGTAAAAGGGGTTTTTAGTGTAAAATTCCGGCTTAATTCACTACCCCGGCTAGCTGGGGGGGTTAGAGTTCGAAGCCGAATATTAAGCTTTAAAATCACTCTCTCCGGTAAAAAGGGGACTAAACCGGCTGCTCCGAAGCTATTTTTAATAGTCTCCGATTTAAAAGCTTTAATTCGTGCGAGGGGGTATGCTTCGAGGAAGTCAAGCTTATCGATATGGTTAATCCCGTTCCGCATTTTGGTTTTAACCATCCGACCGTACGATCGTTTTAATACCGCAAAACAGCTAATATCCAGAGGTTATAAAAGATGAGATGAATGTGCTGGCATACAGATTAGTATCACCTTATTTTACTCATAAATTTCGTTAAATTTAGGCGTTAAATGACTTCCGTGGCCGTTAAGTACTAGAAGCCGATACCCCCCTTCGTACGCGCAGAAGTACTAGGAATAAAGAGCTTTTCTAGCTAACGGAGTCTAATTTCATCAGAGGTCTAGCCGTTAGGGCTTACTTCGAAACGCTAGTTCTCCGGAAGGCCTTCGAACCATGATTTAAGAAAGACTTTACCTTTAAAAATCACACACGGAGGGAGGGCCTAACCTAAAGCATTCGTACACTTAATTATAGTCACCTATTCACGATTTCCAGGTTATAAAACTCCTCTTCGACTAGGTAAATCACTTCTCGTAATAACCTTCATAGTTAAAACCACTCCTATAGCGAAACCGGTCTCATCGAAGTTATAGATATCGTTAGGGTCGATTCTAAATTAAAGGATTATCTTTTAAACCAGATTAAACCACTCTTAAATGATTTTCGGGTCTTCGTATTTCGCACGCTCGTAGTTATACCGTTTTAAGAATCGGGAGGAGAGGAGAGGATGCCGTTATATAAATTTCGTAACCCAGTTTTCGCCGACCGAAAGAACCGGGGTAGTTCCACGCTTTTAAAGAAGAAGATCCGCCATTTCTCGTATCATAGAGTGCCGGGGGGCCCCTCCACGAGAATCCATAGAGAGTATCCATTTTTGAAGAGATTCCTCCTCGAGTTCTGTTAATATATGACTATTAGCGCGTGTTTCAGGACGAAAGGTATCACCAGCGAGGCGGCGTTGTAAGGTAGAGCGGGGGACTTCGAAACGGCGCGCCACTTCACGAATTGAAGAGATTTCTTGATTCTTAAAAGCCTGGATAGCTAGTAAGATCCTACCCTCTTGCTCTATTGAATTTCTAGAGCGTTGAGAGCGAATTGGTGGCATGGTGGGTGGTTGAAGAAGAAGGGGTTAAATTAATTGACGCGTTTTGGATAGGTGGCCCACTCGGTAGTGGTGGCCCACTCGGTAGTGAAATACGTTAATTATTAATCCCCTAACTTTAAAGCTAAATTCTAATAATACGCCTATTTATTATTATCCTTTCTTATACATTTTTAGATTCTAACTAATACACGTATCTAAGTATTTCCTTCCTTGGTTCTATATAATAGAGGATTAAAGTCGTGATTATTATTATTAGTGGTTAGTATAGGCTACTTAGCCTCTCTTGGTATAATAGTATAATAGTGGAGTATATGGTATGAAGGAGATCATATATAAATTACTGGTAATATTAAAGATATCCTTATATATACTATAACTGTTAAATTATATTATAACCCACTGTTACGGGGTTCTTCCGGAGAACCCTGAGCTAAGTACCCGACTATAGTGACTTCTCACCGCCTTATACGAGCATACTCGCGCCTAGGCCTTAATAAGTCCCGCAGCACTATAGACAGTGTAAACACGACTAACTTCGTGATATACACAAGTTATGTAGAAAAGCTAGTAATTTTTAGGTATTTTTGTAACGGAGGAATATCCTTATAACATAGAGACAGAGTCACCTAACCGCATCGGTCGAGTATCGGAGATGAATTACTAAGGAATCGTCATATGGCTCCCACGTGAGCATGGCGGCACATATAGTCCAGGATTCCCCTAAAATCCCCTTTCCTTTTAGTAAGAATTAGTCTTAGCACACATAGATAATACATTTTCCGTCTCTCAGTAAGTCATTATATGTTACCCGGTTAATAGGCCTTATACCTAAAAACTGTATACTCTTATAATTTTATTTATAGTAAACAGTAAATCTAAAGGGTCATTATTATAGTTTTTTTAATTATTTACGTCTTATTTAGTCCTCTTAATCCAGGGGTAAGTTTTAATCCTAGAGACTAAGTTTTTAAAAGTATCATAAACTTCGTCTATATTATCGGCTTTAGATGCGTCTTTAGTTTTAAACTCTAGTTAGTTCCTTATAATCGCTAATAGCGACTATATTAAGATTAGATAGTTAGGTCTCTATTCTCTCGGCTAGGTTATGGCTTTCTATAGATAGCTGACCTTAGGCGTAGTTCATATAAAAATGTGTTAAATAGCGAAGCATTATTAGATCCTAAATAGCCGTCATATTTAGAGATCTAAGTCTATAATAGTAGATAGTTCGACCCGAGCTAAATAGGCGCGTAAACCCCCGCGCCAGGAGTAGGAATAGAGAAGGTATCCTAGGCTAGCGCTATAAAGGTTAGGAACTAGGTCTTATGTTATCTCTAGAATTAGTAAAAGTCTTCGTTATTAGTCCCCTACTATAAAGGATATACCCGGGCGCATATTCTCTCACTCGGGTAAAAAGACCATTATATCAGGGCACATGATCTGATATGGCCGGAACTAATATATATATAGTATCGCACATTGTTATCCGTGATAAAGACCTGAAAACTATTCGAGAGTAGTTTAATCTTATCAAAGAAATAATTATTTAATTTAGAACCTAGTAACGTTTATGGCTTTAATAAGACCGGTTTCGCGATAGGGTTAATCGTTACGGCGAAGGTAATTATAAAGAGTGATGACCTCTACGGCTAGCGCTCGGTTTTATGACCTAGAAATCATAAATAAGAGACTGATATTAAGTATATAACTACTCTAGGGTAAGTGCTTAGTTAACCCATTAATTCTAAATGCATTTATTATAACCAAAATACCATTAAATTATTAATTATTTCTACTTAGAATCAATCTATCTAGACATCTAGGCATATTTCTATTCTATGCCCCAGTAATCTATCTACATATTCCACCGCCCCCCCTTCCCTGGGGGAGGGGGGCGTACGTGGCTATATAGCAGATTCTCCGGGTATACCGGGACTAGGGGGAGGTGCTTCACTTACTTCCCTTATCTGTGAAAGTAAAATTAAAGCAGAGGCTTCTTAATTAAGAGGCCTGCCTCGGAAGGTATATGCCTTCTAGACGATCGGGTGCGCTTTTAATTTTTCTCATTTTTAGCGCGTAATTCCATATTTTCTTACGCTAATAAAAGAGCGCCGTATATTATAAGCTAGAAGCCCTTAGAAGCTAGTTTAATGCATGATATAACGAGCTAAGTAGGCTTGGGGATCTTATATGAAGTAAAGCTTTAATTAACGAAGCTTATCGACGTAGTTCCCTCTCTATAGCTAGGAGTTTTAATATAAAACTTCGACTTAATTCGCTCCCCCTTACTTTGGGGGGGGGGGGGTCGAAGTTAAATACTTAGCTTTAAGATCACTCGATAAGTATAAAAGATACTAAACTAGCTAGTCCCAAGCTATTTTTAATCGTCTCCGATTTACAAGCTTTAATTCGTGCGAGGGGGTACGCTTCGAGGAAGTTGTGAGAGACAGATAACGTATTTCACAAGCGAGTGACGCACACAAGCGAGTGACGCACCCCAACCAGCCTACTGATTTCAACTTCTTTTATATCAACAAAAATGTCATTAAATCAGCTCAACTAATTAAGTGGTCTATTTAGACATGTTTCCCTTCGATGCCCTGGCAATCTGCATATTCCACACCCCCGGGGGGGCCGAGTACGTGGCTGAATACCCGATTCTCTAGAGGCGCTAGGGCCGGGGGGGTTTACTTTAATTGCTTCCTATTGCTGCATAATTAATGCAGAAGCTTCTTTAATTGAAAATCCCTCTTCAGAAGTGATCGGCCTTCGAGATCTAGTCCGCTTTTACTTCTGCTTCTCGTTTTCAGCGCGTAATTCCTTGTTTTCCTTCGCTAAAAAAATAGCACCTTACATTGTAAGACGGAAGCCTTTTATAAGCTGGTTTAATGCACGATCTGACGGGCTAGGCGGGCTTCGAGACCTCGTACGAAGTAAAGCTTTGATTGACGAAGCCTATCGACGTAGTTCTTTCTCTGTAGTAGGTGTTTTTAGTGTGAAATTCCGGCTTAAATCGCTCCCCCTGCTAGGGGGGGGTGTTAGGGTTCGAAGTTAAATATTCAGCTTCGAGATCACTCTTTCTGGTGAAAAAGGGACTAAACCAGCTGCTCCGAAGCTATTCTTAATAGTTTCCGATTTAAAAGCTTTAATTCGTGCGAGGGGGTATGCTTCGAGGAAGTTAAGTTTATTAATATGATTCACTTAGAGCCTTATTTTTGTCTCCACCAGCCGCCCGTATAATCGTTTTAACACAGCAAAACAGCTAATATCGAGAGGCTGTAAAAGATGAGAGGAGTGCGGAGGCATATAAATAGGTATTATCCTATTTTACTCGCAAAGTTCATCGAATTTTGGGGTTAAATGACTCCCGTGTCCGTTAAGAACTAGCAGCCTATACCTTCCCTTCGTACGAAGAGAAGTGCTAGGAATAAAGAGCTTTTTAAGCCAGCGAACTCCTATTTCATCTGAAGTCTAACCATTAGGACTAACTTTAATTCGCCAGTCGTTTAGTAGGCCTTTTAAACCATGATTCTAAGTAGACTTTGCCTTTGAAAATGATACACGGAGGGAGGGCCCACCCCGCTGAATTTATACACTTAATAGCAGTCACCCATTCACGATTTCCAGGCTATAAAAGCGGGCGCTGACCGTAGAATTCAGCTCTTATAACTACCTTCGTAGTAGCGATTAATCCCATTGCGAAACCAGTCTCGTCAAAGTTATAAACGTCTTTAGGATCGATCCTAAATTAAAAGATGGTTTTTTGAATAAGATTAAACCACTCTTAGATAATCTTTAGGTCTTCGCACTTTACACGTTCGAAATTATATCGTTTCGAGAATCGGGAGGAGAGGAGAGGATATCGTTTAATGAAGTTTATAACCTAATTTTCGCCGACCGAAGGAGCTGGGGTTATACCACGTTATTGAAGTAAAAGATTCGCCATTTCTCGTATAGTAGTAGGGCGGGGAGCTGCTCCACGAGAGTCCATAGAGACGATCCATTTTTGAAGAGATTCCTCTTTAATTAATGTCAATTTATGGGAGTTTGCGCGTGAAGTCGCGCGACTTTCAACCCCTCGGAGGCGTCGACGGAGGGTGGCCTCAGGCACTTAAAAACAGCGTGCTGCTCCACGAATAGAGGCGAATTCTTGATTTTTAAAAGCCTTGATAGCTAATAATATCCTACCCTCTTGCTGTGTTGAATTTTGACAGCTTTGAGAGCGAATTGGTGGCATGGTGGGGGGTTGAAATGATTAAGTGCTAAATCATGGACGCGTTTTGGTTGGGGTGCGTCACTCGCTTGTGTGCGTCACTCGCTTGTGAAATACGTTAATCTAGAGGACTATTATGAGAAATAGGATGCTCTGGAAAATCTGTGTTATACGTGAAGAAGAGAGAACTATCTACAGTGCTAGAGACCAAGTACTAGGAGTAAACACAGAGAGTCACATGACTAGTAAACAATAAGCTTATCGATATGGTTAATTCTACGTCTTATTTTGGTCTTAACTAGCCGACAATATAATCGTTTTGATACCGTAAAATAACCGATATTAAGAGGTTATTTTTAAAAGGTAAGAGGAGTGAGGCGGCGGCATGGCATATAGATTAGTTATACCTTCGCTCATAAATCTCATCGAATTTTAGGGTTAAATGGCTTCTATGTCCGTCGAGTATTAAAAGTCGATACCCCCTTTATACATAAAAAGGTTATCGGAATAAAGACCTTTTCAAGCTAGCGAAGTCTAATTTTATTAGAGGAAGACTTTATCTTTAAAAATCATATATAGAGGGAGAAGCCTATCGCGAAGTATTTACATACTTAGTAATAGTCACTTATAATTCCTAGGTTATAAAAGTGAGCACTAACTAGAGAGATCACTCCTTATAATTAATCACCTTCACTATAGCGATTAATTAACCCTATTATAAAACTGGTCTTGTTAAAGATATGAATATTATCGGGGTTAATTCTAAATTAAAGGATTATTTTTTAGGTGAGATTAAGCTACCCTTAAATAATTTTTAGGTCTTCGTATTTCGCACGATTATGATTATATCTTAAGAATCTACTCGATATTAAAATTTTCGTTTTATAAAATTTATAACCTAGCTTTCGCCGACTAAAATGATCGGGGTAGTTCCGCGTTATTAAAGTAAAATATCCGCTATTTCTCGTATAGTAGTAGGGCGGGGGGCTACTACACGATTGTTTATAAGAATTATTCATTTTTAAAGAGATTCCTTTTTAATTTCTGTTAATTTACGGTTATCAGCACGTATTTCCCCTTAGTTTTAGTGGCCGCGTAGTCGTTCTTAGAGTGTTATGCGAGGTACGTTAAAACGGCGCGCCACTTATCGACTTAAAAGGGATTTCTTAGATTTTAAAAGCCTCAATAGCTAATAAGATCCAACCCCCCTTTTTTTTAGCTATTTTTAGGGTGCTAAAGTCGGTATATCATGATGTTATTAATAGGGTATTTGATCTTAATAGATTATTAAGATAGGGGTCGTACATCGTTAATTTATAGTCGTATAAAATAAGCCTTTTTATAATAAATGTACGTGTTTTCGTCCACTTATAAAATAGCCAGATCCATTAAAGTGCTACGGTGTCATTAATATATCTAATATCTATCACTACGATATACTGATCTACTTTAATAGCATTAATCTAGCGTAGGAGAGCTTATTTTATACTTAAAATAATAAGCGGAGGATAGATAAAACTATCGGCTAAAATAGCTTCTAAAAAGTTAATAGATTCGCGATTTATAATAGATCTATTAAAAAGCTTCTTTTTTCGTTCCCCTATAATGATAAACTAATGGCGACTAACACCGATTTAAAAGCTAGTTTTATTAAAGTTATAGATGTATCGGGGGTTAATGCTGTTAATCCTAACTATATAAATGTAGTCTTAAAACCACCTTTCTACTATATATTTATTAAGTGTAGTGGCTCTTTTAATAGTAAGAGCTCGCCGACGTCTGTATATAGTACTTAGGATAACGTTTAATAAAACGTTTTAGCTAATGGTCGCCTATTCGTAGGGGTTCGATTAAAGGGTCTTTATAGTTAACTTCGAGAATTAAATCGGCAGCGACCACGATTTATTAACGATTAATTAATACTTCCACCGGGTTAAAGTAATTAATATATTTATATAGAGCCTTTTCTTACTCCGTACTAAGTTTCCGACCGTTAGGTTATCTTTAAAATAGCGATTTTCCTCCTTTCTATCGGCGTCGGAAACGACTTTCTAGCACTGCGAATCCTCACGTAATTCTCGTAATATTGGGCTTTATTTAATCTAACATAATAAATAGCCTTACTAATCTGATACTCGATAAACTAGATATATTTAGGCATATCCAGTGAAGTGGTTAGTGGTTAAAGATAAAATTAAGAAATAATAAAAGGTCTTAGGTTTAGGTGATCGATCCCCCCCTACGTTTAGATGGCGGACTCTCTATAAGAAGGGTTTATAATTTTTACAAAAAAGACGGCCAGTTATATACCTCAAGTGTATATTCTAGCTATAATAGGATGATTTAATAGATTTATAAAAATAATAATAAATCTTAAGTATTAGAATAGCCTAGTTGGGTCAATAAAGCTACAGCCCTTCACAACTAGTAATAACATAATATATCCATAGATATATTATAACTAGTACTCTATATTATGACTGACTTCTAAGTCGCTATAAATCGCGAGATAATAGAGATATTATCGATGTTAGTTCTAAGTAGAGAAATGAGCTTAGTTATACATATAGCTTATACGAGTAGTTTATGGATGCTTAGCTTTCCTGTTCCTCGCTGGCATTATGGCCCTTTAATATGTTTATTCATCGATGAGGTACTAGAATGTGCTGACGCTGGATGTTTAAGAACCGTACGGCATCGCTTACACATCACGCCTGGCTTTCTATCCTTAGTATTAGCCACTTAATCGAAGCCTTCCCAGTAGGTTACGTGATGCCTTCTATCCTAATTAATTCGCCTTCTCCTCCTATAGTCAGTTTAAAGCCACCACTCTATAAATTCCTTACTTATATTCGCTTCGTACGATAGATATTCGTTAATCCGGTCGGGTTTAATCCGCCGAAGGTTTTCTGGTGCCGGGAGTGCTAGCTGTGGAGGAATAGAGGAATTATTAAGTGTTATATTAAGTGAAGGTTAACTTAATGGAAATGGACTTAAGAAAAAAGTATCGTCCGGGATAAGATATGAGAGATCTTCTATTCCCGCCCCCTCGGCTATTAAGGAAGGATATCTATCCGAGAGTTAAGACATAATTTATAGGTAGTTTATGGGGAATCTGAAGAATAGGACTTATAGAAAGTAAATAGAAAAAAGCTATCGTACGGTGGGAATTAGTTTACCCTAGTCGCGAGAGGACGCGAAGTTAATAGATCATTATCTTACCTACTCGGGCTAAAGTTATCTCGTCCGATTAGCTAGTATAGAGGGTATATGCGGGTAAAGAGGGTCGCCCTAAGGGTCACCCTAAGGGTCAGTAAGGGTCACCCTCATCGACTCTCTAGTCATATTATCTTTTTTTCATAATAGAAATCGTTAAAGTCTAATAATCGAGTTCTTTAGTCTTCTTTCGTATAAGATCCAGAGTAATTAGAGGTAAGCTAAATTAGCAGAAAATCAAATAAGACTCTAATTAGTTAATTACCTAAGATAACTTAATATTTAATGTTTATTTATATTAAAAATGAAAAGACGCTTTCTCATCGTATAATATGCACCACTATTAGTCTACTTCAGAAATATATTTTAACTACTACACCATAAATATTTCACATTATCTATTAAAACTAACCTTTAATAAGATTTTTCTGCTCGATACTAAGAAACCTAAGGTGACGATATACGAGGTATTAGCTTATAATTTAATTTCTTTATATTTCGAAAGTCTTTATAGTAAAAGATAAGAAAAATTTAGAGGTATACCAGAACAGCTGTAAATAACAGTATTTTAAGAAGCTGAATCATCTAATTTATACGTCCGAAATAGGAAAGGCGGGGAGAAATTATGCATTTAAGGGTCGATGAGGGTCGATGCGGGTGACCCTCAAGGGACCCTTAGAGGGTCAGGGTCAGGGTCAGGGTCGGTAAGGTTGGACCCTGACCCTCTGAGGTGCGGGTGGAGGTTCCTAATCTCGGACCCGCGGGGCGGGTGAGTGCCAGGTCTACCTATTCCGCATTTTCGTCTTAACTAGCCGACCATATGATCGTTTTAACACCGCAAAATAACCGATATCGAGAGGCTATAAAAGGTGAGACGAGTGAGGAGGCATATAAATCGGTATCACCTTCTTTTACTCATAAATCTCGTTTAATTTCGCGGTTAAATGGCTTCCGTGTCCGTCGAGTATTAAAAGTCTATACCTCCCCTTCGTACGTAAAGAAGTCGTCGGAATAAAGGGCTTTGTAAGCCAGCGAACTCTAATTTCATCAGAGGTCTAACTATTCGGACTAACTTTAAATCGCCAGTCATCCGGAAGGCCGTCGAACTAAGATTCGAGGAAGACTTTACCTTTAAAGATCACACACGGAGGGAGGGCCTACCCTAAAGCATTCGTACACTTAATAACAGTCACCTATTCACGATTTCTAGGCTATAAAAGCGAGCGCCGACTAGAGAGATCACTCCTCATAAACACCTTCGCCGTAGCGATTAACCCTATCGCGAAACCGGTCTCGTCGAAGTTATAAACGTCGTCGGGGTCGATTCTAAATTATAGGGTTATTTTTTGAATAAGATCGAACCACTCTCGAATAACTTTCGGGTCTTCGCATTTCGCGCGCTCGTAATTATAGCGTCTCGAGAATCGGGAGGAGATAAAAGGGTGCCTTTTAACGAAATTTATAACCTAGTTTTCGTCGACCGAAATAGTCGGGGTGGTTCCACGTTATTAAAGTAAAAGATTCGCCATTTCTCGTACAGTCGAAGGCCGAGGGGCTGATCCACGAGAATCTATAGAGAGAATCCATTTTTAAAGAGATTCCTCTTCAATTTCTGTTAATTTATGTGAATTTGCGCGAGAAATCGCGCGACTTAGGGTATTCTTTAGACGACGGAGTAGAGTCGACTTCGGAACTTCAAAACGACGTGCTACTTCAGAAATAGAAGTGATTTATTGATCTTTAATAGCCTGAATAGCTAATAAGATGAAATACGTTAACTTCCCTAACATTTTATAAGTGAGCTGCGCACCCTACCTAAAACGCGTCCATGAATTAGCACTTTATTAATTTAACCACCTACCATGCCACTAATTCGCTATTAAAGCCCTCGAAAAATAATATTATAAGAGGGTAGAATCTTATTAGCTATCTAGGCTTTTAAGAATGACGAATTTACCTCTGTTCGTGGAGTAGCACGCTGTTTTAAAGTGCCTAAATTAACTCTTCGAACACGCCTACGTGGCGGTAAACACTGCGAGATTTTACGCGTAAATTCTAAGGAATTCATAGGAATTAAGGAGGAATCTCTTTATAAATGGACTCTTTCTATAGATTCTCGTGGATCTGCCCCCCGGCCCTCTACCGTGCGAGAAATGGCGGATCTTCTTCTTTAAAAGCGCGGAACTAACCCAGTTCTTTCGGTCGGTAAAAACTGGGTTATAGAGTTTATTAAACGGCATCCTCTCCTTTCCTCCCGATTCTCGAAACGGTATAACTATGAGCGCGCGAAATATGAGGACCCTAAAATCATCAGGGAGTGGTTTAATCTTATTTAAAGAACTATCATTTAATATGGGATCGACTCCGATGATATTTATAACTTTTAACGAGACTAGTTTCGCTATGGGATTAACTGCTACTACGAAGGTTATTACGAAGAATAAATCCTCTGGTCGGAGATCACTTTTATAACCTAGAAATCGTGAATAGGTAATGGTGATTAAGTGTATAAATGCTTCTGGATAGGCGCTTTCTCCGTGTATCATTTTTAAAGGTAAAGACTTTCTTAAATCATAGTTCGAGGGCCTCCCATAGAACTAGCGTTTCGAAGTTAGCCCTAACGGGTGGACCTCTGATGAAATTAGCCTTCGTTAGCTTAAAAAGCTCTTTATTCCTACTACTTCTTTACGTACTAAGGGTAGACCTTGCCAACTCCCACCGTTTAGTCCCATGGGAGTGCTAAGAGATGGGACTAGGGTACCCAGTCCCGTCCCATGGGACTAAGATGGGACTCCCATAGGACTGTAAATAATGTAAACATGCAGAAAAACGTGACCTGCATAAGATATGAAGAAATGCCCTGTATTAATAGGTATTTGGCTTACAGTGAGAGTAGAGCCAAAACCCGTAAACCTAAACCATACTTTCTATAACCAGGATTTCTGACCGCGGTCAGAATATAGGGTGATATGGAATCTAATGATTAAACTATCTAGTATACTCGTATAGATCATCCTCCCTACGCCTCTTACGATCTCTTTTAAGGTCGAGCTTGACTTATACTATTAATGATAATAAGAGGCAATGGATGTAGTGCCGAATCATCATCTGACTCCTTAGCAGCCTCCTGATCTATATTAATATTAACACCTCCGACTTCATCGACGCCCTCACCATCTTCACCCTCGCTAGTTCCCTCTAATATAGACTCGGGAACTTTCGCTTCCCTTACCTCATTAACCTCCGTCATTTTATCTGGATTCAGCATAGATTTAGGTTAGAAATCTTCACTAGTTTCCTCGCTCTTAACATTAAACTTAGATAAATAACGGAGCATCATTAGATCCTAGATTATTACTTCGTTTAATGACCCTCGTCGGTAATAGTAGATATCGCGAGCAGTGCTAAAGAGGCGCTTAATACCTATACCGGTGGCTAGGTGTGAAGGGCTGAAGCTTTATTGATTCAATTAGGCTAGGCCAACATGCTGTTTACATCAATCTTAGAGAAAGGGTAACTATCTACTGGCGATGGGGATTTATGTATGTTGTGGGCACGTGCCTCACGTGATCTAAGCCGGGCTCTGGCCCGTTACACTAGGATAGAGAAAATATCCCGTGCGACCGCTACGAGTGTCGGAAACCGATACTTATTCTCTTTCTAGAAGTGGCATAGGTTAATTAAGCTCTGTTCTAGATAGGATTAGATTAGTTAACTAATGATCATAATCATATAAATATACTAGTATTAAGATATCCCTTTAGTTCTTCTTATTACCTAGTCTTCGGCTGCGGTAGTGGCTCTGGCTAATCCTCTTCGAAGAGACTTATTATTATATCTATACTATGCGAGGAGGACTTTACCCTCGTAAGCACTTACTTTTCTGGCTAGCGTTTTAAGTATTCCTCTAAGTGCTTATGAAGAGACGTCTTATACACATTATACTAGGAGGAATATATGCTATCGATATTACCTACCTATTCTAGCCCTTTAAAGAATTTAAGCTTATGCTAGGGTATAAGAATTATACTAATTCTATATAGGCTACTATATGCTTACTTAGTCACTTTATAGTACACTAAGAGTTCCTTACTTCCGGCCTTAAGGGCCTTTAGTATAGCCTTTTTCTAAGGCACTTTCTTTCGTCGAAGGCGGGCCTAAGCCTACTTAAAATGGGTAAACAGTCGGTTATAGACCCGGAACACATTATGTATTATTATCGCCTTAATCTTTAATAGGCTAACGGTCTATTTATAGAAAGGCTTTATGATATAGAGTAAGTATTCGATCTACCGCCACTCGCTTTTACTTAGCCGGAATTCTAGGCGCTAATGTTCTGCGTAATATCTTTAGTAGCTACCGGAAAGTCGATTAGTACGTTAGAGTATAAGATATATTAAGTTCCACCGAGTTCGCATATCCTAGATCGGAGTAAGCCTCGGTTCTTCACTTTATAGATTTAGAAATGCCTCCCGTCGCTGTGGACTAGCATTAATAAAAACCGTAAAGGCCCGTACCTAGTAGTATAGTGGTTAGTATAAAATGAAATTATGGGAATACTTTAATTACTTTACCTTAGCTAGCGTATAAATGATTCCCTTTTATCTCTTAGCTTATTAAAGAATGCTCCCGTTTTCTTCTGACTAGACTATTACCGTTTTATCGTTTATTAGATCAGCCTTTATTAGGCTAAGGAGATCTTTTAGACTTAATTAATCACATAAGACATAGAACCCGCATAATTTCGGTGAAATTAGGAAGCTCTATCCGTTCGATTAAATCACATAGACTATTAACTAAGGTCTTATTATTTAACGCGTTATCTGTAGTAATTACGATTACTCGATTTATAATATTCTGCTGCTAAAGAACCTTAAGGAGAATGTCTGCGAGGTTAGAGCTTATGTGCTAGCCGTGAACTAGTATAAAACCTAGAAGGATCTCATGATAATCCTAAGTGGTATCCATATAATAGCCTATAATTACTATAAATACCTATTAGAAGGGCGAAGTCTAATAATCAAGGGTAATTAATAACTTTACTCTAGCTAGGAGTAGAGAAAGAAGCTTTTACTACTCTGTGTGGACGATTAACTAGAGCCGACGCCGCGCGGTCTTTAGTGATAGAAGGGTAAGCTTCTATAATAAGATCTTTGAATTCTTTATACCGGAGGACCTCGAATGGAAGACGTGAGTTCGCTATGAATTTAACTTAAGCTCTTTCGAGTCGCTCTTAGTTAAAGACCTTATGGGTAGTTAGGCGAGTGGTTTAAATATAATAAAAGTATTAGAATTAGATATATAGAATGCAGAATTAGATGTATATAATACCGTAAGTTCGAGCGATTACTATATATCCTATTTATATAGACCCCTTTTTTAATGCAGCTATATATATGCGACTAGATAAATGCGTAGCGAGTGACTTCGAACTATTTACTGATAAGGATAGGTATAAAATTACTTTTCTATATCTCCGACAGAGTGCCATTAGTTTCCCAGTTTAGAAGTGGGCTACTTAATTAAAGTGCTCCTAAGCGGTAGAGGTATACCTTATATTAAAGTTCACTTTATATAGCGGAGGGTATAGTTATGCACCTACTATATAACGCTACCACTTACTAAAGTCGGCTTTATTAAAGTCTAAAGAACCCAGAACCTTTAATGTTTAGGACCGATACGACGGAGGGTTAGAGGAATCGGATTAGGCTCTATTTAGATGATTAAAGATTCGGGCCCGCTATAGATCGGCTGCTGGCTAATTAAATGATCTAGCGTAAGGGGCTCGTTAAGGATACTAATACTATAGACTAAAGAAGGTGGAGGGTTTCCCGCTTAGGAGAACGAAACCTAGGATAATGGGCTAGCCTCAGCATATAGTTTATATTAAGACATACTCGAATCATAATTACACTAAAATGGAAGAGGGTATAAAAAGGATATCTCTAAGGCCTACCTTTATAATTAGGAGAGTCGCGTCCAGCTACTAGCAGATTCTAAATAATAAGTAGCGCGACTACCTATTATAAATAGGTAACGACCCACTTATTATTTCTCACTTATTAGTTTATTTAACGGGACTCCCGTGGGACTCTCGTGGGACTCCTATATAAAGGGGAAGTTAATAGATCTGGGGGTATCTAGAATCCCCCATAACTTTAATTAGAAAATCTTCACTTTTAAACCTACTTTATCCTAAAATTCTATAATAACCATATAGTAGAGAATAGTGATTCTAAGATAAAAATAAATAACTTAGGGGTAACGTTTCTTATGGTATAGGAATTAATTATATTTTACTATATATTAATCGAATTTTTGCTATCGTAATAATATATGAGAAATATAGTCTAGTACCTCATGTGAATATATATATATTACTTACCCACTTCTACTAAATACTATGTTTATATCTCTTTTATACCTATGGGCGATAACAGTCTATTATATAACTTTTTTTTTTCAGAGGAAGATACTTTTTAATATAGACTTAAGTCATTTATGCACTTAATTGCAGACCATGTCATATAAAAAAACCACGTTAGTTAACATTGAAGGTAGGGACGCTTATACACCTATAAATAACAGTATTTTATTTGATTACTTTGCAGATTTATGCAGCCGAAAGAGGAAATTTTTGGCAAAATTATACTAGCGTGGGACCATATGGGAGTCCCATAAGTCCCACGGGAGTCCCATGGGACTGACAGGGTTATGGGACCGGAATTTTTTTAGTCCCATGGGAGTTGGTAAGGCCTAGATTAAACCACTCCTTAATGATTCTAGGGTCTTTATATTTCGCGCGCTTATAGGTATACCGTTTTAATAATCGAGAGGAGACGAGAGGACGCCGTTTTATAAAGTTATATACCCATTTTTCGCCGACCGAAAGAATCGAGGTAGTTCCACGCTTTTAAAGAAGATCCGCTATTTCTCGTACCATAGAGGGCCGGGGGGCTGCTCTACGAGAATTCATAGAGAGAATCCATTTTTAAAGAGACTCCTCTTTAATTTATGTTAATTTAGACGAATTTACGCGAGAATTCGCGCGGTTTTATGTACCACTGAGGCGGCGGCGAAGGGTAGTTTCGGGTACGTTAAAACGGCGCGCCACTTCACGAACTGAAGAGATTTCTTTATTCTTAAAAGCCTGGATAGCTAATAAGACCCTACCCTCTTACTCTGCTGAATTACTAGAGGATCGGGAGCGAATTGGTGGCATGGTGGGTGGTTGAATTGACTAAGTGCTAATTCATGGACGCGTTTTGGGTTAGGTGCGCCACTCGCTTGCGTGCGCCGCTCGCTTGCCGAATACGTTATCGGCTATTTTACGGTGTTATAACGATTATATAATCGACTAGCTAAAATAAATATGCGGACTCGGATTAACTATATCGATAAACTTAACTTCCTCGAAATATACCCCCTCGCACGAATCGAGGCTTTTAAATTAGAGACGATTAAGAATAGCTTTAAAGCAGCTGGTTTAGTACCTTTTATACCTGATTAAGTGATCTCGAAGCCAGATATTTAACTTCGAACCCCTACCCCCCCTCCGAGTAGGGGGAGCGATTAGGACCCTAAAACGCCCTCGAACTACGTACGTATAATTATAAAAGTAAGCTTCGTTAATTAAAGCTTTAATTTATATTAGATTGAGGAGCCCTCTAAGCCCGCTAAATTACGCGATAAATCAGGTTTTAAAAGCCTATTAAATCACTATATAGTCTGCTACTTTTCTCGAGAAAGAAGTTAGTGATTTACGCGCCGCTAACGAGAAGCAGAAGTAAAAGCGGGCTAGATCTCGAAGGCATATACCCTCCGAAGAAGGACTCTTAGTCGAAGAAGCCTCTGCATTAATTATGTAGTAATAGGAAGTAGGTGAAGCACCTCCCCCGGATCCCAGTGTACCTAGAGAATCGGCTATTCAGCCACGTACGCGCCCCCCCCCCCGGGGGGGTGTGGAATATGCAGATTACCAGGGCATAGAAGAGAAACATGTCCAGATAGACCAGTTAATTAGTTGAATTAATTTAATGGCGTTTTGGTTAAGATAAGTGGAATTAAATTCATAGGGTTAGGTTTGCTGATCCACTCGGTGGTGTGATCCACTCGGTGGTGAAATACGTTAGATTATATCTGCTAGATAGGGTGTTCGGATAATATGAACATTACTCGATAAGGCCTATTAAAGCGAGTTAATAAGGGTCTTATTATCTAATGCATTATCCGTTATTAATTTAAACACACGATCCTACATATTATGATTAGTAAGTATCTCTAAGAGAACACCACTTAGATTAGCACTAGTGTGAGCACCTTCGAGGGGTTTAAACCTAAGAAGCACCTCCTAGTAGGACTAGTTAATGTTAATAAAATAGCTAGTGATAGCTATGAATGCTTATCCGAATGGTAAAGTCTAGTAATCTAACGTAATTAAGATTTTTATATCTACCGGAAGCAGTTTAAGTGTAGAATCTTAGTAATCCTTAACACGAGTAGATAGTCGACGTCGAATTATATTAGTAGAGGGGATAGATAGGGGGCTTAGGGCCGAGTGTGCTTCTGATATTATCCGCCGAAACGTTAGATACTCGATAAGGTGAAAGGGATGTCGATTAATCGTGAGAAATTATAATAGATTATCCTCCTAAGCTACCTTAGAGAAAACCTCTCGGGTAGTATTATCCTATTTTAATTAGTGGTACGAATCGTGCTAGAGGGATATCTATACTATTAACTAAATAAACTTATCGAGTCCCCCTCGTTACTAACCTCCACTTATAGCCCTTTTATAGGCAGAAGTCCTAAGATGCCTAGTTATAGTAGTTATACTATAACGGGTATCTTTCCCGTTCGCATCTTTTTTAGCTATATAAGGATGCTTAAGGATCGTAGAGTAGTGCTTATATAACCTTTAGGCTACTATCGCTACTATAGGCTACCTAGGTAAAGTGGTCCTAGATATATAAAAGATGATTTAAGTGCTATGCGACCTTACCCTTTAATCTATAATTAGTTTATAACTACCACTTTACCCATTATTAGTGATTCATTCTATCGTATAAGAAATATAACATTTTCCGATCGGGTCTAACGCGTTTAAATCGTTTAAGCTATAGGAGTAAGGGAGGGTCGTCCGGTCGAAGAAAAGCCGGGATAGATATATTAAAAGTTTATTAGCTTATCGAGGGCGTAGCTAGGTAATTAGAGGATATAAGGTAGGGTAAGTTCTCGTAGTTACCTCCGAATTATGATGATATAAACTCGGACTACTAACTTTAGGACATCGTAGAGTTAAAAAACCTGACATAGTTAGGGATAGTGGTAACTCCGCGCCGTTAACATCTTTATTGTCAAGAAATGTTGTCGTGGAAAAGTAAGTGGTCAAATGCTCTAATATGATAGACTGGGGACATGTAGCCGTTCACTGGCCAAATAAGTGTAACTTTTAGGCACTTTAACAGATATGCGGCTTCGTTTGGTCTTGGCACTCATTAGAAGTGCCTTGCATTCCGGTCTCTTCCACTTAAACCAACTGTCTGATGGTATCATGTAGGCTTCTCTCGTTCGGCTTTGATTAAGTGGGCTCTTCCTTCGAATGCTTAAAGAGGACATGACGTTTGAATTATTGCGAAGGACCGTCTTTAGATTCTGGCGAGACCGAAACCCCGCATACAGCAGCGGACGTACGCCGGCAAGCTTACTCCCCTAAGAAAATGATATAAGAGGACCCCTCACGCGCCGAAAAAGCATTTAAGTAGATCGTAAAAAGCTGCCATTTGGCTATACGCGGCGCTACTATTATGCGCCAGGAAAACCGCGAATTACGTGCCGCCAATGCGAAAATAATCCAGAAAAGGAAGCGTACGAGGAATCGAATAGCTTATAAAGGCGGAATATCGGTTTTAGAGGCTATGTCAATGGTTTTAGGATCGGAAATAGCTCATGAAGCTAGCTCAGGTCGTCGAAATAGAGCTTCATCGCCGACGCCGAATCGGACCAATAAGAGGAGACCACGGCAATGCAGCGTTTGTAAAAATGTAAGTCAGAGGAGAAACAAGTGCCCGGAGAAGTCTGAATGGCTTCAATTTTACTTAATTCAGGTTATGGTTAAAAATTCAATAATAATGGTAGATATAACATTAACGTATTTCCCGGGCGAGCTGCGCACCTCACCCAGCTTATTAAATTCAACTATATTTATCTCAACCAAAACACTACCAAATTACCAACTAAACTGATTTATCTAGCTAAACACCTATTTATTTTATGCTATATTTCTCCACAGCCACTACACTTTGGTAGGGCCCGTGGGGCCCGTGTACGTGGTTATAATGCCGGCGAAGGGCTTCTTCGCTGGGGGGCGGGGGGGCGGTAAGTGCTTCCACTAGTTTAGTAATTAATTGAGAAGCTTCTTAGACTGAGAGGCCTTCTTCGGCGGGTATCTGCCTTCAGGATCGAGTGCGCTTTTGCTTCTGCTTCTCGTTAGCGGCGCGTAGCTCCTTATTTTCTTTCGCGAGTAAGAGAGCGCTATGCATCATAAGGCGGAAGCCTTTTATAAGTTAGTTTAATGCACGATCTGATGGGCTTAGTTAGACTTCCGCAAAACCCAACTGGACCCGGACCCAACCCGGACCCAACCCGGGCTGGGTTGGGTTTTGGGTCGAGATCTCCGACCCAGTACTGGGTTCTGGGTCGAACCCTTTAACCCAGTACTGGGTTGGGGCCCCAAATTGGGTCGTAAACATTACAAACATACCAAGATCTCGGATTGCATTAGTTATGCGTTTTCCAGCTGTAATTTTGAGTATTTGACCTACGTTTAGCGCGGTGAATTCAGGGTCTAGTAGATCAAATTCGACTGCATGACCATCAGATTAGATTTGTGTCTATTCTCATTGCTAATGGTATTCGAAGATATCATCCTCCCTGCTTTTCCGTTTCCGTCCTGAGGCCCGAATCTGCGTCTGGTTCGGTGGTAATGATGGATCAGGCCAAGCATCATGTTCACCGGCACTTATAGGCGCCTCATCTAGTTCTATAAGATCCTGGTTCTTATCCTGATTATATATCTCAGCTTCCTACTCCTCTGTATCACTTATCAGATTATCCTCCATCAGGTCAATCTTCCCCTCCTTCTCTTCTTTCGCTGCCTCGATCTCATCCCACGTAAAATACTCCTTAAGAAGCTTCGCCTCGTGCTCCTCTATATTAAATCTTGACGTACAAAGGAACATCATCAAATCTTTAATAGTCTTTGACTTCATTCTACCACGGCGATAGTGGCAGATATCCCGAGCGGTATTGAATAGACGTTTAACCCCTGCGCCAGTTACTGGGAACGAAAGGGCATCTCGCGTAAGTGCAGCGATAGCTGGGAAGCGAGATTAGTGTTCTTTCCAGAAAGTGAGGGGATTTATAGAAATAGTATCTATTTAATTAGTATTAGGTTACTAAAGGGAATCAATCATTAGGTTCACTTACCACTATTAAGGTATTAACTCATTTCATCAGACACTGGAAGCCGTGCTGGATCTTTGCCAGGTCTAGGCCCAGTAAGCATTGAATCAAGCATCGACGATGGTCTAGCTATAGCGATAGACCTTCCTAAAGCCTGGATATCACTTATAAGCAGCGCTTGATATGGTGTAAGGGCTTCGCGGAATGAAGCTCGATAAACATCTCGCTAATGCTGATCCCAGTCGGCGGTATAGAAGAATTAAAACTTATTTACCGGCGTAAGCATAGTGCTAATAGCATAGATATGCCCTCGGATACTATTAGTTTAAGAGTAATACTCATTAAGCTTCATCCGCCCAGCTTTAAGTGCATTAAGCATCTGTTTCTTCCATATAACCCGCTTTCGTCGGAGCTGCTTCATTGATTGTTTAAGATGAGCAAACAGTTTATTATAAATCATAAACACATAGTGGGCTGTGATGTCTCGAGTCTTTAAAAGCTGTGTTATATAATCAAAGAACGGCTCGGTGATACAGAGCAGATAGTCGATCTGGCGCCATTCTTATTCACTAGGAAGCATCTCCTCATAATCATACTCCGTACAGAATAGAGTAAAGATTCTGCGTAGTCGCTTTACCCGACGAAGCATTAAGTATGTCGAGTTCCACCGGGTCCTTACATCTTGGATTAGAATAATCTTAACATCGGTTATCTGAAGTCCACAGAATGTCTCTCGACGCTGAGGACTCGCGTTAATATAAACTGCAAGATAGCGGATCTTATTTAATGTGGAAGAGATCTGATATGAATTAGACCGTTGCTTCGCATTTTCCCGGGCGAGGTTTAACTGCTTCTCCGTCCACTTTGTCTCAGTCGAGTCATTCGTGGGACCTGCCTTGATCCGAGAAAGAAGCTGGTTCAGACTAAGCTGAATAACGTGGGTAAGGCATGGGATTCGGGTAATGAAAGCTTCATCTGGTAACGCTTGCTGGAGAGTAGTAGCTAACGTCTTGTTATTCGATGCATTATCCGTCGTTAATCTAAATACCCTATCGGTGATTTCGTGCTCCACGAGGGTTTCTAAAAGAACACTACTAAGTTTATCACCGGTATGTGAACCGGAAACCGGTTTAAACCCAAGAAGCACCTCGCGATAAACCTAATCGGCGTTAATAAAATAGCCAGTGATAGCCATAAATGCCTGCGAGAAGGGAGACGTCCAGCAGTCAAGCGCAATAGATATCTTAGAGCGAGGGGGTAGCGTGCGAAGGATACGCTGTTATCGATCTTTGACTATGCTTCCGAGTCGGCGACGTATAGTATCGGCGGAGGGGAATTATAGAATGGCTGGGGCAGAGCGAGCTTTGTGGAATAGACGTTTAAATGATGTATGTTCGACGAGATTGAATGGCAGGCGGTTTAGGGTAATGAATTGGAGGATATCTTCTTCCCATTCTTATACTGAGAATGGTATATTGGCTGCATTTTCTGCCTAGGAGGTCGAATCGTTATAAATCAGTAAGGATATAGGTTTATAGGGCTAGGGGTTATACTTTACATCATTCTGTAGAAACTTTGTAATCCCCGAATTTATCTTATTATCCGATCGTATACATCCAGCTGTCTTAAGATGCTTCGTGATCGTTGATGTGCCATGGTACTGCACTTTACTACCTATACTACCTGGGCTGGTAGAATAAGGATGCTCTAGGATCTTACCATAACGTTTGCACATAACCTTTGGTGCCCCATTGGCGATTTAAGCGACCTGGTGGTAGCTATCCCAGACCTCTGTATGGCGTTTCGAGTCCTAATTAATCTTGCTTTTCATGCCATATTCAGTCCCTAGCCACTAGTCTACCTATTCCGAATAAACCATCTTGTCGTAAAGAAGAAATGTCTTCCTACGGTCGGGACTAACGCGCGTAAGGGAAGAAGGAACCGGCGTAGGAGTCAGACCACCCGGTCGGAGGAAACTAGATTCCCAGGGTTCTTGGGTCTGTATACTTACGGAGGGAGTAGGCACTTGTGAATTAAGTTCCCCATAAAAGGACGATGCGAAGTCTGAAAACTGGCTTTGAGACATGATAAAAGGTCAGCATTAAGATGAATGATTAAGTAAGGGAGGAATTAGAGATCATAAACATACTATAAAGGTTATTAGTAACTTTAGGAGTTAATAGATCAGACGGACTATATCCGGCTAGATTACTATACTATCCGATTGGTCTATTAAGCTTATAATATATGGGTCTGACCCAGTAACCCAGCAATAACCCAGCGAAAACCCGGATAACCCAGTTAAAACCCAGTCAAAACCTAATTCCCACCCCAGTTTTATATAGATCCCTTAAAAGATTTCATCTCATAGGGTCTCTAAAGGTCTAAGAACCGCTAATTCAAGATACAGCAGGGTTTGAATATCTATTCTATAATATAAATGTAAATAAGAGAGCCTACTTTCTCACTTAGTCAACAAATAGTATCAAAAAATGAAGAAATGGTTACCTTTTCTTTTTACTCCTAATATCTATTAGAAAACGTATACTAGGTTTATACATGTTGAATATATATTTCTATAACATCAGCAGGGTGTATCTTCCCAAACGCCCCATACACTCTATTCTATGTGAAATATGGCATCTTAAGGGGTTTTTGATAGTGAAATAGACAGATTCCTACTATTTACATAGAGATTTCTTATGATTTTAAGTGGCTTCTTGGTAAGAAGAGTTGAATTCTTAGGTATGAACCAAAACATGGGGAAAAAACGGTATTCTATTTGGACAACCAAGCAGGTTTATACCAGAATTTATGCCAAAGTTGGGTCCAACTGGGTTATTGTTGGGTTTATTGGGGCCCCAGTACTGGGTCCGGGTTGGGTCCGGGTTACGAGGTTTCGACCCAACCCAGTACTGGGTTGGGTTCTGGGTCGAAGGTTTCGACCCAGTACTGGGTTCTGCGGAAGTCTAGGCTTAGTGGACTTCAAGATCTTATACGAAGTAAAGCTTTGATTAATGAAGCCTGCTGTAAAGGTTTACGATTACTAGGTGTAAGGCCTATCAACCGGGTAAGATACAATGACTTAGAGAGGAAACGAGGATATATTGTCTGTGTGTGCCAAGACTAACTCTTACCAAAAGAAGAGGGGATTCAGGGGAATCCTGGACTATGTGTGTCCCTATGTTCACGTGGGAGCCATGTGACTATTCCTTGGCAGTTCGTTCCTGATACGTGATCGATGCGGGTGCGATCAGGTGATTCCGTCTCTATGTTATAAGGATATTTATCCGTTACACCTGCCGACGTAGTTCTTTCTCTGTAGCTGGCGTTTTAGGGTGAAATTCCGGCTTAAATCGCTCCCCCGGCTCGGGGGGTTAGGGTTCGAAGACGAATATTTAGCTTCGAGATCACTTAATCAGGTATAAAAGGTACTAAACCAGTTACTTTAAAGCTATACTTAATCGTCTCCGATTTAAAAGCTTCGATTCGTGTGAGGGGGTATATTTCGAGGAAGTTAAGTTTATCGATATAGTTAATCCGAGTCCGCATTTTTATTTTAGCTAGCCGATTATATAATCGTTTTAACACCGTAAAATAGCCGATATCGAGAGGCTATAAAAGGTAAGAGGAGTAAGGTAGTATACAGATCGGTATAACCTTACTTTACTCGTAAATCTCATCGAATTTAGGGGTTAAATGGCTTCTATGTCCGTTAAGTATTAAAAGTTAATACCCCCCCCCCCTTCGTACGCGAAGAGTCATCGGAATAAAGAGCTTTTAGAGCTAGCGAACTCTAATTTCATTAGAGGTCTAACCGTTTAGACTAACTTTAAATCGGTAGTTATCCGGAAGGCTATCGAACTAAGATCTTTATCTTTAAAAATCACATACAGAGGGAGGGCCTACCCTAAAGCATTCGTACATTTAATAGTAGTCACCTATTCACGATTTCTAGGTTATAAAACCAGGCGCTAACCGTAGAAATCGCTCCTCATAACTACCTTAGCTATAGCGATTAATCCTATCGCGAAACTAGTCTTATCGAAGTTATAAACGTTATCGGGATCGATTCCGAATTAAAGGATTATTTTTTAAATAAGATCGAACCACTCTCGAATAGTTTTTAGGTTTTCGCATTTCACACGTTCGTAATTATACCGTTTCGAGAATCGGGAGGAGAGTAGAGGACGTCGTTTAATATATCTTATAACCTAATTTTCGCCGACCGAAAGAACCGGGGTAGTTCCGCGCTTTTCGAGAAGATTCGCTATTTCTCGTATTATAGAAGGCTAGGGGGCTAATCCACGAAAATCCATAGAGAGAATCCATTTTTAAAGAGATTCCCCTTTAATATCTGTTAATTTCTAGTAATTTACGCGGGTTTCGGAGCGATTTATGAGACGGTTCCGTAAAGAGGAGAATCGCACTTTAAAACGACGCGATACTTCGCGTATAGAGGTAATTTACTGGTTTTTAATGGCCTAGATAGCTAATAAAAGCCTACCCTCTTACTCTGCTGAATTACTAGAGGATCGGGAGCGAATTGGTGGCATAGTGGGTGGTTAAAGTGGTTAAGTGGTAATTCATGGACGTGTTTTCGTGTCGCTGATCCACTCGGTGGTGAAATACGTTAATTAAGTCTGAACTAACTTCTTAATCGCTTAAAAGCAGTCCCTTAGAATGATATAACTAAGACTAATAGTCTAATCGTTAATTAATTCTCGCGAAAGTAAATGCCTAAAGTAAAGACTGGAGTATATCTCATACTTTAAATACGGTACGGTATCTTACTATTTATATCCGGGCTAGTCCTTAACGTCGCGAAGCATTTATTAGTCTTTAGCCCTTAGAGTAGGCACTTATGCCACTTTAGGATGTGAAGACTAGGTAGAACTTGACGTTTCTTATGCTTCGCCGGGTAAAGAGGCTCCGTAAATTCCTTAGTACATTCTATATAGACTATAACTACGAGGAGATAGCACTTATAAGGATGAATAGCGCTAGATCGATTACCTTCTTTATCTTATTGTGAAGGGCTGAAGCTTTATTGATTCAATTAGGCTAGGCCAACATGCTGTTTACATCAATCTTGGAGAAAAGGTAACTAACTATCTACTGGCGATGGGGGTTTATGTATGTTATGGGCACGTGCCTCACGTGATCCAAGCCGGGCTCTGGCCCGTTACACTTATAAAGCTATTCTATGAATACACTCTTACGCTTTTAAAGACCCGAGATATAACTATATATCTAGTATTCTAGATCTATAATATATTATTTAAGCACCTTAAGAAGTCTATTACGTAGCTTTAACGAAAGCGTGTCCTATATAGACTTCGGCAGAACCCATTTTGGGTCGGAACCTCTGACCTAAAACCTAATGGGTTAGGTTTTGGGTTCCGCCCTCTATAACCCAACCTAACCCAAAACCCAATGGGTTAAACCTAATAACCCAATAATAACCCATTTAAACCCATTTTTGCATAAAAGATAGGTCTTAGCGTTCATAATAATGCTAAGTCATTTAAATAAATTACTGTTTTTTATAGCTGTTCTGGTTTATTCATTAAATATTGCTACATTATCATAATATTAAGTTAGAAAATTTATGTAATTACCCTGAATTTAAAGCTAATAGGCTTTATATTATATTAATTACTGATAAAAATTCACATTAATCATAGTATAGTGGTGTTCTATTAATTTAAGCATTTATTAACTGTGGACTATTAAAAATATATATTTATGGTAGAGGGGAGTATGTATATATTATAGGATAACTATGAATATAAATAGAAATATCTTATCCTTATTTGATTTTATATATAATTAATATTATATTAAAGCTATATTTCTCTTCTCTTATATTTTCTGACCGCGGTCGGAAAATCACTTCTAGGAGGTAGGTGTATATATTATTATCTCTGACCGCGGTTAGAAAAGCTCTTCTAGGAGGGTAAATGAAACATTTTTAAGGGATCTTCTGGGGGAGTGGGTTATGAATAGGTCCTCTTAGGTTTTAATAGGTTATGAATGGGTTCTCTTAGGTTTTAATGGGTCCTATTAGGTCCTGTTAGGTTCTCTTAGGTTAGACCCATTTAAATAGAGCTTATATAGCTAATTAAATAACATTATAGCTTATACCTTTTAATCTATCTACTTTACTATAGGACTAAGGTGTTTACCGTTCATATACCCTTCTCTTATAAGTATATACTCTCTCTGCCTTTCCCCCTTATCTCTATAGTATTCCCCCTTTCGGTCGCAATGTCCTAAAGCCAGCATTCTGACTTTTTACCTACTCTTTATGATGCGGATATAGATAACCTTAGCTATCTTATACCCTCTTCTCGAGGTCTAACCCTATCTAGTAGCCAGCTTATAATTAAGCCTTTTAATGCTATTAATACTAACTTCCTTCGGCCCTCTAACCTTTTACTAATTCTACACTCTCTTACTCGCGTTAGCCCCGATCGGAGAAAGGCATATGTGCTTTATGATAATATGGCATATAAAGAATGGGTTAAGTGGTGGCTATAAACCGACTATAGGCAGAAAAGTAAGATTTCCTAGGATTTAAATCGTAATTTAAATATATAGAGTAACTTCGACTAAGTTATACATCTTATCTTTAAGATTTATAATGCCCTCTTTAATCACTTTTTTAAAGCAGAGGCGCTACTTAAACGTAAGCGTGTTCTATAGAAATCAGATATACTTAAAGCACCTATAGCTAGTCGCTTAAAACTTAATGAGTACTACTCTTAAACCGATAATCTTAAAGGACATATCTATATAGTTAGGATAATGCTAGCACCTAATAGCAGATTTTAGTTCTCTCTATCTAATAATTAGGAGCCTCACTAGCGTGATGCCTACCGGAAATCGTTCTTAGAATTATTAATTCCGTATTAAGAGCGTCTTATAATAAATCAAGGATCGACTAATACTCTAATAATAGTATTATCTAGTTCTAGGCTAAATAAGATACTAAAGAGTAATAAGATATCTATAAAGCTAGCTAGTGATAAGATAACTTAATACCTCGATAGTGGTATGTTCATAATCTATTTCTTCCCTATATAGGATAATACTAATATATTTATACTACTAACGTATTTCACCACCGAGTGGATCAGCGACACGAAAACACGTCCATGAATTACCACTTAACCACTTCAACCACCCACTATGCCACTAATTCGCTCCCGATCCTCTAGTAATTCAGCAGAGCAAGAGGGTAGGCTTTTATTAGCTATCCAGGCTATTAAAAACCAGTAAATTACCTCTATACGCGAAGCATCGCGTCGTTTTGAAGTGCCATTCTCCTCTTTACAGAACCGCCTTAATGGTCTCATAAATCGCTCCGAAACCCGCGTAAATTGCCGGAAATTAATAGATATTAAAGAGGATTCTCTTTAAAAATGGATTCTCTCTATGGATTCTCGTGGATCAGCCCCCCGGCCTTCTATAATACGAGAAATGGCGAATCTTCTCCTCGAAAAGCGCGGAACTACCCCGGTTCTTTCGGTCGGCGAAAATTAGGTTATAAAATATATTAAACGACGTCCTCTACTCTCCTCCCGATTCTCGAAACGGTATAATTACGAACGTGCGAAATGCGAAGACCCGAAAACTATTCGAGAGTGGTTCGATCTTATTTAAAAAATAATCCTTTAATTCGGAATCGACCCCGATAACGTTTATAACTTCGATGAGACTAGTTTCGCGATGGGATTAATCGCTATAGCTAAGGTAGTTACGAGGAGCGATTTCTACGGTCGGCGCCCGGTTTTATAACCTAGAAATCGTGAATGGGTGACTACTATTAAATGTACGAATGCTTTGGGGTGGGCCCTCCCTCCGTGTGTGATTTTTAAAGGTAAAGTCTTCCTCGAATCTTAGTTCGATAGCCTTCCGGATAACTGGCGATTTAAAGTTAGTCTAAACGGTTAGACCTCTGATGAAATTAGAGTTCGCTGGCTCGAAAAGCTCTTTATTCCGACGACTTCTTCACGTACGAAGGGGGGGTATCGACTTTTAATACTCGACGGACATAGAAGCCATTTAACCCCGAAATTCGATGAGATCTATGAGTAAAATAAGGTGGTACCGATCTATATGCCACCTCACTCCTCTCACCTTTTACAGCCTCTCGATATCGGCTGTTTTGCGGTGTTAAAACGATCGTATGGTCGGCTAGCTGAAATGAAAATGCGGACTCGGATTAACCATATCGATAAACTTAACTTCCTCGAAATATACCCCCTCGCACGAATCGAAGCTTTTAAATCGGAGACGATTAAGAATAGCTTTAAAGCAGCTGGTTTAGTACCTTTTGCACCTGATTAAGTGATCTCGAAGCTAGATATTTAACTTCGAACTCCTACCCCCCCTCCGAGTAGGGGGGAGCGATTAGGACCCTAAAACGCCCTCGAACTACGTGTAATTATAAAAGTAAGCTTCGTTAATTAAAGCTTTACTTCGTACTAGATCGAGGAGCCCTCCGAGCCCGCTAAATTGTGCGATAAATCAGGTTTTAAAAGCCTGTTAAATCACTATGCAGTCTGCTGCTTTTCTCGAGAAAGAAGTCAGCGATTTACGCGCTGCTAACGAGAAGCAGAAGTAAAAGCGGGCTAGATCTCGAAGGCATATACCCTCCGAAGAAGGACTCTTAGTCGAAGAAGCCTCTGCATTAATTATGCAGTAACAGGAAGTAGGTGAAGCACCTCCCCCGGATCCCAGTGTACCTAGAGAATCGGCTATTCAGCCACGTACGCGGCCCCCCGGGGGTATGGAATATGCAGATTGCCAGGGCATAGAAGAGAAACATGTCCAGATAGACCAGTTAATTAGTTGAATTAATTTAATGGCGTTTTGGTTGAGATAAATGGAATTAAATTCATAGGGTTGGGTTTGCTGATCCACTCGGTGGTGTGATCCACTCGGTGGTGAAATACGTTAGATCTAATTAATATTAAACCTCTTTAATTCTGGCGGGAGAACTAATCTCGTTTCCCTACGATCGCGTTACTTACTCGCGATATTCTCTCTATTCTAGTAATTAGTACTAGTGTCGAACGGCTCTTTAATACTACTTAGGATATTTATCACTATCGCCGTGGTCGTCTAAAGTCCGAAATAATCGAGGAGCTTATGTTATTTCTATATATAATAAGATTTAATATTAAGGATACTAAGGTAAAGCAGCTTAAGCAGTTCTTTACACTAGCTGAGATTAAGTCGGCGAAGGAGCAGAACGATGAATATTCAGAGGATACTAAGCTTAACCTAATTAGTGATAATGAAGAGGAAGAAGGAGTAGATAATAGACTACGAGAGATATCTCCTTATTTAATAGATATAGATATAGAGGTGACAGAGCCAGAGTTACCAGAGACTATAACTCAGAGACGGGCCTTAGGGAGGAAGCGTAAGAGCAGGGCAGATAAGGATTTCGAGTAATATTAGAGAAATATATCCTGATTTAATTATTTAATTTATTCTTAATTTATTCTAGAAGAGCGCTATAAGTAAAATACTTAATATTATAAGCAAAAAATGCATTAATTATACAGTTACACGCTAGAAGTCTGTTTATCTGGTTTACACTATATTAGGGCCCTAATGGGTTACCTAATGGGTTTTGGGTTATGAGCTATAACCTAAAACCCATCATTAGGTCGAAGCAATGGACCCAAAACCCATTTTGGGTTAGGTTAGGTTGGGTTAGGTCCGGGTTAGAGTGGGTTGTGCCGAAGTCTAGTCCTATAGAAATAATAGATGCTTTCCTCCCTTAAGGCTAGCCGATTAAAGCTTAATAAGTACTATTCGCAGATAGATTATGATCGTGATTATATCTATGCGATTAGTACTATGCTAGCGCTAGATAATAGGTTTTAATTCTTTCTCTCTAATGATTAGATAAAGGAATAGCGTGATAAATATTAAGCCTCATTCTAAGATACTATCTTACCTTACTAAGAGCGTTATATTACTAGTTAAGGCCTACTAGTCTCCTCTCCTAGATTAAGGCTAAGCACGGCTCTTTATAATCTACGTCGCCTAAAGAAACCTAAAGCGAAGCCAGTTAGTGATGAGATAACCCAGTATCTTAATGGTGGTAAGTTATGCTCTTCTTCTAGTCTTATTTCGATGAATATCTGTCACTAATTATATATAGGTATCCTTAATTCTACGCTGCTACCATTTTAGCGAGAGAACTATCGCCGTTTTCCTGCGATTACTTCGCTTACGCGGGATATTCTTATAATTCCAGTAACTAGTATAGGTGTGGAACGATTATTTAACACTACTCGCGATATTTACCATTATCGCCGCGGTCGTATGAAGGCTGAGACTATTAAATAGTTAATGCTGTAACGGGCCAGTGCCCGGTTGATATCACGTGCGCGCACGTGACCTCCCGCCCATCCCCCTTTATTTATGTTCGACCCCGTCAGCTCCTACTTCTCTCCTTAAGCTTTTAGATAACTGCAAACGGCTTAGTTGGTTTGAATCAAGACTGGCTACGTCCCTTCACAATTATAATATATAAGTATTCTTTAGATTCTATAATTTCTATGATAGATTTATTAAAGGATACTCCTATATATCTTTACCCTTTATATTAATACTTAAGAGGTTAAAGAATAGGAAAAAGCTAGGGAAAGTATAACTTAGCGCTACTAAATTATTAGCGTTTTAATAGCTAAAAGCTTCTTTTAAATTAGTGTCTCTACTACACTATTTTAACACTAAGAAATATACTAAGCTAGAGATAGACGCCTTAAACAAAAGAATAGGTAGAGTGTTATCCTAGCTAGATAGTAAGGGACGATAGTACCTAGTCATATTTTAGTCTTAGAAATTCTCTAGGATAGAACTACTTGGACTTCGACAGTTGTCAATATATGCCATTTGTACCATACGTTGTTCGTACCACAGATCTCTGTCAAAACCCATTCATTCTTGCTCATTCTGGAATTGCAAATCCCACACCAACGTTGCGAACTCGATGAGGTCCTGTGTCCCAACCACAATGTCACGTTCCCTGTGATTCTCCGCTGGTCGTCGGAATAGAAGGTGAAAGGGTATGAGGAGCTGCGGTGTGGGCTGGTTGGGATTAAAATAGACTTTGCCATCGGAACTCGATGTTGTGATGGTAAGGTCTGTTTTTCTAATAGGTCTGGAGACCGCTTCATCCCACTCCCATTGCTGGATAGTGATCTGGGGAATTTTGGCATGGACCTTGACTGTGAAAGCCATGTTAGCCTGGCCTCTTGCTGGATCTACCCAGTAGTGGGCATCACGGCGAAGTTTGGCAGGAGTCTCTGACGATGCGACTTCTAGAACCACCGAGGGCCTTTTAGGAGCTCCGTGGGGAGGTCTTCGTGGACCCCATCCCCCGTCTGCTTCCTTTCTTGTGCCATCTTCAGCAGTCAATGTCGTCGATCTCCATGAGAAAATCGCCTTTTGTAGGCCTCTTTCCTGGAGGGCTAATATGAGCGTATCGTGAAACACCGTTGCGGCTTGCTCGTGCGCTGGTACAGGCATCTTCACGATAAGGAGGTGATCTTTTGGATTGAAGGATATCCTATCGTGAAAAGGAAGATCGGCTGATGAATCAAGGAAGTCGTGTGCAAAAGTCATAGGGTCAATGATGAAGATAATGTGATCGTTCTGGGTGCCTTCCGTCTGTGGCTGTCTAATTGAATCGTCCTGGCCTCTTTTGTAATTCGCCTGTACAGCAGGGAAAGAGCTATAGAGACGACTACGCTCAAGTGAGATGATCTGCCAAAAGTCGTCCATACTGCTGTAATGATATACATTGACCGAAGAAGGTAGTTCTTCGATATCCAGAGGGTCATGTTGGCTGGCGCTGTTATGAGGCTGGGCCATCTTGGCAAAGAACGCAGGGGATCAATCACCACAGAAGAAAGCTAGGCAAGAGTGAGCCAACACAGTGCAAAGTGTCAAATGTAAGCTTAAAGAGAGTGTGGTGTAGAGGACTATAAGACTATTTCTGGATATCCACGGAAGTGGCTCAGCAAATAACCTCATTATGACTGTTACGGCAGTCTAATATGGCCCCAAGCCTAAAACCTGGTTTCTCCTATATAACTGTCGCACTGCCATATTCACCGCATTCCGTACTGCCTATTTACTAAATAAGGAAGAACCTTTTTAGTGTTAATAATATATTACCCTTAGTAGACTGCGAATTGCCTGTCCATAGGCTCCTAGGAGGTGCCTATCGCCCGTCCACAACGCCTATCGCCCACGGATATACCTCCACCGGTCAAACGAGCGCAGCTAAGATGCAGCGGACAGGCCACTCAATTACCTGGTGCCTTAGTAGATATCTTTTGAAATATAATGGCGTTTTGGTGGAAAATATTATAGTCTAAAAATAGAGTATTTGGTAGGATTCACCGCTCGCATGTGAATTACATTAGCAAGTGATGATTGATTCTGTTGTTGAACTCCGTCAAATGTCAAATATGGCGCCTCTAGGCCCCATATGATTACCTTAGTTTTCATGTGGTCTAGTGGTAAAATATGCTTTTTTTTTTCCCACAAACTCCACAACACATGGCCCAAGACGACCAGGGGATAAGCATAACTAGAGAAATGTCCGACGACTAGAAACCCTTTCATCGCTATCAAGTCTTGCTTTCTCAACCAGTCATGCGACTTTAGTAAAAGCTCTGATAGATCACGCCCTCTCCTAGTTATATACATCTATCAGCCTGTTGAACGCGACCATGCCCCACCTGCTCTCCCTACCGTCTGAGATCTACCGTCTTATAACTGAGCACCTGGACTATGCATCAGAACTGAATACGCTGGGGAAAACATGCCGAACCCTGTATGGGCCGGCCAATCTACTCCTCTACTCTCATTTTGTCAGAGATCTCTCTCCTAAAAGCTTCTGCCGTATCGTCAAAAACCAAAATGCGGACGCGCTGCGGAAAGTGCTTCCCAGTTTCATGGAGCTCGAGTGGCATGAACGGTTCTTCGATAAGGAGGATCTATCATGGGAGGCGGATGCAGCTAGCAGCTATGTGGAGATTATCCAAATATTTGTGAATCTCTACGGGCCAGGGCAAACTCTCCGTGACATTGCCAGCGATCCCAAATCTGAGTTTTTTTCCCCAACTGCCGAGGACCGAGTCATGTTCAAGCTCCTAGCTGATGCTGCAAAATCCAGAATTGGCGAAATAGCCTTGAATGTCGCAGCAGCAAAAGGATGTATAGACTGCGTCAGATTTCTACTTTATTCTGGTTGCAAAGTGGATGCTGTTGAAAACTGCAATCGGACCGCTTTGTGGAACGCTGCACATTACGGCCAGTTGGAGGCGGTAGAACACCTTCTCGAGGCAGGTGCAAACCCGAATGCTCGTGGGTTCCTGCAAGAGGGCTTCCCCAAAACTCCTATTTACTATGCTGCAATGAACAACGACGAAGCTATGGTGCGGTGTTTGCTTCAGAAGAATGCCCATCTAGGAACCCCCGGGGAAATCAATGCTTATGCAGTGGGTGAACTAGCCGATGAGGGTAGAGAAGCACTCGCTACGCTGATGTTGGAGCCCCTCGATTTAGATACGAAATTGCCCCAGCTCTCTCCAGATCAAATGACCTGCTTTCTCCACTATGCAGTTGTGGTTGGAGATGATGCCACTATTGAAAAATTTGGTTGTCCTCCTGCTGCGAGGGAGCTTTCCTCGGTATTGAGGATTGCAGCAAAGTGCGGCCGTGCACATAGTGTGAAGACTTTGCTTGAACGGTGTGCCAATGTCTTTCCGGAACGGGAAGTCATACAGGATGATTGCCACACAACGATTCAAGTGGCGGCCCAAAACAATCAACAGTCTGTAGTCACTGTGGTGCTTGAGCATGCCGAAAACCATGCGATAGATACTGCAGCAAGGGTCGGGCTTCTAGCGGCCGCAGGAGCAGGACACAAAGAATTATGTCAGATCTTCGTGGGGAAAAGTGCTCTTAAAAAGTCACAGTCGAGTCAAGTGGACCAGTCCCAAATTTTAGGATCCGCTATATGGTCGGGCGATTGTACCCTTGTTGAGCAGATACTGGATGAAGGCAACCTTGGTCCCTGGACTATCTTGTTCTCGAGTGAGACTGTCTTTGAGCTTATCTGCTCCAGCAGCTTCGATCTGTTCAAGATGATTCTTAAGCGAGGTGTGGTCCTTGATCCAAGTGATTTGGTTTGTCGGAAAGCTCTGTCGCGCGCTACGATCTCTAGACGGACTGATATTAGCTCGCATTTCCTACAAAATGGATTTGATGCCAACGATCTCTTTCCACTTCCGAATGGAAGTGACAGACTGCTTTTTATTACCGTGTCAAGTCTTTACGGAGTGTACGGAGAAGATCAAACATCGTCGGTCATTAAGTTTCTCCTCGATCACGGTGCCAAGGTGGATGCAGTGGGGATCGAAAACCGGACTGCTCTAGCCACTGTTGCTTGGACCAGGAGGGATTGCATCAACATTGCCCGGGAACTTCTTGATCTAGGTGCTGATCCCCTACTGGGCTTCAAGGAGAACACGAGTGCTTTACAAGGTGCCATTGAGACCCAGAAACTTGAAATGGTTGAGCTGTTTTTAGAAGTTATAGCGGCTCGGGGTCACCAGTGTGACGGTTTGACTACCTTCATCGCGCGTCATATCGCGAGGTTCGAGATGCCCGAGAAGAGCCGGTTGAGGCGCACGGAGTGGTGGAACTCCTTCTTCCTTCTTAGGGTATTGAGATCGTATTATTGGCGAACAGCGGTTCCAATGTCGATATCATAAATTCTTTGGTTAGACTTAGGTGTTAATAAAGAGCATCTCTTAAATTCACGTGAATAAACGAGTCCATATGTAGTATACCATATGCTTATGCTTTACTGTGTCGTCTGTTATCGGATATACACTTTCTGCCATTGAGAGCTGACCGAGCCTCCTGGAATAGTTAGCCTGTTGAACAACTCTTGTCCAATTCGGCCTCGTTCACCATTTCAAAGTTTGAACAATGACCATAATTATGCGCAAGCACACGAGGTAAAGTTTTCGGTCCATAGGGTAAAAGCCCCAAAGAGTAAAAATCCATAGGGGATTTCTGACCCAGGGCATGGCTCCGTTGTCGGGTTGCCCTGAGGATTGGTGGCCCGGGAGTTACCCGTGCCTCGGGGAATTCCTACCCTGGGGTCTGAAATCCCCTAAGGATATTTACCCTTGAATCTCAAAAGCCTCGAGGGCAAGTCGGCGGAACAGGAAATATCAGGATAGCCAACACAGCATGTTAACTTTAGTGCCGTATGTCCTTATCTTCCGCCGGTTTGATATCTATTGTATATTATGTATCATAGTACGGAGATTCATCTGGTTGGAATACTTGGTGGAAGTATGGCATGGTTCCTCGGACTCACTTCTTAATTCTTGGCTATTTTCACTTGGTAACTGAAGACTTTCTCTGCCACAATGTCCAACCAAAGATTGTCAGAGCCGTAAGCAGCATACCAGCAAGGAAACACACCCAGATCAGATTTGATACCAAAAGTCCTTGGTGGCCGTTGTCATTTGTTTGAAATGCGAAAAAATTGGACCTAAAGAAGGTGCAGACCAAGAAAGCTGGAAGATAAAGCATTGTTAGAATTGCAATAGTCTTCATTGATTCGCTGTCCTTCTTTGTGTCTCTCGCAGTGTAGGTATTTTTCCTAGCAATTTCAAGCGAAGTAAGACCATCGCGTGCTGCAGTAAGATTATAGAGCTATATTTAATTCTTAGCGGGGAGAATGTTTAAAATTATGTTTATATTACTTACCAATTTAATAAGATTTTGAGACCTTTGCCTGCGATTACTTAACTTCCGGCAATTTTATTCGCAAGAATACCTTAGGTATAAAAACGCATCCCTCACACGAGTCTCTGTGTTTGACTCGAAAGTGCGCTCTCTATCGAGAAGAACTAAGTCTTCAGAAAGGCGGCCTAGATCCACGATCATTTTATTGATTAATGAGATATCACGATCATAGGAATGTTGTAAGGTTATCAGGGTACGTAAATCCCATGTAGACCCTGGATGTGCTTTTTAAATCCCTTAACGGTTGCCATGCTAATCAGAGATCCGTCAAGAAGTTGCGCTTTAATAGTAAACAGCCTTTATAAGCACGTTTTCAGCGGAAGGTCTCTCCCACCGGCCACATAATAAAGAATAACGAGATGAATCCAGAGGGGATGCAGTAACAAGTCTCGTTCCTTCGATAGATTTTCGATGGACCTAATGGCCTTGATAGTTACGCAGTCTCTTTCTGGCACTGAGCCTGATGGCAGGCGTCATTCTGAGACCAAGTAAATTAATCGCTTTCTTCCCAGCTCATACCTGTAGTACACAAGGTTCGGTCTGCGTTTAAACGATTGCAGCTGCACTTTAGAACCAATATCTTGTTTCCGGTGTTAGAGTATTGTCCGATTAGAATTGCCAGCACTATATCGGATATCTTGGACTGATTAGTGATTAAATCTGAAAGATGTCTTTAAGGGACTTACCTAATATACGCTCATATTCCGAACCATGAAATGCAGAATGATACGAGTGGAGCCGAGGTGCTCTGAGATCTAGGTCTAGACTGAAGATAAAATCACCATCGCCCATAAACTTCCTGGCTTCGTTCAACGTATCGGAGGATTAAACACTTATTGTCAAGGGTCATTCATCCATAAATATGTAGAGGATCTTACAGGATTAGAGATTATAGTGCATCTGTCTCAGTATCCAGCTCTTTTTTAATCACTTTTTTGAAATAGGCGAAGTCTCCGACTATGATAATGGTAAGTCAGCATATACATCAAATCAACTTAGAGGTTAACATATAATCTTGCTCCCTTAATAATTTCACTTCGGTCTTTTCTTTGCCACCGGTTATTAAATGACACAGTGTCAGGAACCCAATATTCTGGGCGTCAACTAGTCAAAGAATGAGCTAGGCATCATGTGTGGTATCGTATGAAATTATTAGCTGACCTTTCTTTGAGGCTTCGGAGGCCATTATATGTGGCATATTACCAGAACCATGTATCAAAAGCTCCTTAGAAAACTTAATTGGGGAACGACATCCAAGGATGACTTACGGCCCTTGGAGTCCAGTTATATAGTGGAAAATAGTCTTCCAAGAAACGTAAGATTACCTCAATCATGATTAGTAGGAGAATCAGCACCTGGAAGGGAGCGCCAACTGAAGCGCGCGCGATCTAAACACACTTGATTGGCTATTGGATAATCAGAGTATGCATGTTACATTATTAAAACCCCAGATAGTGGGGTTTATACCAATCAAATATCAGGCAGTTAAAAACGCCTGGAGTGGCTGTTGTGACAAAAGTGAAACTTGGGAAGATTATGTGACGATCTAGGTATTCTGTCGTTCCTGACCGCTTCTTTCCTGTTTACTCGGGCGTCCTAAGCGAGTGGGTTATTACTTGTAGACTTCGGCAGAACCCATTTTGGGTCGGAGTCTCCGACCCAAAACCCAACCCATTGGGTTTTGGGTTCCGCCTTCCATAACCCAACCCAACCCAAAACCCAATGGGTTAAACCCAATAACCCAATAATAACCCATTTGAACCCATTTTGGCATAAAATATGGGTCTTGGCGTTCATAACAATGCTAAGTCATCGAACAAAATTACTGTTTTTTACAACTGTTCCGGTTTGTCTGTCGAACATTGCTACATTATCACAGTAATAAGTTAGAAATTTTATATAATTACTTTGAATTTAAAGCCAATTTACTTCATATTATATTAATTACTAATAAAAATTGAGATTAATCATGGTATAGTGGTGTTCTATTAATTTATGCATTTATTGAATGTAGACTGTTAGAAATATATATTGGTGGCAGAGGTGAGTCTATACATATTTGAACATAAACATGAATAGAAATAGAAATCTCTTAATCTTAATTTATTTTCTATATAATTAATATCATTTTAAAGCTAAATATCTCTTTTCTTATATTCTTAATTAATATATCTAGTAATTAATGTACTATGTAAATTAAGGTGGTTTATAAATGATCTCTATACTCTCATGTGTACTCCAGATGAAATATTTCTGAGTGATCTTCGGGGGGAATGGGTTGTGAATGGGTGCTCTCGGGTTTTAATGGGTTATTAATGAGTTATTAATGGGTTATATTGGGTTTTGATGGGTTTTAATGGGTTATGATGGGTTTTAATGGGTTATGATGGGTTATAATGGGTTATGATGGGTTATGAATGGGTTCTATTAGGTTCTGTTGGGTCGGACCCATTTAAATATAGCTTATGTAGCCAATTAATTGATCTTATATCTTATATCTTTTGATATATCTACTTTACTTAGCCTATTTATGTGTCTATTGTCTGAAACCCCCTTTTTATAAGTATATACTCCCTCTGATTATCCCCCTTACATCCCCTGCAGTATTCATCTTTATAATAATCATGTCCTAAAGCCAGCATTCTGACTTCCTACCTACCCTTTTCGATGGGGATACAGATAACCTTAGCTATCTTATTCCCTCTTCTCGGGCTCTAACCCCACCTGGTAGCTAACTCACAATCGAGCCTTTTGATGCTATTAATACCGACTTCCTTCGGCCCTCTAACCTTCTACCGATCCCACCTTCTCTTACCCGCGTTAGCCCCGATCGGAGAAAGGCATATGTGCTTTATGACGATATGGCATATAAAGAATGGGTTAACTGGTGGCTATAAACCGACTATAGGCAGAAAAGCAAGCTTTCCTGGGACTTAAATCGCAATTTAAATATATGGAGTAACTTCGACCAAGTTGCCCATACTAAAGATGGTGCGCTAAAGGTGATGTGTAAGCGCTGCTTAAAAATCCTGGAGCATCCTCATTCTCTATCGCCTAGTGGTAAGGGCTATCATGGCACATTAACAATGTTAAAGCATTTAAAGACAGTAGGCTGTCGTAAAGCTCAGCAGGGAGGGAAAGGAGAAATTACCAGGTTCCTTTAAAAGGTAGTAAACCCTTATATTTTATTTAGTTATTAGGTTTTAGTAACACTCTTAGATACATAGGATAACGGCTAATCGGAAGCTCCTTTTTCACAGTCAGTTTAGGAAGAGCATCTTCTTTAATTTCTTACCCTTAATCGACTTCCATTCCACCTTATTGAACATCTAACATTTCATAAGCTATTCCGATTAGCCCGCTCTGCACCATCCACCCCCCTAATACCCTCCGCTACTATAATACGCCGTCGCCTCCGTGATATCATTACAGAACGACAGAAGTCTATCCTCTAAACGCTACCTAACGACGCAAAAATCTTAATTATATTGGATTGCTGGACTTCTCCATATAACTAGGCGTTTATGGCTATCACTGGCTATTTTGTTAATAGTAATTAGGTATACTAAGAGGTTCTACTTGGATTTAAACCACTTCATGGCTCTTATACTGGTTTGAATCTAAGTGGTATAGTCCTTGAAACTCTAGTTAAGCATCATATCTAGGATCGGGTATTTGGAGTCATAACTGATAACGCTACTAATAACAAGACAATGGTTAATGCTATACAGTAGGCGCTCTCTAGCGATGTGACAGTAATCCGAATACCCTGTCTTGCTTATGTGATCCAGCTATGTTTAAACCAGCTCCTTGATCGTCTGAAGGCTATTCCTCTAAATGAGAATACAGAAACGAAGTGGACTGACCAGAAGTCATCCGCAGTAAAGGTAAATGCTCGGCATCAGACACAGAGGATCTTATATACCTTAAATAAGGTCCGCTATCTTACTGTGTATATCTATGTAAGTCCCTAACGCCAGGCGGCCTTTCTCCGACTTTAAGAAAAGGGACCCCAGCTTATTCTAATCTAGGATGTGAGGACTCGGTGGAATTCTACATTCCTAATGCTTCGTCGTGCAAAGAAACTACGTAGTTTCTTCCAGCCCTTCTGTGAGGAGTATGACTGTGAGGAGATGTTACTTGATAATTAAGAATGGCGTTAAATCGACTATCTTCTATAAATCACTCGGCCATTCTTTAACTATATAACAGAACTCTCGAAGACAAAGGAGGTTACGACACATCTTATCTTTAAGCTTTATAATGCCCTTTTTGATCACTTTTTCGAAGCAGAGGCACTACTTAAACGTAAACGTGTTCTATGGAAGTCAGATATGCTTAAAGCACTCACAGCCGGTCGCTTAAAGCTTGATGAGTACTACTCTTAAACTAACAATCTTAAAGGACATATCTATGCAGTTAGGACAATGCTAGCACCTGATAGCAGATTTTAATTCTTCTTATCTGATAATTAGGAGCCTCACTGGCGTGATACCTACCGGAAATCGTTCCAGGAGTTATTGATTCCGTATTAAGAGCGTCTTACGATAAGTCATGGATCGACTAATACTCTAACAATAGCTTCTGGTTCTAGGCTAAATAAGATGCTAAAGAGTAATAAGATATCTACGAAGCCAGCTAGTAATGAAATAACACAATATCTTAATAGCGGTATGTTAATAATCTGTTTCTTCTCTATAGAGGATAATACTAATCATTTATACTACTAGATCTAATTAAGATTAAACCTCTTTAATTCTGGCGGGAGAACTAATCCCGTTTCCCTGTAATCGCGTTACTTACTCGCGATATTCTCTCTATCCCAGCAACTGGTGCTGGTGTCGAACGGCTCTTTAATACTGCTTGGGATGTTTGTTACTACCGCCGTGGTCGTCTGAGGTCCGAAATAATCGAGGAGCTTATGTTGTTTCTATGTGCAATAAGATTTAATCTTAAGGAAGCTGAGGCAAAGCAGCTCCAGCAGTTCTTTTCATTGGCTGAGCTCGAGTCATTAAAGGAGGAACTTGATGATCATACAGAGGATGCTGAGCTTGATTTGATTAGTGATAATGAGGAGGAGGAGGAGGAGGAGGAGGGAGTAGACAGTAGACCACGAGAGACATCTCCTCATCTAATAGATATAGATATAGAGGTGACAGAGCCACAGTTACCAGAGTCTGTAACTCAGATACGGGCCTCAGGGAGGAAACGTAAGAGTAGAGCAGATGATGATTTTGAGAAATATTAGAGAAATATATACTGATACAATCATCCAATTTATTCTAATTTATTCTGGAAGACCTGTCTGTAAACAAAATACTCAATATTACAAGCAAAAAGTGCATTAATTATGCAGCTCCACTCTAGAAGGCTGTTTGGCTGGTTTGCTCTATATTGGGGCCCCAATGGGTTACCCAATGGGTTTTGGGTTATTACCTATAACCCAAAACCCATCGTTGGGTCGAGGCAATGGACCCAAAACCCATTTTGGGTTGGGTTGGGTTGGGTTGGGTCCGGGTTATAGTGGGTCGTGCCGAAGTCTAATTACTTGCATAGTTTGCATTAGCGAAGCAGGACCCATAAACGTTTATCTCCGTCAATGCCTTCCTCTCTTTCTTCCTCTCTGTAATTTTAGTTGAAATGCACTCTTTTGCTCAAAATACTGGCTGGTAACATTAACTATCTGACCATATGACCGTTTTAACACCGTAAAATAACCGATATCGAGAGACTATAGAAGATAAGAGGAGTGAGGTGGTATATAGATCGATATTACCTTAGTTCGCTCATAAATCTCATCGAATTTTAGGGTTAAATGGCTTCTTATGTCCGTTGAGTATTTAGAGTCGATACCAACCCCCCCCCCCCCCCCCCCTTTTTATACGCGAAGAAGGCGAAGAAGTCGAAGGAACAAGGAGCTTTTTAAGCTAGCGAAGTCTAATTTTATTAGAGGCCTAACTGTTCGGACTAACTTTAAATCGCTAATCACCCGAAAGGCCATTAAACCAAGATTCGAGGAAGACTTTTAAAAAATAACACATAGAGGGAGGGCCTAATCAAAAGTATTCGTATACTTCATAATAGTCACCTATTTACGATTTCTAGGTCATAAAAGCGAGTGCTAACTAGGGAGTTTACTCTTTATAATCACATTCGCCGTAGCGATTAACCCTATTAGGCCTTAACAAAATAGTACCGTTAGTACCGTCTAGGCGCCAAGCCACTAATTTATTTCCTACTTAGGTAATTCTCTAACTAAAATAGGTAAGATCAAATTTGGTTTAGTACCGCAGCACCGGACTAAAAAATCGCTAGGTACCGTGAGTTGTCAAGGCCTAAACCCTATTAGACCTTGCCAACTCCCATGGACCCACTCCCATGAGAAAGTCTTGGCTGTCAAAATCAATGCCAAGCCTGATTATCACTACCTATTCAGGTAATTTTATTACCTAGATAGGCTTAGCGTAGTTCCATGGGAGTGATGGGACCAGGATATGGGACTAAAATTTTCTTAGTCCCTGGGAGTTGGCAAGGTTAAACCCTATCGTAAAACCAGTCTCGTCGAAGGTATAAACATCATTAGGGTCGATTCTAAATTAAAGGATTATTTTTTTAAGATCGAACTACTCTCGAATGATTTTTTGGTCTTCGCATCTCGCACGTTTATAATTATAGTGTTTTAAGAATCGGGAGGAGAGGATAGGGTATCGTTTTAAAAATATTATAACTATAATCAGGGCAGTTCCGCGCTTTTTAGTAAGAATATTCGCCATTTCTCGTATAGTAGTAGGGCGAGGGGCTAATCCACGAGAATTCATAGAGAGAATCCATTTCTGAAAAGATTCCTCCTTAATCTCTGTTAACTTATGAGAATTTACGCGTATAGTGCTTCGATCGGTACGGCCGCTAAGGCGGTCGCGTAAAGTTAAACGCGGCATATTAAGAGTGCGGGTAGTGATGGTAATATTGCTAAATTCTTAGTTCTTAAAAGCCTGGATAGCTAATAAGATCCTACCCTCTTACTCTGCTACATTTCGAGAGGATTGGGACCGAATTAGTGGCATGGTGGGTGGTTGAATTGATAAGTGCCAATTCATGGACGTGTTTGAAGTGGTAGTGGCAGCTCGCTTGTGAAATATGTTGATCGTTTTAACACTATAATGTAGCCGATATTAAGAGGCTATAAAAAAAGGCAGGATACTAAGACTAGGAAGTTAACTCGACTATAAGCAATACAGGCCAAGGCTTTGGAAGCTCAATCGCAGGCCCAATAACCAGGGATTTAGCTGAAGCTAAGTATGACGCTTTAATGGCAGCAAGAAATAGTAATGGTTGAAATTGGTATATAGATACTACTGGGGGTACCTGTAGATAGCATTTTTCATGGGTTGATAATTTGCATCTAGTGGGGTGTGGGGCGCCTGGCACGATTATAGTAAATATATTCTCTCCTTTTAAAATATACTTTTTCTTTTATATTTTCTCACTTTCTACCGGTCGTATTATGTTCAATATGTTTATATGTATATATTAAAAAGCACTTTTCTTATTTATAAAACCCAAATTAAATGCGACCGGTAGAAACGAAGATACAGTGATTACAGCATTAATAACTAAGCGGCTTTATGAACGCTAAGACTACGATTTTAGCAATTTCGAGCCTTGGTGGGGTCGAGCTCGAGAAGTTCGACCCCCAGCTGGTTGCGGGTGTTTCGAGTCCAGACCTTGGGCTTTGCGGAAGTCCCTTAGGGCGAGAAATCGCGCGATTTTACACATCATAGAGGCGTGTAGAGAGAGTTGAATTCGGTACGTTAAACTGGCGTGCTACTTCACGAACAGAGCTTATTTCTTTGTCCTTGATAGCTTAAATAGAATAAAATATGATCCTACCCTCTTACCCTATTGAATTTCGAGAGCTCCGAGAGCGAATTAGTGACATAGTGAGTGGTTGAATTGATTAAGTGCAAATTAATTGATGCGATTTGGGTGAGGTGTCCAGCTATGGGGCTTATCCAGCTCGGTAGTGAAATAAATACGTTACCGAATATGTTAGTTATCTTCCTTTCTCGAGACTAACTGTCAGATTATTCAAAAGTAAACAAAGCTATTATAAAAAGTTGCCCTTTGTAAAACGTGTGTTGTAATCCGCAGCTTTCTTGACCATCTCCCGGCGCTGCGCGCTGGATATCTTCGAGGCAACTGCCATATCCTTCTCTCGATCGAACGCACGCGCACTTGGATCATCATCTTCTTTCTGAGCACCTGGATTTTCCAGGCGAGTGTTCTTTCCAGTCATGTCCTACAACTATGTTAGAAAACAGATGGAGAAAATGTGTCTTTCCAATGTAAAAATTACCTTGTATCTCTTGATTTGATCCTCCATCAACTTTGCGTTTGAAGCATCTTTGTGATCCTCCTGATTTGTTGAAGTGCCAACACCCATAACCGCATCCTGCAATCGTCTCATTCGCTCCTCTGGAGTCTCAACCCACGAGGAATCCATGCTTTTAGGTGCCGTGGCTGATTTGCTTGTATTGAACTTGCGATTTCGTAGTTGTGTGGGGTCAATCTTGGAAGCCCAGTCGGAATGGGAAGGTGGTTGCAGCATCCATTGATCTCGCTGGCTTTCTTTTTCCAATTTCGATCCAGAATCCGTAGGCTCTATGTGGACAGGGTCTTTCAGTGGACCGGATGGAGGAAGGCTGGGACCGAAATCATCATCATCATCACTACTCTCACTGCCACTGTCGGCCTGAGGCGGAGGAAGAGAAGGCCCGATTACCTTCCGCTGCTTGGAGACTTGAGGAACTGTCTCCTCGAATTTCCGCTTTTCTTTAGAATCCATGTTGAAGGAAGAAGAAATGTTATCTCTTATCGGGAATTATCGTATGAGCTGATGTCATCAAAAGGTACGAGCTCGGGAGCCCTGGAGAACCCCTCGGGACTCTCTTTGTTTTTGTATGTAGCTTCCTTAGGGTCCCTCGGGGATATTCTTCCTGACTTCACTCTTTCATTCCTTTCTTTTTCATTTTTAAATGCATTCGGACCATTTCCCTCTACGAGACCGCTTTTTCAACCCCGCATGCTCGACCTGTTACCCTTAAAACCTGCTGTTCTCTTTATTTGTTAAGAGGAAAATTAGACAATGGGCTCAGAAGATGGGAGATCTAACATGGATGGAAATGTCGGTCAATCTACAGAGCTGCATCCGGAGCCAATGTCATCAGATCAACAGCTCGGACCACCAGTTTCAAGTCAAGTATCAATTCCTCGAAGGTTCCAGGCCCAGCCAATCGAAACCGTACGAAGCTCCAACGTGCCAGCTTTGAGAGCAAATCAACCTCTACCAAAGCCTGAAATACATCTAAAAGAGCCGGAACATCGACCGAGAAGATTCCTACCTGAACCGATTGAAACAAGCAAAGGTAGTAATAGACAGTCTCATTCCACTTCTGAGACTCAGATGAAGTCTGCATCTTATAGCAAGACATCGACGGCTCCAAGAAGATTCAAACCCGATCTGATAGAAACCGACACCCGCTCCGTCCGAAAACGGGAACCTCTTCGGTTTCCCCAACGACATGTATCTTCGGTGCCCCATACAATCACTTGCCCAGAGACAGCATCGTGGTTAGACCCAGACCCCCATGCTCGCACCTATCTTCCATCTGAATCTCAATTTTCGTATTCGAATCTTCTACGCCGACAACAAGCCCGCAGGCACTCGTTCCGAGTTCCGGATCTCCCATCGATCCCCTCTGACAGCAGCGAAGAATCGGATAACTCCAGATCGCATTCGGCATGCACTTCGCCTAGGCCTTCCAATAAAGCGACACGAGATTTATCCTCGAGCAAGCTACCCCGTGAAAGTTGCGACGGGAAGATCTCGGAATTCTTGCTCTCTCTTGCCGCTCAATCCGCGCAGAAGCAGTTAAAGGAGCAAGCGCTGGCTGCCTTTCCCAACGAGCAAGTGTACGAGCCTGTAGATCATTTTGCCATCGACGAAGAAGATGATGGAGATTCGGACGATGATATGCCTCATATGAAGTACCATCATGTCAAGTCTCGACGACAATCTTCAGCAGATTTGTCCTGGGAACTTGAGTACATGCGCCACCATAAGGAGGAGGCTGAGATGAGGGTCCGGGCGATGATTGCATCTGGACAACCAAACTGTTCATCAGAGCGCCAAAAAACTGGCAAGAGCCCACCCATGCTTGGCAATGACATCGTCATTCCTCGAAGTGCCTCACCCGAGGGAACAATATGTGAGCACCCTAGCACCGATGCAGCCTCTCGTGGCGTACATGATCTATGTACTGGCTGTGGTGGATTATGGTACGCAGCGCCTCCTCGAGATGGCGGAAAAGGTGCTGGTCTTTGGATGGGTACCTGTTGCAAGGACGACAGCCAGAAGCGGGAAGTGCATGGTCTCCTACCTGGCATCGTTACCCCCATGCCTCGTGTCGATGAGACTGGCATCATCATGGGACTCAGCCCATCTCCTTCGCATACACATCTGGATCGTCTCGCCTCATCCGGAAATCATAGTTTCCGGAAGCCCGCGAGCCCTAATCTCCAGAAAGCTATCGAGGCCGAATTCCATGATGGATTTGTGACTCAGATTTATAATTACTTGTCTCTGGGTTATCCGTGTCTTGCCCGCTATTATGATTATGAGCTCAGCCGAATTTCGGGCATCTCCCTCGAGGATCTTCGTCGGGACGACTTGCGAACCGATGCCAGAGGCTACGTTGTAGTCCTCAAGAATAACAATCTCGCGGATGCATGTGCACGGTGGAAGGCTCTTCGTCTATATATTAAGGAATGGGCGAGGCAGGAGCCCGGCATGGCTGAAGAAGATACCAATCTCGAAGGCTGGGGACTGCCAGAGCGAAGAGGCAGCTGGGGCAATTGAAAGACTTGGAAGATTTTAATTTGTATGTTATGATTGATAAGCGTGCATTCGGTGTGATATAGACAGGTGCATATTGAATTCACACTCGTGGGCAATTTAGTCTGACGTTTGAGTTCTTCAATGGACTGTACATGTGTAAGCCCTATAGTACTTTACTAGTACACTACTTACTGTCTACGGGTATCTGAAGACGATCGATCACCTTTGATTTTTAACCCGAGAGACATTCATTGTGCTCCAATATATTATTGCCTTCTTCCCCTAAGTCTGTAATTGATGCCACTTAAAACTCACTTTACGTGTAATTTATATTAGATACTTCCCTTTTGAGCCCTCTCATGAATGATGCCCGGGAAAATCCCCTGCTCTGGAAGACCATCTGATCCACCAACTCCTGCGCCGAGAGTAGGATTGCCACCGGGGGACGAGAACTCACCCGTTCCAAGACGAGGTGAACGAGCTAGGTATGCCGATGGAGTCAATGGAGAGGTAGCCATCTGGCTTGTACTACGGGCCTCACCAGGTGAGGGGTCCGTAGTGTCAGCTGCATTTGATCGCAGCTCAGATTGCGACTCAAGGTTAGGTGTATGGTGATCTAAGAATGGATCATTCGAAGTCAGTCTGCTGCGTAGTTTCTGATCATTCCATCAGGATATATATATATACCATGCTTCGAGGACACCGCTTCCCCCTGTGGACCTGGAGCCAAGCTCTTCTGATCTCCGGTTCCATTGCCGTCGGAGTATCGCTCGATCCTGATGAAACGATGTATAGTTAGCCCCATTTCCGTGCCACGAAAGACATTCTGGGCAACTTACAAGGACAATTCTCCGAGCAAAGTCTCATGCCGGAATGCCTCACGAATATCTGGTACATTGCTCTTTGCAACATGATTGCCAGCGACTCCAGGCATGGAACAGTTTGAGCCGAGCCATCTTTCTTTGAGGGAGAGCTCAAATCCACTTTGGTCAACTGAATGTTTGGCGAGTTCGCACATGTCGACTGCGCTGAATTTGTAGATCTGTGCTGCGACTGAGTACTCCTCGATGAGAGGCTCCTTTGTGAATGCGAACTGCAACGGATCATCGGTGGACAAAGACACGTTGAGCCCTCGCTTGAAGAAGCTAGCACAGGGGTTCTTATCGTATGTGAGGAACAAAGCGTTGTTGCTGAGTGGTGACATGGCAATGCCGATCTGATCGAGATAGTAAAGGTATTGCAGGAGAGGTACCTTGCGCAGCAAGATACCATGACTGATGCTGTGGCAGCAGAGGAATCCTACAGCCAGATGATCCGGGTCGCCTGCCTCTCCACAATGAGGACGTAGAACAAATGTGTTGAATCCTCGACGTTTCCGCCAGTTGTTGAGGGAAGCGATGTTGGCGAACATGAAGTATAACCAATAAGTGTAAGGCGGATTCTGCTTGGTGCTCCACTCTCGGGGGATGGGGTACTTTCTGTACAACCGGCGCTCGGGCTTGCTTTCATCATCCACACTGTCGAATCCAACCACTCGCTGAAGGAAGATGTGAAGTTTGGGATGACTTGAAGGATCTTTGGTCACTTCAAACAACGGCTGGAAGACATTGGTGATGACTTGTTCAAAGTTCTCCATCATGCCGCTTGCTTTGTAGACATCGTATAGACGGGGTACTTGAATCAGCCAGCGAACATTAGGCGAGAACAACTTGTTGTCCACCACCCAGGCCGCAAGCTTGTCCCATTCCTGAAGGGAACGACCGTAGATCGAGATTCGCCATTCCACCATTTGGTATTTGCTAGATTCCAAGTCTGAAATTACTTCCTTCGTAATCTCTGCGAGATAGCGACCTTCGATGTAATTGTCTGTTTTGAGAAAAATTTCACGCAGTCGGGATTCTCCAACTGGATTATACTTCAAATTGAATTTGTCAAATCGGTGGAAGGAGTCGGTGTGTGCCTAGGAAGTCAGAGTCAGTAATGGTAAGTAATACTTATGGCTTTTAAGGGAGGGTTAATGAGACTTACGTGCATATCCAAAGTATCAATGCTCAGGTCATAAGCAGTCAAGTTGATACTCTCAAAGACCTCTCGCAAGGTCAGATGTTTTCCGTCTCGGAAAAGGACAACTTCGTCCGGGGATTTTCTCATCTTGCTCTTGATGAAGCGAAGAAGATGTTTCTGATTCATACATGCCGAATGATGAACGTGGGTATCCACCTTTCGCACGTTGTAGAAGTCCCTGTGAGGAACCTTCTTGCTGTCGGCAATCTCCTGGTATTCATTGAGTAGCGTATACAATTGGAATTTGCCCTCCAAATACGACAGCCGCTTGAACGCAAAGCTCTTAGCAGGTCCGTCGGTTGACACATCCACAACGGCGTCCAAGTCCATGTAGAAATCGCGCAACGAGGGGATCTGAACAATCGGGGTCTGCTGGTCAGCCTCAGAATCAAAGACCTGATATACGCTGTTGCCATCCAGCCTAAAGGTCCAGGGTGATTCTTTGGGTAGAGGCATCAATTCCTCCATGTCAAAATCCTCCCCGATGTCTTGGCCCATTTTCCTCTTCTTTCCTGCAAGGTCAGATGGGCCACCGACGTTGCCGGGTTGATATTCTTTGCCATCATCCCACGCCGGTTCTGGAGGTGGAGGATAGATCTCCCAGTCCGGTTGGTCCTTGGGATCATTTCCGGGTCCCTGCAAAGAAAGCTCTATGTACTGGGATCGCCGATCAAGCAGTTTCTTGATTTTGCAGTAGATAGCGTTCAGCTCCGACGTCACAGCATCATTGCTCGACGAAAATCCGCTCGCAACCTGAGGACCTCCGATCCCCACACCGGCGCTCTGCAGACTCTCCACCGCCGCTGAGTATGGTCCATGTCCATGAACAGCACCTAGAAGCGCCGCCTGGTTTCGGGCAGAATCGTTCGCCTCGTCTGAGTCATCTTCGAGGAAATGAGATGCAGAAGAATCGGGGTCGCTGGTGGATTGCAGGCGTAGTGTTGAGGGTTCGGATTCAAAGACCATAGATCCCTCGTGAGAGATCTGGGCTTGAGAATTCATTGGATCCGACAGGTTAGCCGGTGGCTCTTCGGAGTGTGCTTCACCTGAACGGGCTGGGGTTAATGGACTCAAAGGGGCGTCGTTCCGCGCAGCTAGCTGATGATGTTGATAGAAGAGTCTTGCCTCGGCGTGACTCATGGACTTCTCATAGGCATAGTCATAGGTGGCTGTTTTCTGCTGTCGATCTCTGGGCAAGATATCCTCTGCAGGCTGGTCTATTGCATTGGAGCTTTCAATGAGAGAGTCCACAGGACCCTTGAGACCCGGGGATGAAGTAGCTGATTCATTGGAATCAACGGGCGCGTTGGCATTCCGACTGGAACTGAGATCGGGTTGAGGTCCCATGACTACCCCCTCCCTTGCTACTCCGTATATCTGGGAAATATAACCTGGATAAAAGAATGAAAGTTGCAAGGAGAGACTACCAAGGGGTTCACAAGATGTGAAGGTAATTGAATCAGAAAGTAAAATATCAAAAAAAAAAGATAAAAAGATAAAAGATAAAAAACTCCCGATAGGGCCTGGAGAAACCCGTAAATTACATACCACATGAATACAGCACATCGAACTATAGCTGTTGAACTATATAAGACTTCATTTTTTTATTTTTTGGTTCTTATTGGTCTTATATAGACTAATTAAATTGAAATTAATTGCTTCCTTTGGCTTATTCTAAAGTTATATAGATCTTATATGAAGATGTTATCTAAAGATGACTACGATGTACGTATCGTATTAAAACACCTCTCCCCTAACCTCTCCCTCTCTCTCCACCTTTAGGCTTCATCAATTCCCCTGACCTTTCTTGTACTTATTGATATCATCTTGAAAGCAATCATTGCTTCTATTTCTTTTGCTCTCAGTCTTTACAAGTACGTCAACTCCCTAATCTCCCACAACTCCCATAACACCCTCAACTCCCTCAACTCCCTCTTCTATCTATCCCCCCCCCCCCCCAAACTAATCGCACCAAGAGCTTTGACTATTTTGATGCTGACACTCTGCATGAGACACAGATATTATAACAAAACAAAACAAAAAAGCAAACATACCTCCCACGTGGACACATCCAAAACTTGAGCTTCCCCTTCCTTATCCCCCGCCTATCCGATCCGGAAGTCATGGCTTCTCTCAATCTCTCGTCCAATGGCCCCTCGATATCGAAAAGTTATCAGACAGTGGTGAATGCACCACCCCCTTCTGGGAATGGAGGGTCTCCGACTTATGGTCAATGGGCTGTCTACTCGGTTTCCACCCCGCTTGTCAGTGCCTTCCAGCAAGATGGAGGTAAGGAGAGTGTCCTTAAGGTCCAGAGCACCGGAGGTTAGTAATCGTTTTCTACCTCCCATCATCTCGCATTGACAAATCGGACTGCCAGAGGGTGAATTGGCCGATCTCATCGAGGAATTTTCCGAAGGACGGGTGCAATTCGCCTATGTGAAGGTGACGGATTCCAACACCGGCCTTCCTAAGAACGTTCTCATTGGCTGGTGTGGAGAAGGTGTACCGGAGCGAACAAAGGGTTACTTTACCAGCCACCTGGCTACAGTTTCCAAGTTCCTTCATGTGAGGAGTTTCCTTTCGATCACGCAACTGCGGTGCGACTGACTTGGCTGGATAGGGATACCATGTGCAGATCACTGCCCGAGCAGATGGGGATATAACCCCCGAAGGAATCGTCCAGCGGGTGGCAGATTCCTCCGGCTCCAAGTATTCAGCAGGCGAGGCGTCTGCTCCGGCCCCAGCCCCCCGGCCTGCCGTGGCTAGCAAGCCTGCTTTCACACCGACTCGATCTGGGGGTATCACCCCCAGCCCAGCTGCCCGCGCACACCCCACACCTTCAAGAGCTGGCGTGAATGATGACGGATGGGGTGCAGATGCCCCTCCCGTGACTCGCACCCAATTGGAAAAGGTACAATCGGCTTACCAGCCCACTAGAGTGAACCTGCAAGAACTCAAGGCAAACCCCACAGCTAGCCGCCAACCTGCCGCTACCTCGGATGATTCTAGCGATGTGGTCAAAGGTGGTTACCAGCCAGTGGGCAAAGTTGATATTGCTGCAATTCGGAAGCAAGCTGCTGCATCCGGTCAGCTGAAAGATGAGCGCCCGGCAATTATCAAGGGCTCCTATGAGCCCGTTGGCAAAGTAGACATCGCTGCTATTCGAGCTAGAGCACAGAAGCCGGAAGGCACCAGTGAGAACGTCTCATCGAGCACCGCAGTCAGCCAACAGCCAACAACGTTGCCCGAGCGACCTGCGCCCTCCAATGCCTCGGAGCGCTTGACCAACCTACCCAAACCAAAAGTTGCCAACAAGTTTGGCTCTAGCCCCTCCTTTCCAGGAACGAAACCACCTCTCCCAGTTGGTCTTGGGCCTAAGCCAACCTCGAGTGCACAGATTGGAGCTGCAAGCCGTACTTTTGCCGACGAGGGAGGCAAGACACCTGCTCAAATTTGGGCAGAGCGCAAGGCCAAAGAGCGCGGAGGGGCTTCGTCACCTGGAAGCACCGAGCCTGTCTCCACCCCTGCCCCGATTCAAAGCCAAACTAGTGGCCAGGGCGAGTGGAAGAGCTCCTATGCAGGCAAGTCCTGGGCTCCCGTTCAAACTGCACAGGAGAAGTCATATGTTCCTGAGCAGCCTATTGATGCCAAGGCCAATGACCAACAAGAGGATGAACCACAACCGCATGTGGGCGATATTCGTGACCAATTCGCTCATGACGCGCCTGCGCCCGCGCCACTCGCCTCTCCTGCTCCCCCCGTTCCGCAGGCCAGTCGCCCTGTTCCTGTCCCGGGGCTGTCCTCCGGGCCCGTCGATTCCGAGCCTGAACATATTGTCCAGCAGGTTCTTCCTACTCCTCCACCGCAGCCTCCTCGTTCCCCGACACCTCCCACTCCCCCGGTGCGTGAGAGCTCGCCGATCCAGATTGCTATGCCGGTTGGCCACGGCGTTGCCGACAGCGTTGCGGATGTCCATGAAGAGCAGCACTCTCCCCCCCTGCCATGCCTGTTCGGAGCCTCCAAGAGGTCGTTCCAGATGAAAGGGAACTTGAGGATGATTCTCACGACCTTGGCCGCGCTGCAGCCACAGCAACCGCCCCTCAGCAGCCTGAGCAGCCAGAGCAACCCAAAGGCGGGCCGCGAGCTCAAGTCCAATATGACTATGAGAAGGCCGAGGACAATGAGATTGAATTGCGAGAAGGAGAGTATGTGACCGACATTGAAATGGTGGACCAGGATTGGTGGGTGGGTGTCAATACTCGGGGTGAGCGTGGTCTCTTCCCAGCCAACTATGTGGAGATTGTGGAAGACAACAAACCCGCGTCACACACGCCAGCCGGCTCCCAGCATTATGAAGCAGAGCCAGAGCCAGAGCCAGAATCTACTGTTGCCCCCGTCCCGGTTGCACCCACACCTACCGCTGCGCCCTCGGGGACTACTCCAAGCTCCAAACGTGTCACAGCCACAGCTTTGTATGACTACGAAGCCGCAGAGGATAACGAGATCGGTTTCCCCGAAGACGCAAAGATTTCCAATGTGGTAAGTGGAATAATCCCCTGTCTTTCTAGGCCTTTGGCGCCGTCGCAATCTACAGTGCTAACCTGGTTGTAGGAATTCCCGGATGATGACTGGTGGCTTGGTGAGTACAATGGCAAGCAAGGTCTATTCCCTGCCAACTACGTTCGCCTGGACCAGTGATTGAGTCATATCATAGATTACTCTGAAGGTCCAATCCGAGAGCAGATTTTAAATTCCTTTGATTCACCCAACCACATATGTAGATCTGACTATGTATCCCTAATTCCTGAGTATAAAAACACCCGGCTCACTGCTTCTTTTTGAACATATAGAACATGTATATATAGAACAAATCTTTATAATTTGCAAAGTCGAATCATCGACGTCATGGCCCGCAGTATCGGCTTATGTCAGCATCACGTGTGCCGAAAAAGTAGCCATCAACAACGTTCCCAAGGTTCCAAGGAGAGTCGATCAAGGCCTACAAGGATCCCGGTGACCGTTTGCACGCGACCTAATTTTGCGTGTACCTTTTCCCCCTTCTTTTTTTTTCTCTTAACCCTGAGCCCTAAATCTTGGCCCGTCTCAAGCCTTCAGTTCGACATCATGACATCGCTGGGCGAGGATCTGCTCGTGACAGTGAACAAGCTTCAGGATCTGGTCTTCAATACCATTGGGAATGATTCCTTGGATTTGCCCCAAATTGTGAGTCTGATCAGGTAGAGAGCTCTCGGAGTTGGGGAAAGAGTTGTCATTTGATGCCCAGTCAACCCAAGACTAATCCCCACCTTCCATAGGTTGTTGTTGGTTCCCAATCGTCCGGAAAGTCTTCGGTCTTAGAGAATATAGTCGGAAGGGATTTTCTACCAAGAGGTAGCGGAATTGTCACCCGACGGCCCCTAATCCTGCAACTTATCAACGTGCCCAGTGAACGTGATGATAAGCCGGAAACCGATGAGATCCATATCCCACACACGGCTGCTAGTGTTGCCGGTCAACACGAATGGGCCGAATTCCATCACCTTCCGGGGCGCAAATTTGATGACTTTGGACAAGTGAAGCAAGAGATCGAAGCGGAGACGGCAAGGATCGCAGGAAGCAACAAGGGCATCAATAGACAACCGATCAATCTCAAGATCTTCTCGCCCCATGTGCTCAACCTCACACTTGTGGATCTGCCCGGACTGACGAAGGTGCCCATCGGGGACCAACCCTCCGACATTGAGAAGCAAACGCGAACCTTGATTCTGGAATATATCGCCAAACCGAACAGCATAATCCTTGCGGTTTCTCCGGCCAATGTCGATCTAGTCAATTCCGAAGCGCTGAAGCTCGCCCGCCAGGTGGATGCCATGGGCCGGAGGACGATTGGTGTTCTGTCAAAGCTGGATCTTATGGACCACGGCACCAATGCGATGGACATCCTGTCTGGACGTGTGTATCCCTTGAAGCTTGGATTTATCGGCGTTGTCAACCGGTCTCAGCAGGATATCCAGTCTGGAAAATCGCTTGCCGATGCATTGCGGGCAGAGTCTGAGTTCTTCCGGCACCACCCAGCTTACAGGAATATGGCCAACCGCTGCGGTACGCACTTTTTGGCCAAGACCCTGAACACAACCCTGATGTCTCACATTCGAGACCGGCTTCCGGATATCAAGGCTCGGCTGAATACCTTGATGGGTCAGACTCAGCAAGAATTGGCCAGCTATGGAAACAAACAGTTCAGCGGCGAAGAACATCGGGGGTCATTGATTCTTCAGCAGATGACACGATTTGCTGCCTCATTCATCTCATCTATCGACGGAACTTCATCGGAGATTTCTACCAAAGAGCTATGCGGTGGAGCAAGGATTTACTACATTTTCAACTCTGTTTTTGGAAACTCACTTGAAACGATTGATCCCACCCATAACCTGACTGTCTCCGACATCCGAACGGCCATCCGAAACTCGACAGGCCCTCGCCCCAGCCTGTTTGTCCCAGAGTTGGCCTTTGATTTGCTGGTCAAACCACAGATTAAACTCCTTGAATCACCCAGTCAACGATGCGTGGAGCTGGTCTATGAGGAGCTTATCAAGATCTGTCACACATGTGGCAACCAAGAACTTCTGCGTTTCCCTCGCCTCCAAGGAAAGCTGATTGAGGTCGTATCTGACCTTCTTCGTGAGCGCCTGGGCCCCTGCTCGACTTATGTAGAATCTTTGATCTCAATCCAAAGAGCTTACATCAACACCAACCACCCGAACTTCCTCGGCGCCGCAGCTGCCATGTCTTCAATCATGCAGAACAAGCAGGACGAAGAAAGAAAAGCCGTGTTGGCAGAGGAAAAGCGAAAGCGTGATAAACGACGTCAAAAGGAATTGGGAGCTCCCAATGGCAATACGGGAGGTCCCGACGAAGAAGAATATGCTGACAAGCAAAATCTCCCCATTCGAAGCCACTCCTCCAAGGGATCGCGGAGCATGTCTCCTCATGTTGGTCGCACAGGCGAGAATGGCATTACTGCTACCCTGAATGGCGCTCAATCTAATCATGCTGCGTTCGGCGGCGGTGCCTCGAACACTGCCCGGGATTCATTCCTAAACTACTTCTTTGGCAAGGAAGGCACTCACAACATGGCCATGTCCCCGGCAGGCATGAACCCCAACCGACAAGGGCCGCATGCTGGCGAGCCCAGTATCAGCCAGAGCATTCGGCGTGCCGAAGCTCGGGCTCCCATTATGCCGACCGAGGAGTACAGTGCACCATCGGAGTATGGCGGTGACGTATCTGTTTTCGTAAGTACTACCGCACAGGCGTCAGATTTTGCATACATCTGACTGACTTCAACTCTTATAGCCCAATGAGAACACCGAGCCTGCGCTCACGGACCGTGAGATGCTCGAAACCGAGCTCATTCGCCGTCTCATCTCATCATACTTTAACATCGTCCGAGAGACCATTGCAGACCAGGTTCCCAAGGCTGTCATGCACCTCCTTGTCAACCACTGCAAGGATGTAGTGCAGAACAGACTCGTGAGCGAACTTTATAAAGAAGATCTTTTCAGCGAGCTTCTCTACGAGGATGATGGTATCAAGGCTGAGAGAGAGAAGTGTGAGCGGCTATTGGAAACATACAAAGAAGCCGCCAAGATTGTGGGCGAGGTTTTATAGAATTCTCTATCTTGTATTTTAGTCTGGCTCGGGGGTTAAGCCTAGGCGATCTTGATTTCTGCGTCATGCTTGACGCCCTTCCATCGTGGGAGATATTACTTCTCTCAATTTATGTACAACTAACTATTGCGGCGTGCACATGATATCGATATATCTTTCCTATCAGTTTCTATCAGTGCAATTCACACGTATAACCCCATAAACGCTGTAAGATAAAAAAATATACAACATGCAAAAGAAATTCTGTCTAGATATACAGATCAACATCCAATATGCAATATTCACTGAGCCTTTTTGGCAATGCTTCGTAGACGTGCACCTTCAAAGCCATATAAACCACCTCCGACAAACACCAGAGCCGCGCCAACCAAGACACCTCCCGCCAAATGGTTTCCAAAGAGATAAATCGATAGGAGCAGCGAAACCAACTTGCGGACATTCAAGAAAATTGTAACAGTCAACGAGGACGACTTGGCCGACAAAAGATGGACTCCCCGGATACACAGGTACTGCGTCAGTGCATTCATCGCCAGGTAAGCCACCTGAACCGGAAGATGCGCCAGCAAAGACTTCACAGCCTCAATCTGGCAAATATGCCCCAGCACCGAAACAGCAGTGCTCCCAACAGTAACAGATGACACCCACAGCCCGGAATCCAAATGCGACAGCAAAGAAGGTGACGAAGCTACCACCCGCCATTGACCCAGCAACTGCGGACAACTCGTCAAGAACAGCGGCAGAGAAAGCGCATGCGAATAGAAAAGCGCCTCTTTCCAATGATCCCTACCGTAGGTTGCGTACAGCCGGTCGGCATAGATTCCCTGGAATGCAGAGAGGACCATCGCTAGCGCGAGGATTGTGAAGCCTGTCACCGTCGTCATTATGTCCGCCGTATCGGAGTCGACGTGGATAGAGACGCCTTTCGATTGCGCGTCGGCCATGGCGGCAGCCGCCACGCCTACTGTCAGCATACCCACAGAGGCAATTTGGCCCCGGGAATAGCGCTTGCCGTTGTATATATAGCCGATTACCATTGAGGCGACGGGACCTGCAGACCGGAGGATTATGTGCAGTGGTACGGAGATCTTGTATGCAAAGGCCCAATTGTTGAGGAGGTTGACGCTCACGAAATAGCCAGTGTATACCACCCATGAGTGTAGTGGGATAGCGCGTGGGTTCAGGAATAGGGCACGTGGTCCGGCTGAGGGGGACAAGAAGCTTGGAATGGTGAATAGCGCGCAGATAGCGAATTGAGCGAATGTTATCAAGGGACCTGTGCGGTAAACGAGAGTTGGATTAGGATATGCGATGTGATTTGTTTTTATTAGTTCTGGTTCTTGTGCTTACCGGCGGTAGGCTGTTCCCTAAAAGTGAGATTAGCGTCGTGTTTGGATTGACCTGGTTTGTTGACTTACTTGATAATCGCCTCTAGTGCAAAGACCTATACACAAGATCAGTTCCTGTTTTACCCCCATGGTAGCATTGGGGGTTCTCTAGACACCCACATTGGCACAGCAGCCCCCGAAGATAAGAGAGACCATTAGAACCATGCTTGTCCAGCTAGGAACCGCCGCGTGGGCGGCGGCAGCAACGAAACCCGGGGCATCTTTCTTCAATTGAGCATAGTCAAGCTTGTCCTCGGATTTTCGAGATTGAGATAGAGTCAAAGCGAGGTTCGCGTTTTCATTTGAGTTCACAGAGCCTCGAGAGCGATTAATCAGGTAGGAGTCGCGTCCTCGTTTCGAGAGTTCATGATCATTGAGCATTCTATTGGAGTGTGAGTGATCTTGATAGAGTAATGAAGATGACTTGACTTACCTAGGAGTTTCAAAGGGTTCAAACACAAAGAGCGCGACGTGGTTGAAAGAAAGCTGAGGCGATAAGAGAGTGGATCACGAGATATAGCCACCTACTATATACTCCGTACTGTATAACTACTAATACTATACTCTTTCTATTCTCTTATTAAATTGTCATTGGATTATGTACATCTATATTAATCAACAATATCATCATCACTGAGTATCAATTTCTCTTCGGGCAGTCCAGGTTCCAAAGCATTAGTGGGTTGCTTCACATGCTGTGCTGGTGATGCTTCCATATCGTCGATGCCATCATTACGAAGATTCTCGTTGGAACGAATGCGGGTGATCTTATCCAACTGCCAGCAATCCGGATTCTGATGCTGAATTGCAGCCATATAGGGCAGTTGATGAAGCAGTAGATCATTCCGGGGTATCATTGTGACCATACATGGACTGTCATCTTTGTTCCCTAGGGCCGACCTTCCCACCTGGAAATTCTTCCAGGAACTGACACCCGTGAGGTCAGAACCATTTTGAGAAAGATGTTGCTGTCCCAAAGGATCAAGTGATCGATTCACCCATGAGTCGATCAGTCCATCGATCTCCTCAGCCTCTCTCCACAATCGCAGAGATGCCGGGTAAAACATCTTGTACGCATCACCCGCGCGGCTTTGTCCAGTTGACCCAACCCGTCTCTTGACCGGGTATGGAAGGGCGAAAAGAAGTCCGCGTGCCGCAACCTGGAAACTCATTTCTTCCTGCCGGAGCACGTCGATACCGCTACCGAAAGAGGTAATTCCAGTTCCTATCCCAGCCCGTGCCCCTTGCCCTGGTCGGCGGTCGGCGCTGAGGATATCGCTATCGGAGAGTGCATCAATACAGTCGTTGAAATAGTCGGTGAAATTATCCCCATCACAGGATGGGATGTAGTTCTCATGGAGAGCACTGATGAACGTTGATATGTCGGTTCCTGTCTCATCAACCAGATCATTGACCAATACCTGCGAAACGTTTGGTCGGGCATAGTGGCGCATATAGTCTGGTGGAGGTAGAAGGACCTCGATATCACCCTCTATCAGGCTCGGGTCCATGCGTTTGTTGTACACGATCTTTCCAACGGCATGGAACATGCCCAGACTCGCCTCTCTCTGAGTTATCATCTTGAGAGACTCTTTCTCCATTGCTGTCAAAGCAACCTCGCCGCGGGCTTTCTTTGTTTTGGCCACACTGCCTCCCCATCTCCCCGTATCGTCCCCCTTGAGACAGAGGAACTCGAGAGAGGAGATTGCACTGCGGATATCGCCGATTTCAGAGATACTGTCTATAACACCTGGCCCAGGTATCTGGATACGTCCGGAGTCCCGCGCCTCTCTATCCAAGATGGACCGCAAAGCCTTGTGCATAAAAGTGGGTGCAATGCTATTGAAATCTAATATCGTTGTCCCGGGGTGATTGTAGATCGTGGGCCCTAGCAACCGATGAACTGTCAGGTTATCTGAGGTCGATGACGCAGATCCTAACAAAGTCTCTGACATGATGATCACAATGGGCGGGTGATTCGGCCCGGACATGTCCCGGGCCTGATCATTCGCAGAGGCAGCCAAATATCGTTGAAGAGACGTCCGAAACGCCGTGAGGGCGGAGGACGCCCGGCCAAGCACAGTGGGAAACTCCTCTATAAGAAGTATCCGCTGATCTCGAGGTTTTTTATATTTCTGGGGATCGAGCTCGCTGGCAGTTTCGAGGTCAAGCCCTCCAAATTTAGTACCCCGTCCAAGAAACTCTTCAAAGTGCGTGCTCACGGATTGATAATCGTGAGCTCCAAATTCCGAAACCGGGGGATTCTTCCACTCGACAACGTCGTAACCAAGTGAATCAGAGAGCAGGGATACAGTGGTCGTCTTCCCACTGCCTGCCGGACCCCGTAGGACGAGTAACCTCTGCATATTGTCAGACTTTCTAACCCGATCCCGAATTATTTCCAGCAGATTAAAAGCTCACCTCAGAACGTCTCCCAGAAAAGGCATCTTCCAACCAATGCTGTACATCCGAGACTTTTTTCTTATGAACGGCCAATTCGCCCAGATTGGCTGGAGCGAACCGCTGAGCCCATGGTCGACGGCCCGGTTCGCCAGCCGATTGCGCAGCCAATGGCTCCTTCGTAGTGCCATTTTCATAGTCTGTAGAGAGAAGGAACCGTTTTGTCATCTTCCGCGGTGGTTTGACTGGGGCCTTTGGCTTTGGCGCTGGCTTTTGCGCAGGTTCACGCATCTGGCTAGAGTTCACGGCCGCCAGACTCGTTGCCGCCCGCTCATTAACTAGATGCTGTGTGAAAATTTCATCATAGGAGTCATAGTCATCCTCAATGAGGTCCACGTCGACAGTCTCCCTGACCGGCGGGTCAGACTGCTTTTCGGTCTTTGGTGCCCATCGCTGTCCCTCTGTTGCGGGTTGAAAGAATCTATGCAGGGACTTAGATTCGGAGTCTGGGTTTGGTGACAATTTGTTCTTTCGGTTTGGAGAGGAGGACGAGGGGAGCCGGGTTGGTGGTGTTGCGCGTGAGTAGGAGGGTTTGGGACGCGAGGAGAGCGCGAAGGGTTCTGTTGATTCGATAGGACTGGAGCTATCTGAAATGATTCGTTTTGGTTTTGTCGTCTTTGAATCCTTGGATCTGCGTTGTCTTTTAGAAGGACGACCGTCCATGATGAATTGGTCAAAAAACTGGAGAAGTTAAGATCCGATAAGCTTACGATGCCAAGCGGTGGGCCTTTTCCCGATGTATACATGTTATATATATATATATATCTACAATGTACATGAAAATGGGATGTCGATGTAGATATTAATGTTAAAATATATAGAATTACATTCATAAGACAAATCGCACAGCGGGTATATTGACCAGAATCTGAGTCGGCAGAGTCAAAGAAACCAAAATCCCCAAATAACCAAAGAAAATGAGAAGACTTATAAATAAGTACTCCCTATGCACCTCCAAAGACATCATAATAATAATCTTCATCCAGGCCATCTCTCGCAGGGACCTGGGGAGCCTCACCAGCAAATGTGGCATCATCAAACCGCACATTGAGCAGGCGGATCTTCAACCCATAGTTGCTGACTAGGTCAATCAGCTTGCTTGTCTCCGCAGTGATGGGTTGCTGGTTGAGAAGCATCAGCAGACCATCCAACCATTCGGATGCAATGCTGTGCGAGGACGGCCGCAGTGTGAGCAGGACTACCTCCTTTTGGGTGGTCCTGCTGCCGGACCGGGCGTGACTATGACCTTTTCCATGTCCAGTGGCTGTGGAGGGCGTGTAGCCATGGATGGTGATCTTGGTTGCGGGTTGACGTGGTGCGGTCTTCACGGTGGCTGTAGAGGAATGGTCTGGGTTGGTGGAGACGTTGGAGACTACCGATGATACGATGGAGAGGTCGACTGTCGAGGACAATGGTGTTAACAGAAAATTACAAGATGAAACAAACTCGGCGACACTCACTTTTCTCTGGCAGGGTGTCCAATTCCGGCGGTCGGTCGCCCATCAGGTCAAATTGACCGAAATGCAAGTATCGTCGATTATGAGAGAGCTGGGCATATTGATATGTGGCAGTAGATTTCTGCACCGCCCCAGACTCCGACTTGGAGTGGGAGTCCAGGGCGAACCAGCTACCTTGGAGCAAAGATCGAATTCGTTGCTCCCTGACGAACTGGAGAGCCTCATGGTGAAGTTCCTCGCGCACCTGTCGCAAGTGTTGGCCCCATGCATCCTCGTACGTCAGTTCAAGAAGTTCCATTTGCAGCCCGCGCAATCGGTGGTATTCGAAATCGGCCAGTTCCTCTTCGACATCCTGGACATCCTTGATCCGAGCAGCTCCGCCCACCACCGACTCAATGAGGATGCGCACAAGCTCGATGAGCTTGTCCAAGTCCTCTTCCTCGGCGGTAGTCGCCTTCCACAGGCGAAAGAAGGCCTGTAATCCGGCAACATGTAGTCGGGTCCAATGTAACAGCAATGGCTGGAACATTTTCTCAAAGCCCGTACGGGACTCTGAAACGAGATATGTTTTTGTATCATCCATGTCGGACTTTTCGACCTCGAAATGCTCGTATAAGATGGATGTAACCGCCAACGACGCCCGCGCAATCGGACACCGCTGTCGTGATGGCTTTGTAGAGTGCTCCAGGAGCATATTTTGAAACTCATCCCCATGACTGCGAACATAGTCCGCCAGATCCATCATACCCAGAAAACCGACCTCATAGAATTCCCCTGCCGGACTCTCCGTCTCAAACCCAAGCCGCCTCCACTTTTCCGGATGGTGTCGTCTAGAGCGCCGTGTGTCGTCACTATTCTCGGTAGTCTCGTCGGGGTTCTTCTCTGGGTTACTGGCCAGATAAATCCCTTTCAGCGCACGGCGATGCTCCGGCTTCTCCTGATGGACAGAGATCTCTCGCCACTTGCGTAGCAGGATCTTGGTGAGTGATTGAAATTCTAGCAGCGGATGTGCCAGGTCCTGAAGGGCGGAATCCTGCATAAGCACATAGACTGCTCTGATAACGCCCAGATCCTGTAACTTTTGAATAAACTTGGGCCACTCCGCCTCGGGGTCGTGGGTGATCGAGTCGCGCATGAGTGAATTGATCAATTGGAGCGCATTGGCACATAACGCATGGTCCGCGGAGGATAGTCGGCTGACGAGCATCTCCAGGAACTGGGGGTATATCGCGATCGCAGGCTTCAGGGCGCGGAAACCAAAGTTGTTGACCTGGGACGCACGGTTCCCGGTGTACGGGTGGGAAACAATAGAGACGAGAATGGACATTGCACCGCGGAGTATATTGACTAAGGGATGGGTAACGATCAGCTCGACAATCTAGAGGACAGTTAGCATCTGAAATGACGGAAAGGGGACAGTAAAAAACACAGAGCATTGCAATGGTTTCAATACTCACGCGCTCCACCAACTCCTGGTCAACACACTCCCACCCCTTGTCGACATCGAGCAGCCTCGAGAAACTCGTCAAGCTATATGCCAGGGTATTTCCGCTTGCATGAAGGGTTAGATAGCGTAATCGAACTAGGCCCCCCTCTGCGATGAAGATGTCGGCGAAGGACGGATCTCCGATGTTGCTCTGGAGCTTGAAGACGGCCATTTTACGCACAGCATCTTCATCGCTACCCAGGCGCTCGACCAATTCGGCGACATTGACGGTCTCCATGTCTCTCCAAGAGAAGTTCAGAAAGTTCAAAGAGAGGAAGAGAGATCAGGGGGGCTGTGGGGCAATTGGAATTTAAACGGTCTGTCGATCTTTATTAATTTAAGCATATGAATAGATTGGATGTTATTCCTTTAAAGACTACCTAAGTAACTGAATATCATTAGGTGCCTCAGGTTCTCAACCCTTTATATATATCAAATTATAAATATTTCAAATTTCTCATGTTTTAAATGCATTATGTCGTTATATGATTTCTACAATTCTATACACAACGCCAAATCCAATCCGTCAGCCCCCAACGCCAAAGGATATAACCTGTCTTCATTATGTACGGCCTAGCCGTCATCGTAAGTTCGTCAAGATTGCAGATCAACGGCGCCAGCCCACATTCCAAATCACATGGGCAATGTCTCGGGCGGTGTTCACGGTGTCCACAACCCGGTCCAAGATACTACTGCTGGGGGTCTCGGTCTCGCCTTCCGGCATGATCATACCCGAAGCAGTTAATCGGAGCGGGCGATCTGATGCTGAATCATCTTCCATCAACCATGCGCGATCACGATCGGGGTAATTGCCTGTGAAGTCCAAACTGGGATCTTCACATTCATCCAAAAGAAAATTAGCCGAGGGCTCTGATGGCCCTGACGGACGTAAAGTCTCCACAGAGGGAGTTGGTGATGTTGTCCGGGTGGGGGTGGACCATCGATCAAGGATCGTCTGAGCGTGGGGTTCGGGGACATCGCCGCGATACTTGAGCGTGGTTGAGGGGAGAGGGGCGATGGTTTTCCCATCGCCGCTGAAGCTGTTGCGTGGGGTGCTGCGGTTGCTTAGGGAGGGCCGACCGGATATTTGTCTCATCATGACTATGCCGTCGTCGGAAGATGACTCGTCAAAAGTGGCCGGCCAATCGTCCTCGTAGCCTTTGGCTTCAACCGCGATGCATTGTACGACTTCATTGTTGAAGTGGATATGGCGCCGTTCGCTTGGAGATGTCATTCCAGATGATGAGGAGGTAGTGAGAGTGCCACCGAGAGAGTAGGTTGAGCTTCCAGTCCGGTGATGCAAGTGGTCTAAGTCTGTGCTGGACCTCGGGAAAGGTGGTCGAGCCCAGTTGGTCTCGGCTTCTTGGGCTTTGAGAATGGCCCCGGCATGCTGGAGTAATGTATGTTGAGATAGTGACCGCTGGAGGATGGCCTCGGATGCGGTCTTCTTCTTCAGGATTGGTTTTCGGTCTAGGTAAGAGTTTGGTGTGTCCAACCGACTGGGAGGGGGAGATGGAGAGGTTGCGCGTTCGACGGAACTTTTTAATGGCCCGTATAGCCAGGTGACATCGCAGTCCTTCAGCCTGGTAGAAGGTTAGCGGGGTGAACCAAAGACGAAAAGAGCAATGAGATCAATAAACCTACCAATTGAGACTTTCCGGCGATATTGTCTTCAGGTTGTGCTTGGCCTTGGCCCATGTCCTCCAAGAGGCATTCTCCAGTCTCACTCCATTACTATAATCATTTCTCCGACTTGTCACATAACGCCAGGAGGACCAGATATCCTCCTCCTTCCAGTCATGTGAAAGGTAGTCCACATGTCTAGACGGCTCATCTTCAATTAAGCTGTCATCGGCCGATGGAGTTTGTAGTGTCCACGAAGGGTGTGATTCTGTCGACGCGTCGCTCACGTCGGGTTCTTTGGCATACAGGGATTCTGTGTCGTAGGAAGGTAGGATGAGTTCATTTCCCGGTGACTGGCTGTTTATAGGCGCGTAGGCGATTTTCCCCGGGATAGGAGTAAGGATTGGCGAAGGAGGTGCAGAGGGAAGATTTGCGACTGGGGATGAGTCCCTCGCACGATAGTCATCTTGCATGGGTGATTTTCTGGGGATGGTAGGATCTTCTAGGAAATATCGCTGCGCAGTTGGACCCGTAGGACAGCGTAGAGGATCCGGGAAGGGCGAATGAGTTTCGCGGGGAGTCAACAAGGTCGTCATATCCCTTTTTTTCAATGATGTAATATGATAAAAGATCACACGGAAGGGTTGAAGGTCAAAGATATACCATACCCAGGAGACTGGTATATTCTGAAATCAAAGAGAAGAGAAGGAGAAGGGGAAGGGGAAGGGGAAGGGGAGGGGAAGGGGAAGGGGAAGGGGAAGGGGAAGGGGAAGGGGAAGGGGAAGTGGTGGAGAGATAAACCAAAATCTGGAGGTGGAGATATACGACAGTTCCCGGTTTCTGGGGATTTGGGGGATTGGGGGAATTTAGTCAAAAGGAAAAACAATTAGATTTGGTGAAAGAACTTATACTATACTATAGAACTTGCCACAATTGAATAACGTATTTCACCACCGAGTGGCCACAACCACCGAGTGGCCACCCCACCCAAAACGCGTCAATTAATTTAATCCCTTCTTCTTCAACCACCCACTATGCCACCAATTCGCTCTCAAAGCTCGAAAAATTCAATTGAGCAAGAGGGTAGGCTTTTATTAGCTATCCAGGCTTTTAAAAATGGAGATATCAGTAATATTACTCTCGCTGCTCGCACTTTCAATGTGCCGCGTTCAACTCTCCGCCGCCGCCTTAGCGGCGTCAAGACCGCGCGACTTCTCGCGCTAATTCGCATAAATTGACAGAACTTGAAGAGGAATCTCTTGAAAAATGGATTATCTCTATGGATTCTCGTGGAGCAGCCCCCCGGCCCTCTTCCGTACGAGAAATGGCGGATCTTCTTCTTCAACAACGTGGAACTACCCCGGTTCTTTCGGTCGGCGAAAATTGGGTTACGAAATTCGTGAAACGACATCCTCTCCTCTCCTCCCGATTCTCGAAACGGTATAATTACGAGCGTGCGAAATGCGAAGACCCTAAAATCATTGGGGAGTGGTTTAATCTGGTTCAAAAGACGATCCTTCAATTTGGAATCGACCCCGATGACGTTTATAACTTTGACGAGACCGGTTTCGCGTTAGGATTAACCGCGACCGCGAAGGTTATTACGAGAAGTGATATAACCGGTCGGCGTAAGACTTTACAACCTGGAACTCGCGAGTGGGTGACAGTAATTGAATGTACGGGTGCTTCTGGCTGGGTGCTTCCTCCGTGTGTGATTTTTAAAGGCAAAGTCTTCCTCGAATCTTGGTTTAAAAGCGTCCCGAATGACTGGCGCTTTGAAGTAAGCCCTAACGGTTGGACTTCGGATGAAATTGGACTTCGTTGGCTCGAAAAGCTCTTTATTCCTTCGACTTCTTCGCGTACGAAGGGGAGGTATCGGCTTCTAGTACTCGACGGTCACGGAAGCCATTTAACACCGAAGTTCGACGAAATCTGCGAACAAAATGGTATTATACCAATTTGTATGCCTCCGCATTCCTCTCACCTTTTACAACCTCTCGATATCGGCTGTTTTGCGGTACTAAAACGTGCGTACGGTCGGTTTGTTGAATTCAAAATGCGGAGTGGGATAAATCATGTCGATAAACTTGACTTCCTCGAAGCATACCCACTTATACGAATTGAAGCTTTTAAATCAGAGACTATTAAAAATAGCTTCGGAGCAGCTGGTTTAATACCTTTTGCACCCGATCGAGTGATTTCAAAGCTTGATATTCGTCTTCGAACCCCGACCCCCCCTCCGAGCCGGGGTAGTGATTGGGACCCAAAAACCCCTTCGAACTACGTCCAATTACAAAAACAAGCTTCGTCAATTAAAGCATTGCTTCGTATAAGATCAAGGAGCCCTCCAAGTCCTCTCAATTCCGCTATAAACCAGGTTTTAAAGGCGTGCCAGATCACTATGCAATCCGCCGCACTTCTTGAGAAAGAAGTAAGCGATTTACGCGCCGCCAACGAGAAGCAGAAGCAAAAGCGCACTCGATCCCGAAGGCAGATACCCGCCGAAGAAGGCCTCTCAGTTCAAGAAGCATCTGCATTAATTATGCAGCAACTGGAAGCAACTGAAGCACCTTCCCCCGCCGCCGGCATACCTAGAGAATCGGGTTTACAACCACGTACAAAGCCCCCCCGGGGATGTGGAATATGCAGATTGCCAGGGCATAGAAGAGAAACATGTCCAGATAGACCAATTAGTTAGTTGAATTAATTTAATGGAGTTTTGGTTGAGAAAAATGCATTTAAATTTAATATGTAGGGTTGGGGTGGCCACTCGGTGGTTGTGGCCACTCGGTGGTGAAATACGTTATCTAGTTAGGACTAGACCGCAACTAGTAACTAACTATTATTACATTAATACCTTCTAGACCGGACCTTTCTCCACCAGATATGCAAGTCTTACAATGTATGCGTCTATAACGTCTATCAACGTCTATAACGGTCGATTCTGTGAATATACAATATATAACCAGGTACATAGCTATATGCAGTTAGAATAGCTAGAATACTTAGAATACTTGAAATAATTGAATTAGCTAGAAAATTGTGTCCCATAAAAAGTACATCTACCATATATAATCGGAGTATCACGGAGCCACCCGGGCTAGATCCTGTCTCCGATGTATCCGCAGGGCCTGAGCACTTTTAGTTTCCAAGAGAGTCGGACCCCTTCGATCCACTTCAAAACGAGTTTTGCCTTGGGGTTTGATATGTTTGAGGTCCAGATCGCTCACAGGCTAGCCGAGGCAATGGCGTTTCCAGAATGCTGTATGTACATTTTTACTAGACCCTGTCAAAGGGGGAAAAAAAAAGATAGCCATATGATCGGCCGGAGATACGAGCCGAAGCTAAGAGCATTATCCCTTTGAAGGGTCAAAAGATAGTCCTGTGTCGTATGGCTCTACATCGACTCCTAGATTCTCTCTAATTCCCAAACTCCCCTAATGTTGTACGAGAATATGTCAGATAGAGCTACAAAATCGCCGAACTTGACAGAAAAAGAGAAGAAAAAAAGGTGTACGCCGAATTGCCTTTGTCTGTGCGCTTGCATCGACATCTGGGCATCCAGGACCGTCATTGGCAAAAACCCTCAACATCGGTTCTGAGGACGCGCCATTGATGCAAATCGCAGCCAGTGATAACCGCTTGTCGCTGCATGTTATGATGAACGGAGTATTCACGGGCCCTTTGGAACTAGCAATTCTGAAAGTCTGTATGGGCTATTTCCATAATATAAACTTCCCATAGTCTGGCCCATCGCTGAACTTCCTCCCCGCGGAGGCTTGATCGGTAGCGCCAGTACGATGCGGGACCCCGGCTCCTCTCTCACGGGCCTCTTTTGACGTTTGTCATATTCGATGATCATTGGACAGTCTCTTCTATGCACTGCTTGGACGTCGCCAGCACTCACATCCACAGGGGCAATTAACTCCCTCTCTTCATCCTTGCTGATAACGACGGAGACCGGTTTTGACATCCCCCCGATGCAAGATGCGAGACACAAGGATTGCAAGGTTGCAATTGACTATCTTATCAGACGTTTGGGGATCTACCAATTGGTGCGCCTGGCCGCCTATCGTGATGGACACTGTGAAACGGCTCATAGGGTGTTTCCTGCATCGCCCCCGAGTTTCCAGTTTCGGGGATGAACCCCTCTATGGGGAGATTGGACCCATCCCTGTCAAGAGATTAGCAAAAATATGCGATGTTGTGACGTTCCAATTTGGAGAACCATTATGAGACTAGTTGAGCATGTAAAATGGTCCAGTAATGAGCAATCTACTACCACCGTCATTGCACGTGATACAACCCAAACAGGATTAGCTGGCAGAACCCCTCCGCCCCCGCCATATGTTGATTCTATCAGAGAACAAGTCTAGACCAATTACCAATTACCATATTTACATACACATCATGGCTGAAGTAGAAGCAGCCCCCGTTCAGGCAAGACATGTTGTCTACTGTGGAGGTGAGGACCCTCGTGCAATTTGAGAATATACCACTGACGAAATCATAGTCTGCACATTACCCCCCGAGGTATGACCTTTGAGTTCCCCCCAGCTCTCAGTCCCCCCCAGAAGTGAAGGCTCAGCCTCCTTTCCCCCGCTCTTGCCCCTGCTTCTTTAGCTCTTATCATCGAGGGCCCCGGCTTTATGCGTGGCATAGCTCCTAGCCACTGAAAAGCGCCCACAGAGCCTGCATAAATTGCTATTTGGATAAACCTTTGCAGATCTATGTTTCTGACATGGGTTTTTGTCTAGTACTGCGAGTTTGGAGGTACCGCTAAGAAATGTGAAGAGTGGCTCAAGGAAAACCAGTCGGATCTGTGGGACAGACTATATTCTGAAGGTACAAATCTCCCATGCTACTTCGCTGGCCATTACCTACATTGGCCAATCCGAAATGTGCAAGCCAGGAAATGAAACCGATCTTCTAACACTCATTTTTCTATCAGATGCCCTGAGCGCCAACCTCTCCACTCTCTCCGTCTCAGCGCAAGAACGTGCTGCCAAAGACGCCGCCAAGAAGGAGGCCAAAGCCGCCGCCAACGAGGCACGCGATAGCGAGCGTAAGGCCGCCTCCAAGATTCAAATCAAGCGTGTCGAACGTAACAAGCGCAAGTACGTGACAGTCGTGATTGGACTGGAGGTCTTCGGACTGGAGAACAAGAAGATCGCAAAGGATTTGGGCAAGAAGTTTGCTACAGGTTCTTCAGTGACCCGCTCACCTGCCGGTATTGAGGAGATCACCGTCCAGGGAGATGTCAGTGATGACCTGCGTGAATGGCTCCTCGAGCTCCATGGCAAGAAGATCCCCGCGTCTAATATCGAATTGATTGAAGACAAGAAGAAGAAGAAGAGTGAGGGCCCGATGGTATAACGACGAACACGAATCCTTTGCGGACTGGGTATCATGACATAAATCTAAAATAAAAGTACAAATTGAAGACAAATTCAAGCAGAAAACAGAAACCAGAAACCCGGTTGGATCCGAGATAAGGTCTAGGTCCAGGGTCCGGAGCACAAGAAAACAACATTTCATGATTCATCCAGCACGGTCAAAGGATCAAGCTCCGGAGGTGATGCATCATGTTCTGACCGGACCGTCGAAGTCGGACCGGCCTTGGTCAGGCTCTCGCGGCGATCTGTAAGGTTGGACGGATATCGAGAAGGCCCCGAATTAGACCCTGATGCTCTTTCCCCGAGACCAAGAACCTTATCCCATACCTCGGACTGAGGTGGTACAGCGGGTGAAGAGTGGTCCGACATTGTCAAACGTGACGTCTCAGCGCGGGGAGACCAGAATAGTGGCCAGTTCTGGATGACCAGAGCGAGTACAAGCACCAACAGCGCACTTGTGACAATGCCCCAGAAGATGCGTAGTCGACGACTGGTCCGGGTTTGCCATTCTGTTTCCCGCTGCTCCCAGCTATCGATCTCGTGTCGTACGGTCTCGAGTCGTCTACCTAGTTCTTCGACACGCTGTCGGCCAGCTTTCATGCGTTGCTCTAACGCGTCAGCCTTTTGGACCTGTGGCTGGAACCCTTTCAGGTCATTTAGCTGTTTCCGGATATCCTGGTCTAACCCGACTGTCTCACGTTCAAAGTCGTTGAGAAGTGTCGACGCCGAGTCGGAGAGTTCCTGGAACAACGAGATAGTCGAGTTGAGCGCCGTGATTTTCTCAAGAAGGTTGTAATAGGTGTAATCCAGTCGACGGGTGACGTCTGTCGCTAACGTTCCAATTGAAGTCAATGCAGATCGTAGATACCTTGGAACAACTATTAGTCAATTCCTTGCGCGCAAAGAAGCCACCCCTCTCCGAAAAAAGACATACTCCTCGCCTAGCTTCCTCCGCTTCTTAACCTTCTCTAGGTCATCCATAGAAAGAATCTCATTCCGGCGGATAGGCGCCAATCGCTCATGCTGCTCAGGTGTATCAAGCAGACTACCCTCCCGGCCATCCGATAGACCAGTAGTCGACTCAGAACCCCAGCGACTCCGGGTTGTCTCCCTCGTAACTGGCCTCAACAACCCGTCATCGGCCTCGCGGTCCTTATCCTTCCCGCCCGACCACGTAGGGAGCAATCCCCTTGCGCTCGCCGAGGAAGCCAGGTGACTCATAGGATTAGGGAAGCGCAGATCTCGCGACTTGTTATACTTGTGGCGGTGGGACTTTGTGCCATCAAAGGTGGATGGATCTAGCGGGCGAGGGGATGGCGATGGGCGAGTTCGATGTCGGGAGGCGGGCTCTCCTTTCGGGGAGGTTGGGCGGTCATCGGAGCCCAGGCGATGCGAACGACGGGTCTTTCTTCGGTCTGGTTGGGGGCTTTCTTGGCTGCCAAATCTGGAGAGGTCCTCGGAGTTGGACTGGAGGTCGCTGGCTTGCTGGCTTTGGTTCTGGCTCCGGGAGGGAGTTTGGGTGGATGGAAATGTAGCAGGGGCCCCTCGGGATGCTGAGAAAGACGCGTATTTATATGGAGGTTCCATGGTGGTACATCCTGCGAAGAAAAGTTTGGGGAAGCTTGGAGGCTTGGTGCGGTTGGAGTGTGGAGTTGGGGGGGGATCGATGACGCCAAGGCTGAAGACCGAAGACCGATCAGCGACTCAGTAGCTGACGGTAACATATCTAGTCGTCCCTCCCTTCAATACGATTACGCTAAACATTTTATTGCGATTATAGAAAAACATTTGTCTTGCTCGCTAGTAGTGACCTATGACCTAACCTCAACAAAAAAAAACGCCTGTAATCGAACAGCCCACGCCGGAATGAGTGCCCAGTCTTTCCCGCCAGGGACAAGGAAGGAGGAAGAAGTCTCGATAAGCCGATGTATATACACAGAATGCAGTCTTGGGATGAAATGGAGAGATGGTATGGCGGAGATATAGAGAAAGACCGTTGACAACTTCAGGAGCTGAGCAGCTTGTTGCGCTTCTCTCTGCGCTTGAGACGGTCGAGTCTCTTGTGGTGCATCTTCTCGGCCATCTTTTCATAACGTAGCTTCTCCTCCTTGGCTTCTCGGCGGTCCTTGATGCGCTGAATACGGGCCTGGAAATGGTTCGTCGGTCAGTGATACCATCTTGGGAAGCGATGTGTTGTCGGAGCATTATTATGGAGACAGGGCTGACCAGAGATAACAACCAGAGAAAGACACAAAAGGAGGGTAGTGAGACAAATTAAGAGAGTAAAAGGAATAAGATCGACATACCTTCCGTTCAGCCTCAGCCTCTTCCTTCATCTCACGTTCAAGTTCCTTGACAGCGTCGCTGTGCTTCTTGAGCTCTTGACGCTTAGCATATGAGGTCAAACCTGCAGTAGGGCGGAAAGCCTTCTTGGTGCCATGCCAGTTTTTACCTGAAGGTCCGATGGGGTTAGCCGGGGCGACGAGGAACAGTAGGGAAGTGGGGAGTGGATATTATATTTTTTTTCTCACTTACCATTTTTCCGTACGCCGGTAGTCGGAGGCACGACTGGTGTAGCCGTTGAGGTAGACATGATAGAATATGTGACTTGGAGAAAAAGGTAATTCCAAGTGGACGATTTAAGAAGGTGGGATGGAAGGAAACGTGAAGCAAAAGAGAGAAGCAAAGAAAAAAACGGAGACCGAGTTTTTCATTGATTATCTCGATCTGATAAAATGTCTTGGCGCCCGCTAGCAGAGAAAATGCTTCGGCTCAAATTTCCTGACTCCACCTTTTTTCCACTCTTGACTCACTTCCCGACTGTTTTTACATTACTTAACCCGCATATTCTTTCTGGTTTTGGGCTGCCATCACTTCCATCATCCTCTTAGCTTTCTGCACGGTGGCTTGGCACACCCTGTAGGCCCATCAAATCCCTCGTTACACCGCCCCTCCCCCCACCAGTCCACTACTTATACCTCCGGTTTCCCATCTTACCATGATCCCGCGATAACACTCTTTTTTCCCTTTCTTACCGATCTTACTTGATGGCGACAGAGCATGCGATTATCAGTGAACCGATGGAGCTACCATCGCTCCCGCCCAACCAGGGCCTTGAGGCGATAAAAGATATCATATTTGGATCGGTAAGGACGTCCTTGGCACATGCAGGAGATTTCAACTGACAGTCTCCAAAGTCGGCAGGAATGGCAGGCAAACTCTTTGAGTACCCTTTTGACACAGTCAAGGTCCGACTACAGTCACAGCCCGAACACCTCCCTCTCCGATATGCAGGACCAGTGGATTGTTTCCGTCAGTCTTTTCAAGCCGATGGTATCCGGGGACTATACAGAGGCATTAGTGCCCCCATGACCGGTGCTGCGGTGGAAACCAGCTGTCTCTTCTTCAGTTATCGTCTCATTCAGGATACGCTGCGCGCAACGGTCTACCCAGGCGTTGAGCACCTACCATTCTTCGCTCTCATCGCTTGTGGAGCTCTATCCGGCTCGGTGACATCACTGGTACTTACACCTATTGAACTGGTGAAGTGCAGGATGCAGGTGCCCGCCGAGACCTCAGCCCTCAAGCCCAGTGGCCCCATGGCCATCATTGCAGGCATTTTCCGACATGAAGGGCTGGCAGGGTTCTGGCGTGGCCAGATGGGAACCTTGATCCGCGAAACCGGCGGAAGTGCAGCGTGGTTCGGCGGATACGAGGGCGTATCGTCGCTTTTCCGCAACTATAACAACAAGTCGAAGCCGCAATTGACCTCCGACTCGCTCCCCATCCACCAACAAATGATCGCAGGAGCAACGGCTGGAATCAGCTACAACTTCTTGTTCTACCCGGCCGATACAATCAAGTCCCGCATGCAGACTGTAGACGTCTCACGACTGCCGATCCATGCCCAGCAACAGACCTTCTGGGGCGTGAGCAAAGCTCTATGGAAACAGCAAGGGCTCAAGGGCATGTACCGCGGGTGCGGGATCACCTGCGTACGCTCGGCACCCAGCTCAGCCTTCATTTTCACTGTTTATGAAGGATTACGGCAATATTTCGGATAAAAAAAAGAGAGAGACCGCTACAATTTCCCTGCATATAGAAATTTGTCTTCATTTTCCTTTTGGATTTTTTCATACCCGACTCTTTGGATTTTGGCATCGTGCGCTATACCCCGAATACATTCAAACACGATTCTTGACTCTTCCACATCTCTTTCATTTTTACCTCTCCTTACTCGATCTTCAATGCCTAACCCATCAGTAGTCCATTTCGGCTGGAAAATCAAGCGCCATTTTACGCTTTCCAGCCTTACCTACTCGGGTTGTGAGTGACCCGCGTATCCAATCATCCGACATAGGGCTGCTAAGCTGGCATGATGTATGACCAAGCATTGCCAGTCCAGGCGATAATATCCCATGGCCCTGTGTCGGGGATCCTTCACCCGTTCAGGATGAAGGCATTTGAATTTGGCGAACGGTGTTTCAACATGACCTTTCTTCTGTCTTGACTTTATTTTTCTTTGTATAGAATATAATATTGCAAATAACACTTCATTCCAATGTTAACACTCCCTATCTGACTCGATTCTCTCATAAATCCCGAAGGACCTAACCAATGCCAGCCAAAGCTTACGTAATACGCTAACCTCCCCGTATCTACACATCTCTTGACTGTATTTCCACGTATCCTGTGAACATGTCGGATGTCGAACACAACATCCCAGCTTCATCATCTAAACTCGAATTAAATAAATGCAGCTAATTGCGATGCAATCAAAGAAAAGTGCGGTGTGATAAAGCATATCCCTGCAGCGCATGTGTGAAAGCCGACGTGGAGTGCGCCTTTCCAGACCCACAAAGAGCACGGCGGACATCGAATAGGTCATCAGTTAGTGAGTTACTCGCTCGTTTAAAGCATCTTGAAGATGTCGAGCAGCTTCGCTCAACGCACGATACCGACCATACACCCGAGTTGAATGATCGTCTGAATCTGGAGACAGTCAAATAGACAGAATTGCTGGTTCTCAAAGATGGAAAGAGTCGGTACGTCGGTGACGAGGTTTCTGCTGTACTAGGAAACAAGGTCAGATAAGGGATACTGCTGGTACTGTATAGGCGTCAACTAATTTGCAATACAGATCTCTGAACTCCGCGAGATTACAGAAGAGTCATATTCGCCCGATGCGAAGTATAGTCCCATTATCCTGCCAGAGGGTGGACTTGTTGGAAATCACGAGTCCGACTGGTCTCTCGACTCCTTTCACCTCCATTATTGCCAACCAGCAAGGATAGATACATTATGGAGAACATATCAAGATAATGTGGCACCGTTGATTGTCATACTTCATCAAGCCATTATGGCGAGGATTGCCCAAGATGCCTGTACTGGCATCGAATTGACCCTTCAGATGAGGCATTACTGTTCTCTGTGTGTTATGCTGCCGTGGCTAGTGTGAAAACGCATAGCTGCCCTTGGATACTTGACACCGACCACGATACAGCCATCCAAGACTGCAAAAAGGCAGTGAGCCAGGGACTTCGCCGAGCCAACTTCGACACACAGTTTCTAACTAATGTTGACAATGATGGTATTGGCTTGCATTTGACTGATCAGCCATCACCGAACACCGGATTCACAAATACCATCATCTGCATCATGAACTGTCAGGTCATGAGCGATATGCTCTGGCCGCATCAGGGTGGATACCCGGATATGTCTACACAGGACCGCGAGAATCTTGTCACAGCTCTAGGAAAGCTTATTCACGAACAGTACATCGATCATTTTGACCTAGCTATCCCAATCCATTGGGTGATCGCAACTATCGTACGACTCCAACTCTCCAAGGCATGGCTGGCGACTCATTTCCAATCTGGAGATTTGGACGTGAAGCCCTTCCGCCATGACGATCGTGTCTTCGAGATCGCTGTCGAGCTTGTGCAGTTCTCCTACCTCCTGCGAACTAACAAAGGCACCTCGTAATGGCATGTGGTCGCTTTCATACTTTCCGAGCTGTGTTTGGGTCCACTTAGTCCCGAAACTGATCATGCTTGGGATGTCGTGACCAAAATGTATGGGCTTTGGCAGCAGGATATGCATACTGATGCTCTGCTTCAGAAGTCCTTAGATCGGCTCATGGCACGCACAGCCTCATCACGGGCTGCTAGACAAGGGCAGAATGTCCAGACATCATTCAGTGGAGCGGCTCTGTCCGATGTGTCTTTTAGATTGGATGACAGCGATTCTAATTTGCTTGAAGTACCGGAACTTTTTTCTGGGCTGGACTGGCTTGCTGGGTCCATCTTTTCGGCCATGTTATTCTTTCTATCTGGGTAAGTATTTCTCTATCCACACATCTCGTAATAACTAGATCTCTATATATTCAACTATCCCGTGTCTCGAACTGGCTATCCTCCTTCAACCAATCTCCAAAAGTCTTTAACCTAGGGTTTAGCCGTTTCAAAGCCGGAATATCCGCACCATATCCCTCATCATGAAACCATTTGAACATCACTCCCAGCTCCTTAACACTAGTCAACATCAGCCAAACCGGAATTTTATAAGTAGTCGGTATATCTTTGCCAGTTAAGGTCTTGAAGATTTCCGACATGCGATCAAAGGTCAATTCATCTCCAGCAAGCGAGAAAGCATGATTCTTCGACGCCTCGGGGTTCATAAATGCCGCCGCCGCAAAGAACCCAATATCACTGGTTGTGACCAGCTGCAACGGCTTGCCATTCAGAGACATCTGCCATGCAGTTGTGAACACCTTTCCGAAGTAATCCGGGGTGAAGTTCTCAAAAAGGCCACGGGACGGGGAATTGTCCATTCCATCTCGGTCCCTTTTGCTTTTTCTTTGAGATGCTTCTCAAACTCGTGTTTGAAATTGAAATGCAGGATTGGGGTTGGATTTTGGTCTGATTTCTCGCCGCCGCGGTCGATGGAGCTGTACACGAAGTACTTGACGCCTTGTTTGATGGACTCGTCTATCAGAGCGATTCCTTGACATCTTTCGTCGTCTTTTTTTTTGGGATTGGCGGTCTATTTCAGATCGGTCTGGGTATATGTTTGTAAGGTATCGTTTTCGGGCACACTTACCTGGACGCTGAAAACGCCCCAAACTGGGGTTGAGGTTTGACGCTTTACATTCTCGAATACGGCAGCTGGGACTTTAAGATTGCCTTGGATTAATGTGATATTTGAAGACTTTTGGGCGAGTTTCTCGCTGCAGTGGAGTTGGCATCACGAGTCACGGCGAGGATCTTGAAAGGGGCAGTTTTCTCCAGAAGGGTCTTCACCACGGACCCTCCTTGTTTGCCTGTGGCTCCGATGATGAGAACTGTGGTCATTGTAGTCTGGTATAGATGGATAAATAGTCCAAATGCCCTTCAACATATGATTTATAAGAGTCGCAGGGATTCGGGATAATTCTCAACCCCGGATTTGTGATGAATGACGTCACCCATCAATGATACTATCATGAGTATACATCGAAACATATAAATAACATATAGAAAGGATATAAAAGATATAAATATACAGGTCAATTATTCACCGCAATAATACTCATCCCCCTATGAACTTCCTTGTCGGCAGCATGTAAAAACTCCCTCACCGTCATATCCAACCCTTGTTCTCCTAACAAGTCCCCTTCCAATTCACCTCGCAATAAGGGTCCATTCATCCCCCCATTCAATTCCCAAACCTTCCCATCTTTCTTAACAAAAGCGATAAAATGAAACCCACATTCCTCCTGTGGCAAAGGCACAATTGAACACCCCTCGGATGCCGCATCCATATGCGCTTCTTCCAAAAACCTCGAATCATATAAGAGCCGTGCCCTCTCCACCGGCCCCAGCTCAACTGCGAGCTTCACAATCTTCTCCAGCTCCGATCCAGCCGTGATATATTTCCCATTCTCCAAATTGACAACCACATGCAGTAATGCCATTAGCCCACACGCATGTCCGATCGTCTGCTTCATCCACAGCACGGGCTCGTCGGCCCCGCTACCGAGATATTCGGGTATGCTATGTTCGACACCAGAACGCGCGGCGAGGTAGATGGGTTTATCGCAGAGGAGGATGAGGGCGTTTACAGGTCGTGGGATCCAGGAGAGCATTTCTGGGGTGGTGGAGAGGATATCGTGGAAGGTCAGGCTCGGGGATACTCCGAGGTTCTTACATAGATGCGTGTGGACTTCTGGGTTGTTTTCTGTTATAGTGAGCTTGTGTGGTCTATATCTGGGGAGGGGGGGAATGTACTTACCTAGGGGTATAAAGGTCTTTTGGCCGTTGATGACCTGAACGCCTAGGTTAAACATGTTTGAAGATGATAGAGACCTTTTAGATCGTATGTTCAATAGAAGAGGGGGGGAAAACATGGCTTAGTCATCATCTATTCGAAGGTTATCCCACACCAATGTAAGGTATAAGAGTCTCAGTGGAATATCTATAGAACAACTGTTTAATGTTGATAGATGTATCTAGAATGCTAGATGCGACATTGGTGGATCTACAAATATACTAGTAGTGATACTCCTAACTATAACTACATTGTATGTAACTATATGTCCCGGATTTTCCCGTGTGGGGGCTCTTTCCTATTTGATCTCTGCTGCCGCTTTTCTGAGCTCCGGCTGAGATGTCAGCACGCACAGATGCGTAGTCACGTGCAGAATGACTAATGATGAGTGTTAACTAACGTATTTCACCACCGAGTGGATCACACCACCGAGTGGATCAGCGACACGAAAACACGTCCATGAATTACCACTTAACCACTTCAACCACCCACTATGCCACCAATTCGCTCCCGATCCTCTAGTAATTCAGCAGAGCAAGAGGGTAGGCTTTTATTAGCTATCCAGGCTATTAAAAACCAGCAAATTACCTCTATACGCGAAGCATCGCGTCGTTTTGAAGTGCCATTCTCCTCTTTACGGAACCGCCTTAATGGTCTCATAAATCGCTCCGAAACCCGCGCAAATTGCCGGAAATTAACAGATATTGAAGAGGATTCTCTTCAAAAATGGATTCTCTCTATGGATTCTCGTGGATCAGCCCCCCGGCCTTCTATGATACGAGAAATGGCGAATCTTCTCCTCGAAAAGCGCGGAACTACCCCGGTTCTTTCGGTCGGCGAAAATTAGGTTATAAAATATATTAAACGACGTCCTCTACTCTCCTCCCGATTCTCGAAACGGTATAATTACGAACGTGCGAAATGCGAAGACCCGAAAACTATTCGAGAGTGGTTCGATCTTGTTCAAAAAATAATCCTTTAATTCGGAATCGACCCCGATGACGTTTATAACTTCGATGAGACTGGTTTCGCGATGGGATTAATCGCTACAGCTAAGGTAGTTACGAGGAGCGATTTCTACGGTCGGCGCCCGGTTTTATAACCTGGAAATCGTGAATGGGTGACTACTATTGAATGTACGAATGCTTCGGGGTGGGCCCTGCCTCCGTGTGTGATTTTTAAAGGCAAAGTCTTCCTCGAATCTTGGTTCGATAGCCTTCCGGATAACTGGCGATTTGAAGTTAGTCTAAACGGTTAGACCTCTGATGAAATTGGAGTTCGCTGGCTCGAAAAGCTCTTTATTCCGACGACTTCTTCACGTACGAAGGGGGGTATCGACTTTTAATACTCGACGGACATGGAAGCCATTTAACCCCGAAATTCGATGAGATCTGTGAGCAAAATAAGGTGGTACCGATCTGTATGCCACCTCACTCCTCTCACCTTTTACAGCCTCTCGATATCGGCTGTTTTGCGGTGTTAAAACGATCGTATGGTCGGCTGGCTGAAATGAAAATGCGGACTCGGATCAACCATATCGATAAACTTGACTTCCTCGAAATATACCCCCTCGCACGAATCGAAGCTTTTAAATCGGAGACGATTAAGAATAGCTTTAAAGCAGCTGGTTTAGTACCTTTTGCACCTGATTAAGTGATCTCGAAGCTAGATATTTAACTTCGAACTCCTACCCCCCCTCCGAGTAGGAGGAGCGATTGGGACCCTAAAACGCCCTCGAACTACGTGCAATTATAAAAGCAAGCTTCGTCAATTAAAGCTTTACTTCGTACTAGATCGAGGAGCCCTCCGAGCCCGCTAAATTGCGCGATAAATCAGGTTTTAAAAGCCTGTTAAATCACTATGCAGTCTGCTGCTTTTCTCGAGAAAGAAGTCAGCGATTTACGCGCTGCTAACGAGAAGCAGAAGCAAAAGCGGGCTAGATCTCGAAGGCATATACCCTCCGAAGAAGGACTCTCAGTCGAAGAAGCCTCTGCATTAATTATGCAGCAACAGGAAGCAGGTGAAGCACCTCCCCCGGATCCCAGTGTACCTAGAGAATCGGCTATTCAGCCACGTACGCGGCCCCCCGGGGGTGTGGAATATGCAGATTGCCAGGGCATAGAAGAGAAACATGTCCAGATAGACCAGTTAATTAGTTGAATTAATTTAATGGCGTTTTGGTTGAGATAAATGGAATTAAATTCATAGGGTTGGGTTTGCTGATCCACTCGGTGGTGTGATCCACTCGGTGGTGTGATCCACTCGGTGGTGTGATCCACTCGGTGGTGAAATACGTTAGTTAGTTAACTATCTCATTGACGCTTGGTAACGTGCTTTTAATCGATAACATGAAAACAATGCTTCGAGAGCGACAATGATTTGACCTTATGATTCACTTTGATGGAACGTTTGAAGCTATGCATATAAAGACAATAGACAAAGAAACAGAAAAAGAAAGAGAGAAAAAAATACGCTACATAATCTACTTCTCATCAAATCCTTCCCCAAACGCCAAATCACCATTACCAAGTACAGTATAAATGGTGTGCTTTGTTTCTCTTATCACTGCCGGAGCAGTCTGGGGAATAGGACCTGGCCACCTGCGGCCCGCCGCAGGTACATGGCCAACAGAGGGTTCATCCCAGCCTTTGCAGCAGAATCGATCCATTCGTCCACTGAGAGGACCCCGAACGATTCACCAGTGCCCATCTCCATCAGATCCTGCACCTCCTCCATACCAATTTCAATCTCTCCAGACTCATATAGGTAGCGAGGGCTATCCGTCATCTCCTTCGCGCCGGAAATTGCGCCGGCAATGATCGTCCTGGCCACCGACTGCACAGAGATGAAGTCGAAGTGGCCCGACCAGGCGCTCGAGTCAGGGATGGCCTTGATCTCGCGCGAGTACTTCATCATGTTGCTCATCAAGTCCGACTCTGGGGCGTCGTCGCCAGTGATGCTGCTGGGGCGGTGTATGGCCACAGGCAGACCGAGCTGCTTGTTGATGCGCTCCAGGTAGACTTCGCTAACCCACTTGGCAGAAGTGTAGCCATCAGCGTTCTCGCTGTTGGGAGGATACTTCTCAACAGAAACCTGACCAAAAGCATCGAGACCCGACAGGCGGGCGACACTGGCAGAGGAGACAAAGTGGAAAGGAACACGGCGGGGAATGCTGAGGCGGACAAGCTCCTTAGTAGAAGCAACATTAATGAGCTTAAGACTCTGGTAGGTCTTCATGAAGGACACATCAGCGCCGACATGGATCACGGTATCAGTCTCGTCGAACACTGCCTTCGCTTCCTTCTTAGAAAGGCCAAGCTGCTTAGCACCGAGGTCGCCTCCGTAGACGATGACCTTGTGGTGGTCGAAGATCTTGGAAAGCTGCTCTTTAGGCTTGCGGACGGCCAAGCAGTAGATCTTTGTAATGTTCTTATTGTTGGTCAGTTGACGGAGAATCTCCTTGCCCAGGAAACCAGTGGATCCGGTAATAACGACAATGCTTGGAGTAGTAGATGGCTGGACCGGATTAGGAGACTTGGGTGCGTTGGCGAGGTCAGATGGAACCTCGACCTCTTTCTCCCAGTCGACATAGGTAGCCTGCTTGCCTGAGCCCCGGTCCTGGAGCATCACCGCCATCTCGCCTAGGGTGATAGCCTGGAAGAGCTCCGAGAGAGGGACAGCAATGTTGAGACGCTCGCGGATCTGAGTCTGCAGGGACACTAGAGACAGAGAATTACCGCCAACATGGAAGAAGTCGGAGACCTTGTTCAAGTTATGGCTGCGGAGGACTTCCTGAGGAAGGACCTGCTGCCAGAGACCACGGAGAGTATTCTCAAACTCGCCGAGATCAGCCGTGTTATCTTTGGTACGGGGTTGAGTGCTCTCAGGGAGTTCCATAGAGTTGATCGCCGATCGGTCAATCTTGTTAGAGCTAGTCTTGGGGATGGTATCTAGAGCAACGATAGCCGAAGGACGCATGTATTGGGGCAGAGGAAGCTTCTGAGGAAGCTCTGCCAGGAACGTACTCTGATCAGTTTCGTTGTCAGAAAGCTCAACAAAGGCAACCAGATACTTGTTATCAGAGTTCTGAATCTGCCTAGCGGAGACCACAGCTTGGCTAATGTGAGGAGCAGCATAATTGACGATGGTGCTCTCAATATCCTCAAGGTCCATGCGAATACCTCCAATCTTGACCTGAGTGCTGCCCTCAATTCTACCCTGTAGGACTAGGCGTCCATCAGCGGTGAAGCGGCCGCGATCACCAGAAGCGTGGACGGTATTCCACCCTTGCTCCTTGAAGAAGGAGGTAGCCTGCTTGCCGGGGAGGAAGGCGACGGATGTGGCCTTCTCTTGGTTGAGGTATCCTCCGGCAACACCAGCACCGCCAATGACAATTTCACCGGGAACGCCGGCGGGCACAGGGTTCATATTCTCGTCAACAATATAGATGTTGTAGTTAGGGCTTGGAACAACAGCAAAGGACAGGTCCTCGACATCTACGACGGAGACCTCGCTATCCGCACATGCACAGGTGGTTTCGGCAGGACCGTAACTGTTAATGAGCTTCAGGTCGGGCTTCTCCAGGGAGCGGAAAGCACGGACAAGAGACTTAGTCATGGCCTCACCACCGCTCATGGCACCACGCCATTGGGAGGTTCGCAGCAACTCCTGGCCACCATGCTGGATCCAGGCCATATACTCAGTAGGGGTGCCCAGGGTGAAGGTAACACCCTGAGAGACCAGCATGTTGCAAACAGCGGCGGGATCATGGCGAAGAGCTTTGTCAGGAATAACAAGAGTTCCACCAAACCCAAGGCCGACGATGATCTGACCCATGGACATGTCAAATGCATAAGAAGATTGCTGCAGCACAGTCTCTTCACCCTCTTTGATTCCCCATCGGGGAACGGCAAATTCCAGAAAGTTCTTGTATCCGGAGTGCTTCAAGACCACACCCTTAGGTACACCGGTAGTTCCACTAGTGTAGGCAATGACGGCAGTGTCAGAGGGCTTGGCCTGGCTAGGAACAAACTTGTCTTCCTGAGATACAGGAACAGTGGACACATTGATGACATCGGCTCCAGTGTCACGCAAGAACTTAGTCTCGCTCTCAGTGATGCCGTCAACGAAAATGACCTGGGGGTTGCAGTCCTTGACTACAAGAAGAAGGCGGTCTAGGCCTACACGGGAGTCAAGCGGGACGTAGGCAGCTCCAGTTCGCAGAATAGCGAGCATAGAGCAAACCCATTCTGGTCCAGGGCTCTGGAAGACACCCACGCAAGAACCGCTGCCCACTCCACGGTCCAGGAGTAGAGCTGCAAGCTCGCTCGCGCGGCTCGCCATCTGCTTGTAAGTGACGCTGTTTCCCAAGCCATCAGCCAGAGCGGTTCTCTCACTGTACGCCTTAGACATGTCGTCAATGCGGTCGACAATAGTAGACGGCCATTGAGTAGTTTTTTCGTCACCTAAAAGCGCAAGCAAGTTAGTACCCAGATATGTTATGAGTCAAGAGGGATGGTACTTACCGCGACCGAACTCTAGTGCGCTCTTCACATCGTCTTCAAGATGGAGAGCGGGCCAGATAATGCGAATAGCAGGGTTTCTCGCAAATCCCTGGAGAAGGCTGAGGTAGCTCTTCTTAAGCAGATTGGCATCGTCTTTAGAGTAGAGATCCTTGTTCACAGCGAAGACCACAAGATTATCACCGCTACTGACATCAACAACGTCCACACTAATGTCGTAGGCGTTCTGGCCGCCAGCAATCAGCTCACCATCAGAAGAACAGCCGCAGAAGCTGCGTGCTTCGACGATGTTTTGACGGTAGTTAAGGAATGACTGGAAGAGCGGGCTGTAAGAAGGAGACCGGGGCACCTGGAGCTGGTCCAGTAGAAGGTCGAAAGGAACACGAGAGTTGGCAAAGGCGCCATCGCTGATGCTCTTGACATCCTTCAGGATATCCGCGAAGGTTTGTTTGGTGTCCTGGCGGAAGCGCAGTGGAAGCAGGTTCAAGAAGAGACCAAGACTCTGCAGCACGTCGGCATCCTTTCGGTTGCCGTCGGCAACACCAATGCACATATCCTCAATCCCGTTGGTGAAGCGAAAGAGGAGGATGCGGAATACAGCCAGGTAGAAGTGGAATGGGGTCACCTTGAAGCGGCGGCAGCATTGCTCAATCTGGCTCTTCAGCGCCTGGTCCATACGGAAGTCAACCAAGTGCGAACCAAAGCTGGAGGAGTTGGGCCTCCATAAACGCTGAGACAGCTTGAACAAGGGTAGAGGAGCGGGCAGGTCAGGGAACTGGCTGTGCCAGTAGCTGAGCTGCTTAGACCATGATCCCTGTTCGTACTCATGGAGCTGACGGAGAGAGAAGTCGGGATACTGCAGCATACCCGCGCCACTCAGATCGAGAGTTCCGTTGTAAGCCTTCTCGAGGTCAGCAAAGAAGATGGGGAAGCCGATGCCATCAACAGCAATGTGGTGGTAGGCGAGGATGATGCAGTGTTGGTCCTCCGAGAGCGAGAGAAGTTGCAAGCGGAGAGAATCGCCCTTGGCAAGATCAAAAACGTGGTCTTGCATTTCTCGGACAGCCTTTTGAATATAATTCTCATTCTTGACATTGGCATGCTGAAGAGTCAAGGTGGACTTGGGCAAGACACCTTGCATGTGCTGTTTGGTGTTCTCGTCCGTATAGAAGACAGTCCGAATGGCCTCGTGGCGCTGTCCCACATCGGTGAGAGCCTTGCCGAACTTCTCAATGTCAAGCTTACCCTTGAGGTGGACAACCGATGTAACATTGAACGCAGTCTTGTTCTCGACAAAGAAGTTCAAGAACCAAAATCGAGACTGAGCAAATGACATAGGAACAACTCGCTCAAATCCTTCCTTACTACGCGACCCAAGCAGTTTCTCCTCCATATCTAAGGAGATGGGAAGAGAAGGAGTAGTATTGGTCGGGGACGCCTGCGACTCCAGCTCTGAAGTAGGAGTAGACTGTCTCTCACTCGAGGAAGAATGGTCGATGGTGGACACGGTGGTAGATGGAATGTCCGTCAGGCTAGGCGTCAGCTTCTGTGGCTTTGCTGCCGGGGTAGCGGCCGGAGGTGCTTCCTTAGCAAGATCGGCACTCTTAAGCTTCGGCTCGCCACCCAAATTGGGGACAATCTCAGCTGACAGCATCTCCTGTGCAGTATACAAGAGATCGCGAACAGAAAGCGCGTTGAGAACCCTAAGGACGGGCATGTCGACACCAAGCTCCTTGCGGAACCAAGACTGAATGTCGACAGCAACAAGCGAGTCCACACCAAGCTCATCGGGGCTCACTTCAAGCATGGGCTTGTCGGGGTCAGCCTGCAGGGCAATCTGGAGCTTAAAGAGGAACCCAGCTATTACAAAGTCAGTAAATCAATTGATATATTGCTATATTGTGGAGCACTTACCCTTCATAATCTCGAACACCTCCTCCTCGCTGGTAGCCTCCAAGAGCTGAGGCTTGATTGCAGCACCAGCCTTGTTCTTGCTCTGGCCAGTGACCAGATGACTACCCTTGCGGACCAAATGCTGGAACATTGGGTTCGATGCCCAGTCACGCTCTTCGTCATCATCGAGCCGGAGACCAGTGGACATTTCATAAGTACCAGAGAAGCCAGGGCGACCAGCAAGAACGCCCTCAGCGAAGATCTCTTGGAAGTCCTGCTCAGACATCCAAGAGTGACCAACCTTGTGGAGGAAGGACTGCTGTCCAAGGGTCAGCTCTCGGGAAACGTAGCCGTTACCCATGATGGCACCGATGTTGATGACGGAGCCGGCAAGGCCACGCTTGCGTCGCTGAGCAGCCTGGCTGGCCATGAAGGCATTGGCAGCAGAGTAGGCACTCTGCCCCGGGTTACCAGTGACGTAGGCCATGGACGAGAAGTAGACAAAGAAGTCTAGGTTGGCTTCACTAAACAACTCGTCAAGGTAAACACTTCCGAGAACCTTGGGCTTCACAACCTTCTCAAAACGCTCCATATCCAGATCAGGGAATAGAGTATCGTGGAGAACCATAGCACCCTGAGCAACGCCGCCGATGGTAGGCATGGTGTCATTGATCTGCTTATAGACCTCGTGGACAGACTGTCGGTTTGTGACATCGTTGGCGAAGACGCGGACAGTGCAGCCCTGGGCGGACATGGTCTGGAGCCAGGCGTCCTGGATCTTGGGGTTACGGCTGGACAGCGCAATGTATCTCGCACCACGCTCAACCATCCACTGGCAAAGGGACAGACCCAGACCACCAGTCAAGCCAACAAGCCAGAAGGTCTTGTCCGAAGCAAAGTTAACTTCCTTGTTGGCGGGCTGCATCTGGATGCGAACAGTAGGCTGACCCTGCCAAGAGACGATAGCCTGCTCCTGGAAAGAAGCAGAGCTGTTCTCAGTGATCTCGTCGAGAGAGATGGTCGGGATGGAGCCAATGTCTGTTGTGGAGAGACTATCTACGCAGTTCAGCCAAGCCATCTGGACATGGTCAGATACCTGTCGGACGCCAAGTGGGCTGAGATCAAGCCGAGCGTAGTCGCTGACCAGACCATTGTGATCAAGCTTGGGGCAGTCTGGAGGCAGGCAGCCCTGCACAAGTTGTGACGTCTCACTCTGAGTGTCCATGTCAATGTACATAGACAGGTTTCTTGGCAGAAGTTTGTGAAGGGACGACGTTGTCGCACGGGGATGCACGTACGCCCAAGGTCTGGTGCAGTTCTTGGCTGCAGTGGTAAGGAGCACCAGCTGGATGCCACGCTCAGCGGCAAGCTTAGCAAGGGCTCCGCCCAGAGCGTATCCAGGGTTGAACACGGCAATGACCTTGCCCTGAATGGCGTTCTCAAGGATGCTGTGGGCCAGGAGCTGCATGTACAGCGACATCAAAGCCTTGAGCGCCTGCTCGTCAGACTGAGGCATAGCAATGGTCCATCCAGTCGGTGCGTGGACGTGCGAATCCAGAGAGCTGGACAACACAATGACACGAGAGCCATTCTGAGAGTCCTCGCCGAGCGAGATGAAAGCCTTGCTTTTTCCAGTGACCCGGATAGCCTTGAGAAGCGAGTGACTGAGCCTAATGCCTCCGATGCGGGACTTATTGGCTTCCTGCTTCTCCCTCACAACGAACTTGGAGTCCCGAGGCATGATGGACAAGCTGGTGTTCTTGACGTTCACATCACGGGTTAGGAGCCTACGCGAAGAGTTGTATCGGTTGTTCCTCGCTGGGCTGAGACGGAAGCGAGGAATCATAACCTGCTGTTTCTCAATGAGAATCTCTGGCTCATTGTACCAGAGGATATCCTTGAGCTGACTATTGTCATCCCAGACACTGTAAGCATCAAGCTGGAGCAGCTTCTTGGCAATAATTTCAAAATTGATCTCAGAAGGCGTAGCAAAGTCCAAGACCTGAGAGTGGACATGAGTCAGCTCCAGGGTGACACTTCGCTGCAAGCCAATGAACATGTTCTTGTAAGGGCTGTCGGCTTGTGCCCCACATGTAACCCAAAGAATGTTCTTGCTCTGGTTAAAGATGTTCTGGAGAGCCTTCAGCTGTGTCAAGGAGATGTCCTCGAACGTAGACTCGTCGAAGAGATCAGCCAAGCAGACAACAGTACCAGAGAAGGGTAATTCAGCGGCAGCGGCCTCATCCAAACTGTTGATATGGCGGATCTCCTTGTAGTGACGAGAAACGCTCTCGTCTAATTTGTCACCAGAGATGTCGCCCTTTCCTCCAATGATAGTCAGACTGTTCACATCCAGTGATTGACTGGTGAATAGAAGCGGCTCGCGAAGGAAAGAAATCTTATCGTCGACGGCCTGGCAAGCAATCACGGCCAGAGGCAGAGGGAAGCTGCTGTTGTGAGGGGTATGAGACGTAATACCAGAGAAGCCGGTCTTCAGCATCATTTCCTCCCAGACATTGGCTTCAACGCAAGGAGATAGCTTGCGACCATCGTTGTAACCAAGCCACCAGCCAGGCAGGCCACCAAAGATGAAACCGAAGCGCATGGGGTCATTATCAGTAAGCTCTACCATGAGAAGATGACCACCGGGCTTCAAGAGCTTGCGGGCATTCTGCATGGTGTCTTCAATGTTTCGGGTAGCGTGGAGAACCAGAGAAGCGATAACAAGATCGTATGAGCCCTCGACATAGCCTTGCTCAGCAGGGCTCTTCTCGATATCACAAACCTTGAAGATCATGCGAGAGCGGTGCTCGGCAAACTTCTCCTCGGCTTTCTCGAAGAAGCCACTAGAAATATCAGTGTATGTATACGAGGAGAAAGCACCATTGAGACGCTGGAGGATCATGCCAGTGGCACCACCGGTTCCAGAGCCTATTCAAATTAGCTAAAAGGCTACTCACGGCCAAAGGAGTCCTAACTTGCCAATTTCAAGAATGTTCATGTGGGGGAAGCGGTGGCTGAACTGGCCGACAATGCGGGCCATATCCTCAAGATATGTGTTCATACCCAGAGCGTAGGCGTAGAAGTCGTTGAGCATGTTGCCATGCATCATTGCCTCCAGAATGTTCATGTCGCCTCTGATAGCAGTGGGCATGTTTTCACCAACCGCCTTCATGATACGCAAGTCAATGCTGTCAGGGTGACTTTGATTTAGGTTAGCATAAGCTATAGGGAATGCAGTAAGTATTTAGGAAATCAACCTGTCAATAATCTTAAGAATCTCCTCCCTCTTGTCATTGATCCACTCCTTCTTTGCATAGGGGTGCGTGCCACTGGCAACGTACTCCAAGCAGTGGTCGACATAGTCAAAGAGGCGGTCATGGTGCCACTCGAATCCTTCTCGCTTACCCTTGGGGAACTCGGCATTAATCTGGCGGAGGTAAAAATACGCAACCCTCTCCATGAGGAACGATAGGTCAAGGTCGTCAGCGTACTCATCACCTTCCCAGGTAACGTTAGTTCCGGTGGGGATCTCGGGTCCCCAAGTCAACTCAGAGAAGATGTTGGCATCATTCTCAGAAGTTGACTTGTCCAAAGGTGTGGCATGGAGGCCTTGCAACTGAATAATGGTGTGGCTAGAATCAACCGAGTAAACCTCAACATCACCAGACAGATCTGCACCGCCATGATCAGCCATGGACGAGTAGAACGGCAGCTGAGCACCGGACTGGAGGGTGGACTCCCGGCAGTAGGCAAGGTTGATACGAAGGCGATCAACCTTCGTTGGCAAATATATAGTACGCAGGCGGCCATCGCCAGGGTAGCTGAAAGCCAGCATGATAGACTGGATAGCACAATCCAGGGTGCCAGGGTGAATGATCAGCGAAGGTGCATCCTTGCCCTCGGCCTCAGGAACACCCAGGGTACCGAGAGCCTCGCCAAGCCTTCGGCTAGTGTTGGAGAGAGCCTGGAAGGGACCGGTGTAGCCGAAGCCCAGCTCGCTGGTGGCCATGTAGAATCGCTCCCACTCGAGATCCAGGTACAGACCCTTACGAACATAGGGAGCGGGGAGTGTGTCCTTGGAGGCAGTGCCTCGGACCACACGAAGCTTACCGGAGGCATTCTTGACCATGGCGCCAGAATCCTTTCCGCTGTCGGAATAGTAGGCAAAAACCAACTGGTCAACACCAGGGCTTTCCTCGACAACCTTTAGGGACAGGATGGTATCAACACCGCCGTTCTCCTGGAGAGTGAGAGCCTGTCCAATGATAAAGTCGATAAAGTCAAGCATCTGGATCGACTCGGCGGGGTAAAGCTTGACTGCCGCTTCGACAACTGCCGAGACGTAGCCAGCAGCAGGGAAGACAATCTGACCCTGAATCTGGTGGTGGACGAGCCAGGGAATCTCACGGGGCGTGAGGTAGTTCTTGAATCGAACCTCGTTGTTAATGCCATCGGGGCACATAGTGCCTAGAAGCTCATGAGGAGCCTGGCTGCGGCCACGGAACGCCTTGGAGTACCGCGACTCGTGCCAGTAGATACGATCGTGGTCCCAGGGATACGTTGGAAGGCCCTTTAACAGCCTAGGCGCCACCTTGCTGCCGTGAACAGCTTTATCGTAGGCCGTGAAGTCCACGGCAGCAGGACCGAGCGACTTCCAGAGAGAACCAAAAGAGTCAGAAATGGCCTCGATTGCGTTTACACCACGTGCCAAGGTTCCAGTATAAGGGATGTCCTGGCCAGAGATTTCCTTGATAGTGGAGGTAGCAGGGCCCTTAAGGGCAGGGTGAGGGCCAATCTCAATTCCCATGTCAAAGGGACCCTCGGCACCGATGGCATACTCCACAGCCTGTGAGAACAGAACAGCTTGGCACATGTTGTCACCCCAGTACTTGCCCTGGAGCTCGCTGAGGTCAACGCTCTCAATGTTCTCGCCGATAACGCTGGAAATCCAGACAGGGAGGTTCGCGTCGTCAGAGCGAGCCAGGACCTTGACGTGGCATGTCTCGAGGGCCGCGACGTAAGGCTCAAAGCAGGGCTTCATGTGGTGCGAGTGGTAAGCCTTATCGACCTTTAGGAGACGGGCAAACTTCTGCTCATCTTCAAGAATTTCCTTGGCCTCTTCAATGGCATCTAGGTCACCGGACAGTGTCAAGCTGCTGGGGGAGTTCCTAGCAGCAATGCAGATGCGGCCCTTAAGAGAGGGCAGCTCGCAAAGCTCTTCGGCATCCTCGTGAGACGTGCCGACGGCCATCATACCACCCTGGGCGTCATCTTCACTACCAGCGAGTTTCAGGAAGAATCCACGGTAGTAGGCAATTCGAATAGAGTCCTCAGCGGAGAGATAACCAGCAGTGTGTGCCGCAGCGATTTCACCAGAAGAGTGACCAACAACTGCTGCCAGGTCAATCTTAGCAGCCTTAAGAAGAGTAACAAGGGCAACTTGTACAGCGGTGCACAGAGGCTGCGAGAGCGCCGCCTGACCGATACGAGAATAATCCTTGTCCTTGAGCAACTCTTCCCGGATGGTCCACTCAGGGATATGCTCGGCGGGAAGAGTGTTAAGAGCGCTCTGCAGCTTATCAATGCACTCCGAGAACAGAGGCGAGCTTCGGAGCAAGTCAGCGCCCATGGTGGCCCACTGGGCACCCTGGCCAGTGAATACACCAAGGAGGCGGGGCTTGCCCTCTGAAGTGGCCTGAGATCCGGAAATGGTCATAAAGCCAGTGGAGTTCTGGCTGACATCTTCGAGCTTCTTGGCCAGGTCTTCGACCGTCAGAGCAGAGATGGAGACCCTCAACGGCAGGGTAGATCGTCGAGTGTTCAGAGTCCAGGAAAGATCTCGAAGGCTGATAGTCGGGTTCTCCTTTATGAACGAGGAGTACGTAGATAGAAGGTTGGCGAGAGACTTCTCTGTACCAGTGGAGAAGTTGAAAGGTGCCATGGAGGGACCGGTGGGCTCTTCGACATTCTTCAGAAGAGCTTGCTTAGGATCTGGGACAAAATTCTCGAGGATGGCGTGGGCATTGGCACCTCCGAAGCCGAAGCTGTTGACACTGGCACGGCGCAGGTCTCCAGTTTGGACCTCGGGCCACTGCTGTGCCTCTTGGGCGATACGAAGGTCAGTATAGAAAGGCTTGACCCGGGGGTTGAGTTCATTAAAGAGCAGATTTGGAGGAATGGTGCTGTTTTGGAGTGCCAGCGAGGCCTTCATGACACCGGCGATACCGGCAGTGCCTTCAGTGTGGCCAACAACAGTCTTGATCGAACCGACATACAGAGGGGCGTCAGTTACGGCCCTCTCAAACCCGACGTTAGGTCCGAAGAAGGCGGTGCTGATGGCCTCGGCCTCCATTGGGTCACCAGCAGGGGTACCAGTTCCGTGGGCCTCAAAATATTGAGGGCGATCCGCCGGCTTAGACAGATCCAGCCCGGCCTTCTGGTAGGTGGCGTTGATGAGCTCTTGCTGAGCCACCGGGTTAGGCATAGTAATGCCCTTTGTGCGTCCGTCTTGGTTAATGCCTGTCTCTCGTATGATGCACTCGATGTTGTCGTGGTCTGCTAGTGCCTGGCTCAGAGTCTTAAGCACTAGGACACCAACACCGTCACCACGGGCATATCCATCGGCATCTTTGTCCCACATTCGGCTTCGGCTGTTAGGGCTAAGCATTTTCAGCTTGCTCTCGGCAACATATTGTTCGGGCCCTAGAAGGAGGTTGGCTCCGCCGACGATGGCGCTGCCGGACTCGCCACTTCGAAGGCTCTGAACCGCCTGGTGGATGGCGTAAAGACTGGAGGAACACGCCGTGTCGATAGTCATCGATGGGCCGTGGAGGTCAAAGAAGTAGGATACTCTGTTAGAGATGATGCTTCGTGCGGTGCCAGAGGCAAAGTAGGTAGGGAAGTTATCAATATCGCGACCGAGAAGGTCAGCGTAATCGCCCGTCATCAGGCCTATGTACACGCCAGTGTTGGAGCCCTGGATTTTCTCCATGGGGATACCCCCGGCTTCCAGAGCTTCATAAACGGTCTCCAGAAGAAGTCGTTGTTGGGGATCGATTGAGTTAGCCTCGACGGGCTTGACTCCAAAAAACTGGGCATCGAAATGACGATGGTCTTGGTTGAGGATGTAGGATTGGCGAACATTGGTAGCACCATGGTGGAGGGCATCCTCGTGGTAGAAACCATCAGTGTTGAACCGGCTTGGCGGAATATCGCTGATGACATCGCGAGGTTGGCGGAGAAGTTCCCACAGCTTTGGTGGAGATGAGGCATCTCCAGGGAATCTACAAGCACTGCCGACAACGGCGATGGGCTCATTGGCATATTTCAGCTGGCGAGCCATGGTGAGAAGAGAAGAAGAGGACACAGCCTAAGACCGGTTTATGATGTATAATTGAGGGTATGATAAAGTAATATAGGCAAGGCATCTCTGGCTTATACGAGATATGTAGCTGAGTAGATTGCTGGTATGCTGATTCGGCTCCGTATGCCGTAACTGTCCCCTAAACAATGAGTATTCAATTTCAGCTTCGGACCTAGCAAGTCCATTTAGGAAAGTGGTATAGGGCTACTCCGATTAGCACACGGGGAATGGCCGCACCAACCAATCGGGGTCGCGCTACAGACCGGACGTCCGTTGCTGCCATAATTCCGCTCAGGTACAGACACTATCTACAATGTAAACAGGAAGAGGAATGGGGGGGCTTCTTGTGCCTATAGAAACCGTTCGACGTTTATTGAACCATTCATGCCCCATCTCATATCCTGGAATTCTGTCTCGATCTTCCTTACATGCTCTTCTGTCGCGACCTCAATTCCTCAATTTACAGAAGGTGTTCGTCGATTTTTCTTAAATAAAGAACCCGAATCTCAAATTCTCGTCATGCATCAATTCTACAAGGGCGAGTTCTTCAATTTTGAAGTTATTCGCATCCTTGGCACAGCCCGCTCTGGAGGCGCCGACGTCGCAGAGGTACTCGACGCTGTAGGCCAGATCAAGGAAAATGACCCGGTAACCTGGCACAAGGCGTGGTCTGTGCAGGGGGAAAAGGTCGAGCAGCTTGCGGACGAAGCTCTGAGCAATGGCCATCGCAATTCCGCGCGCATGGCCTACCTCCGAGCCGCCAACTATCATCGTGCCAGTGCCTACATGATGTGCTCGGACATCCCCACCAAATCAGACCCTCGCGTCATTCCCATCTTGCGCAAGACCGTCGAGCTTTTCCGCAAAGCCATTCCTCTCGCGAACAATCCCATCCATATCTTGGAGATTCCTTACGAGAATGGAGTCAAGCTCCCGGCATACCTCTACCTTCCCCAAGCCTCCTGTCGGATTGCAGGCAAGATTCCCCTCGTGGTCAACCCGGTTGGCGCCGATGGAATGCAAGAGGAGGTTTACCACATGTACCCCGCCGAGGGTCCTGAATTGGGATACGCTGTCCTGACCTTTGAAGGTCCCGGCCAAGGTCTTACTCTCCACGAGCACAATGTCCCGATGCGACCTGACTACGAGATTGTCGACAAGATCGTGTTGGACTACGTCCAAAAATATGCAGAGCAGAAGAACCTCGAGCTTGACTTCAACCGCGTCGCCATTGCCGGAACCTCGCTGAGTGGTTACTTTGCTCTGCGAGCCGCAGTGGACCCCCGATATAAAGCCTGCGTCGCCGTCGATCCTCTCTTCGACTTCTGGGACTTTGCGACCAAGCAGGTCTCGGCGACCTTCCTCAACACGTGGCTCAAGGGCTGGATCCCTGATAGCTTTGTGAACAACATGATCTGGTTCGGAAACAAATTCGACTTCCAGATGCGCTGGAACATTGCCATGTCCGCGCGATTCTTCGGAGTCTCCACTCCGACCCAGATTCTCAGGGCGATGAAGCTGTACACTTTGCGCCAGGAGAAAGGCACCTACCTCGATAAGGTGACGTGTCCAGTATTCGTCACAGGCGCTGGAAAGTCTCTGTGGCTCGAAGTGGACGACCATACCTCCATGGTCTTCAATGCACTGACGAACCAGAAGGAGTCGGACAAGGACCTCTGGGTGGCCACCAAGCCGGGTGAAGGTGGACTTCAAGCCAAGATGGGTGCTATTGCTCTGTGCAATCAGAAGGTATTCCAATGGCTTGACAAGCGCTTCGATATCAAGCGTGAGGGACTGTAGGTTACGAACAATGTAGATTGGGATTTGGTTATCGGCATTATATGCTCCCCTGAATCATGTTCGGAAAAGGCCTATAACATTTCATCTCTTAGAGAGACTAAGAGAGACGAAACCGATTTCTAATAGTATAGTACCCCCTATATTATCAAGAGTAATAGCTAATCTATAGTTCAAATAGCTTGAATTAGTGAAAGCCGGTTTAAAGAAACCTCAGTCCCACAAATTAGATAAAATATGCCGAGAAAATGGGAGATTGATTCTTGACACTAGGGGTTTAGCACTACTATATGCGCAAATAGGATGGTGGTAAAAAGGCAGGATGCTGATTCTAGAAAGTTGAAGCGATTGCAAACTAAGCATGCCAAATACTCGGAAGCCGAGCAGCGAGCTCAAGCAGCTAGAGGTTTAGCTGGAGCCGAGCATGAAGCTTCAATGGCGGCAAGAGATAGTAATAGTACAAATAGATAGTCATGGTGGTTACCTGTAAATAGTATTTTCATAGGTTGATAAATCGCTTGGCACGGTTAGTAGTTAAAAAGAGATGCGCCATGAATTGGCAGGCCAAGTCCCAAACCTATACATCCAGTCCCAAACCTATACATCCAGTCCCGACATACACTCGTAGCCCGGCAGGGACTCCTCCCAGCCAACACAGTGTCGGCAGTTTAGCAGGTTGTCGGGATCAACACTGGCCTTAACCTTGAGGAGCTTTTCGTAATTGTCGCCCCAGAACTCGTAGGCCCAGTTGTCGTCCCAAGGATCCGCCTCATTGGCGTAAGTGCACCCGTCTGGAATTATCCCCCTCCACGTCGCCGTCGCGTTCTTCAGCATGGATACGACCTGCTTACGCTCGTTGATGGAGCTAGCTGCCGTCCACTGCACAGAGCTAGCAACGATCCACACTGACTTGTACCAAGCGGGATGCAGAGAGGTGTTGGGCTCGGGGTTGTTGCGACCGTAAACGAGAGGCATGGTCGTGAGGAACGCGGTGGGAAGACCGGCAGCTTGAGTGTCCATGATGGCGTTGACCATGCGCTCACGAGCCTCGGCGTCCAAGAAATGATCCTCGGGAACGATTCGCGTGGTAGTAGCGATGGCGCCGCTGATGGTCATAGGGGTGGCAAATGTCCCATTCATGTTATCCATGTAGAATTGGTAGAAGTTCTCGTAGGTGCGAACTTCAATGCTACCATTCTGAGCGTGGACGAAATCCAGGGCTGGGGCGAGCGCCTTTTTGGCCTCGTCGATGGAGACTTTGTCATTGACAAGCATGGAGAAGCTGGGGCTGGACGGGCCGCCCCAGCCTTGAAGGGCCCAGCTGTGCATGTTCTCGGCCATGATAGTGGTGAAGGCTCGCTGGCTCTCAGTAGTGCCCTGGAACTGGAGGCTAACCGTCGTGAGAGACTTCTCGGGCTCGGTAGGGTGGGTCGAGTCGATGATAACACCGAAGGCACCACCTCCGGCACCACGGAGGGCCCAGAAGAGGTCTGGGTTGGAGCACTTGTTTGCGATGCGAATCTTGCCGTCGGGTGTGACAATGGTGAACTGTACAACACGGTCGGCGCCTAGTCCGCGGCTGCCGGACATGGCTCCATGGCCACCATTGAGCAGCCAGCCACCGGAAGTGCCAATAGCATTGACGGTACCACAAAAGTGGGTCACGCCGTATCCATGAGCAATAGTATAGGCTTCATCGGAGCTAATACCGGCTCCGAAGGTGATGACTGGGACTGGCTCTGTGTCGGTAGGGCAGCCTTCCGGAATGAATGACTCTTCGAAGGACGAGTGTCTCAGTCCACGAGTCCATATGGCCAGGGAGTCCTGTTGACTGCTTCGGGTGATGTAGTCAACACCGCTGTTCTTGATGGACAGGCGCGCGCCTGACTGGCGGGCGTAGTCAAAAATGGCCTGGGCATCACTGGGACACTTGATCTCGACATAATGAGGCGACAGTATGCCCTGCTCACACGTCTCGCCCTGTGGTTCAAGGGTAACAGGGTCCAGAAGGCATTGGTTGCTCTGGTCGGAGGCGCAAGATTCGCCTTGAATGAAGCGGAAGCCCCCATATTGGCTGGTGCGAGTCCAGCTAGAATTGAGGCCTTCCCTCACCGAGGCACAGGCAGCGCTGTTCGTATCCTCGAAGCATGGTGCAGCCAAGGGGAGGGACTTTTCTAAGCGTCCCTCTAGAGTCACATTTAGCTGCTCAAGCCCCTGGGTTTGGGTGTACAACGCGTTGGCCGTTGGAGCAAGGATGCTAATAAGACTGGCATAGAGCCATCGAGGAACGGCTTGCGGCGCCATGGTTAGCAATTTACTCTAGTAAAAGATAAGGAGACCGTGTAAATCCAACAGTAAAGAAAACCACAACTATACTAAAATATTACATGATTTTATCTTTTTATTTGCTGGGTTGTTTTTTTCAATTGACGATTTGGGGGTGTGGAGGAGACCGGGGTGGCGCGGGCCATCGGAGTCGGAGCCTGAAGGATCACCCTCTCACGTCAGAGATGGATGCCCGGGGCTGCCTTAATATCCGGCGATCTGTAACTAGTCAGGTAGTTGATATCCGGCTCATGGCCTGATTTCTAACGCATTGGCCAAGAGGCTCAGACTGGTAGATGGATGAAACAGTAGTGCGTGTCTGCATAGCAGTTATGAAGCTTGATCATGCTGATTTCCTTTTGGTTTAAACATGTGTTCGAGTTTAAACACAATCCCTTATCTACTAAATAACTACTATGCAACTATGTTATGCGTCCAGTTACAAAGAAGGAATAATGACGATCGTATTGTAGTAACTATTGACGAGAAAACAAAGCAGAGGGGAAGAAGAGAAAGAAGAAGGGGTGTCTTGTCTTGTCTTACTCCCTCTTCACGTGACCATAACGTAGAATCATCTGTCAAATGTCGAGTACAATGACAGGTCAGATAGAGAAAAGCTACCACCCGATCCGGCTTTGGACTACCAATAAACCCTCTTTAACCTGCATTTATTGACTAGGAATTTGTCTATTTGAAGTCGCACGTTTTTCCTGTTTTATTGCTAGTCAGGGGGCTTTATCATACCAAATTTCATCATACAATCAATACAGTCAGATTTCTGTCGAAATCACAAACTGGACGAAATCACATCTATCTTCTAACGAAGGCCTTTACACTCTGAATAAAAGTCACTTAGAATTACTGCCATCAGAAATAGATAGCATGTTAAGCTACAGTAAAACCAGAGTACTCAGGATATCCGGTGATACTAGACAGGTTATGTATAATTATCTTGAGCAATGCATGTTTAAAGATGTCGATTACTCACAGAGTTTGGAGTTTGAAAAGGGTCCGGGCCGAGCCGTGCGGCTCCCACACGGCCATGGTGTGGGGATGGTGAGGGTAGGTACCCGCGGTTACCCGATTCATGTCGGAAGTGACAACAATTAAAAGACAAATTGATTGATAAGCCATAACTATTATGAACATTAAATTTTAAATACGTTCAAAGCTCAGAGGTGGGGGTTAGTATCGAATATCCTTGGTTTAGTCTTTGATGTTACTTGAAAATATATAACATATCTAGCGTGAACGCGATGTGGTGAACACTCTTAACAAAACATATAAACACCATAAGATCATCCTTATGATTGCCCAAACCTATTATTAGTGGTACATGAAGGGGGTGTTACATTTTTTAAATTTATTTTTGATCTCTAATTACTAAGTGGCCACAAAAAAATCAATAACTAGAAATTAGGCTATTCATTCGTGATCTTATGGTCTAATTTTTTCTTTTTATTATTACATTTATAATTGCTTTTCCTACACATCTAATTCACAATCACGGTCGTAACTCAGTTATGCCCCCTGATATTTGAGAACAAAATATTTTTTCTGCGTCCCTCTTTGCTCTCCTCTTAATGGGACCTATGGTTTATTATCTTGCCCATAAAACGTACTTTGAATGGAATGTATTATTTTAGTCTAAGACCTTTGATTTTCTAAAACGTAGGTACATTAATGCAATCGCAAAGCCGTTTCAATACCGACAACGCACGTATTTATTTATGTCAAAATGATCTCATGACCATAATTACTAGCAATTTTCCAAACAAAGGAACTCCCGCATGGCAGTGGTGTTGGTGTGCTTGGCACAGTTATGGCTACTTAGCAGTGTCTGCCTGCAGAGTAACACTGAAAAGAAAGTCTCTCATACTCCGATTGGCTGGACCACCTCCGATCCCGACAACGGCATTTCTTATTAGTCACATGTGCTTCTTCCATAGGGCGGGCACGGGTAGGACAGAGAATTTCAAGCGCCAAGAGGGTCTTAGGCACTTTGGGGACATTCAGCGGTTAACAGCAGTTAGGTGTGGGTTCATTCCATGCCGTGTCGCATGCAACTCGCAATCTACATCCATTTCCACCATTAAGTTGGGGGCAAAGCCACCGCTGGCCGACTTATATCATCTCCGACGGGGACAACTTACCGGGCTTGCATACACGGAGACGTGGGGAACAACACCATAGGGCTCCAGCGGGCGGTTCTTGGCAATGCGGCCGGCCGGGCGATCTACATATAGTTTGCTCTGGGCTAGGCAACCGGAATCTCCAAGGTCCCCACAAAGCCGAGTGCCTTTTTTGACCAACCGGAGTTTGCACCGCCCCATTCAGGCCAAACAGGGCGCTCTTTCTTGCGATGTGAGCCTGCTGACCTTGGCGGGATCCTGCTTCCCCAATGTTGCGTCACGCTAATTTTAGCATCTACTGTTGACTGTCGACTTTCAAAGTTACCGCACTAATAGGAGCAATAACGCGGACGGAGTATGTGTTTGTAGATACAGCCCTGATTTTCCAGGGGTCCCAAGGTTACAGGAGCTGCTTACGTTCAGCAGCTTTGGGGCCTGTGGAATTAAGTGTCATTTTGCAAAATCGGGAAATATAACAATCGGATACAGTATGTGCTTGTAAAGTTCAAGTACAATACGCGATATTGACCCCTTATCTCTCCACAGCATATGCTTCCCCCACGACCCTGAATTCTAGAATCTCATACTGTATCTTGACTTCAAGAACTTGACCCTTTCCGCGCCCTGAATTTGACGCCCTCTCTTTATACTTCATCTTTGAAGATTGCCCGTCTTTGTTTTTTTTAAAAAAAGTCTTCTCTGCATTTTCGCCATGTCTTCCGCAGCTAAGAACTCGAACCAATCTCACCCGAGCGCGAACCAGCTGAAGGATCTGTACTGGCAAGCCAGAAATCCACCGAAGGACCCGCAAACTTCGTACAAGGGAAAGACGGTCTTGGTAACCGGCGCCAACACTGGTATTGGGTATCATGCCGCGGTCAAATTTGCTGCTTTGGGGGCATCACCGCTCGTTATTGCCGTCCGCACACAGGAGAAAGGTGAGGCCACAAAGGCTGCCATTATCCGCGAGACCGGCAATCAGAACATTATTGTCATCCCGGTAGATCTTTCGACGTTTGATGCCGTCAAGGAATTCGCCGCAAAGCTGAACGAACAAGTCCCCAAACTTGATGTCGCACTCCTCAATGCGGGCCTTGCCATGCCTAGATTCACAAAAGGGCCCGGAGAGTACGAGATCGGTTTGCAAGTTAATGTGCTCTCCACGGCGTTAATGGCCTTGCTCATTCTCCCTAAGCTCCGGGAAACGGCCGCCGCTAATGCAATCCCGTCTCACCTCACGTTCACAACGAGCAAGGGCTACCGGGACGTGGAGGAGTCGTGGCTCGAGTCAGACAAGACCTTGATTGACCAACTTAACAACGAGGAGGGATGGTCCGACCAAAGACACTACTTGATGGTCAAGCTGGCCACCATGTTTGCCTTGCAGGGTGTGGCGGACCGACACAACGACAATCAGGTTATCATCAACGCGGCCTGTCCAGGGTTCTGCAAGACGGATCTTGGCCGGAACTTCTCACTGGTTTCCAAGATTTTCATGGGCCCAATCCAGTACTTCGTTGCACGAACTGCCGAACAAGGAAGTCGATCCCTTGTCAGCGCAACTACTCTGGGCCACGAGAGCATCGGGCAACTGTGGCATGACGACAAGGTCCTCGAGTAAGTTTGGAAACTCTAGGGCAAGATGAAAAATGGAAAATGGAGCCCTGCTGACCCTGATGTTCTAGACCAAGTAAGCTGCAGGTCAGCGAGAGGGGTGCCGAATTGTACCGAGAAACATGGGGCCAAATCTTGACCATCCTGCGCAAACACATTCCCTCCAAGGATGTTTGAAGGAGGGGGTGTATGGAAGGCCATATGCAGGTAGATCACTCAGTTATGGAGGGTGGTCGTAGACTGTAAGCCGTGGACTGTAAGCCGAGTCACATATGACATGAATTATTCAAAGACTCAGATTATTATTATTAATATTATATTCCTCAGGCTTTCCAGGACCTAGGGTCGCATGTAACCCCCTAGCTTATGGACTGCAGTATGCACTGCAGTATACACTGCACTATTGAATATGTACATCGGATGACTTTACCACAAATGCACCCGGACAACAGATCAACTCATGGACATATTGTTTTCTTTATTTTCAAGCGCTAACAGCTTTGGAAAGTGGAAAGTGAATGCGCTTACAGCGGCCAGGCATAACCTGCAGTGGACATGGAAATACTCTGCATGTCTCAACAAACACCTCAGCCGCAGCTTGGCCTCGCATACCTCGCAGACTAAGACTTTCCGCCCGTGCCGAAGCTGGGGCCGAGAAGAATGTCGGGGGCCGAGGTGTATACAAGTTTCATCTAAAGTACAGTATTTTACGTAATGCGGTATCTCCCTTCGAAACGTCTCTGATATGCTGAAACGTACAGTACAAAGTAAGGATTCTTGCAAAGACGTATATGATCAAAGATGAATTGTAAACTGTCGAACTTCAAGATGCTTGTATGCCAAGAAGCTTGGTTTCTGATGCAGCTTGACCCATTCTTCGATACAACCTGGATGCAGGTTATATGCAGGAATGGCTGACGAAGCTGTCTAAACTGCATCACACCCACTAATTTCGATCCTGTAGGAGTTCAAGATTCTTGGCATACAATGCCTTGGCGTAAGAAAGAGGTTTAGCGTTGAAGTACCCAAGTTAATTACAAATTTAAGGATTCTTAACAATATCCATTTGATGTATGGTACTTTAGCGAAAGAGGGGAACCTGGTGATCTCTATGAACGATGTTATAGATGTAGGTCACATGATGGCTCTCCAGGACTATGGTGAATCCTTTACAATCTCCCGTAAGCCCTGAGCGACCCTTTTGATTTAGTTTTACAGGAGACGAAACCAGAAGAAGGACAGATTTGTGAGGATGTACGGGCGACAGTCGTCCCGACGCTTCGCATGTGATCGCTGCCGCACTTATAAGCTGCGATGCGAGAGACACCCTATATCAGGCGCGGGAAACGGTTGCGAACGCTGTGTCAAAGCAAGGTTGATATGTAAAACGACAACACCCACTAATAAGACAGCTGCACGTGCACCAGCATCAACCTCTCACCATGGCACAGAGTCGGAGCCTTGGGGCGGGGATCGCAGCCAGACTGCTGGTCCAATTCATACCCCACTACGTCAATCGCTCCCTCGCCCTCCCTCAGCAAACTGCCAGCACACGACCGTTCCACGATCAAACTCCCCAAACACCCTCAGTGACACGTCGACCGAACAAGGGTTCGTCAACCCCATGCACCTGATCTGGCCAACCGTGTCGCCTCCACAGCGAAGCCTCCACCCAGCAGCAGATAAGCAGAACGATGGCGCTGATATGGATCACTGCGACATGCGCGGGCCCGAACTCATGGGGCTGGAGGCCGATCAGGTATGACTCCCGCCCACCAACTTACTGGACCTCTTGAACAGTGACGCTGACCAATTGGCAAGGATAAGGTCAATACAACGGACTTTATGATGGTCGATTTTAGCTGCAATGACAACTCGAGCGGAGCAACGACCAGTCCTGACCAGCAAGACAATATGGCCATGGCGGGCTCTACCGGGAGGACAGATGTTTTCAATCTGTCATCACAGAGCCATGTGTTAGACGACATGCAGAGTCCTCTAAAGGATTCTATGAATTTCTGCGCCGCCCTAATCGAAGAGTACCATTCATTCAAACACGCCCACCGCGATCCTCCACACGACTGTTCGTCCAAATTAATAGAAAGGTCAATTCAAACCGCCCTGGACCACACCTCGCGGCTCTTGAAGATCCTCGAAAACTTAACGGTGGCCGAGGCACCGTCACACCGGCGACAGATCAGCCGCCAGAATACGGACGACGGTAGTTCATCACCCGCATCTGCCTTTGACGGCGGTATTTCCTCGAACCTACCTGCAAGGTCACAACAGAGCCAGGAAACCCTTATGCAGGGATCTATGCCCACCACCCACGCGGCACACGCTGGCTCTGGCTGCAATGACTCGATCTCAAGCATTTCCTCAAAACACGAAAGCTGCGATGTTCTACTCATGACGACTCTCGTCACTTCTTACGTCTACCTGATACGGATATGGCGCTCGGTATTCTCACTACTCCACCGCCACCTCCTCCTCCCTACCACGCCGGGACATACCCGCCTCCTCCTGCTGCCCAGCCTGCAGTTAGGCGGCTTCCGGATTCTCAATAGCCCAAGCATCCAAATTCGGGTATTATTCGAACTGCGAACCGACCTTTTCCAACGAATAGAAGGGATCCTTGGCATCGGCAGTGCAGGGGCATATGGTCGGTACGGTGAGGACAGGGAGCAGAAGGGGCAAGTCCTCTGCGTGAACCCCTTCGCGGGCTTGATTCGGGAGACCCTTTTGCACCAGGAGCAGATGCGGGCAGCGACGGAGGATGGCACCGGAGACCTGTCGCTCAAGGATATTACGACAAAGGTGAAGCGGCTCCTAGATTCACAGGGTTAGGGATGTGCAGTGCTATCTGGCAGGTGGCCTAGGGCCCTCAGGGGTTGTCTGCTTTGTATACCTCCCCCGGCTTGTCATTTAAGAATTAACGATAGCTAGCGAAAGCTTCCACGCTATATTCTAGAGCCAGATCTAGTTCCACTTTTACTAGCCATTTTATTAAATTAAGGGTTCTCGGTTGCTTTTAGCGAACAACCGCGAGTCGTGTCCAACTCTAGAGTTTTCATGGATATGAATTTATATCTTTTTCATCATACAGATCTAATAACTTTATTTCCTATCAATATCTATGGTTTCTAAGCTTAAAATAATTATAGATTAATCTTCTACGTTATTCATATAGGGTAATATAGTGATGTCAATATAGGTGAGTTAATCTAGTAGAAATATTTAACGGTAGTTATTAGTATCTTGGTGAAAGATATTCCATTCATAATTAAAAGTGCTTGCCAGTCATCATATCCCGCATATGAAAATCGCGGTTTTGTCATTCTTAGAGAATTCATTACTGGGATAATACATCACCGTATAGACTAATTTCTGTATGTTCGGTTCAGCCCTAGCTGCATGTAGACAAAACAATAGTTATTCGTTGGATAGACACTACCTAATCTATAGGCAGAAGTGAAAACGTCAAAATTCAAAAAGATTTCCCGGATCCATGCGCTCGAGACTTTATATCTTAGATCTGTATGATAGGTAGCACACAGCTCGGCACAACCTCGCCGGCACCCCGGTGCTGAGTCGAGTATGGTGCATCCAACGTGGCGTTCCTTTAATTTGCCTTAGCGCCTCCGCTCTCGGATCATGATGCGGGCAAAAAGGTCTGGGGCCATAGAGCCGTTCGGCATTGAGTGCCGTTTGGGCTTCTCCGCTCCGGGTGGTAGCTGTATCTCGTACTTGTCGAGGAGGTGTGTCAAGATAATCTTGATGGTGTTGCCTGCGAAGACACGGCCGGGGCAGGCTTGGGTACCGTCTCCCCATCCGGGCGAGTCCTTCCCAAGGCTTGTGAACTGGTGTCGTGAGTCGACGCCGTCCCGCTCGCGGAGCTTGAGGAATCGCATGGGGTCGAAGGTGTCGGGGTCTTCCCACAGCTCTTCGTCGTTGTGGATGTGGTGCGCATCGACACAGAGGATTGAACCTGCGGGGAGTTCCGGCCCGATCGATAGCTTCACGTTGGTAAGCAGCCTTCGAAACAACACCACTGTGCATTATGTTAGCTGGTTTTTGGGTGTAGGTAATTGGTTAGTGATTGTGGAGATTTGAATACGCACAGAGACTGAAAGGGTTCACCCGGCTCGATTCGCGCATCACACTGTCCATCTTGCGGAGCTCGGTCAAGGTCGTTTGCGGCAGAAGGCCATTTGACAGGACCTCATCCACTTCATCTCGAAGCTCGTCAACCAGCTCGGGCCGAGACACGAGCTCGGCCAGAATGAAGAACATGGTTCCGGCTGTGGAGGGAGTAGACTCGAACGTGGCGACGATAAGATCGTGCGTGATTTGGCTCAGGGAGCGCTCTTCGGGCCGGTACCGCGACATGAGCCAGGCAGTGATGGGAAACTTCTTGTCGGGTGTGGCGCGGAGGATTTCCTTCTTTTGCTTCTCATCTGCATTCTCGTATTCTTCCCAATCAGCCTTGGCCATGGGCTTGAGAAGCATCTTAAGATAGATGTAGTAGCCCCAGGCCGGCAAGAAGATGAACGTAGTGACAATAGGGCGCACGAGGCGCGGGACGGCATTCGAGACGTATACGGCGAGCGCGGTTACCATGGGGAAGTGTTGAACGGCTCTCACCCATCGAGGGTCGTTACCGAGCTTGGGACCAACCATTCCACTGGCATTGGTAGCGGCAACAAGTTCCTGCGCAGTCCAATAGAGCGGAACAGATTTCCACTCGGGGCAGGGTCCAATCGCTCTCTCAAAGGCGAGCTGGGTGTCCTCTTGACGAGCTTGCACGCGAACGGGCACTGCACGCATCAGGTCCACGCCGATGGTCTTGAGGAGAGTGCTGGTATCGCTGCCTAGGAAGCGCCATCCATGAAAGAATACATAGGTGAAGAACTCGAGCATGGAGGCCTTTTTGACCGAAACGCGCTTGACTTCATCGAAACTGGACGACGGATAGACGACGTATTCAAATCCCGAGTATGCGATGATGAAAGGAGTATTGGGATACTATGACCACGTTAGTTCGAGGCGCTGTGCGAGGTCGAGAACAAACTTGCCCTCTCTTTTCCCAATCGGAGAATTCTCTTGTAATCCCACCGATCGTCGCCCTTGGGGAATTCGAGCACAGGTAGACCGAGCTTCCGGAGAGAGGTCAATCTTGCAAAAATATTGTCGAGAACGACGATGATACCCAAGGTTACTAAGGCAAAGAGCGAATACTTGACGAAGTTGGGCATGTTGTGGAACAGTTGCCTCAGCGTCAGCATGAAGAGCTGCCACCTTGTGAGCCGTAGCGAAGACATAGCACCACGCAACACACCAAATTGCTCCGTAGCATTTTCGTACGTCTCCAGCAATGATCGGATGGTGAGTACTACCTCGTCATGCCACATCTTCCTCAACATCAGGAGTGCGAGATCGGTCCTGCTGAGACGCAGCGAAGCCATTGCACCTCGCAGGACACTGAACTGCTCCTGCACCATTGCAAGCTGGTTTAGAAATGGGACTCTCATTGGCGATATCTGTTCTCTGCTGCTTGGGAGAGAATCTTCGATGCCGAGCAACAGAGAACAGACTTCGTCAAACTGGCAAGTGCATTTTGAATACCTGTCGAGTAATACTCTTAGACCCTAAGGGCCCCCTTTGGTCCTGTGCCCTTCCGGTTCCGATATGGGACGGAGATCCGACTCCGATCGATTATGGATGTCCGCTGGAAAGGTGTCAGCAGTGCAGTTCATTAAACATAAGACGCTCACTTCCGGGATGTTTATGAATTTCAGTCATTGAAATCGTCAATTCTTGAATTTTTTTGAATTTCTTTTCCAATTTTACGGGCGAGACAATGGCAGCACCTCTAGAGAAGAACACGTCTGACATGACTGGAGTTTGGGTCATGGTGAGCACTGACACAGCTGATGTACGGACGTCGACCCTGACAATCTTTATATAACTTCGAACATTCAGACCCTATTGACCCAACCTTTGCTATCGTGAGTGCTCTCATTCCTCCTTCAAACATCATGGTCTTTCGGTTAACGTTTGCTAATCCATATAATTCTGTAGCAAGGCGTTCCGTGGCTGGTCCGCAAGGTTCTGGCCTATGCCAGCGTCACCCTCACCATGACACACTCCACTGAACCCGCCGAGAACGGTTCGGGCGATATTACCAAGATCCGCGTCAAGCAGACCATCTCCCCCGGCGGCTTCAGCAACGAAGATGACTACATTCTCGACTCCGAGACTCGGGAGGCCACAGTGCCTATCTTTGGCACTATCGCCATGTACGCAAAGTATACCCCGGTTGCCGAGATCGAGGATGCCGAGCTGCGTGCACGTCTGGTGGAGGGCCAGACTGGCGCTGCCGCGATCCAGGAGATTGCGACAAACAAGGGCGTTGGTTGGGACGCTGTTGGTACCTGGGGGTTCGAGATCATTGATGGCCAGCGCTACTTTACCCGCACCACCGTCACCAAGAAGGGTGATGAGAAGGTGTCTGTGAGGCTGGTTTATGACTACCGGGAGGATTAGATTTCGTTTGTGTAGTGCACTTTTGATGCCACACCCTGCTGATTCATCTTATGGTATAACTAGAATCAATTGATTGTACACTTGAGAGCTCGCTGTGAAAAATCAAAACTGAACCAAGCGTGAAATACATCTAGAGGGACAAGAGGTCGTGCACATAATTCTCAATTGATACTACCGCTAAACTAACGGTACAATCAATTTCTTCCCCGACACCTGCTTATTCTTCAACCGATCCAGGCCTGACAGAATCGCATCAAATTTACCGGGGAGAATCTCTTGTGGGCATTCCTTCAATTTCCCCTCATCTACAAGGCTCTGCAAGTCCTTGTAGAACTTTAGCGACCAGGCGCCCAATTCAGGGTCAGGCGGGCTTCCATACGGGTCTGGCAGCACCAGGCCACGGCCAGCGATGGAGGAACCCATGATCAGGAACGGTTTGACCGTGCGACGAGTCGCCAGGGCTTCTTGGTACTGCTCCAGGGCGCAATACTTGCCTCCAGCGCGGCCAACAGCCTCATAGCAAACTGACATGGTCTTGACCTCTCCAAACGGGTCAATGACATATCGAAGGGAATTCTTGGTATACGCTCTGATGTCGGCACCGCATGTGGACGACCTGTAGTTGAAAACCTCCTCGGCACCGTACGACTTGACCAATTCGATGTTCTTCTCCGAGCTTGTAGAAACGACGCGGTGGCCGAGACTAGAATCTCTTGGATCAGTAACTATTCCGTTGATGCATCCCGTGTTTATACTCACAGCTTCAATATCTGGATTGCCATCATCCCGACTGTGCTGCTGCCGCCAAAGACGAGAATCGTCTCGGAGGCTTTGTTCTCGACGGGCGCGCTCAGCTCGCCAGCAATCTTGAGCGAGTATAAGGCCATAGCAATTGTCGCAATACCAGTACCGTACATCGCCGTCGCCTTTGCGTGGTCAATACCAGGCGGTGTCTTGAAAATGTAGTCTGCCTCAGCCTTCAGATATTCGGCGTAGGCTCCAGACTGCGGGTCGCCTTGGTTCGAGCCATGCACGGCGCCAAAGACAGTGTCGCCGATCTTGAATCGCGTAACATCAGAGCCGACCGCCACAACAGTTCCAGAGAAGTCGCATCCGGTCCAGAGGCCTGTTGTGGGAAACCGCAATGGCATCTTGAAGTCGCAAGGGCACAGGCCCACTGCGTGGGTGCGGACGAGGACATGATGGCCCTCGATTTCCGGGATTGGCGAACCAGGTGTGACTTTAAGAATACCACCCTCATGCTGCCTGATGATTGTCTGGCTGGATGGGATATTTGATGCCATGATGGAAAGTAGCTTTACTATGTCTATATCGTCTTTCGGATGCTCAAGCACTAACGTTTTGTGTACATCGGGATCATCGCGGTGTAGGTCACATGTGGGATCGGAGGTCCGGTGCCGACGGTCTCTTCCAGAGGATTTGGACCCTAAGGAAACCCCGTAGCCTACTCCGAACACATTTTCTTACCTTCACGGACACGACCCAATATGTGCTGGGCTAGATTCTTTTATTCTAAACCCCCGTTTTGCGAGGGTCTCGTACTGTAAAAAAAACATCGTCCATTTCATTCACATTAAGTTCTTTGTTGGTTTTTGTCTCTACCTTTGGTTGTCAAGATATTTCCTCATCGCCATGCGCAGCCATTCTCTTACGGTGCTGGCCTTGTTCGGCGCCATAACATGCACTGCTACCAAGTTGAAGGTGCCTCATGGGTGGACCGAGGACTGGAAAAATGAGCCTCTCGTCCAGGTATCAGATGCCTGCACCGTGAGCCATGCGTCACGATATGACATGGCCAAGGGAAATACCCCTGTGTTTTTCTTGAGCACCCCCGAGTACGATTTCGAACAGCCAGCCATTGAACCCATGAACGCCACCGCTGGTGAACAATGGGAGTTTGACGGCATCTCAGACGACGGCCTCGAGGCTTTTGTGTTTGGTTTCTACCGCGATCCCAACTACTCATTCCTGGGAACCGGAAACCTCCGTCTCTCAGCTGAATGGTCCTTTGCTGACGGCTCGCGATATGCAGTCGTTGAGTATGCTGAGGAGTCTACCATTGAGTCTTGTCCCGGACAGGGCACTCGAGGCACTTGGAAGAGCGATGATTGGGTCTACACCTTTGAAATCACCGCCGACCTGTCTCGCACCCGCATCACCATGGACAATCCCGAGGCCAAGGGCACAATTGCCTGGACATCCGTTTCACCGCCGCGATACGCCGATAACAGCGTCTACCCAGAGGAGGCCAAGGGTGCCAGCCTGCTCACTGTGCCCCATTTCTACTGGGTCGAGCCCGTCCCCGTGTCAGACCTCATCCTCGACGTGGAGATTGAGGGCCGCAAGCTTTCCTGGACCGGCATGGGTGGTCATGAGCGCCTTTGGGGCGCCTTCAACTGGTACACTTGCCTGTCGGGCATGATTGCCGTGCGCGTGCGCCCCGGCCCCTTCGCCCTGTCCTTTACCGAGTTTGGCTCCAACCGCATCGACGACCTCTATGTGCCCTCGGTCATGCTGGCGGAGAAGGGCGAGAAGATCTTCAGCAGCCGTAGGTACGAGCCTTCGGAGACGGAAGACTACGTCACGATGCGTAAGATTTACGGCGGAGAGGGTGCAACCACCGTCAACCTGCTGGACAAGGTGACTGGCGTCGAGCTTGAGCTGGTGTCGCCCAGCCGGGATCAGCGGTGGAAGTTTGTCGTGATCCACAAGAACCTGGGATTCGAGTACAACCTGGGTGAGGGTGTGGGCGGCACTGGCTACTCGGGCCTTGTCTCTGGTGGCCTGGTTGGCTCCAAGAAGCACGAGGGCCCTGCCTTCACCGAGTTCATGAAGTTCCCGCAGAAGTCCATGGTCTTGGTGAAAAACTTTGTGGTGTAGCAGAAGAAGGGTGAGAGGAACTTTATTTTAGAGGCGTAGTGCGCCGGAAGGGCTGGCCAGGGTGATATCAGAGAATGGAGGTTTTAGCGGTCCATAACAGAAATTTCAATGTTCAATTACAGATCACAAAATGATGCACCCAACTTCCTTAGTGACTTTGGACTAGAGAAATAAATGAGAAAAAGAAACTGGTATTGTTTCACGCTATCTACTTCAAGGGTCTGCAATATGATACACAAGCTTCTGTCCGGAAACTGCCTTTTGCCTGATCAGGTCCACGCCCTCAATGACATGTTCGAAGGTGGTCCCGCTCAGCTTAGTGGGATGCGGCTTGATCTCACCGGCATCCAACATGCGCTGGACGGTCATAAACCAGACTTTTCCAAAGGTGCGCAATTCCGGATCACCCTCCAGGTTATATGGCTCCTTCCAGCCGACTTTTTTGCCAAATAGTGCCACTCCGAGGATCCAGTCCGGCTTGACTGTCTTGCGAGAGTGTAGCTCTGTATTGTAGTACTCCAGCGTGGTGTAGCGCCCGCCAGCACGTCCTAGCACGCTGTAGCAGAAGCGCATGCTGGTGCTGTCGCAGAAACAGTCCAACGCATAGTACAGCGCGTTCTTAGTATACGCCTTGATCTCCTTTACGCTATCGGCATCGTGATAGTCAAATGCCTTTTCGGCGCCGCGTCGCTCTACGAGCGGGAAGTTCTTCGGCGAGCAGGTGGTGATGGGGATCAGACCCGACCTATTCAAACAGCTGCTGTCAGAGCCTTGCGCGCATGATACTCTATGGGATGTGAAAGGCTTTTCATACCTGCGGATTAGCTGGATGGCAATTGTTCCTGTCGCGGTGCTGCCTCCGTAGACTAGGACGTAGGCTGGCTTCGCCGCTGGCTTGTCGGGGTGGCCTGGAATGTTCAATGACTTGAATAAAGCATAACCGATGGTGGCAGTACTGATTCCCAGAGTCGATGCCTCTTCAAACGTCATGTCATCAGGAATCTTGAGTGTGAAGTCGGCGGTTGCACCGACGTATTGCGCAAATGCGCCAACTCGAGGTAGAAGCGGGTTCATGGACTGGACTGCTACGCAAACACGATCTCCAACGGCGAACCTGCCCTCAGGTACCTCAGAGCCAATGGCAATGACAATGCCAGCACAATCACCGCCCGAAATGGCGCCTTCACTAGCCATTGGACCTGTCATCTTCATATCGCACGGGTTAACCGCGACGACCACGGTCTTGACGATGAGCATGTCTGGCTCCAACTCCGGCAGCTGCACATCTTGCGACACAACGAGATCGCCAGTCGCATTGGCGATGATGGCAGTCTGGCGCTCCGGCCATGATAGTTCTGCTGAAGGCATCTTTCTGAAAATAACACGGCCTTGATAGCGAGGGAAATAATGGTACAATTACGTCCCTCCCACTATCGCATCCCATCTAGCAGCCCGAGTCCCTCTGCTGCACCTTGTCGGAATTAACAGGGACCTCGGGGGTCGATCGTGACCTAATCATTTTCCCGCAGGGTAACTGGTGCTGGAAAAGTTCCGTAGTCCGTCAGCCGGAAAGAGGCACAGTTTGGCCAATCGGAGTCAGCCTTGGCTCCGAGAGCACTCAAGCCCTAAGCAAATTTGATCATGGCCAGAAACGTGGTAGTTTACCCTTCGCATCGGTCTTTAAATTAACGGAGTAAGCGCTGGAGACACTCCGAACAATGATTCCGGCATTGTTGGATGAGCTTCCTTTGCTTAGGTCACATCCGTACCAAGGCCGGCCCCCCGAAGCCTTCGTAATATTGTTTGACCGAGATACATCGCTCAAGGTAATATTTTTTGAATTCATAGACATGGAGGGATTTCTACGAGTTTCTTAAACCTGATTCTTGTGTTTTCGTTCGACGCCAGCTTTGCTCGCTGCATTTTGACGAAGTGCAACCTTGTACCAAAACTAACCTCTGAAGCACCTCAAGATGGGCATTGTGTTGATACTTGCCGTGGCTGTCTTGACAGCATGGCTCATCAAGGCAAAGTCGACCTCGCCACCAAAGCTCAACATGCCGTATCTTAGGTTTGATGGCGATAACTCCCTCATGAGATACCTGTCAGGTACCACCAGTCTCATGGACAAGGGCTATTCCCAAGTATGATATGACCTGCCTAAACCAACCCAATTATATTGGTCTCTAACGTGGACGATAGTATCTCAAAAAAGGAATTCCCTTCGCAATGCGCAATCCGGCTGATCCGAAACGACCCCAAGTTCTTCTGCCTATGAAGTATCTGGCGGAAGTGCGAAATGCGCCCCAGAACCAGCTGAGCTTTCCTCTGTTTTCAGCACAGGTGCGTGGACCATTCCCAATTTGATCAAGTTCGCACCGACTGAACATGACTCGTAGGCTTTCCTTCTGAAACCAATTTATGGCCCAGAGCAGACTGACGAGGCTGCTCACATGGCTCGACTAGACCTCAATCGAGCTCTCAGTCGGTTCTCCCGCCTATTCACTGAAATAGAAATGAATTGCCTTACTGAGATTTTGAATAGACAATCTCCTGGAACCTATGAATGAAGAATGCATTGCCGGAATGAAGAAGGTAGTCCCTCTTTGCGCAGGTAGTGACTTCTCCATATCGCTTTCCCAACGTGGTACATACTGATCATGTCTCAGACTGGACGCCTGCCCCCCCTTACCACTTCATTGTGTACATGGTGGCCCGTATGACTGCTCGCGTCATGGTTGGTGCAGAGCTTAGCGGGGATGATGAATGGGTCGGCCAATCTATCCAAACCACCATGAATGTCATGAATGCATCCCAGAGTGTGCGTGCCAAGTACCACCCCTGGATGCGCTGGCTCGCCCAGTACTTTGATGAGCCCACCAAGGTGGTTATCAAGAACCGCAAGCGTGCTATTGAGCTTCTTCGTCCCGTTCTAAATGCTCGGAAGGCTGCTTTGGATTCGCAGTCCAAGGGCGAGAAGTCCAAGTACAACGACGGTGTGCAATGGCTTCTTGAAGAGTACCGCGGTCTGGGTAAGGATTTAACAGTTGAGAGGCTGGCCCAGGATGAGCTCTTCCTCACCATTGCTTCCACCCACAGCACTAGCGCCACTCTGCTCTCAACCCTCTTCGACCTGATGGACCACCCCGACTCTCTGAAGGAGATCCGAGAGGAGATTTCTCAAATGCAGCTACAGAACCCTACTGTCAATCGACAAGCACTCAACGGGATGCGCGTACTGGATAGCTTTCTGAAGGAGAGCCAACGTATCCATTCTTTGAGTCTAGGTTTGTTCATCATTCGGTCTATCGTTACAACCTGCAACATAATCTGACATCTCATTTAGTAACTATGCAGCGAACTTCCGTCTCCGGATTCACTTTCCGCGATGGGCTTCATATCCCTGCCAACACTCAGCTCTCGTTCCCTAACCAGCATCTGAACTGGGACGACGACGTAAATGAGGACGCCAAGAAGTTCGACGCGAAGCGCTGGGTGCGTAAGCGCGAGGAGATTGACCCCAACAAGTTTCATTTCGGATCCGTCTCAGAGGACTCGATTAACTTCGGCAACGGCTTCCACACCTGCCCCGGCCGCTTTCTGGCGCAACAGGTTCTGAAGCTTGTCTTCATTAACCTCCTCCAGAACTATGAGTTTAAGTGGCAGGATGAGGATGGCAAGCGTCCTCCCAATCTTACGAATGAATTTGCTCTCACTCCCAACCCAACTGTTCCCATCCTGATCAGGGCGCGGAAGCACTAAAGGAACTCTAGGAGAGTTTGGGGGTAGAACTATACGAATAGGGCTACAAATAAGTGGCCTTCAAGTGTACATCTATAGAATAGGAATAGATACTTGAAGAGATCGTGTCCATGTATTTCTACTCAGATTGACTGATAGACTAGTAATCTGACAGAAATCTGACTGTATGACAATGTATGGTATGAACTGAGTATATTGGAACTCTCTGACTAGCAATAAAATATGATAAACGCGCGAGTATAAACAGACAAAATCACTAATCAATCATGTACTTTGATCGGTTGTATGGAACCGACGTTTGTGGAGATCCAAGGTAAAATTACCTTGTATCCGATCTACAAGGGTGGGGCACGGATCCACACTACAGTGACTGGACATACATCGTCTGGACCCACCCTTGATTATATAATATATTGCCGGTCAAAAACTCCCATGAATTCATACTATGAAATCTAGTATGGAGTATACCACCCCTGACTCTTAATAATGGCTTCTAATGCTCACGTATAGCGGGGGTAAGCTCTTTGGACCGCGCCATAGGGTAGAAATTTGAGAGAAATTTGAGAGAGAAGAGAGAGGGGGGGATATAAAGGGGAAAATAATCTGGTTATAGAATGCAGCGCGCGTGCTATTCCAGCGTACTTCTATACTACGCGTTTTAGATAGGCGGTATGGATATATCAGGGCGGTCAGCTGGTGGGTCCACAGGCGATGCAAATACTTATGTCCACTGACTGTAAGTCACCGACTAATAGCCGCAGTCAACAGTCAACTTAAAAGAGGCCGCGTATACAATCGAGAAAATTACCGTAATTACAGATTGCGGCACCACGTGAACGACATCTGCGGAAAGTGTTCGTGGCCCTACCAGATTTTGCAAATACTGTAAGAACCCAGTACTGCTTTCGATAACTCGGAGCAGGCCATTCCCGAAGTGGTGAGACCGGGAGCCGGAACACAAAAGTCATCAGCGCCGCAAAGGTCAGGCCACAGACGGACCGATAGCCATCCGAGCGTACACATAGTTTCCCCAGATCCTTTCTTTTTTTACTCCCCGCTTCACGAAATGCATAGTCTTCTCCTTCTCTCAGCCTCTGCTAGGAACCACAATGTCTGTATCTCCTCCGCTTTTTTCCACCCCCCCCTGGGTGGTTGAATTATACTCTTTTGTGGAATTTGTCGCATACTGACCCTTTTTCTCCTAGGAATTCTACCGTGCTGCCCCCCGGCACCTATTGGGGCCAATATCAGGATATCACCAAATCCAATACCCACCTGAGCGTGGCAGAGAGATTGTGGGTCGCATGGTATGCGTGGGTGCAGAATGATGTCCTGGCCACCGGCATCATGTCCTTCGTCATCCACGAGTTGTTCTACTTCGGCCGCTCTCTTCCGTGGATCTTCATCGATAGCTTGGGTTTCTTCAAGAGATACAAGATTCAAAGTGTAAGTGGCAAGCCTAACACCTGGCATTAGCCGAAATCAACCCAATTCTAGCCGCCATCGAAACTAACATTCTGCTTTAGAGTAAAGTACCTTCATTACGCGAGCAATGGGATTGCGCTAAGTTTGTGCTTCTGAGCCACTTCACCGTCGAACTTCCTCAAATCTGGTATATTCCTGCCCTCGACGGAGGGGTATTCTACCTGACGTCTATCTCTCGGGCCCGATTAAGTAGTAACGGCTCTTCTAGGCTTTTCCACCCAATGGCCCAGTTCTGCGGTCTATCAACATCGATTCCTTTTCCGTTTCCCTGGACTATAACATATCAGATTGCAATCTTTTTCGTGATGGAGGACACTTGGCACTATTTTTTCCACCGAGCTCTTCATTGGGGTCCACTCTATAAGGCTATTCACAAAATTCACCATCAGTATTCCGCACCATTTGGTTTAGCCGCCGAATATGCTTCTCCTATTGAAGTGCTGATTCTCGGCTTCGGGACCGTCAGCTGCCCGATCCTCTGGTGTGCTTTCACCGGTAACCTGCATATTCTCACTATGTATATCTGGATTGTGTTGCGCTTGTTCCAGGCTATCGATGCCCACAGTGGCTACGAATTTCCTTGGAGTCTTCACCATTTCTTGCCTTTCTGGGCTGGTGCTGATCATCACGACCTCCACCATGAGAAATTCATTGGGAACTACTCAAGCAGCTTCCGCTGGTGGGACTATCTCCTTGACACCGAATACACTTCAGATGCCCTGAAGCGCCGAAGAGGGAAAAAGGTGAAGGCAAAGAAGACACAATGATCTGAACGTTAGCAGTGACGGTCTGCCTATTTTCTCTTCAATTTGGGAGTTGGCTCTGTCTGGGGCTATCTACCTGATAGATGATAGCCTTTCTTATGGTACCCAGTCCGTTGCGACCCCATACCCCTTGCGGGTATGGGTCGCCACCATCTAATTGAATTCACCTTGTAATTGAATTTCTGTTCAACGTAGCAAATTTTTTTTTGAATTTTCTCAACAACCACGATCCCAATAATTACACCAAAAAAAAAACCAGAGATACTACCAGAGAATATCTGCAAGTGGATCCAAATTTAACCCGATTGGACCAAGCGTAGGCGTAGGAGTGCCCTCTCTACCCTGGTGTCGAGAACGCTGTTTTTCAATGCGCTTAAGTTCAGTCGCACGCTCTTTCGCTTCACGCACTCGAATCAATTCGCATCATACCGATCAAGGTTTCGATGTTTTCCTCGGATGGTGTGTCAATATGGTCGGCGCAAGGGAAGAAAGTGCTCAGGGCCATTTTCGTCATGCAGGTTTGAAGATAGGGGTCTTGGAAGGGCCAAGCCATGAATAATGATGTGAGGAAAGAGAGCGCATTATGAGGTACTGCATGGGACAAATATTCGCACCACATACCTGAAGTTGAGCAGAAGAGAACCAACAATCGACTAGATCAAAACTCATGGCCTTGTATCTAGAATTCGCCCCTATTCGCTGAGTTGCCGCTCATGGGTCGCAGCGCTGTATCATGACCAAAGCGTCATCAGTATAACACCCCTCGTTTATTGAAAATTTTGACAGAAGCAACCGCCTGTAGCACGCTGATACACAATCGACCGTGGGTTCTCTACGTCTACACCAGATATCGTACAGTACAAACGTTTGGTTTCACATGCGATCGCTAACGTGGAGAGTTGTGCTTGTACAGATCACAGCTCCGCACAATCTGGCGGACGACTGAACCCGGACCCTCACGTATCCGTGGCCGGCGTCGAGCCCACATTGCCGCGCAGACGAATGAGGCGAAGCACATGAGTTGCTCCACTGACTGCGAGCTACACCGTCTCGGCGCGTGTGACACGATCCTTCTGCCAGCGATGCGCTCGACTGTATGTGCGCCACTGACTGTATCGTCCCCTTAATAATCGTGCAGGGGAGGACTGGAAGCCACCTGTGCCTTGCGGGCTTCAGTTCGTTCGACCAGTGTTGCCTGCACCCTACCACAACTGCTTCATGCCCGCGGATTACGATGCGCCTGATGTCTCCGTTTGATTCTTTGCCCTGAGCCCTTGCCATGCATGTCAGCCTCGGTGATAGACGTAGTCCGTAGAGCGCTTTATAGAGCAGCCACCAACACCTCTTACTCTAGTAAAGAGATATAGTTAAAGAGTAATTAAGGTGACCACTTTAAGTAACCTAGGGATAAACGTTTTAATGATCTATCTGCCATAAAGACGAGACCGTTCTTAGGAAATCATGTCTAGTGAAGTTTAGTTTCTCTTTCTTTTGGTTCACTATTATGCCTTCCGCCGTTAGGGCTTTTTTAATCTACTACCTTAAAATTAGAATGGCTGTAAGGATTTAGTCTCAGAGGGAAGTGATGATAGACACACCGATTTTATTTCTTTTCGATTATCTAGGATGATTTTAGTCTTTATAAATTCTTTAAATCCACTAAAGAACCGCTCGGCACACGCCTCTATAGTTTCTTACCGTTGGTCGTCTATTCTCGTTTAGTCGGCCTTAAATAGAACCAATGTACCAGCGGATAAACTCCTTAATCATCTCGTGACTTATGGCTGGATAACCAAACGAGGTCTTATAGTGTTTAAATCCATTCTCTGGGCCTATAGTAAAGCTAAGGATAGGTTAGCGTTACCCGTGAATAAGAAGGAATTAATTGCCACTTTAGATACGCCTTAACTTACTTCAGCTGAAGACTCATGTTTTATCGATGTAAGTTATTGGTCTCGGTAAGCCTTTTGTCTTTCTCCCGAATGGAATCCTCCTATCTGCGAGCTCTAGGAACATAACCGTTTCTTTCCCGTTATAGACGACGTCTCTCCTTTGCGATCTCATCGCGCTCAGTAAAAAAGTCTTTTCTGCCTATGATTAAGTGCGATGCCATAAGGGGGCAGGTATTCAAGGCAAGTGAGCCCGGTTTTGGTTCAACGTATTAAGAAAAGGCGCCGAGAGCGTAGGCGTGTGAATGATTAACATACTAGGGCTGGGACTTAGTTTACTTTTATATTTAAGATTTTAAGCTCGAGCCACAATGTGAATTCAGAAAGAACTAAGAACTCTTGACCGCAGTATCATGAAACAGAGGAAACCCTCCACTTTCTCCTGCGCCCCATGAGCATGACGTATCTCCTTCTTAGTGAGGTGGGCAGGGTTCAGAATATGCGGGTGCGATGCTATCTACGAACTGAGAATCACAGTATAAACGACCCTGTGGGGCTGTTCCATTGAAGGTATGGGGTGGTCTGAGTAATCAGTGAGCCTCCAATGGGCATTTACATAGTATCAGTCATTATGCACGTGACTATTCTGAGCTCCTCACTGATTCTGAGCTCGCTGATATGATTGAGTCTGAGCGCCCTCATTAAAGCGGCGGCAGCCCAACCCCACCCGCCAGGGAAAATCCGGTACATATAGCTACATATATATACAATCCTCCAATAATATCCAATCCAATATATCCCCAATCCAAGTCAAATGGAATATCCCCGGAGTCCGGTATAACATCGCCTATCGCCTATCAGCGGATAAAAACACCTTCCCCTCATCCTCCCCTCATCTTCCTCTTCTTCTCTCTACATCGCTCAGAATGGCTCACACTCTTACAGCCCAGGAACTGACAACCCTCTCCACTAAGGCCATTGACGCCAAAGCCACTGCCTACTGTATGGCCTGAAGTAGTAGATACAGTGCCCACAAAAGAACTGACACCTTCCCAGGCCCATACTCCAAATTCCGTGTCGGAGCATGCATCCTCACGACATCGGGCGAGTTCATCTCCGGCGCTAATGTCGAAAATGCCTCTTATCCAGTCGGAACCTGCGCTGAGCGCGTCGCTATTGGCACTGCCGTTGTATGTTCTTCTCTTTCCCCTGCTCTATTTCGTTGATACATGAGAACTACCTGGTCTCATTGTCGTCTGGACCATGGCTAACTTCCCCACGGGTCGCCGGTCACAAGGATTTCAAGGCTCTAGCCGTCGCGACGGATATTAAGCCTCCTGGCTCGCCTTGTGGGATGTGTAGACAATTGTGGGTTTCCTTTTCTGCTTTCTTTTGTGGTTGGCTCATTGGATCATACAGCATTCGCGAATTCACCACGCCTTCTTTCCCAGTGTACATGTATGACGGGGAGGGAAATTATAAAGTTATGACCATGGAGGAGGTGAGTCTTGTTTTCTTGATACATTGTAGCTCTTCGATTCTCTGCTAATGGATTTAGTTGCTACCCGACTCTTTCGGTCCCGAACAGCTTAAATAGGGATATTTACAAAGAAAAGAGGGGAGCATTGGATATATACATTGCCGTCTGACAGTGGAAATCAATACATTTACTAGGTGTCAAGGAAACATATAAAAAAAAGGTGGATCCTGTCTTGTTCAATGGATATGCACCCACAGCCCCTAGAGCTCTCTATATAAAAGCCAAGGGCCACAACTATAACGTACACAAACCGAAACCAGCAAGAAACAAAGCAAAAAGCTTCATGGACGCTCATAATGTCGCAATCAAACCCCATTATTTGGAAACCACAAAAGAAGGCAGCTATATCAAAATTGAATACTTAAAAAAAAACCCATAACCATCCCCCGAAGTCAAAGTCAAGAAGCCTAAGCGTGCTCTTCCTCATCATCAAAATCATCAGCTCCAAGCAACTCATCTTCATCATCAACAACAGAAGAGTAATCCCCCCTCCTCGCGGCAAACGAGCCACGAGTAGCATATGGTCTCTGTCCTCCTCGTCTTCCAAACAACCCCGACGAGCTCCGCGCCAGACTCTTAATGAGTAGCGGCAGAGACTGTGCAACCGCAACAATACCCGCAATAATCGCCACAGGTACCGCGACCAGCACCGAATCCCTGGATAGCCAGCTCTGCGACGAACCGACGCCGTTCTCGCCCAGCCGGATCTGGCCGAATTTGCCGTCCCAGTGCGTGTACGCGTACCAGCCGACAGCGCCGGCAATGACAATGGGGATCACGATCGCGAAGAATAGACCGACTCCGCTGATGCCGTGTTTCTTTTGATATTCTTCTTCTTTGTTCGGGCAGGGTCTTGAGACATCTTGGTCTAGGAGGAGGCCGCCTACGCAGGTTGTTTGCGGAATTCGGCGGTAGCCGGTTGGTTCCCAGTATTCGACCCTCTCGGGGTCTTGAGCGCATTGTGCGATGTGGTCTTGGGGTTGGAGGCCCGGGACGAGGCCACAGCTGCCGTCGTTTTGGATTTCGTAGTTGTAGTCACTGATTCGTGTTAGTTGATATGTAGATTGGATTTGCGGGTGTAGGGAGAGATTATTGAGCGGGTTTGTGTCTGCTTACCATTCGAAATCAGCACGGGTGCAAGTACAGTTCCGGCCGATGCTGTGGAGGTGTGGCTCACGCCAGGCATTCCAACACTCAGCGGCAGGTCGCTTGCGGTGGTACTCTTCGACATGGCCGAAAAGACAGTTCTCTTCCTGGAAGGGATGAGTGGGGGCCCAGTCATAGTAATCGCTCTCATCGTCGTTACAGTCGCGGCTCCAGATACCGCTGAAGTCAAGCGTGATGGTGACACGATTGCCGCCGTCCATGCCCCAGAGCAGGAAATTCTTTGATGTGTCTGATGGCACGGTCGAGATATCGTCGATAACCAGTTCTTTTTCAGCAAACTGGAATTCGTGCCAGGTCATACCCTCGTCAAGCGTGTAGTGCACGACCTTGGTTGCCTTCTGGTCGCTGACGAGCACGATAACTGAGCCTGCGGCGCCGAATTCCCACATGTACTGTCCCCTTTTGACTTGCGTCCAGGAGATGCCGCCGTCCCTGGTGAGGTATGTGTCGGCTTCGGCTGAGCTGGTGAGATACTCACCGACGTTGCCGAGCGCGAGCATCACGCCGATGGCGGAGCCCGAGTAGAGCGTGTCACGGATATCGCGGCGTTCGGTGTAGCCGTGGAAATGGAGAGCGCATTTGTCGGTGCCCCTACTCTCCGTAACGGAGCAGTCGAAGTTCTTGCCATCGGCATCATGAGTCGGGGGTGCCAGGAGCATCCACTGACCACCGTCGTTGTGGGTGATCATAGTGCGTAGCTTCTTGGCCGTGCCCTTGTTCTGCACTTCTTCCTGATTTGAAACCACATTGGCAATTGCCACGCCCTCGAGGCCGTGCAACTCATCGTAGTCCGTGTAACCGCGGTCATTGATGTTGAGCCCCTTGAGACTCTGGACGAAGTAGGTACCGTTGCTGTTACTCTTGACTAGAGAACCGAAGCTGTTTTCAATCCCCTCGCTCTCCTTCACAAGAAGGAACAATGCGTGCGGGGAGCTAGGTAGGACGTTATATTGAGGGACCTTGATGTTGAAAGGGAAGTGCGCATGAGCGTAAGTACGGCCGTCGACGCTAACGCTGGCATTCAGGTATTCCTTCTGGTCTCCTTCGTACCAGGCGACAACGACATAATCATTCCTGGTAGCGGAACGGGCGATGTTCTCAAACTCAACGTGCATGGTAGAGAAATAGTCATCACTGATAACCAGCTGCCGGTTGTTGCCCTTTTCTTCGTCTTTATACTGCTCGCAAATCACCAGCTTTTCACTGTTGTTGCGGCCCTCGCGATATCCAAAGTTACAACCGCCGACTCCAATGAGCATCGGGTCCCAGCTAGCGCCTCGTTTTTCGGTGACGTACGCCTGCGAGCGACAGTTTCTCCCAGCACTATCACAGTCCTTGTGACCAATCCAGATAAGGGAGTCCTGGAACTTCTCATGGAAAGACAGAGGGGGGATGCCCTCCTTGTTCGGCAAACTGGGAGCCTCGAAGAAGTGGAAAGAATCGCCATGATTGATAGTGTAGTACACCTTCTTGTTGTCGGTGAGGAAGAATGCTGCATCACTGAAGTAAGGATGCTGGACCATTCCCGTAAACTTCTCATCCGCGTGGATTTGCTTCCAGTTCCGGCCATGGTCGCGCGAGATGTGCAGCTCGAGTTTGTCTGTGAGCATCATGATAGTCTCATCAACGCCGTTGTTGCTGGCCTGTCGTTCGAGATAGAAGTATTTAGTCTCCTTGGCAGAGATGGTCTGTGGCTTTTCTGCACGAGGTTTGCCATCGGTGATGGGGGGAGGCCCCGTGGCATTCGAGCAGGAGCGCTCAACTTGACGGTCGAGGTCTTCGCCACCTTCGCGGGTGCATGCATTGCCGGGGATGAGTCGCCATCCCGAGGGGCCACTGAACTTGTCGCTGGGCTCGTTGCACTTGCCCGCCGGCGGTGTCAGCGGGATAGCTGGTAGACACTCCTTGCGGTCCTCACTGCGAATAAAGTTGTAGTCGCATTCAAAGTCTTCGGCGGAACACTTGCAGGGTTTGAATTCAGGGCCGTTGATGGCGAATTCTTTCTTGATGAAGCAATCCGCGTTTGCCTTGCGGCGTTGGAAGAACTGTTTATGACCCATCAGACAATCCGGCTCGCCCTTTTCATTTAAACGGGCAGTCCACTCTTCAATGTCTTCCGGACCACACTTGCGCTCGTGGAGGCCATCGAAGTCAATGAAATACATGAGGTATTTGGTGTCATCGCTGGAAATACCAACGAGCAGGAACTTGAGACTAGTCGAATCCGGAGTCGAGATCAGGTACAGAGGCTTCATCTTCTGTTTCAGATCAATCGACTCCCACTCTTTCCCGTGGTCGATAGAATACTGGACACTGTCCGTCTGGCTGCCATCCAAGGCCGCCACGATGACACCTCCCTGGTCGCCAAACTCGTACCGGTGCGGGCCTTTGAGCGCGCGCCGCCAAGTAAGACCCGCGTTGTCTGAAACATAGAGATCACCCTTGGAGTAGTCTTCGAGGTGGTCTCCAGTGTTACCTACGCCCATGACCAAGCCTGGAGCCGGACTTGAGAACATCTGGTGATCGGGCATGGGCAGCTCACGTAGCGCGACGTAGGTGGTCTGTGAATGGATGTGTAGCTCGTCTTTATCAGCCTTGAGCGATTGGAAGGTTCTCCCGTCGTCAAAACTGATACTACTGATAAGCTTCTTTTTAGTCGAGTCAGACTTCTCCGCTTCCTCCCAGTTCTTGACCGTGTTAACGATCGTGATACCCTGGATACCTGTGACTTTCTCAAAATCGACCATGCCATACAGGTCCTGGTTCGTGTGCTCGATATTCTGCGTAAAGTAGGTGCCATTGGAGTTGGATGAGAAAAGACTACCCATCCGGTTATCATGCAAGGTAGTTTGCACGTCGATCTGGATGCTGTAGTTGGTGCTTTCCAAGATAGTATAGGCATCCTCTTCAATGCGGTGCTTGCCAAATTCTGCGCGGTGCCACACGTTCGAGTCGTCGGTGACATATAAAGCCTGCTCCTGCGTGCCGCGCGATTGAAGGCGCGCCACAATGTACTTGGACACAGGGCGCATTTGAAGACCGATACCGCTCATCGGCTGTCCATGGTCCAATTTCATCTCGGTACCCTCCGTATCACCTTTAAAAAAGGTCTCGGAATATACCAACCGCTCTGTATGAGTATGCTCAAACGGTCCCTTCAACCCAGGAACCACACAGAGGATCCGATCTGCTATGGACTTTGGCAGGTCCATGTCCAATCCGAATTGCGGGCGGCTCGCGGCCCACATACATTGGGCCGTCATCTCACGCAACAGCTGGATATTATCAAAGTCGTCGATGGTATAATACGCTTGGGGCATGCAGCCAATGATGGTGCACTCCAGACCCATGAAGATCACCTTCTTCGGATCCCAGCCATTGAACTCCAGTGGGTCTAAGCGCATTGACACAAACGGCATTGCATCCACTTGGAAGGGTTTCCAGGACTTGGCCTGATCGGTCGTGATCCAGTGCTTGCCCTTTTCGCCGAGGATGTACGCGCGGTTGGCATCATGCGGATGCTCCCAGATCATCGCGACGCTGCCTTCTATGGTTCCGTCCTTGCCTTTGACGGTCTCCCATTTTTCGCCACCATCAAAGGAGACATGTGCAGTGAGGGACTTCTTGTCACGGTAGAGGATGGTGTTGGTGCCGCGGAAGTAGAACAGGTCCGAGGGCGCATCGTTCAGTTCATGGGTCACGACGTTCGGCTCGTTTCCCTTTGCCGCTGCTGGATGTGAAGCCCACACAAGCAGCAGGCTCAGTGTGAGCAGTAGCCACCGTGGGATCATGACTGGTGCTGCGTAGGCATCTGATGGGGTAGGAGAGCTTGAGCGGACCGGTCCGGGAATTCGTGGCCAATCGATGGAGCGAAGGAATGTTAAGCCGCTGAAAAGGAGAGAATTATTGGAGGGTAACAACGAATGAACAACCAGGTAGAAATGTCGTAAGTTAAGATAATGCTGATGACGGAGCTGCGTGGCCTTCTCTTCAGGCTCCCTTGGGATGAAGCTCTTAGTCACGTGCATTCCTTATCGGTATCAGACTTATTGAACCATGGTTGCTGAACAGTCCACTGGTAGTCCAACCATGGATGAGAATACACAATTATGTCTAGTGTCTATAGGTGAAAAGGGCAGAAAGTGATCGTTTGAAATTGACGTAAAGCAGTTGGTATGTACAACACTGCTAAATAGATGCATAAAAAAATCGGGGAGCCCCGTGTGAAAAGTAAACATCGCTCAAAATGCAGGGATTGGTGCTTGAAAAGACATTCAGAATGATATAGAACAAAAATGAGTTCGCATCAAATGAACACAACAGCTTAGTGTTGGGGAATCACAGGAATATTAAAGATAAAAAAAAAATGAAGGTCAATCGGGATATTTAAATCAAACACGGCGTCGGAGCTTGCGCCACATCTTCCTCACCATACCTTGCTCGTCCAAGTCCGAGTCCCAGATCGACTGGCTACGATCCGCAGGGGGAAGTGCGGCCAATCGCAAGGGATCTTCTTTTTCTTTGGAAGGGGTGGGAGAGTCGGTGCGGAGGTCAGGCCGAGTGAGAGTCATTTTGAGAGTCATCTCACGGTTTCCCGGAAGTCGTTGTGGGACTCCCTTGGTCCCCGGCAGCCAGGATTGGCGCTGCAAAAGGGCCGGGGATTCCACGGAGGGTCGAGGCGCGTCCCGGGTGAGCACGGGCGAAGGGATTGGTTCATTTTCCACCGATCCCCCTGGACTCCCCACCATGGTGCCATCGTCATCTTCGAAAAACGTGCCAAAGTCCGAGTTGACCAAGGTTGGCTTTGGTGACGAGGTTGGTGTGGGGGAGACTGGTTTGGGGGAAATTATTTCCGGAGCAATATTCTCCTTTTGATCTAGCGAGGGAAATCCGAATTCAATGGCTTCGTCGAATTTTTGTGGAGATGCCAGGTACACGCGCAATTTCAAACGGGCATCGGGATCTTGATAGTATTGCGCGTAGGGGTCAATGCTCGAAGTGGATGATCTGGGGGCATGTTGGAATCGGCGGGATGATGGGCGCGATTCAGAGGGGTTGGAGAGAGGAGTGAGAGGTTGAGAGCGGCTGACAGGCGGGAGTCCCCGAGGGGAGATCGGTGTAATGTCTAATGTTTTGCGAAGTTGGTGGGAAAAGGATAAGGAGCGGCGGAAAGAGAGACGAGATCTCTTTCTGGTGGCAGCATCTGCCACATGAGCATGGTATTCATCGAGAGATAAGTCGAGATCGCCATCGTCGTCGAGCCACCGGAAACTGTCGTGGAATGTTTGATCCATGTTGGGGTCTTCGTCCGACTCGGAATCCGAATAAAACACGGACGATGGCTGAACCGGCACAGTTGGCTGGGAGAAGGGACTATCAGTGGAAGGGCGACCAGCCTCCGAGACTTGACGGGGATCTCGGTTCGAATCTCGACGGTAAGCTTCGTCGGCAGCGTCGTAGATGAGACTTTGTCGATACGCGTTCCTCAAACGTCGACGTTCCTCGGAGGAGAAGAGCTTTTGTTGAATCTTAGCGGGAAGAGAATGGAAGCATTGGGAGTCCGCCTGGGCGGCCAGGTAGGCCAATTGAAGGGAACCGGGTTTGCGTAATTTCTTGGAAGGGGAACGTTTGAGCCCTCGCTTCCTCGAATTCCGTAGACGTTGATAGTCCCCAAGACGAGAGGTTCGATAGACCCGATTATCCGTCTGATAGTTTGACGTGGAGTAGGTAGGGGTGCCGTGATCGCTCTGAGCTAGCCGAATGCGCAAGCGCTCAACATTCGAGAAGAACTGTTTTTTGGGTCAGCTGGTGGAGATTGAACCGGTGAAGTGGAGTCAACAACATCCCATGCGCTAACATTTGCCAAGATTGGACCAGAATTGGCCAGAATTGGCCAGAATTGGCCGATATCAGCCAATGTTGCGAGACAACGAGGGACGCCACGGACAATAGTGCGGGTGGTCAGCCTCCACCGAGGGGCTCAGGGGTAAATCACAGTCAATCACATAGAGTAAGGGTAGACAAAGAAAATGGGAAAATGGAGAAAATGGGTAACTCAATCTTCATTGGGTTAAGATCCTCTCTGTGGAAGGGGACTATTGGAGGGGAGAAAGAAGTCCGAGCGTGGGTAGTGGAAGGGAGGAAATGAATCTTAGCCCTTACCTTTCTTCGCACTGCTGGAGGCAGTGACTCAAAATCCTCGGACATTGTAGAGAAAATGAATATAGAAAATGAATATAGGAATAGGAATATTGGGATAGGAATCCTATAATAGGAATCCTACAATAGGGATACAGGAATATGACAATATAAGGAATATATAGCAATCACAATCAAGTGTATAAGTATACAGTACATCCAAAATAGAACCAAAAAAAAAGGAAGACAGGAGATCTATATATGCTCGTATCCTCACATCGAATCTTAACCCTCTTTGATCTGTGACAGGATGCTGTACATTAGCGCCGTGTGATAACTTCTATTTCCAGATTCAATACCCCTCAGTATGATCTATCACGAACCCCTCTACAAAATTCTGCGAACATGTCGAACTCTTGATACATCATTATATACATCATTATATACATTATATATACATATGGAATACAGAATATACTACACACTGTGAATTCATCCCAGGTCACCAAGTCAAGTCGCTACGCTGGGAGATGAGCCTCAGCTCTCTTCCAGTCTGAAACACATGCATTTGGAATTAAACGTCGAGGCCTTTGTGCTCTACCCTGTTCCCTGTGCCCCATCCTCTCAATTTTGGGCATCAACGGGTTGCCGCGGGGTTAACGGTCGGGGAATAGAAGAGAATGTGATATATCAAGTATTCGTCCAACAGTGACGACTTGACCTTGACACTAACGTAAGAACGTCGGCTAATTTAATACATAACTGCGTACCTGACAGCTTATACACTCTCATAGCAAACTCAGCTAAATTATTTAGGTTGAGACTGTGATCCGGAGATTATGAGCTCATGATTTTGCTTTTAAAGAGTACAAGAGTACATGTATGCATTGTACAAGGATATACGTCCAGCACTTGCATAAGAATGATCGACAGAAACTGGAATCTAATAGAATTCTGACCTGTAGGGAGTTTAATTCTCCCAGATCGGCTGCAAATAAATCTTCTTTCTCCTTGCATCGGGCTAATGCATATATTTTCAATCACAAACGAGGCCTCTTTTTTTTTCCCGGACTCGTGGCACGTCGAGGCATGCGAACTCAGGGTTGTAGATATGATCTATCATCTGCAAGTGATATTTTCCTATTTTCCGTTTTCGGGAAGCAAACGCGTCTCCGTCGTTCGTGCTGAGGGTGTTCACCGCTGGTAGTGTAGATCTTCTGGTGAGCCTCAAGGATACGAGCTAGTTTATGCAAGTGCCCATGTCCAGATCTGCTTCAGACCCCTGTCAGGGGATAATTCTAATGATAATTGTACGGAACGATAACCACACAGATTTGTATAGCAGAGCTGGACATTTCTTGTTCTAGTCTAGCCTGATCTGGTGAAGAGTCTCCATAATGCTAAATACCAAATGGATTCCCAGTATATTAATTTTGGAGACAGTTGAAGAGTCACATCGGATTTTTCCCTATGAATTTATTCTGTATATGTATCTTTCTAATCTATAATATCGTATCCATACTTCGTACTGTGTATTCAAACCCACCCACCCTTCTCATCATCCCCCCTCTTCCCAGCCTTGACTTTCGTAAGCGTCAGCTTTCTCCCAACGCCTCTCCCAAGCACACCGTCAAGTGGAATGATATCATCTTCAACCGACGTGAGCTTCGAATTTGAATCCTTCTCAAGACTAAGTAACACCTCCACCGCATCCCGGTCCTCAATGACTTTCGGATGCCGTTGCGCAAAGTACCGCGCATACTTGTACAGCGACCAGTAACAACTGACCACGTTGATGAACGTCAGGGCGATCTTGTAGAACGTGTAATAGAGCAACAGGACTTTCCAGTCGATGCGCTCTTTCTTTAGTCGGAGGTGAACCTCGTTGAAGATTATCACGTTGAGGATGTACATCGCGATGGTGACGCCGAGTAACATTCCGCAGAACGAGGGACGGACTATAAAGGAGATTGGGAGGACAAAGGGAGCGAAGAGGTAGATGAGAGTTTCGTAGACCTATTAGGGTTAGGGTTAGCATTATGCTTACCAAATGTCGAAGATGGTGATGGATGTCTTGCTGTACCTCTTGGAAAACACACAACTTGGCACCAAACTCCCACCACCCCAATTTCCAGCTAGTCAAGATGTACTTCAAATCGTAGTATACACCAACTACGAAGAAGAAGTTCCACCGCTTAAACCGCTGCTGGACGACAGTCATCTCGCCGAAGCCACCACGGCTGCCACCGGAACCACTGTAAAATACCGAAGCCGGCGTCTCTGTTTCGACAAAGACCTGCGAACACATAGTAATGCGTCCACCCAGACGCCGACATGCATCGCCAAAGAACCAATCCTCCGACACGGAAAAGCCGGGATGTTCATGGAAGGTCTGTTTTAGAAACTCGATATTCCAGAGCGAGATAGCCCCATGTGGGAATGTAGCGCTTCCGAATTTCCCGAAGAAAGCACGTTGGATCCCGGACATTTTGTACTCGAGGTCCTGGGCTTGTTGGCAGAAGGTACCCTTTGAGGAATCGGGGCCGACGCTTTTGATGGTGTATCCGAGACATTTGACGGTATTTTTGAGTCTGTCGCTGACGATGGGGAAGTTTGGGGGCAGGAGGCAGTCGTCGTCGATCAGGAGGGCGTTTTCGAAATCTCTGGCTGCGTGGCTGCCGACGAACTGCGCCACGATTTTTGAGCCGATGGGTACCCAGAGGTGGTTAATACCGTAGGGCTTGCAGACTTCTTCTGTGTTGTCGGGGGGGTTTTGGAGTTGCCATTTGCTATAACGAAGATGTTTTCTTTGGGGAAGATTTTCAAGGCGGCTTCGAGGGTGGCGCCGATGATTGTTGCTGATTTATAACAGGGGATGAGAAGAGCGGTTGATTGTACCTTGGAGGTGTTGCTTTCCAGGTCTGGAGATTCAGATTCAGAGTCCAGGGTAGGAGGGTCGTCCTCGAAAAGGATCATCAGAGGACAGAAGGCATATCTGGTTTGATTAGGGCAAGACACGTGGGAGGCTCGAAAAGACACTTACAGTGCAGCCAGACCAATGATGATCGCGTATCCTCCTGGGATAACGAACTTGGTCCGGACAACGTAATATAACCACCAGACAGCACCTTTCCAGAGTGGCATCCCGACAAGGACGAAGTAGACGAACAGAACAAGGAATGCATAGATGCTGTATTCAAACAATAGCCGCACCCAATACTTTCGTTGAATGGCAACGCCTCTCAATTTGGCCTTTTCATAGACTTCTTGCAGGCTGCTCTGCTCGCTGCTGATTGCATGAGAGCTGACTTTGCTGTGTGGCTGGGGATTGAGGAATGCGTTCTGAACAGGCGTTATTGGTTCTTTCTCCGGGATTGGAGCGGCGGGCTGGAATGTGGCGGGCTTTGCGACGTAGTCAAATGTGCCTGAAGAATGATATATAATTAGCTTGTTGAGGTTTATAAGATACGAGTATCCATTTGATATAGTCTCTCATTGGATCTCTACAAGTCTCTGCCATAGATGTGGGATATCAATCACATACCCTGGAAAGCAGGAGGATCACTGCGTCCACGAGGCCGGATGATGGACTTTGGTCTTGACACTGCTCGTAGAGCAGAAAGACTCAGAGGACGATTAGAAGAGGTGCGAGGCTCTAGAAGCGATATGCGGTTGTTGTCGGGGAGAGACTCTTCCCATCGAGCCAATTCCCATGGCGAGTTGAATTTGGCAGTGGTGAGTAGTTCTTTGGGGATGAAGACATCTTCGATGGATTTTCTGGGGTTGTCTTCGGCCATTAGGCATGTATATTCAATTCGCAGTCATCAACAAGGGTATATAGTAGTTATAACGAATGGACGGCAACCCAAGATTACCAGTGAAAGAGTGAATATCTCGCTACGACAGGGGATTGAGGGTGTTTCTTGTATTTATTAGAAGAAAATTTCAAATCAAATCTTTGGAGTAAATCTTCTTTGCCTCTGACTGTGGGCCAAGGTCTCCATTTGTGAGACTAGATCTGATGGGGCATACATACTAGTACAGCGCAGCATTTACCAGATCCGAATGTATCCCGTCAGTTTGTACCGGCTATAAGAACGGTGTTGAGGAAGAATAATTGTTAGGGCCCGCAGGCCAATATTGATTAACTGGATGGCTCGAGGGAAGAATAATTCAAGGCTAAGAGGGTTTTACAGACCATCAACCGCCTACTAGATCCGTCACAGGATTCCCATTGTCGATATACCTAGATCGGGAAGTTAACGCCGATCGAGGTTTGGCAGATAAGGTTTATCCTAGATCGAAATTGAATTCCAGCCCGAGTCAGCTTCCATCCCAGATCAGGCTCGCGGTCTTGACTCTTGACTAGTAGGCGCAAGTATTCAAAACGTGAATCCAGATCGAAATCATTATCCGTAAAATAGAAACGTCCCAATCCCGGGAGAAGTCGACAGATACACAACCCGCCCACTCAAGTTTGTAGGCGAAGAAATCTCAATATAAGGCTGTGGGTATAGGTTCACGAGCGTAGAGCAGTGGGAACAAATAAAACCTTGATTCCAGCCTAGATGGGCCATATCTCAGTATAGTTGTTAATAATATCTTGATCTTTGGTTTCGGAAATTATGATTTGTTCGGACAAGTTGCGCAGTGGAGCAAAGTTTGTAATGAACCAGAGACAGTCTAATGATCATCGTAGATTCTTTCCTAGGTAGGTGAGCTAAAGTTAGGCTGTGCGTCCATTGCTAGAGTAAAGGTAATTAGTGTCTATGGACCTACTACACATGGGTAGCACCTTTTCAAGTTGAATATACAAACTACAACCTATATATGGATGTTGTATATAATGTTTTCTATAAAAAGGCACAAAGTTAGATAAAAAGATCAGGAAGATTGACCGTTAGAGTTACGGGCCGTAGATTTGGGTTTCAGCCACAAATCTTGGGTGGTTTTTTTTACACCGGATTACCTTGTTCCTGCAGTGTTTAGAGAAGTACAAACAGGATAAACTGAAACATGGTAAGATTAAAAGAGGTACAGTACCATGGCTCCAGCCAATTATGGGTCCCATTTATACAGGGCTGAACTTGCATACCTGGGAAGGCACTAGTATTTCATGGGTTTCTTATATGTGGATCTATAGACATCTAGATGAAATCCGAGCTGCTCCATAGTATCAAAATAGCATCTAATATACCGTAGTCGAGGAACCTTTTTACCTGTATACTATATAGAGAGAGAGAGAGAGAGAATGAAAAAATTCATGAGATAACTCACAAAGTCATAAGTAGCAAAATAGAAAGAAAGCAAAAAGCACATGGTTGAAGCGACGAACACAAAAACAAGTTATTATTTGACCAAATCTGACCCAACGGCAGTACGGCAGTACGGCAGATCTTCTATCAGTTTGAGGAAATTTTCTAGTGGGGCCCAAACTTCCCGGATAACTCTTTCACTATTTTCTCGGCCAAGCGATGGAAGATGGAGAAGTGAAAGCAGGGAAAGAAGAAGAAGAAGAAGAAGAAGAAGAAGAAGAAGAAGAAGAAGAAGAAGAAGAAGAAGAAGAAGAAGAAGAAGAAGAAGAAGAAGAAGAAGAAGAAGAAGAAGAAGAAGAAGAAAAGCACTCCAAGGACTGTAAGCCTTCCTTGCCCCTCTCAGCACAGAATCATGACCACTAGGGACACACCCGGCAGCTATTTTCTCTGAACTGAGTGACATTCCTCATGGGAGTATCTTTTGGCATTTTCTCTCTGCCGGGTCGAAAATGGGTGTAACTACTCATCGGTATTGTTGATGAGAGAAGACCTTGCTGATTCCCTGCCCCCGGGCTCCATATCCTTTATAACGATGTCCTGAGAAAGAAGCTACCTCGATCTTAACTGCTACCTTTGCCATCCAGGTGCACTTGAACACTATCCATACTTGCAGTGAGATCTTGGGCAACCCTGCTACTACCAGGTAGTTGTGGGGTTCATTCGTTTGGGATTTGGGTTCCAGCGGATATCTTTGCAAACAGCCTGTTCTCCTTCTAGTATTGTAGATAACTCTCGGCGCGCTCCTCGATGAGCCGCGAGTGAAGCCTCATCACCCCCTAATATGGCCAGCCCATGGTTCCCGTCCTGGTAGCCGCGCGGATGAACGACGGAACCTGGCGAGCTGTACCGCACATGTTGAACAGCGGAGCTGTCTCCTTTTTTACATTCTCGACTCTACCCACAAGGAATCATGAGAGTAGCAGGAAGACGCTAAAGACCACAAGTGTTAGTCTAGTCTAGACTCGAAAATATGGGCTCCACATACTCACAACCCAACATGTTCGCGGGATCGAATTGCAACTCGCAATTCTTTGAATAGGCCAAATCACATCCTTGATTGCGATGACCGGCAAAATAATAACCTCAGCCTGCGAGACACATCCTTGTCGCTAAATCGGAGGAAGCATTTATTTCCACCAGACGAAAAGAAATGTAGCTTGTCCACATCCAGTCCCACCGGAGCCCGCCCAGGAGGAAGATAGCTGGTAGTGCTCAAACGGTCCGTTGGCTGCTATGTTCAATCAAATTAGAGCCTTGGTCTACTATATGCATTTTCCAAGGCAAAATCGGGGACATTGTTCACCCCAGGACTGGGAAATTTGCCTCATTTACTGTCCAGTCATCACCCCATGCTGGGCTATTGAGTCATGATTTGTGGCGCCATAGAGAGGTATCACCGACTTAAAGATACTCTGGCTGTGTCATTGATTAGCGGGTTCACAAAATGTAGTCATAGGGGAAGGACACGAACAGCACTAAAGCACCATGTACTCAACCCAGTCATAGTTTTGGTCCACGTTGCAAGGCGATACCCCGGCCAGTTTTGGACAAGGCTATCTTGAGAATCCCTCCAGTCAGAAGCCTCCCAAGCTCCCCATGGGGCTCAGTGGCTCACGGTTGTAGGGAAATGCAACGAAGTCCAAGGGACGAGATGGAATGGGGTATGGCGCGACGAGTGTTCCTGGCACATGAATTGTGCTATAATTATAGCGAGAAAGAACCAAGGATCGAAAGATCAAATGACTTCAAGACCTGAAATTGCGAGAGGAATCTCGAATTATATCAGAGGGATGGGTAGGTCATGATCGGGATTGTGTATCACCTCAGTGATGCCTCGCGCGCTGTCATGCCGGTATGGGGAATTGGCGAACCAAAACAAGGATTTCCTGACATTTGTTTTCTTCAAGTACGGTCAGAAAGAAAACTCTGCATGAATTTGGATAGGAAATGTCATGCCTTTCTACCTGACGCGACATTGTGAGAAGACCTAGCCCTAACCGAGGAAAGGCATCAGGCTCATTTTGTCCCCTCCTGTCAGAGCAAAACGATTAGCAACGATTGATCGCCAAAGAACTGGGAATGAATCGAGGCTTTACACACTTCGAAGATGCTCAGGGATGGTCTTTGCCACTCCCTGTACTTTTGGTGTCTTTCTGTCCAGCCATTGTAGCTTTTTTTTATATAATCTGGCCATGTCCATTTCTTGCTTTACGTTCTTTGGCCACTCGTATGGCCTCAATCCCGCTTGGTTTCGCCTTTTTTTTGTATCTCCTTAATAGAGAAGAGTTGTTAGCAACAATCACTCGGAAAAGGACTGGGACAAATCAAGAGTATACATACTTTGGCAAAGTTCGGAGATGGCCCTTTGACTAAAAAGGTGTTCAACCATGTCGAGCTTGTTCAGCCTGTGGAGCCCTGCTGATGTGAATGATTGTTGGCTAATTGAAGTCGTACCTCGTATCATGACAACAGCCAACTAGCAGTAGGATTTTGCGTTCTGGACTGGTTAATATCAGGATGACATGTCAACACCCGGCTTTTGCGTTACCGGGCGGGACAGGAAAGCCATATCTCTGACGGACTTGTTTCAGCTTAGGCTGTTGTAATAAATGAAATCCCATGCAGATAGCCAGCAGTGGAGTAGGTTGAACCATGCACCGACACCTGCCAGCAACAGGATTGTTACGTCGGGATATGCCAACACCCGGAATGCTAACGCCGGGATTTCGTGTAATGTATATAACTGGCTATGGCAGAGGACTAATAGAAAGAAAGTTGGAGAAGAGGAAAAGGAGAATTTAAGGTCTCTTGGAGGAGGGGGTTATCCGGGGTTTTATACAGGTGCTTCTGGAATGCGCTGCAACACGCGACAGGCCTCTCGGTGCCTGGACAATGCCTACATAAAATCTAGGAAGATCTTGTTTTGAAATCATAGAGGACTAGAAATATAATATAGCAACATTGAAGACAACGAAATACCAATAAATGCATTATCATGACGCCGGTCTATATCCTCCCCCCAGTGGAAACGACTCCTACCAAATCAAAAACAGGGTATAAACATCTCAGAACAAGGTCTGCCCCTCACAATGCATTAAGAACCTGCTGCATAGCAAAAGTATTGGAGTCCTCGCGACGCGAGACATAAGCTCGCACCTCCTGAACACTCAACTTACCCTCCTGTGTAGCATTGCGTCCCGAGCCCCCGGGTCCGCTGGTCGTGCCGCTGGCAGCACCGCCACGGATTCTTTCACGGAGAGCCTCAGACCCAATCACGAACAGGCTGCCGACTTCCAACAGCACGTCCAGCGCGCCGCCGGGCCCTTTAGTCTCTTCATCAATGTCCCAGGATTTGAAGAGGTCTGCATATTGCGTCATGTCTTTGGTTACCATTAGTCCACCGGGTCCACTGACAGAGAACCGTTTGAAGTGTTCGAGGAGAAGGCTGCGTACTCCAAGTGCTATCTCGGTCAGCACTTGGCGCACGTTGGCACCGCTGGATGGGAGGGAGCTACGCGCGATGTTGTGAACACGGGCTAGGAATGAGGTGATTGATGCGCAGGTCTATCTAGATTAGTAAGATTCTTGGATGGGCATTGGGTGGAACGTACTGGAGTCTGTAGCATCTCTAACCATGCCGTGTTATCACTCTCCCTGGGCCGGAAGTCGTTCTTCTTCTGGTTAGATAGCAATCTGCTAACCCAGGCAAAGGTGGTGTCAATAGTTTTCTGCTCGATACTATTGATTTTGTCCTCAATGCGCGAGGTGGTTTGGCTGGTGCGCTTCTCCATATCCCGGCGAGTGGTAATGCTCGCAGCTGATAGGGGGAGAAGGACCGCATGGATGCACATCACCATCAATGTGGTAATGCTGATCGTAGTGCGAGCCGAGAAGAGGTAGGAGAAGTCGGGCTCGGCCTTGGCGGATTCTTGCGACGTAGCCGCTTCCAGAGCGGCGTCTAGACAGACATCCACGTACCCCTCTCCCATGGCGAGGAGAAGCAGATTGAGCAAGGCCGAGACGTCTTTGGGTGTGTCGCTGTTGACACTGAGCTCCAGTCCTCGGCCCACGGCTTCAGCCAGCCATTTCAGCATCCGTTTAGCGTCGCTGAGATTAGGTTGTCCATCTTCTTCTGTAAGCTTGATTTCGGTCAATCGAGCTGTCTCCAGCGTATCGCCTATCTTGGCTACGCTGAGTAGAACTTTTCGCTGGATAGGTGAAATCTCTGGTGAGTCCAACCGGCTGATAAATGCATCGCGCGTAGTCGAAAGGAGTTCTGATCCAGCCCGGGATAACGAGGCCATGAAAGTTGTTGCCGCCTTCTTGCGGCGGGCATGGTAGGAGGTGAACTTGAACAGAACCGCATTGAAGAGTTCTTCTAACGTCCGCTTCTCGCGTTCGATGTAAGACGATCCAATGAAATAAGGAACAAAAAGTTCCTCCAGTTGCTGATCTAGCAGCACGGCTGTCTGCGAAGAAACGGGCTCTGGGTGCTCGGTCAAGCCATGCGACTTCAAATCTTCGATCAAGGCACTGATATAGCCACGGGAGCTTTGTAGACAACGGAGGAATGCTAGTGACGATACACCAGCCGCTTTCTCCAGCACCATTTCCAGCCGTTGCTGGATAGATTGCTGGAAGACTCGCTGTAAAAACTTGCCCAGGACCTGCTCGTAGTAGGGGAAGGCCCGCCGAATAATAGTAGACTCCTCCTGAACCACAACCTTGACTTCATCGATCAACGACTGGAGACTAGATTCAACGCCAGGAAGCTCCGCGTCCGGGTCAGCTAGTTTCTCCCACGACTCCGGATCACCACCGACTTCCTCAGTCACCAGCTGGCTGCGTTCAATAAAGAACTGATGTTGGTTGACGAACAAGGCAATAACACTAGCACCGCCATTGAAATCCTGCAACACAGTGGCGCAATCCTTCATGCCATCGAAGTTGGCCTTGCGGTAGAACTCGTCAAACTGCTTCAGCAAATCCTTCTCCAGTGTCTCGGAGAACTTCTCAATGATCTCCCGCGTGTTCCGCCGCGGGGTGCTACTATCGCTGAGATCCTCAGACGAAGAGCTATTCCCGTACCCAGCATTCGCACCATTCGCACCATTTAAGTGAGCCCGATGTTCTTGCCAGCTCTGTGGATCCAGTCGTTGACTAATGCGCAGCAGTTGGCGCGCAATATGTGCGGAGCGCACCTTGGCCTCTCCCGTGCCAGATCGCCGTAGGCCCTCTAATAGTGAGAGATCGCCCCGGTTGCACACACCGTCCCAACATTGGATGAGGAAATGGGCATCCAGAGCTCGTCGGCGCTGTCGATCTAGCTCCTCCAAGCGTTTTCCTGTCTCGACTGCCATGTTCCCTGTCCCTGCTGGATTCTCGCGGCCGGGCGCGTTTAGAGACGTGTCAAGCTGTTGAAAGTTCTCGATGGTATGGCGAAGCTTCTGGCCAAGGGTGGTGAGATTTTGGCCATGCTGCGCTTCTGCACGTCGGACAGCTGCTGAGAGTTCATTCTCGCGGAGCTCGAGGTCTCCGGAAAGCTCGCTCAGGCGACCTTGGGCGCTTTCGAAGGTGCGGATGAGAGGCTTGGGATCAAAGGGTTGATTGGTGGCGGCGGTACCGGCTAGCGAACGACGATTGGAGATGGCTGTGTCGGAGAGAGCTTCAATAAATTCCTTGACAATGAAGTCCCGGCTGGAGAAGTCCTCGAGGGTGAAACTGGGGCCTTGGGGGAACACGGTGCGGGCGGGGTTGGTTATTATGGATGCATTGTCCATCATGATAGCGGGGCAGGCATTGGCTGCCTGTAGAGCTGGACAATTGTCTCTCTCTCTTGGACTGTGGGAGTAATTGAAAGAGGAATCCGGGGAAAGCTGCGGGAGACGAGACGGTTAATTCGGGGGAGGTTTACTGCCACGCACATATTTCTATAGACATCACTTATATCAACTCTATATAATTCTATTCATATGTATGTACATGTTTACACGATCTATTTGATCTATTTGATTGGATATTGAAACTTATTCTCCATACATTACACCAGAACTCTTCTACTCCTTTTCACATGAAAAAGCCAAGGACCTCTCCTAGGCAGCACAAGATATCTGGCCAGCAAAGCCGAAACCAGAACCTCCAACTCCACTTTCCCTCCTCCACTACCCACAACAATGGTCTCCCAACGAGACCGCGAGATCCTACGCGATGATCTACGTGCCCGCGGTACAAAACTCGGCATAGCAGAACGTGAAGCCCTGCTCAAGAGCTATCTTCCCGACCCCGCCGAGCTCGGCCAGAAACCAACACCCCAGCCGACTGTTAGCGAGCGCAAGACACCGCGCAAAACGCCCATCCGCACATTTCTCAAGTTGCAAACTCACTACCTCACCTATGCCGTGACGCATATCATCTTCGGTATCGTCGTGCGTCTCCTGCAGGCGTACCATGCCGTCGTCGATCGCATTTTCGCAATCGTCTATCACCACCATCGCACCCCGGAGCTGATCCGGAAAGATGTGAAGAATCTCAAGCGTTTGCCGCAGCATCTGAGTACAATTCTTACGTTGCGGAAGGAAGATGATTCTCTTGCGGTGTTGATGGATGAGGTTGCTGAATTAGCTGCCTGGAGTTCGTGCTCGGGAATTCCCCAGCTCAGTATATACGAGAAGTCTGGTATGAATGATCTCTCTGCTATCCACTATCCAGGATATACGGTAATGCTAACTCTCTACTCAGGCGTCTTGAAATCTTGCATCCCAGCCCTCCACCAAATAATCACCACCAAACTTGCCTCCTACTACGGCACCCCCAGTCACCAACCAAACCTCCAACTCTACGCCCCTCACCACCCAGTCCACCGCAGTGCACCTCTCACAACAAACCCAACCCTGACCATCCTCCTCCTCTCCTCAACAGACGGCCGTGAGACCCTCGTCGACCTAACGAAGACCCTAGCGGAGATGAGCCAGAACGGCAAGCTCTCACCGGAAGATATCACGCCGGAACTGGTTGACGCGGAGATCAGTGAGATCACTACGCAGCCACTGTCTATGGATCCCACGCTGCCGGATACGGTGCTTAAGCCCGAGCCAGATCTGTTGCTTGTTTTCGGTCCGTTCCTTAAGCTCGATGGGTATCCGCCGTGGCAGCTGCGGTTGACGGAAATGTATTGTACCGGTGGACGCAGCCATGGACTTAGTGGGGATGGGGAGGCGGTTGAGTACCAGGGATATATGCGTGGTCTTTGGCACTTTGCTGGGGCGCAGATGAGGTTTGGTAGGTAGGGTAGTTGGAGGATTGAGGTCGATCTTGGTGTCGAGAAGGGTTTGATGTGGATGAGCGTAGGTTTTCTATTCTGGCTATACCCTTACCATATTCCTTTTGCGTCCTACGGTCTTCATTTTTAGCATGGGATTCATTTAATGTTCAATATCTCTATTCCGGCCGACAGTGTTACATAGAAATAGTCCAGACAACCTGACAAAGAGCAATCTGCAAGTTGTTATAAACTGTTAACTACATAGATTGCTAGGAAGCTCTCCATATATAATCTTACCACCAGCAAGATAGAGACTTTCTGATTTTGAGCCCATTTTTCGGGCTTTTGTTTTGGTCCAGATAGGAACATCGGGGGTCGAAGTATACAAAGAGGCTTTTGATATCAATATGCTATATGCTAGAATTAAAACACATAGAATAGAATAGAAATAAAGATCAAGAATTCGCCATGCATATTCAATATAAATGACACCAAAACAATATCCGCCTCAATCCAAGCCAGTCCTTCAGTCCAGTCCCAATATCAAACTCCGAAAACAAAAAAGCCACTCCACACCAAGGAGTAGCAAAAACAACCTGAGGTCGTAATGAATGTTGTACTATAGTTTCATGTGTCATTCTGTCGTATCCACCTCGCCCGACAGAGGCGAGTAAATCAACTCCCATATGTAACCCTCAGTCGGTCATATCCTCATGCCGCATATCATCCAAAGCCCAAGCAGATGGAATAGTCGTTGCAGTCCACGAGCCTGCACCGCGAACGCAGTCAAGGCAACGCACGATCTCTGCCCCGGTCTCGGTGACTTCCTCCACAGCACAGCCCGAGCAGATTTTCCTCCTCGGTGCCTCGTTGACATCGTAGCTGGCGTCATCGGTTGGGCTCGTGTGCATGTGCATACCTGGATCTTCTGAGAGACCGAATGTCCCGCCGCATGATGCGCTGTCGCATTGCCGGAGACAGATGAAGCATGCCCGTTCGTGGCAGAGATCGCAGTCTGCGTAGGCGTCCAGGACTTGGCGGGTCGTTGGGCGCCGATGGCAGATGTGGCAGGGGCGGAGGGCAGAGGGAGAGGCCGATTGTTGAGTAGGGTAGTGGAAGGGCACGAGGGTCTTGGGGGAGACCGGGGGTGAGTATGGGTTTTGGTTTGGCGTGCCGTAGACGTTTGGGGAGAGGTGGGTTGGAGATTGTTGATGTTGATGTTGGTGCTGGGATGGAAGTGTAAGATAAGGGCCTTGGATATGTCGGCGCTTGCGGGGGAGGCAGCGTGGTCGGAAGGAGACGTCTGTTCCGTCCGGGTGTCGTGATAGAGGCAATGAGCAACTACCGTCGTATTCGGGCCGATCGACTCGACAAGACGGGACATATGTTGTTCTAGTGGTCGTGTTAGTCTATCTGTCACCTCAACGCCTCACTGAAAGAAACACTGTCAAACTTACGGACATGCTAGAGTCCTTGGCTCTTCATGATCCCGCTTGCGTTTCTTCCATGCCGTTATCGAGTCAGTTTGCTCTGGCGGAAAGCCTGGCATTGATGGTATGCCGTATTCCAAGCCAATTTAAAGATTATAGATGGTCTAAGGAGCGTAAGGAAACAAGATAAATCTTCGAGTGAAGCTGACGGGGAAACCAAACAAACGAAAGCCCGGGCGGTGTGCGATAGGAGATTGTTATCGCATGTCTTGGCGTTTTGAGGGATTATATTGATCGAGAGTATAAGCTGAGATTGTTTTTTATATATATACAAAACTGACGAAACAAGTCAGATAAAGATCACAGTCATACCAAAAGACCTCTATTCCTTTTCCGAAGTCGGAGATGCAACACCATCTAGGCGAGCCTGGATAGTTTTCTCATCAAAACGCCCACTGTCACCTACATAATTGCGTAGAACCTCATAGGTCATAAGCCGCCGAGGTGCTTTGCGACCTGTCATCAACTCGAACTGAGCAATGCCCTGTTCAGTAACATTCTCCAATCCGTCAGACAAGACCCAAGGTCGTCCAGTCTCGCTCCGGACTCGGCGCATTTGTCGTAGAAGTGGAGTATCGAGGGGTTTATAGGCCAACTATATTCTATTAGTACGTGTGACAAGAAGTACACATATCCCGGGGGGAAGGCTCACCTCAAGTATCACACCCCCTGTAGGACTCCCCAGCCACTGCTCCGGCATCTCAAAGTTCGCCGGTGGTTCATCTCGGTCTGGATCAGCCGGCACACAAGACGCAACAAGACTAGGCTGAGCAGCGTCCGCGGGCCAGTCTTCCTGGAGTGACTGCAAGACACAAACCACCTCAGCAGAGCCCACCTGCGACGAGGCCCAGGAGTTGAAATGGCGCGTGACTTCCTCGGCACGCGACTGTGTGCGGTTGTAAATGAAGATCTTCCGGCACCCAAGTCGGAGCATGGCGTAGATGGCGGCCCGCGCCATGCCGCCCGCACCAATGACTAGACCTGTTGTTTTTGCGCTGATCGCATTGCGCGGCGAGAGATGTCGCCTGATGCATGTCATTATCCCGACCCAGTCTGTGTTCTCGCCGTACCAGCCCAGCACCCGTCCGGCTTGGTTGCGTCGGCTGGCTTGTTCTTGGAGTGGGAACATCGTTCCATCTGTGTGTCCGCGGAGCGGCATGATTGTATTGATGGCCCCGATGGCTTCGGCATGTCGACTTTTCGAGGCGAGCTTTTGGTAGACCTGTACGCGCCATGGCTGCACGACGCTGGATCCCCCGAAGTGTGGGTCTCGGCCCAGCCGGTCTAAAACTGCGAGAGAGGGCGATTCTGGGATGCTGTATGTGTGGCCCATGCCGCAGTGGGTGTGTGCGGCATTGTGCATGGCCGGGGATAGACTGTAGGCGACATTCTCTCCGTAGATGTAGAACTTGAGCGGGTCGAGTATGTAACTTTGGAAGAGTGCGCGGACGGCGTCACGAGAGGTTATTTGCGGGTCATTCTTATTCTCCGGGTACTGGGCGATCGCTGGATGTGTTACTGCAGTGAGGATCGAATTGAACACTTGTGAAGTACGACCCAGAGCGCCGATGTTATAAGCAATGAGCGGTGGGTGATCCCCCGGGAGTGACTTGATTTTATTGCAGAACTCAATCACAGCGGAATTATCCTCGCGCTTGGTTGCGACTCGAAGAAGGCGGACAAGCTGACAGCCGAGCTTTTCGGCTTCATTGTAGATGGCCACGCAGCCCGCACTGTCCCAAGTAATGGGGGAAGATGGGTCAAAAACCTGCTGGCCGATGATTTTGGTATTCCCACGACCTCTTATAGTCCCAGCCAACCGAGATCGATCTTGAGTCAGGTCTACAGCAAGATATTCCACACCCAGGCGTAGGCCGTGCTCGAGGATATCAAAGTAAGGTCGAGAAGGAGCGGTGGTTGATTCTGGGGAGCCGATGCCAGTGGAAGAGGTATCAATGGAGAGAATCACAGGCGTCCGCGTATTTCGACGCAGGACAGAGACCTGTTTGCTGACAATGGCTGCCATGTCTGGGCCCCAGCGATCGACACATAACTCGATGGCATCTCCACCAGACTCTAGCTCAGTCAGGTTAACATTGTCGGCAATCAGATCTGAAGATCGCACGAAGATCGCATGGGTAAAAGAGCGCAGTTCTGGCGGTGTTTCTAACAGAACGAACGGCGAGTCATAGCTCGAATAATTCACGTCGAGTCCAGTAATGAACTGCACAAACCGTGTAAAATCCTCCTTCACCTCTTGCAACTTGAAAGAATAATCCGCAGACCGGCGATCCTGGCTCCCATCGTCCGACGCACGCGTCCGATCTTCAAGATTATAGAATTCGAAATTCGAACACATCCGATGCATCGGGTCCCCTTCCCGGAACAACCGCACCGCCTGGTCCTCTAAACCGAGCAATTGCTGAATGCGATCAATATCGCGCAGCAGATGGACTACTGGGTTGGACCGAGAATAGCGACGTAGATGATCCTGCACAGGTCGCGTCAGACTGGCCAGTCCACACTCCATCACGCAGCCCGTGCGGTGGTTATCCAGCATCGACTTCAGGACTTCAATGTCCCGGCGTTGGAACTCCTGGCTGCCATACCGCTTGAGGTATTCCTGTCGCGTGACGCCCGTGAGTTCCCGGAAGTAGTGGTCTTCGGTAATGAAGCGTCGCTTCAGCGCAGTCGCGGCGACGAAGCCTAGCGAGCGCTTGCCGCATCCACGGATGCCGATCAAGACGAGGGAGGCATTGGGAGTAAAAGTGCGAGGGGCGGACTCGGGGCGGGGGGTGGGAGAGGAGGATTCCTTGGTGGTACTTGAGATGTCGGACTTGCCGTCGACCGTGGGAATGGGGGGTTTAGGATCGAGCATGGTGAGAGGATCAATCGGGGGGGGGGTGTCTAGGTCGAGTGGACGAGCGCCATGATCAGATGCACTCAAGGCATAGAATTGCCAGAGGTCGAAGAGATGTTGAGAGATCGGTCATATGGACAAGGAATCTCATGTAGAATATGTGCCCTTGGAAAGTTCCCCGGATGATAAACTAGGAATTGCCGGCCACGGCGGCAAAAGGCTTTTCCATACGTCTCGGTCCGAGCTACCATCTATACTTGAAATAGGAATATTTAGAATCTTTGAATGTTTCTATCTTCAATTGACCATGTGACTTGTCTCCTTCTTTCCCCTGAAGGACTCGAAAGAGATCTGCGATTCAAGTACAGCGATTGAATTATGAATATCCCACACGGGGTTGACGGCAAACCAGAGCGGCTAATCATCTATGTAACGGTCTCAACCCTCTATGCCGATGGAAGAGAGCACTGGAAAACCTTCTACCGTTCTGTTGCAAAGTGTCACGTTTGTCCCCCCCCCCTAGCCTATAGAGCTCGCGATATAGGTCCAGTTAACTACTCTGCAACTCCCAAAAATTGGGATAAGTGGGATAAAGAGACGATCACACGCATGATGCAGAGAGATCCGATCTCAGCACAAATGATTACGACTATCGAGAATTTTCCCTCGCAGATCAAAGTGATGACTAGCCAGCTATCTGTGCGTAACGGCCATTCCCTCTAGCGCATGACTTTCTTCATAGTAACATCGTGGCGGATGAGAGCTTCGGTGTAATAGGAATTATCGACTGGAAAGGAGCATTTACAGTTCCTTGTGAGCTCATTTCGTTCCCTAACTTCCTTACTACCATGCCCTCCTCGTTCGACCTACCTGGGAAATATGGAGATGGGCAGCCGTTGAATGAGAAACCAGGAAAATGGCGCCAGCGAGGACCCAATCCATAACTTATTTGTATGGGGCATATGCTGATTTTGGAAAGCTGGGTTTCTATGATCGAGTTATAGACAGATTAGAAAGAGAGGGTTAAGCTTCAGAAAAGCGAGCATTGCTAGTTAAACTAAGCAGCACCAGTTTTACTAAAAGCCCGTTGCATCTGATACGGGCCTGTTACTGGTCGATAGTGTAGCCTCCAAGTCATCAGCTTGACCAAGATAGTCCTTGACGATAGTTTGTGCTTTGAGCCCCAAACACTGTACTTGATGAACAGGGCAGTGCATATATATATCGCATGCACTAGCCTCGTTTGTTAAAGTGGGACATATATATCGATCTGACTGGATCAGAAAGTACTATGAAGCATTAGTGCCTTTAGTTCCTTGGCATCAGCGCTTAGCTAGAGCCGGCGTTGCAGGTTAGGCTGACATATATCACATCCCTTGAGAGATGCCCATGGTCCCAAATCATCTCGCCATGGGATCTGAAAATGGCTCAAACAGGGACCTCAAGCATCGGACGTTCTTAGGAAGACTTAGGTCTTTTGAAGGAATCCAAGTATGCGCCACCGTGGCTTCTATTGTGCTGGGGCTGAACTTCACCTTGGCAATAATTGCATTTAGCATTGGCTATTCGAAGTCGAGTGAGGGTGGGTTTTTGACTGTCCCGCTGTATGTGGGTAGCTGTTCGACGACAAGGAATTGGTCAATCGGACTGCACTTGTTGATCAATGGACTGGGGACACTTATTCTGTCCACGAGCAACTATTGTGCGCAGTTTCTAGCTGCACCCACGAGAAAGGATATTGATAAAGCGCATGCACGTGGATCCTGGCTCGATATTGGAGTACCTAGTCTCCGAAATATCTTCACCTTAGAAGCAAGAAAACAGATCATATGGGCTCTCTTAATGGTTTCTACGATTCCCATTCATGCCTTGTTCGTTACCGCTTCCCACGAAATAACAATTGTACTTCTAACCTGTGATCTGCTTGCAGCTATAACTCCGTACTTCTAAGTTCCCAAAGCTCGAATGAATACAGCGTCCTTGTCGTGCCATCAGATTACACGAGCAGTCGGCCGCTGAATCTTCCTCATTCCTCCGAATGCTTTCAATCCCGTATGCATCAATCACTAGCCGACTTCAACTTGGATATTGCAGAAGGCAAATTTGATATCCTGTCAAAAGAACAATGCCTGAACACATTCGCTGTGAGCTACCTCCACGGCCACCGGTCCGTGGCTGTCTTGTCAAAGGATCTGACCTGGGACCTCAAAGACCCCGTCAAATTTGCGGCGAATGCAAACTCCCCAGCAGACTATGAATCAGTCGAGGCACGGAGCCCATTTTCTTGGATGTGCCCCTCCCGTGACGACTCTGTGTGCACCTCATCAACAATCCAGAAGCAAATGCCTGATTGGAAGATCCTGGCATCTGTTTTGGAGGAACCAACATGGGCCGTCACTGCACCTTTGGACAATGGCTTGATGACATATACCCAAGAGAACTACACAAGTTGCAGTAACGAGACCTCGTCGTGCTTGAACATGTTCTCTTTGGCTCAGTTCCTCTGGGGAACCACCATCGCCCCGCCCGGTGGAATCCTACCTGTCACAACGCAAGATCTTCAACAATACCTTGGATCCAGTTCTGTGTGGGGGGGCAAGATGACTTGGGCAGAAGAGGTAACCTATCAGCGATCAGGCTCACAGTGCTCCAGATATCAAATCTTGAATTCGCCCAATACCGTTGGTTACTTTGACTATCCCTCAATTGGACTTTACACTGTTGATGGGTGTATAAGTATCAAAGGCGAGGAAAAATGTCAGCTCCTTTTCAGCCCGACATTTTCCCTTGTGGTGCTTGTGTGTACCGCGGTCAAAGTTGCTTGTATTGTGTTTGTCGCTCGCCGAGAGCGAGCTCACCGGCTTTTGACCGTTGGTGATGCAATCTCATCCTTCCTCTCAAACCCGGATCCGTTTACTACCGGGTGCTGCACATCATCAAAATCCGATTGGATCAGACGCTCCCGACTGGATGGGGCAGCTAAACATAGATATAAGGGGGTCGCTCCGCAGAGGTTAAACACTCGTACACGCCGATGGTGGCAAGCTGCTGCTACCAGGCAATGGGCTTTTACGCTCGGTCTGTATGTTATACACCCCTCGGAGTAGACTGGGCTATACTAATATGTAAATGACAGGTCTTTATCATGTCTTGGTGTGGCAGGATTTCTCCTCCATCTTGGTTTGCAAGACACTAGGCTAGGTTCCGTCGGTGGGACGAATTGGTCTTCTCTCTGGAGTCTTGGACTAGGCTCCGCTAGTCCCTACACATTGATATATCGCTTGCACACTACCTTACTTGGCAATGTTCTTCTGGCCAATACCCCACAGCTGCTTCTTTCCGTCTCATACTACTTTTACAATGCTACCTTGACTGCAATGCTCATGGCAAACGAATATGAGAATTATGCGATTAAGGGGATGCGCCACGTTTCCACGGTTGAAACACTACAGATTCAGCCGGCAAAGGGACTTCGCGTGTCGAGTAATCGGAGGGGTGCTCAGCGCTCATTTTATTTCCTCAGTCTTCCATTCCGCTACAGTGTCCCACTCATGTTAACATACACTGTGCTGCACTGGCTTCTGTCTCAGGCCATCTTCTATGTCCAAATCTATATGTATGATGCAGACATGTATCACGAACCAAGCCTTGACGTTGATGCGTGCGCGTGGTCACCGATTGCCCTCATATTCACTATCATCATTGGGTCTTTGATGATCATGGTGCTTTTGGGCTTAGCAATGAGATCTTTTCGCTCGGTTATACCACTTGCTGGGAGTTGCAGTGCTGCAATCAGCGCTGCTTGTCACCCACCGGAAGATGATGTGGATGCGGCACTGAAGCCCATCATGTGGGGGGAGATTCGTTCGAGTCAGCATTCCTCCTCTATAGACTCTTTTTCACCCCCTGCGGTGGCCGGGGAAGTTCATAGAGAGACGAATTTGCTGGAGATGCAAGACAAAGGAAAAGTTATGCAAGGTCTTCCACGCTGCACCTTTACATCGATGCGTGTGGAGCGACCTACACTTCTCCAGACATACGAATAGACATGACTGTACGGGCTATAATACATGTTTCCACTTGGCTACATATTTAACCCTAGATACAATGCTCCTTATAAATTAACATGGGATACCAAATACTATATCAAGTCCTAATCGGGTTAAGCGTCGGCTTGAGCCGGGTGTATGTCGGATGTCTTGGTGCCTTAATGCCTTACTGCCTAAGTGTCTCATTTACACTCTAACTCGTATAAAACCTTGAAAGATACATATCAGTCTCCTATACCGAATACTTCAATATATATATATGTATATAATAAATGCAATCTACTTTGTCAAACGGACCTCGAAACATGGGATTGTGGGGGTGGAGCCCCGATAATTCCGAGTTCACATCCCGAACTTCACCTCCGAGATACTCCCTCGGCCTGCCTATCTGTGACTTTTGCCGTGAAGGCTGATTTGGTTGCTCCTCCACTTTGCTCTTTGAGTCTTACTCTTCGTCCCCGTTCCGAGTCTCGGCCTGTCTGTTATACGAACCGCGCGACTTTACTTTCAACCTGCCCGATTGATTCACTGAACTTCAAATTGCGACAGAGCTGCTGGTCTCCTTATTTTCTCTCTACATGGCGTGTCGCCTGCGTTAATAACCCCTCTCTATGGATGAGGGATCGGATAAGGCCCCTCGCCGCAAGAGGGTCTCCCGAGCTTGCGATCGCTGTCGCACTAAGAAAGTGAGTCGCGTCTCGCCTTGTTCTTTCGTATTTTCCCATTCTAACATCTCTGGCGATCATAGGATAAATGCGACGGCATTCGTCCCACTTGTTCCGCCTGTCAGGTATCGGGCCAATCCTGCTCCTACGACCCCCATGCAAAGAAACGCGGTCTCCCCGAGGGCTACGTCCGTGGCTTGGAGAAGTTGTGGGCGCTGTCGATCTGCAACATTGACGGGTTCGAGGATACCATGCTGGCCATGCTAGGAAATACCGCCGAATCCGCTGATCGTCACGAGAAATTAATGTCCGTGTGGTCGGACGATAGTGCCTCGGAGAGTTTACACGAATCTTGGAAATCGAGTCGGCTATTCGGCGCGCTGGAGAAAATGTTGTCTAGTTCTGATGCGCCGGGCTCGGCGACCGGGAAGCGATCGCGTAACTCACACGATGATGGTCCCGACGGTCAATGGGGGTTCCGAGTAGCTCGCACTTCCACCCCGCTCGGTCCTGGTGCTCCGCGTATAGAGCTCCTTGCCGCATCGGGTGTAAAGCGGGCTCGATTGTCCAAAGAGCCGGATAGTTGGGGTATCGCTGGACCTAGTCCCCAAACGCTGCAGTTGCCGCCTCAAACGTCGCAGCTGCTCGATATCTACTTTGCGGTCACGCATTCATGGTTCCCCGTGGTCGCCAAGCATAACATTCTCCGCGCTTCGTACCTTTACGCCAACGCCCCTATATATGTTGCCACGACTTCACCTGGGTCCGGCGATCATGCCGCCCTGTGGGCAATCTTGAGTTACACTATCACTCAATCGCGAACAAATTCACGGGCTGGTCCCACTGGAACAGTCGCCCTGGTGAAGGAATATTATACCATCTCACGGAATCTCATCCCCACGGAGAAAGAGCGTTATGAGGCCGGCCATATTCAGGCTTTACTGCTGCTGGCCTTGGTGAACATGGGCCTTGAAGAATGGACCGCGGCTTGGCTGTTGAGCGGCCAAGCAGTGCGTATGGCGATTGCCATGGGCCTTGGAACTGTGTCCGACAACCGGCGGTCTGATGAACTCAGACAAGGTAAGGCGGTGTTCTTGGGATGCTTTGTAGTTGATTCTATGCTCTCTTTCCGTCTTTCGCGGAGCCCAGCCATGACTCCAAGCGACCTCACTGCGGTGGGACTTTTGGAAGAAGATGGACTGGAGGAGTGGAACTCCTGGGTGGACGTTTTACCACCCACAGGTGCTCCACAGAGCAGCAAGAACCCGCCACGCCGAGGACCACTCTTGGCCCTGAGCTGCTTCAACCGCTTAGTTGAGTTGGCGAGCGTTCTCAATAAAATCTCCCGTCACATGTCTTCGGGATACAATATGGCCACCTTTGCGCAGCAATTGGTCATGGAGCTTAAGCAATGGGATGACCGCCTACCTCTGGGATGCCGTCTGATTGGACCGGAAAGCATTTATCCAGAGCGGCATTCAGCTCTACTTCCCCATCAAAGCTACCTAGGGCTAACCTATGTGGCCACCCTACTTTGGCTCTATCTTCAATTGATATCGGGTGAGCAGGGGTTGCACCGCTCACAGCGCCCAGCTACGGAGGGGGCAAAGAAGCTCCTCTACCGAGGGCTCTCTATGGTCACCCAACACTTGGAAAACTTCTCCATGTGCTCTCTCCCACCGTTGTTCGAGCTAAGTCTTCGCACAATTGCGGAGCAAGCGTTCAGATTGCGCAACATCGCCGACTCATCGGACACCTTTCCCTTTGCCAGGTGGGCAGACGAGTTCCGACACAAAACGGCAGCTTTCGCCTCCACGTGGCCGGCATATGGATCTTTGGTTTCCACCATGGAGAGATGGCAGCACTCCAAAGATAGTGGGGGGGCGTCCACTTTCCCCGGGGCCGTTGGTCATCCATATTCAGGTGCACCCATGGCAGGCTCCATGCAACCCCCAGGCGGAGCTCGCAGCCTACCTCAAAATGGCGATGTAGATTACACCTCTTCTATCCTTGGCATCAGTATGCCAGCCGATGGGCAATCTTTGACCCCCAAAGACACAGTAATGGGAAACACAGAGCTAGGCATGATGGGCGTGTCACCACACCATCCAAGGGAAGTACAGTCGGTTCTATCAGATAAGATCACTCCACGCAGCAGAGCAGATTCCGTGTATGGCGCAACTAGCGCACATCATCAACAACCACAACCCCAAACTCCCGACTCGACAACCTCAAACCCAGTGATGCCTGCAAACCTGGCTTCCACCGGTGACATCGACGCCATCTTCAAAGACCTCGCATACCTCGATACCACTGAATGGTCCACGAACCGCGAGGCCGGTCTGAAAGACTTTGGGTTCTTGGACGATAGCACCTTCCAGGCTTTCTGTCATGACCCGGATCGCTTGAGCGGATCACAGCCACTGGTTCATCCACCTTCTATAGCGGATATCTGGCCACCGCCTGGGTTCTTCCCAGAGACCTTCCGGGAGGTCCCCGAGGAGTCTATGGGCAGCTGAGAGATCTCAATATGATCTCGCCAGCTAGCTTTTGTAGACCATGTTACTTTGGTCTACTCCATCTCCTTGAAAGGTCGTCGCCCATGGGCATCTCATCGGTCTCTTGTACTGTCTACGGATGTTCCTGTGCTTCCAGACACATTTGTCGTCTAAATGGGACGGGATCTGTTTGGACATACAATAGCCACCATCACAGTCTAAGTTTGAGGCTTAGTATCAACTCACCCGTGAGGTTCATCTCGTCGACTCATACTCCAACTGTCACACTCTCGGTGCAGGAAGAAGAGTATTGTCCGTCCCTCACGAGAGGCTGGATTCCATACCATGTACATACTATACCCGCGCTGTAGGGTACTTTAAAGTCCAGCGCATCTGCATAAATGTCAATGGCAGAAGCCACGCTACAAACGAAAGATTTCATTGAGTAGATATTTTCTATATAACTCCTGGCAGGCATAGTCGGCCGCTTATACCCCCTTGTCTTTTTTGATACTATTTTCGATGCCTTTCTAAAACTCATTGAGAAGTCTCAGAAATCTTTGAATATCTTTGAAATATCCATCCCGCTTAAACTCCCCCAAATCGCCTACCAAACATTCCCAGCGGTCTGCTCCCTCTCCAACTTCTTAACATTCACATTCCTCCAAAACCAAGTGCAAAGAATACAAAGTGGCACAAAACAAACCCCAACAATCGCCATCTTCCTCTGAACGTCAGCATAAGCCCCAACAACAGCATCTCGCTCCGCCGTCCCATCCGCATACGACATCTGCTTCACAATGTCCGCAAAGATGCTCGCCGAAAGGTGCTTACTCTCTTGCGGCAGGCGATTATACAACTCCTTTTCGAGGATATTATTCCACATCCCGCCGGCAATGGCAGATCCCACCGCCGCTCCAATCGACCCAAATAATCCCCAGACCGCGTTCACAACCGCGATTTCTTGGTGTGTTACCGGCGCCATAATCGCTAGCTGTCCACACACCGTGAACAGGCAGCTGCCGAGTCCCACCAGAATTTGGATCATTGTCAGTAGGCCCACGTGTGTGTCGGGTGCGCGGAACGGGACCAAGAGAGCTGTTCCTAGGAGGAAGATTGGGACGCCGGCCATGGCGGTCCATTTGAAGTCGCCAGTCCAGCTTATCACTCTGAGCAGGGGAATGTTTGTTAGACTTTGTATAGGAGGATTGCGCGGACTGGTGGAGTTTGCTTACAGGCCAAAGATAGGGCTGAAGATGAAAGAAGTCAGGGAGAAAGCATTGAGCACGTAGTTGGCTGTCGTGATGTCGAGTCTATTGACGACTTGTAGGTACGAGCTGAAGTAGCTGTTCCAAGTACTGGTTTGCGGGTGTTAGTATGTGTACGTGCTCGCTTTGATGGTAATTGCGGAAGAGGCTGGCACTTACAAGCAGGAGGTGAACATCACGCCGTACAGCATGCACGAGCCGATTATCGTGGGGTCTTTCAGGTATTTCCACGGGAGGAATTGCACCGGTGAACAGTATCGCTCCCAGATGTAAAATGCGGGCACGCATGCTACCCCGAGGACTTCCATTGCGATGATGTATCCAGTCGCCCATCCCTTGGGCCCATATGTGGCGATGCTAAATGGAATCAGGATTAGGGAGAAGGCGGCTGTGATCAAGATAATTCCAATAACTGGGTAAATTAAATATCGTTAGGTCACATTCCAAATGAAAAACAGGCTGTAGACATGGGGGTAAATACCATCGAATTCGATGAGATAGTGAGTGATAGTCTGCCACCAGACCCGTCCAGAACGAGTCTTCTCAAGAGTACCGCTCTTCTCAGCCCGACGTTGCATAAACAGCATCACCGCAGCGACGGGAATACAAACCCCAACTTGTATGATAGCGAATGAACCGAATGCCCAGTGGAAATCGAGGTTGGTGTAGAAGAGTCTGGCGATTTCGGGGCCTGCGAAGGTACTGGCGATACCAGGTGTACCGTTCAAGCCGAGCATGAGCATCCGGTTCTTGAGTGAGGTCATATCCGCTAGCATGATGTCCACAACATAGGTGAGACCGATGTGGCCTACCCAGTATAGAGTGTGTGCTGCGGTGTACATCTCCATGCTTTTGCATGTAGCTTTCATGATCAGACCGATGCTGACGAGAACGAGCATGATTAAGAATCCCTCCACACGACCCCAGATGTCGATAATCTTGGCTAGTGTTAGCTTCGATGAGCCGCCCAGGATGGTTGAGATGACGCTGACGACTGTCAAGAGGCCGTGCTTGTGGAATGAAGATGTTATGTAGGGGCTTAATGCGCTTTCGACTGAGCTTAGGAGTGCGTCTACAAATGACACGAGGTAAAGCCTGTGTTTCGGGGATGGTAGGTTTAGTTTCTGTTACTCTAAGCAGGAGGGTACAAGGGGACTTGTGGCGAGATCCAGACTTACAGAATGAACATGAGAATGAGCGTCTTGGCCGACCATGTTGATGTAATGGCTCTTACTCGCTGCACACCACCTTGGAATTCGCTTGAGTCTCGATCAGACAGGCTTGTCTTGTCGTCCGATGGGTGGTCCGTACCCTGATGAACTCTGAATTCTGCCATTTTCTCGGCATCACGACGAGTACTGGCTGGTGTGACCTGATCAGACACGGTTGTCTTTTCCATTGTAGTAGAATAGAGACAAGTGAGAGGTTCTCGCAGTTATCTTGTGAAGGAAAAGTATCCAAAGGGCACCGCGGGAAGACAGTCGATCATGTTATATAGGGGAATCTTCCCGGTTCAACTGCCCAAGCAAGTCCCAAGATTTCAATCAATCTCCTATCAGATCATCTGATAAAAATCCGCATCCTCGTCGTCCAATCAGCAAGGGATTGGAATTATTTAGCGCCACAGTAAGGTTTCGCCCCGTGGGTCTGGTCCGGGAGTGATTCAAGCCAGTATCGGACAAGGGTTTCAACTTCCATCTCGAGAGACTCTTTTAAGGCTGAAAGTTGTGTTTGCAGGGTCGTGCCGATACATAGATAGCCTTGCTGTCATTGCATACCGGAATGGGGAGAGAATCTCGAGTGGAATCATTCCAGATCGGCGAGGTAACGGTTAGCCTCGTTGCGTCGGAAATTATGCGAATATCGGAGCTAAACAAAGTCTTGGTCTTGAAAGACAGTGCATTCATCAATGGCAATTCACAGATGCGTGCATATCTCACGTCGCTTGAAATTGTGCCGTCTGTCCATATATACCCGATTCTCCACATTCACTGAAAAATATCCGATCTCCCACTATAGATTCGATGCCGGTGTGCCAACTCATCCTCCGATCTCAGCTCCGGTTAGGATGAGGCCAAGACAGACGCCAAGCAGGAGAGATCTGCAGTGTGGTCTGGTATTTGGACTTGGCCCTCGGGGTGGTCTCGCTCCGGGTAAGTGGATCTCTCATGTGGCGGTTCGTGCGGTATATCTTGCATGAATACAATATACTCATCTCCGATATCGAAGATGTCTCGCGATAAATGTCTGCCCTGACCAAGTTTTTGCTTGGTCTTGCTCGGATCAAGCATCGTTGTGTCTTGGCCGTATTTTCTGATGTCTAGAAATCTAGAGACGTTGACGGATGCAATATGGCTTTGGTCTAAAAGTCACTTTCTCTGGTTATCGTCCTTTTTGATGAACCAGGCAGTAAAACTACAGAATTATAAATGCTCACCAATTATGTCCATAGTATCTGAACCTATTTCCGGATTTTAAGACAAAATCTGTACACAGCAGTGATCGTCGCCAAGAGATCGGGAGGCCTTAACGCGAGGCTTCAGCACAAAGGGACACTGAAAATAGAAATTATATTTGCTTTTTTTCAATCGATCAAAGTTTTTTTTTACCAAATGTCCTTAGGGCGAGAGGTCTACATAGAGACGTCTAAATGTATGGCTTTGAGGGAGATGATATTGACTAAATTGCTAGAGGGTTTAGAGAGGAGCTCGCATACGGGCCGCATCCATGTACTTTCTGGCCGCGACGGTTTCTTCATGATCATGGCCTAGCGTTTTTTCTCGCCCACGAAGAACTCGTCGGAACGTGTTCTCTGCCTCGATGTACCGTTTCTGACGATAGAGCGAGAGACCAAGCCAGTATGCAGAATTGAGTGTTTCTTCATGGTCATAGTCCAACACCTTTTCTCGCCCCTGAAGAGCTTGTCGGAACACAGTTTTTGCCTCATTGTACTTTTTCTGGCGATGAAGTGAGAGACCAAGGTAGTGTGCAGAGTAGAGGGTCTCTTTAGAATCATGACCTAGCACCTGCTCTCGCCCTTGAAGAGTCTGTCGGAACATCGTTTCTGCCTCTTTGTACTGACCGTTATTGTAGAGTGAATGACCAAGCCAGTGTGCAGATCTGAGTGTTTCTTCATGATTATGGCCTAACACATTCTTTCGCCCCCGGAGAGCTCGTCGAGACATCCTTACTGCCTCGTTGTACCGTTTCTGGCGGAAGAGCGAGAGACCAAGCCAGTGTGCAGAACGAAGTGTTTCTTCATGATCCTCGCCTAGCACCTTCTCTCGCCCCTGAAGAGCTTGTCGTAATATGGTTTCTGCCTCTTTGTACTGTTTCTGACGATAGAGCGAGACACCAGCCCGATGCTGACTTTCGAATTCTGTCGGGCGGGGCTCAGGGATCTCGACTTGACCTTGACCTTGCATAACGACTGGTACTGTAGTCCCCGGAGAAGGATGTACCTTCTCTTTCTGTGTCCTAATGGTCTTCCCATGGGTAGGGTTTACCGGATCCACCATGGTAGTTGAACTAGACATACCATGAAAGGCACCCTCCGGTGGTTCTAAGGAGAGCTTCGTAGTCCATGACGCAAACTCTTCGGTCATTATGGTGACTGGATAGGGAATTTGTGGCTCGTCTTCGGTAGCTTTCGTGGGCTCATGTGGGTGAGGTATGAGCGATTGTATCCAGGCACTTGACAAAGCAGAGGTGGCCGTCATTCGATCATTAGGATAAGGAGACATAAGGGAAAGCACAAAGTCGACACCTGGTTGACCAACACCAGCATTGGTAAGCATGGTGACTGGGAAGTCCAGCTGGGATTTGTAATTTGAAAGCGATCCAAGAGTCGGAAACGCAAGTTTCTTGGTGAACATCTCAAATACAATCTCTCCAAGAGCCCAGATATCAACGGCATAGGCACTGCCTCGCTCAACAAGGCCCCAGACTTCAGGGGCAATGTATCTTGGAGTACCCGCTATCGTCGTCGGTTTCCCATGGTGTTCTTCGATGCGTTTGGCGATACCAAAATCCGCGAGCTTGATCCACCACTTGTCTGGAGGGTGTGATTTTATAAGGATATTCTAGGCATTCACTTTAGTGAATTCTCTTCCGCCTTTTGAAAAGTAGACCTACATTTGGTTTTAAGTCTCGGTGAGCAAACCCATTGTCATGCATCATAGTCAGACCCTCGAGGATCTGGTATGCAATTTCTTTCGCCTCGGCTTCTGGTACTGGTGGTCTTTTCTGTAGATATACGAAAAGGTCCCCGACTTCGAGGTATTCCATGGCTATGAAGAGCTGGCCGGGTGCTTCGTACCATCCGAATGACTTGACAAAGCATCGTTCATACTACTTGAATCAGCACATCCTCTTATCATGAACATTCTTTTCGAGACTAACGCGAGGGTGTGAGAACTTGGCAATTGCCTCCAACTCACGATTGTAGTCGATCGACCCGGGTCGCTGATCTGTGTCAATCTGCTTGACTGCTCGGACTGCACCGTCTTGAGCTGAGGCCCCTGGCCCACCTTTAATGCGTGTCTCTAGCCAGACGCAACCATATCCACCACTTCCGATCCTTTTTTGCCGCTGCCAATGCTCCAATCTAGTCACAAGGCGCTGCCCAGACGTCGGGTCTGACTCCTGGTACTTATGGACTGTCTCTACTCTACAGTCTGGGAGGAAATATGTTTCCAGCTTCGAATCTCGAATGAGATCTGAAATTCGCGCCATTCTGGACGTTCCTCTGAGCAGCTCATACGTTGGTGGGTGCTTTTCCCCCGCTGTGGCTGAAAAGCAACCTAAACGACCCATGTCACCTGACATAATCGTGGCGCCCAAAGTGTCCGGCCTTATTCTTATTATATATCATGATAGATCACACATATAAGGTATAGCTGATTGAGCGGCTCGTATTGAGCCTACATCAGATTACATGTGTCTTGCCTCAGCCACGAGTATTCGTAGTAGCGGTCTAAAACTTGACCAACTATGAACATGGATGGACATGTATGGACTTGGGGTATCTTCCTGCTGCGTGCAATGTTTCAGTCAGATTTGTATACTTCATTCAACATGCAGAAACATATAAATAATGTGTTCTCTCATTGTGAATCTTTTATTCAATATCCACATCTCACAGTATACCATACATCCTTCTATCAAGTCAATATGAAGTTCACCATCTCCCTTCTTCTGGCTGCCAGTGCAGCCCTCGCCGTCCCTATCGTCGAGCGAGACAGCTCTATCCAAATCAGTGACTTCTGGGCCAGAGCTAGCGTTGTCTCCGCTACGATGCATTTTGTCGTGACTGATCCAAACTACCCGGAGGACACCCCTACCGACTGCAACCTGATGTGGTGAGTTCAATTTATTGAACAAGGCTTCCTTAACAATGGCAGATGTTAACTAATACGGTTTTTGGTACTAGGACATATGGATCTTCGCCCGAGAAAAGAGCTCGATGCAACAACAGTCAATACTTTATCCATTTCCCTGATGGTGCCGTGGACTTCAACCAGTTTACACTGGGACTGGAGAGGGTCTCAGGCCCGATTGCCGAGAACGGGCAGGTTTCACTCAGCTCGGGCACGGAGTGGTCTTGTGTGGACAATCCAGAGAGCGGCGTTCAGCTGAGCTGCTCGTATGATGGCGTTCTTAACATGCCCGTGTGAGGACATGAGGTGTCGCCTAGCAGTCAAGTCTGTGTGTGTTGCAAATTGAGGCTTCGGCTATATTGGTAGATATTATCAGTGCAATTCATGGATAGTTTCATACTCAGTAGCATTCATATAGTTGTATCTAGTCAATCTCATTGTAGTCCATTATCCACTGCGTGTCCTAAAGACCCAGTGTCAGGTGACTCTAAAAGAGGAAGGACCAAGGTCCTTCCTAGGAAAACTCGTCATCCTAGTGTAGAGAAACGATGTTGAGTAAAGGGCATGTAGTGTCTCTCTGTGACCTTGAAACCCATATCCGGAGTGGCAGAGGACACTAAATCGAGCCTTCTCTATTACTTGTGATTATCAATATGACATCAAGTTGGATAATTCCAGTACACACTGCAGGAATGGGAATATATATGACATTGAGAACCAATCCCGATATTATTATGATACAACGTCACAGCGACAAAATCTCTTCTCCCTGGAAATCCAACTTATTTGATCTCAACATCATCACACTACCTACGAACATACCTCTCCCTCACTGGATCACCTTCATGCGAGTGGACAGCCCAATTCCCAATTCCGATAGCGCCACCCATATCTCCCTCCAGCCCCGAGGAACCAAAGATCAAATTATTAGGACGGTAAGACGGGTCTGACTTCATACGCTGGATAGCAGAAACATGAATTCGGGCATTCACAGGGATATCACGAGTCCGGCCACGCGGCGGCGGCCACCGCACAGCCTTCCACGCTCCATCCGGCTGCGGTTCCAACCGTCGCAGGGGAAGATACTCCATCAAACGCCAGGAAAGAACGGAAGTCAACGGTAGACCGTTACCATACGCAAGGAGATCATGAATATGTCCTTTTGTGCCGGCTATATGAAGCGCCTCTAGATACTCCCTATGGGCTTTCGGTAATTCCGAGCTCCAGAGGTCCCTCTTCGAGTTCGAGGCAGCTTGCGAATCAAAGCCAGGATCGAATTCCTCAATACACTCGTGCTGTTTTAGCTTTCTCGGATCCAGTCGTAGTCCCGCGCGTCGCGCTTCTTGTACCATCCACACGAGAGGTGTGTGCGTTAATGGCCATGCCTCGCTAGATCCGAGATTCCACCCTCCACCTATGTCTGCGTGTCCACCGGGAAACCACATTTCTTCAATGTCCTGCATTTCATCGTCGTCCAATTCTGTCTCCCGTTTCTTACTCGGTGTGCTGATGTTTGGAATTTCTGGCAGAACAGGAGGTCCCGATGTGTGTTCGGAGCCATTGGTCGAGGTCCCTTTCGCGGGGTTCTTTTCATCTGAGGTTGTTCCACAAGCCCATTCATCTTTATGTGACCGCAGCAAAACCGGCCGGAACTTGATACGCCGTTCGTCAATGCTAACCGCATGTCGAACTACCTTGGCTGACGTGCTCCCGTCAACATTAACCTCAAAGTCCGCGATGCTATTAACCGCATCGAACATGCCCAAGAATTGCACACGAGCCATAGGCCGTGATAGTATCTCCCGACTGTCTTTCATGACTTGAAATGCCTTTCGCTTCGCTTCTCTGTCATTATCCGTCCGGCCAAGCTTCCACGACACAAACGCATCCCAGATAAATGGGACTACTTCTTCATTATCAGGTCCAAGAAGTCCGACATAATCGAGCATCTCATTCAAGAACTGCGCCGTGTATGCACCCCGTGAGAAGCCGAGAATGTACACCTTGGCGCCGGCTTGGTAGTGCCGCATGAGGAAGCGGTACCCGCCCAGAATGTGCCGATCGAAGGAACGACCCAGTGCAAGATTTAACGCTTTGCTATTATTCAGTCTGCCCTTTTTTTGGATCGTTGTGCTGGCCAGGGATCCCGGGGTGATGTCGGTGCCGATTCCCGCTGCTTGGGTTAGTATCCTTGCGGTTATCTGGGGGATACGCTCATACGTTGGTAGTAACATACTGACTTGCAGTTAGAAGACTTGTTTCGATGTTAATAGATGGTTAACTCTTACATTGCTCGTCAGACTTTTCTAACATGCGACAGATTCTCAAGACGTTGGTGTCGGTGCCGTCCGTGCGAAAGGTGTTTCCTGTGCCATCAAAGCATAGGACAAGTTGTCGGTCTGACATTGTTCAGTCTGCTTCCAGAGCCTTGGAAGGGTTCTCTTAGCATGGTTGGGGAAACTCGCATTTATGTGCTCGAGGCATTGTTTAGTGTTTGATCTGCCTTGTATTTCCCCACCCATCGGCATAGTACGGCGACGATCGTGGCGATCTTCGTCAATTAAGGAACCATCAAGTTGGCAGAAATGGCAAGGGAGAGTCGGCGGCACTAGTTCGCCGAATTAGGTGCCGTGCAGCTGATCTACATGGCCATTGCTTGTCGAGCTTTGAGCTTCAATTGGTGGCGACTTGGCGTGTGATCAGTCTGGACTATACTATTACCGTATACGGAGTGATATACTCCGAAAAGCAGCTATGCATTTTCTTTGTTGGGCAGGCGGATACCAGTATATTGAATAAAAGTATACCAAAGGAGTTAAGGCCGAGTTCTAAAGATCTCAAGGTGGATTCTCTACTGTCAATCGAAACCCCTTTTAGGCAGACTAGGACAGATCTATTTCCTTGAGATTCTCAAAACTTCCTCCCAAACTTCGCTTCCCTATAACATATATCTTTGATCCTCATCTTATAAGGAAGCCTTTCCAGAATAGTGAGGATGATAGAGATGTGCAAATCTGGAATGAGCCATTCATGTTTGCTTGCCAGATGTGCATGATCAGTGGTCAACAAAGCCACGATCATTTGGGGCAGCCATCTATAAGGCTACGACGAGGAACTCCATATCGACCCAGTCTTGACTGATGTCGTTGCCTTATCCGGTGTTGGGGTGGGTAGAAGACAAGATTTAACGCGCAGGACCGGCAGGCAGAGATGGCCTTCCATCTCTGACCGAGGAAGCACAAGCTATATGGCCTGGGGTAACCACCAATGCTGCTCATTATGATAAATACCTTGAGGCCAAACGCGCTGCAACAAGGAGAATTAATGGCCGAGTATTAAAATAAGGCGAAACCCTGCGGATAGCCATTGCGTTGGCAGTTGTGCTGTTTCATGTCTCCTCTTGGTAGGTTATATTGGAGTGGTATGTGGGAATAAATACGGCGCATTGTGCCACTAGACCACAGCAAAAACCATGATTCTTCTATGTGGCCTAGAGGCGCCATATCTGACGTTTGACATGGTACTCTATGCATCTTACATCTCCTGTAAATATGATGATGCAGGTGGTTGCACGTGCATTTATATATCAATAGCGAGCTTCGGGAAGCGATTAGGGATCTTAAATTGCGATACCGGGGACTTCAGGTACAGGAAGCTTCTCGTGAGCGCGATATCTATAAATACTACCCTAAATTTTGCTACACAAATGATAATGTAGTCACATATTAGCCCATATCTACGTTGTTTTATCAGAGAAGCATGCCCCAGGTCCGAAAGGCACAGCATCCAGTGGCTATTTCCTGAACTCTCGGGTTCGTTTAGCTACCGAGCTACAACTGTTTCTTTTAAACTACCCAGATTCATCTATATAAGATGGTAATATAGGTCAGACACCATGTGGATCGGGGTTTCATCCAAATTGCAGACAAATCCAGGCCCGCATATGTATTTGAAAAGTTTTTTTTTTTCAAAAAAAAATTTGTTATGATTGAAATATTGGTATCGCTAGGGATCAGTAGATGTAATGGAAATGAGAAACCAAAATGCGAATGGTCCAGCGACCAAATGTGTCGTCGGCAGACAATGCCAACACAAGCGCCATAGAAAAACGCCTCGCCAATGACTCTGCTTTGAAAACATGGAATCACCTTGTCCTCAAATGGGAGAATGAATACAATACCGAGTAAGAATAAGAAAAAAGAAAAAAGTTGATATATGTACAAGACCAAGGAGTAAGAAAATGGCTGAAGAGCAAATGTGAAAAAAAAATCAATCAAAGATGTATTGCACCTCATTGCATGAAGACTGGAATGCTTGGAGAAGCTTCTTCACACGAGGTGTAATCCACCCAGATTGTGTGCCATTTCTGGCAACACCCGCAAAGGTAGTAGAAGCATGTTTACATACACCTTCGGAGTGGTCAAATGAATATTGCAAGCAATCCTCATTGCGCGCGCAGACCTCTGCGCAAATATCCACTGTAGGAATCGTGCCAGCTGCAAAATCAATTATGATCTGAGAGAGGTTATCCCAATCATCGCGGGCCGAGAAAGTCCCATCGTATACGAATTTCTGGTAAACGTCCGCATGCAGCATAAGCGCGTTCTTCCCACTAGCAAAGAATGTCTGGTCAAACTCCCACATCTCCTCGATATCCGTCGGCGCCATGTGATGATACGAGATCACAGGGTAACACCATGGCTGCCGCCCGTATCCTTCGGAGAAATGGTCGATTTCCCACGGCCGTGACGTCATCATCATTGGCCAAGCCCAGGTCAGATCGACGTGCACATCGTGCAGCGCTCGTGCCAGCGCGCAGTCGCCCGCCCACTCGTGTGCGGTCATCGCTTCAAGATCTTCCTTTGCCCGTGTCAGGTAATCGTGCAGGAGGTTCATGGTCCATCTTGAGAGGACGATGCCCGCTCCGCCGTAGCCAAAAAGTGTGTCGCCAATTTGCATGGGGCTTCCCAGGTAGTATTGTCGATCTGGGTCAAGATGGCCCAGCCAGCTGATCAGGTTCGGCCATACCACGTAGGTATCGGCTTCGAGGAAGACATACCACTTGGCGTCTGGCATTACTTCTAATGCTTCCTCGATCATTGGGAGGAATTTCCATTTGTCGAGTTTCCAGCCAGGGTTGTTGACTTTGCCTAGTGGACCGTTTGTGTCATCGCCCCATTCTGCATCTGTTAAGCCTTCGCGTCCGACTTCTTGTAGACGACGGTAGATGTTGAATTCGGGCTCTTTTTCCATTGTTGCGGCGCTGATGTTGCGGAGGACGTCATATGTACGGACGCCGTCGATGGTTTCTTCGTAGTCGGAGAAGATGGCGAAGTGTGGGACGCATTGCAGTGTGGTGCGGAGGTGGATGGGAACTTTTTCGAGGGATTCAGTGGCGCCGGTTTTGATTACGACCATGACATCGTCGAGTGTGTGTAATAAGTGGCCGCATTTCTCCTCCACTGTCTCCTGTTTAGGGGGGGGGGGGAGGAGTTGTCACCGGCTTCTCGTCCCCTACCACAATCGTTTCCTCTCCGGCTTGAGGGATTTGTTCTGAGTTGTTCACGACTGACGGGTTGGATTCAGGCAGTCGAAAAAGATTGTATATCATGCAAAATGTAAGGATCGGAAAGACGACGAAGAGCCATCGTCGCGGAGAACTAGACATGGTCGGGTTGGCGCTCAGAGAATCTAAAGATCAAACAAGAATCGAGGCCATTCGGTTAACGAGCGCAAGGACAAGAAAAGACTGAAAAGATTGAAACAAATGCTTCATAAAACATAGCAAAAGGAAAAGAAAAAAAAAGGGTCAGCGATCGCTGTCCCTGATCCAAACCAGTTCGACCTCGGCGTCAACGGACAATCCATGAGCCGGTAGAACAGGCTTCATGATTCGGTCGAACCTCTGAACGGGGTAAACGGGGAAGCTTTGATGGGCCAATCGACAGGTTCATTGGGGACTGATCAACAACCACGCGGCACAGGAGCCAACTAGGCTGTGGCGTCTTTCAGACCGCTGCCCCACGGGAAGCGTCATCGGTTGCGGGACTTTGCATAGCGAGGCAATGATCGACTATGTATGGAGTAGAGTGTGTATGATTAGTGGGAATATTCAGGAGGTGAAGGTCGCATCAGGGGTCAGGTATCAAGTTTGAGATTGATGTCTCTTAATCTGTACTTAAAGTACGTCTGTAGTCCAACAGCTAGTTATGGCGTTAAAATAAATTAAGCATGAAACAGGGGCGTCGGACACGGGCGTGTTCGGATCGACCTAAAGGTAGCCTGGGGGATAAGGCACAAATAATCACGTGTGTTTTAAGTTGAGCACGAACCAACTTGAGATTGACGAGGCTCGTGTTGATCAACTCATATTGTCTATGTTTCAAAATACATCCCAATCATCACTCGTATATACAATTTAACCTTCAGCTTCAGCATCAACTCTCAAACGCCTTTTCCGTTCCCACAAGAACACAGGAGTGATGGTCAAAGCAACAGCGACACACACAACAACAGCCTGAATGCCAAAAACCAGCCCGAGCCCATTGCGCTGAATCCACGCAGGCTGGAAGTATCCCACCGCGAACCCGCCACAGGTGCGCCACATATTCAAAATGGCCGAGACACAGGTCGCCTGCTCCGGGTATTTTTCCAATGCATAAGATGAGATAGCACTGTGCACATGATGTTAGAAATACGCCACAATCCAACACACCCAAGTTGGAACTTACACAACCGTGGCAACCATGCCGATGTTCACCAGGATCCATCCAATGGCTATCCCAATCCAGTGCTTACCAAAATGCATGGTTAATCCGTAGGTGAGCAGACCGATTGTCATGCTACCTATCGGGATCCAGACGCCGTGGAGGCGGAGCTCGGTTTGCCAAGTTGAGTTATGGCGCTTGAAGATCCAGCCGTTGAAGAAGTGGCCAACCGCCCAGCCTAGCAAAATAGTAAGAACCTGGAGAGATAGGGGGTCCTGTGAGGATGCATACCACATAAAGCCCCAATCACGCCGGCGAATCGCATCGATGATGCCTCAATCGTGTCAAACAAGTATGGAGGGCTGTGCAGGAAGCTATCGATGGTGGTTGTGATTCCTACAGAGTCAGCGGGCAAAGATGGCATAGTGATGGTGACTTACCAATTGGCCAGGTAAATGTTACCAAGATAGCGATACCTGTTGACAAAAATCCTAGTCAGTGAGTGACATCGCAAAGGAACTCGGCCATACCCACCCGTCATTAACAACGGGAACTTGAACACATAGACCACGACTGTTCGGCACCAGTATCTCAACGTCGATCCCTTGGGAAGCAGTGTATTGCCAATTCCAAAATAAGACGCGAGACGCGACTGCTTGGTCATTCTTCCAGGCTCATGGTATGTCTCATAGCCGAAGAGGACCACCATAGCCGTGGACGCGCCATAGATGGCTGTTAGGACTCCGAAGGAGGTGCGCCAGTCTGATCCGGCGCCGATGTATCCTGCGATCGCGGGACCGAGGAATGGTCCGACGAGGAAGGTGGTGCCCCTATACTCAGTCAGCGCTACTCCCGTTAGATTTGTGGGTGGCAAGTCTCCTACCAAATATTGATCATGCGCGGCCATTCTGTTATCGCATCAGCATAAGTACTATCGAGACAATCCCAGAGAAAGGACTTACCAGCCGATGTATACATATCATGAATGATCGGAAGTCCAATTACCTGGGGCACTGTCCCAAACAGACCCTGTAAAGAGCGGAAAGCCGTGAAGGTAGACCAATCATTGGAGAGAGTAGCACCCAGCACCATGAACATGGTGATTACCTGAGGCCACAACCAGATAGGCAACCTATAGCTGTCAGTGAGATAGCTAACGTGGGCGAAAAGAGAGAACCAACTTACCGACCGTATGCTTCAATAAGTGGAACAACAAAGATTCCTCCAAACCCTTGCAGCAGAATTCCATAATTCATACTCGTCGCCGAGTGAGTGATTGAAATATTCCAATCCATGGCCTGCTCCGTGACTAGCGTTCCACCCCAGACCATAGCCCTACAAGAAGCTCAGTCAGAAAAAATTATCTATGCATACCACATCTGAGCTGACAGCGGCTTTATCGACTGGCCATACATACCCATCTGCCAACAATGAGCTCGTCATCAGCGATACAAAGAGCATGGTCTTTCGCGACGAAGGCCAATTCCTTGGGTTCAAGGGATCCTTGGTTTCAACCTCTGAATTGGAATCGCATTCCTTCGATCCCTGTGTCTCAGGCGATGACAACTCACTAACTGTCATATCGTGTGTAGAGTAGACAGGGGAGGGTTTCTCCATGGAGGGGTTCACCATTGTGCCTGTATGTATAGGTTGTAGACCCGAAACAACTTGAGTCAGGTAAGGAGATGAAGATCCTTTTTCTTTTCTTTTTTTTTGTAACTAGGCATTGCATTTTTACACATGGAACTCGCGTGGCTTTTGTTTCATACCTTAGCTTGGAACTATAGTTTGGAGATATCCATATTTCCGACTTTGGACATGTTAGACAGTCTCCGGGATCTACTCCGTATGGATGTATCATAAAGGTAAATTAAGACACCCTTGACCCCTTCGCCTTTCGGTTCGAAATCCTTTTGTTTGCTAGTTCTTTTTAGTTCTTGTCTTGCCGTGTTTTGGGCGTAATAACCCTTGCGCATACCTAGCCTCATATTAGACCAATGAAAGCACATTAATCCTATATTAATTCTCCATCATGGATCATGCATTAGTGTATTGTAACCTACTAGTATTCCATAAAATATCTACGCATTTATTTTCATGCCGGAAATCGTGCCGGATCCATATGTCGTACATGTACATATCCGAATGTGGATATCTAGAAAGTATGGAGCATACAGAGTATACAAACATATAACACCTCCCCTAATTTTCCTATCACACTCTTCCAATCCCAATGTCTTTTCTAACCCGACTAGCCAGTCTATTGGGCCTATCATCCCCGGCCCCCGTTGCACCCCCAGGGGCCACCCTCGCAGCAACCGTTACAACAGTGAGTATGACAAACCCGGCAGGCAAGTTGTCTATCTAATTCGGTCACAGCCTGCCTCATTGGGTTTTGTTCCGGTCGCAATTCACTTTGATCTCTTTAATATCCTCGCGAGTCATGGCGGACCCGCGACGGCTGATGAAGTCTCGGTGACCTGCAATGCACGTATTAAAGCCCGAGCAAAGGATGAGCCTAGACTGAGTAGGTGTTTGAGCCCGAATGCCTAGCTGTTATATTGACAAATTAATATAGGTACCAGATTAGCCTGTAAGCATGCCTGATTTGCTATGGTTGCATAGCAAGCAGTATCCAAATATTAATTTCGCAGCGGACACCCTATACATCATGGCTGGACTCGGTCTAGTCGACCGCGTGGCCGAGGACTGCTTCATAGCAAATGCCATCACGAACCACATGGTCGCCATGCCATCCGCCCAGCATGGCGCACTACACTTGTCAGTTTCCCATGTCCTTCCATTCCGGAAACTAGTATAATCTTCCATACTAACCCCTCACCTAGCACCACGGAAGGCTTAATGGCCGGTGCATTCTTGATGAAAAAGCTCCAGGACACTCGCTTTGCCTACCCCTTCGCCGATGCAGACGGCCCCTTGCAATATGCCTATCGGCTAATGGGGCAGTCCGAGTTGGCAGAGAAGCACACATACTCGATCATGGAGACCCAGGGTCGCATGGATAGTTTCAATCATTTCATGGTCGGCAAATTCCTGAAATTCGGGACCTTTCCCGAACGGGTCAAGTCTATGGGCTATGATTTAGATGGTGCATTAGCGGGTGGCGCTACCACCGGCTCCCCTACGGTGGTCGATATTGGGGGCGGTCGTGGCGAGCTCCTCCTTGAGGTCCAGGCCGCGTACCCACATCTTGGCGCGGAGGATTTGATCGTACAAGAGTTCAACGCCGATATCGATGATGTTCCCGGTGTGGGTCTTATGAATTGGAATTACAAGGAGGCTGAACAGCCCGTTCATGGTGCCTGTGTTTACGCCCTGCAGCATATCTTGCATAATTTGCCTGATTTGGATGCCGTGGCATTGTTGCAGAAGATTTCGCGTGCCATGGCGCCTGGTTCGCGAATTTTGATCATTGAGTATGCGAAAAATTTGACCTATACTTCGCTCCATGCAAGTATGATTGCGTTGTATGGGGGCCGAGAGAGGAGTTCGGTGGAGTGGAAGCAGATGGCGGGTCTATCGGGGCTGCAAGTGACATTTGAGATTTATGTTAGGGCTGGGGAATCATTGGTTGAGATGAGAAAGGCAGATTGTTAGTTGATAGTGTTAATTCATTCATTGTGATATATCATTTTAGCCCCCATACACCTCACAAATCCCATCTCCCGAACACCCTTGACTTACCTGAATCTTATATTGTTTTTTAATCACGCAAACTGCTAGCGTCTTGAGATCCTTGTAAATCCTGATCTTAGAATGGAATCATTCCACATGGCGTATTTTCTTTTTCTAGATCCTTGTCATATCCCTTGTTACTCCGTACATGCATGGAAACTGCATGGCTTTCCCCCTTTCCCCAAGGGATATGACTGTGTCCAATCCACATGGCAATGCGAACCTGTCAATTGTCAGATCAACAGATCAAAATTTTCGAACACGCGGAGTAACCACGCGAGCTTGACTCCTGTCATAATACACGACCTCGGGTTTAATACAACATACGCCATATTCAAATGCACAGCTCGCTTCGCTTGACCTTGGTATTGTTCTCTCAATTCCCTTTACATTACATCCCTTGTTTCCTCTCGTTTCGTTCTTACTATCCGCATCCTTCCCAATAGGCGAGAGTTTAAGCAGAGTTCTGACCTGTAAATCGGTTCGAGGGATCTTGGGGGTTCGTTTCCGAGAACCTGCACAGGACTTGGAATGACTCGCATACTGCTAGTTATTTGGCTTCTGATCTATCTGATTGACTCCCCCTCCCCCGCACATCGATCTATGTCAATGAGGACTTGAAATACTTGAAATTGACACCCTCGCGCTGTAATAGAGAATCTAGTGAATACTAGGCTGCTTGCCACATCTAGTCCTTGTGTTTTATCCTCATCATGAATATTCCAAAACCTGTGGAGGGCGATGTGGACATTGGTATGTTTACCGCAGGGCAGCGCCAAACCAATGGACCTAGACGATCGTGTATTGACACAGATGTTTACAGGAACTGGCACATTTCAGGCTTGCTGGGTATACTGTCAATCCTTATAGATTACCTCTACATGTGTTGATACTAATTCTCGAGCAGGTCCTCACATCCATTGTCGGCGCGGCATTGTTGTTCCGCTATGCCGTCAAAGTCTGGGTGCGTTGGGCTTTGCCGCAGGTCACGGCACCCGAGCGAATCTGGGGTTTAGAGGATTTGTTCTTCCTCGTGGCTTGGGGTTTTGATATCACCCATATGATATTTATTCAGCTGAGGTGAGATCGACTTGTGTCGTTGCTTCCATGCCAGCCATTGACTCGGTCTAGTGCGAACTGGGGCCTCGGGAGGCATTTTTTCTACTTAACTGGTGAAGAGCGTCTTAATGCCATGAAATGGGACTTCATTTCACAGCCATTGGCTGTCACTTCGGCTATGATCTCCCGTGCAGGCATGATGTGGTTTCTTCTGACCTGCTTTGCAGCAAGTGACAAGAAGATTCGCAAATCTATTATCATCTGTGCTGTTGTTCAAGTCGTCGTCAATATGGTTACCATTGTCCAGATCATTGTCCAGTGCGGACCAAACCCATATCAAACGGTTAGTAATTCTTCTTGGTCCTCGATTCATTCTAATCCCCTCGCAGACTGATCGAGTACAATATTTCCACTATATGTGGACACCACTCCCTGAAGATGGCTCCGTCAAGTGCCAATCACCGGCTGTCCAGACAACTATCGGGTTTGTGCAAGGAGGTATGTTAAATTATAATACTTTCAGCTTAGATTGAGGCTAATCTTATTTCCTACAGGATTCAACACCGCCATCGATTTTTTTCTCGCCGTGCTCGCTGCCGTTGAACTGTGGCAATTCTTCTTACGAACACTCCACCGTAACCCAAACATGACATTCTGGTCCCAATTCTGCAAAATCAGTGGCACCGTCCGATCCCGCCGGGTCTGGCAGACCATCACTCTCAGCGGACCACTGATCCTCTCCGGCTGTGCTTCCATTGTAAAGACCTATGTGGGTAGACTGTCTATCTCCCTGGCTTATACGGATGCTAATATAATTTACCAGAAACTCAAATCCCTCGGTGACAGACAGGACTTCACGTATAACATCGTGACCTTTGTTCTCTGGGTAAAGTAAGCACAACTACCATCTCTCCACCCAGCCCCGAATACTTTTCACTAACAACCCCAGAATTGAAAACTACAGTATCCTTCTCGCCTCCTGCGCCCCAGTAGCCCGTCTCTTCCTCCGCTCCTTCGTTGACCGCAAACGCGAAGGCCGCACTCACGGCTACTGGTCTCGCACTCCGTCGAGTGGCAATGAGCCTAGCACGGAGCTGAAATGTCGCGCTAATTTGAAGGGCCAATGGCTAGATTCGAGGACAGGGACCAATATGACCAATGCCGGTATTCACGATGGGGAGAATTCAGCGACTCGGTGGAATGGGCATGAGCGCTCGAGCCATCAGGTTTCAGAGGCGGAGATGCTAAAGCAGCTTGAAGATGGATTTGTTACTATCAAGACAGATATTGTTATTCAGGTTGATGATAGGCGGTCGACTTCTTCGGGTGGGACGAGGTTGTTACCTGGTGGAGGTGAGGCCCATTCTGGGGGCTTTCATTGAGATACGGCATATAGATCTACGGTATATAACAAGTGCTTGAATAACTACCCTGATTGGTCAAGTCTTGTACTTTCAATCCCCAAAACTAGGGTATAGCGATACTTTATCTCGTACGCGGTAGCTCTGCCGAGGATCTGAGCCCGCGACTTGACTCACATTACCATATGCATGTGAATATAACATGCAAAGGGGCTTGGATTCAAATCAAATTCCATAAACAACCTTTATTCACCATGTATCTCCCAACAGAGATTCTGTTTGTAATAATCTAAGCCGTGGTAGATGCCCTCCCAATTCACAATGTAGTCAATCTGAGTCTCGTCAATAGGATGTCAAAAAGAAATATCCCTCTCCCTCTTCCCTCTTACACACGAACCATTAACCAAACCTACCAGGTGCATTCGACTCCGAGATAATGACCCAACCCATCCATAGCCCGCGCTTAGGAAGCGACGGCTTCGGATTCGGACGGCGCACTGAATGTTATTACGGCCATTCTCTCGGCGAGCGCAGCCTATGGTGGTTCAAGTTCCCGCGCCGCTTTCAACTCGAGTACCTGCGCGAGAAAGTCAATGAATACCCACGCGAAGAGTGTAGATTTTCCTTGTACGTGCAGAAGCTACTTGACCTGCACACTGTAGAGGAGGAATAGCTTCCCGTTGGTAAGGTGATTGAGGCTTGGCTGTGCGGGAAGTATTCCTGCATTGGCAATTACCTTGATCCGGCTAGTTATGAGGATCACCTGAATAATATGCTGGGTTGGGATTTTAGGGGTAAAGAGGAGTGGTTGGGGCATGTTGGGGAGCTGTTGCTGATTATTTTGGCGACTTGTGCTATTGTCGGGGATGATACGGTGAGGTTGCAGGCTGTTCTTGACCGGTGTGAGTGGTTGCAGCTTTCTCCTAATCACGTTTTGGGGACGAATGTGGACCGGTTTGGTGATATTTGCAGGCTGCATGTTGCTGCTAGGTATGCGTCGGCGGATATTGCTAGGGTGATGGTTAAAAATAATTGCGGTATGTATTTTAGGGCCTCTAGCTATAACACCATAAGTCTGTTGTCCATGGCGACGCGCAACGAGAATCGGGAGAGATTGGGGATTTGGATTAAATATATTTAAAGGTCTGACCCTGGTTGGATCCAGTGGTTGGGTGTGGCTGTCAGAGATGGGATTCGGAATCGGAAGTTTGATATGGTGGAGTTTATTGACCAGGAGTCTGGCCCTGACTTCGGAGAGCCCAAGACTAAGCTACCCTTTGAAAGTTTTTTCCAGGACGCCATTGCCAGGACGGATCTTGATACGGCACGAGAACTGCTTGACAGAGGTGGTTTCGATATCAATATGAAAACCGAACAGTGTCCCTACGGTGCATTCCTTACGACATTGTCTGACAAGCCTCCGAGCCTGCCGATTATCAACCTCCTTAGGGTCAATGGTGCTAATCCCAACGAGTACCACCCCAGAACAGACAGACTGCCGTTGCATGTTGCAGTCAGGGGTGCAGATGTTGAATTGGTGAAGCTGCTGGTGGAGTACGGTGCCGGTATCTACGAGGCATCTCTTTTTCCTACGAGGCGAGGTATGCTGCCTCTGCTATTTTCGGCAGCCCAGGCAGGATCTCTTCTATTGATCGAATTTCTTCTCGAGAATAGGGTAGATACTCCTTTTGTGTGGGAACGGAAAAGGTGGGAGCTGAGGGGAGTTACGGTGCCGGTGGCGAATGACGAGAGAGCCTTCATCTGATCCCACGTGGGGAGACACGTGGGTTGTATATCCTTGTCATACGGTTAGCTGGGAGGTCCATGGTATGCATGATATGAACAAATTGTACGATGTTGGGAGTATGTTGCTTCGAGTGATATATGGATATATATATACCTTGGACCCACGAGTGATGGTAACTAACTCCACATATATGATAACCTATGATTAAACTAGGTTAACCAGTGGTTTGAATGTACAAGAAAGAGGTGGAATAATGAAAATCAATACCACTACATACATTTGGAGAGAAAATGTACACATCATACGTAGCTTCTCATTAGGCTAAGCATTCCCAGATAATACCATTATTGCCAGCCTCATTCATCAATTGGCCCGAGTGGTCGAACAGTTTCCTGGTCTAGCGGTTATGATTTTCCGTTAACAAATGCGACTAGCAGATGTTCCGGAAAGGTTCTGGGTTCGATTCCCAGGGAAACTATTTTTTTCATATAAGATATTTTTGCATGTTAACTAACTAGTTACTAGCAAAGGTATTTTATCCTTTTTTTCCCCGTGCTGGGGCTAACGTTATTTGCTTAGTTACTTAACTAATCTACATTGGATAATGCCATGCTTTAAATCGATCCAATGGAACCGAATTCAAAAAGTACCGGACTACCATTACAGTAAAGGGGGTTAAAACAAGCAAACTCAGATAGCTTTGAAATAAGTACAAATTGTACTCTTAGAATTTGTAGATTTTGCCAAGTTTGCTTTATTCTTTCTATTCCTAGGTTATGTGTACTCTGATGAAAAAAAGAAACATAAAAAAGAAATGCTCACACTCGGAGTCGAACCGAGGATCTCATCATTACTAGTGATGCGCTTTACCACTAAGCCATGCGAGCAGTTGATGTATGTAGTTGGGTTATAAAAAATTATAGGCCAAAACCAAATTATCAACAAAGTGATCCCCACGGTTGATTCAACTGTAAAGAGAGGCCTGAATACACATTCTCCTGTGTGTAGACTTGTTTCAGTTTTCAACCTGCAAATACAAAATTCCCATTCACACCCAAATCTAACATGGATCAATGATATAACCATCACGTGCGCCTATCATACTCTCCACCGCGCGTTCAATAGCTTCCACCCTCCAACAATGCCGCCCAACAAACCATTCCCCTACCGACGGAGCTCCAATGCCTCGGAAGATGACTTTTTCGACATTCCCGACGAACCATGTCTCTCCATAGTCAAGCGCCAACTACGACATGTCCGAACATGGGTCACAGTCGCCATTATCGTCCTGTTTATCCTGTGGCAACGCCGTGAACGTCCTCCGCCACCGCCCCTACCGCATATCCACTACGACGAGGTCGACTGGTCGCGCTTTGCCTATACCCAGTACGCAACAAATGAAGTTTACATGTGTAATTGCCTGATGGTCTTCGAGGCCCTGGAAAGACTCGGCAGCAAGGCGGAACGCGTGCTGTTTTACCCCGAAGAGTGGGACCTCGTTGTCGAGGATGAGTTTGATCGTGTCAGCCAGTTACTACTCGACGCTAAACACAAGTACAAGGTGATGCTGATCCCGATCAAGATTGAGGGAATTCAGGATGGATCGGGTGAGTTGGCCTGGAACTGACTCGGCTGATTGAACACACCCACTTACACTCGTTTTCATAGGTTCCGGTTCCCAGGCTTCATGGGATACTAGTACCGCCAAGCTCATGGCCTTTGGCGAGCACGAATACGACCGCGTCATCCACCTCGACTCGGACGTGATCCTCCTCCAGACAATGGACGAGCTCTTCTTCCTCCCGCCTACCACTGCCGCCATGCCACGGGCCTACTGGCTTCTCCCGGACAAAATGCTCTCATCACTGTTGGTCGTCATTGAACCCTCTCTCCGCGAATACCTTGCCTTGACCGAGACTACCACGCTCGCTCAGAACGGTCAAGTCGATATAAACCTGACGGAACACCGGTATGATATGGAGCTGTTGAACGGGCGGTACGGGGACTCGGCGATGGTCCTCCCGCATCGGCAGTACGGTTTATTGACCGGCGAGTTCCGGAAGAAAGACCATCGCAATTTCCTGGGGAATGATGATGAGGTCTGGGATCCTGATCGTATCCTGGCGCAGGCTAAGTTTGTGCACTTTTCAGATTGGCCACTGCCGAAGCCGTGGATTATGTGGCCGCAGGAAATGTTGGCGGCCGAGCAGCCCAAGTGTGATAATAACCCTGGCACGCCGCAGGAGAGTGGATGCCGGGATCGGGAGATCTGGAAGATGCTCTATGATAAATATCGGAGACAACGAAAGGTATGTCTATCTATGGGGGATTGGGATGAATTGGCTTGCTAACTCGGTGTAGGATGTTTGCAAGCTGCTCAGTTATCCAGCGCCGATTTAGTGGAAACACTTTCCTAATTATATACATATGTAGCATAGGTAGATGGCGTTTGGGATATTAGTTCGGTACGGGAATGAATGACTTGATGACATAGTTCACGATTACTGTATCGGTATCAAAATTCAATTGGATATCTTAGGAAGTAGAAGTACAGAACACCCAAACACCACGAATGCCACTTCATTAAGACATCAAGCATACCCCATCCCCCTCCTCCACCAATTCCAGACCCCCCTCTTCGCCATGATGCCCCCAAACTCCTTGACACTCTCTACCTCATCCAATCCCAACGGGAGATCCAGCTCTTTCCCGTTTTTCTTCTCCCCATTCCCGTTCCCAGTCCCTTGTTTTCCACCTTCCCCCTCCTCCTCCACAACCCCGGGCCTTGTCACCAACTGGAAATCCTTATATCGTAGGCGGCGTACAACATCTACCCAGCTCTCCACCGGCTCCTTCCCGCCCTCCACGTACATGATCCCCGGACATCCGCCGGAGCGTAGGAGCACGGCGCATTGGTGTGTGTCTGCGGCGCGTTTGAGGGCGGCTACTTTTTTGCGGGAGGTTATGTGGTGGGTGCGGATTAAGGCGTTGTAGAGGATTTGCATTTTTGGGTAGGAAGAGGGAGAGAGAGGGGGAGGAAGTTGAGGCTGGAGTTAGGAGCTTGGCTGGAGCTTGTGGGGCGCTAGACTGGATTGGGAAATTGGAATGGGAATATGATTTTGGAGATGAAAGAGGTTGCTGGTACTAATCTTACGACAAAAGTTGATATTGTGCCTTTTGTGATCTTTGATCTGATCATTTACATTCTGTCAAAAATGAACATATTTTTAAACCAGACCCCTTAGGCAGTAATGCATACAATGTGAACTAATAACTATTGCCACGTGAGAAAATCTCCGAAAGTGCGGGGGACAATGGAGTCGTGGCAATGCATGTCTTGGACCTCGTATGATAGATGTGATTTGAATGTACATAGTCCAAAGCCCTAAACGTTTCTGTAGAGATAACCTGTATAGGGATTGCAGGCTATAATATAGCAACTATATTATAAAATAGGGTTAACGAGTTAGCCGTCGAAATGGATATTTCCATGGTTCTATGATCGCTCTAAAATGGTTCGGTGGATCCCCTTCTCGGCTTGGCTGCCTTTTTCTGCAAAACAATCGCGCGGTGGCCGCGGATACCGAATCCTTTTATTTTTCATATTCGGAAAGTTGATAGAGATCAGCCAAAAATGGTGAAAAGACTGAGAAAGAAACTTTCTTCGTATCCACTTGCCGCCTGTCATTGGTATGATATAATTCGAGATCCTCCAGGGCTCGGGACCCAATATCTTGCTGATTCTGTTCTTCATAGCCTTGGCTTCCTGTTCAAGGGTATATATCTATTCTTTCTTATTCTTCTTATAAACCAAGACACCAATTTCTTATATAATTCGATGAGTCCCGGATTTCTTTGCTTCTAAATAGGTCGGAGAGTATGCCCGCTCCTCTTCACCCCCACCTGAAGCATAGTTCTTCCTTTGCTACAGAAAAATACAACAATGATTCTCCTAGAGTGCAGGTCTCACATGAAGATGAGAATATCCTCGCCGATATCCATCACACATTAACCTCCCAAACTCACCCGGATCCCAAGTATCCGGAACCACATTCCTCCTTCGACAAGTTCCTAGAGGAACAAGCCCAGGGCAAGAAACCAGCCAATCTTGGCGTCTGTTTCCAATCCCTCTCAACGTGGGGCGATGGGGACTCCCACGCGGATGTAAAGACCCTCGGCACCGCCCTGTGGCGTACCCTCACCCTACAGGATATCTACGAGTGGACGATCCAGCCATGGATCGCAAAGAAGAAGCCCGAACATGGGCGTCCGCTGATCAGGGACTTTTCCGGCGTTGTGCAGAGCGGGGAGATCATGCTGTAAGCAGGAACCCAACACGGACCAATCCTTACCGAATTTAGCCTAATCGAAATATAGTATTCTGGGCCGTCCTGGTGCCGGCTGCTCGACCTTTCTCCGAACTATCGCGGGCGACCACTCTTCTTTTCTGGGGGTCACGGGCTCAATCGATTACTCTGGTCTCAGCCCGGATGAAGTCAGGAAGCACTACCGTGGTGCCGTAGCGTATGTCCCCGAGGACGATGTGCATTTCCCAACTTTGACCGTGCGTCAAACTCTCGAGTTTGCCCTGCAGAGTAAGACCCCCAAGCGTTACCGGGAGAGAATTCCCCGGTATCTGGAGATCTATGGGCGGGTTTTTGGTATGTCGCATACCATGAACACGTTGGTGGGAAATGAGTATATTCGCGGTGTCTCTGGAGGAGAGCGCAAACGTATCTCCATCATTGAATCTCTCGCTACCGATTCGTCAGTAGCATGCTGGGATAATTCCACGAGAGGACTGGATGCATCCTCTGCACTTGACTATGCACGCAGTCTGCGTATCATGACCGATACATGTGGCAAAGCAACCTTGCTCACCTTGTACCAGGCCTCAGATGCTATCTACGAGCTGGTGGATAAGGTGCTACTCATTGATGAGGGCCGCATGCTATACCAAGGGCCTGCCCATGAGGCAAAGGGCTACTTTGAAGATCTGGGCTACGAGTGCGCTGATATGCAGACGACGTCGGACTTCCTGACTAGCATCACCCTGCCTGAAAGACGGCGGTTCCGTGCCGGATGGGAACACCGCGCGCCCAAGGGCCCCATTGAACTTGAAGCTGCTTTCCGCCAGAGTGCTGCGTTCGCGAACATCGAGACGGCTGTCGAAACCTACGAAGACCAGAGGCTCACCGGTAGGTCTTCCAGTGCGTATTCGGCAGGTGTAGAGTGCGACAGCGTGGAGATATTCAAGAAGACTGTACAGAGTGACAAGTCGCGCTTCGTCTCGTCCAAGTCACCATATACGATCTCGCTCTTCCGACAGGTTGTTCTCTGCGCGAAGCGTCAGATGTGGCAGCTGAAAGGTCACATGGGCCCACTGTATATCAAGTTGATTTCTTGCGTGGTGTATGGGCTGCTGATTGGATCGATGTTCTACGATCAGCCCCAGACCACCGAGGGGTTGTACTCCCGTGGAGGTGTGCTTTTTTACTCTTCCATTCTGCTTGCCTGGCTGCAGATGTCGGAATTGGAAGACGCTATGCAGGGTCGTGATATTCTGAGCCGACAGAAGAAATTCGCTTTTGTGAGGCCCAGCGCCGTTTGTTTAGCCCGGGTGATCTCAGATATGCTGGTCACTACCCTTTTCACATTCTTTTATTTGATTGTCATGTACTTCCTGTCTGGTCTAAGGTCTGATGTGAGTAATTTCGGACTCTTGATGCAAATAGAGATGCTAACTCTCCTAGGCTGGTTCTTTTTTCATCGATTTCCTCTTTATTTACACGTGTACGGTCTGCCTCACGGCACAATTCCGTGTGTTCGCCGCCCTATCGCCGAACTTTGAAGTTGCCCTCCGCTACTGCGGAGTTTCTGTTCTGTTTTGTGTCGTCTTCGGTGGCTACGTTCTCTCCGTCGACAAGATGATTCAAGATGTTCCATGGGTTGGATGGCTTGCATATACAACTCCTGCTTTGTATACATACGAAGCAGTCATGGCGGCCGAATTCCACAACATTAACTTCACCTGCGCGGCCGCGTCCATTATCCCGTCCGGCTCGGAATATACGGATCTCGCATACCAGACCTGTGCTTATGCTGGAAGTCAGATCGGCAGCACTGTTGTAAACGGCGATGACTACCTGGCGGTGAAGTTTGGATTTTACTACAGCAACATCTGGCGTAATTTTGGGATTCTGTGTCTCTTCACCGTTACCTTTATTGGCATAACCTGCTGGTTGAGCGAAGTTCTTGAGTGGGAGCTGGACAGTGCTGGTCCTATCCAGTACAAGGGCTCGTGGAATATGTTCAAGCGGAAGAATAATGTCCAGTCTGATGAAGAGAAATCGCCGGTCTCGGTTGTTTCTGCTGCCCCCCCCGTTGGCCATGAAACAAGGCCCGATCAGACACTGACAGCTACCGAGTCTACCTTTTCCTGGTCTGACTTGGAGCTCAATGTGCAGATTGGCAAGGAGACCAGGAAGATTTTGAATGGCGTTTGCGGATACTGCAAGCCAGGATCTTTGACTGCCCTCGTTGGTGCCTCGGGTGCAGGCAAGTCTACATGTAAGATCCCCAATGAAATAAATTCACCGCTTGATTTCTGACAATTTTTAGTGTTGACTGCACTCACCCAAAGAGAGAGCCCCGGGACCTTATCTGGATCTCTTTTCGTGGACAACCGGTCAATTGACCAGTCCTTCAACCGACAGATCGGATATTGCCAGCAAATGGACATCCACGACGAAAGCAGCACAATCAAAGAAGCATTCGAGTTCTCTGCACTGCTCCGACAAAGTCACGAAGTCCCAACGGCGGAAAAGCTGGCATATGTGGAAACTGTGATTCACACATTGGAGCTGGTTGAACTGCAAGATGCGGTGATCGGTTCTTTGGACATCGAGAAGAAAAAGCGTGTTACTATTGGAGTGGAGCTGTGTGCTCGACCAAATCTGCTCCTTTTCCTGGATGAACCGACAAGTGGACTCGACAGCCAGGGTGCAACTAGTATCGTCGCTCTGCTGCGACGTCTCGCCAACCAGGGCATGGCTGTTCTCTGCACCATCCACCAAGCTAACCAACAACAATTCGAAGAGGTAAGTACCAACAATCCTGATCACGAGTCAATATTAACAAGACCCAGTTCGACCGCGTCCTAGCACTGAGTCCTGGCGGAAGCACATACTACTTCGGCCCAGTCGGCAAATCCGGCCACGCAATCTTCGAGTATTTCGCCAGACACGGTAACATCCCAGAAAAGGTCACCAACGCAGCCGACTTTCTCATCGAAGTAGTCGTCGGCGGCATGAAAGCCTCAGGAAACCAAACAGACTGGTCAGCCGTCTGGCGCAACTCAGAAGAATGCGCCGAGAGCATGAAGGAAATTGCCTCAATCCGCTCCGACGAGAATACCCGCTCCCCTTCCCTGCCTCCAGCCCTCCCTCCTCTCAGCCAGCAGATTAAACTCCTCACACAACGGACCTGTCGCCAGTTTTGGCGCACCGCTGAGTACCCGTACTCGCGTCTTTACTCTTCCTTCCTCCACGCTCTGATCAACGGCCTCACCTACCTCCAGGTCGGAAACAGTACCACGGATCTCCAGTCGAAGGCTTTCTCCTGTTTCCTTGTTCTGATGCTTGTCCCCGAGCTTATCAACGCTATATCCATGCGCTTCATCCTGAACCGCGACATCTGGTTAGCCAGAGAAGGCCCGAGTGGTGTATACGGCTGGGTAGCATTCTGCACAGCCCAGATCATCTCTGAGATCCCTTATTCCGTCATCGGCAGCGTGGTCTTCTTCGTCCTATACTATTTCATGGTGGGACTACCACTCGGCTTTGCAGCGGGATACTGTTTCCTGATGTTCTTCCTTTTCTTCCTATTCGCGACTTCATGGGGACAGTGGATTGCGGCTATGAGGTGAGTTTAATATAACCAAGCACCGATTCTTTCATGCAATGGTCAGCTAACATGTCCTGTCAATCTATAGTGCTGACTCAATGGTCGCCGCTACCCTCATGCCCTTCTTCATTATCATGTGTGAGCTCTTCAACGGCATCCTCCGTCCGCAATCCCAGATGCCTGTCTTCTGGAAGTATACAATGTACTATGTCGCGCCATTTACGTACTGGATAGGTGGAGTGCTCACTTCTGTCCTCCGTGGTACCGCTGTGGTTTGCTCCCAGACTGAATTGACCATCTTTGAGAGTCCGCCCAACACTACTTGCAGTGAGTACGCGGGCGCGTGGCTTGATGCGAAGGGTGTTGGGTATCTCTCGAACCCGGATGGGATGGGCAAGTGTGGATATTGTGAATATAGCTTTGGTGATGATGTAAGTTTGTTCCCTGGAACATGTTTTCTGGAACTGATGCTAATCTATGGTAGTACTTATCTGGAATTGGTCTTGATTCTTCGAAGATCTGGCCATATTTCGGCATCTTCCTTGCTTTCACCGTTACTAATTACTTGATGGTTTATTTGCTGGTTTACATGCGGTCTGTGATGAAGCCGCTTTGGCGATCGAAGTAGCTTTTTTTTGGCATTCTATTTATTTTTCGGATGTACATTCGGTATAGCGTTGCTTATATATCAAAAGTGAAGCTTGTCATTTGGCTGCTATGCAGTTTGACCTTGAGTTCTTCTAGAGAATAAGATATTAGGAATGAGCTGGAATATCCTTGATTTTACCTGTTTCATATGCAACTTGTCAAATATCGTTCCCTCTGATTTCATAGTTTCAATATTAGAGATATTGCGCTGAAATTCTTTGCTGGTTTTTACTCTCTGGAGGTATACCGAGCATACTAAAACGGAAAGGGAAGTGCCAAGAAATAGCCCCAGCCCCGTTAACCTGATATATCCTGTCGGAATAGTTACACCGGCATACCGGAGGATTTATTAATCCTAAATATGCAGTAATATTTCTTATATAATGAGGATAGTATAAATTGCCAATACAGAGAGTTGAATACCATTGATTGGACCCATACATTTTCACAATACAGATTACTCCGACAGTTATGAGCCCGGTTCGCACTGAATAAGACTACTATATCGGTACATAGTATCTAGCACGTTGCTAGAAGCTGTCTTATAAACCTCCCCGAAGCTATGGGTAAATGGGTTAGAAGCAGACAAATTAATGGGTGTAATGGAATTGGAATATTATTTGTTTGATCTAATCTATGTGACAAAAGTGACTTAATTTTATATGGGGTTTGCATACAAATTGTAGGTATCTGCAGTCTTGCTACTATTATATGGAGCGTTTGCTACGAAGGCGGTGTATAAATTTAGAAGGCGGTGTGGAGAGCGGTAGGCAGATCTAGGTGTTGAGGCAAAAGCGGTACCCAATTAGGAAATCGAGCATGAAATTACAGGCAGGGGGTGTGATCATCCAAAGGGGGGGCGAGTATCAATTTCCTGAATATATCCTCACCTATCTTGACCCAATACACCACCTCGCTCTGACCACATATCGTACACCGTATGATAGAATTATGTATCTGAAGTCTCGGTTCGCCCGGTCGACCGCGTACGAGGAGGAAATCCGAATGAACTGGAAGGTCTTTGCAATGCAGAAGCCGACGGGGGATATTGAGAAATGGCTCCAAAAGTGGAACTCGCTAAGGGAGCAAGCGATTAGCCTCGGTATCAATGATGGAGATGCTAATAGGGACTTCCTACACGCTGTGAAAGAAGTGCTGCCTATCTGGTGGCAGGGTAAATACCAGGAAATTGTGATGGAAAAGAAGCCGTATGACACCCGAGATCTCCTTGAATCGTTCCGCACAATAAATCGTGAGATAGGAGTACAAGTGGTATCATCAACCACTCCTCCAAAAGGCGCTTTCTCCACCTGGCAAGGGCACCAGGAAGCGAAGCCAGAAGCGAAGCAGGAGAACACACCAGTCGAAAAGAGGAAATGCCCCTGTGGTAATACTCATTCGAAGCATAAAGTTGCCACTTGCTGGCTTCTAAATGAAGCCATTCGGCCAGAAGGATACGTGCTGAATGAGAAGAAGCTAGAAAAGGCAAAGCAGAAGTTAGCGAAGGACCATGCTTGGAAGCAATGGGTGGATAAAGTGGTAGCTGAGGCCCAGCAAGCCCAGTTGAAACCAGTCGAGACCGCCAACCAAGTCAGATTTGCAACAACCAGTCGAAGCCTAAGCAAGCCTATACAAGTCAGTAGGCATGTGCTATCTGTGGCAAAAGCAGGCGAACTCTCTCTTCAAGATCGATGGATTCTTGACACCGGATCAAACGCGCACGTCTGTAATAATCGAGATCTATTTATCGACTTTAGGGCAGAGACGATGGACCTAACAACTGGGGATAGCACCACGCAAGTGCTAGGGAGAGGCAAGGTCCGCCTAATTGGAAGGCACCCGGTGAAAGGAAGGATGGAGATCACTTTAAGTGATGCTCTATATTCACCCAGCTTCCACACGAACCTTGTGTCGTATGCGATGTTAAAGAAGAAAGGCGGGATCTGGTGCGAACGTACGAACTGTATACGGGATCCAAATGACCGACCTGTCGTCTGCGTTAACCTATGGGATCAATTTAATCTCTGGATCTTTGATAAACCCGGAGAAAAGGAGCCTCCCCAGCAAGCCTATGTGACACTGAGAAAGTCAGTGAAGCTACAGGAATCGAAGGCCTCCTCCGAGATCTGGCATCGGCGCCTAGCTCACATTGAACCACGAACTATAGCAAAACTTGCTAGCATGGCGGAAGACGTCGTTCTCGACGATAAAGGAGAAAAGAAGCATGAGAACTTCGACTGCTCAAAATGGTGGATATAGGCTATCTTATAGTCTAGAAAGTGAAGGGTACAGCGATCTCAGTAGGCATACTGGGACCGCTAGGGGGGGGGGGTGTCGGAGTAGTTACACCGGCATACCGGAGGATTTATTAATCCTAAATATGCAGTAATATTTCTTATATAATGAGGATAGTATAAATTGCCAATACAGAGAGTTGAATACCATTGATTGGACCCATACATTTTCACCATACGGATTACTCCGACAAAACACAGGCCAACTACCACGTGATTCTCGAATTCTAAAGTAATTTGTGCCTTTTACCCGATTATTCTGATTTGTTTCAATGAAAACACCTGGGCATGCAGGTCTCAAGCCGAATGAGTCACATTGGCAAAGCTTGACTTAGTTATCAATCAGCTCTCGGAGATAACCTTTTCACATTACTAGAACGGGTATCTCCGAAACCGGACATACCGTTTCGAGTGAGCAGCTTCATCTGTGTCATCAATATAACTACGTCAAATAAGCCCTGTTACTTAAGCCCTGTTGTTGTTTCAAAGGCCATCTGTCACTCAACAATTGTCACACAGGACACATTTTCTCCGTAGAGACGTGGAATATCCAGGGAATCCGGAAAGACGCGCTCATCTCCGGCAAGGCACCGACATCTCACCCATGTCTAGCGCCGTCGCAACTTCCTGCGAAGGAAAATCAATCTGAAGTCAGAATCACTTGACAGCCCCTGAAAATGGAAAACCATCACGACCGCTTCTCTACAGAGCAGGAAGAGATTGAAGATCAATCTCGCGCTCCACAACGTCGCCGTCGGCCGCCCCTGTCCTGTACAGTCTGTCGCAAACGCAAATTAAAATGTGATCGCTCTCTGCCCTGCGGGCAATGTGTGCGCTCCAAAACAACAGCTCAATGCGTTTTTGTCGGAGCCCAGCCCGGTCTTGGATCGGAATCTCACCAACGCATGTCACCCCCGCAATTACCAAATGGTGGCGTGGAAGAGCAATCCGGCCGAAAAAGCGGGATGTTCGTCTTCGACTCGAAATTGGGACCGAATTTGACCTCAAATCGCGTATCGAAGCGTGGTCGTTCGGATGAGTTGCACGAGCTCCGGAGTCGGCTGCGAGTTTTGGAGAATTCGCTTGGCAAATCGTCCCATCTCCAGACGCCTGAGACCTCGATTTGTGATGTTTTCTCTGAAGTTGATACTACCAATAGTTGTGAGAATGTTGGCGTTGATGACCGCGTACGATTCTTGCCAGATTCGAGTTTCCGTGGGAAGAAGGTCAAGACTCGTTATTTCGGTCGCAGTCATTATACCACTACTGTTTCTTTTGTGAGTATCCTGAATTGTATTGTGTGGTGTAGATTTGCTGATTGGGCGTAGTTCCAAGATATTGGTACCTTTATACGCCGTGGTCGTTGCCGCGGAGAGGGAAAGGATAAAGAGTACTGTGATATGAAACAGTTCAAGACAGAACTTTGGTCGCGCGAGACAGAGGATCATCAGCGAAATTTCCGCGAGCAGGCTTTCAAGCTGAATGAAATGGTTCCACAGAGAAACGTGGCAGACCATCTGCTCCAGCTGTATCTTGACACTTTCGAGACGACATATCGAATCTTGCACACACCGACCTTCTTCAGACAATATGCTGATTATTGGGCCAACACCCAGCCAACCGATATGGCTTTTGTCGCTCAGTTACTCGCTGTGATGGCTGCTGGTAGTTGCTTCTATGTCCCACCCCCAGGCCAAGACGACCGTGACACATTCCAGAAACCGGCCATGAAGTGGATTATGGCTGTCCAGTCATATATTTCGTGCACATTTGTGAGCCCGGATATTGACTTCCAAATGCTCCAGACCCAATCTCTTCTTCTGGTAGCGCGTCTCGGAGTCGCCAGTGACGGGGATGTTGCCTGGGCCTCCGCCGGGTCGCTGATTCGGTCTGCGACGACAATGGGTCTGCACCGCGATCCGACTCGCTTCCGCAAGGTTGGGCCATTCTACTCCGAGCTGCGCCGTCGCCTTTGGGCAACTATTGTCGAGCTGGACCTCAAGATCTCTCTCGACCGCGGCGTTCCGCCATCAGTTGACCTAGATGAATGCGACTGCAATCCACCGTCCAATTGGGACGACACAGAATTGACACAGGACATGCAGAATGACCCTGCTTCACTCAGTACTGCCCTTTATACCCAAAACTTCTACCAAACTCTTCTCACCAAGACATTATCACTACGTTATCGAATCGCCAAGAAAATCAATAGCCTTCGATTTAATCTATCTTACGACGACGCCCTGAGAATGGGCGATGAACTCTCTCGCTCCATGCAACATGCGTCCTCCTTATTTGAGGACAATGCCCTGAGTATCGGCCCGGGAGAATCAGGCCGTCACCGTTTTGCCCAATCCCTATATCTCTTCATAATGCGCAAATTCCTCCTCGCCCTCCATCGTCCCTTCTCACTCAGTGTTGTCCGCCTACCCAAATGCTCCTACTCCCGCAAAGTTTGTCTCGAAGAATCCCTTGGAATTCTCTCCCAGATGGAACTTCCTCTCTCGAAAGAGGACATCCTCTACCCGAACATCACCCAGTTAGGCAGCGGTATGTTCCGCGATGAAACCTTCCATGCCGCAATCACCGCCTGCGTGGAGCTCTCCCTCCAAGCCAATGAAATGAGTACGTCTGCTACCTCTGGGATGGATGGCGTCAACTCGAGCGTGCTCATGAGCATGATCCAGTCCCAGCAAGGCGTGATGTTGCAGGCCGTCGAGCGTACCGCTGATAATTTCGGAAGACGCATTGACCCTGGTGGGAAGGGGTGCAAGCCTTTCTTCTTTCTGAATATTATCCTCGCTTCGGTCAAATCCCGCATCAAGGGTGAAGATCCTTTGCGTAATGTTGATACGGCCTCGAAGAGATCCGTTCGCATTTGCAGGGCGATTCTGAATGGGCTTACATACCAGGAGGCGAAGATTAGCGTTGATAATGGCCCCGTTCAGGTTGGTATCCCCGTTTACAGCTGTGTGGCTACCATATCTAACGTTCCTGTTCAGCCTTCCATTCCTTCTGGGACAACCCCGGCCTCTGCTACACCGAGTGATATTGATCCTGCATCGCTTCTGTCGATTGACTTTAGTAATTTGACGGTAAGTTATAATTCGCCGGGTGATGTTTGGGGCTATGCTGACCTTTTACAGCCAATGGATCTAGGTGGCTGGTTTGATGGATTGGATTACACGGGGCCAGAGTTGTGGGATTGGGATACCGACTTGTCTGCCAATCTTCCGACATTCCCATGAATTATGTAACGATTCCTCAACACTAATGACAACCCTTGATGCCCTGTGATATCTCTATTCAATGTCCTTCTCACACTCCACTCTCATGACCAAATAGATATTCTTACACACTTAATTTAGAAACAGGAGTAATCATTTGCAACCTATATCACTCTATAGAACAAGCCATCCAAACCCTCAAACTCTCAAATCATCTCTATCTCTTTCCCGATTTCCCGATTGATAACCCGCGAACAAGTCCGATCAACAAAACTCTTTCTCGAAATCTTGACATAACTCTGAACCAACCTACCCAAAAACAAAAATTAGCAAAATACATTTATAGACTAAAAGAAGTGTACTCACGCTTGATACCGTTGAATATTCCGAATCTCCATACCTGCCAAATCCCCCAATGCATCCTGCAAATCGCGCACCAGACTTATACAACGTCCCATACTGAAATCCGTCCTGACAACAGCCCGCATCATGCCCATGGTCTCACAATCAGCAGCCATGGTGTAAGCAGGCACAATCCATCCTTTTTCGCGCAGTTTCCGGGCCAGCGCCCATTCATCGAAGAAGACGTTTTGCGTGGCACTCAACCTGAACGCAACAACTGGTAGGCCCCGCCCACCCCCTTCACTCATGATGATGAAGCCCATTTCTTGCAGTTGGCTGGTCAGGTAGTCGGCTGTTTTCGTGAGGTTCATCATGATGTTTGTGTACCCACTTCGGCCCAGTCGTATTAGTTGGTAGTACTGGGCTATGATGTGCGATGCTGGTTTGGAGAAGTTCATAGTGAAGTTGAGTTGCTCGGCGCCTAGATAGTCGATGTTGAAGACGAGCTCTTCGGGGAGGTACTCTGGTGATCGCCAGAGGGCCCAGCCGATGCCGGGGTAGACCTGTGGGTATTAGAATATTGAGCTGTATTGGACTTGGGTGGTGAATGAATGTACTTACCAGTCCGTATTTATGCCCAGAGACATTGATCGAGACGACATTGGGTAGTTTGAAATCCCACACTAGATCCGGGTTCACGAATGGAGCCACGAATCCCCCGCTGGCGGCATCTACGTGGATGGGTGTATTCAAACCTTTCTCGATGAGAAGCTCACTGATGGCTTGTACATCTTCGTACTGGCCCGTGTATGTCGTACCAAGAATCGCGCAGATTCCGATGGTGTTCTCGTCGACCATGTCGACGGCTTGAACTGGGTCAATCACGTATCGTGTCTCGGTACATGGGACTAGCTTCTCGGCGATCTCAAAGTATCTGGCTGCCTTTTCCCAGCAGACCTGTACTCCGCTACTCATGACGATGTTTGGATTGGAGACATCTTTCCCTTGGGCTTTGCGGTTGATTTGCCAGCGCTTCTTCATTGCTAGAGTTGCGATCATGATAGCTTCCGAAGACCCAATACATGATGTGCCAAAGGCGGTTGGATGTCCGTCAGCAACTGGAGAGTGGAATAGGTCGGCGAGGATGTTTAGACAGCGGTGCTCGATTTCGACGGATTTGGGGTATTCTTCGTGGTCGATGATGTTCTTGTTTGATGATTCGGCGAGTAGTTTGAGGGCTTCGTCTTCCTGTTGTCTTGTTAGCGTCGGTCAATGATAAGGCGAAAACTTTGAAATACCATGTACGTGGTCACAAAACTGGCGAGACTATATTGAACAGCATACGTCAGTTTAGCTTTTTGAATACTTAACAAGTATGCTTACTTCAATATTGGCTGGCCATCCAGGGCCAAGTCATCTTTGATTAGCTGGTAAGCTACCTCTTTTGGCATCTCACCGTCCGGTAGTTGATGCGATGGCATAGGCATGGCAGCGAATCTGGAGCCATAGACATAAGTGCAGTCGTTCTGCTCAGAAAGCTGCCCGGATAATTCCTCTATAGAACCCATTATGCAATGAAAATATGTAGATTCAAATTGAGATTCAAATTGGAATACTGCTAAACTAGCAAGACTGTCTTGAATTTATATTCTTTCTCACAAGTTGATTGTTCAAAAATCTCTCATAGCTAAATCGTGTGATAGAGTTCTGCGGCATTTATTTACACAGGAGACATCATGATCAGCGCTATGATAAAAAGGGGGCTTTCACGCCGTTTCACGTTGGGTAAGTTGGGCATTGCGTTCTTTTCTCTAGTTTAAGGTATATAGATGACAACGTGATGGACATCACAGCACCTATCTGATGCTACATGTTGTACATGATACTATTTATCGTTGGTTATCAAGGGAATCTAAATGCTCCACTATAGACAAGCCAAGACCTTCTAGAAAACATTAGTATAGTCCTATTACAACAGTTTTGAACTCCTTACAAACTGGTGGAATTGGGGATGCCCCCTTGCTATTCCTTGTTTTAAATTGGAACATTCTGGCCCTGGGTTGTAGGGTCAATGCGTTATACGGAGTACCCCGTGCTTCGTATAGAGAATGCGAATACCATGCAATTTACTCTGCTTTGCCACATTGATAAAGGCGAGCAGGTTTCCCTTCGGCCCCTGAATCGGAGATATTCCCCTCCCTTCTCGGGTGCATCCGGTCCGAAGGCCGAGATTGGTGGCGCAGCACATATTGAATGCTTCATTAGGCAGATATTGAATTGTGGCGAGGCCATAGGGCTCGGTCTATTTATATTCATCGTACTCCGTACTGCTGTCATTGGATATATACTCCGTAGAAGTCGCATATCCTACTAGTATCCCTTATTTTTTGTAACCTTTCTAAAATTGAAACTAATATTTATTTCACAGTTTGAGGTTCCTGAGCAAAAGTAATTGTCCTTGATATATGACACGTAACCAGAGCATATCCCTTGCTGAATTTATGCAAGTCGCGGATGAGGTCAACAAGATAACAGACATCGAATAGTAGACTTCGACACGAAGGGAGCATTCTTCAATGAAATTGTCGTACATTTGAGCGATTTGGATAGACCTGTATCACCATTTTGTGTTTTGTTCATAATAGCATCAGTTCTTCGCTTGCAAGAATAGGATGCTGCACCCAATTCTGGACCTTAGTATAGTCAATGTTGTCCTTTCCTTATCGGGTAAGACCTGCTTTCCCATGTCTAATATTTCCTCTGATTAATAGTTTTAGGAATATACGTTTTGGTTTTCGGGTTTATCGCTGTGAAAATCAAGCAGAGATGGTATCTCGGTGAAGCTTGTATGTCGTCCTTCAATCTCATGGAACATCGGTCGCTGATAATATTCAGTACCCTCTTTCATAGTCGGGGCAGTCATAGGGCCCTTTGGTGCGAAGTTGATTAATGTTAGCCAGTGGGAAGACAATGACAGCGACAGTGGTGATATCGCCTATGTAGGTTAGACTTTTCACCGCAAAGGAAAACATCATACTAATTGACCAGGGGCTAACTCGATTGGTTATTGGTATTGCGATGGTCAAAGTCGGCTATGAGCTACCAAAACGATATCTTCGGCTTCATCTGGTCGAACTCACCATTTGCCTACTGCCGCTGATGACGATCCAGTGGCTGACGACGTCGGCGTGTATCAAATTAATGATCCCTAATCTGTCGTTTGTGCGTTTATCTCTTCTGGGATTTGATACACAACCCCACTAACCTTCATGTAGTTGACTTCTCTCATCATCGGATCTTGTGTCATATGCATCGACCCGGTTCTCTCACAAGCTATCGCCAAGGGCCCTTTCGCTGATCAATATGTCCGACGACATCTTCGGGAATTTATTTCAGCCGAGGCAGGTGGGAATGACGGATTCGGATTTCCGTTCTTGCTCCTCTCTATTGCCATTCTTCGTTATGCCGATACCCCGGGCACGGAGACAGTAAAAGCTGGTCTTGGGAAACAGAGTCGAGATTGGATTGGCGAGCCGGATATCGGTCGATTGGGTGGAGATGTCGGTCGAGCTTTGGCACATTGGGCTGTTGAAGGAGTGCTGTACATGCTGGTCATGGGTGCTGGGTATGGTGTGCTGGTCGGGTTCCTAAGCCGGAAAGCCTTGAACTTGGCCTCAAAAAGGTATACATATATTCTATCGGTTTAGCACATCGGCTAATGATATATGTAGGCGTTGGATTGACAAGGAGAGTTTCTTCTCATATCCTGTCGCGATGGGTGTAAGTCGTTCTTGAGAAACAGTAGAGTATATGCTAAGATGACTTGCAGTTGTTTATCGTCGGTACCTGCGGTTGCTTTGGCTCCGATGAAACTCTCGCCTGTTTTGTTGCCGGCTGTGCATTGAACTGGGATGGGTCTTACCACTTCGAAGTCGAAGAGAGACATGACTCCTTCAATTCCACGATCGAAAACATCTTGAATATTGGAACCTTCTTGTTTCTCGGTGCTATCATGCCTTGGAATCAACTTAGCATGCCTAGTCAGAACGGAATCACTATCGCTCGACTAGTCGGGCTCGGATTTTTGATTCTGATATTCCGTCGGATCCCGGCGATCATGATGGGATATCGATTCATGCCCAAGGTTTGTGAAAATTGGAAAGAGGCCTTGTTCATGGGGTACTTTGCCCCAATTGGTACGTCATCCAGATAATGTGTTAAAGTGCCGTGCTTACCGGGTTTAGGAGTTGGCGCTATCTCGTATGTAGAATATGCGAGACGATTGTTACCAGATCCTGGAGAGAGCGATACAGAGATCAACAACTTGACTGCAGCTATGATTCCGGGTACGATATTCTTCTATTAAATGATAATAATATATGCTGACCATGGATTTTAGTGGTATATTGGCTTGTTTTCTTTTCCATCGTCATCCACAGTCTGTCTATACCAGTCCTGAACGGTCTCTATAAGTGGTTCAAGGTCCCTACTATCCGAGACCATCCGGTAGAAATCATTCTTCTGTCCGAAAGTGAGCCTGTTCCTAACAACAGCGTGGTGGATCGCCGCGGCCACTCTGTTATACTAAACAACCGGTTTTCCCGTGCCTCGAACCGGCGCCCCCATTCTGATTGTGATCCACACCGCGAGGGAACAGCCACGACGGTGTTACGTCGCAGTGGGGAAACTAGCTATAGGAGCTCATTGGAAAGGGTATTGACGAAAGGTTCTGCGCACGAACTGGAGCAGACTATACCTGCCAGAAATGTAGTCTAAATGGCCGATAATGGGATTTTTATATCAAGTGAAAATCAACGTCCTTTGATATCCTCATTCAAATTCCAGGGTTCCTATAAAATAGGGAAGGTGGGAAACTATTTAGATGTATAGAAGCCACATATTACAAAATGTACTGCAATGGATAACTAGCATGTTTGATAGTAACTGTAGCCTTGCACATCAAGCAGTACCACTCTTATAGATAGCTCCATGTAGATATCTGTTGAAATCCAACCTTCCCTTCTCGCCTCTTTCCTTCATCATTTTTCATTCCCGATAGCCTAGAAGTGTTCTGAAAGGTATTTTTCTATCGAGGAAGTAAGATAAATCTTTATCCATAGGCTACGAAAGCTGGTATATTATATAAACCATGCCATAATTGTCCGCCCGAGTCCCTAAGCGCGTTGCGCTCAATCTCAACCATTTCGAGATGTGCTAAAAACCGCCCATACGACTATGATGTTAACCTAGTGTCGTTTCTACTCTTGTATATACTATTCGAAAACTTATTAGTTGAATGCACTCTTTTAGTTCAAAGAACTGGCTGGTCACACTCATCAAAACATGTGGTGAGTGTTAAACCTTGGGCTCTTAGCCCTACTCATCATGAGAAACTACTACTATTACTGGTTCTGAGCTTTACCTAGAAGGAAGATGGCCTGAGCCATATCGACGTTCTCTTGAATCGGCCTCACTATATCCTCAACGACTCTAGCTGGGCCAAGCATATTAGCGACTGACAGATCCTAACCCCCCGAGATCATAGTAGCTGTCAAAGAGAAGTTATCACCGCACAATCTTTGTTTCTTTTTTTCCTTTTGCCAAAAGAAGATTTACGACGCTCAAAGTGTGCATACATGGAATACCAAGGCAATGGAGGTTGTTCCTTCTAACCCACCTAAGCGCGTATGGCTTTTGGAAAAAATTGGAGGTCACTCATGATTGGGCTTTGGAATGGTTCTGCTCTGGCGAAGGAGCAAGGGAATACTGCCTACTAAGGCCAGGCAGTGATCTTTGCTCGACTCCCCTCCCTGTGTGAGATGCTTGTCAAATGGAACCGCCTTGTCTCAAATCATCATCCTGAGTTCAGTGACTAGGCAGGAAGTACACTGGGAGTCTCCAATTCTCATAAACACAATATTCTAATATCAAAACACAGAATAAATGAGGTCTCGGACGTCTGGAAAAGAAAAACACACAATCATCATGGGATTGTTGCATGAGATTTCCTGATTGGTGGAAGAACCTCAACGCTTCAAGGGCATAGATTAACCACACGGGGGAATGAATCCCCGTCATAACAATGAATTACACAATTTCGATTAAGACCGTTTGGACAATATTACGCCTCTCGCTCAAGGATCTCCCAACAAAAGTCCCCCGCAAAGTCCTTGGCGAAATGCGGAGAAATGAATCCATTCACCTTGTCTATACACACCGGCTAACTCTACATTCTACAGGCCGTGCCGGCTACCCCAGTCTGTAATGTAATGGAATTTGTTTTAACAGGCGGAGAAATCTCTTTCCTCCCGTGCCGCTCCCCAGACATTGGTAATCTGGGGAAAGGGACGAGTCTCCATTTCTTAGAGCTGACATTCCGGGGTATTCTTATAAATGAACAGGAATGCCTGCTCTCTTCCATCAAGTATCAATTGATCTCACCTCGCTATAATGAAGTTCCTCGCTGTCGGTGCACTCCTGCTTAGCACAGTTAGTGCTCTTGCCACAGAGCATATTATCCAAGGCGCCCAGATCATCCCAGCCAGCGATAAGTCGGCATTGAAGAAGATCGGTGCTCATGGCCATCACAAGCACCACGACCGTCGGACTGTGACTATCCGGTCATCCAGGAGCGACACCGATGATGTTTCGGAAGATTTCCTTTGGGGTATCAAGGCTGCCAATCACGGTGGTAGACTTCTCTTGAAAAAGGGAAAGAAGTACGTCATTGGCAAGAAGCTTGATCTCAGCTTCTTGGATAATATCGAAGTGCAGCTTGAGGGTGAAATCAAGGTAAATAGCCCCCGATACTATGAGATTGAACTGCTCTAACAAGAAACAGTTCACCGATGATATCGACTACTGGCAAGCAAACCACTTCTACTACTCTTTCCAGAAATCTATCACTTTCTGGGTCTGGGGTGGTCAGGACATCAAGATCTTCGGAAAGGGTACTCTCAATGGTAATGGCCAGGAGTGGTACAATGCCTTTGCTGGCCGGGAAATTCTGGTGAGCATGATTCCAAAAGAGTTGGGAGTGATTGCTAATGGAGGATTCAGGACCCATCCAATGTTTTCTACCGTCCCATTCTATTTATGACTGACAACGCCACCCGTGTGTCTGTTGAGGGTATCACTCAACTCAACTCCCCCTGCTGGACCAACTTCTTTGTCCGTACCAAGGATGTCTCTTTCGACGATGTTTTCATCAACGCTTATTCCACCAACGCATCTGTAAGTCGTGTATCTGATACCATAACCGATCAAATCTAATCCCCTTGATAGGCTTTGCCCAAGAACACCGACGGATTTGACTCCTTGAACGTGGACGGTCTCAGTGTGACTAACACCCGTGTCGATATCGGCGATGACTGCTTCTCTCCCAAGCCCAACACCACCAACATTTTCGTGCAGAACCTGTGGTGCAACAACACCCATGGTGTCAGCATGGGAAGTATTGGACAGTACTCGGGAGTCGAGGACATCATTGAGAATGCCTGGATTGAGAACGTGACTCTGTTGAACGGTGAGGTAAGATAACTCCCGATACCCCCATCTTTGAGCGATTGATCCTAACCGGCATTATAGAATGGCGTCCGTCTTAAGGCCTGGGCTGGAGAGAACGTCGGCTTCGGTCGCATCAATAACATTACCTACAAGGATGTTCACATCGAAAACACCGACGCCCCTATTGTATTGGATCAGTGCTACTTCAACGTTGACGATGCCACGTGTGCCAAGTACCCGTCATCAGTCAACTTCACCAACGTTAACTTTGAGAACATCTATGGCACTTCGTCGGGCAAGAATGGTAAGGTGATCGGGGACTTGACCTGCTCGCCCAATGCTGTGTGCTCGGGTATTCAACTCTCTGAGATTGATATCACCAGCCCGGCGGGCGGTCCTCCCGTCATTACCTGCGATGGAATTTCTGGAGATATTGGCGTGGAATGCCAGTCGAGCTCGGCTTAACTGATAGTGTGAGAGAATAGTTTTGGAAATAGTCAAATAGTGATAAACCAAAAGTAATGGAAGAAAAATCCCATGTTTGATTAGGAAATGTAGTCCGAGACATGTATGCCCGAGGACACGGAGTGAGTAGTCATCTCCGAACCTCCCACCGGATAGCAACCATCTCTCCACAGGACTTGCCAGTGTTCTTCACAGCGAATTGATTTGAACCGGTCGCTTATTCTGCTTATTCTGCTTATTCTGCTTATTCTGCTAGTCTCGCAATCCTGCACAATGGGAATACGGAGATTTGACCCGGCACTTTCGGCCCCCCATCGCAGCCAAGCACCAAGCGAATGTGGATTGTCAAGGCTCCCCTCCATCTTGGCCTCCCAGCCAATGAAAATGAAAACAAGCATCGTCAACTCTTCCCCGAGAGAAAATAGATGTTGATATCCGACCGGCCCGACATCCCCTAAAAACAACAACGGAGAAGATTCAAAACCAAGCCGTCATCCTCGATGACATTTCATCATGGAACAGGGTCACCCTCAATACTGGCTTATTCTCTCTCCCCACACTCCCACAATCTGAGTGGCATGCCGGCTGAGAACATATCCGCCCCCTGTCTTTGGTCAAATGTATCATGACTTGTTAGGAATGGCCCCGGATTCAGAATCCTAGTGTCCTGCTTCCAATGCTTGTAACACTTGCAAAATGCCTCCAATCTGGGGAAGATGAATCCACACCCCGTTCCCCCCACACCCCAGATCCCCGGAAGGGCGGAGTACGGGGAAAGGACGGGATCCCAGATTTTACGGGGTCTCTGCTATAAGAACGACTTATAGTTTTTCGACTTTTTCTTCTTTCTTCTTCTTTTCGTCTGTGCTATTATCTTCCCACAGATCCTAGCTTTCATATTCAACATGGAGAAGATGGATAGTCAACATCAGCACATTGAAGGTGCAAATGCTAGCCAAGTGATGGAGTCTGCAAAGAAATGCGATTTCTACGTAGAAGATCGAGTCGCTCATCTATCCGAGGAACATCGCAATTATCTTCTTGCAAAGCACGGAACGCTGGATTTGGATCCTATCCCTGATATGACCGATGCCGATCCATACAATTGGCCGAGATGGAGGGTGAGAGACCATTCAGCCCCTATCATCAATTTACACTTGGTCCATGTTTCTAATGTGATGGTTCGATAGAAAAACTTGAATTTAACCCTAGTGGCCTTCCACGCCATGATGGGTACATTCACTGCCTCGTCAATCCAATCTGCGTTCGAAAATATCTCCGAAGATCTCGACATCAGTATGCAGCGAACTAGCTACCTCGTCTCCCTCTTCATTGCCGTGCTAGGTGGTGCGCCTCTTTTCTGGCGTCCGCTGTGTAATCGCTATGGTCGCCGCCCCATTTTTCTGATCTCGTTGATCTGTAGCTTGATTGGAAATATTGGCTGTGCGAAGAGTCCTTCCTATGCAACCATGGCTCTCTCCCGCGCAATTTGTGCCTTCTTTATCAGCCCTGCAGCTGCTATTGGCAGTGCCGTTGTCGCGGAGACTTTCTTCCGGAAAGATCGTGCTCGCTGCATGGGTGCGTGGACGCTAATGGTTACTCTGGGTGTCCCTGCTGCTCCGTTTATCTTTGGTTTCGTTGCTTTGCGTGTGGGTTATCGCTGGATTTACTATATCCTTGCAATTGTGAGTATTCAACCCCCGTCCCCGGGAGATCGGCCCGTCTAACCATTCACTTCAAACAGGTCAACGCAATCCAATTCGCCACCTACTTCTTATTCGGATCGGAATCCCTCTACGTTCGCGACAATGTCCCTGCCAATAATGTCACTGCCGCCAAACAGAGCTTATTCAAATTCAGCCGCATCGACCCTGCACCGCTGAGACTCTGGGACTTCGTCCAGCCCCTGAGCTATGTGATGAAGCCATGTGTGATCATCCCAGCCGCCGCCTACGCAATGGTCTTCCTCTGGGGCAGTATCGCACTCACAATCGAGATCTCCCAGGTCTACCCTTCCAAATTTGGCCTGAACACCCAGCAGGTCGGTTTGCAATTTCTCGCTATTATCATCGGGTCTGTCATTGGTGAACAGATTGGCGGGTTTATTTCCGATCGCTGGATGCTTATGCGCCAAAGGCGGACCGGAGAACCATCCCCGCCGGAACACCGTCTTTGGTTGAGTTATATTGGCCATGCTTTGACGATTTGTGGTATTGTGGTTTTTGCTATCGAGATCCGGGATTCGGGCGGTGTATGGAATATCGCTCCCATCATGGGCGCTGCTATTGCCGCTGGTGGTAATCAAATCGTTACTACGGTTGATATTACTTATGCGGTTGATTGTTACCGCGAGGATGCTGCCAGTGTGGGTGTTTTCATTACCTTTGTTCGGCAAACTTGGGGCTTCATTGGCCCTTTCTGGTTCCCAGAGATGTTCGAGGTTGTTGGCTGGGCTGGTGGTGCCGGTATTGCCGTTGCGCTCATGGTTGGTGTCAGTGTTATTCCGACTATCTTGGTGCAATGGCGAGGAGCTTCCTGGCGTTGATTGCGGAGGACATATAATTGCTCTTTTTATCAACTAAACAAGAGGATGTAGATGCTCACACAGTAGAAAGTGGCACTGCCCACGTTTCAATCTACTCAATAGTATTTGAATATGGAATACTCTATATTGGTGGTACTGTGTAATACTATATTGTCACAATTCTGCTTAAATCGAGTACACTCTATGCCGAATCCTAGTTTTTCTATTGTTTTCGGCACAGAAGCCCCCCTATACCGGTGAACATCTTGGTAATGGCTGTCAATTTTCTGCTCGGGGCTAGGTCGGGGATAAACAAATAGCTAGGAACCGTTAAGAAGATGCGGAGATATGCATTATGCATCCTACCATCAAGTGGAGTGTCAAATGAGCTGCATACCCTGAACTGGCCTGGATATGTAGACCGCCATAGAATACTAGAGATAATAGCCGTGGACTGCTATCATCCAGCGCCCCCTGCTTTACCCGTGTCTGAATTCCTACCAATTTACATATAACAAATCGTAAATCATCAACTCAATATCACTACCACCCATCAACCCTCCGCATCCTCAAATGCATCCCTTCAACCGGCTTAATAGTAACAGCCCCGGCAACATGAATCGCTTGCTTGGGATCCTGCATTTCAAACGAAAACCGTCCAACAACACCGGCAACCGCACACCGCAACTCTGCACGCGCAAAGTCCTTTCCAATACAAGATCTCTGTCCATGTAGGAACGTAATCTGTGCAAAATTCGTCGATGCCCCGCCATTATTGTTCGGGATACAGTGTCCGTTCTTGTCCGTGTCGATCCATCGCTCGGGCACAAACTCTTCCCCGTTTTCGCCCCAGAAGAGTGGGCTCCGGTTTATCGCCCACGGGCACAAAATCACCCGTGTCCCCTTTGGGATGTACTTTCCCGCTACAACGGTGTTGCGGACTGCTTCGCGGATTGTTGTTGGGACTGTCGGGTACAGGCGGAGGACTTCTTGGCAGACGCCGTTTAGCAGAGGAAGGGATTCGAGGTCTTGGTAGGCTATCGGGCTGTTGCCTGATGGGACCTTGGAGCGGATTTCATCGCGGAGGCGAGTCTGGTATTCTGGATGGAGATGGAGGAGGTAGCAGGCCCAGGTCAAGGCACTGGCCGTGGTTTCGTGCTGTAAGGGTCAGCTATTCGCTCATCTAGTAATGCAGTTGCATTGGATTACTCACCCCGGCAGCCAAAAATGTCAACATTTGATCCACCAACTCCGTATCCGAGAAATCCCCACCAAGCATCATCGTCCCCAGAATATCAGCCTCGAGATCTTGAGCAGAAACCTTTGATCCAGCAAGACTAGCTCGCTTCTCACGTACAATCTCATCGCATGTACTGCGCAGGTATGCCGTCTCGGCAGTCAGTACGTCGTTCATCCGCCACGGCACACGTCTCGCCATCCACTGCGGTAGTGCAAAGTTCATTACCAGGAACGCCATCTTCTCCTTGGTTGGCTCGAGGATCTTTGCGAAGCTGTCGGCCACTTTGTTTCGTTTGTTATGTAACGAGCCAAAGTCACGCCCCATTGCTATAGGCCCGATTATGTCGAGTGTGAGACGACTGCATACTTGTTAGTATATAATGCGATGTTTGAATGCGATGTTCGATATGTACCTCGCCCACTCGGCCATTTCAACCTTGCCCTCTCGGTCCTCTGGACTTGTTCCATCCATCGGATGCACCGTGATTTCTTTCTCTAGTTCATCCAGTAACTGTCCCGTCTTGCTCCACATGAGCGAATACATCGAGCGGATATTCTTAATATTGAACGCGGGTGTGAGCGCTTTGCGCTGCTTCTTGTGTGCTACACCCTCCGAGGTAATCATTCCGAAGCCGATGATCCGCGCGAGGAAGTTGCGCATGCGCCATGGCTTCTCAAAGTCGTATGTGTTTGTGCTCATCACATCTAACAGGGCCTGGTGGTTAGTTGGGATCACATAGCTTTGATTGAATGTGTCGCGCATGTGAATGAGGCCTTCATTTGGGACGGCTTTCATCCACCGGAGGGGTTTTGTTCCTCGTGGTGAGTCGAAGATGAGTTCTATATGCGAGCCCTGTGTGCGCTTAGTACTGGTATATTTTTATCCTTGCTTTTGTTCCTACCTGGACTTTCGGTAGATGCCGCACCGGGCTTAGTATGAATGGCCATATTATTACACCGTAGAAGACTTTTAGGAGGATGTTTACTGCGAGTGCGACGAGACAGATTCTTTGGAAGGTATTGTCGGTGAAGACAGTGCGTTGGAGGAAATATGCCTCGGCAAAGGTGAATACACCCACTGCCAGCATACTGTCGCCGGCCATGTTTGGTTTCTTTGAATCGAGTTGAAAGAGATACAAGCCTCGGATCCAGTCGAGGCTCATATACCCCCATTTTCGGCATCGGAAATGCCCCACAGAGATCGGCACTCCCTGTTGGGGTGACCAATGCGAGACCTCGGCTCTATGAACTACCATTATTTGGATCTGCATGTTAGCGTGTAGATTTGTCATATGAATGGGAAGCTTTCACTAGGCATATACGCAATGCTTGTGAAATTAGGCTTAACTAGTCCATTGAGAAACAGCCGAGTCATGCATGTCATCGAAAGTGCAACCTAGAATCTATCTGCCCAGACTACATCAAGGAAAATAGGAGAACGAAGTTGTAATTAGGGCTGGAATAATGCGGGGATGCCAAGAGACATGTGAAAAAGAGATGCGAGATGTCAACGACATTTCAAAGACATTTCTCAACAGTATTCAAAGTCTAAATGAAGATGTTGTCGATCTCTTGTCGATCTCTGTTCATCTCTCGCATTAATTTCCTTGGTGGGAAACCGTTGGAATGTGAAGCCTCGGCTAGATACGATGCTAAATGTACTATCCTTAATAGCCTTATTATCCTGAATATTATCCGATCGTTTGTACCTTCCCCAAACTTCAACCTCACTTCATACTCAAACCGCAATAATGTCGACCCTTGACCTTATCACCAAATACGCCGAAACAGCTCTATCCCACCTCCCAGAGCCCACCCAACTTTTTTTCCGCAATCCAACAGCCCAAAAGGCTCTGGGCGTTATCGCCGGCCTCGTCCTGCTCCGCGCTACAAACCGCTTCTTTTCAAAACGCAGTCTGCAAAACTGGACCTCCAACCACCCATGGATTCCAGCCCGCGAGCTCATCTTGCTCACCGGCGGCTGCAGCGGAATCGGCAAGCAAGTCATGGAAGACCTAGCGCGCACAGGCGTGCGCGTAATCATCCTCGATATTAATGAGCCAACATTCACACTCCCCGCCAACGTCACCTTCTACAAGGCGAATATCACTTCCTCGGCTGATATCGCCGATGTGGCGCGCACAATCCGTGATAACCACGGCGAGCCCACAGTTTTGATTAATAACGCGGGCGTGGGACATGAGGGGACCATCCTCGAGGAGCCCGAGGAGAAGATTCGCCAGACTTTCGAGGTGAACACCATTTCCCATTTCCTGATGGTTAAGGAGTTCTTGCCGGCTATGGTCAAGGCGAATCATGGTCATGTTGTTACGGTTGCTAGTATGGCGAGCTTTGTGGTGCTCGGTGAGATAGTGGATTATTGTTGCACCAAGGCTAGTGCGCTTGCTTTCCACGAGGGACTGCGTCAGGAATTGAAGCATTGGTATAATGCGCCTAACGTGCGCACTAGGTGAGTTGCTGAGTTATTGGATGGTACCTGTGGAGTTTCTGCTGATTGTTTCAAGTGTGATTCACCCCTTGTGGGTGCGTACGCCCATGATCAAGATGCTCACGGATCACGAGGCGCATTTAAGACAGCCTATCATGACCCCCCAGGTCGTATCGGAGGCTATCTGTAAGCAGATCTTGACTCAGACCAGTGGCCAGGTTATCTTGCCTGCTAGTCAGTCGATGGCTAGTTTGGTGCGTGCTATGCCGGCTTGGATGCAGGAGGGAGTGCGCACTTTCGCGTCGAACGCGTTGATTAAGATGCGTGTTGCGCAGCAAGCGGAGGAGAAGGCCCAGTAAATTCTTCTTCTTTTTTTTTGGGAAAAGATGGACGATATGATTATAATCCCTATTTCGAATGGGGCTAATGTACATGGTATTGAAAGTTAAAGAAATATCACAGGCTGGTCCATGGAGTTATAATGTTTTCAAGTCATAGCCGTGGACATAATATTTGAATATTACTGTATAAAACATTCTGGCCATGTCTTCGATATGTACTCAATCCATTCCAGTATGTGCTCAATGTATTATGTACTCAATCAGTATGTACATCATTGCTATATACAAAATTACATCAACTCGGCCAAAAATGCCTCCACCTTCTTCCCCTGCTCCGTCTTGGTGTTAACTCTCATCTCCAAATGATAAACCGGCGCAACATGACACTCTCCTTGGCCGACAAACAACTCCACATTCTCAAAGCCCGCTTTAAATTTCCCCGCGAAGTCCTGAATCAAAGGCAACATGATCTCATTCCCGCCTCCCGTAATCAAAACTGAATTCACTGGGAAAGTGGTAAACCAATCTGCGGGTGCAGTCGACAGATCAGTGTAATAGTCTCGCTTGCCAGATCCAATATAGGCTGTCGCCCAGGGTCTCGCAACTGCCTGGGTGATGATATCACCGCCGTCATAGACCTTGACACCCGGGAATTCTGTATCGAGAAGTGTCCAGGGGGCGATCATTACTGCGCCACCCAGGTTGCTGTGCAGCGGCAGAACATCGATCTCTGCATGTGGGTGGGCCAGGTGAGAGAGGACTCCACCAACCAGGTTCCCGCCTGCAGAGTCGCCACCCAGGAACACCGTGGACGGGTCGCGGTTTGGTTGCGAGAGAATGTATCGTAGACAGTCCACGGCTTGTCGCAGTTGTGTCGGGTAGACTGCGATTGGGGCTAGCGTGTAGGTCAGACTGAAGACCGCGACGCTTTTGCCTGCTGCTTTGAGATCGCGCACCAGCTGGGCATAGAATTTGAAATAGCCCATATTGGCGGGGAGTCCGAACCCACCCCCTGAATGATGTGGTCAGCTTGGTTTTCTTTGTGCTAGCTTTGTGTACATACCGTGATACCAGATGATCACGTTGTCGGCATTTCGATCGCCCACCCAGTGGCCCAATGCGCCATCGCCCAATTGAACAGACTCGGGCACTCCGCCTGTCGACTTGGAGTATTGTTCATAGATCTTGAGGTCTGGGGGGAGGAGGTATTGCATCTGACTGGCAGTCATCCGCGCGCTCGTCTTGCGGAATATCGCATATCCCAAATGAAGAGACAAAGTCTTGGCTTGGCGCTCGGTGCGCCAGAAACCAGTTAGAATAGCATAGATGCAAGCGACCAGGATGGAGCCCACGGCTGGGAAGAAGTCCAGTTTCTCCTTTAGGGAGAGCTTCACTTTGGCGAGAGACATTGTTGAACATTGATGAGTGTGCCAGGCCATCAGTATATAGAGGAACTGTCGATCTTTCGCAAGGTTATCCTAATTGGGATATTGCCGAGGTTCGGTATGGTAAATATCTTCATTGCTCTGATTTTGTATATAGATGTATGGGATATATAGATGTATTCTGTCCATGTATATATTTCTATATAGATCTTATATTCAATCTGTGTAACTTTTATAACCATATTTTTATTCTTATATAAATATATACATAATATATATACATGAATACAAAGAACATGCATGGAATTCTCCCCGATCTCCCCGTGAAGATTAAGTTCCGTGCTGTTTACCCCAAGTAGTTACGATCTGCTGACAGCGTGAAGCCGAGGTGTCGACTTCTCATATAACTTCAATGCTCGTGCTGTCTACTCACTGGAATTCCCACTGGCATCCATCATGGACAAAATGAATGAAAAACAATTCGATGTTATCATCGTGGGTGCTGGTATCTCCGGCATCAACGCCGCCTATCGCGTCCAAACACAACTTCCCGGCTACACCTACACCATCCTTGAAGCTCGCACCGAACTAGGGGGTACTTGGGATCTTTTCAAGTATCCTGGGATTCGTTCTGACTCTGATCTTTTCACCTTTGGCTTCCAATTCAACCCTTGGTCCCGTGATAACCCCATCGCCGAGGGTTCTGCCATCAAGGAGTACGTGCGCGACACAACAACCAAATATGGCATCGACAAACACATCCTCTATAACCATCGCCTGTCATCAGCAGACTGGTCCTCCGATGAAAACACCTGGTCGCTCGCCGTCGAGCATAATGACTCTGAGCAAATCTACACCGCCCGCTACGTGATCTTCGGCACGGGCTACTACAACTACAAGGATCCCCTGAATCCCGACATTCCTGGCCTGGACGCCTTCCAGGGCCAGATTGTCCACCCACAGTTCTGGCCCGAGGACCTCCAGTACAAGGACAAGAAGATCGTGATCATCGGATCCGGCGCGACCGCCATCACTCTCCTCCCCAATCTCGCCGACCATGCCGCCCGTGTCACAATGCTTCAGCGCAGCCCAACCTACATTCTCTCCCTCCCAAACCGCTCAAGCAGCCGCTGGCTCTCCTACATCCTCCCCAATGCCCTGTATACCAGGTTGCAGCGCATGATCTACATCTACACTAATCGCATCTTCTTCCTCTTCTGCCAGCGCTTCCCGAATTTCTCCCGCTGGCTGCTCAAATTGAATGTGCGCAAGCAATTGCCCAGTCATATCCCCCACGACCCACATTTCAAGCCCCAATACAACCCCTGGGAGCAGCGATTGTGTGTTTGTCCCGACGGTGATCTGTTCCGCAGTCTCCGACAGGGCAAGGCGGATATCAAGACTGACACGATTCGGGAAGTGACAAAGAATAGCATCATCTTGAATTCGGGCGAGCAGCTCGACGCAGATATTATCATCACTGCCACTGGCTTGCGCTTGCAGATCGCAGGTGGTTCGGCGCTGTCTGTGGATGGGAAGAAAGTTGATGCGGGTGACAAGTATCTGTGGAATGGAGTCATGCTCCAGGATCTGCCCAATGCCGCTTTCGTGATTGGGTATACTAATGCCTCATGGACTCTCGGTGCGGATGCTACAGCGCAGTTTGTCTGTCGCTTGCTCAAGGAGCTGGAGTCGCGCAAGTTGATCGCTGCCGTTCCCCGTCTGAAGGAAAAGGATGCTGCCACGCTCCAGGACCGTCCTCTCTTGAACCTCAAGTCGACTTATATATCGGTCGCTGAGAGCGTCTTACCCAAGGCTGCAGACCGTGGTCCGTGGAAGCCGCGTGATCACTACTTGAAGGACATCAAGTTTGCTCAGAGTGGTGATATCGACACCGGACTGGAGTTTGTGCCAGGGCCGAGTCTGCGTCTGCGCCCCAAGATGTCGTGATGTACGTTTATGATATGATACCGCGCTAACTATGATTTGGGTTCTCTGATTCGGTGCATGGCGTCTGAGGAGGCTTAGTATTCAGTACACAATATATTCATTCCTGTTCTTTGTACAATCTCCCCTCGATCCTAGTTCAGCAGGACCATGCTGTCTGCGAAGTAAATAAGTGCAGGGCCCTCTCCTACGGTATTGCCCGATCGGCTTATGACGATGCATCTATCGGAGCCGCGCAGACACTCATATTCCCAAAATACCACCCATGTTCAGGATTCGGCCACCTCAAATCCCGAGCTGAACCAGCATTCCCCGCCCTGCTATTGATCCCTTCAACATACTGCACCCCATCAGCGGTGGTCTGCACCTCAGTCTCCTGAGTAATCCAGTATTCAGGCGAAGGCTGGCTCCAATCCAAGAACGGCAGATTGATCGGCACTTTCGGTACGGGGTCTGTAGTATGCGTGGCTCGGTAGATGCTGTTTGGCTGTTGCTGGTTTGTGATGAACTCAGCCAGTTTCATATTGCCTGGTTTGGGGGCTCCGAATGTCCACTGGTTTTTAGACGTTAGCTGGAATCTACATTCATTTCTTGATCTTCAACTTGACTTACAACGTCCAGACTGAACCCTTGCTTTCGAAGAACAGTCCCTGCCAGCGTTGCAATCCCCCCACCCAGACTGTGTCCGACAACGGTCAATCTATACCCCGGATATGCACTGGTTGCATCGTGAAGCTGGGCCGTCGCCTGGCTCGCTATTGCAGTCCAGTATACCCAGAACCCATGATGGGCTTTGCATCCGGTGCACACCTCACCAATCGGGGTGAGAGCGAGGTCAAGATCTGTCTTGCCGTCGCTTTCAGATACGGTTCCGCGGAACGTTATGAGTATCAGTTTCCGCGTGTGGTCTAGGGCGATGTAGCCGGTCGGCCCGTGGTCGCTATGGAATGTGTTGATTACCGTTGTGTTATCGGCTTCTACTAGTCCGCAAGTGCCGTAGTCGCAGGTTAGACGTTGGCCCGTGTGGTTGATGTTTTGGTCACAGGCCGATAGGGTGGCGAATTGGGAGAATAGGGTAAATCTTTCCAGTAGCTCAGTTGAGATTGCTGGTACATTTTCATCGTTAGATTGGACATGTGCTTTGTGCTTTTTGTATGTGAAACTTACCTCGGCGTGCTAATTGGGTAGGAGATGCAATGGCCATCATGCCAAGTGATAACATTGCTAGTATAGATGTTCTTGACCCAACCATATTGGATAAACTGGATATACAAATGGAGCATATATGCAGCTTGTATTGGACTGGTATATCCTGCAAGTGTGATTATTTGTCTATTTTTTTCCTGAGAGAGGAGCCCATATTTATAGACTTCCTTTTCCATCAACAATGCCAGCTCGCTCATGGAATGATAGTGGCTGTGGGGCTTAATAGTTCAATGCTATGCACTGTGATACATTTCTGTAGAGCTGACCGTAAAATCGCTAGCTGACTTGGCAGCGTTAATCCGTCTTGCACCCGGAGGATAACTCGATCTCAAGGTGGAACAGCCAATTAGGGTTATTGAAACAACCTCAATTCCCTGATACACCGAGGATGCCGTCGGGTAGCACCGGGAAAGCTTGCACTGCATTCTCATATATGCATCATTTATAGCTGTAGTAGATGCATTGTGATTAATGGCCCCCCTTACATTTTCGTGGTGTGTGACCTCCAATTCTTGGACATGGCGTAGCTGGACATTCTTGCACGTGTGACTGCAAAGTATGTACTAGGACGGCTAGATGCAAATCGTGTCGATCCTCTAGGACATGCAGCCTCGTTTTGGCTTCGTATGATTAAATCTGCATTTACTAGTAAATATCCTCCAATTGTATGCAATCGCTGGTTTTATTTGAATCTGCGTGCATATTATCACATCTCTATGCATGAATATGGAGTATCCTGTAACCTGGCCATCCTCCCCATGTAGATGCTTGATCTATTGGTAATGTAACATGACCGTCGATAATTGCTTTTCTGCACTTTTAAGCTGAGGAGAAGGTCCTCCAGCCCCTCATTGTTCCCATTATTGTGATATCAGAACGGACACGCGGAATTCTCAAGGTAACAACTTTCTAGGTATGTAGACATTACTTGACCTTTTGGTCTTGCTCTATACAACCACAAAATTTATCCATCTGCCTGCATTCTCGAACTGCAAAAGTCTTACCTCTGCAATTTGAAAAAATCACACGATGACTTGCCCTTCTCTTCATGCAGGCCTTCGTTCTATATCGCGATCAAGGCTAGTTCTTGTCCCAATATCCGACCATATGAAAATCAACAACCTATATGGACACGGTTTGACTTGGATGGTTATCCTGATTTATATCTTCAAAGCTATCCCCTTAACATGACCAGCGTGACTGAAACCATCTACCACTTCAACTTTGGCCCACTCCAATGAGAGCAGCGATGATGCGCACGGCTACCTCGCCGAGGGTTAAGCTGCCGCTCTCGTTCAGGGTATCACTGGCGGGTTGATCTTAGCCGATCCAGGGCGGACAGCGACTCATTGCCTGGGGGTCTTCCCCGGGGGAGTTTCGGGCGTGTAGTTTCGAAAGGATCAGGATTATATGAAAGAACGAGGTATATGAGATGTCTGCCATATGCGGGAGTTTCCTTGAGATTTGGTGTAAACCTCGCTATGAAGTGAGTATGGCTATAGCTACTTTCAGAAATAGAGTTAAAATCATACTTTCGAGGAAACGATAAGGTTAAACTTAAAAACTTGGGGAAATTAGAGGTTCCGGATGATGTAAATCAACACTTTATGTTATGCCGTTTTCTTATTACTTTCGAACACCTGGAAACTGGCGTTGGATATCCATAGTTGAAGGTTGACGTGAGGTGAAGCAGCAGTATTTGAGAGGAGAAGGGATAGGAGCAAGAAGAGAAGTAACCAAGTTCGCGAGGCGCAGGGACATAATCAATTATGACTGGTTCAATTGGCTATACTACTTTGGGCTGTACAGCCTACGAAAGAAAATAAATTGATGAAAATGAAATATCATTTCAATGGGTATCCATGGTCTTAAAGCCCAGCTTTTAGCTAATCATGCCAAGATATTAACCCTAAACCATCCATATGTACCATTACTTCATCCTGACATATCTCGTGCGATACTCTTTACTTCCGCTCCTCATCCACTTGCGCCCGGGGGTGAATTCACTGTCTGGCAACATGTTCATGGCATCCTCCTGTGCATCCAACTTGTAGTTGGTGGCCCAGAAGCCAATACCACCGATGAAGGCGAGGATAGCAACCACCGTGTAGTTCCAAACCAAGAGGGGATCATCCGCCAGACCAATGAAAGCCTGACCAATGGCAGATGAGAAGGCGGTCATCAAGAGGGACACAGCCTGCACGAGAGATCGCATGTTCTTGGGGGCCTTGGTGTAGGCATACTCCAAGGAAGTCACGGAGGCAAAGATCTCGGAAATACCACCCATGATATAGGTCAGGGCTTGGACCCAGACGGAGATATTGGTGTGCTCGTGCTTCACCTCGAGACAGAAGTTGGCCTCTTTCCCGCAGGGTCCCATCTCGTAGATGTAGTGTTGGGTGACGGCGGCAACGACCATACTGAGGGCGGCCATCATGAAACCGGCCGTGATACGCTTCAAGGGGGTGAAATGGAAACCCATCTTGCGAATACCAGGGTAGACAAACTGATCAAAGATGGGAATGAAGATGATCAGGGAAATGGGGTTGAGGTTGTTGATGACATCGTTGGGGACACCTCCAAGCTTCATGGTGGCAGCTTGAGATGTCAAGTTGTTCAACATCTGGTTGTAGGCGAGCCCTAAAAAATGATCAGCATATGCAAATTCAGGAGGAGTTTTGGTCACGTACAGTAAAGAGGGTACCACAAGAACACTCTGCAGGCCATCAGTCCACGTCGAACTTCATCAACCCAGGCATCATCAAAGTCCATCCACACGGGCTTGCTGGCTCCGAGGTAGCTGGGCTTCACGACGGCCCAAATATCGGTGTCAGAGGACTTGAACCTATACAAAAGGTTAGGCAGGTGTAACAATCGGGGACCGGGTATAGCTTACCACCGCACGGGGTTCAGGGACCAGTGGCCCTTCATCGCTAACATCCACAGCTTGAAACCCTTGGCGTAGATTGATCCACTGGGAGGAGCGAGAACGTACTGCTTCTTGCAAAGGAGCAATACTATAGGGCACAAACAGAACATGGCAGTGGGGAGAAGGTAAGAGAGCCAGAAACCAACATATCGCTCGGCGTAGACCATGGCGATCTGACCGATGAAAGAACCGGTGTTGACCATCATGTAGAAGTACATGTAGATACGGGAAACAGTGGCAGACGGGTCCACGATGACACGCTCACCGGACTCCAGGGTCATGACATAGGGCTTGTCATCACGATATTGTTCTGCGATCAGGGGGGAGATATTGGCCTTGAAACCACCGGTTCCAATACCCATGATAATGAGACCAAGCGAGAAGCATCCGATGGCACCGTTGGGGTTTTGAATAACTTGGGGAATGGCGGAAACGATAAGAATGATGTGTCCAACGAGTGCGCAGGCAATAGCGGACATGATGGTACGGTAACGACCCCAGTATTGATCGGCAACCATGGCACCGAAGAGGGGCATGATGTAGGACCAGAACGAGTTGACTTTGCGTAAGTTAACCAGATTAGCCAAATGAACTGAACCCTCGAGAGAACCACATCACTTACACAATGTCAATCCGGTGGAGGCCTGTTGGCCCATACCCAGAGCTCCGGGGGAGTCGTTGCTCCAGTCAGAGAGACCTGGCACCAGGGCACCGGTGGAGGATCCATCGGGCAAAGGTCGCTGAATGAAATTGACGACTATAATTCATATGGTTAGCCGACCTATATCCTCCCAAAGATGTGATAGTCCTTACAAACAGCAGTGGTACCGTAGTACGAGAAACGCTCGCACAGTTCCACAAAGGCAACACTGTATGCAGCGATGGGCAGCTTGCCGGCAACACGGCGCAGATTGGCTAGTTCATCGGCGGTAGGAGTGGCCTTCTCCATAGAATTATCGATTGACACATCTCGCAGGGGAGGGGCATTGTCGATGGTCATCTCATCAACTACAGGGGCCTTCTCATCCACACCGATATCGTGTGCAATTGCCCTTGATTTGGCAATCTCAGCCACATCGACCGGGTCGCTGGCATTCATGGTGGCAGTTCTTGGGGGGGATCCAAAAGATATGGGAGATGAAACACACAAGAAGAGAAAAAAAAAAAGAAAGTCGTGGGACAGCGAGATGAAGCAATTATATGGACATCGCGTGATTTAGCGTAACGATTTACCTGGACCTTCTTACTTCACTCCCACTTGAGAAATCCCGGGGCATTATCTGCATTAGGACGTGGCGGACGGCGCGTGGCAAAAACCGTCAATAGCCGGGAAACTAAAATAAAAGACCCTGCATCTAGTACTTTCCTAGATTAAGCCTGTGGACTTGGCTCCAATGGGTTGAACTTCGGCATCATCCGGTTTCACCAATTCCTGATAAGAGAAAAGAATGGAAAAAGATTGAGAGATATCCGGAATGCTAATCAATGCCAAGACTTTCATCATCCAATCAATCAGCTGTTGTGGGCTTAGACCCCCCCCAGCTTTGGTGGTATAGGGACCCACTTAGCGTCTACTTTAGCGTGCACTGGCGCACCTTGGCGTAACTTGACACGGCTAGGCCCGACTATCTCCCCGCGCCATGCCGCTTGGCTGGTAGGTTCCATTGTAACCCTGTCTGCTTGGCTACCTCCTTGACCCTATCACAGTCAAGAAAAGAAATAACCGAGGTGAGATAGCTGGTATCTCTCATATTACTATCTCCCACACATGGTCTTGGTCCAATGACAGATGCTTGAACCCCCCTTGACGGCAAATATGCGGGACCCTCCACTGATTAGGCTCAAGGTCAAAATTATCATCCCCCCTGGGGAAGTGAGACATATTGTGATTGGACTATGAGGCCCATGTGATGTTGCCATATTACCAATTACCCGAGTCCTTTACACAATCACTTCATTGGCACTGTCTTGGTCCGTCGGGGTCCCGGAATCGGCCTCGTATAAACTCATGACTGTTAAACTTGACTACCGACTTATTGGGAGTTATCGGGTTTCGCCCCCTTGGCCTCACGCGATTAGGCCTCGAGATCTTACTGTGTACTTTCAGACACTTTCGAGGGGTGTTCTGTCACCCTGCTGGTAGCAATCATTTCGAGTTTTGTCAATATCCCGTTTACCATCCCCTCCGTCTTTGCTGCGATCGGCCGGGTGATCGCCACTCACCACATCCACCGTGTGTGCATCGGTGGGTTACCACCTGGTGGAGTGATACTGTTGCACATCGTGCTTGATTCCTAAACTAACACGTTCATCGAGATCGCTAGCTCTTTGCCCACGGCGCCATCAAACTCATCCCTGTCGGTTGGGGCCAGATTCAAGACCTAGCCCCCATACTTTGCAGTTGACCGTATCCTTGCGCACCCCCTTGACTTTTTGATTGGACGATAAAATCTACAGGTCGAACGTCTGAACTGCAAGTACCGAGGAGTTGGCTTGGCTTGCCTTGTTTTGAGTGGCGATCCGATCGCGTGACTACATAGTGCACTGTCAAATTATATTGGCCTGTACGAAACAAGGTACTAACCCTGTCATTCAGGGTGTTTTGTATGCCTTGCTCACCCCGCTTTATCGCGTTCGAGTTTCCCCGTTGCCAAGGGTCGGAATTTATACATTCACATGCGGCGTAAAAGGTAATTCGATAGACAACTCTTGATGTACCTCAATCTACCTCAGTTTTTCCATTCTGATGATTTTCAATGTAATCCGTCTCAATGCCTCCTAGGCCTTTGTTTTCAACCAACAAGCTCTCAAAGCCAAAGGTTGAGTTAATCCACCCCGTCGATATGGGGCCACTTGTCATGCGAGAGCTCCTGACGTCCCCTCTACAATCCCAGCCCTCGACATGCTTTCGGCATCTTTGGTGCTGTCTCGAATCACCTGAGAGGTATTGCTAGTCGGCACATCATCCCACCTTCCTACTGAGATCTCTACCCCGATTGCACCTTTTGGTTCGCAACGACGGTCCCTTCCCGACCTTCCTTGCATATCGGTCCAGCTTCCTTCTAGCAAGGAGGGTAAAGTCGGATCAGGCTCTTGGTCAGATTGACCTAGCTTGACGAAGATTTCCAGTCCAATCACACCCGGATCGTACTGATCACTTCGGCATTAATAAATTCTTGGGAGAAATCTAGATCAACCTACCCCATCCCAGCCCAGATGTCATCCCGATCGCACCGACAGGTCCTGCCGAAAATCCTTTGGAAGAGAGGCGAATCTTATTCTCTTTGAGATTGAACTTGCAGATTTTCCTTGAATCCGGATCAATCTGATCAAGATTCCGACCCAGCCTAGTCTCATCCCAGATCGCCTCGACGATATTGAGACTTCTTAGGAGGCCAGGTCAACATAATCAAAGTTTCAGTCTCTCCCACCAACCGTGCCAACAGCCAGGGCGCAGAGAACTTGCTACCCTGATCCCATTCCGATCGTGTCGACCAGCACTTGCCCAGTTCACTTCTTAGAATAGAATCTGATTGTGTATCCGCGTTGGGTCCACTGGAGACTTCATGGACCGCCTGTTGGATACGGATGACGTAAATGAAAGGAGAGAAATGAGACATCCCCATGTGAGAAGGGAGGGGATTTGCAATGGCCCATTTTCATGGTGGGAATCGGATAAATTGCCCACATCCAGCAGGAGCTTGGAGTGTTTTGTATAATGATATATGCTAAAATAGTGTAAAATCAAGTTTTGGTCAAGTTGAATCATATCCCACTCTGACATTTACCATATATGTCATGATTGCAGTATAGTGTATATGAGACACCAGGGGGCAAACTCACGAGACGAGTTGAGCTGCATATAGTACTTCCGGAAATCGGTGTCACCACCTTTCATTGTTTCTCGAACCCTAGTGCCAAGAAAGGATAGACTACCTATTGATAGGCAATGAACATCCTCGGTTTCTAGGCATTGTACCGTAAAACAACGTTACCCGATTATTTTATTAGCCTTGCCTGGTTCACTGCTGAAACTGAAGACAAGGGTACTAGACCCAGCGGGGCATTTTTTGAGGCGCGTGGGGTGAAACGCGATATACAGCAACTAGTTTTGCTAACTGACTGGCGTATAGCTTAAGTACGACTGAGAGGACGGGTACCTCTGTTCTACACCCCTTATGGATTGCATGTGCTATATTTTGTTGGACAAAAAGCTATCTAACGTGATAGGAGCGGTGCGTGTTTCGTAGCTCTCTCTTCATATGGCCGTAATTGGATCCCCATGAATACCACTGAATTTACAGGTCGTCCAGCTGAAATATGGCCAAGGAGATAGCTCATGCCTTTAACAATTGCCTGTGACCATGTAGTGAATCCATCCGAAAAATCGTCCTCCTTGGTTCTGTGATTCTAGTTTCGCCTGTTGCATTTTGTGGTCCAAATTTACCATCTGGTTCGATGTGAATACCTTGTTGAGCAATTCTCGGGCTGGTGCTTGTCTCCTTTCAATAGTGACTTGAGTCTTATATCGCGCGGTTGTCCCCAGGTAAGTCTCCATTGTTGGGAAGCGCACCACATGATCTAAGTTCGCATTGTGTTGGACTAACAAGCCGGCGACCTCGAAATATGGATTTTGGTCTTCTGGCAAATGCTTGCATCGTTCGTAACAAAACAAGACAAATAACTCCCACGGTGTTTGGCCGCCATAGGTGTAGATGTGCTCATTTGGATCAGCTCCGCGGACAAGCAGCGCAGTCACAAGGTCTGCATCGATACCTGCGTATTCTCGCTCATGGTTGTAAGGAAGGTCGCTCGGCGTGACTCTGGTAGGCCGAAGGGCATAGTCTAGTAACGGGCGACCATTCTTCTTCAACCAGGATGGGTTGAGATCTAGGACATGCTCGACATATCGTCGTAAGCGGGCCTGCACCGCAAGCGCGATATAGGAGCACTGGCCTCGTTCAATCCATTGAACATATCTGGTGTTGGTGGGCGAATCCCGTCCATTGGTCCAGTGATTGTGTTCTGCTGCCGAATAGTTCGACATGACATCATCAATCTCGTCCAGAATAGGGAACTGGGAACCCGCTTGATCTAATAGCTCCAGCTCACAAGCATAGTACAGAATTTCATCGACCAAGCCAAACAATCCATTTGAAGCCTGTCGAAAGGTTTCAATTGGATAGGTTTTTAGCATGGCGAGGAGCATCCTGCAGAGTGTTTTCTTGCCATTAAAACTCTCTGGAACGAACCTTTGTAACATGGTGTGGTGATTATCCCGAAGGAAATCTCGTGCAGACCTATGAATGAAGTCCACAGTTGTTTTGAAAAATGCATCTTCAGAGTTATCCTTATGAATAATCAAAAGATCTCCACATCGGTTCTGAAGTCGTGGTCGCCAGTCCTCGCACACAACAGAAAGCTCATCGACGGTGATTCCTTCCAATTGAAGATCGAGGGCGTAGTCCTCATATCTTGAATCTCTCTCCAAAAACTTCATTGCATATAATGGGAATGGCCTAACCGAATCCACGGCGATGAGAAAGATACGAGCGGTATCTTGCCGGAAGAACGGATCAATCCGTTCCATTATGCGAGAAAAATACTTATTTAACTCTTGGGGCAGGCTATTGAGACGGGCCTCTAATGTGCTATACGTTTCTCTGGCAGTAATGTCCCTCATGAGATCTCGGACAACCAGAAAAACCCAGAGCCAAACCCCGTTCGCTCTCCGGGAAATCTCAGAAACAAGATTGTGGCAGCGAAGATCAGTTGCCGCCAGTGCTTTGAATATATCATTCTCAACGAGCATTGCCTCGACGTAGTTCTCCATGTCCTGTCCAGTGAAGTCCTGTAGAACAAACATCCGTCCCGAATTGCTAAGCTCTTTTTCAAAAGCTACCCAGGGCCGACTGGACGCGCAAATTTTGACACTTGCTGATCGAGCGAGTTCCTTTAAGACGCAAACGATCTCAAAGTCATTTCCATCGTACTCGTCAAGACCGTCAATAAAGAAGCAAAATCTAGCCGATGATGTAGTGTCAGCTAGGAGAGAAAATGCTTCCATCAATTCGGTGATATCCCACGGCTCTGATCCCTCGTGGCTATGACAAACCTTGGGAACCAGGCATGGCTCAGCTCTTAGGATCTGATAAAGTATGCTCTGCAAGAGACCAAGTTGGGACTTTTGCATATCCACACCTGCATTCCAAAAGTAAAAGCTGGCAATGAACAGCTTTTGTTCTCCAGCCCAGCAACTCAATGCGTCTCTGGTCTTATCATGATCGGATATAAACTTCATGAGTGTGGATTTCCCGCTGCCCGCCTGAAACCAGTATTAGGAACAGTCTTGCCTCAAGCATGGTCTGGTGTAAGGACCGATTATTCTTACCAGTCCGTTCACCCAATATATTCCCCCCTGCTCTTCCAGCCATCGCCCAAAAGTTGTTTTGGAATGATCGAAAACCCAATCTAGTGTTTTGAAATGTGCAGTATTGATCTGGTCATGTCGTCGTTTCATAGCCTTGAAGGTCAAGCTTTGAATGACCATTTTCCGGTGACTTTGCGCTCTCCCTTCGTCCAATAGGGATAAAAGGTTTGAACAAAGATCACTCAAGGTCATGTCATATCTGCCATCCGTCCCCCCACACGAGGATGAAGCGAGAACGAGGGAGGTTTGAAAGCCATTCAAGTTGCTGGAAACAGGAGACTTAGCGTCTTCTTTTTCGTGGCGGAGGCTGTCCAATATTAACGTGATGCTTGAGCGCTGGTCTTGCCGTGCTGCACGTGCGACCCTCTCTCGGAGCTGATTCTCCACTAAACTCAGTCGCGCCCGCAGGCTTAAGATCTCTCTCCGTCGCATATAATGTGTCATCGACACTCGGAAACTTTCTAATATACGATGCGTTGCGTCTGCTCGCAACGACAATGGTCTTAGCTGCATTAACAAGGTATCTGCCAGCGAGTCGCACTGCTCGGCAAGGGCTCGAATCGCAAGGTCATCCTTTGATAGAGGCTGCTCGGTTTGACTCGTGAGATCCTGGTTCAGATTTTTGATATCCTCCACAACCAACTGGAGCTCCGCCACTTCCTGGCTTACTCCTTGAGTGGATTCATGAATCTCTTTGGCGCCTTGGATCAGTCGGAACCCAATATCAAGAAACTGAGCGATCGAGGCTGCCAAACCAACGATAGATAGAGGGTCGGGCATTGGGTTCTTTGACTGACTGATTGCAAGTGTATATTGACCTTCGTGTCATCAACAGGTAAGGGGGTTTCCCCCGCAGAGGGCCGTGCAGGGAGGCTGATGTTCACGTGAATTACGCGCTGAAGATGGTTGCTCGAAGGCGATTTGACAGAGCAGACGGGTTGAAGGGAGTATAGGAATACCACGATACCACGCACATTACTGACTAGTAAAGCCCTATCAATCCCCTGTTCCTAGTAAAATGTGTGGTGTTACTAGTTGTCAATTTCCCCCTCATGTCGAGTCGATTACCTAATTTCGAAGGCCAATGTTAGCTTAGGTAGTAAACACGGTGTGTAATATCGCCCGCCCTGTTTGGCCCAGCTGGCAAGCTGTCATGAAATAGGCTTCTGGTTGATACTTATCTATTTATCTATAGTACACCATGCGACTAACTTCTGTTCTGGAACACCCTGTCGAGTTCAACTTTGAAGGCAATGAGTATCGACCACTGCTCGGGGAGAATCTTAGTAGCTCAGTTCCATGGTCTGAAGACCACCGCTGGTGGGTACGCCTGCCGGCACAGAATTTGCTTACGCTACAAACGATTGTCCGAAACTTAGTCCATACGCTCTGGAAGGACTACACCTGGACACTCCTTATACTCTTGCCGCTTGCGCTGCTAGCAAGTTCACAAAATTGGGGAGTTAAATGGGTGTTTGCGCTCAACCTTTTTGCGCTGTTAGCTCTCGAGACAAGATTTATTTCCACTGCGGAGTGGCTTTGGCTATTTTCTGGCTCCACGGTGACAAATATTCTCACTGAAGTTCTACCAAATATCTTTCCCTTTTTAGTAAGTACTGTTGAATGACGGCCTGAGAGGACACAGGCTAATCAATCACCAGATAGGAATAACTGGTATTCTTTATCACGAGAATAGACTTATTGAATCATTCATTGTCGGTAGCTTGATAGCCGACCTGCTCGTGGTGAGTGACCAGCCTAGGATGTTCGGTAGCATTGACTGATATTTGATTTGTTTAGGGTGCAGGACTTAGCTTTCTCATTGGGGGCCTTTCGCATGGCGAACAAAGAATAGATGCCAGGGGTGTAAAGAATGTGTCTGCACTCACTCTGTTCACTGCATTCCCCTTTATCGTGCACATCTCTGTTAGCATGACAAATCAAGAACCGTACCATAGCATCCTCAGCATACTGGCTGCTGTGGAGGCCGGCGTGCTGTTGCTCTTCTATGTAATGTGGCTTTGTTTTAGGTACAAAACCCATGTCCTCCTCTTTCAGGGGCGGAGGGACCTCGACACTAGTCCAGCCATCGGTAGCGGGCTCAGGTCTTCCAGTCCCGGTTCCGATATATCAGAGGAGGGAATGTTTCAACTTCCCTCTCGTTCATGGCATCTCTTGTGGCTGGCTTATTGTCATGTTTGCGGTTGCGGTACAATGCTCCGTAAACCTGATTCAACATGTCCCAGAATTAGTGCAACTCACTTCCTTGTCGCGGCCTTTTATTGGGGCTGTGCTTCTGCCAGTCATAACCAGTCTATCCAACTGTGCCAAAACATGCCTGATCGCAAAGACCAACAGGGTGGAACTGGTTCTGCATTTGACCGTTGAGACGGCCCTTGCAATGGTCCTTCTCATTCTTCCTGGTCTGACCTTTGCAAGCATGATACTTGGTCATGGCCCACTACTCAACCTCAACGTCTTTCAAAATGTATCATTGTTTATCAGTGTTTTGTCGACTGCATTTTTGATCAAAGATGGAGTTTTTCACTATATGAAAGGCTGCATGGCCCTGGCACTGTATGTTACGGTACCTATGTTTAAGATGGCCGAAGATCTTGGACTAATGTCATTTTAGATACCTCATCATCATATTGGGGTTGTATGTGTATCCCAGTGACATCGTGGGGGTGACAATGCATCAGGTAAGACAATTCTGTTGCTGATTTTGTAACACTGAAACGTGGTGTTAATCACAGTCCGTGCAGTCTGGTTCCGAGTAAGCGCCCAGATTGCCACTGGGACGACGCATCATAGGAGGAAGATGATCGGTGGTCAAGCCCGCATAATCAGCCCTGTCTATTTTTGAATGGGTTGCAATACAATTCTATGGAAGATTCTGGCAACCATTGATTACGCATACAATTACGGGACAAGAGGCTCAGAGACTACGCATAAGTCGTAACACCCTTAGCCACACACTTAAATATTACATATGTCTGTCGGAATATCCGTCCATGATTAGCCAGGAAGCCATTATACCATGCCTATCATGTATGAAATTTACCTTTTGACTAGATACTTTCCCATAAAATTCTATATTAGATTTTCAACAGGTGCTTCACCTACTTTAAGCGCCTTATACCATGACTTGGTGAGCGGTTTGATAGTTTTGCCGGGTAATTCTCGTCAGGATACCTATGACTTTATGATGGCGGATCTTACTGCGTGCCATATTTGAGTGGGAGTGCGACTTTTCACGGATTAACTTTGCATGAATTACGTGTCATGAAATATAACTTAGCTAGCACAACCTTTTGGGATTTGGTCTGCAGGGCTGTAGTCATAGGAAATAGGTAGCTACCAATGATATTTGCAAATTTCAGACGTGAATCCATCTCCAAGCAGAACTTGTCAAGATCACCAATTCCCAGTTCATTTCCAGCTAGCCGTCACGGTGGCTGTACTTCCAGTACATCCAGTTGGCACTGTATATGACCGATTAGGATCGCTTTCCCATGTCAAAGCTCCGTTTGTCTTCTTGATGAATTTATACTGGAAGGTTGTTCCGACGGGGAGTGTAATAGTCGCCTGCCACAAGGGATTGGAAGAAGTGTAGCTGTCTGCAGACAGTGCGACGGCTTTACTCGTGTCCCAGGTGCCCAGTTGACTGATTGAGCCTGAAATGTAGATATCCTGGCCAAGAGAAGTAGTCACAAGCTCCTTGAATAAGACCGGGAGGGCAGTGGCTTGGGTGCAACCCCCCGCTGTAGTGGTTATCGTAGCGGTCTGAGTCGCTGTGGTGGGTGTGGTGGCCGTGGTAATGGGGACAGTTGAGCCACATAGCCCGCTGTTGCTCAAGGAGGATGCGAGAATAAACACCCGTGGTAATCCAGATGCCATTGGCACTGCAATTTTGCTGCTGGAATCCACTGTTACAGATGTGCAGGTGTACAGCTCCATTAGCTTGGTGCCGGATGAATACCCGCTCCCACCCAAATACAATGTGTAGGAAGATCCAGATGACCCGGCATTGGAAAGGACCGTGATGACGGGTGAACTGCCCGATCCCTTCTTCATGGCTATTGTATGACTGTCTTGATAGAAGGCGACATTCTTATGACTGGTTAGTTTTTTTTACACCAGCATGGGTTTGAAAATACGTACCTTGCTCGTGATATAACTAGAATCTGCTGCGACGGCCGCTTTACGAATCTTGTTTGTAGTCGCAATATGTTGGTATAACTCTGCTGTGGTAGAGTATTTTGACAGCCAGATAGCCTCGCGATTGGCTGGGTCATTTCCTCCAGCATAGTGTTGTTCCTGGCCGGAATACACGATGGGAATACCATCAGATAAAAAGAGGAACGAGAGCACATTCTTGGCCTGTGAGTAGTCGCTTGTGTAGCTATGATGAAGGCAGTTAGTGTCGGATAGCCCTAAGAACTTTAGATTGCCTCACCTTGGGAAACGTGGGTTGTCGTGATTTTCAATGAAGTTGCCCAGTAGGGTAGAATCTGCGCAAGCGGATGACATAGTGCCGATCATATTATACAAATCGCTAATGCTGCCGCTGGTAGTTTGGAACGCACGCAGCAATGGGTAATACCTGGACGGTTAGTTTTTCTCTGGGAAACCGGATGGCAGTCATCTCACATTGGATAATTCAAAACACCATCCATGTAGTTCTGATAATCGCAGGTGTACGCTGGATCCCCATCAAAGATCTCTCCGACACTGTAGACGCCTGCTGCGCTGTTAAAGTCAGGCCAGAAAGACTTCTGGACATGCTTTACGGTATCGATACGCAATCCATCAACTGACAAAGTTAGATTGGCCTTTAGCATAACTCATTTGACTTACTAGAGTACTTGGACACTAAACCAGAAATCCAATTGTTCCAGAGGGTCTTCACTGAGCTCTGGGTTGTATCAAGATCTGGCAACGAGACAATGGTGTCGCCAAGCCAACAATTCTCGACATTGGACTGGTCATTGTAGTTACTGATCGAGCAGTAGGAGTGGAAGTAAGATGCAGAGTTGAATGGGGTGAAAACACTGTAATCCACATTATTTCCAGCCCCAGCGTAGCCCTATTGTGTTGTTAGAAAGGCCCCCATACTATATCATTCAAGATAACACACCATATGGTTTGCCACGACATCAACCATGAGATACATGCCCCGAGCATGTAGTGCCTTGGAGAGTGCCAAGAGATCATCGGACGTGCCATGATTTGGATTAACATTGTATCTAGTGAAGCCTTTGAGCAGTATTCTAGGATCAATGGTTGAAGAACCTTACATATCTTGCTGCCAGTACCCATGGTAGGACGAGCCATCGCCAGTGTTTTGCGAGAGCTGTTTTGTCACCGGAGTAATCCAAATAGCAGTAAAGCCCATTCCCTGGATATAATCCAACTGAAAGTCAAGTTAGTATAGGAAATGCGAAGGGAGAGATTTGATGCAAACCTGGTTGATAATTCCCTGCCAAGTGCCACCACAGTAAATCTAACACGCATGATTAGTCTATAGATTGAGACTCGAGGACAAAACAGCATGCATACTCTGTCGTTAGTGTTACAGTTAGCAGTGACCGAATTATCGCTGCGTCCGAAGCGATCCGTCAGCAGGAAATAGATCGATTGACTGCGCCATTCGGCAGGACTCAGACCCATCACCGCCTGCCATAGCAGCATGGTTGCTGTGAATATAAGTTTCTTCATGTTTGCACCACGAGTAAGATGTGATGTGATGTTGAGGTTTGGGCTCTCAGAGAGACCAACAGGGGCAGCAGTCAGACCCAATTTATATCTTTGACTTGTGTGCTAGGCATTATAGTCAGGCCATCCATGCCAAATACGAGACGGACTTTTGCTGACAGCAATATACACTCATGAATAAGCCTTGCGTAGTCCCAGTCCAATCGGTTAAATGCAAAAGACACAAAAGTTCCAAATTGCTTCAAGTCCGCTCCTCCGGGCCGAGATGTAGAGTGATTGTGCTGAGGGGAAAGTGAGATTACTTCGGAAAGTTAGGTAGTTTCGAAGTTGCAAGATACTAGCGGTACTTAGGCTTCTGCACCAGGCTTGAAGAAGTCCATATCTCCGGATCTTAGCCCACCTGCGGGATTCTTTAAGACTCCACATCTTCGGGACATCATCAAAGTCAAGAAATGTCGCATCAAATTCACGTGGATGGCATTCCTCACCAAAGCGCTAGCTCCTAGGTAGGTATAGCGTGCTGGCGGCGGCGCTAATCCAACCGGCTGGTTGGTGGCCACCACCCCGGATTATCCGCTGAAGATGACAGGGGGCGGAGATTCAGCGGGATCAAATATCGAAGATAATGACGCGGCATCTGTTTGACGGTAATTAACGCTTGATTTGAAAATGGTCGATCTAAGCGATTGGAATGGAGATCAACGATCGGACAGTAAGATATTGCATGTGCCTCGGGAGATATTCGATCCGCCTACCGAAGAGAGTAATGATAAACCTGACACTTGCAGACCCAGAAATGAAGCTCTTGACTAATGCTGGAAGTGAATTAGGGAATGTCGATCTTTGCCTAATGGCAGCTCTCTGGAGCTCTGAGTTCATTGCTGTAGTGTGCGATTATACACCATGCAATGCGCATGGAAGCCCATCAGTGGAATTGCGACCGAATGGAATTTACCCGCATGTCCTATAAAAACGAAATCTGGCCCCCACGATTCTAAACCAACTCACCTTCAGATCTCATGATGGCTCCTCGTTTTTGGACTGCGCTTTGGGCGCTTACTCTTGGCCATGCAGCCATCGCCGCCCCGCAAGCACCGTTGACCTCTCGTGCGACGGGTGATTTGGGTACCTGGTTGGCGTCTGAGGTCACAGTGGCAAGACAGGGTATCCTGGATAACATTGGATCCGCTGGTGCCCATGCTGCAAATGCAAAGCCGGGCATTGTAGTAGCCAGCCCGAGCACCTCTGATCCCGACTGTAAGTCATTCCACGGCGATTCATTGACGCGAGAACTAACTGGTTCTGTAGACTATTACACCTGGACTCGGGACTCGGCCCTGGTGTTCAAAACTTTGGTCGATATGTTCAAAAACGGCGACAGCGCGTTGTTGAATGTCATTGAAGAATATATCAATGCGCAGGCCTATATCCAGACAGTATCGAATCCATCTGGGAATCTTTTCAGCGGTGGACTGGCAGAGCCCAAGTTTAACGCCGATGAGACAGCTTTCACTGGCTCTTGGGGTCGCCCTCAGCGTGACGGACCGGCCTTGCGAGCCACTGCATTGATTTCATTTGGTCAATGGCTTATTGTATGCATTTGGATTCCCTTTACTATTGCATTGCTAACCAATTCAGGGTAACGGGTACACCAACTATGCGACCAACATTGTCTGGCCCGTTGTGCGCAACGATCTGTCCTATGTTTCGCAATACTGGAATCAGACCGGATTTGGTTAGTATACCTCAAACTACCTCAAATTATAGTTATGCAAATTCCTGATATCCTTCAGATCTCTGGGAAGAAGTTTCTGGCTCATCGTTCTTTACCATCGCGGCTCAGCACCGCGCCTTGGTAGAGGGAAGCACGTTTGCGAAACAAGTCGGTTCCTCATGTTCGTATTGTGACTCTCAGGCTCCGCAGGTCCTGTGCTTCCTACAGTCTTTCTGGACTGGATCTTACACTTTGGCCAACTTTGGTGGTGGACGCTCGGGCAAAGACGCCAACACCCTGCTCGGTAGCATTCAAACTTTCGACCCGGAGGCAGGATGTGATGACACCACATTCCAGCCCTGCTCGGCTCGAGCCCTCGCAAACCACAAAGCTGTGACTGATTCGTTCCGATCGATCTACTCTGTCAACTCAGGTATCGCGGCCGGTAAGGCTGTTGCTGTTGGTCGATACCCAGAGGACTCATACTACAATGGTAACCCATGGTATCTCTGCACTTTGGCTGCCGCCGAGCAGCTGTATGATGCTATATACACGTGGAACCGTATCGGCTCTTTGACAATTACCTCTGTGTCTTTGAACTTCTTCAAGGATCTGTACAGCTCTGCTGCGACCGGTACCTACTCTTCGTCCAGTGATACATACTCCGCGATCGTGAGTGCGGTCAAAGCATATGCGGATGGATATGTTGGTGTTGTGGTATGTTGTATACTACTGTCGGTGGTTGACTACTACGATTAACAAATATCCCAGGAAAAATACGCACCGTCCAGTGGCTCCTTGGCCGAGCAATTCTCCAGGTCCGATGGCTCCCCACTTTCAGCTCGTGACCTGACTTGGTCCTACGCAGCCTTGCTTACCGCCAATGAGCGTCGAAATGCCATAGTTCCCGCACCATGGGGCGAGACCTCTGCCAGCAGTGTCCCTGCCCAATGTCAGCATACTTCAGCTATTGGTACTTTCAGCAGTGCAACAAATACCGCTTGGCCTAGCACTTTGACTAGTGTGTCAGGTGGTGTAACTACTACTGGATCAGGTGGAACTGCCACTACGACCACGACGACTACGACCACAGCATGCACCGCTCCGACTTCCGTTGCAGTGACATTCAACGTGATTGCCACTACCGCATATGGCCAGAATATCAAACTTGTTGGATCTATTTCCCAGCTTGGCTCCTGGTCCCCAAGTAGTGCTATCGCGCTGAGCGCTTCCTCGTACACTTCGAGCAACCATTTGTGGTTTGTGACTGTGCCACTTACACCGGGTACTAGCTTCACCTACAAGTATATCCAGGTGGCAAGTGATGGTACTGTTACGTGGGAGAGCGACCCAAACCTCTCGTACACTGTTCCCGCCCAGTGCGGCACCAATGCTGCCACGATTAGTGATAACTGGAGGTGATGACATCCAGGGAAAAGAAGTTGGAATTAGAAGTATCTATCTCGATATTTCAGCTAATCTTTTATTCTGGCGAGATCTTGGATACCTCGGATAGATTGTGTTTTGTTCGCTCTGTTTCCAGAGAATAGCAAGATGACAACGAAGACTGATTTAACATTAGCTTCACGACTATAACTATCAATTAAATGAACCCTACTGTTGAGACATGGATGCCTAGGATGAGACATAAATTGTTATCTTCGATTTCCTGGCCGATTCGTAATGTTTGCCGTTGGGAGGGATGGTTAACTTCATCTTTTTGATTATCGGCTTTTTCTATATTTTTGGAACAGCAAATCCCCTAGTTCTTGGATATGCCTTACCAAAGATCTGGCATATATACGAAATCTATACATCCATTATCAGAACACGAAATCCGAGCATATCCAACATCCACTGTACATTGCAATGGATAGTGTCCGACAACCACACCGGCAGCCTGGGAGTAATCAACCCAACGAGATCATAGCGAGGCGTTCTTTACGAGTTTCACTGAATGACCAGCCCGATTCACATCCCTTATATATACTGCCTATGCAGTTGCCGAGAAGTGAAATCCAATTATCATACTGACCTTCTGCTGTCACAATCGCCGCTGAAACCGAAGTGAATAGCACGTGCTGGTCGATCAGGTGGTGATGCATTCTAAGATCTGTGGGAGAATATAAATTGGGTTGAAACCCGATCGCGGGGTTTATAAAGGGGCACGATAGTGGTTAAAAGCAAGTCAGTTTGTACGTACGATTTGTTTCATAGTACGGAGTAGAGCGATACTACCGAACACATCTAGCTTATTATGAACTAGTGTAAACAGTTGGGGCCAATGACAAGCAATCGGTATCAATGACCCCTGCTTAGCCCTCGGCTGCCCCTGAACTTGGTTGGCCGAGAAAGCCGGCTGTGTACCAAATGGCCGTTACTAGTCGCATTTAATGAGCAGGTTATGTATTTGGTGGCTGTAGCTGAGTCAGACGATGCGAAGCTTCTGCACATATTAATGATAAATTGAGCTACTGGGACTGTCGATGATGGCGCACTTGCCAGTTATATCACAAGAAATGTCATTTTCAGGTTCCTGTTATCTTTAATCCAATATAGTAATGCAGTTCCGATAGACGGAGTCTATATTTGATGGCGCGCAATAAACAACCCACTGAATGACGCCAAAAGCGAACAACCAAGGGAAAGAACTATACGATGTTAGTGGGAGATACCAAATATAGCAGAATCTATCAACTCACGATATGTATGCTTAAGTCCAGAGATATAACAACCCACCACAATCTCCCGCAGGTGGCCACTTAGGTGCGCGATATAACTCGTATCAGCCATCGCACGTTGAATAACCTTACACAATTAGCACCACGACGAAATATCACCATGACAGTACTTACCTTCTCAGAGCCAGGTCCATGAAGATTCAGCTTGAGCTGCCGCTGGAACTCCATCCCCAGAACGGAATTGGACGTAGTCACACCAGCCGTCATGGAGAATCCCACAATCAGCATATATCCCGCTGTCGCCATGGCAGTTTCTTCACCCGGTAGCATGGAGGACATGGCAATAAACGATGACGCCCCTGCAATTCCCGTGCCAAGTCCGCCGGGCAGGATAAATAGCGATTCCCAGAAGCCGCTGTGTCCGTCCCAACGGAGGTAGAGGAGGAGGTAGGAAATGCCGGCAACCAGGCCGGCGACAACGAGAAGGGGTTTGAACTGCCCTGTGCGTTGGATGAATATTCCTGCTAGCAATCCACCGAGGGTATTTCCTATCACTGCTGGAATGAGATGCATGCCCGCCGCCGTCGTTGATGCGCGCTGTGTTACTTGGAAATACAGTGGGACGGAAAACATCATGCCCAGCTGTGCGGTGATCTGAAGCGCACCGATTATGTATGCCGTTGAGACGTTTGTGCGCCGGAGAATGCGCAGGTTGAAGATTGGGTCGCGGGCGACGTAGGCTTCGACGAGCACGAAAGCGATTAGGAGTGATACTCCGCTGCTTGCTAGGAGGGCTGTCCACCACGAGCTCCACGGGAAGGACTTCCCGCCTTGGTCGAGGAGTGTGATCATCGCGACAATAGACGAGCCCAGCAGTGCTGTTCCGAGGAAATCGACCTTGGCGAGTTTGTTTCCTTTGGTGGAGTGTGTCTTCTCTCCGACGTTCAGTTTCACAATCACGAGAGCTGCAGCCAGAGCGAGAAACGGGGCTTGCAGGAGGAACAGCCTGTAATGTGGTTAGAAGATAGATGCAGCTGTCAGATTCGGGGAAACTCACCATCTCCATCCGATAGTATCGCTCAGCCAACCACCCAGCGGACCTCCGAGACTACGCCCAAGTGTCATGGCGATATTCACATATGCCCTCCAAGTAGCGACCTCGCGCTTAGGCACGATGTCTGTAATTATAATGGAGCTGATGGTCATGATTCCCGCACCACCCATTCCGCTGGTCGCGCGACCAAAAATAACCACCCACATCTGAGATCCGATGCCACTATACACGGTCAGAATTGTATCTCGGCTGTTGGGTGCAGTTTTTGCCTACCTCGTTATACAACCCACTGCGAATAACAAATATGAGAGCAGCAACATTGGCTTGCGACCGTAGATATCACTCAATTTTCCATACTGGACGACAGTTAGACCTTGGGATATACGCGGTGCGGGTTGTACTCACCATCGGTTGTGCAGCACAGACACCTAATGTATATCCTGTTGAGAGCCAACTCGCATCGCGTAGACGATTAAATTCGGAGGAGATGCGGCCTGCTGCCGCCATCACTAGTGTCGCATCGGCATTGGAAATGAATTCGCCTATATTGGATTAGATCTCCAATCTTGCTTTCTTGTTTTCCTGTAAATTCTCCTACCGAGTAGAAGCACCGCGATAATTGTCCCCACCCCCGTCAAGGCCTTGAGCTTAGTGTCTGTGTCAGACTGCGGGATTAATGGACTCTCTTCATCTACATGGCCATTCGCATCGATGCCGGTTCCGATAATACCCGGAGGTACCGACCCAACCGCGTCACTTTCTATGTGAGCCATGCTGTGAAATGAAAAAAAAAGTCAAAGAAAAGAAAAAGGTATTGAGAAGGTGGATTGGCGGCAAGTCTGGACTCTATTGCCGATAAATATTCCAGGCCATTGAAGCCGAGTTGTCATCGGAGTTATAAAGCACGCAATATATCCACTTTATACTTCATGCATTTTCCACATTATGTACATAATAAAAATCGAACTGATATACATGAGAATACATCTGTAAGCTAGGAGTATTGGTTATTTCACCTCCCTTCCATTTATTACTTGAGAGGTGCGATCATTATCTTGAAAAGGTCAGGGTACATTTTCTACGGATATTGCAGTTCCAATTTCCATACAATTGTCACGTATTCATATATAGGCCTATCGGTCAATGGCACACCGCAATAATCATGGCCAGAGCAACCGTAGAGAATCCCTGCATACTAGTCGCGCTATCCAACAGTCATGGGCCGTATTGAGTCATGCGCAATAAGCTGTCCTTGAGCAAGCGAGGAGGACGCTTGCCTTTAAAACAGTACAAGTAGATGTCATCAAAACGGGCAACAGTGAAATAGCTTAACACCGTCTTGATATATCAGAAGGCGATGGCTATAGAAAATACTGCTAGCATTTCTAACGTATAAGTAAATGAACGGGACTTCTACCAGTGGGGGATGGCATTGCGCCATGGATCGTCTTCACGGACTCTTGAATCGACACAGCTAGCTCATGGAGTACGCGTAATGACATTTTTCTTTCCAGGATGTTCATGGATCCGTCACTCGCCGCAAAGTACCCGTCCACCTTTAGCATTGCAGCAATTTTTGTTTGACTCTTGGCCGACAAGATCTGAAGTTGCTCATTGGCCGCGGCTCTATTATTCCGAGGTCGCTTCTCTGAATCCATTATCCTTCACAGCAACTGGTACTCATGTCCTGACTAGAACGCACAAGGTTGGATCGCTTTCGTTATCGCTCCGAGAGGGGACTGTGTTGGGGTCATGGGCTGGCATAGTCGTGTTGGAATGTATGGACTAGGAGAGTGGGTGAGGTGAGCTTGGAGTGATGGGGGGCGATGGGGAGTTTAGAGTGAGTAATATGCACATTCTGATGTTGAATGTATCAAAAGTGCAAGTGCGTAGTACAAAGTGCAGGGACAACAGTTATATCAGATACCCTCGGAAATTGACATTTATATCATCCAGATACAAATTCCGAGCACGGCACTAATAAAACCGACGGTAATCGGTACATGAACACGAATAGCGCCGCTCGCAAGGTACGGGTCGTAGCAAACGAACTTGTATCCATCGCTCGGCAAACGACCCATGCCCTTGAGCTTACGGAAGGTTGTGCAGTTGAAAGTAGTAGAATTCGCGGATGGAGAAATTCTGAAATCGCTCAAAACCGAAGGAGGGAAATCCTTGTCCAGGCCCATTTGTTGGGTGACAAAGGGGTCGCTATTCTCTTAGGTAAGCCTTTGTGACTAGTTACTGCGAGGGAGAGATACATACAAGAAGGTATTTCCTACAGTGGCGTCGGAAATATCAACCAACGAGACATTCTTTGGCCAGTACCAAGTCTGAATGCGTTTGCCTTGGTCGTCGGCACCGTATATCGAGGTCAAATTCAGATCGGGGCCACCGGTGATGACGAGTCCAAAGCCACCGGTCCAATTCACGGCCTTGGGAGGAAGAGTGATAGATTTCAGGGGATTTTCCTCTCGCTGCAAGACTTGAAGTTCGCGCAGATTATCGAATGGAATATCTAGATGAGTGATATGAATGGGAGCTGAAAGCTTCATAAGATCTACCTCGAGTGTCTTCAGCGTTACGCTACGCTTAAGATCCGTAATACTGTCGAGGTCGAGTTGTTTGATGGTCATTTCCTTTGTCGAAGGCCCTCCTAGCGTGAGAGACGAGTTGTCCGATACTTGGATGTAGTCGACAGACTTGAATCCAATAGCGATGTTGCCAACGTTTGGGAATGGACCATTGATGTAAAGCTCTTCCAGATTGAGCTCATTGTCAGACAAACTGTCCAGCGAGTCGATCTGCATCGGCTCAATACTTAGGGATGTTACATTACGTAACTTTGTGTGGTGGAGCGTGTGCAGATTGGGGGGGGCCAAGCGTAATGCTATCCGCGGAATGCAGACTCGTAAGATCTAGGTCGACGAGATCATAAGCATGTATCCCTATGGAAACGTAGTTATTCACGGATGTGAGACTAGGAAGTGTGAGGTTCACTATGCGAGTGTCGTAGTTTCCAAATTCCACTGCGTCGGCTTTCTTTAAAGAGGAACTGGAGAGAGTATACGAGGGCTGAGTGAGATAGTCACGCTGGGTATAAGGATATTCCCCGAGGGTGCCTTCAATCACTTCAACACCGTCGAGATTAATGTGAACTGTGACGTTGCCGGAAAATGGACCGATACCGACGTGGCCTGTGACCACTCGACAGTTCTGACGAAGGGTATCTGCATCAGCCACGGAGGTGATCCAGGTTGAGCTGCAATTGGCAGCGAAGGTATCTAGCAATGTAAGTCTAGACACGGGGTACTAGGTGAGGAGTTCGTAGCAACATTTTACTCACTGGAGCAGCATAGCACGACTAGCACTGCGATCACCGCGCGGTAAAAACCGAGCATATTGGACATATTGGACCTTGAAATTGCAGATCGGAATTAAAAGTTGCGCGTATCGCCATATATAGAAATGTTGAAGCCCCTGAAAAAAGAACACAGCGCCACTCCGGGATTGCCTTGGCTCATAGACCCAGCCAAGCCAATACTAGTGCATACTAGTAGAGACTCATGTGACATCGGGGCGCTGTCGGGGAGATCTGATTGGGGTAGGATTATGGAGTGGCTGTTCCTCTGGAGTCCCCGAATGTCGCGTGGCAACAATGGCTTGTGCGTCTCTGCTTCCACCGTCTTCTGCAACGCCAAGAGGCTTGCTCCATACTGAATAAACACACCCCATCTTACCAAACCAAATGGACCATAACGACCAACCAAATTGACTAGATCCACAGCCCTATGCACAGCAGCTAATTATTAGGAAGCACATTAATATCAATGCCTCGAATCATTTCTACTAACCCTTTCCGTTGGTCGTTGCCCTGACATCATATAGATAGAACAGATCTCTGTTTCCTCATGGAAAAAAACCACCTATCGCTACCATTGGTATCGACCTCGGTTATCCTGTGCAGAAAAACCCCCCAAGAGCGTTAAAGGACAATCTAATACTGCACGTTGATCGCAAATACAAATTACATGTTCACTCGATCGAAACTTCCTCATCAAAAGCAGACATTGAAAGCTACGTAGATATGTACATGCCAATCACTTTGCCCCGAACGTCGCATTAATAGGGCCATCATTCCTACCAACCTGAAAGCCGGAGTTGTGACTCCCGAAAGTAATGCTTGTATAGTGATCTCCTTCCTTCAGAGAATTAACAATTCTTGCCTCCTGTTCCACCTGCTGGGGAGCAATTCGATACAAAAGGTCTTTGGTATATGCAGCGGCAACCATGGCCGCATACCCCTGCCAGGCTTTGTTCTTATGCGAGTCAGCATAGTCGCAGATGCCTCGGATCACTAAGCAAGGAAAGTGGTTCATCAATCCAGCTGCTTCCATCTCAAAGCACAAAACGTCTTTTTGCGCAGCTAATTTATCTCGAATCAAAGCATCTTTCATGAGTTGATTGGCTGAGGCAATGAGGCCGTAATGAATTGCCGGATCATCATCATCTTTGGTGCGGGGAGATCGCGGAACTAGGCAGGATGGATCCTCACCGCAACTCAAAGTGCAAGTTAAATCACCGTCCACGGGATGAACAACCTGACTTCGGTATAACCGATCACTAGCTAGATCTGGGCGCTGGTATTTCCTTTGTAGTCGCGGTTTCTTCTCGAGGATCTCACGGACCATGTGATCGAGTTGGTTTCCTTCGCTCTCATACTGGGCTTCGAGTCCATTTACTGCGGCGCGTAGGACAGTGGGTGGCTGGTCTAAAAACCCCGTGGGCTGGAAGGCTTGACCCTGGATCGTCTTGCCAAAGTCGTACTGAAGGACACCGCCCTGGCCATTGCGGGGAATGCTAATCACGACATCTCCAAGACGGATATCATGCTTTTGGCTTGGCGCGCCGCCGCCGATGCCGACCATGAGGCCGATACGGATATTCGGAAAGCTGTGCATCATGTCTTCTGCCACCCGAGCTGCCGAGCTTGTGCCGTATTCTCCCATGGGTAAAACGGAAATAACCACGTTGTGGTTCCAAACCCTTCCCAGCGTGTAGTCGGTTTTGTTATGAGGTGGCAGGTACGCGGGGCGGTCATGCTTTTCGTCGAGGAATGCTTGGGCGGCAACATATTCAGTGGTTATAGCGCAAATCCAACCGACGGTGTAGTCTTCCGGGTTAGACATCACGAAGGCATAGGTGGAAGTGGAGAAATCACCAACGTAGTTTTAGGAAGCGAAAGGGAGGAAGGGAAGAGGTTAATCGCTATTCAGCCTCACCTACTGCCTTATTTAACACGTGAAATTTTTGCATACATATCAAGGCATAATACCGGCCTAGTCTAGGTTAGGATTGGGCAGGGCGGTACCCGATGGTGACTGGTTGAAGGACAGGCGCGTCGGTGTTTTGTGGGTTTGGAAATGTACGCGACACCGTTCATTTGACCAGGTCTATGTTGTCACTTAGAAGACCTCGCTCTCATAGGTTCGATAGGTGAGGGGAAGAAAGCCCCAGACTGACTTGGTGCCCCACTAAACGCCTGGCGTCTAAGAAGTCACCTGAGAGTGAGGCTAAACGGGGACCCGTCACCTTTCTTTTACCAGAAAATTGAACATCGTCTGCATCGTATATCCATAATGACCTCTATAGTGTTTGGCGACCAGAATCAGGGGTTACAGGTGGGTGCCAGCCACGGGCCCATATACTATACGTCTGGTGAGTGTCGAATCAAAAAATGGGTTAAGACCATCAACTAATACTTTCTCCTAGAGCAACCGGAGCCCCGCCCTGAGCCACTGTCGACCGTGCCATTCCCGCATGATCCAGATTTTGTCAGCCGCGAGGAACTCGATCAAATCCACGAAAAATGCTCGATCCCGGGGTCTAGAATAGTTCTCGTTGGCCTAGGGGGTGTTGGGTGAGGTCAAGCGAGCCCTTAGCGGTGTGTTCAAGACTGACTTTACAGAAAATCTCGACTCGCTATCGAATACTGCCATAGAGTCCGGCAGCAATCGCCTGACACTTGGGTTTTCTGGGTTCACGCGAGTAATGCCGCGCGCTGCGAGGAAAGTCTCCGTAACCTTGCCGACCGTACTAAGATTCCCGGGCGCCAGGATCGCAACTCTAATATTTTCCAACTCTTCGGGAACTGGTTACAAGATGGGGAGATCGGAAATTGGATTCTTGTCCTTGATAATGTCGATGATGATGAGCTCCTTCGCAAACCATTATCTACTCAGATGGAGGCCCAAGCAAACACGAGGCATGCTCCCACGCAGCCACCGCTAAGATACCTTTTGGGATGCTCAAATGGTTCCACCATCATAACAAGCCGGAATAGAGGGGTAGCGTTAGAGCTCGCCGGCCATAAGAAACATCTGATCGATGTACAACCTATGAACACAGCTGAGGCGCTAGTTCTATTGCGGAAGAAGCTAGATGATTGTACAGAGAGAGAGGAATTGGTTCGGCTAGTCAAGGAACTTGAGTTCATGCCTCTTGCGATTGTGCAAGCGGCTAGCTACATCAACCACCGTTCACCGCGTTGCTCGGCATCGCAATACCTAGAAAAGCTTCGGCGAAGTGAGCGACAAGCCGCAAATCTTCTTAACCAAGAGGGTTATAACGCGGACCGAGACTGGGAAGCAAAGAACTCGATTCTACTAACATGGCAAATATCGTTCGACCATATCCGACGGATCAGGCAATCTGCGGCTGACTTACTATCTCTCATGAGCTTTTTCGACTGGCAGGGAATCCCAGAGGATCTTCTCCGGGTACAAGACATAGACAGAAACTGTGGAACTTTAGGTTCTCCGCAAGATATTAGAGATATGTCAAGCGATGAGGATACGGATTACTCGTCTGAACCCGACGTAGATGACGATTTTGAGAGCGATATTGCGATTCTCAGAGACTATTCCTTTATTACTTCAGGTGGAGATATCATGATGTTCACGATGCATCGGCTTGTGCAGCTAACAGTACGCACATGGTTAAGAACCTATGGCCAGGAGGAGGAGTGGAAGGAATGTTTCATTAAGAACCTATATGGTGAATTCCCGACCGGTCAATATGAAAATTGGGGGAGATGCCGGTCACTGTTTCCGCATGTTAGGTCAGCTATGTTACATCAACCGAAATCGCAAGACTCACTCCGGAACTGGGCCGCGCTACTCTATAAAGGGGCGTGGTATGCGACAGAATGTGGCAGTATTTCGGTTGCAGAGGATATGGCGGCAATGTCAAGGAAGCAAAGAATGAAGATTTGCGGCGCCGAAGATGAAGACACCCTTCATAGCACTGCGATGTTAGGAGTAGCCTATCGACTACAGGGGCGGTGGGAAGAGGCGGAGCAGCTCGAGCTACAGGTCATGGAGACGAGTAAGACGAAACTCGGCGAGGACCATCCCGACACGCTGACCAGCATGGCCAACCTGGCGTCGACGTTATGGAACCAGGGTCGATGGGAAGAGGCGGAGCAGCTCTTTATACAGGTCATGGAGACGAGTAAGACGAAACTCGGCGCGGCCCATCCCGACATGCTGACCAGCATGGCCAACCTAGCGTCGACGTTATGGAACCAGGGTCGATGGGAAGAGGCGGAGCAGCTCGAGCTACAGGTCATGGAGACGAGTAGGACGAAACTCGGCGCGGACCATCCCGACACGCTGACCAGCATGGCCAACCTAGCGTCGACGTATAGGAACCAGGGCCGATGGGAAGAGGCGGAGGAGCTCGAGCTAGAGGTCATGGAGACGAGTAGGACGAAACTCGGCGCGGACCATCCCGACACGCTGACCAGCATGGCCAACCTAGCGTCGACGTATAGGAACCAGGGCCGATGGGAAGAGGCGGAGGAGCTCGAGCTAGAGGTCATGGAGACGAGTAGGACGAAACTCGGCGCGGACCATCCCGACACGCTGACCAGCATGGCCAACCTAGCGTCGACGTTATGGAACCAGGGTCGATGGGACGAGGCCGAGCAGCTCTTTATACAGGTCATAGAGACTCGTAAGATGAAACTTGGCGCGGACCATCCCTCCACGCTGATAAGCATGGCCAACCTAGCGTCGACGTTATGGAACCAGGGTCGATGGGACGAGGCCGAGCAGGTCTTTATACAGGTCATAGAGACTCGTAAGATGAAACTTGGCGCGGACCATCCCTCCACGCTGATAAGCATGGCCAACCTAGCGTCGACGTATAGGAACCAGGGTCGATGGGAAGAGGCGGAGGAGCTCGAGCTACAGGTCATGGAGACGAGTAAGACGAAACTCGGCGCGGATCATCCTAACACGCTGACCAGCATGGCCAACCTGGCGTCGACGTATAGGAACCAGGGCCGATGGGAAGAGGCGGAGCAACTCTTTATACAGGTCATAGAGACTCGTAAGACGAAACTCGGCGCGGACCATCCCTCCACGCTGACAAGCATGGCCAACCTAGCGTCGACATATAGGAACCAGGGCCGATGGGAAGAGGCGGAGGAGCTCGAGCTACAGGTCATGGAAACGAGTAAGACGAAACTCGGCGCGGACCATCCCGACACACTGACCAGCATGGCCAACCTGGCGTCGACGTTATGGAACCAGGGTCGATGGGAAGAGGCGGAGCAGGTCTTTATACAGGTCATGGAGACGAGTCGGATGAAACTCGGCGCGGACCATCCCTCCACGCTGACAAGCATGACCAACCTAGCTTTCACGTGGGAATCTACAGGCCAGCATGCCAAAGCAGTTGATTTGCTTCAAACCTGCGTAGTCAAGCAACAACGAGTTTTAGGCCCATCCCATCCTCATACTGTGTCGAATGACAATACGCTGCTGGAATGGAAAACTGCGCATCTTACTATGAAGGCGTGAACTGTTCATCCTCCCTCTGCTTTTCTCTCATCGAGTTCCTCTCACTATATTGTATTTCAGTGTCTGATTTTGTTTACGATTCACTACGATTCTCCCTAACTAGCAACCATGCATTTGACAATCCATTTGACAATCCATTGTTTCTTACAAGTGCAAAGTACACTGGTCGTAATGGTGGTTTGAAACAACAGTACTGCGTGATTTTGACGTAACAGCCCCTACGTCGATACTATCCGTGTTAGGGCTAGCACGTTTTAGGCTAGGGTTCCAGAAACGACCTTCGTGCGCAAAGCATGGAGGCCAATTTCGAATATAGCTGTATACTAGGAAGTGTGGATACCATAGGTTTCACTTCCAGTGTAAAGACCAGTAGGCAACTGGTACTTCGATCTACGTACTCCCCGAACATCGTATTTATTGCTTGTAAGAGGGAGGAAATCCAGGCCCGTGATAGTAACCCAAAATGACGATTTAGATAGCCACTTGCTCTAGATGTATAGGAGGTGTTATTTTATTCAAATGAACTGTCGGTCAGGACCTATCCTAGTAACTAGAGTGACACCTTCATAGTATTGGAGGCGAAAAGAAGGGGTGCTCAAGGCACAAAGAAAAAGCAGAAAGGGCATCGGCGTCTTCATCTCGTCGCCGCGTCCATATCTTAGTTTCCCTTGGCTGCATCGATGATATCCTTGAAACATTCCTGGCTCCGTCGGATTTGCCGGTGTAGGTGACGATAGGGGGGCACAGAGATCACCGACTGTCTGTTGAAGCAGCCGACCCCCCGTGCGTGGGGTTCGAATTGAATACGCATGATCATGGAGGGCCTTGAGTTGGGATCGTTCGTACCGGCTGCACTCTAGGGCCTGTAAGGCCTGGCCTAGGGCTTTCAGGTGTCGTAGCATGGCGAGTCGGCGGGGGATCTGCTTAGACGCACGGGCATCGATACGAGACTTGCAGGATATTGAGCAAGAATCGGGAGCGGCTCTTGTAGTGGCTTGGTCATAGCCAGGGCTTCATGGAGTCACCGGAGCTTGAGACAAAACAGCCTTAAATTGATGTCTGTATCTGCAGCTATTATCCCGGCCTAATGGTAGTTCGCATATGCTGTCAGTCCAGGCAAGTCCCGTATAGTGATGCAGTGAGAGAATGCACCTTGGCCCGATGTGAAGGGCGAAGAAGATTTCGATAGAAAGGCAAGGCCTAATGAAATGGCAATACGGTGGTGATAGAAAGCAGGAGAGCAGAGCGATGAGAAAAAACTCAAGGAAAGATGAGAAAGAGATGGGAGATGAAATAAAATACTGATGTAACACCATGCATGTTCTTTCTTTAAACCTACGTCTTCCCTATAGTATATAAACTTATATGTAAATGGATCATATTAGTGCACCGCCTGGATCAATCTGAGTCACTGGTAGTTTGAAGGCTCTTAATCCTTTCTCCCGTTTTCTGCTGCCTCCTTGTCTCCAATCTGCGATTCCAGCACCAAAATAGCAGTTTACACGATATACCCTCTTTGCTAGCTAGGATCACCACACATCCCCCCTAAACTGGCCGAGCCCTTCTGGCGTTGTATGCATTTTCAGGATGTCGCCAACCGTCTGAGCGTATAGTTCTGATGTGTTTGATGTGTTTGATATTTTTTCATATGTCCAATAATCCTTTATTAGTAACCGGGAATAATTGGCGGAAAACTTATGATACAGCCCATTTATATATAACTATATATAAGAACTGCTTGATCTCTAATATATATTGATCCAATAGTCTAGTTCTCAAATGACATGGCCATGAAAAAAGATACCGATGTGAATTGCCGATTCGTATTGGCTTCAAGTGCTCATTGTGCGGGTAAAGCACGCAATCCTTTATACTTCACTCTTATTGTATTATAGGTATCAAAAAAGCGAAGTGATACACTCTCCGTTAATATATCCTGTATAATATGTAATATACACTACGTACACGATATATACACGATATACCTCAATGGAAGTGTATAACTATATCTCCCGCCATTGCGACCGTTTATGGCATCATCGCATCCACATTTGCCAAGGCCATTTATATCCATCCACGGACTGTCCAACAGCTTCATCTACTAAATATGAAATTAATCACTGCTCTCGGTCTCATCACCAATGGGGTTATCGCCATTGATTTACAATTTAACCTCCAATCCCTCCAATCCGTACTCAAGCACGAGACACAATCGGCCAAACCAAATATCCTCTTCGTCATCACTGATGACCAAGACCTTCAACTCGACTCTATATCCTACACGCCCCTGATCTCAAAACACATCCGCGACCAGGGTACCTTTTTCCGCAACCATTTCGTCACCACAGCCCTATGCTGTCCGTCGCGCGTGAGTTTATGGACCGGTCGCCAGGCACATAATACAAATGTAACGGACGTCAGTCCACCCTACGGCGGATATCCCAAATTCGTCGAACGAGGCTTCAATGATGATTTCCTCCCGCTTTGGCTACAAGATGCGGGCTATGATACGTATTACACCGGCAAAATGTTTAACGCCCATACCGTGGACAATTACCACAGCCCCCACATCAATGGATTTAACGGATCGGATTTCCTTCTCGATCCGTATACTTATTCTTACCTCAATTCGACTTACCAGCGAGACCATGAACCACCGGTCAGCCATGAGGGTGAACACACCATCGATGTGATCACGGGGAAAGCACTGGGTTTCCTCGACGATGCTTTGGCTGGAGAGAGACCGTTCTTCCTGGCTGTATCGCCCGTCGCGCCACACTCGAATATCGATCTGGGCGATGTGGCGGCGGGCAAGATTTACATGTCTGCTCCCATCCCCCTGGAACGACACGAACATTTGTTCCAGGACGTCACGGTACCTCGCACCGCGAACTTCAATCCGGACCAGGTAAGCGCGGCCTTGATTACGAGTAACGTGTTTGTGACCCATTCTGACTAATCTGATCTTGCACAGCCAAGTGGGGTGAGTTGGATTCACGACCTGCCCTTGCAGAACCAGTCGGTAATCGACTATAACGATCACTTTTATCGGTCGCGTCTGCGCGCTTTGCAGGGTGTTGATGAATTAGTAGATGGGCTTGTCACCCGGCTGGAGGAGAGCGGCCAGCTGGATAATACTTATATCATCTATACCTCGGATAATGGGTTCCATATTGGCCAGCACAGACTCCCGCCCGGGAAGACTTGCGGGTTTGAGGAGGATATTCGTGTTCCCTTGTTCATTCGTGGACCGGGTGTAGCCAAGGGAGATGTGCAGGATGCCGTGACTACTCATGTAGACTTGGCGCCGACCTTTTTCCATCTTGCGGGGATTCCAGCCAGGGACGATTTTGATGGTACTGCGATTCCTGTGACGCCTGCGTTTGATGGTGAGCGGCATGAACATGTTACAGTGGAATACTGGGGTTCTGCTGTTATGGAAGGTGTTTATAGTGGTATTGGTAAGTCCAGATATTTTCAAGGTTAGGATGATGCTAATTCCAAGGCAGGCCCCGAAGGCTCAACCTTGATCCCGAACAACACCTACAAATCCGTCCGCTTACTGGGAGAGGGCTACAATCTGTACTACTCGGTCTGGTGCAACAACGAACATGAGCTGTACGATTTGTCGGTGAGTAAATAGTATCTTGGTTCTATATCACAGCAACTAATCTTTCTCTAGACCGACCCGTACCAGCTTAATAATCTGTACCCGACAAGCTCCCAAGCTAATCCCAATGAACCTCGAATTCTCGGTCGCAGCTTGACACAAGCTATCAATCGACTCGACGCTATTTTGATGGTCCTCAAATCTTGCCAGGGTGTGACTTGCATCCGGCCTTGGGATGTCCTGCAACCGGTAGACCCAGTTAGCACTCTTCAAGATGCCTTGGACGAGCAGTATGATGGCTTCTATGGTGCACAGCCTCAGGTCTTGTTTGACTGGTGTGATGCGGGATATATCGTTGCCGCTGAAGGTCCTCAGGTGCCTTTGACTAGTCGACACGGCGTGTCTTGGGATGTGTGGGTGTAATGAGATCCATTTAGTTTTAGATAAGAAATCAAAATTGGATATGTAGTCAATCTATTCACTACATATGCTAGGTGGAAAGTCTTCGTGCAAGGCAATGTATATAGGGAGGTAAGTATGAGCAACCGTATCAACATAAGACATTCGGATAAACAGTCAAAGTTCCCGATCCGATAGAAAGAATACTCTTCATTTAGGCCAATACTGTCGTAAGATCGACAGTGATTGCGCCATATCTCCTTGTGTCGCGACATCAAAAAGTTCACACTGGCACGCATTCTAGATCTCTTCTAGTACACTTTTAGTAAATAGACCTACGCAATCATTCATTACCATGTATTTTCCTTTTTCTATAAGAGTGATCGATCGGCCGCATTTGTTTCTATAAATCACCAGTCTAGGTATTTTCTCCACATACTTGCCTTTTTGTTTCTTGTGATTTTTTCAAGCTCTATATTGCAAGATGTCAGAACAAGGCATCTTTGACGAGAAATACAAAATAAATGAGCAGGTCATCGACTCACCTCCAAGTGAGCTGGACCATAGTATTGTTAAAGACTGGGATACTGAAGAGTCGGCCGTTCGGCGGAAGTAAGTACATACATTTTCGATCACACATCATCTATAAATATATCACTAACAAGCTTATCCCAGAGTCGACTTTATTCTCCTTCCAATTCTTGCAGTCGCCTTCTTCGCCTTGCAAATGGATCGTGGAAACATCAGCGCTGTCTTGACATCGAGTATCACTAAAGACCTCAATATCACCACAAATCAAATCAATATCGGATCGCAACTGCTCTCTGCTGGCATTGTTCTCTCTGAAATCCCGTCGAATATTATTATGCAGCGAATTGGGCCCCGTATCTGGTTATCGGGTCAGTTATTCGCGTGGGGGTTGGTTGCGACCTTCCAGGCTTTTGTCAAATCGTATCCTGCGTACCTGGTGACGAGAATTTTGCTGGGACTCTGCGAGGGTGGTTTTATTCCTGGTAGGTCCATCTAAATTTTCTGCTTAGAGCATCCGGCTGACTCCACGAAGGCGCTTTATATTATCTCTCCACATGGTATAAGAAAGATGAGACAAGTCTGCGCACCAGCCTGTTCTTCTATGGACAGATGTTTGCATCGGCTACATCGAGCTTGATATCCGCCGGTCTGCTTCAGCTGCATGACACCCATGGTATGGAGGGATGGAGATGGATCTTCCTGGGTAAGTGCAAATCCAACATAGATACATTCGACCAGCCCGAGCTCTGCTAATTGACAATCTAGTCGAGGGCCTGATAACCCTTTTCATCGCAATCGTATTCACGCTTCTCGTACCTGCATCGGTCGGAGACGGCCGTCCATTGCTTGCCTTTGGCCGCTGGAGTTACTTCACCGAACGCGAGTCGCACATCATTCGCAACCGCGTTCTGCTAGATGACCCCCTGAAAGCCACAGGTCATATCCGGATTTCAGGCTCTGATATCTGTCAGACCATCAAGCAGCCTCGCATCCTGCAACACGTTTTCGTGACTTTGGTGTCCATGTCTGGTTTCTCGGGTTTGACCCAATACACACCTAGCATGATCAAAGGGCTGGGTTTCGGTGCCGTCAAGGCGAACGCCCTGGCATCGGTTCCAGTCTACTGTAGCATGATCTGGCTGGTAGTTCTGTCTTTTGCTGCGTGAGTGCTTATAATCATTACAATGAAACGAATTCTAACTCTTGACAGCGACAAAACGAGACATCGCGGACCCTTTGTGCTCTTGGCTATCACTTGGAATGTTATTTCCTACGCTTGTCTTCGTACAAGTAACCCTCACACTTCGCAATGGCACCGGTATGGAGTTATTGCCGCTGCTAATATCTCCTATTGCAGCATGCAGTGAGTTCCCTGCTCCAGATGTGTATAACTCGATCTAATCCTATGACAGCATTCTGAACGTTGGCTGGCTGTCATTCTACTGTCGCACACCACAGGAACGAAGCGTTGCTATGGCATTAGTGGTCATGGCTGCTAACTGTGCTGGCATTGCTGGCTCGCAGATCTTCCGCACTTCCGATGCCCCGAAGTACTTGCATGGTCTCACCGCAATCAGCTGTCTTGCTGGTGCCTCATGGGTTCTCACTGCTGTCCTTTGTATTCAATATTACTCCCGGCGGCAAAGGGCGGTTCCTTCGGTCCAAGAGGCGAAAGCTTAACAATAGCGACAGACGGATATTGATGAATAATCACGATTCTCCACTACGGATTATCCAAAAGGCGACCCAATCGATCATAATTTCTTAACTCCGGGAAGTAAGCACCTTGAATCACGAGGTGGATTTCTATGATCTGAGCTCCATTGTTGCTTGCTGGTTTAGAAATCTCCTCGGATATAACATTAAGACCGTGATGACAACCCACTCGATGACAATCCACCCGATGAAGAATCCACCCGATGAAGAATCCAATCGATGAAGAATCTACTCGACGGGTCAAGTGGGCCTTTTTTTTCCTTCACGATGACCATGGCACCACGAACCGAGATTTCCAAGAATAACTCCGAGACGGACATCGATCTCTCCGCGTGGATAATTTAAAAGGAGGACCCTGCCGGAATATCTTGTAGATCATAACCATTGAATCGCAATTTTATACACGTTTTATACACTATAATCATGTCCACCGATTACAAGTTCGAAGGATGGGTAGCTCTCGGGCCGGACGCGGCCGAAGGAAAGATGGTCTGGCAGGAATTCGAGCCTAAGCCATGGGAGGAAACCGATGTTGATATCAAGGTCACTCACTGTGGTATCTGTGGCTCGGATATTCACACTTTGCGCAGTGGATGGGTATGGCACTTCTTGAACATGATCAGAATTGAATCGTTGCTAATACCAGTCTCCGTTTCCATAGGGCCCCACCGACTACCCTTGCTGCGTTGGCCACGAAATTGTCGGAACAGCTGTCCGGGTCGGATCCCAGGTTGAGGGAGATATCAAGGTCGGCGACCGTGTCGGTGTTGGTGCGCAGAGCGGCTCGTGCCAGAACAAGGATGGCGACTGTGACGCCTGTGCGTCTGGCATCGAACAGCACTGCACTAAGATGGTCGGCACGTACAACGGTACTTATGCCAACGGTGGCAAGTCGTATGGTGGCTACTCCACGTACAACCGCTCTCCTTCACACTTCGTTATCAAGATCCCCGACGCCATCTCCTCTGCCGATGCGGCGCCTATGCTCTGCGGTGGTATCACTACCTACTCGCCTCTTAAACGGAATGGCTGTGGGCCCGGAAAGACCGTTGGTATTGTTGGTGTTGGCGGTCTTGGCCACTTTGCTATTTTGTTCGCCAAAGCACTCGGTGCTGACCGCGTCGTGGCTATCTCCCGCAAGTCCGATAAGAAGGCTGATGCGCTTAAGCTCGGTGCGGATGACTTCATCGCCACCGGTGAGGAAGAGGACTGGGCTACCAACCACGCTAGCTCTCTCGACTTGATCATCTCCACTGCCTCTTCTTCCAAGATGCCAATTGTCCAGTACTGTGGACTTTTGCGTGTTCACGGTACTTTCATCCAGCTCGGTGCCCCCGAAGATGGCAGCCTCGAGATCCCAGCTTTCGTGCTTATCCTCAAGGGCATCAAGCTTGGTGGCTCATTGATCGGTAGCCCCGGTGAGATTCGGGAGATGTTGGAGTTGGCTGCTGCCAAGGGTGTCAAGCCTTGGATTCAGGAGCGCCCAATGACGGATGCCAATCAGGCAATCGTGGATATGGACAATGGTGATGCTCGTTACCGCTATGTTCTCACGAACGAGCAGTAAATTGACGATCAATTATGAGTGGTCTATATGTGAGAGAAGTTTATTTTCAAGCGGCGTTTGCAATGTATACAAGTTAGATTTAAGAGCCAAGTTAGAATACCAACACATTTATTATATGCACATTCTGGCCATTGATAATATGTAAAGCAGTCTAAAGGTTCTAGGAATGCTCATGCTAGAAATTTATCAATGTGTTTAGTTGTAAGGTCGTCGATTTACAGTGGGGCGGTCATCGCTTACCAACTTGTTTGAATTATCCAGGGCCCCTTCTTGACGCAATCGCATTTCTTTCACTCTCACAGTTTCCTGGATGAACTCTCAGAGTAATTTCTCCTAGATCCTTCTCAATAGCCTCTATGAAGCCCCAGTCAGCCTCTCATTCAGCAAGGGCGTTAGTTCATTGTGTATGGATACTGGCTACAGATTGGCTAGGAACTCCTGTTCAACGAACTACATGTTGCTCCTTCACTGACTATATCCATAGGCAACCAGTTAAGTAATGTTCTACTGAAATATTGCTCAATACGTTGCGATTTCCCGCATTTGATGAATTCCGCCAAGAGTTTCACAGCATCGTTCATGGCTTCAAGGATGTGATAAAACATTTGATCATTTCGAGCTGACTATCTATGACGCAACGAGATACATACCGATCACTCCTAGTCTCAGTTCTACGCAGTTTCAACATCCTTCTATCACTTGTATACAGCCCGATGTGTTGGTTGAGCAGCAGAAACACAGCAGGTTCACCCAAGTGCGAGGTATGAGCAGGGTTCAGTTCGAATAATATGTTGCGACCTTGCCCATTGCGATGGTTTCTGAAAGTTTCACAACCTCATAGCTTTCAGGATCAGATCAAAAAGGCATAATTCGAACGGATGATCTGCGGGCGCAACGAGATATACGCTGTGGTTTGGGCAAGGTAGTTCGAACCCTTGATCTTTCCCAAAATACAAAGGACATAGACCAATTTATGTTCAAAATGGCATGAGATGAACAGTGATTCAGAAAAGGAATGGCTTCGTTTTCGATTCTCCCAAGGCAGTCTCTCATTGATCCATCCCCTTTCCGTCTCGCTTTCATTCATCTCGCTTGCATTCTTTGTGACCACCCCCCCTCAAAGGCTGCAAATCCCAGCTCTTCTATTGCCTCAGAATCCCTACTCTACAAATCTTCAAGAGGCAGTGTCGGGACTGTGGTCAATTTCCCGATGCCAAAATTTAAACAAACACATTCTCTACAGGTATATTCTCTTCTTCCACCCAAGATACGTATACGACCTAACAAGTCGTCATTTGCTAGCTTGCAGCACGAGGGAACTCGCCCAAAATATCTACTCTTGTCGAAGATATTGACCATCAGCAGCACTCAACCGCAATTATTTTGTCTCTTCTCCCAAAATGAGCGCCGTGCATTGCCTCATCGATGACGAGGGTCACTACATCAAGGCTCATACAATCCTCGCAACTGGTGATGCAGCAGTGGTTGTCCAGCGAGGCGACGTGGCAATCAAAATGGCGATTGTGTATAAGAATTACACGCTGGAGATGGTGGAAGGAAATCGCCACAGGATTCGACGGGAGCAAGAGGTCTGGCGGCGCATTCAGCCCAACTTCGATACCCCAGTGGAAGGTATCGTCCGTTGTCTCGATCTTCCTGGGGACACCATCGAGCTGAGGTACATGCCCGGAGGTACACTTTCAAAGTGGCTGAAGCACCGAGCGCGGCCCAGCATAGAGCTTCAGAAGCGTTGGTTCCGCCAGCTTACCATCGGTCTCCACAATCTTCATCAACGTCGTATCATCCACAGTGATATCCTCAGCCGCAACATTCTGCTAGATGGTTCCTTGAACGTCGTGATTGCTGATCTCGGTGCCTCGACTATTATGCCCATCGACACTGTTATGGCGGATGCAGTGGATGATTACAATTGCTCCATCTGGACGGATCTTTGTCAACTAGGCCTCGTGTTCTATGAGATCGCCACTGGGATACAAACCGGTATCAGCCTATATAATAGCAGTGACAGTAGCAATTCGGTCGCTGCCTTTCCATCTGGGGATATGCTCCCTTCCCTAGGCAAACGAATCTGGGCCCGAGATATTATCGAGACCTGCTGGAGGGAGGGCGGATACGGGGCTGCAGGTGCGGCGGGGATTCTGGCGAAGCTGGATAAAATGCAAGGCCTGCGCCGACGATGAAATATATCTTTAATTCCGTTTTACGTGAGAGTATGGGAGTATGTACCTCGAGGGCTTCTTGGAATAAGAAGAGTATTGACCTGACAGATTCACTTTTGTATGATTTGACTCTCTTTTATAACGCGTTATAATAACTATCCGCCCGCAAAGTAGATATCCTGTATAAATAGCTTGCTGGTAATACCCCTCGTCGAATTTTGGTGTGTTTTATACTTGAAGTACATGTATAGGAATGTAGACAGAAATGAATTATCGGAGCCAACAAAAAGGCCTGTGAAGGTAGTAGTCTGAACTCAAGACCCCAGAGACTGCCAGTATGGACCTTCTACTATGGTTTGACTGAACGCGAATATCGTCCATGTGAGTGTGAATTGCGTATACTTCTCAGAAATGGGCTTGGGTTGGCCTCCTGGTCGCCTCATATGTGTTTATAATATTTAACTTGCTCAATGAATCAGGAGTCCGTTGGAGAGAACTACCAGATTTATCCGGAATACCCACTGACCGAGAATCCAGGAGACAAAAGTGCTCTCTACTCTCCATAGTTCTTGATTTCTCTTTTCAACTTTGCTTGAAGTGTTAGAATGTCAAAAATCGGTTCACCAGGATGTTGGTTGCTGACTTAGTTGGGGCTGACTGCTATCCTTGCACGCTCCCCTTCTCTCTTCTCTCTCCATCATTCCAAAGCCCACCACTCCCCTCAGATGAGGTCTCGAATTATCTAGTCCTTTTTTCCTTTTTGAGAAGATGCCCTTATCCAAACCCCGTCATATCAAAAAACCCCGGTTATCCCTCAGTTGCATCGTCTGTCGACGACGCAAGGTTCGCTGCGGTCGCGAACAGCCAGAATGTGCCAACTGCGTGCGCATGAAAGAGAATTGTGTCTACAGGGCCATGATCCGAGATGAGTCTACCGGCCGAGTACGACCAGTATCATCCCAGGACAGAGACGCCAGAGACTCCGATGCTCGCCCAGATCTCCCTTCGGCCCATTGGGGCCCAACCGCCAATGCGCCATGTTCGGAGAAACCGTCTAGACCTCCTTCTCGTGCTCAATTATCCAATGCCAATCCTTTCCTAGATCGACAAGAGCTATATCCAACAGTTCCTTCGAGGGAAGAGGCCATGCAGCTCCCTCAGATTAGAAGTAACTCCACAACTAACCGGGATCTCTCCCCTGTGCCATCAACCTCTTTTCCGACCCTTAGCGACCACTTCTGCCGTAATTATTTGAGTATACGACGAGGTGGCCACGTGCGATATGTTGGTCGGACTTTCTGGGGTCTCGTTGCCGGAAAGGTGAGTCTGACTCGGGAAACCAAAACAAACCCAAGAAGATGCAACCTGCGACGGGATGTATCGCCTAGCAAAACCCCGACTGACCTCGGTTAATCTTCATGCAGGAGAGCCTGAGCGATGATTTCTTTGACGAAAACCGACATGCTCACCCCGATCTCCCCCTTCCACATATTTCCTCCATGGGCATGTTTAATCTCCTGCGGTCGCTGCCCACCAAGCCCGTGTGTGATGCCCTGCTCGAGATCTTCTTTCTCGCCGTGTGGCCGCTTGTTCCTCTCCTGCACCCGCCTTTCCTGCAGGCAGATTACGACGAGTTCTGGGATTGGTGCCGGAACAGTGAGAGTTCTTTACCGTCGGACAAACTCCGCGATGACCCTACCTTTATATGCCTCCTCTTTGCAGTCCTATATTGTGGCGCATCCGCCGCACCGGTGGCCAGCTGGATGTACACCACCCTCCAGGGTTTACAGAAAGAGACGACAGTGAGCCACCTCAGGTCGGCATATACGACAAGCCTTTCTTTATGTCAGCATCTGGAGCATCCAACATTCAATACACTAGTTTCAACTTTGCTGACGGGGCCATTCCTGGGCCGGCCCTTCGAGTCCATGCGTGATATGGTTCATATGAGCACCACGGTGCGCATTGCTCAGACTATGGGTTTACATCGAGAAGGAACATGGTCTGCGATGAGTTGCGTTGATAAAGAAATCCGCCGTCGCATCTGGTGGCATATCGTTTGGCTTGACGTGCAGTCGAGCATCTCCACGGGGCTGACCCCCTGTTGTGGAAACGAGGCCTTGGAGACCATGAGTATGGTTGACACTCACGATGAGGAGCCCAACGATATCCCTGCCGGGCTTTCCCAACGCACCGACTCTATAGCCAATGGAAAATCGGTGGCCGTACTTTACGCTATCGGACGCGTCCAGACTGCTCACTTACAAGCGAGGATTGTGGGGCATCTGCAGAGCGCGCAAGGTCCGACCCACGATGGATTTAGGGAGCTGGTCAAAGATGCCAAGGGGCTTCTGCAGAGGATAGACTCAATTATTGCACGCGTTCCTACGCAGGGAATCCCTGACAGTGGTTACATCCCATCCCGTCTGGCTAATGCATCTCTGTCCACGCATTCCTCGTTGTACAAGGATGATGCAAAGCAGCCAACCGTCTTTGCAACTTGGACGCGAATTATGTTAACATTACTGAAATCTGAAGTGGTCATTTTACTGCAGAAACCATTCCTACCACCCCCAGACAAGACAAATGCGCAATCACGCAAGTCATGGACCAGGTACGAATCCTTTCCCCCTGCATCTCATTCCTGTCCAGTATAATCCAGTGCATCTCCCATTGCATGCCCATCTTCATACAGCGAATCCTGTCCAGCTTGAGGATTTATCCGTTTACATTGATCGTTCATCACGATATTGATATGACAGACTTATTGACAAACGATTTGACCGTCCAGTATGGCGCAGCTTTGCGTGAATTACTTGCGTATCTACCTGCAGCTGTATCGAACTCCTGCATTCTCCCCGTACGCGTGGTTCTTCTGCAGCTATTTTGGGCCTCTACAATGTGTATTCATCACCCTAACATATCTCCATTCCTTCCAGGACTCTGGAGAGACCTTGCTGGCCCGATACTGCGTTGATGAGGTTATAAATTACTACGTGGCCCATTACCAAGCTCCAAATAGCTATTCGATGAGGACCAGCTCCGGCGATACTAATGCAGCCAAGACGCAGATCCCATTGGCCATTCAGGTTCTCGTTGACCTTCACAGACGCCTCGACTCATCTCTCGGAGCTGAAGACCGGCCCCAGCTGCCATTAGACCTGGTCGAGCGTCAAGCCCACTTTCCTGCGTCGCACCTTGCTACCAAGTCGGCCGAGTTACGCGCGGCATCCATTTATCTCTCTTCCGATGAATCCTCTACCACTCGCACCAACCGCAATTGTGAGACCCCATCTATGACCACAGGACCTCCTCCAGTGGTCGTTGGTGACAAAACAAGTCCGCCAAACAGCGTTTTGGTAGCCAAGAGTGACTCGGGCTTCGATATAGACTTCCTTGCTATAATTTCGGATCTAGAAGCCTGGTCTTCATCCTTGGTTCTGGAATCCGACAACCTCCTCGCACATTCTGATAATATAACGCGGGAGAGGCGTACCTGAGGCCCTCTTTGTCACTGCTGTCTGTATCATATGGCGTTAAATGGAGTGCCTTTTGTAATATGCCCTCATTGAAGTGAGAAAGTGGATGGAAAACACGAACCAGATCTGGGAGCGCTTCGAACTGAAGATACGAGAGATGGGAATTAGGCGTCGACATGAAAGCTTTTAGCTCTGCTAGAAGATGGTTATGGATTTCACGGTCATTGAAGATATTGAAAAGGGTGACTGTATTGGCAATTCCGGTGGTGTCGTCCCCGGCGGAGATCACGGTAAGAAGCTTATCACGAAGACCCTGTTTGTCCGGGACTGCATAGCCCTTCTCGGGAAGCGGAACGAGCAGACGCTCCATGATGGTAGGGGATTTTCCCCGCTGCTGCTGCTGCCACGGCGATATACTCATCGATGCGGCGAGCGGCAAACTAGATAGAATGAGTTAGTACATATGGATTCGCTAGAGAAATATATAGATCGAACTCACCTGTTCCAACTCGTGGCCCATCTCAACGGAATGTGAAATGCGCTTTGCAATCCACAGTGACAGTTAATTGAGCAGTCGGACAAAGGGAAAATCTTTGATGACATGTAGACTGGCTACCGAATTTCGCTAGCATGAGAGAAGCATGGGCATTCATCATGAGGGGGGGGGGACTACTTGTTGGCTGCGTTGGACCACGTTCGACAGTCTGCCGCAGCGGTGCCAGGCAATTTCGTGGCGAGGGAGTGGGAGCTTATTCGACGATTGTCAGTGTGAATAAATATAGTACGGAAAGTGTAGAAGGTAGGAGACCGTAGATGAGATATCCCACCCATATGTAACGTTGGAATGGTTAGGATGAATTCGTGCTAGATACTAAAGCCTTAGGGGCTTCCACTTGGATGAGGTAGACATCGACCAGGACCAGCGACCTCTCTGGAGCATAAAGAACACTCCCCGAATAGTCTATTTGAACTCAGTAGGAAGTGCCGTCAATTTGCCGATCTCGGCAATTGTCTCCTTCCACAGTTTCTTCTGAATTTCCTGCCCTGCTGGTGATTGGATGAATGCCCCTTTCCTATAGGGAAGTTGGATTAGCATGGCAAAATTCTTTGGAAAAGGGGTCAAGATCACTTACTCAACAATTTCCTTGTCGCCCAAGAACTTACCGTGAGACTCAGGGCCTGCCACCAGTGCACTATGCAAGATGATCCAACCACCCACCTCGACGGACCTGGCGCGGAGTGACTTGACAACATTCACAATCAATCGCAAATGCAGGGGGAGAACGTCGCTCATGCTGGTATTTACCATGCCAGGACACATCATGTTGATGATGACCTTCTTGGGATCCAGCCGCGGCGCCAGACTGTACATGAACAAGGCGCAAAGTAGCTTCGTGTCCCCATAGCGCCGAAACGGAACAAAGGCCTCTTCTTTGTCCATATGCGCAAGCACACCTTCACCGGGCTTGATGGGAGCTTTCTTCGCGAGGCTTGTGCTCTCCTGTGCGCGGCTGCCAACCCAGCTAATGCGTGCAGGAGAGCCGGTCTTCTCTGCACCCGCCTCGAGATAAGGTAGGAGCTCAGCAATCAACAAAACGTTGGAGTAGTAGTTGACTTGGGTGGTTCGGTCATGGCCGCTCGGGCTACGTTCCAGCTTCACCAGACCAATACCCGCATTGAGAATGAGGAGATGGACCACCGGAATGTCTTCGCGGAGCTGCTTCGTGAACTGCTGTACGCTGACATAGTCATCCACATCAAGTGCCATGACCTTGATGGTTGGATTGAGATTGTGGGTCTGGATGTGGTGATCCTGTCGAAGGGAAGTTGCGCAGGCCTCGCCCTTGGCGACATTGCGTACGGCGAGAATCACAGTCGAGGCACGCAGTCGCAGTAGCTGTTTGGTTGTTTCCAGACCAATTCCAGCACTGGCACCGGTAATGACAACGGTTTTACCCGTCAGGTCAACGCTGGTAGGTAGGGGATCGACCTTTGGCTGGATGATGTTGAACATGATGGGAGTTGGATGAGCAGTGGAGATGCGAGACTTGGGGTCACCAATGTGAAGCGCACAATAGATGGTAGAAGAGAAGAAGAGGTATCGAGGTAGTCATCCTTAAATTATTTTTCCACAAGCTACCCTGCTGTCCTCCCTGTAGTTCTTTGTTGGATTGTTCAGCTGAGCTGACAAACAGCGGCTAGGTGATAGGTGACTCAGCATTCGGCCGACGTCCCAAAAGGGGATGTTCACAGGATCGAGATTGTGTCGCCCGAACGAACACAAAATATCTTTCTTAATTGATATTCAGTCGAGCTTGAAGCCTGATACATTCTCCTCTGGAATATGACTAGGATATGAGAAAGGAACACCAAGTATACATTTTTTAGAGAATTAGTATGGGTATCAGGAGAATGTTTTCAACGGGGGCAGAAATTGGATTTCGTGCACATTCTCTCGGTGAGGCAAGAATCTTTCTCCCTATGAGATACCCGAAATTCAATGAAGTATAGATGTGGACATCACCAGCAATGTAGAGATCCAGACGAACCTCAACTATACCTTGGCCTTCTATGGATATCTCGACCATGTATCCACGCCCGCAGCCTTTGATCCATTGTCTGACATCCCCGTGGCCTCTACATTGTACCCACCAACAAATGGGTCACCCAGTGAGCTTCTCCTCGCGATTGGCTCTGCCGGACTGACTACCGAGGGTGTGTCCTACGACGGTACGTTCACATTCAAGGTGACAGTGCTGCCGTTCTGCAGGAACGTACTCGACCTATCTCAAGGCCGCTGCCTCTGTGTTCGGAGGCGGTACTTTGTTATGTGCCTCAAGGTATCATTCCGAACTTAGTGACCAAAGGCAAATCACAAAATGGAGGGAATATGCTAGGTCTGGAGGCCACACCTCAACTCTGTACGTATCCCCGTGTGCCTATATCTCCATCTGGTAAACATTTCTGATCAATATCTCATACAGGGCTTAATATATTTGCTCAATTCCCAGCGACACTCAGCCAATCGGTGGTGACGAGTACGGTGGACTCATTGCTTGCCAGTCTCACCTCCAGCGCAAAGTCGCAGGGTCTTTTCTCCCTTATATCTCTGTCAACGACGCTGGTCCCAACTAAATGCCGCTACAGTCTTTTGGGGAAAGGAGTCTCAAATATATCAATAGCGTAGTGAAAAGGTATGTCCCTAAAAGAGTCATGCAAAAGCTGCAGAATCAAGCATACTTTGTTTCGGGGTTGTAAAATATCACTATAGCATTATATATATCCTTTTGGTTTCCAACGTTATCACACCTGAGGTATCTCCCATTTCGAAAGATTTGTGCGTCTATCTACTCAGACCTAGTATATTTTCTTGGTAGTCTCCTCTGTTTGTATTATTTTATAATATAAAGGCCTTAAAGTCCCCCGTCCCCTGTCATTTCCAAGCAATGAAGTCATAAGCCCGACCACATGGGTCACCAAACCACATTAACCCAATTAGTCCATCGCCGTCCAACTCTACTCTGTTCATACTTGCAACGAGCAAAAACTATATATCATGCAACGACGTACGATGAGGACTTTCTTACCTTTTTTCCAAAGAGAGGGACTGTCAAAATGTACAAACACACAACTGCACCGAGTCCATCGCCTTTCCGGCCCTCTCCGTATGAAACAGCCCAAGATCCAGAATATCCCCCGCAGACGGGGAATCATCACGCTGCCCAATAAATCCCATCATGTGATACATGAGCATGACATGGAAAAGGAAGCTTCTTTTAATCAAAACGTCTTCAACTTGTCTCTTGCTCTGTCGCAAAGCCGCATAAATGATGCGACGGAGTTGCGCTGCATGGTCTTGAGTGTTGATGGGTCTGTCACAGAACCTGAAGTTCGAGCAACTAGGGATGATCTTGCTAAAAGGTGGGGATTGGATGGCCGCGATTTGCGTAACGTGGATCTTGTCTCAGAGGGAATCCCCCATTTGATGGTCCGTCCATCAGTCATCTTTATCAGCATGTTCACTTTACGACTCCTGGTCCGCGCAGATGGAGTTCTTCTTTTTCTTCTCCCAATTGAGGATTGCCACGTGAAGGTGCAGGATGTTTTTATGACAGACCTGCAGGGTCGGCTCAAACCCAGTCCTGGCTCTGGCCTTTTGACAAAACTCCCATATGAGCTACGTGTGGTAGATGCAGCGCTTGCCTCTGTGATTGCAACACTTGAAGCCGAGCATGTTCTCATCCGCCGCGAAGTCGAAGACAGCTTGCGTGATTCAACAAGAGAAGATGTTGTTTACTCCGTTCTCCGCGGTTTGCAGGATCACAGGAAAAGGCTCGTGGCCATTGAACAGCGTGCCCACCAATTCCGCTCGGCGCTACGGGAAATCCTCGAAACTGATGAAGATATGGCGAGCATGTACTTGACGGATAAGTGTACAGGTTACCCACATGAGGTAGAAGATCACCTAGAAGTGGAATATCTCCTCGAGGCATATTACAAGAACACAGACGCGATCGCGCAGTCTGCCGGTGCTTTGCTGGGCGATTTGGAGCGCACGACAGAAACCATTCAGTCGATCTTGGATGTGCGACGAAATCAGATCCTGGTCTTCGAGGCTCAACTGGAGATCTGTATGTTGGGATTTGCTGTGTCAACTTTTGTGGCGGGTCTGTTTGGAATGAACGTGGCGAACTTCTTTGAAGAGAGTACATCGGCATTTGCAATCCTTGTTGGAGCGTGTGTGATGGGAACGGTCACCATCGCGAAGTATGGCCTGTGGAAACTCAATAAATTCCGGAAATTGCGGTTTTAGAGCTTAATGGTAGTGAAAAAGATTCCAAATCAAAAGGTCATCACCCGTAGGCGACCCAAACGGCAATGATGGGGATAAAGCAGTGCGCCAAATGTTGCGCGCCTGCCAAACTTGAGATCTCTCAGGTCGAACTTGCCCCCATAAAATACCTCCTGCCCTTACTTCTTCTTCCTCTTCTTCTTCTTCTTCTTTTCTCTCCTCACCTCGCACATCATTCATCAACTGATCATACACATTTATTTTAAAACCAAACTTGAACAACTGTCATCATGCCTGAAGATAACCGTGGCAACGAGTACTCTTACAAGAGCTCTGGTGAAAACAGCCAGGTGAGACAATAACGAGAAATACCAGTTCAACTCGACTCTGACTGATCCACAGGGTAATCACTACTGCTCGCGTGACTACGGCTCTACGGCATCGAACTCCAACTCTTACCATTACTCCAACCAGTATGTGACAACTGATCCCCTGGTATCTCTTCTCATCTCTGCATTTGACTGACATTGATTTTCTACCAATAAGGGATGGTTCCTACTACTATTCGAACTCCGATGGTAGCAAGTACTACAACACCGGCAAGGGTGAAGCTTCGTACACCCCTCCCTCTGCCCCAGCCGGGTCTTCTCAGAACTCGGGCAAGTCTGGCAACTCTGGAAAGTCTGGAAAGTAAGCTGGTCATACAACATGCGTACAAAGAAGTGGGTTGATATACTTCTTTCGGCGAGGATACGCTGCTTTGCGTGGAAATGAAACTCTTGTGGATGACATGGAGACTTGGCTTTGGTCTGGCGATGGACAACTGGATATGAAATCCTAGGATGAAAAACGACAAAAAATTGAGAAAAAAAAATACATTTGCCCTAGGTTTACGTTGAACAAAATTTTCGCTGTTGCATTCATTATAGTAAATTATCAGACCATTATCTTCAAGCCCCTAACGACATACCTTGTGGTGTGGGACTCGACTGCCATCAGATTCAAAGCAACGAAGGCGTTTTGGTCGTTCTCACTTCCAACCTTCCACGGATCCTCCCTGAGCACGACAATCTTACCTTGAGTCTTTCCACCCTGAAGTGAGGTCAAGTTGTCCACAGCAGTGGGGTAATCAACATTTGAGAGGATTTGGGATGTATAGGTACTACAGATTCACGTATACATTGATTTGTCCGATTATCATTCCGTGGTATAATCTTGGGAGGGAATACTGATTCTGGTATTATAGATTTTCTTCCACATACAATTTCTTTTGGACACAACCAGGTTGATGACATCTCTACTCCAAGTCATTAAAACACCAATATCCTTTACAAATACACGGTCCAAGGATTGCCTACTATAATGCATTACCCAGCTTAGTTCACAGAAATTCCACTCTGCTGTCGACCTTCCTTCAACGCAACTTCCAACCCATCAATCACCTTATCTGGCATGCTCAGGAATGCCGAGTGAGACGCATTAACATGGTAAGTTACTGGGTTGCCCAAAGTTTCAGCAAATATTTCTTGCACAGGCAAAGGGATAGCTGCATCCTGGTCGCAAAAGAGATACATGCTAGGCATCACATGCCAAGGTTCATGCATCGCCGGCTCATGGAATGCCTTCAGCGTGTGCGGCTTCAATTTGGAAATCGCCTTCTGCTGCTCTTCCGGAGACATGTCATTATAGAACACGGTGTCTTCTTCGGAGCTCCAGCAGTAGCCATCATCAGGGCTCTATATGTTTGGTCAATGGCGAACAAAACGCGGAACAAACCAAAGATACGCCACTCACCTTGGTGATCATCCAGGGAAGCAAGTTTCCGCCCAGCATGTCTATTACAGTTTTGCCGCTTGGCGTCACAAATGCAGCCAGCCATACTACCATGAGCACGCCGCCAGGTAGACCGGCTTTGCAACGCTGCACGTACCCCAGGCCCTCGACAGCTCCGGCACCAACTATCCCGCCATAGGAATGGTTCACCACCACAATTTGGCGGCCAGCTTCTACCATCTCCTTGAGGACGGCATGAGTGTGTTCGATATCCGCGTGCAGTCCCTTATCTGGAGAGGATGCGCCCACGGAAGGAGTGGAGATAGCTTCGGTGGCAAGCCCGCGCTTGTGCATCAAATCCCGCACGACATCAAATGTGTCTGCCGCATGCCATGCGCCTGGAACGAAGACAAAACTGGGGTTCTCGGCCATGGTCACCTTGTGTATCTACCTTGCAGTTGTTTGTTTTGAGAGGGATCGCACCTCGGGGACTAGGGAATAAGCAAATGCCGCCGAAAAGATCATCCTCTCCTTACATCTCCTTACACTAAATTGGACATGCCATCGGTGGACCCGCAATTTCTTGACACGTGGGACGATTGGCTCTTTTGATCTATTAATAAATAATTGAATGAGCAACCGGAGAAATAAGATGAATCCCCCGCCAAACGCTAACAGGCCGAGTCCTATTTCATGGTCAGCCAAAACATTTCGAATATCGTTAGAGACTAGGTCAATGGTAAGGGATTTGATTCCTCACACCAACCTATTGCCCATTTTGGGTAACGGCCTGTCGCTCAATTGTGGATAGGCATGAATCCTTCTGAGGGTCAAAGGTGAACCTTCTCCCTGTTTGGGGGCCACGGGAGGAATTCATTCTGTTTAAATACACCAATGTCGCTCCATCGCCAAAAGGTATCTTGATCCGTTTTCCATGTCCAAATACGATGGCCACAACCAATGCCCGGGATAGCCAAGGGTCCTATCGGGCCGGGATAATCTCGATGACTGTCCTGGACGTTCTGTTCGTCATTTTACGGCTTTTGGCATGATGCAAGAAGCCATTGAAGCCAGGCTGGGATTATTGTATGATCGTGGCCTCTTTGCTTCCTTTATTAACTCTCGTTGGTTTGATGCTAGCATGTACGATATATTATTTCCCTTGGGTTCTCGATTCTGGCGCTAATCGTTAATAGTAACTAACTATGGCATGGGATTGCATTCCGAGATCTTGCCGATGGAAAATAACATGATGATTGCAAGGATTCGATTCCAATATCAGAAGATCAACTTGACGCCTCCGCTGATATCCATATACTAGCTCCTGGTGGTGTTCGAGTGCATCTCTATGTCACAACGATAGTAGTCACCAAACTTTCTATCCTGCTCATGTACTGTCGCATCTTTCCCACAAAGGAAATACGGACTGCCTCCATGATCCTGGGTGGGATATCGCTCGCGTGGGCTGTTGCTATCATTATCGTGAGTATCTTCCAATGCACTCCGATTGCACGAGCCTGGGACACGCGAATTCCTGGCACCTGTATCGACCTCAAAGCCTCGTTTTGGAGACGCAGCACCCAACATTGTCGCCGATATTTTCATTCTATCTCTACCGGTACGAGTGGTGTGGGACCTACACGCAAGCCCCACGCATTGACTGTCCATAATTGGAATCTTTCTGTTGGGTAGTTTGTTAGTACACGGTCTGGTACCCAAAGAACACGAACGACAGACCTCAAGAACTCAAAAGGTTATGAATTGGACAACTCTGCACTACGACCAGCTGATGAGCCACGTGATAAACCTAAAACACATCTGGATGTGTCCCAGGCCGATGATGCGTCTGGGGCTGAGGTGCCGTTGGATTCCATTCTAGTTCAGCGAGATATGACATGGCAAGAGTCGAGTGGTAATTCATTTCTATTTAAATAGATATCTCACCAAATTAAATACATAAATCTCGATCATCCTCTCTTTCTGGTAAACAACTATGCGGTCTCTGGACTGAAGCAGCCGACCTGCGACACCTCAGCACTGTTGCAAGCCCAGAATAATAGGACCAATGTCAGTTGTGTACTCTGGGTTACTCCTTGGGGGAGCCCTAAAGTCAACTTGGCAACGTTGGCCAAGCTTGAGACGATCCAAGACTGGTAGCGCCATGGTCATCTGAGCTATTTACGGAGATTCGGGAGAAGTCAGACCGAGAAAAGTCAGGGGTCGAGGCCGTTTAGTCCACATCCGGGATTACTATGTGTAGGCCTTTAGACATATGAGCCACTCAGGCGCCAGGTTTGCACTCGATAGCAACCTGGAGGTCATTGATTCACAAGTGCAAATAGGACAGATTCAATGAGGGCAAGTGAAAGTCTTCTACCAAAGGGGTATCTTCGAAGAATCGGCACACTACCAACGATCTGCACTAGAAGGATGTACGGCATCTGTCCAGGAATAGTCTGCGGTATGCATATCTACTATCTTATGATAATGATGATTGTTTCGCGACCGTTAAATTATAGATTGAAAAAAATGCAAATTGCTCAAAAGAAAGGTCGAAATCCGCGAACATATGATATAGTATACAAAATTCAATAAAAATTCAATTTCTTTGAAGCAATAATAATCAAAGATGCGAGCAAGGCTATGTCCTCGCTATGTTGAATATGCCTTGCTCCGAGCTTTATGCTCAAAAATGTCGGAATAAAAAGGGAAAACAGACACATGGTCCAAATGCGAAGAATATACACGAATCAAGATGATCTCAATTACAGAGCGATCATTCCAACACCCGCCAGGAGTGCGGTGGCAATGTAGGCAGCCACCTGGAAAGAGCCGAAGGATGAACTGGAGTGCATGCTGATAGCACCACTGCTAGACGTGGTCGCCGAAGCCGACGAGGAAGCAGAACTAGAGTCAGAACCAGAGCTAGAGCCACCGGTGCCGGTGTTCTCGGTAGTAACAGTTCCGACTCCAGCAGTTCCAGCCTCCTTCATCTGTGTAGCGCAAGTGCCAGTGGCCTTGGTCACAGACTTGACGGTTGCAGATCCAGCGAACTTGCAAGCATCGTCAGCACGGCCTTGCTCAACGTAATACTTGTTCAGAGCAAAGGCAAGCTGCTGCTTGGTCGTGCACATGCTGTAGGCACCGTACTCGCCAGTGGTGGCGTTGGTTGTCAGCCCGCTGCAGTCGGTGTAGCCGCAGACGGTGCTGAACAGCTTGGCGTATCTTTTCGAGTCGAGGGACTCGGTGACCACGCAGGCGGAGGCATCGTACATGCATTCGCACAGCTGGCTATCGGCGACAGGGGGCAGAGGGGAGGCTTCGGCGGCCCACTTGGATCCGACGGTAGGGCAGCTTCGCAGGGCGGTGTTGGTGGGAGTGTAGGAGGCCTTGTTGACACCAGTCGGGCTGACTTTGGCGATCTGGCTGGAATAGTATTTGAAGTCGGACATGGTGCTGACACTGGTGCTATCGACGACGGAAACCAGACCTACAAGTCTGATCAGTTATGTCCACATATATGCGGGAAAAGGGACGGGGTTTCTTACCGAAGTTGTTGGCCTCCTGGAAGTACATGTACACAATACCACCGGACCAGACCTCGGCCATAGTATCGCCATACAGGGCCTTCACCTCGGTGAACTCGCGGGGTTGGACCTCGTTGCAACCGTACTCGGCGAAAAAGACAGGGACGGCGTAGTTGGCAAACTCTTCGGTGCGATCCTTGTATTTAGATTTCGCGTAGGTCGACTCGCCGCACCACGAGTAAATGTTGTATCCCCAGAAGTCAATAATATCGTCGGAGTCGCCGCAGTCGAAGTAGTCGGCCATATTCGCACGGATATCGGTCACATCGGCGGTAGCATATCCAACACCCATAGAGCGGTAGCCCTTCTTCTTGATATACTTCTTGGTGTCACGAACAGCAGCCTTGACGAAAGCACTGGCGTCGGAGGTATTGACGGTGTTGGAAACCTCATTTCCAGCGAAGAAACCAATAGTGTTGTTGTACTGGGCCAGTTCGTCGACAACGCTGGTGTATCGGGCGAAGACCTCGGTATCCCATGAAGGATCACTGCGATCAATTGATAGCGTGGGATTGGACAGATCGGAGATCACGTAGATTCCAGCATCCGACAGGAGCTTCATACACGCGGAGTGATCAGCAGAGGCGTTGATGGCGTAGGTACGAATAACGTTGGTACGCAACTTGGCCATGATAGGAACATCACGCGCACAAGCGACAGGATCAGCTAGCGGGTCAGTGTAGCTACTGCTACCTGTAGCTTCTTCTACGAAAGGTTAGGCGAGGCGTTTGAAGTGATGGCATATACAACCTACGCTGGTACGCGATTCCACGCATAAAGCTGTTCTTATCAGTCACTGAATTCACGAAAGCACGGAATAGTCGGACTTACAACTGAGTGTCATTGCTGGAATAGAAGAACTTGGAGCCCTATTGACAGTCTCAGTACCCAAGATACAGGGACTCTGTATAGATGTATCGAGATCATACCTTGATGACGATGGGATCCAAATCGGCAACAGCAACCCCGGCCAGGGTTGCCAGTGTCACCAAGGAAAACTTCATGATTGGTTTTGCGGATATTCCCGCAAGGATAGCGAGTGTATATAGTTGGGATGATTGAAAAAGACAGAGAATAAAGAAGTCAAACGAGTGAACGGGGAAATGAGAACAAGATCAAAGATGGGGGGATTCACGGCTTCAAATCCATGAGATTACTAGTAAGATCAGTCTTAAAATAGACCCATTCTATTTCTTTAAAATCACAAAAAGGACGCGTATAGCCGAGCGAACAGCCCCAATATGGTCAAGTGCTTTGAAGCCATCGTTCAATAGGTTTAGCTCAACTGGCGCCATGTTTTGGGCTCGGGGCTGGGTGCTCAAAAAAGCATTATTAGGGCTCGAAAGGGGAACCGTTCATGTATCCCGAGCGAATCATAATAGAGAGATGAACAGACTCCACGCACTTAATGGAACTTGGCTTTTTACTCGGTTCTTTGATCTGCAAAAAATATATACAGTTCTTCAATTCCCTAAAATAGGTAGCTGTCAAAAGACTTATGTACATACATTAATAGTATACTCTCTAACTCCTTAAAAAAAGAGGTGAACGCATCCGGCTGACGCGGTGGGTGGGGTTTAGGATGGCGCCGGCATTTGGTGGCTTTTTTTTTTTTTTTTCGCGAACACGTTTTCTATTGTATCTAAGTTTGTTAGGCGCTAGCTCTTTTCTTTTTTGGATTATAGTGAGTTATAGTGTCTCTGCGGCATTGCTTGGTAGGAGTGTAGCCACTCAGATTACCTCGATGATTTCTCTGGTTCACAAGTCTATTTATGTATCTATGCACGGAGCACATGTATATGTGCATTGTTCATTTTGTGATTTGCATCTGTAATCAATATGAATATGGAAAATAGTAGGCCAACAATAACTTAATTGTACAGTACTTCCGGAAATCGGTGTCGCCACCCACACTCTTTGATTGTTTCTGCAACGTCGAGCGGGCAATCTTGCCTGATCCATGCCTACTCGCTTTCTTACCTTTTTACATGGCTATTATTGTCTATATCAACATACATGACAAAGACCCCGTCGAGAACAAACCTTATTAGGCTAGTTTGATTCCTGTTTATGCTCCCCATGGCACTCGTTCCCTATCGCAACTTTCATTCGTCATTAGGCTTCTTGCGAAAACTGGCACCGCCTAGTCATGTGGGTAGACCCCCAGAGCTTTGATCGTGCGTATATATAAACGGCAGCCCATACCACGACCATTATCACTCTCAGCCCCATGGATACGAACCATGAGAACTGAACCCACAGTATTCGCCCCCTGCCCCGAGATATGGACATGAAAGAGCCTACAATAATGATAGAATCGCCTTAGCGCATCACTTTTTTGATATTGGTCATTACAGTGACGCTTTGAACGGTCAGCAACAAATTGCGGAAGATATTGAGTCAAAGGGTTATTCGTATTCAATCGAAAAATGAGTTGGAGTATTGAGGATGCAGTACCGTAGTAATCCATCAGGAATATTTGTTTCTGGTTTATTGATTGGATATGACAATCTCGGGTTGTTTATGCTGTGTGGGCTCGCTTATTGTTATTTCTACCATCGACGGCTGCTGTCGGCTAATACCTCGATTAGCATTAACTCCCCACCATGCATCTAGGCACCTGGTCTGTTTTACATCTCAACCAGCGGTACAGTATTGTCGTTCTCGAAATCGGCTTGGCAGGTATAATCTTCGTCACTCTTTCCGGCCCACCACGAAGGCATTAATGCAGATCAATCATTGGGCCGCATTAAATTGATGGATACCGTAAAATGCCTGAGCATGCTAGTTACTAGTTAACTATTGCTCGTAAATTACATAATGCATACGAGGAATCAACGGAGTTCCATGGAAGCTGATAGCGGGCCAATACCTCACAGGCCCGCCGACCGATCTACTCTCTCAAGTGTCCCTTATTCGTAACATTCTATTGATGCCATTTCGAACCTAGTTGTTCCGGGCGCAGCCAATGGTTGCAAAAGTTTCCTCTTGGACAGAAATGAACGCCCCCTTGTGGCTTAATCGGTCGGATAAGCGCCAATCAGGGTCTTGTTTTGCTCTTAGCCTCACTTTGACGCCCCCTCTTTTGAGGGGCGTAAGCTCCATTTTTGTCTATCATCCTTTACATGTTACTTGTTACTTTTGATATCATTAATATCGTGGAAGGCTTGTCAACAATGGATCCTCTTTCGGGTGTAGCAAGTGTTATCGCAGTTATCCAGTTAACCGGAGGTATCTTACAAATATGTGGAAAATATCTCAATAACGTCAAGAACGCGAAGCAGGATATTCAGCGTTTCCAAGAGAAGGTCGCCGCCCTTTCCCAAGTCCTTCACTCTCTCGATGGGCTGATCCGTGGATCTGATGGCAACAAACTTACTGCTACGCAAGACCTGGTCGATAATATTGCCAAATGCTCCTCAGCACTTACAAATTTGAAAGAGAAAATCAATCCGGAAACGACGCAGAGAAAGATGAGGAAATGGGGCCTTCGAGCCTTAAAATGGCCACTGGCACGGTCGGAGGTAGATTCTGCTATCATGGAGCTTGAGTCGTATAAAACAACATTTACTTTATCCTTGCAGGTTGATCAAACGTAGGCTCCGGTCCATAATCCGATCTCTTAATTATTGATATCAAAGGCCAATTCTGACGCTGATCTAGGAGATTTACCAACTCGATACACAAAAAGATAGACCTTAGCAGGTTACAGATTGCAAAACAAGCAGCATTCGACTCCTACGATAACCAACATAGTGAATGTCTCCCGGGGACCCGGATTGACCTGCTTCGAGATATCGAAGAGTGGGCAAAATCGCCACACGGAAAATGCATATTTTGGTTACACGGCATGGCAGGGACTGGGAAATCAACAATCTCCCAAACAGTTGCAAGCCGTCTTCAAGAGCAGCAGCTTCTTGGGGCCAGCTTCTTCTTTCGGAGAGGTGAAGAGGACAGAGGGACAGCAAAAAAGCTTTTCCCGACATTGACCGAGCAAATGGTCATCAGAGTACCTCAAATGCTGCCTCGAGTTCAAAAGGCAATTGATGATGACCCTAATATTTCGGAAAAAGTGTTGAGAGAACAATTTGAAAAGCTTCTACTGGAACCACTGTGTGGAATTGAGCAGCGCGAAGAGACCACAAGAAGAGTGATCGTGATTGATGCTCTAGATGAATGCGATTCAGAAGATGATATTGGGATTATTCTCCGGCTCTTGCCACAAGTTCGAAAGTCAACTTCTGTGCAACTACGGATTTTATTGACAAGCAGACCTGAGTTGCCGATCAGGCTAGGCTTCGAAAGGATCACCGATGCCCACCAGGATTTAGTCCTCCATGAGATCGAAAAGCCTGTGATAGAGCATGATATATCCTTGTATTTTGAGGATCAGTTCCTACGCCTAAAACAGAGGCGCTCATTTCCACCAGACTGGCCCGGAGCCGCAGCTACCAAGATATTGGTTGATAGGGCCGTCCCTTTGTTCATTGCAGCTGCTACCATATGTCGTTTTATCAGTGATGTAAAATGGAACCCTCAAAAGCGACTTAAGGCGATATTGACAGACCAATCAACCTATGTGTCTAAGATGGACAGCACCTATGTTCCCGTGCTAAAGCAACTTCTCACTGGCCAGAATGAAACAGAGTCACGGAAATTACTCGAAGAGTTCAAGGAGATAGTCGGGGTGATCATTATTCTTGTCACTCCGCTCTCGATCAACTCCCTTAGCCACCTAATAGACAGAGAGTCAGATGATGTCAAATGTCGATTAGACCAGCTCCACTCAGTGCTCAGTGTACCAAACAATTTCGACACACCAGTTAGGATCCTCCATCTGTCATTCCGAGATTTTCTCTTGGATCACCGTGAAGACGAAAGCAAATTTTGGATCGATAAAAAGTATGCAAACCAGCGTCTTGCAGAACGATGCTGTCAGATCATGCAGGACAGTCTGGAGAAAAACATCTGCAAACTGCAAAGCGAAGGCATACAAAGGAATGAAATTACCAATGATTCGATTCAGCATTATATACCTCCCGAACTGAAATACGCCTGTCGATACTGGGCACATCATCTGGTACAATGCACGGACTTGCCTAGTATGATGCACAATGCTTATTTATTTCTCCAGGTGCACTTTTTGCACTGGGTGGAAGCAATGAGCCTGCTCGGCCTTACGTCAGTAGTATCAGCAATTCTTGATATCCTCCAAACGGCCGTATCGGTAAGTTCCGAAGATAATCATAGATGATATGCACTAACGGCTTTAGGGTAACAACTCTTCCCTGATTTCGGATTTCCTTCACGATGCAAAGCGCTTTATTCTGAAAAATCGCCAAGTAGTTGATCAAGCCCCCCTGCAGGTTTATTGTGCAGGACTTATATTTGCACCCCGAACGGGGATAATCCGTAGAGAGTTCAAGCAAGAGCTTCCCACTTGGATATGTCAGTTACCACAAGTTGAGGAAGGATGGAGCGCGCTCACTCAGACCCTCGAAGGCCATTCAAGTTCGGTTGAATCAGTGGCCTTCTCGCTCGACGGCCGCCTGCTAGCGTCCGGCTCTTGGGATAACACAGTGCGACTCTGGGACCCGGCGACGGGCGCGCTCACTCAGACCCTCGAAGGCCATTCAAATATAATTCGATCAGTGGCCTTCTCGCCCGACGGTCGCCTGCTAGCGTCCGGCTCTTGGGATAACACAGTGCGGCTCTGGGACCCAGCGACGGGCGCGCTCACTCAGACTCTCGAAGGCCATTCAGATTGGGTTGAATCAGTGGCCTTCTCGCCCGACGGCCGCCTGCTAGCGTCCAGCTCTGGGGATAACACAGTGCGGCTCTGGGACCCGGCGACGGGCGCGCTCACTGAGACCCTTAAAGGCCATTTAAGTATAGTTAGATCAGTGGCCTTCTCGCCCGACGGCCGCCTGCTAGCGTCCGGCTCTGGAGATAAGACAGTGCGGCTCTGGGACCCAGCGACGGGCGCGCTCACTCAGACCCTCGAAGGCCATTCAGATTGGGTTAAATCAGTGGCCTTCTCGCCCGACGGCCGCCTGCTAGCGTCCGGCTCTCGGGATAACACAGTGCGACACTGGGACCCGGCGACGGGCGCGCTCACCCAGACCCTCGAAGGCCATTCAAGTTCGGTTGAATCAGTGGCCTTCTCGCCCGACGGCCGCCTGCTAGCGTCCGGCTCTTGGGATAACACAGTGCGGCTCTGGGACCCAGCGACGGGCGCGCTCACTCAGACCCTCGAAGGCCATTCAGGATGGGTTGAATCAGTGGCCTTCTCGCCCGACGGCCGCCTGCTAGCGTCCGGCTCTGGGGATAAGACAGTGCGGCTCTGGGACCCGGCGACGGGCGCGCCGCTCACTCAGACTCTTAAAGGCCATTCAAGTATAGTTGGATCAGTGGCCTTCTCACCCGACGGCCGCCTGCTAGCGTCCGGCTCTTGGGATAACACAGTGCGGCTCTGGGACCCGGCGACGGGCGCGCCGCTCACTCAGACTCTTAAAGGCCATTCAAGTGTAGTTGGATCAGTGGCCTTCTCACCCGACGGCCGCCTACTAGTGTCCAGCTCTTGGGATAAGACAGTGCGGCTCTGGGACCCGGCAACGGGCGCGCTCACTCAGACCCTCGAAGGCCATTCAGAATGGGTTGGATCAGTGGCCTTCTCGCCCGACGGCCGCCTGCTAGCGTCCGGCTCTCGGGATAACACAGTGCGGCTCTGGGACCCGGCGACGGGCGCGCTCACTCAGACCCTCGAAGGTCATTCAGATTGGGTTGAATCAGTGGCCTTCTCGCCCGACGGCCGCCTGCTAGCGTCCAGCTCTCGGGATAACACAGTGCGGCTCTGGGACCCGGCGACGGGCGCGCTCACTCAGACCCTTAAAGGCCATTTAAGTATAGTTGGATCAGTGGCCTTCTCGCCCGACGGCCGCCTGCTAGCGTCCGGCTCTGGGGATAACACAGTGCGGCTCTGGGACCCGGCGACGGGCGCGCTCACTCAGACCCTTAAAGGCCATTTAAGTATAGTTAGATCAGTGGCCTTCTCGCCCGACGGCCGCCTGCTAGCGTCCGGCTCTTGGGATAACACAGTGCGGCTCTGGGACCCAGCGACGGGCGCACTCACCCAGACCCTCGAAGGTCATTCAGATTCGGTTGAATCAGTGGCCTTCTCCTCTATGCCCCATCAATCTCACGCGGCTCCAAGCATCTCTATTGAGCACAGCCAGTGGATAGCATTGAATGGCAAAAGGGTTCTGTGGCTTCCTATCGAGTCTCGACCTAGCACTTTCAAGATAAAAGCCAATGTACTTGCCCTAGGACATGCATCAGGGCAGGTTTCCTTTGTTAGATTTCGTATGTAATACTCAATGATTTTTGGTTTTTCTCTTTCCTCTATTTTTTAATCCCTTTATAGAAGGGCCTGAGAGAAGGGGATACTTTATACGGCTCTATTCTGCTTGCAAAATATTCCATAACATTCCAGTAGTAACCAATAGAGCCGCTATTCCATGTGAATAGCTAGCTTTTGCCACAGAGGCTGCTTAGTGAAGAAATCGCTACGTAATGGAACCACAGAGGACTTCTGAGATCCAAACTGTGATCCCCTAGTTAGTTAACGTATTTCACATGCGAGTGGTCCACACAAGCGAGTGGTCCACGCAAAAACACATAGTAAAAGCGATATAGTTGTCACTTATATTTCAACAACTAACGTTTTTATCTAGCTTCATAACTTGCCGATAATGATTGATAAGCATTTTTAATATAATATATCAATCTTAAACGAATTGAATACTTCCATTGTTGTGGTATTAAAAATTACGCCGCTGGATTCTACAAATATATATATCTCAATTACCAGCCTATTAAATTCCCTCAAAATATATAAAGTAACTAGATATCATATAAGCAGCATTAGGCTGTAAGAGCCAGTTTATATACAAAACCGTTGTTGCACTAACATGTTGTAATTTATCGCTTTTACTATGTGTTTTGGCGTGGACCACTGGCTTGTGTGGACCACTCGCATGTGAAATACGTTAACTAACGTATTCGGCAAGCGAGCGGCGCACGCAAGCGAGTGGCGCACCCAACCCAAAACGCGTCCATGAATTAGCACTTAGTCAATTCAACCACCCACCATGCCACCAATTCGCTCCCAATCCTCTAGCAATTCAGCAGAGCAAGAGGGTAGGGTCTTATTAGCTATCCAGGCTTTTAAGGATAAAGAAATCTCTTCAGTTCGTGAAGTGGCGCGCCGTTTTAACGTACCCGAAACTACCCTTCGCCGCCGCCTCAGTGGTACACAAAACCGCGCGAATTCTCGCGCAAATTCGTCTAAATTAACACAAATTGAAGAGGAGTCTCTTCAAAAATGGATTCTCTCTATGGATTCTCGTGGAGCAGCCCCCCGGCCCTCTATGGTACGAGAAATGGCGGATCTTCTTCTTCAAAAGCGTGGAACTACCCCGATTCTTTCGGTCGGCGAAAAATGGGTATATAACTTTGTGAAACGGCGTCCTCTCCTCTCCTCTCGATTCTTAAAACGGTATACCTATGAGCGCGCGAAATGTGAAGACCCTAGAATCATCAATGAGTGGTTTGATCTAGTTCAAAAGATAATCATTCAATTCGGAATCGACCCCGATGACGTTTATAACTTCGACGAGACCGGTTTCGCGATGGGGTTAATCGCTACAGCGAAGGTGATTTCGAGGAGTGATCTCTCTGGCCGGCGCTCCCTTTTACAGCCTGGAAATCGTGAATGGGTGACTATTATCGAATGTATAAATGCATCGGGGTGGGCGCTCCCTCCGTGTGTGATTTTTAAAGGCAAAATCTTCCTCGAATCTTGGTTTAAGGGCCTTCCGGATAACTGGCGATTTGAAGTTAGTCCGAACGGCTGGACCTCTGATGAAATTGGAGTTCGCTGGCTCGAAAAGCTCTTTATTCCGACGACTTCTTCGCGTACGAAGGGGGGGTATCGACTTTTGATACTTGACGGACACGGAAGCCATTTAACCCCAAAATTCGACGAGATTTGTGAGCAAAATAAGGTGATACCGATCTGTATGCCACCTCACTCCTCTCACCTTTTACAGCCTCTCGATATTGGCTGTTTTGCGGTGTTAAAACGATCATATGGTCGGCTGGTCGAGACGAAAATGCGGACCGGAATTAACCATATCGATAAACTTGATTTCCTCGAAGCATACCCCCTCGCACGAACTGAGGCCTTTAAATCGGAGACTATTAAAAATAGCTTCGGAGCAGCTGGTTTAGTGCCTTTTTCACCTGATAGAGTGCTTTCGAAGCTTAATATTCAGCTTCGAACCCCGACCCCCCTCCGAGTAGAGGAAGCGATTAGGACCCAAAAACGCCCTCGAACTACGTGCAATTACAAAAGCAAGCTTTGTCAATTAAAGCTTTACTTCGTGCTAGATCGAGGAGCCCTCCGAGCCCGCTAAATTGCGCGATAAATCAGGTTTTAAAGGCATGCCAGATCACTATGCAATCCGCCGCACTTCTTGAGAAAGAAGTAAGCGAATTACGCGCCGCCAACGAGAAGCAGAAGCAAAAGCGCACTCGATCCCGAAGGCAGATACCTGCCGAAGAAGGCCTCTCAGTTTAAGAAGCTTCTCAATTGATTACTGAGCTGGTGGAAGTAGTTAAAGCACCTCCCTCCCCTCCACGAAGAAGCCTATCGCCGGCTTTACAACCACGTTCGCGGGCCTCCCCAAAGTGTAGTGGTTGTGGAGAAATAGGGCATAAAATCAATAGATGCCTAGCTAGATAAATCAATTTGGTTGAATTAATTTAATGATGTTTTGGTTGAGATAAATATAGTTGAATCCAATGGTTTGGGTTAGGTGCGCCACTCGCTTGCGTGCGCCGCTCGCTTGCCGAATACGTTACATAATCATGTGATTATATAATATAATTGTCATGTGACTATCAACCTCATCTATCAATCACCTATAACTAGCAAACATAGTAGCAAATAGCAAACATAGTCAGCTATATAAACCCCCTCCCTACCCCCTCTCTTTCTTCCTCTTATTTCTCCTCTCTGCATATATCTGCATCTCTGAATCTCTATTTCATCACCTGACCTACCAAACCCTGCAAAATGGCTGATATTACTGCTATTTCTACCGATCTGACCTCTGTGTCCATGGGTAAGCTTTTTTACCTGCTTTTTACCTGCTTTTTATACTAATTTTATACTAGATTTGCTCCCTCCCCCGGAAGCGGTGTACGATACACGCGAGGAACTGCTTGAAGCGGTGAAACAGCATGCCCTCTCGCAGGGGTATTGCACTGCTATTAAAAGCGGTAACCCTATCAGAAACGTGGCTATCCACTGCGTCGAATCAGGTGAACCGAGATGGGACCAAAAGCCTACTATTGGCCCTAATCCTCGAATTAAAAGCTCAAAAAGGAAAGGTTGCCCTTTTTTACTATATGGAAGTGTAAAAAAGGGCAAATGGCACCTCCAAATCCGGAATCCAGATCATAATCACCCTGCTAATCCTCCAATAGTTTACCCCCAGGCACGGAAATTTACATCGAATCAGATTGATAAGATTCAAGAGCTATCAGATATAGCTATCGCCCCCCGGAAGATCTTATAAACTATCCGAAGCCAGTCCTCCCAGCCAATTAGAGGGCGCGATATTTACAATCAAATCGCCTTAATAAGGCGCGAAGAGAGGGGTTATCAATCCGAAACTGAGTATTTAATCACTCAGCTTAATCAAAAGCGGTATAAGTATCGAATTAAGCTTTCATCTAATAATAAAATTGAATTACTAGCGCTTGCTCACCCCGCTGCACTACTATTAGCTAATAAATATAATAGGGTTTTTATATTAGATTGCACCTATAAAACTAATCGATATCAAATGCCTTTTTTAGAGGTTATTGGTATTACTCCGACGAATCAAAGCTTCTTATTTGCTGTTTGCTTTATGCAAAATGAGCAAACGGAGGGCTATCAATGGGCCCTTAAAACCTTATTTCAACAATGGCTAAGTTTACCACAGAATTCAGTGCTTATTACTGACCGTGATCTTGCTTTTTTAGGAGCTATTAATGCTGTTCTTCCTAATCATGCTCATTTACTCTGTATTTGGCATATTAATAAAGCTGTTTTAGCAAAGGCTAAGTCTTTTATAGCTATATCAGATTCGGATAAATCAAAAAAAGCGGAATTTGATGATTTCATGAAGCAATGGTATGAATTATGCCAATCAAATACTAAAGATGAGTATACTTTAAGGTTAAATAACCTTAAAACCCAGTTTCAACATTACCCTAGTTTAATCCTTTATTTAATAGATATTTGGCTAATTTATAAAGAGAAATTCATCCGATTTTGGATCCAATATACTACCCATTTTGGAAATTTAGCATCCTCACGCTCAGAAGGAGCACACGTACAGCTAAAAAGGGAGCTAAATGGTTCAAATGGAGACCTTTTTACAGTATTTCTAGCTGTGGATAGGGTTATCGATCAGCAGCAAGATGATATCCAAGATAAGATCGAATCTGATAAGTGCTCTATTCCAAAAATAGCTGCTATAAATCGGTTATATGATCTAATTCGTGGATTTATATCTAATTATTCTATTAGATTAATTCATCGGCAGCGCGAATTAGCCCTACAAATAGGCCTAATTGGGGAATGTTCCGGTTATTTCACTCGCTCAATGGGGCTTCCGTGTAAGCATCGACTATTTAATCTTATCAGATTAAATCAGTCAATTCCATTAGATGAAATCTGTGACGATCCAGATGTGTAGGGATCTTTTTGGTAGAAAGGATTCTGCCATGCGTCGCCGCCTAGGTGTTTGTTGAAGTGAGATGACTAAGCGAGAAGGCTGGTGTTTGCAGTGTTTGCATTCAGAGAGAGAGATAATAGCTCTCTCAGTCTCGCAGGTCCTTCTCTCTCTTTCTTTCCTTTTCTCATGTTTAGAATTCTAGTTGAAATGCACTCTTTTTCCTAAAAGATCTGGCTGGTAACAAAATCGACCCGTTTTGGCATATAAAGCCTACTCTAGGCACCCAATCGGTTATAATCTTACCTCCCGATATACCACAAAAGGCAAAAAAGGGAGGGAAAAGGGGGCCAGATTGCCTAATTAGGAAGGAGGAGGGCCCAAAGAGGAAGCAAAAGGCGCCAGCTAGGTGCTCGGGGTGCGGGGAGGCCAACCATACGTTTAGAAGCTGCCCAATGCGGAAGAACTGAGGCTTTTTATACGATATTGATCTGATAGCAATATTAATCTGATAGATGAGGTTGATAGTCACATGACAATTATATTATGTAATTACATGATTATGTAAACTGGTGTGCAGGATTATGTAAGTTGGTGTGCAGGATTATGTAAGTTGGTGTGCACGTATCAATTCCCAAGCCTTAGGGGATCACATCTATGTGGCACCCGTACTACACCGTTCGAGAAAGGAGGCGAATTCTCAGTCTGGATCTTCTGCGTAGTAGCACCAATTGCGTCGTATAAAGCCTGTTGAGTTCAGCAAAAAAACTCTTCAATCGGGTTTAGATCTGGCGAGTATGGAGGCAAATAAACCAGTTTAACTCCCGCATTAGCACATATCTGCGAAATCCGCTCAGAGTGGTGAAACGATGCATTATCCATGACCAGAACAGATTTCGGCTCTGGCCATCTCCCACAATAACGAAGGAGCTCATCAATGAAGTCTTCAAACACAGCGGCATCCGTCGAGCCGCGAAAGACGCGACTCATCAAAATACCATCAATACCGGAAAACGATGATACACGATGCTTTTCAGTACAGCAAAATTGCCTTTGGTATCTATCACATGATATGATGTCAGAAAGGAGGCTGAGAATAATGTTTGTTTTGTTTGACATGTTTTGTTTGGTTATCAGATTGGTTATGAAACCTCTATAAATTGCTAGAACTCATGGGTATGTATAGCAGTTCAGAAAGCTTCATATTAATCTGAGGATCCTGTAACATCACCTTATCCGATCTCCCTCATATGAGTCCACAACGTAAGTGGGACAAGGCAATAGACAGCCGGCCAAAGTAATGAGAGGAAAGGTCTTGAATTTACTGAGTGATACAAAGGTTGATCGACTGAAAAGACGAAGTAGGTTTATTATTTGGTTTTAGTGCTTCTTATTCCATTATTGTTTAAATGGCCGGATCAACGATTATGGATCATGGATAAAGTATTTCAGTACTGAGAGCAAGGACCATAGCACAACTACCTAGGGAGAGAAAGCCAATCAGGATATCGGAGTAGAGAAAAAGGTTAGTTGGACATGGCAATGTGGGATCATGTTGAAACCTTAAGCCTCTTCGAAGGGGGAGGTTGGGAGGTCAACTGATCAGCAAACTGATGTCCCTGGAGAAATTTCACTATATGGTGGTATCCTCCCCGACGAGCAGCTTGAAGGGCATTTCCGTACTCTCCACCCTGGGCGTTGACATCGGCTCCGTGCTCTAACAGTGTCTGCACGATTCTGTCGTGTCCTCCCCAAGAAGCTGCCTGGAGCGCATTTCCGTAGTATCCACCTTGGGCGTTGACATCGGCTCCTCGTTCTAATAATGTGTGCACGATTTTATCGTATCCTCCCCAAGAAGCTGCCTGGAGCGCATTTCCGTACTCTCCACCTTGGGCGTTAACGTCAGCTCCGTGCTCTAACAGTGTTTGCACGATTTCGTCGTGCCCTTCAGAAGAGGCTGCCTGGAGCGCATTTCCGTAGTCTCCACCTTGGACGTTGACGTCGGCTCCTCGTTCTAACAGTGTCTGCACGATTTTATCGTACCCTTCAGAAGAAGCTGCCTGGAGCGCATTTCCGTAGTATCCACCTTGGGCGTTGACGTCAGCTCCGTGCTCTAACAGTGTCTGCACGATTCTGTCGTGTCCTCCCCAAGAAGCTGCCTGGAGCGCATTTCCGTAGTATCCACCTTGGGCGTTAACATCGGCTCCTCGTTCTAATAATGTGTGCACGATTTTATCGTATCCTCCCCAAGAAGCTGCCTGGAGCGCATTTCCGGACTCTCCACCTTGGGCGTTAACGTCAGCTCCGTGCTCTAACAGTGTCTGCACGATTCTGTCGTGTCCTCTCCAAGAAGCTGCCTGGAGCGCATTTCCGTAGTATCCACCTTGGGCGTTAACGTCAGCTCCGTGCTCTAACAGTGTGTGCACGATTTTATCGTATCCTCCCCAAGAAGCTGCCTGGAGCGCATTTCCGTACCCTCCACCTTGGGCGTTAACGTCAGCTCCGTGCTCTAACAGTGTCTGCACGATTCTGTCGTGTCCTCTCCAAGAAGCTGCCTGGAGCGCATTTCCGTAGTATCCACCTTGGGCGTTAACATCGGCTCCTCGTTCTAATAATGTGTGCACGATTTTATCGTATCCTCCCCAAGAAGCTGCCTGGAGCGCATTTCCGTACTCTCCACCTTGGGCGTTAACGTCAGCTCCGTGCTCTAACAGTGTGTGCACGATTCTGCCGTACCCTTCAGAAGAAGCTGCCTGGAGCGCATTTCCGTACTCTCCACCTTGGGCGTTGACGTCAGCTCCGTGCTCTAACAGTGTCTGCACGATTCTGTCGTGTCCTCCCCAAGAAGCTGCCTGGAGCGCATTTCCGTAGTATCCACCTTGGGCGTTGACATCGGCTCCTCGTTCTAATAATGTGTGCACGATTTTATCGTATCCTCCCCAAGAAGCTGCCTGGAGCGCATTTCCGTACTCTCCACCTTGGGCGTTGCCATCGGCTCCATGCTCTAGAAGAATCTGCACTATTTTGTAGTGTCCTCTAAAAGAAGCTTCCTGGAGCGCATTTCCGTAGTGTCCACCCTGGGCGTTAATATCGGCTCCTCGTTCTAACAGTGTTTGCACGATTTTGTCGTGCCCTTCAGAAGAAGCTGCCTGGAGCGCATTTCCGTAGTATCCACCCTGGGCGTTGACATCGGCTCCGTGCTCTAACAGTGTCTGCACGATTCTATCGTCTCCTCCAGAAGAAGCTGCATAGAGCGCATTTCCGTACTCTCCATCCTGGGCGTTAACGTCAGCTCCGTGCTCTAATAGTGTCTGCACGATTTTATCGTGCCCTTCAGAAGAAGCTGCATAGAGCGCATTTCCGTAGTATCCACCCAGGGCGTTAACATCGGCTCCGTGCTCTAACAGTGTCTGCACGATTTTATCGTCTCCTCTATAAGAAGCTGCATAGAGCGCATTTCCGTAGTATCCACCCTGGGCGTTGACGTCGGCTCTGTGCTCTAACAGTGTCTGCACGATTTTATCGTCTCCTCCAGAAGAAGCTGCCTGGAGCGCATTTCCGTACTCTCCACCTTGGGCGTTAACGTCAGCTCCGTGCTCTAACAGTGTCTGCACGATTTTGTCGTGTCCTCTCCAAGAAGCTGCCTGGAGCGCATTTCCGTAGTATCCACCTTGGGCATTGACATCGGCTCCTCGTTCTAATAATGTGTGCACGATTTTATCGTATCCTCCCCAAGAAGCTGCCTGGAGCGCATTTCCGTAGTATCCACCCTGGGCATTGACATCGGCTCCTCGTTCTAACAATGTCTGCACGATTTTATCGTGTCCTCCCCAAGAAGCTGCCTGGAGCGCATTTCCGTACTCTCCACCCTGGGCGTTTACATCGGCTCCGTCCTCTAGAAGAATCTGCACGATTTTGTCGTGCCCCTCCCGCGAGGCCCAAATCAATGGATTTCCTCTTATTTCGTCTGCCGCATTGATATCGTGTTTCTCAATAGCAAGTAGAAACAGAACCTCCTGCTCATGGCCGTTAAATGCTGCCAGACTGAGTGCATTCATTGATCGCACGTTTTGGTTTGGCATCACTGTCCTCCAAAAGATAGGAAACCATAGGGTAACCCGTTTTCTGCACATATCGTACACTGGATGTAGTCGATTCGGCACTTCCTGGTCTAACATCAAAGTCATTTTCCGTACGTGATCAGCCCAATGTACTGCTGAGTATTCTAAAAGGTCTCGGATGTTAAATCTCGGTTGGCCTTCGTCGTCTTCCAGGTCCTCCATCAAAAGGTACCGCAGACAGATCCCAGCCATCTGGTCTTCTGCGTTACTTAGGCTGCTCCAATACGTAAGATGGAGATTGTTCAGGTTTTCCTTTTGAATCAAAAACTCTCTGGCAGTCTGATGGATAAGATAGATTTTGGAGTTATTAGTAAAGACGAATAAGCCGCATAATTTTCGAATTTTTCTCTGTAGATGAGTTGGATCTAGGCCGGCCTCCATTGTTGTTCGTGCCTCGGGGTAGGTAGCAATACCTAGCGCCACAGCCATCTCTCGTATTGTTAGAGGACGTCGTGCAGCCACAATTATCTCTAAGATCTTTTTGACTATGTCCATTTCATCTGCTGGGACTCGACAGAGGATCTTCTCGTATGCTGCATCCACAGAAGGTGGTATAAGCGTGATCGAATTCTTTGCAGGTCGAAGGCTGTGCTTAAAGGTAGTACGGATATCATCAATGGCTAGGTGCAGCCAGAGATATGTACGGTGTTCCATTTGAAGCAGCTGCTGTTCGATTCGATGATGAAGTTCTGGCAACAGTGGTACTGTCTCGGCTAGTTCTCTCACTCGAATCCTGACCACCAGATCAATCTCCTCGTGGATTTGGTCATTCTGCTCTTCCCCCTTGATATGTATATGCGGAAACGAATCGGTGATTACTCGAAAGTGATCCTGTATATCATCGTAGGGACGACTGGTGACTAAGAATTTCAAATAGGTTTTCTCTGTTAATGAAGATAGACCGCGATGAAATGCTTGAAGCTTGTCAATTAATCGGCGTTGATCCGTTTCACGACATTCATCAAGTGCATCGAATATACAAATCGTCTTGCACGATATGTCAGCTGACGTTGCCGCTATCAAGATCCGCCAAAGCTCGTTAACTTCTTGTCGCAGCTTCTCCCCATTCTTTTCCCAGGCCGGAATGGCATGTTGTAATAGATGAGGCTGCTGGCTGAATAGCTGATGAAGTACCGAACAAAGGGCCGCAGCAAAATTGTTCTGTTCATCGTTGTCTTTAAAAAAGAAGTAACATATTGCCACTCCTTGACATGAAGCTTGCACGTAGTCATCGATAATCGATCTGGCTAGTACAGACTTCCCGCAGCCTGGATCGGCTGACACCCAAAGCAGGCCATTGCAGTTATTATCTAGCCAACGAATGTATTCCGAGCTCTGTAACGCCCATTGGCAAGTTCCTTCCGCTCGGCGTGGATTGATATCCTTTTGCTCCTCATAGTTCGATGTCTTGAAAACTTGGTGACAGCGTTGTTGCTGCTCCGTTAAAACTCTTATTTTCTGTTCATCTTGGTGTCGCTCCTGTTGACTGTATGCTTGATCTAAGCGATCTTGGATGCCTTTTAGCTCCTCTAAAAAGTGCCTAGGTCAATATTTGCTGATGTAATCATTATGAGATTATGCTAGACTAACCAGACACAACAGCACTTATCTTCTCTTCGGCTTCAATTCTGTTAAGAGGGATCCTCTGCAGAAGGTCTCTAGCGTAGGCAGCTGCCACCATCGCCGCATACCCTTGCCACTGTTTGTTCTTATGCGAGTCCGAGTAGTCGCAAACACCCCGGATAACCAAACAAGGGAAAGTGTTCATCAGCCCGGCAGCTTCCATTTCGAAACAGAGAACATCTTTCTCCGCCGCTAGTCTATCGCGAATCAAAGCATCCTTCATTAATTGATTGGCAGAAGCAATCAGACCATAGTGAATTGCAGGATTATCCTCGACTTCAGAACGTTCACGCCGCAAAACCAAGTTCGAAGCATCATTTACACAGGATGCATTACCGCAAGCTGATTCATGATTGACAGAGGGCTGGAAGAGCCTGTCTGTGCTGGATTCCGGACGTTCGTACTCGCTGCGTAACCGAAAGTTCGTGTTAAGGATAATGTTGATGGCCTCCATGAGCTTATGTCCCTTTCTCTTATATTGCGCCTGCATTCCCGTCATCGCAGTGCGAAGTGTAGTTGGTGGTTGATTCAAGAACCGCGTATGCTGAAACTTTTGGCCTTGTATCGACTTGCCAAAGTCGTACTGGAAGACACCACTCTCGCCAAAACGAGGCGCACTGACCACAACATCGCCTAAACGAATATCATGGGTCTCACTTGGTACACCCCCGCCAATCCCCACCATGAGGCCGATCCTGATGTTGTGAAAACTGTTAAGCATGTTCGTCGCTACACTAGCGGCGGAAGCTGTTCCATATTCACCATTGGGTAAAACGGCGATGACAACGTTGTGTTCTCCCATCTTGCCTAATGTATAATCGTTGGTATCATTTGGCGACACAAAGCGGGGTTTGTCGTGCTCTTCGTCGAGGAATTCTTGTGCGGCAACGTATTCTACGGGCAAGGCGCAGATCCAGCCCACAGTGTACCCCGCAGGATCTGACATGGCTTCAACGCGAGAGAAAAAGCCTCAAAGTCAGTTACTCGCGTGACCTTTCGAAAGTCTTGATGTCTGGTCTCACTCAAGGGGACAACATATGTCACTATGAGCAAAGGAGAACGGAGGAGGCTTGAGAGAAGGAAAGAAGCCCTGTAAGACAGAAAATGTTGCCAACCGGGGAGGCTCAGTTTCACGATGAACACGACGTGCAGTAGCGGGTTAGAGAAGAGATGCTATTGGCAGGAGCCGTCTTCTCCCCCCACCAAAGCAAAGAAATGCCAAGATCAGCCTTGAAATGGACTCAATCTTGTCCAATTTATGATGTGATGTAGGTGACGATTGTTGGCAGAGATATCTTGACCTTCCATGATGTCTTCCTGGGGAAGTCTGTTCTGCGGTATTGGCCACGGGGCGCGCTGCACCGAAACCCCCTCAAGGCCAGGTTTCGTGGACCCACTTCCCGCGAAAGGGACAGAACAAATCAACCCCGCCTTGACCTCCCTCAAGAGGCTGTGTTGTCGGATATGGAAATATTATGATCCGCGCCATCAAACCAGAATATCATATGATATCATCAGGGACAAGGACTATTTCGGGATTAAGGTAAACATCAGCATCTAATCTTCGAATCATGAGGGCGGTCACAACTCTGCGTCCTTGGCCTATGTCAAGACCCCACAGCGGGAATAAAAAAACCCCCTTCGAACTGGATGCAAGGGAGAAAATTATTTTTCTGTGATCGTAATCTGACATGTATTAGTTGATGTGGTTCAACGGACCATTATTCAAGCAGTGACTTGAGGGCAGCTATCGACGGATCTTTCCTGGCCAGTCGCCTTGCGAAAATAAGTGGTCACGTGATCATGCAATATTGAGCACAGTCCAACCAAAAACCATTTCAAATGTTGAGCTTATTTGAATTGGTAATTTCGCTGTGAATGACAACTCTAGACATTCAGGAGGGGTTTTATATTGATGCCCATTGAATAAATTGTAGCGCTAGTGCCTTGGCAGTGGGTCCCGAGAAAACAAAAGCAAGTGTGAGGGAGGAAGCTGATTTCGCTAGTGACTGTACACCGAGTGGTGTCCAACCCGTTCGTCGGAACCCAATGCGCTTATCGCATCCAGATTCATCAACATAGCAAGATGGTACGATTCAAAGTCAGAGAGGTTATGAAGATATATATCTCGTATTTCGGCGTTCTGCTCTTTCGCACTCTGCCAAGCAGTCTTTTTAGAACACCCTTTGGATACGAGAGACTTCCTAATGCTAGAGGTTGACGCTAGCATCTGGAATTCATCCCATAGAAAGATAACCATCTCTTCGAGGTAAAAAAAACAATCAAAGAGTGTAGGTGGTGACACCGATTTCCGGAAGTACTGTAATCAACACGATGGAGAGAGTATATTTTCAAGGATATAGTTCGGCTCACTGTAGTTTAACAAAGATCTGCATGTAGATCAAATCGATCTTGCGATGCTACGTTCGGTCATATCGGCAATTTCAACTTCCGATAATCTCCGTTCTACACTCCGTACAAGTTCACAAGATCAAAGCGAGGCTTGGACTACTGCACTTTGGGGATACACATGATACAGGATTATTCGATCTAGCTTTCTCTCCGGTTCACCCAAGTGATAATCATGCTTGTTTACCAAGGCTGTACCTGCATTTATCATGGATTTTTCTAGTAATCTCAACAGATGTATAGCCCAACCCCCGGTATCACATCTGCTGGCTCAATGGAAACGGCCATCTACATATACCAGAGACACCATTTCTAGCACAATCCCCTATCTTCATATACAAACTGCTACACTACCAGGATAGAAAAATAAAATGGTCTAACCAAAATAGCATCAAATTTGACCATCTCCCATATAACTCCGTTATACAAACAATAATTATACACACCCCGTGTTCGAATTGAGATTGGCATTAAAAAGCGTTCCTTCGTTTCGTTCTGGTGTAACCATTTGGTCTCGATCCGTCCTTCACATCCGTTGCTGTTTGCGATGTGCGTCGATGGCTGCATCAAACGATCGGATAGTATCGAGCGGGCGCTCAAGGCGGCTGCGTGTGGGGTTGGAGAGATCGGGATCGGCTATCGCTAGGTTAGTATGCAGTTTCCGAAAGTCATTGTGACTGGTAACTTACTGATGAGCTTTCCTTCCCGGTCCTTGTGCTGGATGCTTCGGAGTGAGAATGTATCACGAGATCCAGGTTGGAGGTTCACAGCGGCTGCTTGATTGTCAGTAGGTGTCCTTGATCAAGGCGGATCACTGTTGAGGGGATACATACTAGGTTCTTGTTCATGTAGGGCCATGTTGGGGTCGGCCTTGGTTTGAAGAGAATTCTTGGGGCTGTGGTGCGACTTGACCGAGCCAGAGCGCTCACTAGAGGCCAATGAAGACGGCATTATTGTGGATGTATCCTTGATTGTGGAATTTGATTTGCAAATGTGTACAAAGTATATGAAAGCAGTGTGGTGAGATTCTAGAGGTGATAGGGATATCTAACAAGGTGATCTCCAGCTGCGAGGTGAATTTGATGCTATATATATCCCTTGCCACTTTTGTCATGTGCAGCCGTTGAGAAGCTAAGAATAGACGGCCTTTCTCGAAACATCATTCATATCACGCAAGCTGTGGCGACACCTGTGGATCAGTTGAGATGTGATTGGGCCGATCGTGATCGGCATACGCGACTGGTCGCTACAGGCCAAGTTAGTATGACGTGGGGGGTCCATCCGCAACATTCCCAATGGCCAGCCAAGCTTCAATTAGTTGCCCACAGAATGCTTAGCATTCATTATGGCCAATCCCAATGACTAACCACCTGAGGGGCCATGCAAGCACGGTGGCTGGAATCTTGGCCCGCTCCAGCCGTTCAGGTACCCGTATAGGATTGCGTTCTCGCCTTTAGGAAGACGTGCCAAGTGGAATTATACATGAAAGCATAAGGGAGTGGTGTATCGTATGTAGGTACGGAGTACTTCACACACATGACGACTTGCCGGGGATGATCGCCGGTTCCGAAAATGTGACAGGAGCGCCCCAGCATTCTTCCTCCAGGAACAATCACACTATGCCATCCGGTTTTCACATGGTTTCACATGGTTTTACATGGGCAGTGTTGGCTAACATATCCGAGTATATTCCCCGTTCTACTCACCTGCATGACATGAAATGGATTCAAGTGCCGTAACATGTTAAGCCTATGCTGAATATTGTGCTCAGACCTTCAGAATGTAAGACACACGGGAAACCAGGCAACGCAATTAATATGGAAATTAAATCCGATCTAGTGGGGCAATTGAATAAAAAATAATATATGGTGTACATCTTTACTCCGTACATAAATGTACAAATGCATTACTTCAATGTCACGGCCCTCTTTTTCCGGTGATCGCCGGATTCGAAATACAAAGTACCCCCCCATTCCAGACACCGAACATTCTTTTCTTTTACTCCAGATTCATTTGTAAAAGTGGACCATCCCCCATGTGGACTGCCATAATGTCATTTCACGTCAAAAGGTGATAGGGTTCATCGCTGGCACATGACCGCATTCCCGTGGTCGCTCTCTTGTGCAAGAGCAAATGCGTGCAACGAAATAAACTAACCTGCAAGCGCATGAACGCAGTTCAGATCAAGGCCACAGATGGATTATGAGGTGGTTAACTATTGTCCGGCATGCCCATTGTCATGCCCATTGTCATGGCGATCCGGTCATGCCAGATCTTCGGGTTGCCCTGGTGCCGTGGACCTGTTGGGTGGAGTCGAGTACTTTCTTGAGCCAGCTGAGCAAGTTCACCGGTGTCTTTTATGACCTTTTGGCCATTCTTACATGGACCAAGTTTCAACCACGGTGTCACTGTATTTTCTCGGGCCCGGTCGGACACCAGCAAAACTGACAACTGTCGGAGAAGTGCGATGGCTGATTGAACACCCTCAAGTGTGTAGTTCGCCGATGCATCTTTGACAGAAAGGGGAATCAATCCAAAGAAAGCCTGGGACGCTTTCGTATTTCCTTCGTGATCGGCCTTAACACCAGCCATTATTTGGACTTCCACATCGTCGAGGATCTCTCGGCTGAGGTTGATTGCATCCATTAACTTGTCTCTCTCCGCATTGGTAGTTCGTGGGGAAGCGACTAGGGCTTTGGTCTTAGCAAGAAACCCCGGGCACTGAACTATCTCGTTGAATGCATAGTCCGTGAGTTGACCCAGACCGCAGCTTGTGCCACGCCGTTCCTCATCCTCTAACGTCAATGTAAGAGTTGACCTCCATTCCTCGTCTTCTAGGAAACATGCCTCGCCCCGAGTGAAGGCCTCATACACTAGGAGTCCCCGAAAGGATAAAATCAGGGTACGGCCAAACCCACTTGCGTGCCTCTTTGCTCCCCTGAGGCGCAATAGATGGGAGATCCCACTTGAATGCAGCAGCCATGAGTTCTCCTCTGTTGCATTCATCATCTCATAGACTCCTAGCAGGACCGCGGCTCCAAGGGTCTCATTATTGCTAACTGTGGCAGGATTCTTGATGGCTTTAACAAGCTGGCGCAACGCACAGCTGTACATTTCCTGACTAGCAAGAATCTGTCGTTGATTGCCATCTACTCTGCCTACTTGGAAGGCTCCAAGGCTGCGCAACGCCCACGCCAATGCATTTCCTGCACTTTGGTACTTATGAGCGATTTCGAACCAATTAAGCTCCACCCGAGTGCTGTAGCTGTAATAGATGCTCGGAAATACAGCGTCCACGAAATCGCAAAACTCTCTCCCGTATTGTCGGTCCATTGCCTTCGAAATCAATCCTGGCATCACGGCCTCGTCCATAGATGCATGGGGAAAGGTGTATTGCTCTGCTTGTGTAGTGACCAGTGCCGTATTTGATGATTGTGTCGGGGAGGATGTAGTTTTCGAGGGCTTGTTTTGACTGCTTGTCGAGAAATGGCAGAACTTCCGGCTCCTTGTGTAGCCAGGACACGGGTTCCCTCTTCTCTCGCAGGATTGACATCCTGGCCGAGCCTCATCGCACTGGACCCTGGATTAGAGTGCTACCTTTAAAAAATGACTGGGGTATTTCCTACTTTGACCCGCCGCTGGAGACATGCCAAACAGCCTTTGCTGCGTGGAACGCCAACCATCAAGAGTGTCTAATCGGGATCGTATTTGGACGTTTATATTGTATGGGGTAGGTGCAAAGGGGGACACATTGCGAGAATACGAGGCATTACAGGGGGCCCCGCAACTTAACTCGCATTGACCAGCAATTTCTCCGTCGCGCATTGGGCGCCTCGAGTGGGTTTCCTTGGTGCTTGGCGTAAGCATCGCATCTTGGCAAGAGACAGCATTTGTGTTGGAATTTGGTGACCCTGAGCTTGGAATGTGTCGCGGTCACTTTCTAACAATCTTGACAATATTGATCTGCTTGTTGATATTCTGGGATTTTCACATAGTACCCCTGGCCTCAGACTTCATTTGGCATTCATACCAGTATCATTCGGGTTGTTGGACGAGTTTACTTTTTGCGTTTCCTGTGAGATATATTTTCTGCTTGAATTCCAAAAGAGAGTAGCAGCATGGATGAAGCGATGTAGAAAGCAAGGATTTTCCGAGGTTCCAAGCGCGATAGCAGCAGCAAAGGCCTAGTTTTGACTCAAGGGGTCGATGCCGGAGTACTCCAATTGTGTGGGATCTGTATTGAGGGAAAGAACCGATTGGTTGCATTCCGTAGCTAAGAGAGAAGATCAATCCAGGTGAGGTCCTGTGAACCTGAGGCAAAATGGTCCCAACTAGTTATCTGATCTGAGCAATCTGATCTGCATCTCCAGTTCATCGCCTGTCATCGTGTCCCACTTTATCATATAGCCGACTCATCGGGCTTGGCATGTCCTCCATGTAGATCGGCATTTCGACCGAGGTCTCTCCCCCCGCGATTATTGGGGGATTCGGGAGTTCGAAACCTCAGACTGATCTTCTCTATATATAAGGCAGTTGTCTCTCTAATCCAATTTCAAGTCAACATCGGCCGGTTGATGCCCAACTCACAATGAGACCATTCCTTTCACTTGCTTCACGGCCTCAACCCTTGTCGGGCGCAATTCAACCTGCAAGAGGATCATATCTCACGTCGCGGCTTTACTCCAGCGCACCCGCTGGTGGACACAGGCCTCTGCCTCTTGCTGGAATTACTGTGGTTAGTCTCGAGCAAGCTATTGCTGCGCCCTTTTGCACGCGACAACTTGCCGATCTTGGAGCTCGAGTCATCAAGATCGAACGACCAGGCGTTGGAGACTTTGCACGACATTATGACACGCGAGTCGGTGGTCTAGCATCACATTTTGTATGGACGAACCGCTCCAAAGAGAGTTTAGCCCTGGACCTCAAACGCGAAAAGGACCATGCCGTCCTCATGAAGCTCCTCGAGAAGGCCGATGTTCTCGTTCAGAACTTGGCTCCCGGGGCCAGTGCGCGATTGGGGCTATCTCACGAGGCTCTGAGAGAGAAACATCCTGGTTTGATCGTGTGCGATATCTCTGGATATGGGCAAGATGGTCCATATCGCGACAAGAAAGCCTACGACCTTCTTATCCAGAGTGAGGCTGGAATGCTGTCCGTCACAGGCACTGGAAAAGAGCCGGTAAAGGTTGGTATTTCCATCGCCGATATTGCCGCGGGAATGTACGCCTACAGTAACATTCTCTCGGCACTACTACAGCGCGGGAAAGATGGCCAGGGTTGCCAGATTGACATCTCCATGCTAGAAAGTATGGTGGAATGGATGGGATTCCCCATGTACTATGCATTCGATAATGCTCCTGGCCCAGTACCAGCAGGTGCCTCGCATGCGGCCATCTACCCCTATGGACCGTTCGAAGCTGGCGATGGCCAATCGGTTATGTTGGGCATTCAGAATGAGCGGGAATGGGTCAGTTTCTGCAACGGCGTCCTCTCACAACCAGATCTGGCCACCGATTCTAGATTTTCGAGTAACTCACAACGAACTCAAAATCGGGATGAGCTCAAATCTCTCATTCACGATGTGTTCTCGAAATTTACGACAGAGGAAACAATCGCTCGGTTGGACGAAGCATCAATCGCCAACGCTAGTGTCAATGACATGAAAAATGTCTGGGACCATGCCCAGCTTCAAGCGCGAGATCGATGGACTAAGGTTCAAACACCTGTGGGAGCCATTCCGGCTCTTTTGCCTCCTGGCTCAACCAAGTCAACTGAAAAAGGTGGATACAACGCTCAGATGGGTTCAATTCCACAGGTTGGACAGCACAATGAAGCCATTCTTGCGGAGCTGGGACTATCTAATTGATCCCATGTACAAACAATATTATAAGAGCCCAACAATTTAGACAGATGATTTGATGTATTTGCATTGTCAAATGAGTTCCGATGAGTATGATATACCTACTATTACGGTTACTAGATGATAGATATGCTTGACAACCTCCATAAGAGGCATGTTGTTTGAATTACCATCACTATAGGAACCGATAAAGAAACTCGAGGTTCTGAGGGTTCAAATAGTCCGGGTTTGATAATGAGCCAGCAAGGCCCATAACATCGTCACCCTCCACGTTGAACAGCTCATACCAGTCCATATTAACTGCTGCCTCTTCCCCGGGGTTATGGTGAGGCATCATGTTAGGGGTGTGTAAGGGATCACCCGCTGCGTTAGGAGAGAGCGGTCTATATGGACCACGAACAGGAGACACAGGTGACATCTCTTCAATATTTCGACCGCCGCCTGCCTGCGACATTAATGACGGCATGGAAGGATCGGCTAATCGAAGATCGCGAGCAGTACGATCATCCAAGCACCGGAAGAAAAGATCCAGGACCCAGTTTTCCAAGTCCCATGATTTCTGTAATTCCTTCAACCCCAATAGACATAACTTTGCCCTGTGTTCTGCTAACTTGCGGGCTGTACTTGTGGCCCGTCCGAAATGAATGGTGTGTATACACAAAGCTGAGAAGGTGTGAGTGATTCTGCTTCCGGGTTAGTCGTGATCTAGTTTGGGATTGTTGGAACTTACAGGTGAACTGATCCATGTTGGACTAGGTTTTCTGAAAGCATGTCCTCCAAAATACGGGTGCTTCGTGTTGCTGCTTCCAGGGCAACATTTCCTTCTAGGTTGACTGATTGGCCGGGAGACTGTAGAAAAAGGGGTCGGTAGAGGAGAATGTACAGGTTGCTATATCAATGTTAGCGGGAAGGCTCTCGATTATTACCAGCGCAGTACTGCATACTTGTACGCCATATGAAGCATGCCAACAAGGAACATCGCATCTCTGCTCATGGGCATTTGAAATTGCATTTCTTTCGGAAGGTGGAACTCCCAGTCAACCAAACGTTGACGGAGCGCCGGCCGAGCTTCATTATCCAATTCTGATCGACCAGGTAGATATTGGCTGCAGACTATTTCCCGCACTGAAAACAAAACCGTCAGCACATATGAGTCTACGAATATTCCAGGATATCATACATAGCCTAGCCAGTTGAGTCATTCCAATCACGTAGGGGATGTGGACTTCCGGGGGTGTACGGAATATTCCAGGAGGTCCCATAGACTCGTTATCCTCAAAGTCTGCGGCTTCAAGATCAGCGATCTGGCAATCTTCATCACGTATCCGAGGTGGCAGCCCCAACGCTGCCGATGTCTGTTGATCGCGAACCTGATAAAATGTTAATATCATGGTCTTATAAGCAAGGACTGGGGAACAGCGTACATACAAAGCCCACCAGATTCGTTTCCAAATCTTTTGGTCTTTAGCATTGAGGAAGGACAATTTAGACCTATGCATGTCAGTGTATATTCGTCTTCAATGAAATGAGATACACGCCGTACATGACATGCATTCCCTTTTTCTGAGCAAGGCCGATGGCAGCTCCAAGCCAAAATCGAACATCGCGTTCTTCGTTTGGGCTTCCACGCCAAAAGCTCAAGAGAAACAACGATTGCAACTTGATAACCGTGTCGGTCTCACATCCTGAATCATAGATATCCTTTGCTCGTTGATAAAATACTTCTTTGGCTTGGTAGCGATTATTAAAGCCTGTGTTGTCTAAAACCGTATCCGAGCATAGGCTCACTCCAATGAAGAGCATTGACTGAAAGAGCAAAGGTGATAGTGTGCCGCCTTGATAGTGACTTTGCAGATCTGCCCGATCAAGAATTGGAAAACATGGGTGGAGCCAGTCAAAATAAGCTTGAAGTAACGCGTCGCAGACAGCAGGCGACGGGAATACAAGGGCCCCTTCGCGGTTAAGGCGATCATGTATTAGCTTGCGAGGGCCTAATAAATCCTGACTACTTCCAGTCGCTCTAATCTCAGAAATGGAGTAGTGCAGTCGGCCTTTTTGGATACTGCATGCATACCCCTTGTCTGGAGATCGTCGCCCTTCATCCACAACGCAGGTGAGAGGACTTGATTCGCCGAGGAACACGGTCTTATGGATCGCATCCTCTGCTGTTGCGGGATGAGCCGGATACCGAGAGCTGTGTCCGGGTAATGGAAGTTGACGCTGTATGACTCGGGAATCTGATGCCTTTGCCGTATTATTCGGCGTTGTGGATGTTCGAGCTAATCCCTTTTTCTTTCGGGGATATCTGCCTAGAATAAGTATAAATTCGACCAATTCTTCATCATCTCCTTACTTTCCACGGCGGGAAACTCCTACTTCGCAAGTAAGATTCCAAGACACGCAATTTTGGCAGGGCTGCATTTCTAACACATTGCATCGCACGCGACGCGAGTTACATGTCAGGCAGGCTTTCTTTGCCCGCGTGCGTGGTCGATCTGGACTCTCGGTATCCATAGTTAACAGAAGAATCGGCTGTTTCGATTAAAATAATATTTGAATATCCAAAAGGTCAGGGATCGTTTTGTTCTGAAAAAAGGTGGGGGCTCGGCTTCTTCGGTTATATGATCTCGTCTTGCCGACATGCATTCATCGTGGCTCAATTCTTGTATTTTTTTTTTTCTCTTTTCTTTTTTACACCTAGTGTGATTGGAACTGCTTGGTCGTTCTATTCTATGCCTTTGATATCAGATCGTTCGATTGTGGGTTTGTCGCAGTACGATATAGACACACACAACACCGAACATTTGGGAAGTAACCGGCCCTTACATTTTTGACAATACGAGGGTTTGCCACCCAAACGTCAGTGTACCTTTTACTAGACAGACCATATAAAAGATACATGTGCAAATGCTTATTTTTTCTCAATATTATACTAGAACCTTTTATTTTAAATGTAAGACTATTGCGATATATATGTGGATCGTATCAAAACCGAAGGAATCTATGCTATACTCTGTCATATATACTACTAAGATGGGACTGGCAAGATAAATCAATTTAGAAGAATTGAATTAAATAAGGCTTCGGAGCAACTCCGTAAATTCATATTACTCTCAAGTTATGCACATAATATCTCGGGATGTTTCCCACCTTGGACGGTTAGAAATTTGATATGCTTACATATCATGAACGAGGTGGATCACGATCGGCAGGACTTCATTCCCTCCACAGACTTTTGATCCGAAAAGACTGGAGCCGATCTGGAATTTTCTGGCATCACGGTGAAACTGGGTGGAACTGGATTAGTAGCATATTGTAGTGCTTACAGATAAAAGAAGCTATGTGCCTCAATACTGAATATAATTTATCTTCAAAACACGTATCATTATACCTTCACCATGTCTACAAGGTTTCCCAGCGAAAAGGTGGATGTGTCGCCGCTTGGGGCACCATTGCAGTTCGAATTCAGTCAGCGCACAGCTTCGAATCGCTTTCTGAAGGCTGCTCTGACGGAGAGAATGGCCTCGTGGTCTCCCACTGATCTTTCGGCTCGAGGCATTCCGAGCCAAAATCTGATCAATCTTTATCGTCGGTGGGGAGAGGGTCAATTTGGACTTATCCTCACCGGCAATATTATGATGGCATACGACCAGCTCGAGTCACCGGGAAACATGATCATTGATCTTGAGAACCCATTCGGCGGGGAACGATTCGAAGCATTCAAGCAATTGGCCACTGCCGCCAAGAAGCACGGAAGTTTGATCGTTGGTCAGGTCAGCCACCCTGGTCGTCAGACATTCGAGCAGCTGCAATCCAACCCGGTTTCTGCTAGCGATGTCCAGCTTGTCATGCCGAAATTTGGTGCATTTGGAAAACCCCACGCAGCTAGCGAGGAGGAGATTCAGGATGTTATCCGCCGCTTTGTTCATGTAGCCGTCTACCTGCAAAAGGCCGGGTATGATGGTATTCAGCTGCATTCAGCCCATGGATATCTCCTCGCGCAATTCTTGTCCCAAACAACGAACAAGAGGACGGATAAATACGGTGGGAGCTTGGCTAATCGTGCACGGATTATCGTGGAAATCGCCCAGGCAATCCGTCAAGCTCTTCCAGATCCCGGATTTATCATTGGAATCAAGATTAATTCGGTGGAATTCCAAGAACATGGATTTACCCCCGAGGAGTCAAAGGAGCTGTGCGAGATTCTAGACCGCACTAACTTCGACTTTGTTGAGTTGTCTGGTGGAACTTATGAAGCTGGTGCCTTCCAGCACAAGCGGGAGTCTTCGCAGAAACGAGAATCATTCTTCTTAGAATTTGCAGATCTTATTGCTCCTGCTCTCAAGCGGACCCGCAGTTATGTAACTGGAGGATTTTGCACTGCCTCTGGAATGGTCCAGGCTCTGGAAACTGTTGATGGCGTTGGTCTTGGTCGCTCCATTACCCAGGACCCTCGCTTGCCCAGGCAGCTGCTCGCCGGAACTGTCCAGGGCGCAATCCAGCAGAAGATTGACCCTCAAGACTTTTTCCAGACAAGCCCCGCTGCTGGAGTACAAATGCTGCAGATCGCAAAAGATGAAGAGCCGATTGACCTGAGCAATGGTGCCAACATGGAAGTTTTCATCAAAGGCCTTGGGGAATGGGCGCAGCAGATGCAGAAAGACGGCACTGCAATGAACATGTATGGTTATGCCCAGCTTCCCAAGGGTCAACCATTCCAAAGTCATCTGTGAAAACAATTTCAAGGGAAGTACGGAGGCAAGGGTGTTGATAGTCATGAATATAATGTTTTAGTTGTATTCAACATATTGATGTCAACTTTTTCCACCATAACGTATACCACACTAATAATCCAATTATTGATCGGCTGACAGCATTGGTAAATTATTTATCCACTTATTTTGTCTGTTTCTCATTGTTGACAGGTTCATCGCAATGCATGGGTGTTGGGGAATGTAGGGGTTAGCTCCGTCAACAACAAAACATTTCGACGAATGCTGAGCATAGTCTTCCTGCATTATTCTACGAACGATAATAAGAGCCGATTTATTTGCCGAGCATTCACAAGTTCTTGGCCTATTGGCGCCGGTATTGTGGTACCATATAGCTCACTAGGACATCCCTCACTGTTGTTCTTTTCGGCATCCGATCGCTTTCGACAATATGCACTTCCAGACCTTCCTCAGCGGCTTGGCTATCCTTCCAGTGGCTCTGGCTTCCTGGCCTTTCCGCGACCACATTGAAGCGATATCAGCAATCGGTTACGGCAATGAGCAGCCCAATGTGAAAGTCGAGACGCTCTTTCAGTTTCCCAACAATGGCTCATGGATCGGCAACATGGTCCTTCGACCAGACGGCAACCTCCTTGTGACGCGTATGGACACCCCTGAAGTTTGGCTTGTCGACACCACGAGCGGAAAGGCGAGCCTCGCCTACTCGTTCCCCAGCGTCACCAGCACCTTCGGAATCAGTGAAATCGAAGACGATGTCTTCGCAGTTGTTGTGGGGAATTTCTCCATCAAAACTTATCAGCCAGGTGCAGGCTCGTTCTCAGTCCAGAAATTGGACTTCACCAAGATCGGTGCTGGGGGGAACAAGCGCGCTCTGGAACAGCCAACGGCCTCGGAGATCATCGCAATCCCAGAGGCTCAAGCCTTGAATGGCATGGCTACTTTCTCAAGGGGCTCAAACTTGGTTCTCATTGCCGATAGTCCAAAGGGAGTAGTTTGGAAGGTCGATACCAAGACAGGAGACTATTCTGTCGCACTGAATGATACTACAATGGCTCCGGCGAAGGGCCAGGCCCTTCCCCTGGGAGTCAATGCCGTGACAATACTGGGTGATTATGTCTATTATACCAGCACGACACGAATGCTGTATTGCAGGGTCAAGGTGGACAAGGATGCCAAAGCAATCGGAGATTTCGAGGTGATCGCTAGTGGATTCCTGCCGGATAACGTTGAGATGACCAAGGATGGCACTGCGTACATTCCGACAGATCCCCAGAACTCTGTTGTGCGCATCACGCCTTCGGGGCAGATCTCCCTCGTTGCGGGTGGCCAAGTATCCACGGAAATGCCAGGCCCAAGTTCGGTCCGGTTGAGCGAAGACCGAAAGATACTTTACGTCGGCACCACGGGGGTCAAATTGCGCCTGTTTTGGGCCAATTCATCGAGCCTGCTAAGGTTCTCAAGATAACATTGGAGGGATAGAGGAAAGCTTGATGGCCTCGGGCATATGTTATAACCACTGTGGGTATGCGAAGCTGATGATAAATGAGATTTTACTGATGAAAGGATTGGATTTCTTGTGTAGCTTACTAGGTAATTTGACGTGTCAATCACTAGGAATCTACATTGTAGATGCCGAATATAGAAACCAGTGTAGATTCAATGATCTAGAGATGGACAGAGAAAGAGAGAGAGAGAGAGAGAGAGAGAGAGAGAGAGAGAGAGAGAGAGAGAGGGACTCAAGGGAGCAAACTATCTATGAGATCTGTTCCAAAGGGCAGTTTGCCTCGGACATAAACGGTCCAACACAATCACTTCAACATTGAACCCAATTACCTATCTCCTCATGACTCGATATCTCAGTCGCCATGTTTCGCTTTCGGGTTATTTGAGTGAAGTAAGCAATGTCATATGCGAAGGTGTCGGCTTTGCCCCCGCTATACGGTCGAAAGTGAGATAGTGCCCTCACTCAAGTAGTAGCTCGTAGCTCCTCTATGAGCCCAATGTTGTCGATCTAGTCACGACTCTGTTCGCAGTGTCGATCAAGCAAAGTAAAGCCGGTCTTGAAGAAGACCCATGAAGACGGAGACATCTCGCGAGAAACAAGTCCGAATTTCTACATTAGATGATACCAGGGATCATGAAAAACTTCTTGCCTTTGTAAGTGTCACCGAATTCCTTGCGGTAGCGACTCTCTTTCTTCCTTGCCCAGATAGCCATTTGCGCACCCCCAATAATCGTTGGGAATAGAATACTCCAGCTCATCCCACTGACAATATACATGCCAAACCAAGCAACAATCTCGAAGAAGTAGTTGGGACAAGTCACAACGCTGAATCCGAAGCCAGATGGGATACCACGCTCGGTTGTTCCTATCCGACGGAGATCTCGCAGTATCAAGTGGGTGTTCAAGTTTGCCAGCTCTCCAAATGCGAAAAGTGTGATACCAGTATATAGGAGAAGAGAATTAGGCCGCCTTCCTGCGGCTGCATCGGGCCTGAGAACCCAGTAGGGAATATTAAAGCCGGCCATGACCCAGTAGTAGCCAGTGTTTCTGAAAATGTTACGTAGCGGCATCGTTGCATTCCCAAATCGGTGGACAAAGATGGACTCAAGCTCACGTTTCAAGAAATGGATAGTCAACAGTGCACAGACAAGGTATTGGACGTTGGTCGGTTCGGGAATAGTGTCGAAGTTGTAGTACAAATATGGGCGCAGTGAGAAGAGAAAGAGAGTTGGCATCAGCGCTGGGCCGAGGTATTCGGCGACAAACACAGTGCGCCATGAAATCTGGGGACCTTAATGGCGAATGATAAAAGTATGAGCCTAGATAAAGCGTCGGTCACGGTGGCTGCATACCCAGATCCTTCACATGGGCCGGACTTTTGTCCTTAAGCCCGGTCCCTTCGATGGTGATCTCCTTAGAGTTTGGAATTAATGTTTGATCGCGTTTATTAGTAATTCTCAGACGGTGGACGGAGAGAGTCGATGCTTCAGCCAGAGAGTGGTAGAGTTCGGCCGTGGAGGCATTAGATGCCACTTGAACTTCCATGGGGAGCTTCTCGATCGGTTTTCCTATATTGTCAAGTCAGGCTCATTATCTTAGGCTCATTATCGGTGGGCGCTTTAGGGGTGTGGGAAATCCTTACCCCTACGCTGGATAGACAATATGATTCTTATAGGAGCCATCTGATGGACAACGGATTGAGGTAGCTGGGCAGGAATTGAGACACAAGAAGATCAGCTAAGAGACCAGTACTAGCGGTCAGTTCATCACGTGACAAAACATATGCAGAATCAATGCAACAATGAACGATAGCAATACCTGACTACTACGTGAAAGAGAGGAGAGAGTTGTAAAAGAGACGACTCTCCAGACTAGACTAACCTATCGATGCCTGAGGCACCAATCACTACAACAACATTTGGAATATGCTAGAAATGATGATGCTCCCTCGCCATGGCATTAAAGCACCGACGGACCTATCGGGGCTAACTGTTGTCAGTTCATAGCTTTCTCTGTACTATATACAGATATCATGAGTTGTGTTTGGTCTCTAATCACAGCATGCTTTATCATCACTGCAAAGAACTACATATCAAGGGCCTGCTCATCCAACTGCTGCAATTTGGCCATCTGCCAATACTTCCCACCAAGCTTGAATAGCTCATCGTGGCTTCCTCTCTCGATAATTTGTCCATGATCGAAAACGAAAATCATATTTGCATTGACAATGGTCTTTAGTCGATGGGCGACGGCAATGATCGTCCGGCCTTTCATTGCCTGCTGAAGTGCCTTTTGAACTACTTCCTCCGAGGCACTATCCAGTGCAGAAGTTGCTTCATCAAGTATACTGAAAATAATTAGAAAGAACCTTTTTAGATAGAAGAGAGCCTTACAGAATCTCTGGTCCCCATAAAAGAGCCTTGGCGATGGCAATCCGCTGGCGTTGACCTCCAGAAAGGTTCGATCCGTTGCTCAGAATAGGGGTGCTCAATCCTTGGGGAAGAGATAGCTGTCCATGGTCAGATATAGGGTATATATAGATTAGTTAAATGAGCCACATACCACAAAATCAACTAGATCGACGTTCTCCAAAGCAGCCAATATCTCCTCGTCTGAACTGACCCGCTCATCACTCTGCAAGCACTCACGCAGATCTTGACCAACCAGGCAAGGATTCTGGTCGACCAGGGCTAAGTATCGTCGATAGCTATTCAGATCATATGCTTCAATGGATGTGTTCCCTAACGTGATCTCGCCAAATTCGGCGGCATAGAAGCGCTCCACGAGATTAATCACTGAGCTTTTGCCGCTGCCAGTCGTCCCGACGAGGGCGATGAAAGTCCCAGCTGGGGCATCGAGATGGACATCATTCAGCGCCAACTGAGATGGGCGGGTCGGATATCTGAAGTTAATATGTTGTAAGGAAAGGTTCTCAATGGTACTTGGCACGGAGATGAGATCGTGTTTCGGTGTATTGTCTGTGAGTCGTGATGATGAATCATCGGTTTGCATCAACTTCGTAAGTCGGGCAGCAGCAGTATGAGCCCCGGCAATGTCTGGCGCGCGTGCAAAGAGAGCTGCTGCAGACTGGGAACCCCAGACCGTCGCCGCAAAGCAAATGAAAAATTGTTGGATGCTATACTCGCCGGTTGCAATCAGATGGGTGCCGCCATACCAGAATACAAAAGCAATGCTCAGTATACGGAGCGATGTGGCACATGCATACATGGCTGCCGACATAACCCAGTAACTGGCCCGACGGTCTCCTCCGCTTTGTTCTCGAAACGACGCAAGGATGGAGTTTTGCAAGCCGAGGATTGTCACTGTTTCTATAGCGGAGAAAGTTTCATGTGCAAATTCCACGGCATTAGTATCGCGTTGGACATACCTCTGCACTTGCGCCTCGACATAGTACTGCAGGAAGCTGGATATGGCGATTAATGGGACGGTAGCTGTCGAAGCAACACCGAGTTTCCATCCAAAAATACATCCAACTGCAATTCCCGTTGCGAGCATCACGACGCTTTCGACCACAAGTCCAAGTGACGTTCCAGAGACACCGATGGTTTTCTGAACTCCTGACGAGAGAAAGCTCACTAAGGCTCCAGTTGAGTGGTTTTCGTGCTCCAGAAATGGGAGGTTCTTTAGAAGCAATGCTTTGAATAAGCGCGAGCGAGCTCGGAGATACAACTGGGATGCAGACACGGCAAAGCAGTAGCCTCGTATACAGTAGATAACAACCACAATAATACCATGAACGAGGTACATCTTGGCCCAGAACTGAACATTGTTCCCACCGGTACTCAGATCAGGATTGATAATTGACATAATCCCGTTGCCGAAGAAGATCGCTTGGACGGGATATGTCATTCCAGCCAAGACGCTGCAAAGCGCTCCTGCGATAATGTAAGACATCTCGGGCTTATTCAAGCGCCAAATCTGCTTTATACTATTTCCGGGCGCATATTCTGGGACGGGAGAATCATCTAGTATCTTTCTCGCACCAGCATTGAATGGATCGCCCCTCGAGTTATATTTAGTTATTCTTCGCGTGGAAGACGGTTCCTGATATTGGTCATTTGGGCGGATGGCTTGCTGTCTTATTAGCCCCTGGTACATTGCAGATCCAGTCATTAACTCCGCGTGGGAGCCTTGATCTATAATCTCGCCGTTCTTCATGACAATAATTGTATCGGCATCTCGGATCGTCGATAGCCGGTGGGCTATTATCAAGGTAGTTCGCCCTAAAGCAGCCCTGTTGAGAGCCTCCTGGACTTCCTTTTCACTTTGACTATCCAGTGCAGCAGTTGCCTCATCTAGTAGCAAGATTGATGGCTGAGATATAATTGCTCGGGCAATTGCGAGCCGTTGTCTCTGTCCACCGGAGAGATTTGACCCGTTGGCCCCTATCATGGTATCGTAGTCTTCAGGAAGACTGGCGATGAAGGAATGAATTTGGGCTGTCTGGGCAGCCTGAATTACCAATTTTCGGATACCAGGTATGTCTAGTTTCTATTCTTCATTAAGTGATCCGAAGCTTATGGAAGAATGATAACGAGCGAGAGACATACCTCGGTGGTAGATTTAGGAAGCCCAAATGCAATGTTGTCATGTATTGATGCACGGAACAAGAACACGTCTTGGCCGACATACCCAATCTGAGACCTTAGCCACGAGACATTCATCTCGTCAATTGGCTTGTCGTCAAGCGTAATAACACCATCGAGAGGAAGGTACAACCGTTCGAAAAGGGCAAATATTGTCGATTTCCCAGAGCCCGATGGCCCAACCAAGGCTACAGTATGTCCAGCCGGGACATGGAGTCTGATACCCTTCAAGACAGTCCGTTCAGGCCGCGAAGGATAAGCAAAGGTCAAATTTTCAAGGCGAATCTCACCTCGGACTTGGCCATACGTCTTCCCCGTATCTGCTAACGGATTGATTGGTGAGATGCGCTCCATAACTGAAAAGATCCGGCTGACTGCTCCGTTGGCCTGCGAAATATCGACAACGAACGGTAGTGCTTGACATATCATTCCACCTGCAGCAGTTACTGCGTACATTATTGACAAAGCCTCTGGGATCGTACAGAGCCCTTGCCGGAAAAGTTGGTCAGCCTGCCATAACTGTGAGGTCATTGTTAGCAGGAAGTTGGGATGGAGAAGGTATACATACGCCCAACCCACTGCCCAAATGCAAAATTGCGAAGGATCCCGCAACAATTACACCGAAGACGAACCTTTCCCGAAAGTCCAAAGCAATAGGACGTAGTAAGTAATCATGATACTTCCTAGCAAATCTTTCTTGGCTTCGGAACGCAATGACAGTCCTCATGGCACCGAGCACTTCTTGGGCTAAATTATCAGCCTTTGCCCACCGAGCCGAGGCCATTTTTTGTGTCATGCTCATCCAAGACCCCATTATCCCGACGAGTAGGATCAATGCGATCGGCTGCGATATCATAATAGATGCGAAGCGCGGGTTCTGCATGAATGCGCATGTGATGGCAACCACGCACCCGGACACTCCAGAGATAATACTACCCAATTTCTGTGAAATTCCAGCTTGAATCAACTTCATATCTTGATCGAGTTGGGACATGAGTTCCGCTGTTTTAACTACATCAAAATAGGCCATATTCTGCTGGAGCACCGAAGACAGATATCTTTGTTGGAGGTCGCATCGAATCTGTTCCCCGACAACATTGAGGCCCCATGTACCAATCATGGTGGTGATAAAAGACCCGATCGCTGAAATGTGTGAGCACACCGGATGCTGAGATTTCTTTGCGAAATTAACTCACCGATATACACGAGTAGGAGCGTGAGATGCCGAACCCGATCTCGAACGTCATGCACTGCTTTCTCGTCTTCATTGATAAACTCCTCAGCCAAAGCCCCGAAAACGATCGTTACTAGGGGCATGGCTGCCCCAGCGGCAGACGCGCAGAATATTGATACAAACAGCGCGGAGAGCTGCGGCGCCCTTGCATATTGGTAGCTGGAAAAAAAGCCGGCGGTGCTGGGCTCAGTGCGGACCTGGGATTCGATGACCTCTACCGCGCAAGAAGTACTGTCTCCAGCAATCGGCTGGATATCACCGAGTAGGATATTCTCGGTAGACATTTTTGGGTCGGTTCAAGGAACATCATTGTTTTTGGAAGTCAATAACTTCCAGGAATGCACATGCTGGAATCACGTGTGTCGACTCAGAATATGGAATGCCTCCCATTCACCTCCCATTGACATCTAGAATATGAGGGCCTGTGAAAATGACGCCGAAAATGACCAGTTTTGACGCCAAAAACGGCTTCCTTTCCACCTGTAACTTTGGCTGTCCAGCCGCCCCTTGACTGCCCACTGCCCCGTAACACTATTCTGCACCCAGCACTTTTAGTCATCCTCCGGTCCTGATGTTGACGCTGGACACTGTTCCCCTCGTTTCCACTGACCAAAACGACGCGGAAAATGGCTCCCCTTCAGTCAAATTTAAGTCCCCTCCCTTTTCGCCTAGTCTAGTTGAGCGCCTATAAGATGCTTCGTCTTCCCTCCCTTCTGGTGTCTTTGCACATCTCTCTCATCTTTGTTACCCTAATTCTACAGAGTGGCATTTGATTGGTTAAGAGGGGAGAAATGTGACTTATAGAGTGGTTTTATTGGGGTTGCCTCAACGTGATATCTACACCGACATTACTGACGGTGTTTTGCCTCCTTAAACCCGTTTACTCCCTGCATACCCATAGTGCTCAACACGATAATTTCTTGAATAACCAAATTTAGCGGTTGATTAAGGCCACAAATGGGTACATAGCATACCAAGATCTTTACCCTCTTCGAAATCACTCATGAGCTGCCTTCCAAGATCGCCCTCCGGGAGCTGTAGGTCGTCCTTAGAGACCCCATCTGATGACATTAGATTCAAGTAGCCATCGTCAATATTGACCTAATAGTTATTGTGAGCAAAAACTCTCGCTATACTTAAAGGAAATCTCACCAGCGCGAAAACCTGTCGGACGACGTCAGGTATAACAAAGTTGTCGGAGGATAACGACTGATGTTTTAACACCTTTCCGGTGAAAATATCAACACCAACTAGATCGATAAAGGCATTTCCATGATCATCTTCACGGAAGGATACGTCGACGACCTTACAGGGGCGACCATCGATGGCGACGTGGTCGTTCTTTTTTAAGTGGAAGCCTTGCATGTTGATATATGCTGTGTTTCGTATTTAGGAAGATAGCTCGGAGGGGTTTATGGAAGGAACCTGATCCAGATTTCTAAAATAAATCTAGAGGTAGGGCATCAAGTATAAGTAGTACTCAGCTTAGCTCGATCTTCACTCTCCCTCGCCTCGTTAATTATGTGGCTGGCTGTAATAAAAATATCCTGTCTTAAATCTTACTTTAATAGGCCGAACTAACTGTGATATATCGAATAGATCTTTATCTGGAAAATACCGATGGAAACTATTTCCGTTTTATGAGTAGCCGCAGATAGACACCTACTAACTAGCGGTAAATGGCGTATATAAAATTAAGTAACGTATTCGGTAAGCGAGCTGGACACTCCAAAACACCATAGTAAATGAGTTATATTCTACATTTATATCTCAACAGCCATGTTTTTATTCTAGCTCCTTATTTGTCGATAGCCATCGATAAGACTCATTAGCACCGTATATCAAATTTCAAAGGGAGTAGAAGGCTATATTATCATCATTTCGAAAATTACCGAAAATTACGTTGCAAAAAACTGGAAATATATCGCAATCATAAAGTTATAAAATTTCTTCAAACTCCCTAAAGAGACTAGATATCACCAAGAATGTAGGAAGCCACAAGGAGAAGTCCCTATAGACCGCCGTTGTTGAGATATCAAGTTGTAATTTGTCCCATTTAGTATGGGGTTTTGAGTGTCCAGCTCGCTTGCCGAATACTTTAACCTAGGTTGATTATTACTTAAGCATTACTTAGCTTTATGTATACCGTTCACACCGCAATTGATCAGCAGCTCGGTGTAGGTGTTGTGTAATGGCTACCCGGTTGATTTGTAAGTAAGAAGGAGCTGGTAGGGATATTCTACTCTCAGCCAGCCACTAATGACACGCCTCGCCGGGAGGCCATCGTTTGAGCATGCAGTAATGAACCGAGTGAGTTGTAGATATTTCATCTTCTCTTCATGCATCTACAGAGCCCCGAGATCCAGCAAGGTCTCACATGATTTAATTAGAGAGATTCAGAAAGGATTACACTAAACGAGGAAGAAGTGGTGCGAATGCTTTCTTAGTTATAAGATATCTGGATCGAAACTAAGGAATAAATTGCGAAGTCACAGTAGTTATAGATCCGATAGGTAAATAAACATCGGAGAGAAGAAGACCTCGGAGTCGGTGACTCGGTTTTTTATCACGATAAAGGACTAGCTTTAAGATCGACTGAGTAGGAAGCTTTCTCACCTCTTAAGCGGACCCTATAAAATCGTCAAGAAAGTCAGTCATTGCTATAAGCTAGAGCTGTTTGAGTCGATTCGAGGCAGGGACCCACAAATCCTGTCATTCCACCAATGCTTACCTTTCCTTTCTTTCTCCCCTCTGTACTTAGTATTTTCGTTGAATGCGCTCTTTTTAAAGAGCTGGCTCGTAACAGTTAAGCTGTGATAGGTGGTTTCGTGTTTCTGGAATTAGTCGCTTCTGTTTTACTGGAATTATTGGCAATAAACCTAAATTACCGTAAGTTAGTTACTACGCTGAAATTAATTTCTACGCTAATCACATTGCATATCTGCTTCAGCGGATGTAAAATGAAGCAGTGCGTCGGGCTGAATGCCAATACGTAGTAGTCGGTGGAGGCGAGAATGAAAGAAAGAGGGTAACTAAGATTAACTAAGTCTTTTTAAGTCGGCAGCATTAGTGACGACGTATTAAGACGCTAAACCAGAAACAGAAAAACTAACCACATACAGTAATTTACAGGTCCCCATACATGTCAAATGGAATGCCAATAACACTGTTGGCTATGCATTTCCATATCAATTAATTGCTGTTGCTTCTAAAACCCCCTCGAAGAAACCTAGCCAGCCTCTGTTCGTGTGCAAATATAATATCACTATTCACTGCAGGGGAAATGTATATGTGATATCTGAATACTGAGGTCCGGTGTATCATAATTATTTTCAGATTGATAATGATAAACCGCAAGTTCTAGATTCAGGGATCTACAAGCAGGCAAATGGTTTGATAACGCATATAATATTCTTGAAATAGATACGTGCCCGAAATGTCGCAGTTAAAAGGACGAAGCTACCTAGGCTATGGCAGTAGAACCACTTAAACGAGGAGTTTTAAAAGAATATAGAAGTCCATCAAAGCCCCCATCAACCTAGAGTCTGACTTCGAAACCCAGCTCTCTTGGTAAGAAGTTGCAGGCTGACGATCTGCGAGATCTGCCAGCGGCTCATCAATCTCATGCAGAGCCCTTAATTGTTTGTGGATCGCAGGCCATGCCCCAGCTCGAGCTTTGAACAAAAGCCACCAATCACCCGCGGCATCTTTTCCAATGACCCGGCAGACATTTCGAGTCGGGTACAAACGACAATGTTCAATGTCATTAATGTAAGATGGCCGGCCCAGGGCATGGGGTCTTTCACTCAGAGGCACACCCGTGGCAACAACCGCAGCAGAGAAATCTGTCTCAAAATATCTAGCTTTGTGCTGGTTCGTATGTGTCATAAAGAGCAGGTTAGATTTTCCGACTAGTGGCGGTATGCTCATGAACGAATTTCGCTGGATGGAGGTCATGGCCTGAACCTGCTCCTGGGTTCGGTGCTCCACGAGCGCCTGACGATTCTTCGACGCTAGATATGCTAGGTTGTCATCCTCCAAAACCTCACTTGCATCAAGTACGTTGTAGGAGTTGAAAAAGGCATTGCCGATGAAGCCCTTGCCGCCGCTAGGGAATTGCTCGCCAAACACACCCCACACATTGAAGGGACTCATCACCATAACGGTTCGGCCCGGTGAGGGATTTAGTGCTGTGACCATTGTCTTGACCCACCAAGCAGCCACAATATCTGGTTCACTCAAAAAGGGTGGTTCAACACCGTCCGGAGTCGCAGCGGCCAGTTGGTGGCGTGCGGTTTCCCTCATTTGGTTCACGCAGTGTCCCGGCAAGCGAATGGAGTGCTCCTCTGCACGGAACCAGAAAAGTTCCCAGAGATACCGAAGCCCAAAGAGCACAAGACCGAGACCGCCAAGGAGCCGGCTGAAGTTGGTATAATTCTGCCGGGGGACACCCTTGCCTAGGGTGCATAGAGGATCTTGGTCAAAAGGAAGAAAGGGTGGCACCTCTGATTCCCGACCATTTAGGACAGCTATCCAAGCCTTGAAGAAGTTTGTCCGCGCCACAGCGTCAAATAAAGTGTGGATATAGCTGACGGTCAAGAGGGTTGTATCCTGGAAAAGGGTAACATGGACATGGAGCTGCGGACGGTCGGTATATATCCAATCGGCCAGCTCCCTGGGACTATCTTGATGACAGACCAACGGCCTAAATATGGCAGAAGTGGGTGATAGGAAAGATTGATCTTGCCCTGTTTTTGGAAGCTGGGAACCCAACGGGTGTTCGTTGATAGTCATTCCATACTCGGTGGTGGTGAAGATGAAGGCCGGCCGGGTTTTCTGATCATACTCCGCCGGGATATGATATTCGAGCTTGCCATTCTTTTGTAAAATGGTTCATTAACCATGTACTTTGCTGTTCTTGCTGTGTTGGAGAAGGATCATACATACATGGAGTCGTAGCCGAGCCCCCAATTGACCCCAGTCCCCGATCTCCATCAGCCGCCCTAAGGCTGTCTCTAGCCTTGCCGCATCCAACACATCGTCGAATCGGAATGTGAAGTCATGACAAAGACTGCGTAGGTAGTGCAAGTCATCCCACTCTCGCAAGGGAATAATCCGGTCTGTGGGCACTGTCTGTGGCTGCGTGCGCCCGAACATCGAGAGAATATCCATTCCTTATGGCATGCAAACGACGAATTTAGAGCTTCAACAGTGAGGCGGAAAGATTTGAGATGGAGAGGATTATACGATTCTGATATGACTTCTTAGGTTTATTTCGGACTTTAAATGTGACGAGGAATTGAAATATCATTCAGAGCGGTGAACTCTATGAAGCCTTGCGTTCCATGATAATCTGCGAGGGTTGTTTAAACATGCGATGTAACTATGTAGGATGTCTCATATCACAGCCTGCAGGTGGCGCCCGAGGGCCATCATGGGAAAGTAATGGCGATGGTAATCGTAACCCAAATAGAATTGATTTGGAAATCCAGTTCCTGTATACACCGCTTCGGGCCATGAAGACCCTATGCCTTTCTCCAGCCTCTGGGAAGATACCAGCCAGCAGATACCATGCTCAACAGCGATGTCTGTAGGGTGAAGATGGGCTAGTAATACCCTCAATGCCCATGCAGACTGTGATGCGGTGGGTTTGCCTTGTCCCTTCTCAGGAGATCGGTATGATAGCAACGTCTCGCCCCAGCCGCCATCCACATTTTGCTTAAGCTTCAGCCACCGTAGAGCCGGTTGCACCAATCCGCGAACTCGCTTGTCCTTGTTGACAAAGTACTCTTGACCACACAGCGCATGATTTGTCCCATAGATGTAATTGCAGCCCCAGCGTCCAAACCAGGCTCCGCTAGACTCTTGGGTAGAGGGGATGTAGCATATGCCGCGGGTGCATGATGCATGTAGTGCAGGAAATAAACTCGTGGCGCGACTTTTCTTAGTTGCACACTGGACTATCAATCTGAATGCTTCCAGGATCCGTCCTTGAGCCATGTCACTGCTGCAAGGAGGGATTCCGATTCAATTGACCCGACATCGTGTTCGATCTGTGCAAGAATTACCGCAGCTGTATAGTCCACATCGGGGTAGAAAATATTGTTATATTCGATGCTGAAGCCCCAGAGATCCAGATGGGGCCGGTACACACGCTAATCCCCGCAAGGGGCAAGCAATTGGCAGTCTTGGACCCAAGCAAGGGCCTGGCTGCAGACCTGCCTATCTGATGACTTCGCGTCGCAGAGCTCAATAGACGTCAGAGCTGTGTCCCACACCGGAGATACGTAGGCTTGGATCATTTTGTCCTTCTCGTCCTCCCAGGCGAAGTTCTCCAATGCTTGGATGCCTAGGCGGACGGGGCATCCTCAATCCTGTATCCCTCCTACATGAATGCATACACACTACCATGCATAGGCGGGAAGATTCCCGCCCAGTCGCCGGTTGTCTCCTGACGCTCTAGAAACCATTGGGTACACTGCCGTTGAGCATATGAACGTATGCTGTAGTAGAGGGATATAGCGAATTCCGCTCAGCTGGTAAAACAGTTTATCCAAGACACTGAATACTAGCCCGATGATGTCTCCCTGGGCTATCTTTATCCGTGGAACTAATAAGCTTCGGTCGTGGTTGATACGCCGCCTGGGTGCTTAGGCGCTAGGCTCTAGGAGCCATCGCGGTTTTGCTGAGACAGTATATGGCAGATATACGCTTCCCTGTCTGCTTTCAAATCCAATTCAAACACATATCGGAGGAAGATATATTCGGCAGTGATGGTGACGTTGGATTTAAGCTCCCTACACCAATGACCATCAGTGCGTACTGAACCCAAGCATAGCCCGTTGAAAGCTTCAAAGCTTGCTCTATCTGGGAAATGAGTTGACTATTTTCTGGAGAAGAATCCATTTGGGCAATATGGTTTGGGATTCAAAGGATTTGATGATGGTATAACCTGTGAGAAAGACCTTAAAACTATCAGCGTATAGTATCCCATGATATAGACGCACCATTGGAATAAATTCGTCAGTCCGATCTAGATTGATAGCACCTCCTCAAATTGAAACAAAACTACTCTGTGCATATAACCAACCGTATTGGGGAAGCAAGCTGCGCAGCTCGCTTACCAAATACATTTGTGGCAGTGGAGTTATCAATCCCTTGCTTAGATTCGATAGATCCCCTACTTGCGTAGATGAAAAGAAAAAGCCGTCTACTTGATCATGATTAATTGATAACACGACGGCACGCACGGTAATACCGTCATTCTTAAGAAATGCCTAGGCTCGCGATTATCATTATAGCCCTTTTAGTAACCATCCTGGTGCGAAGACTACACCAGATTCTGACCTTGCGAGAGCTTGAACGACTTCATGGCTGCGAGCAGCCGCCCAACGAGAAAGACCGGTTTCGATATGACATCCTTGGGATCGCCAAAGCGATTGAACTGGCTTTCTATTTCCGACGTCGCAGCTCCCTCGCATATACCAATGCTTTGTTCGAGAAGTACGGGGAGACATATACGTCCAATGTTCTCGGTTACCGACTCATCTTGACTTGCAATGCAGAAAATACCAAATGTCTGCTATCCACGGCGTTCGCCGATTTCGATAGTTCGCCATTGCGAAAACCCCTATTTGAACCTATCACCCCTCATGGCATATTCACTCTTGACGGTGCCGGCTGGAAGAAAAGCCGCAATAAGCTACGCAGTCGGCTATCCGACCTTCGCAAGATAATTGACCTAAGCCTCTGTGAACAGCACTTCCAGGCCTTCCTTCGACATGTCCCATCCAATGGCAAGGCCTTCAATGTTCAAACATGCGTTTTTAATCTTGTTTTGGATATGCAGACCTTGTTCTCTCTCGGCGTGTCGGTGGATACCCTCGGCCTTTCCCAACCCTTGGAAAAGAAGCAATTTGTAGCGGACCTGCTCTATATTAAGGAAAAGATTGTGGAGGATGGCTTCCGTGGCCCGCTTCGTTATTTATATTCTAAACAACGCTTTGTCCATTCCTGCAGGAGGGCACGGGAATATGTGATGTCCCATGCCACTCAGAATGAGAAAGACGAAGATTTGAACAGGGAGACTGACCAGGCCCTGAGCATTCTCCTTGCAAATGATAGTATGGGCACGGCTCTCTCAGCGCTTTTCTACTGCCTATCTCAGGATGACCGAGTTGTCGACAAGCTGAGAGCAAGCATCATTGACACCATTGGATTGAATCCCCCGACTTGGGGGCAACTTGGATCTCTGGACTATATTCGTTGTGTACTCCAGGAAGGTAAGGATCTCTGTCGGTGACGTGTCGGCTTTGAAAAATGCACTAACACCATAGTCCCCAAAGTCATGAGACTCTATCCTGCAGTTGTACTCAATGCAAGAGTAGCGAACAAGAATGTCACATTGCCAACAGGTGGCGGGGCGCATGGCATTTCGCCTATCTTGGCTCGAAAGGGAGAGATCGTGGTCTTTTCCACCTGGGCTAGACATCGCCTCGGGAGGGACTTTGGGGAGAATCCAGAGCACTTTCATCCTGAAAGGTGGGAGCAACTCAATGCAGATATGCCTGGCTTTATCCCGTTTAACAAAGGACCTAGGTCTTGCCCTGGTCGTAAGCCTTTCTCTCAAGTCACCGATGATTTTGCTGTAGTTGGCTAACACCACTACAGAACATTATGCAATTGCTGTGCTCACATACATGGTTGCTCGTATTTTCCAGACCTTTTCAACAGTCTCCAATTATAATACAGAGCCGTGGAGAGAATGGATCAGCATGACATTGATGAACGAGCATGGGGTCCTGATAGGCCTCAGTTGAGCTGCTATAATATGAAATGTCCGTATATCTCCGTCATATTACTTGCCAGTTATTTGAAAGAAAAGAGTGCATTCAAAACAATATGCTAAATACAGAAGGGGTGAGGGAAAGGAAAGGAAAGGATTGGTGGAATCATATCCTTTGTGGGGTGTAGGGTGATAGCTGTAGAGCTGTAGAAACTCTGAATCGTAATATAACCCCAAATGAGGCCACCGAAAGCTGTGTATTCCTATCTTCATTCACAAGCATCTGAGCATGCAATATTAGCAACTCGGTATGATATAGATCATCCACGATTCCGACAGTCTCTCCGAGATCCTTCTTGAATTTCCCTGTGCGTCGTCCAAAGTCCCGGCGAGAGATTATCCTGACTCATACTAATATCTATATCCAGCCCTAGCATCTCGCACGACGATCTCGCCCCCGTTGAATCGTCCGGGTCAACAGTATCCGTCCCTATATCAAAGACTCGAATGATAATTGTGCTCAACAGAGGAGTCGCCGACTTTGCAGCGGGGAGGAAGTTTTGAATTACTTCTGCAACTTTGTCTGTCTTCCATTCGAAATCCTCCACAAGATACAAGTTGTCTCGAATGGCGAGCTTCTGAAGTGTTGGCGGTAGAAGCTCAGACATGGCTGGTGTGTCACAAATCCATCCGAAAAGCATGACTGCAGGTAGCTCAGCAGTTCGAAGAAGCGGGAAATGCTTTAAGATTCCTTTGAAAGGTTTAAATCCTTCTTCCGGGGTTCCATTGCACCGTTCTATTGCACCCCAAACACTAAGCCAATAAAGCGGACAGAGCTCCATGCTAATGGAAAGATGTTCAACTGTGTCTTTTACACTCATCAGCCCTTCAAGAAGCACACCTTGCTTTTTTAGAGGAGGCTGAGGAGAACAACAGTGATAATCGAGCTCTCTATCCTGTGATGGGTAGACTAGGCCTAGGTGAACACTCTTCAGCGAAGGCAGGTGCGATAGAAGGTTTCTGACCTCATCTTCTTCAATAGTGGATTCCGTTAACACAAGCCTCTGAAGCTGGGCCAGATGCGCCAGCTTACTTGATCCAGTAGGATTGGATAACTCGTTGCGGACACCTTCGAAACTTTGGAGCCAGATTTCCAAAGATTTTAAAGAAGGCAGATAGAACCAGCCTGCATATTGATCTGGGTTACAAACGGGGAATGCATCGATGAAATTCCATCTCGTTTCGTTGAACCGTCTAGGGCCTGGAACATTCAGACCATATTCGACAACGGAGAGGTTCGAAAATCGAGATAATGAATTCTCAGGCGCAGAAAGAAGAGCATGTCTCATCATCAACCCTGGGAACCCAGTTTGCCACACAAAAGTGTAATCCAGTTGCAGCGACCGTAGATTATGAAGCTGAGACAGAAGGACAGCCACAAATGCGTATGGGTCGCCCTCTTCCAGGGCATGGATCCACATCTTTGGCGAGGAAAACTGTGCCTTGGTAATGATATCTTTTGCAGCGTTCACCTCATCCTGGAATAGAAATGAGAGCTGGCTCCAGTCCCCATCAATTTGAGGCAACTCCCACTCGTCTTCCTGGTCTGTTGCTGGATACACCAGTTTTGAGGATATCATGCTCACATGGTGAATGTGCGCAGCCAGATCTGGCCGTTTGTGAATGACACGGAATAGCGCTAGAACCCGCTTAAGGGGAGGCCTGGTCCAGTCTATATCGATTTTACGATACAACGAGCTCTCCGAGGAGACTTGCAAGCCTCGGGATGTAGCCACTACGGATGCAGTATCGAATTGTGAGATTTGATCCAGAATATGCACCCAGCAATCTTGGGGGAGAGCTTTTAAGGCGCTGTGGTGGGTTAGCTTGGAGTTATTCTCTATAGGGAAGGACTCACTTGGTTGTTCCCATGATAAATTTCGAGCAGTGTCAGGTGAATGCGTGTACGGGAATTTTAGAGAGAAAATGGAGTTGATTAAATGAGACTCCTATAGAAGTAGGATCCTTGAGTAAAGAGGACTCCTGGTGTTTACACGTGGAGTAGGGCCCTGTAGGGGGCCACCTCTCCGGATGCCTTAATGCCTAAGACCCACAACATTGTAGCCCAGTTAGTTATTTTCTGGACGCAGCTACCGCATCCCCAATTCACATCATTCGGGTCGTTCGGGTTCGGTGAACAAGGGCGAAGGTAACCCATTTTATTGAACGCAGCAAGCCGTTTTAAATATCCAAGGTGAGTTGCTATCTCAAGCGTTATAAGCAAATTGGATGTTCAAACATCTATGCCAGCCTCTGAGGCCATTCCAGGCCAATTCAGCCGTTTCATGCAATGCTAAACAAGATCGAGGGCCTGGAGCGATTCAAGCAAAATAAATCATCATGTCCTCTCTTCCGATACCTGAATCAAGGAATGTTGATGTTCGCATATGCTAAGGTACCCCTTGGACTCGGGAATCGTGTAACGTCCGTGATAGCCCGAGTACCATTCCCCATATATTGTAGGATTGGTTGTACACTGGAGATCGAACGATCTTGATCTCTGCGGTGTATCTTGTAGTGGGAACAACTCCAGTGAGAAACCAGCCCCAGAAAGCTGGGATGTTTTGACCTGACCGAGCTCATGAATGGAACTAGTTTGGTTGCAATGAGGACTGATTGGGAACCTGTTCACCAAGCCCAAATCCTAGAGAATGTATCAAGTAGATGATCAGTCGGGGATATACAACGTAGCAGGGCGATAATAAAATATAGGAAAGCAAAGACTACCATAACAAAAGTTTTCTCCAGTAATTTATTCATACATCTAAAGGTCAAAAGCTTTCTTATAGCAGTTTCTACCATCCATGATTCCATCCCGCTCTCTCTCCCAGGTGAGGTTACTTACATGCCAGTACCCCTCGACACCTGAGGTGACAACAGTTAGGTAAGCATTGTCAATGACGTCACATGTCCAGGTGATGTCTCCCCGAGCATTTGACAGAACGTTGCAGCCTTGCAGGTCAAGTTGCAGGATAAGTTTCTGTCGTATACTCTCAAATTTTCAACAGAATGCCTGGACACTTGGGCCAGAAGGTTCTCAAGACCTTAGGTTTGAAAGATCATGCCCATCAACAGAACTCCTCGAGCGTTCGGCTTCCAGGAAGACCAGCCGTGAACAACGATGAACGCGCATTATCTTCACCTCCCAACAATGGCACATATCCTCGTCTCTGCAGGCTCTCAGATGGCACCATTCTCTCGTCTTTCACCCGATTCCCCGACGGACAGCGCTCACTCCGCGTCGCAAAAAGTACCGATAACGGCCGCACATTCGAGGACTTCTCCGAGGTAACCCGCGCTGCTGGCGACGTGGATAACATGTTTTTGTGTGAAGTGGCTCCGGGGACAATATTGGCGGCTTTCCGGAACCACGACAAGGGTCCAAATGGCCCTACGCACTTCCGCATTACTGTCTGCCGATCTACGGATGGAGGTCGGGCCTGGCAGTTCGCTTCGCAGGCAGCTGAGAAGCGCCCTCCTTTGGGTATTTGGGAACCCTTCATGCGTGTCGGGCGCCAGGGTGAAGTGCAGCTTTATTTCTCGCAGGAATTCGCCCATAACAACCAATGTACCATGCTAGTCGTCTCGCGGGATCAAGGAAGTACCTGGACCCCACCAACCTGTCTGCATGGTGACCAAGATCCCCTCCGCGATGGCATGTGCGGCATTGCACGGACTGTTGATAACGGTCGCGAGGCTCTTCTCATGGTATTCGAGACCACCCGGTACGGACCGTTTTGTGTCGAAGCGCTTCTATCCTATGATGACGGTGCCACCTGGGGTTGGCGCCATCAAGTTTTCTGCCCACGAAAGGGTCACAATGCGGGCTCTCCCCAGATTGCCTCTTTTGCGGATGGATCCATGGCCGCGGTATTCATGACAGACGATGACTCGGAGCACGTGAGTTGGGTAAAGAATGCCTCTATCAAGGTTGTATTTGCTGGCCCGCCCGTTGAAGGGCGTGTTCAATGGAGCCCTCCAACCCTCGTCTCCCCAGCCTCCAGTTTCTGGCCTGGAATCATGGCATTAGATCACAACACCATCCTAGCCACTTACGACCGGGGTGGGCCCCTTGCGAAGTCCATCACCTGGCACCCTGTGTAGACATTTGATCTTGGGGGTACTATCGAGAGCCTTGAGACTGGTTCTAGGGTACTCGTCATATTCTTTCGCAAATGGGTGGTCTTTCGGATGATTCACTAGACGTTTTTCATATTCTTTACACCTGGTCCCGTAGTTAAATGTATACCAATTATACCAATGCCATCTCTTGGCTCCTCGTAGTTCACTCCACAATCATATTCTGCATCCATAGATGTTTCTCTTTTGGTCAACATCTGCCTCCAAATCTCGGCAGTCATTCGAGGGCCTCAACTTGCTCTGGTGTAATTGGCGTGTCTCAGCCCGGATGCCGGGACTTGGAGGTGGCGTTCGGTTTTGGACGGATATAACTTACTCCGCTTGGCTCGGAGTTAACCCAATGGGGAATCTGACCTCGGCGTTAATCTGATAATCAGATCAGATTAAAAGGGCTCTTTATATAAAGGTCCTTGGGGTAACCTTGAACTTTTCCATCCTTCATTCAATTCCTTCAATTCATTCAGAATGGCAACCTCACTACGGAATATTATTGTTGTTGGCGGATCGTTCGTTGGTCGTGTGAGTTCAGTCTGCTGCCAATAGAGAGGGTAACCAACTAATATCAATACAGACAACAGCTCAGGAGCTCGCACGCATTGTGCCCTCAACACACCGGGTAGGCTACCACTGAGGTCTATCTTGAATATGGAAGCTAATGTTTTGTGCAGGTCCTCTTGACTGAGCCTCATAGCCACTTCCACCATCTTTTCACCTTTGTAAGTTGACTTTAACACCAGTGGACTTCCATTCCAGTAAAGCTCCAGGGCTAACATATAGCCCATAGCCTCGGTTTGCAATTGTCCCTGGGCAGGAACACAAAGCGTTTATTCCCTACAGCGGGATTTTCAATGCCTCACCCAGTCCTTCCTCCCATGGCATAATCCAAGCTCGCGTTTTGTCGGTCAAACCCAGGCATATTGAGTTGGACCGTGAATGGCAGGGCTCAAAAGTGGTTCCCTTCGACTACGTCGTTCTTGCGACCGGCACTCGTCTCTCCAAGCCTGCAGCTATGGACGACGATGACAAGGCATCATCGGTCGACTATCTGCAAAAACATCAAGCTGGCGTGAAAAGATCCCAGTCAATTTTGATTGTCGGCGGCGGTGCTGTCGGTGTTCAAATGGCCACCGACCTGAAAGAATATTACCCCGAGAAGGAGATCACCGTGGTGCAATCCAGGCCGTGGCTGATGCCGAGTTTCCACTCTGGACTCCATGACCTTATTAAGCAACGATTTGACGAGCTGGGGGTCCGACTCATCACTGGTTCTCGAGTCACTGTCCCCGCGAGTGGATTTCCCAACGATGGCAGCACCTTTGATGTTCAGCTTACAAACGGTACCACCGAATCCACGCAATTCGTCATCTTGGCCACTGGGCAAACCCCAAATAATCAACCAGTGGCTGAGTTGAAGTCTTCTCACCCGGACGGCGAGTCAATTATCAATCCGGATAATGGATTCATACGCGTTAGACCCACTATGCAGTTCTTGGATGAGCAATATTCGAACATGTTTGCCGTGGGTGATATTGCAGATACCGGTGCCCAAAAGGCCGCTCGGCCAGGTTCGGCGCAGGCGGCGGTTGTTGCGAAGAACATCCAGGCTTTGATTGAAGGCCACACTGCCGAGGATACGTTTGTTAAGGGACCTGGGGCCATTCATCTGACACTCGGCATGGTAAGTTCATCCAGCCTTGATGCAGACTCATTACTGGGCTAACTCTTGTTTTTAGAAACACAATGTGATCTTCCGCAATCCCAATATCGCAGAGGGTCAGACGGAGCCTTGGATCAACGCGAAGAATGAGTGAGTCCCTTTCCTTCTTGCGTCGTCCTAGCAGAAGCTAACATCTTTACCAGTGGACGAGAGGATATGAATGTGGAAGGCATGTGGGAAAGAATGGGTCTCTCGGTTGACAATCCTCGTCAATACCACCTATAAGTCTTTCAAGTATAACATTGAATAAAATAAATTAAAGAATGAATGTCGCCGTGCTTTTACCTCTTATCTCCAGCTTTATCACTCAATTTAATTTAATTTTATATTAACACGAGAAACTCGGGTCACCTTCACCTAGTCCATAGCACGATATAGTGACTAGCAGTGAAGAATGTATACAAAGATCATTTGTACTGTTTACATGTGATACTATTCCTGTTGACTTTCGAAGTCACTGTAACTAGGATTATGTTCTGGCTCCTGGTGAGATTCTCATCAATGCAATGTACGATATTAATGGTAACTTGTGGTTTACGAGTGGTGGTTTGCGCTCTCAGCCCGAAGATGGACATGGAGATCTTGCGTAAAACTCTACCACCATTGGATATACTGAGCCAACGGGACCCTTCCATATCTGCCACATTCCAAATGAAATGGCTGAGAATGGCATCGCTGTCACAGGAATCACAATCTATGTGATCACCGGACCCTCTGGTACCAACGACCACAAGAATACGACCGGTATTCGCTTACCTCCGTCCCTGAACCATTCATCAAAACACTTTGGAGCACCCCGTATGATACCGGTGATGTGAAGAAGCCTGGCTCCTTTATGCATAGCTCAGGGGCAACCCCGGCACCTCTTGGAGATCAGGATGTTGCTATCACGCACAATACCAATTCCCGGGTCAGTCTAGTCGTTTATCATCAAACAGCGCAGCATGATTATTCGCAGACCATTTGCAGTGTCCCATTATTTGAATCGGGGCTAATCAATCAATCAATCAAAGTTCAATTAGCCTGTTGCAGTCTAACTAGTTGCGCATGGCTATGCAGGCGCTTCATCCATCTGAAGCAAGAACTCGAAGCCCAACGCCGAGTGGGATCTCTCCCAGGGAGTATATATACAGATGCTGATCGTAAAGAGTGTGGAATCAGCCCATACATAAGAAATTAACATATAATGATTGTTGTAGAGTGCACCCTCCACCTTCCAACACCCACTTCACTCTCTCTCTCTCTCTCTCTCTGTAAACCCTCCCCTGCCTCAGTTTCAGTTGATGGTGACGTTGTCCTGGTCAGTTGATTGGCATGTTTGTCGACTCTGGCTGAGTTCTCGCTTCACAGTATCATCTATCGTCATTGGCTAATACCCATCGTCTTCCACACCTAGATCCATTGCCGCCTGTCGATTTGTCGTCGTCGTACTCCTCAATTCCAACGTGTTGAAACTGCTGGAGGAGACCTGTTTGGTGCATGAAGTTGACCACGTAGCGGGTGGCCTGCGGATTCGACACGATCTTGTCGTAATCCATCTCGTTAATCCTAATACCCCACAGTTGCTCCCACAATTTCGTGCGCGGAATAACATATTCCGGACACTGCATAAGGATATGCTTCGGTTGAATCGGGACTAAGCAATATCGACATCGCACTGCTGACACTTATGGAGTGATGCTTTGCAACGACCAGTGTACCAACATTGTACTACGTGGACTCAGGCCTGAATGGGAAATTCAATAACCTCACAGCCATGGCTCCAGGTGTGATCCGCGTCGACGTCACCGCCGATGACAGTTCCTGCAAAATTGCCTGGGATCACGATCTCAGTGTCCAGTCTGCTCCAATTCTTTCCACCCAGAATGGCCTTGTTTATGGCTATACACAGTCTGTGGGTGCATCTCTAAGGGGTCTCTATGAATGGTACGCTCTCGCATTCGATTGGCAAATAGGCAAAGAGGTCTCTGGAGGGGCGGAAGGGGAACTTACAATGATGACTGTCAACTTGTGGCTCTTGGACCAGATCGAATTTTATATCAAGGCGTGATTGACATCAAGGCGTGATTGGGGGATTGGTCAAATTCAAAGATGGTGTGTAAATGTTGAATATTTTCTGTCCGGTGCTACTGATTGTGCTTTACTTTTCCTTCTAGTAATATATGAGAAGATAAATACAATCCGTTCACAGACTTGCTTTGCCAAGAGAGACTGCTCCAGCTTCCTCATCCGCTCCTCCGTGACAAGAAATGAGGTCGGACATTTCTTAGAAACATCTTCTCCAACAATCATACGAGCCACATCTCTGCCATTCTGAAAGCTTTGATCATACCAATACTATGATACCCCCCACAGACCCATTGGTGTTCTCTGTTGCTGAAAGGAAGTCTACCAGCAAAGGCCGAACCATCCTGTGGGTATCTGAGGATACCACTCCAGGCATAGGCATGGCTGACTTCTGACGTCGAGTGACCATTGCTATATATCTCGGCCATCACGCCGCGAAGATGAATTCGAGGACAGACGTCCGTCTCGCCATCATCCCCTGGCGCCCGCCGACTTGTGTTAGCTCGGCCTACCACGATCCCCCCCCCAAGGGTCGTTGGATCGGATAATCCCAGTGCTTGCTTGAGTACCGATACCAAAACTAGTTCCCCAGGCTTTTGCGAGGTGAATGCACTGTTTGGTGGATTATATTGCCTCTCACAGGGGAAATGTACAGTCGCAGCTCGGGGAGAAGATGACCCAGCCATTCGTTGCGTGGATGACATGTCTCGCCCTGATATCTCCTCAATCGGTACGCACGAGAGCAAATTCATCGTCTTTTCTGTCGGTGATGGAGACAACGTTTATATTGGACTGCACACAAAGCCCGTTTTCTGTGATAAGCTTGCTCAAAAGCCCCGTCACCATTTTGTACGGCCACATTGACGCTGCAGGGGTGCCGGTTGCGCCAATGCTTCGATCAGAACAGTTGAGCTGGAGGATTTTGGCTTTGTCTGTGTACATGATGTATTGAGAAGCGAGCTCTGGTGCATATCTTTGCATGTCGCTGATCGCTGCAATGGCGTCTGTAAAGTTGGACTTATCATAGTACCCATCGATTCCTTCAATCCAATCAGGGACAGCTCACAGTCGAGCTCACTCTCTTGGATTTCTGTGGTCATATGTTTCAGGTGACTATGCTCGAAGTTGGTTAGGCGAATTGCCTCTTTGAGGCCATATCTTACTTTTTTGTTGGGCCAATAGTTATAGCTCATTGTATTGATATGCCCGCCATTCCGACCGGTGGCACCTGAGCGGAGATCGCGAGCATCGATCAGAACTACCTCCGGGTCGGTACTCTTTTGGTATAGTGTTCTCGCGAGGTTCATGCCAGACATTCCAGAGCCAATGATCACGACATCTGTATTGTCTATCCAATGAGATTGGGTGTAAGCAATAGGTGCAGGTTGGGAGAGCCAGAATGATCTGGTCGAGTTGGAGACTGGAATTCCTGGATCAACCAGGCCTGGTTCATAGATTCCATCTGGGGATCTGGATATATTGAATGGTGGAGAGACAGCTTGACTTGAAGTGCGAGTATCTGTAGACGATATTTAATCTTCAACTAGATTACCACAAGCTAGGAGATGAGACGCCTCAAGCACCTCCGAAAGGCAGTATATCCCGGATAGGCTATCTATTCCCTAATTAAGCAGATTAAATGAGGGAAGTTTGGTCCTCTTAGGGAGAAGAAATGCGCTTTTCTTCCACTTCCTCAATACTGTATAGGCTTTATAGGTCTGATATCATTTCTAGATCTAGCATCGTCAAAGTACACCACTATGTTCGGAAAGTGATATGAAAGTCCAATATTCTACTGGCCACTCCTTGGTAATCCAATGGACTTGACACCTATCAGTTCAATAGAGTCAGTGGACAATACACTTCACAAAAGAGCCTATTTTGATCATGAGCTCGGTCACACGCCCTGACAATTAAGAAAGATTTCATTTTCAAATACATGCTAGAGATGAATTGAAATAGCTTGGACTAGCTCACTTCCCCTTCTCACTAGACATGCTCGTAATGTGCTGTCGTTGCCCCTTTAACCTTTTCTCCAAATTGTGTGTCCAAGATACGATCCCTTTCCGCGTCGACAAATGTCTGTGGTCGCTTACGTTGGGTCAACTCTTGCTTGCCACATACAATCGGCGAGGGATGTTGGATGAAAATTTCGTCCATGTCCTCCAAGCTGCGTCGGGAAGTTTCCGGATAGAAACAGAAGATGATGGGGAAGAACGACCAGGCAATGATGGCGAAAACTAGATATGCAAGGTCAGCTTCCAGTATTGAAAAAAAGGTCCCATATAGACTCACTTAGATAAAACCGCCAATGTAGATTATTGACACCAACACTCGTGAACTGCGTCACGATAAATCCGCCCATCCAGTTTGTTGCTGTGGCCGCGGCAGCGCCTCGGGTGCGCCATCCGAGTGAGTTCACCTCGGAGTTATAGACCCAGGGGACTTTGGCAAAACTTGTTCCATAGAAGAAGTAATACAAAAAGAACATAGCAGTGGTCACACGTCCCATCTACTTCCATTAGCTACGAAATTCATACTAATAAACGGAATTACTTGCCAATTGCTTTCGTAAAGGGTCACCCTCGCCTGTTCGAAGACACATTGCCGCAACGAGATAGCATGCGCCCATAGTTATCGAGCCATATAGCATTAGCCTTGAGGTCAACATCAGTAACTGTTTGTTTGGAGAGAGAGAGAGAGAGAGAGTTCAGACGCCTTTTTGGGTCTCACTTACTTGCGACGCCCAAAACGATCAATGATTACCAAACAACAAAACGCAGCGAATAGATACGTCGTGCCATTGACAGCAGTGAGCAAGCGACTCTCCTCTTCTCCGAGTCCGACACTTTCCTGCAAAAGAGTTGGAAGATAATATCCAAGCGCATTTACACCGCTGAACTGCTGCATGAACTGAGTACCACAAGACAAGAGCAGCCGCCGGAGGTTTTGTGTCTTGTCGCGGCACATCAAGACATCCGCCAGCGGTACCTGACTTTGGCGCTCAACCTCAAGTGCCGACCGTATGGATAGGAATTGAGCAGCCACGTCTGGATCGTGAACGTCCTTATTCTTACCCTCCAGTCTCGCGAGTACTGCAAGCGCCTCCTCGTGTCGATCCTTGAGCAAAAGCCACCTCGGGGACTCGGGAACAAATATCAGTGCCACCACCACGATGCATGGGAATATGAGTTGAAATCCCAAAGGGAACCTCCATTGCAGTGCCTCGCCTTGAAAGAATAAACCATAATTCATCCAGTTGGCCAGGCAGAAGGCTGCCGTGTTGGAGAGAGACCCCACTACCACGAGCTTTCCACGAACTCGTGGTTTGGAGCACTCAGCTTGGTACACAGGGCACGTGGAAGAGGTCAATCCCATACCAAAGCCATTGATGATACGGCCGATGATCAGCTGTGGGAAATGCCAGGAGACAATCTGGAGGACCGCACCAATGGTATTGCACACCAAGCCGAGAGCAATTGTCTTCTTCCGACCGAGCCTGTCGCCGAGAGTAAAAGCAAATATAGCACCGAAAAAGGCCCCAAGCTAAATCTCATCATCAGATTACATCCGATGGGAGTTATGGGTAGGAAGATGAGCTCACAGAGAAACAACTGGATGTAATGCCAGAGATATTCGACTCTTTCGTCTGTGGGAAGTGTTTCTTGAAGTCGGCTGAGATCAAGACTCCTGAGAAGACTCCTTGATCATACCCAAACCATGCCATTGAGCTGAATCGTGCTTCCATTAGCCGTTGTTCTTTGTGTGGTATTTAAGTAGGACTCACCAAGCATTTGCGACAGTGATCACAGTGATCAGCCATCTCCCACTGAGCCGACTTGAGAGATCCAAGTTACCCATCATTTCAAGTGATATGTTTGAATTCAAGACCATGTAGGGTCAGATCTTGAGGTTTGTGAGTTTCATCCATTAAATACCCCTTGCTCGTCTGATCCTTCGCCATGGTGTCCAAGCCTTTAGGTGCGAATAGACACCCTGTCATGGGGCGCTTGTCAGCCACATAAAACCAGTATACCGAGGTAATTAAGGTGAAATCAAGAAGGGAGATGTTCAATTCCCCCGCAAAGGTGGAGAAGGGAAACGGCATTCCCCATGGGGAATACGGGGAAAGGCGGCACGGGGGTAAGCGGCATAGGTCGGTGTAAAAGAAATGCTGAAAAGCCACAGAAAATATGAAGCCAAGAAAGTTATCTGAGAGAGAACGAGAGAGAGAAGAACTATGAATCAATCAGGTTCACTCGATCCGTCCCCGGTCGCCACCAAGAAGCGCTGCGCTTTTTGCTTCTTCGTCGGCATATTCGAGAGAGAAGAACTAGCAAAGTCACGAACGGGACTGCAGGCCTTAGGCGCGCAGGCCAGAATACTAGACCTTTTAGGAATCCCGACTTTGTCCAGAGAATCTAAACTTCCAAACACCTGTAGAATCTGAATGAAGACTGGCGTGTCCCTGAGGTAGACATTACACATGAAGAATACGAGAGGAGGCTCATTTATCATATTTGGTTAGGTATTTATTTCGCCAGGTAAACATCTAACAGCTGCGTGATCTTTCGCTTAGCGAGACTGACTGAGATACGAGATCTCTTACAGTATCATGGAATGAATGATACTTGTATCCCAATTCCATTGCAGCAGTTTGACCATCCAACCCACAACTCTCATCAACGACTTGGTCTTCTTGGGTGACTTTGGTTCTTAGATCAGGGAACTCCTCCGCTATGATCTTTGCAGCCAAGCCATAGGAAAATCGCTCTGGGGACGAAGGAACATATCGTTTGCCACCCACCTCTTCTCGAAGTAGTGACTCAACATGGGCAATGGCTAGGTCACGCACATCAATCCAGAATGGCACTCGTGCAACAGGCAGAGGGTTTTCTCCACTGGCAATCTTCCACAACATCGCATTCGACTCATTCAGTTTATCCACGTGAACAACGGGGTGCACCACCGGTCCAAATGTCATAGGGGGGCATAGTGCGACAATATCGAACGTCGGACTGTGTTCCTCCACATATTTCCAGGCTTCCAGCTCAGCGAATTTCTTCGACCCGCGATACGCAATTATAGCATTCGTAGTTGGGTCCACAGACTCCTCGTAGGTGAGAGGGTTCCAATCCGCACCAGTGTAGGTGAAATATGGAGGGCTTTTGCGATTGGTATCAAGGACGGAAGCGAAGGAAGAAGTAATGACGACGCGCCGTATTTGTGAATTGCTGCTAGCCGCTTCGAGAACTGCTCGTACGCCATTTATTGCGGGAAGAATAAGCTCGCGTTCATTGTTCGTGGTGTTATATGTGAAAGGCTGTGCGAACCAGTCGTTAGTGACTGGAAACGGGGAAGATCAATGACGCTATGGCTTACACTGGCCGTATGGATCACTCCATCTACTCCTTGAGCGGCTTCCATCAAGCCCCCAGGCTTTTCAAAGTCATCGATATGCACAAACTCCAGTCTCCCTGAATGCTGTGGACGAGCCTTGATCATAGCATCGCCTTTCTCCAGCGAACGTGTCGCGCCACGCACTCGCATACCACGAGCGAGTAACACGTCGACGATGTGGGCGCCGATGAAGCCGGTCGCACCCGTGACAAGAATAAAATTGACCATTTTGCCTGTTGAGACAATGAACCGATTGAAAGCAATCAAGAGTATAGGAATATGTCAACCACATGTGCAGGTAGGTATATATTGTCTCACTGGCCAATGATCATCCACGGGGGGAGGCGGCAACTCCACTGGGGGAAATCCCCGCAATCGGCTTTCGCTGCCAGATCTTGACGATGTTGGGGAGTGCAATGATATGCTATTATCCTATTTCGGGGCTGTTATGGATGTGGGAAGTAGAAATAGTGGGAATCAAAGCACTATTTCTTTTCCATCCTCCCGTGGGTTCAATGATTTTTTTTCCAGTCTTCTCTTTGATACTTTTTCCAGATATATTTCATAATGGGTGCTGATTTCCCCGTCCACGTACAGGATGTTACAATCACTTCTTTCAAAGTCATTGACCTACGATTCCCTACGAGCCTAGACGGTGTAGGGTCGGATGCTATGCATGTAGGCACGAACGGCTCACATCCTTACATCCAGCTGAAAACAAATAAAGGATCTCTGATTGGAGAGGGCATTGTAAGTCTGAGATTCCGTTCTTGGTGAAATTCCAGCGCTGAGACAGTTTCACCATAGGCATTTAGCAACGGCCGAGGCAGCGAGCTGATCTGCATGGCGCTTGACATATTCGCCCGACGGGTCGTGGGTAAAACTATGCATGAACTGACACGCGACATGGGAAAGACATGGAGGTACATGGTATCTGACTCACAATACCGCTGGATCGGCCCTGAGAAGAGTGTCACTCACTTGGCCGTCGCGGGAGTATTGAATGCTGTTTGGGACCTCTGGGGCAAGATCCTGGGAAAACCAGTCTGGAAGATCGTCTGTGACATGGATCCGGAGGAGGTCGTGAGATGTATTGACTTTCGCTACATTACGGATGTTATCACACCCGAGGAAAGCATTGAGATGCTCAAGAAAACACAAAAGGACAAAGAGTCTCGCCTGCAAGAAGCTCTCGAAAATCGAGCGGTTCCAGCCTACACCACGTCTCCGGGGTGGTTAGCTTTCTCTGGAGACCGGATGAGAGAGGTACTCCAAGAAACCATTGCGGCAGGATATACTACGTTCAAGTTCAAGGTTGGAACCAATGTGGAGGCTGATCGGGAACGTTTGGCCGCAGTGAGAGAGGTTCTGGGATATGATCAAGGACACCAAATCATGATCGATGCCAATCAAGTCTGGAGTGTTCCCCAAGCAATCGAATACATGAAACAGCTGGTGGAATTCAAACCGGTGTTCATTGAAGAACCAACCAACCCGGATGATGTTTTGGGACATGCGACTATTCGCAAGGCTCTCAGACCGTACGGTGTTGGCGTCGCAACAGGCGAGGCGGCACAAAATCGCGTCACTTTCAAGCAACTCTTGCAGGCGGAGGCGACCGATGTTTGTCAAATCGATGCCGTGCGACTTGGCAGCGTCAATGAATGTCTTGTGAGTGCAGCTTTACCTTATCCTTTCTCGGCTATTCTATCTAACTGACTCGCGCAGGCCGTCATGCTCATGGCACTGAAATTCAATGTCCCATGTGTACCTCATAATGGTGCCATGGGTCTCACAGAATTGACATCTCACTTGAGCACAATTGATTATATCGCTATCAGCGGACGCAAATCAATGCTCGAGAATGCCGATAGCCACCGGGAAAATCTACGCCATCCTTCCAAGATTGAGAATGCGCACTATGTCACACCACTCGATCCAGGATATTCCACGGGCTATACTGACACAGCTTTGGAGAAGTATACGTATCCATCAGGGAGTTTCTGGGAGAGTGATATTGGTCTTGAAATCATTGCTCAGCCCACTGGGGGAGAGTTGTAAATAAAGGAAATGCCGAGTACGTTGTTCGTATTCGCGTGAATTCTGTAAATTAGCCCCTGCAGGCTCATTGCAGGAGCTGTCGACTCGTGACTCGTCAGCAATTCATACGCGTGAAGAGTCTTTGCTTTTTCTGAACGTCTTCAAGTATAGTTATAACAGCTTCAAGACTGGAGAAAGCCCACGGTCGAATATTATTCAAAGCCAGGGTTTGTAGTGCGTCAATATCCGTCACCAAATGTTGCAAAGCGGGATTGAGTGAAGCGAGCGTTAAAATAACAATGGCACCCAGTGATCTGTAAGATTTGTGTTAGTCAGTATTCGTCAAAGACTTCTCGATACAGGTCACATACGATAAAGAGAATGTCCACGTGTACTGGCTCGGGTGCTTTAGGATCCGAGTCGTGCTGTGGATGTAACACCGGCAGCTCTCGATGCAAATCCCAGCCTTCTCAACAATATCCTGGGATATGCAGGTGACATCGTGGGTCACAAGAAAGAGAACAAATGGTCTGTATATTATATGACGCGCGGCAAAATACCGAATTCGTAGTATTGCCTGGCGATCATTCGATTCCTGCATGGAAGCTTCGATGTTGAGTTTTGGACGAATGCTGTCTGGTATCGAAGAATGCCACATCTCAAGTTGCAAATGTAGCTCATCGCAGACTGCACTCATGGATGATATATCATCCATGGAAAACTCGTCCGGGGTGGTCAATGTGGTGGACGATAGCATCAAGCCGCGTCTCTTGCTCGGGTAGAGGGAATTATGCACGCGGTTTAGTAATCTTCGAATAGATATCTCTGCAAGGTAGCAGGTCGATTGCATCATCCCAAGATTAGTGCACTCCGGAAGACTAATGTCGTCCATCAGATGTTGCAACCCACTTCGTGGGAGTTCCAGCTCGGCGAGTCGATCGCACTCGATCAAAAAGCAGGACCAAAATAAACGAATCAAGCTCTCACGCCACCAAGCTTCTTTCTGTTCACGATCGATTCTACGTTATGATTAGAGATGTTCAATCTTTGGGGCCGTCAGAAACCTTACCCTGAAAGTTTGAACTGGATTATTGTCGTGGCAGAGTAGATGAGTCGCCAGCTTTGAAGGGGGCGGACGATATATGCGAAATACACGCTAGCAAGAACGAGTGCCTGTGGTAGCATGAGGCTACATGAGACTGACCATGCTGACTGGCTGAGAAGGGTTGGCATGGCGTGCTGCATGTACTCCATGCCTGGGGGTGAATGAAGAAATGCATGCGCATCTGGCGGCGAAGCAGCGACGGCACCAAGTGCTAGGACAGCCATGCATAAAGCCGATTCAATACTTGAATCAGGCCCATTTTCCAGAAACCGGCTGAAGATATCCTCAAACCCGCCTGGGTCCAAGATTGGATGGTCATGATGGGCTGATGCGAAGAAGATAGATACTAGATTAGTAGCAAGATCGCTTTCAATTCCAACTGACGGTTCTGGTACTGGCCATGTCTCGAATGACAGCTCCGGGGGAGGTGGGCCCGTGATTCTAACAAGAAAAACAAATCGGTCGGATACTCCCCGATGAGGGATTTGACTGGGGGTAAACTCAGGAGGTAACTTGAGGAGGTTTTGTGTTTGACTGGAATTGTCAATGGGGGTAGTTCTGGCAAAGTGGGTTGGATGTCTAATCCAGAGAATGCCCAGGGCGAGGGCATGGTAGCATTCGGAACGTCTCCTGCAATAGCCGCCGATGTGTGGCCAGGTGGCGAGGCATCGGGGACAGCATGGGCACCAATATGGGACTTTTTGATGTCTGAGATCTGGTATGACTGAGTCTTCAGCATTGCCTCGATGTCACGTAAGCGGCTGAGGATTTCTCGAGTGCCACCGGTGGTGTCGATCCTATCCTTGTAAGACGACATTCGCCCATGGATAGTCAACCGACACGAACCTCTGGGAGGGTAAATCATCATAGTGACATTCCACTTCTAGCTCTCTGCAGTGAGCGCATGACGGCTTTTGAGCATCACATCGCCGTTTCCTGCGTTTCGCTTAGCACTGGCATGAGAAATCGGAGACAGGTCACCTACCGATTGCGACAAAAAGTACAAGCCAGGGCTGCTCGCTTTCTGCTAAAACTCATGTTTCAAACTTGTCTCTTGATTCTTTTTAGAACTCGATGCATGACGCCAGAAAATAACTATTTGAAGACAATGGCAATGGAGGTTGGGAACCTCCACAGAGAGACCTCGGCCTGGAGTCCTGGAGATTGGGGAAGCTGACTCATCGCCTATTCTAGCCCAGGGCAGATTGATCCTTTAAAAGTAGACATCATCTGAGATACTTCAATCCGTGATGTTTATGTTGCGAAATTCTATCTTAAATTAATTGTAGTTAATACATGTATGCCCCAGATCTGAAGTGGTATGTGGAATTTGTAATGTATGGTGATTTTGCATAGAGCCTGGGAAAATATATATCTTCGTATGAACAGCCTATTTGACCACTATGTTAGACCATTAGCATATGCTTAAGTACATCAATGGACAGAACATCCACCATAATCTAATCATGTAAGAAGGGAACCATCAACCAGGGTCATAATCCCAAGATTCACTTGTGTAGCGATTGATTCTGTTTGGCTTGATATTTATTTCCCGTCTTCAACTTTCCAGACCCGGATGAATCGATAGTCCGATGCCGAAGCGAAGATCAGGTCACATGACCTTGGAAGATCATGGAGGACCCGGGGACCTTCGAGGTCAAAGGCAGTTGGTCAAACTTTTATCCGTGCCAGGGCCCGTTACACCTTGAGTCTCTTTATTTCTTTCTTGATATTAATCACGCTTTACATTTGACATCTCTTGTTTCCAGCCGATATGGCTCTCGAAAAAAGAACGGGCGCTGCAAATGACGTAACGAATACTAACATGAATCTCTAAAGAGAAAATTTGGAACAGCTACTGACATATCTCCATCAGCACTGTTCAATATTATTTGAGATTTGGTGGGATACCGGTGGGAGCCGACGAGAAATTGTCAGCTCCAACGGTGCTATCGTAATCCCATCACTAATTCACTTGGAATTTAGGAGACGGAAACGTCATCATTTTTACCCTAACCGAACGCTTCCTAACACCTCAAAAGATATTTAGCTCGGCAACTCCCCTCATTATGCTCAATGTGAAGGGACTCTAAATTTCTCGACATCTTTCAATCAATTGAAAGCCAAAACCAAAACCCTAAACATGGCACAAATGAAAGCTGTTCGCATTGCCAAAGCCGGCGACAAGATTACCGCTGAACTTCGTGACGAATCTCTGCCGATTCCAGGTCCGCGCGATGTCCTGATCAAGGTCCACACTGCTTCACTGAACTACCGCGACACGGCTCTGTTGAGGGGTGAATATCGTGCGCCGACTAAGGAAAACGGTATTCCTGTTTCTGACGGTGCTGGAGAGGTTATTGCAGTCGGAAAAGATGTCGCGCGGATCGCAAAAGGCGACCGCGTCGCAGTCGGCTGCACTGCAAATTGGATTGCTGGCCCATACACCCCGGAATATCGCTCAAGTAGTGTTGGTTTCACTGTCGACGGGCTGTTAGCTGAATATGTGACTTTTAACGAAGACGCACTCGTCTGCATCCCTCGTTATATGTCCTACGTCGAGGCTGCCTCCCTTCCTTGTGCGGCTGTTACCGCCTGGACGGCCCTTAACAAAGTTGAGCCGCTCCAGCCGGGCCAGACCGTGCTGATCCAAGGCACTGGTGGTGTTTCGCTCTTTGCGTTACAATTTGCGAAGATTTTCGGCGCTCGTGTCCTGGCAATCACATCCTCGGATGAGAAGGCCGTTAAGCTTAAAGAGCTTGGAGCCGATGCTGTTGTGAATTACAGTACCACCCCTGATTGGGATCGGGAGATCCTTGCTCTGACGGGTGGCAAAGGTGTTGACAAGGTGCTGGATATTGCCGGAGAGAAGACTATCGTGAAGTCCGCAGCATCGACCAAGATCACTGGCGTCGTCGTCCTGATTGGATTCGCAAGCGGTTTCGGTGGCGGCCTTCCGCCAATTGACATCCTCGTTCGATCCCTCACAGTAACTGGATCTACTGTTGGTTCGCGGGTCGAGTTCGAAGCTATGCTTCAGGCTATGGAACGACACCAAGTCAGACCTATAATTGATCGCGTTTATCCCTTCGCGGAATTCCGCGAGGCGTACAAAAGACTCGAGGGTGGGCAACAAATCGGCAAAGTCGTTATCGAAATCGCGAAATAAACGACCCATGAGGATACGAGATTGGCTTTTTGAAAAATGGTAGCCTGCATATCGCTTCGGCGTGAGATACTAAGAGAATCGCATGGTTGTCATTGGTTATATCCAAGTGCGGTCAAGTAGACTAAAATTACATAATCCACTTCCTAGCGAATAACTACCCGGCACACTTGGCAAGTGCCTCTCTGCCTTAGGCATTAATCATGTAAGCCCTGCCTTAGGGGATCACATGGAGGACGGGGCGTACTAAGGGGCATAGCGCTCAGTGTCGTATACACCCATTTGATGCCCTGATACCCAAGTTTGGCCTAAATATAAACCACCCCTTTTACACCTCTTCATACAGTTGTAAATTATCAATCCATTTCGAGACAAGATTAGCTTAGCGAAGGATCTATGACTCTTCTTCACTCACCTTTACTTCACAATTGTTTCATTGTTATTATAATAATAGTACAAAAAAGCAAAAAACATACAACAGTGAGGATTCGCTGGTGGTCACCCACCCAACTACTAACTCACCGGCGTGTGGCTTATGTGCAGTCAGTAGTCCGGTGGGTGTCGCCGGGGTGAGAAATGGGTGAGCGTTGCTGTACGGTCGCGCGACTCGGGTGGTTAGGGTGAGTGCGCAATAGACAGGGTGAGAATGGGGTGAGCCTGGGTGAGAATCATAATCTGCAGGGTGACCACTTCACTGACCCCTTTCAGCTGAGTTGGCTTTGGTCTTCGGTCGTACTGCCCTCAGCGTCGCATATTTTAGATGACCATGCCCACCATTTATGCAAATTGAAATTCGGTTGGTGATCAATGCGGCACAGAGGTCTAAGGCCTTTTATTTGTTTTTTTCATCTCGACAACATGTACCAGGCACTCAACCTTGGAGGTGATGACAGAAAGAAAGGCGGTCAGGGAAAGGTCACATGACAAATGAGGGGTCATATTCCCACAACTTATTCTTAGCTTAGCTTCTCTCCTTCGTGCAATCTGAGAGTATGGTTTTTCGTCCATTTCCTTCGGTTTGTTCTCAATTTCTGTAGGAACTCATCCTGACCTGTGCTCAAGGGTGTGACACTGAGGTTTTTGCACGCGGGCCGGGAAGGTTGCGGTGCGGCGGACGCTCGGGGGTCTCAGGGGCCAGTCAGAAGTGAGGAATCCAAGGACCCGCTCTTACAAGGTGACCACTCCGAGAACAATGGACAACTTGCAGGCGATTCTGACCCACTCGCCAAGGCTGTTTTTCTCCCAATCATAATCAACCTGATTACCCCATCCGCGATGCCTTCTCGAGAAGGGCCTCCGTTGCCTGGACGGAGCTCCCCGGTATCGAAGAAGCAACGTGTATCCTCCACGGATGACTCGATTTTCCCATACCCTGTTCTTCCAGCGGACTGCGTCACCAACGATCAGGATGGTTATCTACCGGTGGGGTCCTTACACGAGCTGCGACATTTGATTCCTGTGCCTAGTATGTATTTCCACTTGGCGATGGAGAAAATGATGATCAGCTAACTCTATTGTAGCAACAGACTCTGTTGAGTGGGGCGACAAAGCGGCTGCAGCTAAGCGTGCCTCGATCGAGCCCAAAGTGACAGACACAAATCAACGATTGCTTCGAACGCACCACCCATCTCTTAGCCAACTTGACTCAGTATATCTGGTGGAAGAATCGGAGCACAAGTGGATATGGGTGGTGTCGCCAGGATTTGATGAGACCAGGTCGATTGGCGCTTATGCCGGGGGTCTCGAGATTCACCTCAAACCAACTGGGCTCATGGAAAGGACAACTACGATGTGGCCAAAGTACCAATCGGACCCCATCCCTGCTATTCTCAATCCTCGGAAGTTTTTGTCTCGACATCACCTTCACCTGTTACGAGAAATGTTCCCAACTTCGCTCGGCGCAAGAGTTTTCATAAGTGGTTTCATCGTGATTCTGTTCAAGAGCCGTGCCGACATGGAGAATTCCTGGCTGCAAGATGGACCGGCAAGCACCTTTGGCACCCTAAGACTAAGATACGATATTCTTGAGGACACACCGACCCGGACAATGGTTTCAAAAGGCGCTGCAATTGCTGCAAGGCCAGACTGCGTCGAGGCATACGCTGCGCTTGGGTTGAAGATTCGTTTCCCGGGAGGCCAAGAGGCGATAACCGTCCCCACGCATGCATTTATTACTCTCCGATATATCCGATCAGCTCCTCTCCTTCGAATTGCAGACTGGTATGGTCACATTAAGATAAAACTGGCTCGATATTCCCCCATCAAAAGTGGGTTATCTATGCGAGCGATTGGGTCTGCTCGGCGTCATCCAATGGGTAATTCGCCACTTGGTCAGCAAGTGTTCCTCGCTGGAGATTCAAAACAGGTATGCTTGCTCTGCTATCATCTGTGGCTGTCTAACAACTTACCGAGAATAGATCGGGACCATCTCTTTTACCTACGATCCGATTTCAGCAAGGCCCCTTCGTTTCCCGACTGGGTTTGTGCATGATCTATCATTGATCACAAATTCCCAGGAACTACCGGAAGTTACATCCCCTGATCGAACACCATGTGTGGTTGGTTGGGGTAGTTATACAGACCTTCTTGATGGAAAACCAGTCTTTGTGACAGGCCTCAATATTCCCACAGGCAATACCATTGTGAGATCAGAAAGCGGGATATCAAGGGAAGCACAGGCAGCGCTCACAGAAGGCTCGCAGTATCTCTGGGACAGAGAAGTACTATCGCAGAATGTTTCGATCCTATGGCGGACTGAAAATGATGAAGACCCGCTAGGAGGCCTTTCGGGATCGGCGCTATGCCTCGGACAACTGCAAGACAAAACCTGTCTAGCGGTTTGTTTCCAGAACTTTGAGTCCCCTCTATATTCGCGAGAGCTGCTGAAAGACGACCATCGTGGTGCACCACAATACGCCGATCGCGTTAGAATCAAAGGGGGCTTTCTGCTACCGCCAGAGGTCAGAGCCACCCAGATCCTATGCAATCCATCCGAAACACCTACGGCATCGGGGACTTATCCCAGCCGATCGAACCCAACAGCGGGCCTAAGGAGATCATATTCCTCGACTCGCTGATATTGCTTTGTATTTCTAATGTATAATTAACACTTGACTTGGTGCCTAACTCATGGCTGTTAATCAAGGCTAGCTTCTCAATTCTACCATACTTTAGCGCCCGTATTGCACAAGCGAAGTAACATGTATACATAGCCCTCATACGGAGTATATACAAATGTTCAAGTGAAACAAATTGGCGTACGAATCCAGGAATTGGTCTGGAAAGAGAATCACTTACTAAATATACAATGTAATACTTAGGCAGTTGTCCACAAGAAGCCCCTTAAACATCCTCGAACTCATATAATAGCAGGGGTGGAGTCTGCCTTATACAGATGGCTGTATCTTTTATTCGACTTATAAAAGTCTTGCTTAATAGCAATCCATCCCCTGTTTATCTCTTCCCTTTCCTAGGGCGTGGACTCTCGTATAGCCTCGACTCCCTACGAAATGCGACCTATTACAATCATGCATTTTTGATGTCTGCTAAGCGAGTTGTTGATATCTCTAAGTATTCCGCTTAAGGGATATCCTATAAGGCCCTATAACCCTATTTAAGGTAAGCTTATAAGCTTGAGATTATAGAAAATATTTCTGCATGTTCCATATACTAGCTATCGGCTTAAGAAACACTCTACTAATTATTTTCCTGACCCTCTTAAGAAGCCCTTTGGTACCTCTATACTTAAAGCTATCATATAGATATATTCCTAGACTTGTTATACCAAAGTAAAATCTATCTCTAAGCTCTTACTTATATATTAGAATATTTAACGTATTTCACATGCGAGTGATCCACACAAGCGAGTGGTCCACGCAAAAACACATAGTAAAAGCGATATAGTTGTCACTTATATTTCAACAACTAACGTTTTTATCTAGCTTCATAACTTGCCGATAATGATTGATAAGCATTTTTAATATAATATATCAATCTTAAACGAATTGAATACTTCCATTGTTGTGGTATTAAAAATTACGCCGCTGGATTCTACAAATATATATATCTCAATTACCAGCCTATTAAATTCCCTCAAAATATATAAAGTAACTAGATATCATATAAGCAGCATTAGGCTGCAAGAGCCAGTTTATATACAAAACCGTTGTTGCACTAACATGTTGTAATTTATCGCTTTTACTATGTGTTTTGGCGTGGACCACTGGCTTGTGTGGACCACTCGCATGTGAAATACGTTAGCCTTAGACTAGTTCTAGTATATTTATTCCTACCTTTCCTACTGCCTTAAATCCCGTTTAAAGACTAACCACCTGTCAGACTTGGCAAAGCAATCACGAAACTGATGGAATTCGATGAATTATGCGTCCAAAGGAACGAAGACACTAAGCTGAAGAACTAAGAAGAGATGGACGCAAGAGATGCAGGTGAGGGAGCAAACTACACCCTTGGTCGTTGTGCCCTGCCGTACTCCATCTTCCCCAGTGCTGCAGCTCAACCAGCAAATCCACCAGCCAGTACTGACACCACCTAAGGGATCGCGGTTATTATCCGGTTATAGTATAGCTTAGTGTTATGGGTTGAACCCAGTGATAGAATTTGGCTATGCCTAATTCATACGTCGTACGTTGGTATATAGTGCGCTGGCAATGTTAGATCTCTTGATCTAACATATTGTTTACCTTTTGGTGCAATGGGTAAAGTGTAACGGATAAATATCCTTACAACATGGAGACGGAATCACCTGATCGCACCCGCATCGATCATGTATCAGGAACGAACTGCCAAGGAATAGTCACATGGCTCCCACGTGAACATGGGGACACACATAGTCCAGGATTCCCCTGAATCCCCTCTTTCTTTGGCAAGAGTTAGTCTTGGCACACACAGACAATATATCCTCGTTTCCTCTCCAAGTCATTGTATCTTACCCGGTTGACAGGCCTTACACCTGGAAATCGTAAACCTTTACATAAAGTCGCGAAACCAGCGCAGCGACCGACCCCTTACACTTAGATATATTATAGAAACCCCTAGTTATATTTAGTGATAAATCTGTTAGTAACTATTAATCACCTTAACTATCTTTTTTAATAGTTTGCTTCTTTATAATATAGCTTTATATAAAATAGTAAATTTAGGTAGTTTTGAGAGGGTCATCAAGCTACTTATTATCTTAGCCTTTTCTAGCTAGATATTCCTTTTATACTCTATGCTTTAAATTTGGGTAAGATCATTGTCATAAGTAGGAATGTTTTTATAGGATATAATATAGAATTCTGTGAAAAGTTTTAAAAGTTAAGGAGTTAGGATAGGTAAGTTAGGAAAATTAATATTTATTGGCTTATTTTAGGAAAGCCTCTACTTACTAATAATTAGGAACTACCTAAAGGTTAAGTAAATATAAGTCTCAGAAGCCAGGGGAAGGAGTACCAAAGCTGGCTGTCTTATTGCATGCATGGGGGAGAAAAGAAGAGAGATCGAAAGAGAGAGATGAGAATGTGATACTAAGAGAATCGCATGGTTGTCATTGGTTATATCTAAGTGCGGTCAAGTAGACTAAAATTACATAATCCACTTCCTAGCGAATACCCAGCACATACTTGGCAAGTGCCTCTCTGCCTTAGGCATTAATCACGTAAGCCCTGCAAGCCTTAGGGGATCACATTTCATTCTTCATGAATCTATATCCCAAGTTCCTATAGACTCCGCTTCTTTCCAAAAATCGGCTCGACTTAAAATTGCTCCGGGAAGTTTTGCTAAAATAAAACCAGCGCAATATTCCCGTAGCTTATAAAGTCCGGCAAAAACAAATTTCGTCTTTAATGACGCAGTCCCCCAGGAATGTGGTACTAAGCAAAGTATAAAGCGCGAGTCCTTCATTTTTTCAATCGTTTCAAATTGCGGCTCACAATCAAAGGTCATTGATTGGAGTTTGGATTTATCGTCACAAAAGACTGCCCAAACTGACTCATATTGACGTAAAAGCCTGCCTCGACGAATGTGCCAGCAGAGGTCAGAGTTTGGGCAGGCGGCTTCTAAAAAAGGGAAAATGGAATTTAAGGTCGGCATTGAAAAGTCTAGCATAGTTAATAATTAACATCTAAACTCTGGGAACGGATAAATAAAAACTGACCATCTGGGTGATAGGAGACTTTCAGCATGATTAACTCTAGCAATTCCGCCTCTTTATCTAGAGGCTGCCAGAGTGCGTTATCAACAGAAGAAATGTGTTTAGAATAGATGCCGGCAACGGAAGCTTTATGGTTAAAATGTATCAGATAGGAGCGAAGATCTCGTGAGGCGGCTCTGAACATATGTTAGTGACGATATAAAGATTTAAATCTTCTTTCTTACCGACTGAGGATGTGTATAAGGACACGTTCACGTTCACCCTCTGATATAAGGCTTAAAGGTCGAAGTCTTCCGCCACTCACCCGAAAAGGCTGCCTCATGGAGAAAGTGTACGATTCAGAGAAGTCGTATAGAACTGTATCGTAAATGTCATTAGGAAGTCGAAAGTGGAAATCATGGATGTCGCCATGGGTTATGCCAATTCGATGTAAAGCATCCAGGCGACGAAGTCGGTCTTTCAGCAAAGAATGATACCACTCCTGCTCAAACGGGCTTAAGGAAATCACCTCAGGAGTGGTGCAAAATCTTTCGGATAGCGTTTTAAGGATAGCTAAGAAGCTTTGAGACTGGTGATTAACAACTTCACTGAGAACACGTCGAGAACGTAAGTCCGGTTTTATTGCCTCCAGCACAATCGCTCGCTCGTGGCAATACCCAGAAGAAAATCGAGATTTTGGTATATCCGTGATCACTCCGTGGAATTGTGGAAAATAAATTCTTTCACGGGCGGAACAGAATAGGTCAATATGGCTGTATGCCCGAGCCTCCCGATAAAATCTATCAAACTCGAACACAGCATTGTCTATCCTTTCCGGATTTAGCAATACTCCGATACGATGAAGCTGTATCATGGCATCCTGCTTAGAATAGCAAGGGAACTTGGATAGGATTAATCGGGGCACGCGTATAATGATTGTCTCCACTTACGACTTTGCCGATATATTTTCTGCGCCCTTTGATCCGAAGCCAAAACACCTGTATACTATTCGCATCTGGTATTCTTGATGTATCGACCTTGCTTCCTAGTTCCCAGTTGTCGTCTTCAGCACAAAAAGGTCGGAATTTTAGGCCCTCGAGTTCGTTCGTTTTCAGAATGTTTGGACGGCTGCCAGAGAAAAATAGGTTCGTCCAAGTATCCCCTTCCTCCATGATAGGTGCTCTTGTTAAGGGAGATAAAATACAAAAATGAGCCTGCACTGGTTTTGAAGCTGTGGTTACGTTGTAGGAACGTTACGACGAAAAAATGTTAAAGTCGATTGATAAAAGGTACCTCCAGAAATTAGTGTCATGTGAGATACGCTTATCCGTGTATTGTCACCCATTTTTAACTCTCCCCACTTTTTTCCCTCCGTCATTTCCTGGGAGAATGCATCTTTGCCTCCCCGTTGCGCTCGCCCTCAGTCTCATTCCTATCGTCCCTCTTATACCCAAGAGCCATCTCTCTTCAGTTGGCTCGCTGCCTCATTTACCCCAGGTTTTAACGCCAGCAACAGCGGCAAAAGGCGAGGCCTTCTGCTCCAATAGGAATGACAAAACTTCGGCTGGACTGAAAACCTCATCTGGCACCTTGGAAGCAGAATCTTTAGTAAAATCTCTTAATCGTGTCGTCACCCAGTTGTTATTCAATGCTTCTCGTGTGTCCGGGTGTATTGTGATGGGTTTTAACCCAGATCAACCGCTGGATGAGTGCTGGAACGGCCTACCCCGTGATACTAAAGGGAAAATCGCTGCGCAGGTTGCTGAAATAATCCAAGAGATGCATCCATTGAGCTTTTACGCCTGGCCCCATTGGTGGAGGACTAAGTCGGGGTCGAAAAAAAAGGTAAAAATAAATAAACTAGAATAGCACTGAGAATGACGGACAGCTGTGAGAATATCAAATTGGCGTGCATAAACTTCCGTGCGGCGTAGATTGCATTTACACGGCGAGACGCGCAGCATGAAACCCTAGTTTTGCCGCCGTGAAATGCGGTTCGTATGTCATAATAATTTGGTACGAGTTGCCACGTATTAAAGTGCCGACCAACTAGTAAATCAGTAGCTGCCCCAATCTACCATTTGGTGCAGCACATGGATAGTCTGATATCCAATAATTGTAGCCGCCCATATGTGGGAAAACCGGTACCATCCAGAAAATCATCTATTGACTGTCCTCCTGAAACTGTGAGCCCTTTCTACCTTTCTCCCTCTGTCAAGCTCTCCAATCAGGCGCAGGATATTGACGCTTGTCTGCTGCACGATGGAAAATTGAGAACCTCCGTGGGTAAAAGCGGTGGCGGGATCTATAGCTCGGAGGGGCCGTGGGCATCGGTGGTAAACTGTCCAATTATCAAACCTATTGGTGGGGGCCGGGGAATCCATCAGTTGACGGCGTCAGTAATGCGGGAAGGGGAAACCTGGAAAACCTGTCAAACCGGTGATCATGGCGATTCAGGGGTATATGCCATCTGTGCCAAATGTCACGAACATCCAGCTGGCGGCCCAGATGGCTTTCATGAATACATCGACCTCACGGTCTGACTTATTTCATGAGCGCTATTCGATTCCGTCAAGCCAGCTCTCAACGTGCGTTTTCTTTGGACTCCAGTACTTTTCCGCGTCTGATTCCGCATCATCAGGCTCTTCTTCGTCGTCAGTGCCTTCCAAATCAATCCATGAATGCTGGTACAAGGATTTTTCGCAGCGAGGATACCCCGTTGATCTTAACCATTGAAATATCCCACGGGTGGCTACTTCCGAAAGCGATTGCGAGAAGAAATCATAGTTATAATCGCTCAGTGCAGCATATGTGATGTTGGGGGGTGCGCTGTTTGGCTAGGGGTCTTGCTATTAACTTTCCCGAAATCCTGAATTGAATGGCCATTCGCCAATATCCATTCCCAAGATTCATATTCTAAGCAATGAAAACATTGAGCATGTTGTCGGACCGTTAGGTCTGTGTCGCAAAGTTGTGTGTCCCCAAAGGGCTTCCAAGGCCATATTGGAGGTCGATCATGGCCTTCGCAGGCAGTAATGAACAATAGGCGGCATTCATCATCGCGGCGTATCGATTCACCGTTGCTGGTTCCCATGTTACAGGTCATAAATGTTTGTATTGTTGTGGCCCAGGCCGAAGCTGGAAGATCCAAAGCCGTCATTCCAGCTCGTATGTCGCGCAAGACAGTCTTTGCCAGATCTGTGAGAATTGCACCCAGCCAGAGGGTCCCGAGTAGAGGGTTTCGATTGGCCAAAAATGCGGCTAATTCATTCTTTCTGGGTGAGATGGAATCGATAATCGCAAAAGCCGGATTCAGCCAGGCGCTGACAAGGTTGCACTCAATAACTGGATTGAAAAAGGTGCTGCACAGAAGAGAACGTAAACCCCACGTATTGGAGCTTAACGTCATGTACTTAGGAAGCAATTCGTTAAGCTCAATGAGAAGATCTGGAATGGAAACTGGTGAGCCACCAACACACTGTGTTAGTTCCAGCCGAGAAGCTTGTCTTAGAAGCGGAAGTGATACTGTTCTCCCCCTCAGGGATGGAATGTAGAGAACCCCAGCAAGGGCGACCGAGCACTGAGCGTAAAGCCGGTGGTGCACACAGAAACGAGTAAGGTAGTTGAGAGCGGCCCCAGACAATGGGGCTTCTGACTTGGCGCCCAAAAAGCCCTTGGTGGCTAAGGTAAATCCCCTCTTCTTTGACGAAATCGACCATGGTGATAAATAGACATGGCCATTATACTTGGCGGTTGCATCCCAGCCATCGTTAGAACACAGAATGGCCCGCCACCAGAGGACTTCCTCCTCACAAGCATCGTCGCCGATGTCAATTTCAACCATGGGTTGATTGTCCGACTGCGGCAATGGACCCTCCATCCCATCGGAAGTGTAGCCCATATGACATTCGTGGTCAGCAGAGCGACCAAGCAGCTCAACCCATCGAGCAGATATTATGTAGGCCCATGCAAAGTAAAGAACTGATAGATAGTTTCCCTTGTCATAGCCCGAGAGTCCCTGAACTCCGGGCCAGTCTGACAGAGGAGAGTCTTCAGACAGTTCCACATTTAATCGACTGCCAACTGCCAACAGAAGTTGCTTAGGCAGGACCTTTGGCTGTAGGTCACAGATTCCTTCAGAAGTCCTCCATGTTGATCTGCCATTAACGATAAGACTGCCTTTCCCTTGTGCTGATTCCTTCTCCTCGCAAGCGAACGAAATCGTCTCGTCAGACGAAGCAATTCCATCGCCGAGGAAGGACGGGGTCTGGCTGACGAGAGGTCTCATGTTTATGGCTTGCCGGGGGAGTAGATGTTGTTTGTTCTCGGTAGCTAAATAGGAAGTCCATGTCTTGAGACTCTCCTGAAGGACCTGACTGAATTCATCATCACCTGGGCGCAAGGCGTCGCCCATCGTCGCACACCGATAAGCTGAATGCAGATATGCAGATGCTGCGTGAACCGCCCGGGAGGGTTGGGGGGGGGGGGGGGGGGGGGGGAACACTGTTTATAGTCGATCGAAAAACCAGGAGTGGGTGCAGAAGGACGAGTTAATGTCCACTCTTATGTATCTTGCTTGGAAGTCGGAAAGTCAAGGTTGGATTAATCGGGCGCGAGCAGTTTGTTTATTATACGGAGGTTTCCAAGTGGCGCAGTCGAGGTGCTGTTCCTGTGGCGCGGTGTGTGGCTTTTTTCTTTCTTTTGCTAGCCGGCCTACGGCGGACGATAGCGGAAACAGGGATAAAGTAGGCATTGGAGTGATTTATTTATACAGAGTGCACAAAGGAAAAAGAAACCGTGGGATCGTGCTGGTTCCACACATTTCCTTGGTGAACAAGTGATTCCTTATCAATACGGGGCTCTCAGAGCACCACGTGATGAACCTCGCGCGAGGCAGTCGAAAACCTAACCTTGTTGCCAGACAGGCCTTTAGGCAGATCAAAATCAGCAATCGTGCCATACCTTATACAAAGCCTTCATGAAACCAATATCTGCCATCTAATTAACTGCTTTTGCCTTGCGGTGACGTGGAGGATACACATTTTGGTTTTGTATAATTTTGTAGCATTTTGAAGGTAAGTTTCCAGCTCACGGTGTTCTCACGATAACGGCTTACACTTTCTCATAAGTTCACCGGTCCATACCCTTCCATATGAGTCTGCCTAACAGCGACGAGGTCCTCCAGAAAACGCTTGAACATGTTGAACACACAGTTGTGGAGGAGTTGAAAACCTGGCTAGAAGCGAACCCACACGCGGAGTGGAAGCAGTCTCCTCGATTCAAACTTGTAGAGCAATGTTCGGAAATTAAATTGCGGGAAATCCTTCAGCAGCTCGCGCAGGTCAGTCCATGTTGTATTTATAATATAGGCTACGTGCTGATAAATGCAGAACTCCAGCGTCGCTACTTTTCGGACATCACACTCAGGCTGGGAGTTGAAGGAGGGAGAGCTCATTCCTATGACGGTATCGTAGAATTGGGCTTCCGTTTCGTTGCTTGCTTGTGGTGTACTGGTGACAGTGCTTGCTGTTGGTATAGGGTTTCGCGGTTGTGAACTCGGCGGGGCGGTGGATAGGAGACCCACTTTAGATGCCAAAGGCGGATAATCGGGTTTGAGATCATTTCCATCCTCGGCCGCTAAACGAACAAGGCAATACAATGCCAATTTGATCGTAAGTCCGCTTGTAGCGCTCCAAGGAATTTTCTTGTATTCCACCAGCCCAATACTAGCTTTGAAGGAAGACTCATCAATAGACATGTCTGTCAATTGCTTCGAAATTGTGGAACTAGATATCACCCGTTGATGTGAGGGTGGTGGGCGGGTGCGTTGAGGTCTGGGTGATGTTCGAACTGGGAATGGTGCTAGATGGAGCCGCATTACCACGAGCTCCCGGTTGCTGATAATATACACATACCGACATCCGTAGACAGCGCCGTAATGCTGGACTTGCTCGATAGGCCTGACTGTGTCGATCAATGGTGAATCTTCATATAACCTGTTTTTCAGGATAACATTAAAGGCGTTGGTTAATGACCAGTTGAATTTCGTGTCCCCGATAACAAGGGCTCTAGCCTTTCCATACACATCTGCAGCCCCATCATGCCCAGCGCCCCAGTCAGGGATGTATCCTACGTGCTGCGTGACTCTTCCGCCGGACGTAATGAACGAAGAAGGAAGTACTGCCGATACAGGACCCATAATGGACATGCATATGAGATCAGAGAGGCCACGTTCGTCGAATATTTTGTTGTAGCCTCCTTCTTCACAGTTCCTGACAGTGTCAAACGGAGGTCCTTCGCATAAGTTATAGACCATATGGTCACATTAAATAGTCACCCAGTGATCGGCTGCCTATAGGAGATTTTGTACTCTAAGATAGGCCTCTCTCTCTGCTGGCAAAGTTCCTCTTACGACTTTCGGTGCGCCTCCCTCTCCAGATAAAGTTCCTCTCGAAGCATTCGGTTAGATAGTTTGATTTCACGGAACTGCCTCTGAAAGTTTCGACATCTATCCAATGATCTTCCGATAGGATCGTGGGATAAAGTGCTCGATCCTGAGTGTATGTTGTTAGACGTATTAAATGGTTTAACAAAGTGTGTCGATGAAGGGTCCATAGTGAGATATAGCAGGTGAAATTCTTGCTTCTCGTGGTGCCGTGATGTGTGGGAACACTGCAGCCTTTCCAGGTATCTCCCATCAGCGGCCCTTCGTCATTACCAAATTCTAGCCATGGTGTGAATCTCTCGCTAGTAAAGAAGCCAGCCTAGCTCCCCGTCCAATTACTATTAAGTCCACGTTTAAGACAAATTATGTAATACTACGTGGGTGGAGGAAGCAAAGGAGCAGTTTAATGATGATTGATAGAAAGCACCACTACATACTGCCACAAAGAAACAATGGCCTTAAGCATCATTAATCGGATAAACAGAGATTTAACTCGACAATGCCTCGGTGCATCACTATTTAAGCTACATCTTCTTGAATTGCTGTTTAACCACATGCTGATAGTGGCAGTGAATGCGAATGCACGACCGTAGTAGAAGACGATGTGCTCAATGCCATCGGAGTTGAGAATGGATCCAATGGTAAGTCTGTGACATAGGATTGGGTGTGGTGTGCGTATGAACTAGAGGACGGTATAAATACCGAGGCGGCGGGGCATGAGCTCCTAACATTAAATCCATCTTCCAGTATACAAACGCTGTGATCTCCATTCTGATTCATGAAGACGACAAGACCACTCTGATCCAGCTCTATCCATGCGACTGGTAGACCGTTTTCAGTGCCGCAGATATTAACACGAATTTTATTGAAATATTCGCGCTTATCCTTTATAACCTTGCTCAGTCCTAATAAGATTTATCAGTACTTCAATAGTTCTATAACATAAGTATAGAAATACACTAACGTGAACAGTCATCACCGTCAAGGAGAGCGAAAGGCTCCGAGTACCCCGTGCAGCCATGGTTATCATCCGACCACATAAGACATTCGCCATCATGGTCGATGACCTTAACACTGCCACCATAGGAGGTGCGTATATAAAGGATTGCGAGTAGTAGAAACAGGAACATTTTGTATCTAAATCGGAAGAGCTATTGTGAACATGATGATATTTGGAGAACTAGTCAGCTTTATATTTCTACGGCATGACTATATCATAAGCCTGCAACCTATATAGTGATTCCACATTTCAGCCACATTCGCATAGTGGTCGCACGACCTCTGCATAGAACTGCGCATTGACATACTTTCTAACCCTTGCTGGCCACTCTCACCATGCATGTGGGTGATGAATTGTCTTGGTATTCATTAATAAATTATATAACTATAACTGCGACCCAATTTGCTGTACCCTTGTTGAAATCTTGACATACATAACCAAGAAAAAGAAAAGGCTTTCGGAATATAAGCACTATCCTTAAGGACTTTATCTCTTGATCTTTCGATACCTAGCTCCTACTATGCAAACAATAACAGTCTATGCAATTGCCGCTGGCGGCACTTTTCTTACTCTACTTTCTATCAAGCTCATGCAGTCACTGTCATCACAGAGAAGGTCTATTGTGGTATTTGCCTCCCGACACGTTATATATCCCTATGTCGTTCGTCGCCATCCGCTCATAGGCCCATGGAGTCGCGCCATGGTTTTGTTTTATATAAGCTATATCGCAGTGAACTTAGTGGTTCTTTTACTCAAAGAGAAATCTTTAGCAGGTGTGGGTCGTCGAGCAGGAACTTTGTCTTTGATCAACTTATGTTTCCCTTTATGTACGGGCCACCTAAGTTATCTGGCTGATCTTTTGGGCTTATCTTTGCGAACATTCCGCCGCATTCATCGTGCTTCTGGGTGGGTGGGATTATGCCTAGTTTTGTTCCATCTAGGGATTGCATCATTAAACCAAAAAGGGGCCGTTTAGGGTCACAGTACCCAGGCAACGATTATTGTACGTGAAATAAAAAAAGGATAGGAGGATCCTTTGCTTACAAGAACCGGCTTCTAGGGAGCAGGAAGTCTGGGTATAATCGCAATATTGTCCTTGCCGCTATTTCGAAGGATCTCATACGAATTATTTCTTCGCGTCCATCAGGCTCTCTCTATAACCAGCGTCTATGGAATTTAGCAGCATATTCCAAAAGAGAGGCACCTTTCCAGATATTACCTTTATATCACCCTTAGGATTCTTACCATCACAAGCTGTCTACAGATGATAGTATTCCTGTATAGAAACGGGCTTTTTTCGGGCCGTGGCGGCCCCATAGCTACAGCATCTTATCAGCTCGCGGATGCAGAGCCTCAGGACGGTAGTGTGAGTAAAACTCTTTTCCGAATTCGACTACGTGTGCCGAGACCAGTGAGAGTTATGGCTGGGCAATATATCAATTTATGGCTACCATCAGTCAGCTTCTGGTCATGGACACAATCACATCCTTTCACAATCACATCTTGGTCATATAAGAATCAGGAAGAGCTGGATCTCTTGGTACAGCCTCGCCATGGACTATCTGCTGTTATTACCCGACGGATTCAAGCCACTGGAGCAACCCAGTTTTCTTCCCTGGCTCTCTATAGTGGACCACATGGTCTTAGTGAAACTATTAATAACTATGAAGTCGTTGTTCTTGTTGCGAGCGGATCTGGCCTTGCTGCTGTGATTCCATACGTTAAGATGTTAATTCATGGATACAAAACGTGCACGTCACATATTCGTCGGATCCATTTGATTTAGCAGGTCGAACAATTAGGTGAGCTATTATATGAGACCAGGTGAAATTTTGAACTAATATCATAGATTATGCGATATCTGCGGAGGAGCAGTTCAATCCTTTATTGGTAGATGATGAAAACGTCTATGTAGGTAAAATGTTTAAGACTAATGGTCGTGTGCTAACAATCTGAAAAGATCTTTCGTATATCTATTTACGTGGAAAGGGGCTCTCTAACAAGTGATAAGCTCTCGTTAGGCAAACACAAACGAGCATTTCTATATGAAGGCGTCCCCGATTATCCTAACCTTATTTCAGGGGAAGTATCAGGGCAAATAAGACGTCCACGCTCTGGTGAATATCTCCGCTAGATATTAAAGAGAGGCGTGGTATCCTTTTCTTTGAACTCAGTTCCAGATAAATACTCGTCGTAGGATGCATTCCACCATTGTTGGACAAACTGAGATGTTCGCTTCTGCAGAATCTTCGTCTTCTTTCCGTAAAGAGAGATCCGGTCCCTGACAAAAGATGTGTTTAAATCAGGCCGATTATTTATTTTCAAAGTCAAAGAACTAATTCGCTCATTTAATGCGATTATTTCAGGGTCTTTTTAGAATTCGGCGAGAGCAGCTGCATTCATATGAAGCGGGACATTTAAATCTTGGTAGTGCAGCATGCTCTGTTAGGTGTCGCGGCAGTCGTAGTCCGGTTCTAAGTCATAATATGCAGCCTGTACATCTATCGACTTATATGGAGCCTGATAACTGAGATAACTGTCATGGCTTTGATGGTTAAGGGCTTGGCCACGAGCAGCTTGAGAGGCACTAGCTGCACAAGGTTATCTTTTGCTGTCTTCTCTACTAGCATAGTACGTACGATCAATTTTATTTACGACACCACCCCGAATTCCATGCACGCGTAATTTATTTTAAAACCCGCTTCGGGTAGCCAGGCTTGCAAAATGATGTCGGAGAGAGGAGAACGTAAGGCCTTTGCTTGCATTAGGTCCATCGGCTGTGATCATTCTGAAAAACGGTAGCTTCATTGATTCTGCGCTCCATTTGAATGTCTATGAATCTCTGCCCGGTGGTGGCCGTACCGTAAGGACCATATTAAGAGTCGAGAGGTTATGGAATGCGCCATCTGCCACGCCATGAACGATAACCTAAAACACGAAGTTTAATCTAAGAATAGGGTGCTCATTGAACCAATTCTTAGGTCTAGAGTCGAGAAATTAGCGGTATGCATACATCCGTTTTTTTCTTGACTCACTGGTGCTTATCCTTACGGTAGCGCCAGCCCTTTAAGAATTCAGAATCGATGACTACCTAACGACGCAAAGTTGAATCGGTACCATTCCATTTAACGTGAAGGGTGATATGCTTAGGATTCAGAATCAGCTTAAGAAAAGAAGGAAACTTGATATGATAGGATGACTAACTAACCTTATAGGTAAGACATTCATTAGAGTTTCGATATGAGCTTGACTCCATAATAGCACTAGCTCGAGCACCAGACCCTGCAAATAAGGAAAGGGCACTTACAATTTATACTCGGGCCCGCTCGTGAACATAGTCGTGCTAATCGTCAACAAAAAGGCAGTGGAGTAGATAGTCGATATCTTTGGCTATAACCATGAATCGCTCTCGAGGCTTAGTAGGAAGGTCGTATTTCCGCGTAAGAGTTATTCGGATAAACTTAATCTATTAGCTGATAATCGAAATTGTAATATGTGGTAAACTATACGTTAAGAACATCCTTCTTCACTGCATGGGGGATTTGTCGCCTAGATAGCCGCTGCCACTGAGAAGTGAAGCTGATCAAGGTATGGCATACCGTCTTCCTTAAGGGAAGATGTTTCCGTGTTGTAATATAGTGCTCAGTAAATAACTTCAAAACCTGTGGTGTAAGATCCGGCGAATCTTCAGAAATGATCGACTCCCTCTTCTCGTTACGGGAAAGCTTCCATCTTAGAATAATTAGTAAACGCTTATCGGGCTAGTTGAAATTACTCACAATCTCCACTCAAACGCTGCATCGTCATATCTTTCGTGGGTAGCGGGTGCTAATTCTTTAAAGCAGATCAAATTATCCTCCTTTTCCGATCCTTTTTGGTACTCGAGAATGAAGCCACGTGATATCGCAAGTACCTCATTCTCCTTGAGGCGTTGTTGAATTTTTTGTTCTATGTCCATGATAAGGAAAGTTGAGGAAATTGTGGTGGAGCAGGAGAATCGCTCAAGGCGACGCTTTTATGTAGTGAAGGGGCGCCAAGTCTCACCTAATAAATTATGAGCGCGCTCGCCCTCACTCGCCCGCGAGGGTGCGCGACTGCCCTGATATTTTCACCCAATCCACCCAAATCGCGCGCACTTGATCTAATAGAAACTAAGTGCTGCTTTAAATCATCTAGGGCGCAGTCCAGATTCAGCACGCTTAACCTCTGTGGCTTAAGTACGGCTGAGCGGACGGGAAGCCCTGATTTCCACACCCTATGGTCGTATGTGCCTGTTTATGAGTGGGAGCTAAACATAGCGTGCTAGAGATGATGTGGTGACGATACTGGGACCTTCAAGGCCAAAGGCAGTTGGTCAAACTTTTATCCGTGCCAGGGCTCGGATACTTCATTTGGTTTAGCAACATATGTGACGATCACAAATCCCAGCAGTCCACCAAGGCTTTCCTGTACTTTGCACTCTTTTATTGAAGGAACTGGCTCGTAACAGCTATTAGAGAAGCATGAAAGCCCAATGCTATGTATTTACTAACAGTAAGGGAGCTATTCTATATTTTACAGCAATATTCGAAATTGGCCTCCATGTTTTACAGAAACTATCCCACGCCGCACAAGACAATGGTGCGCCTAGGCTAGATTCAGCTAGACTGCAGATCACCCCAGCGCCAGAACGGAAATGTAAATGTTATGATAAGACGGTACGATACGCCGGGGGTCACCATTTCGGTTTGAAGAGAAAAAAAAACCGTTTTAACTAGATTGTTCTAAAGATAGAATCGAGCACCTGACGTATTTTAGCGTCCGAAAGGTCTGGCGGGGGTCCGCGTCAGTTTGGATCTTCCATCTACCCCAGAACCAACGCAGGGGATACATGGAATATCAGCTATGGCATCGTTTATATCGTTTGGTAGCGTAAACCGGGGTAACCAGGTGGGAATTAATAATGGATCGATCCATCTGCCCCCGGGTAGGTTTCATCAGGCCCCTCCCATGCTGAAATTGACTAGTAACCGTTGACCCAGAGCGACCGGAAACCCCACCGACTCCTCTATCGACCGTCCCGTTCCGTCGCGACCCAGATTTTGTCAGTCGCGACACACTACTTGGTCGGATACATGAAAAACTGTCAGTCCCAGCGTCAAGGATGGCTCTTGTGGGCGTTGGTGGTGTCGGGTCAGTGCAAAGACATTGGCGGGTAGTTTGGTGCTAACAGTCGGCAGGAAATCGCAACTTGCTATCGAATATTGTTATCGACTTCGTGATTTATCGCCCAAGACATGGGTTTTCTGGGTCCATGCAAGTAACGCGGCTCGGTTCGAGCAAAGCTTCCGGGATATCGCCGACCAGGCCAAAATTCCCGGGCGTCAGGATCCCACAGCCAACATATTTCAACTCGTCGAAAGCTGGCTCCGGGATAGGAAGAGAGTAAAGTGGTTACTTGTCCTTGATAATGTTGATGATGATGGGTTTCTTCGCCAGCCCTCAACGATGGGCCAGCTGGGCCCCCCGATCGGCCAAACTAGCACCTCTATAAAGCCGTTATTGGAACATCTTCCCCGAAGCCCAAACGGATCTATAATTATCACAAGTCGGAATAAAGAGGTGGCGTTAAGAATTGTCGACTACGAGGACGTTCTAGAGATAAAGCCAATGAATCGGCCCCAGGCGTTAAAACTTCTCCAACGAAAGCTTGGACGACTAGCGGAAACCCCTGATATCCTAACGTTAGTGGAAGAACTCGAGTTTATGCCATTAGCGATTGTGCAGGCAGCCGGCTATATCGTGCATCGAGCACCCTGCTGTTCAGTATCGCAGTACCTCGAGAAGTTTCGAAAGAGTGATCGCGAAGCGACCAAGCTTCTTTATCACGAGGCGGGCCATCTCTATCGAGATTGGGAGGCGAAGAATTCGATTCTCGTTACATGGCAAATATCCTTTGACTATATTCGACAAACACGACCGTCCGCTACTGATTTACTCTCCCTCATGAGCTTTTTCGACTGCCAGGGGGTTTCAGAGGACCTTCTCCGAGTTCCACGCGAGAGGGATAACGAAGATACGGATAGCACATCGGAATCTAACACGGATGATGAATTTAATAATGATGTTACAACATTGAGAGACTTTTCATTTATTTCTGTTGGCGAGAACACGACAGTTTTCACGATGCACCGGCTCGTGCAACTTACTGTGCGTGTGTGGCTGGAAACCAATGGACAAATAGAGCGATGGAAGGAGGAATTCATCACGAGGCTATACCAAACGTTTCCGACCGGGGAATATGAAAACTGGGCACGATGCCGGTCGATATTTCCACACATGAAATCAGCGGTGTCACAACGACCAGGATCACAAGATTCTCTACGAAAATGGGCCACGCTACTTTATAAGGGGGCATGGTATGCCCAGGAAAGCGGCAAAATTGCGGAATCAAAGCTTATGGCATCTAAATCGCAGAAGGAAAGGGCGTTACTGTTTGGCTGGGAGGATGAACAGACGCTCTACAGCACTGCGATATTAGCAAGCGTATACCGCCTCGAGGGGCAGTGGGAAGAGGCGGAGCAGCTCTTTGTGCAGGTCATAGAGACCAGCAAGGCGAAGCTCGGCGCCGACCATCCTGACACGCTGTCGAGCATGGCTAACCTGGCGTCGACGTTCTGGAACCAGGGCCGATGGGGGGAGGCGGAGCAGCTCTTTATACAGGTCATAGAGACCAGCAAGGCGAAGCTTGGCGCCGACCATCCTCACACGCTGTCGAGCATGGCTAACCTGGCGTCGACGTTCTGGAACCAGGGCCGATGGGGGGAGGCGGAGCAGCTCTTTGTACAGGTCATAGAGACCAGGAAGGCGAAGCTCGGCGCCGGCCATCCTGACACGCTGTCGAGCATGGCTAACCTAGCGTCGACGTATAGAAACCAGGGCCGATGGGAGGAGGCGGAGCAGCTCTTTTTGCAGGTCATAGAGATTAGCAAGGCGAAGCTCGGCGCCGGCCATCCTGACACGCTGTCGAGCATGGCCAACCTAGCGTCGACGTATAGGAAGCAAGGCCGATGGGGGGAGGCGGAGCAGCTCTTTGTGCAGGTCATAGAGACCAGGAAGGCGAAGCTCGGCGCCGACCATCCTCACACGCTGTCGAGCATGGCTAACCTGGCGTCGACATTCCGGAACCAGGGCCGATGGGGGAAGCGGAGCAGCTCTTTGTACAGGTCATAGAGACCAGCAAGGTGAAGCTCGGCGCCGGCCATCCTGACACCCTGTCGAGCATGGCCAACCTGGCGTCGACGTATAGGAAGCAAGGCCGATGGAAGGAGGCGGAGCAGCTCTTTATGCAGGTCATAGAGATTAGCAAGGCGAAGCTCGGCGCCGACCATCCTCACACGCTGTCGAGCATGGCTAACCTGGCGTCGACATTCCGGAACCAGGGCCGATGGGGGGAGGCGGAGCAGCTCTTTGTACAGGTCATAGAGACCAGCAAGGCGAAGCTCGGCGCCGACCATCCCGACACGCTGACCAGCATGGCTAACCTGGCGTCAACGTGCAGGAAGTAGGGCCGATGGGAGGAGGCGGAGCAACTCGAGGTGCAGATCATAGAGACTCGCAAGGCGAAGCTCGGCACCGGCCATCCTCACACGCCAACGAGCATGAACAACCTTGCTCATACCCTTAGGCCATCGGGTCAACACACGGCCGCTTTGCAGTTGATGGCCGAATACGTTCCGCTTCGCGCCCACAAATTAGGCCCTCACCATCTGCATACTATATCTTCCAAGTCTGCTTTAAACGAATGGCGTAGTAAGGTTGACTCCCCGTCTTCCCAGCTCACTAAACCGCCGATGAAAACCAAAGCGGCCTTAATCCAAGGCAGTTCCACAAAACCCTCCGAGCCGGTTGATACACCTAGCGGAAATCATAGGCGGACAATCTTCTTGCGCCTCTTTGGCAGAAAGTAGGACTCGCCCCTTTTCAATTTCTCTGGAGTGGAGCTTTGCTTGGTGATATTTAAAGAAAACATCAAATTAACGAGTCCTGTCACGAAGATGAACAGCTTATATAAAATGTCAGATTGAAACATCAATAGCTAGAACCTTATAAGTTTCTAGAAACTGTTCATATCCGTAGCTAACTTACGGGGCCGTATTCCGTCTCACGTCTTGTATTATATGCCAAGACTACCCAAGGATGATTTGCAGCCTAGCTTAATTTGCCCATGTAAAACATGGCAGCCAATTTCGAACATTGCTGTATCGAACGACTTCTTAATGTACAGAACGTTGATCTCAATAACCAATCACTGGAAAATGCGCCCATTTCAATTGCGCCAACCGGTCGCCAAACTTATGTCTTCCAACTTCTCCTGTCTGATGAGAACAAATGTCAACATCTGCGACCGTCATAGCCAATCTCCACTGCACCTAGCGATAGAAATTGACGACTATGAATCCAAATGCTTGTACGAAATCCTCGAGTTGACGTCAACTGTTTGAACCATCGGAAACTCCGTTGCTTTTGGTTGTCAAAGGACACGGCCGTGTCCTACCGATCAACCAACGGCTGCTTATCACTGAAGCCTTGCTTTTGAGTCCATGCATCAACCTTAATTATCAAGATGAGAATGGACGCACCGCAATGTGGTATGCAGTGAGTAATTCGGACGTGAAATTGGTTGAGCTCTTGCATCAAACGAATCTGGACCTCAATTGCGCCGTACACCAGTAGATTTCGAAAACGGCCTCCAAACATTCACAGCTTATTTCTCGACCTGTACCCGAGACCCGATTAAGACTAGTGGTAATTTAACTTGGATTGTAAGCCTATCATGATTGTCACTAAATCCAAATCTGCACTAGTGTTGTTTCGGGTACGGGCCGAGAAACAAATTGTAAGCGTTTTAAGAGGAAGCCATTTTCGCAATCTACTGTAAACATAAAACTTGAGTCACGAACAAGGCATTCACCTCAATGCTTAGGACAGACCTGGTATAGTCTGCTCCCTTTGCTCTCTCTCTTTCTCTCCTCCCTCTCTGTCCATCTCTCGATCGCTGAATCTACACTTGTTTCTTCATTTATTCTTCATTTAGAACCTCCAGCGTATATTCTAGAGCTTTCTATTGGATTTCTCATTTCCATAAGACGTTGCGGATATTCTGAGGGGAATTGCTCGGCTTGGTTGATCTCCGGATCTTTCATGACTGCGGCTTGGAGCTTTTTCAATATATGGGCATTAAACCTCGCAGCTTTGAACTTGCTGGCAGGTTGAGCGCCCTCTGAGCCGAATTCCCTTTTCCCCGCCATCTTCCAAGACGGTAATTTGAAGCTTCGCGATCAAAAAATGGTAGGCAAGTCAGAACGGATAATGATGCTTGAATAAAAGGGAGGATATGGGCGAACAAAAGTGAGGATGAATGAGAAATAGGAGAGTAGCCAGCCAGTGGAATCGCCCCTTGGTTGTACGCTGGAGGACTTTCGGTGTGCTCACCGTCGGCTCGAGAATAGCACGTCTCATGGCTTCGTCATCGTGGTTAAGCTTAAGGGTCGCGTGATCGGACATTCGGACTTGCTAAAATAAAAAGAACAATTTGCCTATGGTGATGTCGGCTCCAAGGTTAGGTCCGACCCAGTGCTGGGTTCTGGGTTACGACCCTCAACCCAGAATACAGTAGAAGGCTAAATTAGCTTAACACTCCATGCATTTTGTTCTTATGATTAACACCAAAAGATACACTAGTGCTAATATCGTTAGACCAGGCTTTGATGTTAATCCGGTCATGTTTCTATGATGCATGGTTGTTTACTTTACGTGTTCAGGGGGATAGTCCTTTAGCCAGGAGAATGTTCTAGAGTTCAGCGGGCACGTGGCTGGCAGATCCGGCCTCGAATTGATAGTGTAAGTTATTTTGTGCTTTTACTGTACCCTCATCCTGCAGATATCATTACGGGGGACAGTTGAACTTAAAGAGGACAGCCAATACTCTTTTTTATCATAACTAGGCAGTGTCGACGCCTATGCCTCTCTTTTGTATCTTGTTTGGCTTGTCAGCTTCCGCCCCATTTTCATGATGACGTCCAGGATGCTGAACTGACGAGAGCACTGGTCCTAGGTTTCTCGGAATCCCTTCCTATTGTGAGGTAATGAGCTACAATACAGGCCATGTTGAGAAACTCTCGCAACCTGAGCCTTTCGGTTTATGGGAAACGAGCCCGCTATACGCCCACACCCCCAGTTTCTTTGACTGGATAACCCCGCCAGTCACTTATAACCCTCTTCCTAGTCATTCATTGGACGGAAGTCAAAGTGCCAACACGCAAGAACCACAGCCAATACGGCTAGATTTCATACACTTCCCTGCTTGGGATAAAGAAAAGTCATATGATGAACACCCGCCAACTTGTATTCATTACCTGATTAAATGGAAAGCTACAATCAACACCAAGGCTATTGCAAGAGTTACGGAGCCGGATTTGGTGATAAGTCCAAGTGTATTTTGGGAAGACACTTTGAAAAAAAAAAAAAGGTTGAAGGCGTTAGACGTCGGCGACCTTTTTAAAGCCGAAGGATCAGGGTAGATGACACTTGTATCGTGGCTTCGTTAAATGATCGCACCCAGCATGACCTCCATCAACAATTCGAGGGAATTGATGCCGATTGGGAAGCTACAGAAAAACAGCTATGCACTTGGGGTGACCGGTTTCTCACAGGCAAAAAGATCAAGCTCGATAGTTCTATTAACTACCTAGCGGACAAGAACGACGTATCCCAGTCAAAGAGAGGGGACAAAAGAGGCAATACATCGGTGACTAAAAGTATGCTGGCGGACCAGAAGCTCAAATCGATGCAGAGCAGATTTCTGGCGAACGTCCGGTCTGGCGAGATGTCTATAAAACAATGCGTTGCCCTGGGCCACCATGCGAAAATAGAGATGGATACTGTTGTTGGGGAAAAACATTACTTTCTGAAGACGCACCATCCATCTCAAGCGCCTGGTGAATCTAATGAAGAAAAACAAACTTGACCTTGAAAATCAGGATGATATACCGGAAGAAATTCGAACCCAGCTGTACGCAAAGGAGCAGCAACGACTTGAGCGCCAACGGAAGAATCCTAAATATCCGGCGGCTGAATCTCCTTGTCCCCCAATGAATATCCATCTTCTACCTACTCCGTTTCCATCGTCTATGATACCCACACCTACGTGTTCTCCTCCACCACTGTTGGCCCCTTCCGACTCTTGTCCTGTTGATCCTTTTGTAGCTCCGAACATTCCTCTGGATAGAGCTGTAAGAGAGTATAGTAACTGGCAGCCATCTCGAGTGGACTCTCATGCTTTCAAATGGAACATAACGAAGGCATGTGATGTGGCATTATCGAATGGCCTCGATCTCGAACAGATAAACAAAGATAAAGATTCTGAGTTCTTCATCAAACAGGGCGTAATGATTGGCGTGGCTCGTCGTTTCGTTGAGGATATCCGTGAGCGGAGTTGCAATTATGAATCCCCCTACTAGTCAATAGTATACAGTACTTCCGGAAATCGGTGTCACAGCCCAAACTCTTTCACTCTCTATCAGCCCTTGGCGTCAAGTCCTACGATACTCTGTTTAGAGCAGCCACCGGATATTAGTACCTTCGTGTTATTAATTTACAGTATTCAATCCTAGTTAGATGTTTCATCGTATGAGTGATGCTACTTAAATAGCCAGAATCCTAAAAAGGCACTAGCATTTTTTAGCTTGAACTCCAAAAACCACATTTCTTACGATAGCCATACAGAAGATGTTAGTCTTGGGTGCTGTACCTATATACTAGAGCGATCGTTCTTTAATGGTAACAAGCCAGAGACGGCGAGCGTGAAGAATATGTTCAATCAGATCAAGGTATACCAGTATCTAAACGAAACTGCTATAAGAGCAAACGAAAGAAGACCGAATATTGAGATTGGGCCTTGAAGAGCCATTGAAATCATAGCTGTCATTTTGGGTGCCGTGACGGATGGCAGATAAGGCACGGAATAACCTGATGGCCCCTTCCCACTTCCATGGGAATTTGGCGCAGTAAGCTTATCAACGAGTCTTGTCAACTTCTCTGATGCTGACGTAGTGAGCAGAGACTCCCGATCAAGGACATGTGGCACTTCAAGAGTCTTGTGCTCTTGAGTTGGGTGTAATCGACTGTGGAAGGGGTACTTCTGCACGCAGGACGAGCACAGATCCATATGGGCGCAGATTCTGCACACAAAGCGAGAGCCGCTAATAAACTGTGTACAAATGTCACACGTAGACTTATATATGGGGGTGCCAATGTAAGTCTCCTGAGATAAATGCAGCTGAAACAGACATCGGGCATTGTCTACTTCGTTGACAAACAATAGATAGCGACCGAGTTGCTGCAAAAGTGGCCATGGGAGGTGCAGCTGAGACCGAAGAAGCGTATCTGAGATTTGAAGGATTGATTGACGAACAGCAAGCTCTTGCGTATTATCAGGCGTTACAACAATTGAAGGGTAGTGGTTTTGGATTTGGTGCACCAGACTTTCATTTCCAACTACCCAATCTAGGGCATTTCTACCATAACCATCTGGGAGAGAAGGATTGGCACCAAAGTGGAGGAGATTTATGGCAAGGTCGATATGACCGAGACAAATAGCCAGATGAATGGGGGTTCGTGAAAGCTTGTCCCGGGTATTAATAGGCGAGAGGAGCTCCGGGAACCGATGGAGAAGGTTAAGCCTATTTTTCGAGGCGGCAATATGAAGAGGAGTCTGGTCGAGTTCATCTGCAAGCAACGCATTTGCGCCAGCGTGAAGAAGCATCTGAACTTGATCAGCATGGCCTTGATAAACAGCTGCCAAGAGGGATGATCCATATCTACCACCCTGAGCATTGACATCGGCGCCAGCGTCGAGGAGCACCTGCACAATCTCACTGCTTTTCCTGTATGCAGCAGCCTGTAGGGCATTGCCGTATTCGCCACCTTGAGCGTTGACATCGGCGCCAGCGTCGAGGAGCACCTGCACAATCTCACTGCTTTTCCTGTATGCAGCAGCCTGTAGGGCATTGCCGTATTCGCCACCTTGAGCGTTGACATCGGCGCCAGCGTCGAGGAGCACCTGCACAATCTCACTGCTTTTCCCGAATGCTGCAGCGGCTTGTAGGGCATTGCCGTATTCACCACCTTGAGCCTTGACATCGGCGCCAGCGTCGAGGAGCACCTGCACAATCTCACTGCTTTTCCCGAATGCTGCAGCGGCTTGTAGGGCATTGCCGTATTCACCACCTTGAGCGTTGACATCGGCGCCAGCGTCGAGGAGCACCTGCACAATCTCACTGCTTTTCCTGTATGCAGCAGCCTGTAGGGCATTGCCGTATTCACCACCCTGAGCGTTGACATCGGCGCCAGCGTCGAGGAGCATCTGCACAATCTCACTGCTTTCCCCGTATGCAGCAGCCTGTAGGGCATTGCCGTATTCACCACCCTGAGCGTTGACATCGGCGCCAGCGTCGAGGAGCATCTGCACAATCTCACTGCTTTCCCTGTATGCAGCAGCATGTAGGGCATTGCTAAAATGACCACCTTGAGCGTTGACATCGGCGCCAGCGTCGAGGAGCATCTGCACAATCTCACTGCTTTTCCTGTATGCAGCAGCCTGTAGGGCATTGCCGTATTCGCCACCTTGAGCGTTGACATCGGCGCCAGCGTCGAGGAGCATCTGCACAATCTCACTGCTTTCCCTGTATGCAGCAGCCTGTAGGGCATTGCCGTATTCACCACCCTGAGCGTTGACATCGGCGCCAGCGTCGAGGAGTATCTGCACGATCTCACTGCTTTCCCCGTATGCAGCAGCCTGTAGGGCATTACCGTATTCGCCACCTTGAGCGTTGACATCGGCGCCAGCGTCGAGGAGCATCTGCACGATCTCACTGCTTTCCCCGTATGCAGCAGCGTGTAGGGCATTACCGTATTCGCCACCTTGAGCGTTGACATCGGCGCCAGCGTCGAGGAGCATCTGCACGATCTCACTGCTTTCCCTGTATACAGCAGCGTGTAGGGCATTGTCGTATCTACCACCTTGAGCGTTGACATCGGCGCCAGCGTCGAGGAGCATCTGCACGATCTCACTGCTTTCCCCGTATGCAGCAGCCTGTAGGGCATTGCCGTATCCATCACCTTGAGCGTTGACATCGGCGCCAGCGTCGAGGAGCATCTGCACGATCTCACTGCTTTTCCCGAATGCAGCAGCAGCCTGTAGGGCATTGTCGTATCTACCACCTTGAGCCTTGACATCGGCGCCAGCGTCGAGGAGCATCTGCACGATCTCACTGCTTTCCCCGTATGCAGCAGCCTGTAGGGCATTGCCGTATCCATCACCTTGAGCGTTGACATCGGCGCCAGCGTCGAGGAGCATCTGCACGATCTCACTGCTTTTCCCGAATGCAGCAGCAGCCTGTAGGGCATTGTCGTATCTACCACCTTGAGCCTTGACATCGGCGCCAGCGTCGAGGAGCATCTGCACGATCTCACTGCTTTTCTTGTATACAGCAGCGTGTAGGGCATTACCGTATTCACCACCTTGAGCGTTGACATCGGCGCCAGCGTCGAGGAGCATCTGCACGATCTCACTGCTTTCCCCGTATGCAGCAGCCTGTAGGGCATTGCCGTATCCATCACCTTGAGCCTTGACATCGGCGCCAGCGTCGAGGAGCATCTGCACGATCTCACTGCTTTTGCTGTATACAGCAGCGTGTAGGGCATTGTCGTATCTACCACCTTGAGCGTTGACATCGGCGCCAGCGTCGAGGAGCATCTGCACAATCTCACTGCTTTTCCTGTATGCAGCAGCCTGTAGGGCATTGCCGTATTCACCACCTTGAGCCTTGACATCGGCGCCAGCGTCGAGGAGCATCTGCACGATCTCACTGCTTTTCCCGAATGCTGCAGCCTGTAGGGCATTGCCATATCTACCACCCTTTGTATTCACCGCTGCTCCAGCTCCAAGCAATATTTCAACAACATTCTGATGTCCTCCCAATGAAGCCGCTTGTAGAGCACTCTGGTCTCCACCAGTTGTTGCTTCAAGCTTCACACCCTCGAGTATGAGCCATTCAACAAATCCTGTATGCCCAAAGCTAGCCGCCTCAGCCAATGGTGTTCTTCCTTCTCTATTTGTTACCTCACAATCCGCAGCTTTCTCGCGCAAAATTCTTCCCCCTGTTATATGACCGTGTCGCGCTGCTAAATGGAGAGCGGTATTTCCATGTCCGTCTTTCCTTGCCACGTCCTCGCTGTTCAAAGACACACGCTCCAGGATATCAACGAGATTCGCAGCTGCCGTCACATGAATTATTGAAGTACCTCTCGGTGGGCACACTGGGTTATAAGGGTCGAGAATCTGGTAAATCTGGACCCATTGACTAATCATTTGCTGTATGATATCTTGTTCGTTCGGGATAATGAGCACACGAGAGTGAGCAGCTTTTTCCGCATGAATAAACAGGTTGGTAGTGGCGTAAGCAACTAGTGGGTGGTTCCGGATAAGGTCCTTTTTCGTCACCTGGGAATCACTCGAAATATCTCCACGTACACCGAGTAAGGTCAGATAAACAAGGCAGGATCGGTAGAGATTTGCCTGGCATTGGAGGAGGATCTTTTCTCCTTCTAAGACTGGACTGCTGGCGCCGATACTATCACTCAAAGCAGCTAACCCTTTCGAGCGTAAGAAATCATTGACTGACTGGTGTACCACCTGGACAGTTTCGTTTGAAGCCCCCCTTGAGATAACTTCCGCTAATCCACCAGAATGGGCCTTGATCCTTTGCTTCATGCGTTGGTCGCTTTCAACAAAACCATACATCTTCTCCCAGGTCTTTGGGGCACGCGTAATTTGGGCATTCTTACCTACCAAGGCGTACCGCAATTCAATCACAGTTAGTGGTCGCTCAGCCAGACACACCCATTGAAACAGCAGGAACGATTGCTCCAAGTTCTGCACTTCTATCACGTTGTTTAGAATGTACATATACACATCTTCTAGGCCGGCCGGGACCTTGTGTAACCAGCAACAGATGTCATCGAACGATTCCCCTTCAAAAATCCTCTGTCGGGCAAGAGGCATTATAAGACGAGCCCATTGGAACACACCATTGGCTTGGCGAATCAGTTGTTCCATCAGCATCTGTCTCATATCTTTGCTAGGGTAATCTTCGCTCTCTGTCTCGGCAAGTATATCATTGATATATGTAGCGATGTCTTTGTGATTATGCCGTTCGACATGTATCTCCATAGCCTGGGCACTTCCTATGATGGGATAGTGTCGACATGAAATGCAGATTCGAATCGCAACGCTCCCTTTTGCTGCTCGATCAATAAGTCGATGGAAATACGCTGCGAGTTGTTGAGCGGACTCAGCTCCGGTCTCATCCAAAGCATCGACAAAAACCGTCACATGCTGTCGACTAGCGGATGCTAGGATGACACCTGCCAGTAACTCTTCTAGCACCCCTTGTGACCATTCCCACTTGCCTTCACCGTTCCCAAACAGCCTACATCGTTGTTCATAGGCCTCACGCACCTGGGGGCGTACAGTCGCATCGCGTTCAAATATTTGGTTCAGCAAAGAGCGAAGCATGCCTAGTGGTGTACGTTGCATCTCTGTACCCCGCGCAGTAAAGAAAAAGTCGAGCTGGATGCCATGGTTGCCGTTCTGTAAACTCCTGAGTTTGCCGTGTAGGAATAACATCAATGTCGATTTGCCGGCACCCGGTTTTCCCTTAATCCATAGTAGACCACGGGATTCGCTCCTCCAGGACTGGTACTTTTCCAAGTCCAAAATCCATTGGCAGGTATTGGTATGACATGGCTCGACATTCTCTCTCCGGTCTAGCATCTGTGGAAATGCCAGTGACCTGAGTATCTCTACCGCTATAGTAAGCGATAGACTCTCTGACAGATATGGGGTGAAGCGAACCGTTATCTACCCTCTGCTGAGGGGATTCTATTCGATCTGGCCCAAATAGAGGCTTTACGTTAGCTAAACCGGGCTTGGATAAGGGTTTAAGACATGTACCGGATACAACATTGATTACTCCGTGGTTGATCCCAAATTGAAGCCCCGAGCTGTTGTTACCAAACGAGATTTGATTCATGGTCAACAGGCGGTGCATACTATGGTGTGAAGGCACCAGGCCTCAGAAAGCGGGGGAAATATCTCAGCCTCACGATCAGGTGACCTGCCCCTGAAATGCTGCACTTTTCTCGAAGAGCCAGCGTGCACATCCGAGCATTCGGAGACCCACATCGGCAACTGCCGTTACAATCCGCAATGTCCACCGTTATTAGTCGTGTACGAAACATGGGTCGGTATAATACAATAATCCGGTATTTCACGGTACAAGGCCTAGATCGGTGAGATTAGAGTATGTCAAATCGTTTAGCGTGCCGTGGCACCTGGAAGAAAGAGTGTGGTGACACCGATTTCCAGAACTGTATCCAAGTGAAATAAATGCTTGATCGATTCTGATACGGTAGTGTTCGAATTAAGCTATGTATCGCTCGACGTTGTGTATCTTCTCATTGCTGCTTAGCATATCACATATTAGTTGAATTTTGGACGGCTCCAGTCGTGCCATTTGTGCTTCTGGAATACGTGTTTTGGCTCTTGGGTTCGGGATGAAGGAGAGAAGAGCCAGCGAAGACAGGAGTTCTCGACTTCGCTCAAGCAGTCCTAGTGTAGTTATAAGATAAATATACCAAGGCATCCCAACTGCATAATTTGTACAATCTCTTATTATAATTTGGGGTATTCCTCTTACATCCCTTATATCTCTAAGACTCTCAGACCCCTCTATTCAAAATATATTTCTACGACTTCGACCACCATAACCATACTGATATTTAATTTTTACTAAAATTACATGTCGCTTATTTAGCAGCTTTATGAATGCTAAGAGTTTGGTTTTATGCAAAGTTGGGGTTTTGCTGGGGCCCCAATGGAGGAAGTTGACCCAATGCACGTTTCACAGTGTAACAGGATTGACAGGGAGTTACCGTCTATGCTATCGGGAGGAACTGTCTCTATTCGCTTCGGTCATAGAATCATGGACCCAAAAAGGGTTCCGCGCTCTGTGTCAGGCTATCATCTCTTATTTCGACAAAGTCAGAGTAGTATTGGTAGGTGTTTTCTCTCCTTCTGTGCATTATATCCCGTGTCTGGTTCCCCATAGAACAGTCTTCCGTATGTTGATGTTGAGGCGGCAAGTTCGTAGGTTGGTTGTTATAGGTTGAAGCCGGAACTGTGTGCAATAGAACTGAGCATTCTAGTATTTCGAACATGAAAGACGAGCAAGGAGATAATCTAAACATAAATCTCCGACAAAAAGAATTCTATATAGTAAAGTACAGCAGGTTGCAATCTATTGAACAAGTTTCTCATGCGCGGGTTCGTCCCCGATCTCCATCATCTTCCTCTCCAATAATCTCGTCATTTCAACCACGGCTTCCGCATACTTCGGATCCGCGTAGCAATTGAACAACTCGAGCGGGTCCTCCTGACAGTCAAACAACTCCCATTCACGACAATCCTCGCCGCCGGGCCGCGCTCCATCAACGAGCAAATCATCGTTGTACCAGTAAATCAACTTGTATCGATGATTGCGCACTCCGTAGTGCGCGTAAGCTTCGTGTTCGGCGTCGTTATGCATCCAGTATCTGTGATACGCCAGCTGGTCCCAATCGGCAGGGCAATTGCCACCCAAAATTGAGCGGAAGGTTCGGCCCTGCATGTAGGTCGGCGTGGTGATGCCGGCGAAGTCCAAAAATGTGGGCGCGAAATCCACATTGCAGACAATGTCACTGCAAACAGTGCCAGGCTTGATTTCTTTGGGATACCGAATCATCAACGGCATTTGGAAACTCTCTTCATAAATGAATCGCTTGTCAAACCATCCGTGTTCACCAAGGAAGAAGCCTTGATCCGATGTATAGACGACAATGGTGTTATCGGCCAACTCCGGATCCGAATCGAGCAGTTCGAAGATCCGGCCGACATTGTCATCCACGCTCTGAACGGTACGGAGATACCGTTGCATGTAACGCTGGAACTTGAACTCAGCCAGTTCCTTTTTGGATTCAAACCGGAAGACGGTGCCGTCTTCATTGTCAATGAGCCTCATCAGTCGAACTTCCTCGTCTGTGGAAGGCGAGGGAACCTTCCGCATACCACCGGCCATCTTCTCTCCGACCTTTCTCCGATCACCATCAGGCTGCGCCAGGCCAAGGTCCTTGTAAGACAAGTCTTCCGAGACTCGCATTTTCGCGATCGCGGCCGCCTTTGCACGATTTTTGTAGTCATCCGAGAAGGTGTCCGGTAGCTGGATGGGATCTTGGTACAGATCCTTGTGTTTCTCCTGGTATTCCCAGCTCCGATGCGGTGCTTTGTGGTGGCACATGACGAAGAATGGCTTGGACTGGTCTCGGCCTTTGATGAAATCGAGAGTCATATCTGTAATGATATCCGTAGCGTATCCTTCCATGACTTGTGTACCATCGGGACCAATGAACTCGGGGTCATGATATTCGCCTTGGCCGGGGAGGATGGACCAAAAATCAAATCCAGTGGGCTCATGCATTTTCCCCTCCCCCAGATGCCACTTGCCGATCATGGCGGTTTGGTAGCCACCACCTCGGAGTTGTTTCGCGACGTTCGGAGTGTGGCGTTGGATTTTGGAATGGAGGGACATCACGCCATTGACATGGTTGTGCGTGCCAGTCAGAATGGCTGCTCGCGATGGTGTGCAGATACTGTTGGTGACATAACAGTGATCAAAGCGCATTCCCTCGTTGGCGATCCGGTCGAGGTTTGGCGTTTGGTTGATTCCAGCTCCGTAGCAGGAGATGGCCTTCGAGGCATGGTCATCGGCCATAATGAAGATGATATTGGGTCGCGTGGACCCTACATTAGCGGCCATGATGGGTTGTTCGTGTCAGCAAATGCAAACAGGCAAGAAATGAGAGGCTGGAAGGGGGAAAAGACGAAATTGTCACGACTGCGCTCGCAATTCTCTGAAGAAGAGCTGGGCATGGTGTCTTATTAGCCAAGAATTGTGCCTTCATACGACACAATCCTCTTCAATGCTACATTGAAGATTAAAGGTTTTTTTCCCCAGACACGGTAGTCGGAGAGATTAGACGGATGTCGGTCAATCGGTCTCAACGTGGATTAGTCACCCCACCTGCCATTACCTCGGGAGCTCCATCCACTTAAATTGAGAACTGACACTATCAGAATGTCACTCAACCTCAAGTATGGAGACTCTTTTGGGATTTGATAGACTTACACCATGCCGACTGCCGATCCAATGATACTACCTTATTTGTCTGTGTTCAGATCGCCAAATCCTCGAGCGAAACAGGTCTGTCAACAGTGCCGAGCTCGGAAGGTATTCCTTATCCATGACCAAAAAACGTGTGAAATTACTGACGCAATAAGGTCGGCTGTGATGGCCGAGTTTCTACTTGCCGCAACTGTGAGCGTTTAGGCTTTCAGTGTTCTTTTACCCAGGGTGAATCGCTTCTAGTGGCTGGTACGCGACCCAGTCCAAGCAACGACGAAAGACCCGAGCGGCTACGAGGGCGGAGTTCCTGTTCACAATGTCGAGTGCGGAAGGTTCGCTGTTCCAATACCCACCCACAATGTGCCAACTGCATCAAATATAACAGACTTTGTTCCTATCCTGCATCGATGGTGGCCCAGCGACGTGACAGAGGTTCCGGGGCACATGGGGCACATGGGGAATGTGACCTACCTGATGCTCCACCCCCGGATTCTCGAAGTCCTGATCCTTTTTCGGCACCTGAGACAATGTCCGTTGGGCATGGCTCCCTGCCCGATCAAAGCAAAGACACGACGCAGGGAGATCCGTTCCACGGGGAAGCGACCGAACTGGTCCGCAATTTCTTCGAGCATCTCTATCCAGTTCCGTCTTATGCATTTTTGCATCCCTCCACGACCTTGGCAAAATGCCACAAAGGTGCATTAGAGCGACCGCTCCTTCTTGCCATTTGTGCCTTGACCTCCTTGCATGTGCCTGTACACAACGTGACCGTCGACCGGGAAAAGAGTGCTGCATGGGTGTCGGATGCGGAAGAGACCATCTGGAAATGCCTGGAAACCCCAACCATGCCACGTTTACAAGCCTTGTTGTTGACAATCAGCTATCGGATGGCCACCGGGAGCTATGAAAAGGCATTCATGTTGACAGCGATCGCGGCCCGTGCGGCCTCTGCCATGGGTCTTAATCATGAGCAAACCCACTTGGACCCTATTTTGGAGGAGACCCGACGCCGCACCATATGGTGTTTCAAGTTGCTGGAGTCCTACTTCTCGATTGGATTGACCGAATTTGAAGTCTGCCCCTTTGAGTGCATTTACTTACACCCACCGTCATTGGAAGACTCGTTTGGTTTGCTCTGTCCGCCCGGGTCGGAAGACTTTGCCATTTACGCGTTGCGAGATCAGTATGAGCTGGGGTCACTGAATATGTGTATTCGATTGGCCTCTATTCGCCGGGATATTATGAAGTTGACACGGGAGCTCGCGGTTTGCACCGAGCCTTACTTGCATCTCCAAGACGTGACTGGGGGCCTCGGAGAGATCCTCTGTGAACTCAAAGCGGAGATACCCAACCAAGCGGAAATCTCGACCACGGGCCTGAAGAAGTTGATTGACAGTTCCTGGCTGCCACGTCACATCATGACGTTCACCTTGTGGCATGGGTGCTATTTTGACCTCTATCGCATTTTCCTCCCTGGGTACCCTGAAGCGCCACCCTCTATCGTTCTGAGCACGATCGACGCGCAGTTTGTGCAGATGGCGACCCGAGCCTGCGTTGAACATGCCCTGGCAGTCGTCAATTTGTTTTGTGACTTGAACCAGACCTGTACCAAGCCCCGGCTGCTGGAATTTGCCACCGGGGTGTGCGTCTATCACGCCATTCGATTGATTTTGTTTATCGCTCATTCATCGACTGAGCCCGATCTTCTGAGCCTGGAATTCGCCGTGAGTCGGGCGGAGTTATGCCTGGCCGCTATCAAGCGGTTTTTCCATGGGCTTGCCTTGGCACAGCCCATCCTGGACGATATTGCGCAATTGATTGAAACCTTTTCCTCCAGCAATTCCGCCACGGAGAGCCTTTCGGTCTTTCATAAAGTTAATCACGGTCGGAAATCTGACACCCGAATTTTATCTGCTGCGCGACCTCGGCAACACTTGGCCGTTCACAGTGTTTTGCAACAAGCCAAGTTTCTTACAGAGGAGCCTTCATGATAGCCATACATTAGATTCAATAATATGTGTTTTAACAGTGTATATATCTTTCCAATTACTTATCACTACTTATCAAGATCAAAAGTCAATCCCCGCATAAGGAGGTTCCAAGGCTTTCCGATCGGGCTAATGCAAGTTTAACCTTGTGATACCTCGTGGACCAAGTGGGCCCGGCAATCGGTCCACGTTACCCGATTGGGATATCCCCAGTTTCCCTTTTTTTTTTTGCCCTTTCTCTGATATTTGTGGTTCACGTTGAAAAGAGATAACAAACTGGAGATTATGGGGAAATTGAGAAAAGTTAAAAGTCGTATAGTTACAATCTATAATCACTTGATTTCTTTTTTCTCTCTCGGTTACATGACCCTGGCGTTGATACGTGTATACACCGCCCTTCAGATAACATATCTTTGCCATAATAATTATTTATGACGCGATCTCGTGTTAATCTCCAGGGCTTCTTAGTGTACAGTGTAACATCAAATTGATAACACTCTATACGATCTAGAACCTAATACATAAATGTAGACACCTTCCCCTCCCCCTAAAAAACGAAATGCTATCGGGTTTTTCTTTTTCCTGTACTCGACCTATACACACATTTTCTCCTCGCTATGACAGTCGAGAACCCTGCCATGGAGTCGGCTTCGGAGACCATGAAGGAGCCTGCCACCCAGTCCGAGGGGCTTGATACGACCGAAGCCTCGTCTGGTACATTTTACTCCAGGGTCAGCGGCTGGTACGCCAAACCTCTCTTCCAGCTGGTTATGGTCGCCCTCATTTGCTTTCTCTGCCCGGGCATGTTCAATGCCCTGAGTGGCATGGGAGGAGGTGGAATGACTGATGCGACCCTGGTGGACAAAATGGTAACATGGTCCCCGTTTCTCGGTGGTGGTGGACGGTACTAACCCTGTGGATTCCATAGAACACGGCTCTCTATGTCACCTCCGCCTTTACCAGTTTCTTTTCCGGTACGATCGTCAACCGACTGGGTGTGCGAATCACCCTCGCCTGTGGAGGTATCGGTTATTGTATCTATGTCGCCAGCTTGCTCGCCTCCTTACACAAACACGTCCCCGGTTTCAACATCTTTGCCGGCTTCTTGCTCGGTGTGTGCTCGAGCTTGCTATGGACGGCACAAGGTACCATTATGGTGTCATACCCGTTGGAGCACCAAAAGGGACGCTTCTTCACTTTGTTCTGGTCCATCTTCAATGTTGGATCGTGTGTTGGCAGTCTGGTACGTCTTTAAACTCCCTTTCTTTGACCCTTGCGCGTCAGTGCACTTGCATAACCCCCCCCCAAAAAAGAAAACCCCGTGATCACCGACTAACTCCTGACGTGATAGATTGTTCTTGCCAACAGCATCAACGAGAAGAAAAATGTCAACGTACCAGAAAGCACGTACATCGTTTTTGTCGTTCTGACATTCATGGGCTCTGTGATTGGGCTCTTCATCGCCGATGCCAAGAAGGTCGTCCGGTCGGATGGGTCGAGAGTCGTCCTGATGAAGAACCCGAGTTGGAAGTCCGAACTTGTCGGTCTCTGGATGACCCTCCGCAGTGAGCCATCTGTCTTGCTGCTTTTCCCCATGTTCTGGTCGTCCAACTGGTTCATCTCCTATCAGACGAACTCCATCAATAGCGCGTACTTCAACACTCGCACCAAGGCATTAAACACCTTCCTCTATTACATTGCTCACATCCTCGGAGCTTGCTTCATCAGCACCATGGACCTGAACTACTTTCGCCGCACTCTCCGTGCTAGGGGAATGCTGGTCATTCTCTTCAGTATGACGATGATCATCCATGGAGGCGGTTATGTCTTCCAGAAACAGTACACTCGTCCCCCAGGCGGCGTGAAACCGTCCATCAATACGGACTGGACCGATTCCAACTATGGTGGACCGATGTTCTTGTATTTTTCCTATGGCTTCTACGACGTGGTCTGGCAGGGTGCAGTATACTGGTATGTGATCTTCCTCTTCGTCTGCATATCAACCCCATCGAAACTTGCAAAGCTGACCGGGGGAAAACAATCCTTTTAGGTACATTGGAACGATCAGCAACTCCGGTCGGAAAAGTGCCAACTACGTCGGCTTCTACAAAGGGATCCAGTCAGCTGGTGCTGGTGTCATGTGGGCATGGGACTCGACACACCCGGCGTATATGTCCGAGTTTGCTAGTAACTGGGGCCTTTTGGCCGGCTCCGTCATTTGTGCTGCTCCTTTCATCTGGCTCAAGATCAAGGATCATGTGGATGTCGAAGAGGATTTGGTGGGCACAGATGAAAAACTCGAGGATGTGAAGCCTGTTGATACAGAAATGCGCGAACGCGTAGCTTGACACTGAGGTATGGTGATGGCAGAAGTGATCGGGAAAGGACCTTGAATTCTGACTCTGGGCAGGGAAAATAGAGCATATTTCAAGAAGACCCGAAGAATAAACAGGCACCCAGATGCTCAGGGCTTGCCTCTGTGCTGGATCTATCCGAAAGGAGAGGAATATGTATAGTTAGATAGCAATAGGATATATAATACATTTATGCTAATATGATGATGATCTCATTAACCCGATGTAGCTCGCTATTACATCCATGCTGCTATGCGGGGATTGCGTCCCAGAACCTGCTCTCGACGACAAATGGTGGTGCATCCCCAGTATACAACCACCCTGTATACAGGACTCGGTCTCCCGAGACCCTGCAACCTGAATTGTAAAGCCCCAAACCGGCCGGCATTGCACACAAGACAAAAGAAATTGTAAAGAAAGTCAATTCATCCGTAGATGATCCATCCCGCATTCCCCGCAGGCGCAGAATATCCCCTTCTCTCTGCAATGCACCTTTCGCTCCTTCATTTCTTCCACTTCTCCTTCGCATTGGCTTCCCCGAGTCACCGAGTCCCTGCATCACCAGGACCGCCAGTTCTGCATTCTGCATCATGCCGGCAGGTCGTATGTAAACAGGTTCGGGTCGCGACGCTATGCTTCGTCGTCTTCGTCGTCGGCAATTGGCTGATCTCCATGTGTTTTGTTGGCGTGAGGTGACCTCGGCAGACCTGATGCCAGGCCACTGTGTTGTGCGTCCTTTTTCTCCAGCACTCGCAGTCTCTTGATTTGGTTTTGTTGGATTTGAATCCTCATCCCCTTTCCCCTTCTCCTTCCCCGTGGCGACCGAGTCCACTGACCGAAACTGTCCCAGGAGTCCCGTTGCGATCATAAACTTCCCCACGACCGGCGCCGCCTTTACTTCCCTTAACGTCTCCTCCTCTCCGAGCGTCATCGACACCTCTTCCTCGAATAATTCGTTCATCATTTCGTATCGCTGTTCCTGCAGGAGTGGACACTCGAGCAGCACGTGTCGCACGCCCTGGTTCCCCATGTCGCATTGACGGCGAGGTGAGTCTTTTCTCTTGATTTTTGAGAGATACTCGGCCAGTCCGATGATCCCTGTGCGGAGTTGGATCAGCACTGACGATGTCGCTTTCCGTAGGCCCTTCCAGTACACCAGATTCGCCTTGTTTGGCGCCTCGATCAGCCTCTTCGTCCTCCGTGCCGTCCTCCCTGTCTTCGACCACGTCGTCTCCCATGCAATTTTTGTGCTTTGTCTGCTACCCCTCTTCGCAGCGGCGGCAAGCCGGATATAACGGTTGTGGATATGGTTGATGTCGGTAGTAGTTGCCTCCTTTGCTAGCATATCGGCTGCCTCGTCGCCAGGAATACCTTCGTGCGCCCGGATCCAGTGTAGTTCTACCTGGATCTTACCGGCGCACCATTCCAGCAGGCGGAGGCAGCCTTCGAGATATATCTGGCTGGATGGCATCTTTGGATTTTGGATTGCTCGCAGTGCTGCTTGGTTGTCTGTAAAGATAACCGCTCCATTCGCTAGTCGTTGTTGATCGTCGTTAAGTATCTCCGTAATGGTCTCCAGTGCCAACTCAATGGCCCGAAGCTCAGCAGCGTATATTGTGGCCATCTCATCTGTCCCCATATGGCAGAGTCTTGACTCCGTTCCTCAGCATACCGCTGCCCCGATCCCCCCCTTGGTAGCCACTCCCGTCGGTGTAAAACCGCAGTGGCTCGTCTAGCTGGAGCCAGATCCTATCATGTGTTGTTCTTGCTTCTTCCCTCTCCTCAATATAGACTCTCGGTGGCTCATTCTATGGTGCCTGGGTGTATGCCTTCTGGTTCTCCCAGTCCCCTGCCACAGTTCCCAGGGGTGCCGAGAGGCATCCTCCCTTCTGCCAGGTTTGAGCCTTCATCGGTGTCCGTCCTCCCCTTTGTCTCTGTTCGTGGTTCCGTTGTTTGGGTGTTGTCTTTGGGATTGCGTATTCCGGTCCTGTACGTATTCTTAGGGCTGTTAGTTGAACGATTTGATCCAGTTGGTTTTGGATAGGTAGTAAATGAAGTTCAACGTTAAGTACCTCCCTTGCAGTCGTTTTAAAAGCTCCGCTTATCAAGCAAGCCACTCTCGATTGAATGCTGCAAACTGTTTCACGTAGCCTCTCTCCCTTTGAGTGGCGGTAAGTGGTGAATGCCAAGCTGTCACTCCGAAGAGCATTTGCGAGATCATCACCGCCTGGTACAGTAGCGACCGGTATCGCCTTCCATGACGGGAACAGAGAGACCATCTTTCGAACCCTAATCACATGACACGCTTACCCATTTGTAGATAACGCGTAAAGAAGACGTTTTGTGCCTAACCAGGTAATAAATACAAAGAGCTTCAAATACCAGTATGGAAGATACAAGAGTCTAGAACTAGTCGCTCGGACTGGAAGATTCGATGCAAACCCAGCAAACATCGAGGTCTTTGAGCAGGCAATCTCTCAACAAGATATGTGGTACACGATTGTATGGAAGATTATGTTAAACCGTAAGAGGATAGGCAGTGTGACTGAAAAGGATTTGGTTCTAGCTTCCTCGGATTATTGGGTGAATACCTTGAAATCTCCCGTTGAGGAAATGCTGCAGATGAAGAGGAAAAGTGGCCAGCGAGTTCGCTCTGAAGGCACGGCGGCTGTTACTGTTAAGGCGGACTCCCGGTGTCAGAAGAACCTCGACCGATCTTTCCCTTCTACTATTGACTGGAAACCGGTAGAGAAGCAGCTACGTAAATGGTGCAATTTGGTTCGTATGGGCAAAATGCTCACAATCGAGGTTGTCTTGAATTACAGGGGCAACGATAGTAGCTCCGTGTCTGTATCAAGAACAGTTCAAAAGAGAGGCCGTGTGTCAGCCTCATGAGGTGTGATGTCCGTTCATGCCCGCTTAAGTCTGATTGGTGCTGGGAAGATCCTAAGGACAGGAAACACTATAAAATGCGGGCCCCACATCTAGAACGTCTGACTATGTCGATGGTGGTGGCAGTCTAGACAGTCACGATGATGTCCCTAGTGATATTCGTCGAGATTTAGTTCTGGAAAGTCAGACAGGAAATCAAAAAGATTGACATGTTAACAACCGGCACACTATGTCATCTAACCATAATTAATGTTCTGCCAGCACAAAACGGGGTCACCCCCGCGGTTACTTCGCCTGTACGTAGGCTTCCATCTGACGACCACGTCGTCATCCCTGGGTCTCGCGAAGCTGCTGTGAGAGAATACTGCAAATGATTGAAATCACTAGACTAGTCTGGAATATTGGATATGCACATTTATCACAGGTTTGACTGCTTCTCCTCGGTCACGTTGAAGTTCCATGATCTGTGTTCCCCTAACCGATTCCTTGCTGGCTTCCTAAACGACTTCATCCATGGGTTTGATCTCAGCTCCTCATCGGTCAAGTAGAAGTTCCATGATCTTCGTTCCGCTAAGCTGATTCTTTGCGGCTGCTTGAACGACTTCATCCGTGATCTTGATCTCGTCTCCCCGTCGGTCAAGTAAAATTTCCATAATCGTCGCCCCGCGATATAAATTGCCCACAGCTTCCTGGACGACTTTATCTGTGATCTTGATCTCAGCTCCTCGTCGGTCAAGTAGAAGCTCCATGGTCTTCGTTCCGCTAAGCTGATTCCTTGCGGCTGCTTGAACGACTTCATCCGTGATCTTGATCTCGTCTCCCCGTCGGTCAAGTAAAATTTCCATAATCGTCGCCCCGCGATATAAATTGCCCACAGCTTCCTGGACGACTTTATCTGTGATCTTGATCTCAGCTCCTCGTCGGTTAAGTAGAAGTTCCATAATCTTTGCTCCACTAGACCAATTTCGCGCGGCTGCCTGAACGACTTCATCTGTGATCTTGATCTCGGCTCCTCGTCGGTTAAGTAGAAGTTCCATGATCGTTGCTCCACTAGATGGATTCTCCGCGGCAGCCCGAACAACTTCATTAGTAACCTCGACTTCGGCTCCTTGTTGGTTAAGGAGAAACTTCATGATCTTTGCTCCACAATATATATTCCCAGCGACAGTCCGAGCGACTTCATCCGTGATCTTGATCTCGGCTCCTCGTCGGTCAAGTAGAAGTTCCATGATCTTTACTCCACTAGACCGATTCCCCACAGTAGCCCGAACAATTTCGTTAGAGATATTCATTTCAGCTCCTTGTCGGTCAAGTAGAAGTTCCATGATCTTTACTCCGCTAGATTCATTCCCCACGGCAGCCTGAACGACTCCAGCCGTGATCTTGATCTCGGCTCCTCGTCGGTCAAGTAGAAGTTCCATGATCTTTGCTCCGCTAGATTCATTCCCCACGGCAGCCAGAACGACATCATCCGTGATCTTGATCTCGGCTCCTCGTCGGTCAAGTAGAAGTTCCATGATCTTTGCTCCGCTAAATCCATTCCCCACAGCAGCCAGAACGACATCATCCGTGATCTTGATCTCGGCTCCTCGTCGGTCAAGTAGAAGTTCTATGATTTTTACTCCACCAGACCAATTTCGCGCGGCTGTTTGGACGATTTCATCCGTGATCTTGGTTTCGGCTCCACGTCGGCTAAGTAGAAGTTCCATGATCTTTGCTCCGCTAGATCCATTCCCCACAGCAGCCAAAACGACTTCATCCGTGATCTTGATCTCGGCTCCTCGTCGGTCAAGTAAAAGTTCGATGATCTTTGCACCGATATATTCATTCCCCACGGCAGCCTGAACAACTCCACCCGTGATCTTGATCTCGGCTCCTCGTCGGTCAAGTAAAAGTTCCATGATTTTTGCCCCACCAGACCAATTTCGCGCGGCTGCTTGGACGACTTCATCCGTGATCTTGGTTTCGGCTCCTCGTCGGTCAAGTAAAAGTTCGATGATCTTTGCACCGATATATTCATTCCCCACGGCAGCCTGAACAACTCCACCCGTGATCTTGATCTCGGCTCCTCGTCGGTCAAGTAGAAGTTCCATGATCTTTGCTCCGCTAGATCCATTCCCCACAGCAGCCAGAACGACTTCATCCGTGATCTTGATCTCGGCTCCTCGTCGGTCAAGTAAAAGTTCGATGATTTTTACTCCACTAGACCAATTTCGCGCGGCTGCTTGGACGACTTCATCCGTGATCTTGGTTTCGGCTCCTCGTCGATCAAGTAGAAGTTCCATGATCTTTGCTCCGCTAGATCCATTCTTTGCGGCTTTCTGAATGACCTCGTCCGTGAGTTTGATTTCAAATTTATTGATGAAAAACTCCGCAATCAGGACCAACTTCCAATGCGTCGCCCAGTATAAAGAAGACATTTGTGAACGAATTAATCGCTTCCAAATAATGCTATCTTGATGAAAGCCCATCCAGTATGAAAATGATCCATTCCCAACTTCACATAACTTGGCTGCCGCACAGACCCATTCACTTTCTATGTCAACAACTTGTCGAACATGATATGTCCAGTAGTTTGCAGAATAGTCCAAAAAGCCCTCCTGAGGTGTCGACTGGCGGACGGGTTCTTGATATTGTCTCCGGAAGTCGCTGGAAAGGAGATATTTGATGCACAACTTAGCAAGGCCTGAATGGGCATTTTGCAGATCAATCGAGTGTCTCCATGTCCCGGCCGCAACTTCTTCATCCGCCTGCCGTAATAGAAATTCCCTCGCCGTTTGGTGAATAAGGTGGACACGAGAATCAAGAATGCTGACGAACAAGCCACAAGCATCACGTATCCACTTTTTTCTGTGGGCTTGACCCTCAAGATCCATATCGCAGCAGGACCTGAAATTGGTTCGGACCTCTAGCGCAACATCAATCTCAGCCAGGTCTAAGGGACGTTGTGCTGCGACGAGAATCTCAAGTAGACGCCTTGCATCTGGCTTGTTCTTGTTACTACATCGCCGTAGGATTTCGTCGTAGGCCTGCTCCACACTGTCTGGCAGCTGATCAATGTGTCGCAGAAGCTTGCTTTTTGTCTGGCCAAGGCAATCTCGAAGAACCTCCAAGGTCAAATGTAACCATAAATATGTCCTGTTCTGGCCCTCAGATAATCGGCGTTTCAAAGCTTCTCGAACATCATCAGTGAGACCCCTCTCAATCGCAATCTCATCCACCTTAGCATCTATTACAACCCCAATCTCTTCGCTAATGCATCGCCATTCCTCCTCGCCAGCTAGGCGAATAGAAGGGAACTGATAAGTAAGCTTCCCGAATCTTCGCTCAATTTCCACATACGGACGGCTTGTGACAAGGAACTTTAGTCTCGATTTGCCCGTTGGTCTTTCCTGAGATATCGTATAGAACTCCACTAGTTCTTGTATTATTCTATCGCGGTCTGGCTGGCGACACTCATCAAGGGCATCCAGAACACAAATTATCTCTCCACTACCAGGGTCAGAGGCCGAAGATATCCATAGCTCCCAAAGCGGCTCAAAGCTAAATCTCAATCTTTCTCCTTGTTTTCGTATTGCATTTTCGGCGTGGTTGCGGAATTGGTCTGGTTTTGTGGAAAACAGTTGATGCAGGAGAGCGCATAGTGCAGTTACCGTGCTATTTTGCTCCTCATTATCTTTGAAGAAGAAGTAGCAAATTGTAGCTGATGGATCTTGTATCAGTATCTCATCTACCAAGGCTCTTGATAGCACAGACTTCCCACAGCCAGGATCGGCGGAAAGCCATAAAAGATCTTCACGGTCGTTGTTTTTCCATTCTCGATACTTGTGATGATTCAAGAACCATCCACACGTATTCCTCACCCGTGAAGGATTGATGTTTTTGTGTGATTCGTAGTTTGAGGTTTTGAAAAAGCTGGAGTCTAAAAATTGTCACATGTAAGGCCTTGCTTGCAACTCTTACGCGGAGGGTGTAACATCACGAGAAATTCTTACTCAAAGAAGGGTGAGATTCCACAGTAATGGACCCATTGTTGGTTCCGATTTGAACGCCCGAGTTTCTTTCACCAAATAAAATGGTTCCCATAGTTAAAGTGGCACACGAATATCTTTGTTTCTCAATGAGAGAGGTTGTAGGATGTTGTGAATGAGGGGTAGCCTCAGCCGCAATCTCATGTGATTTTTGTAGTAGACCCAATAAGAGTCCTTCATGCCAATGAACTTCACTAACTGGTCAGTACTGGTCTTTTCCATGCCGAAATTTAGTTCTCGGCTAGCCCTCGCCCTGAAAAAATGTGCACGTCTTGTGCATTGCCACATATAGAGATCGCAGGACATTCAATTTATAAGCTCGCCTTTATTCCCACATCAAACGAAAGACAGTCTGTTCTAACGACATGTTTCGGCCCAGGAAACGTTTGAAGTCGGCATTCCGCGTCAAAATCTCCACATTCCAGACCATGTAGTCTCGCAGCATATTTTCCAAATTCTCCATGTACTCACTATCCTCGAAAATAAATTCCAATAGCTGAACTATGTCTTTCGTTCGTTCTTCAAACAGATTTAAATTCTCAAGCAATTGGAGCAACCGATAGGAAGATAGGACACTAAGAGAAAGCCAGCCTGTTCTGACTTCAAATCGATGAAGTTCAGCATGACACAGAAAGACTGCCGCATAGCTCATGAAAGGGTTACTGCTTAAATTCTTCTCAAATTCCGATCGTGATGTATGACCAAGTTCTGCTAGCAGGATATCATAATTAAGCAAAAGCGCCTTTGGGTGGAAGATATTCCAATTGAGGCTAGAAGAATCCCATCTGTTCGACTCTTCCTGGCACTGCCTTTCTGTAAAGGTTTACGATTACCAGGTGTAAGGCCTGTCAACCGGGTAAGATACAATGACTTTGAGAGGAAACGAGGATATATTGTCTGTGTGTGCCAAGACTAACTCTTGCCAAAAGAAGAGGGGATTCAGGGGAATCCTGGACTGTGTGCTCCTGAGAGGTTTGCAGGGTTTGCATACTCTCGGTGCCCTAGGCAGCTTCGTGCCTCAGGCAAGTGAGACTTGGCACTTGGCCAAGTCTCACTAAAAACGTACAACAAGTGGAGGATTAATATTGGACCAAGCCCTGCTTGGCAGATTATGTAATCAAGACTGCATTTAGTTAACGTGATTCCCGGCCGAGCGGCCATCCCTGCCGAGCGGCCACTCCACTCCAAATTTCGCATCCCCCGAGCAACCTATGTTTGTAATCATCCACGATGCCCCCAAAACGCACTGAAAAAGCCCAGAAATTCATCGAACAAGAGGGCAGGATCCTATTAGCTATCAAAGCTATTCAAAATGGCCAAATTCCTTCGGTCGCAGCTGCTGCACGCTCTTTCGACGTCCCTCGTTCTACCTTACGGGCCCGTCTGACCGGACGTACGAATCGGTCTGATGCTCGACCAAACGGCCATAAATTTACTCAAACTGAGGAGGAATCGATTCAGGATTGGCTAATCTCTATGGATTCGAGAGGTGCAGCTCTTACGGTCGAAATGTTACGAGATATGGCCAATTTATTACTTGAGCATCGGGGTGATGATACCCCCCAGACCGTTAGTAAAAATTGGCCAACCCAATATCTTAAACGACATCCTGGGCTTACGTCCCGATTCTCTCGCAAATATGACTATCGGAGGGCCTTAATGGAAGATCCAAAGGTCATTATGGAGTGGTTTAATCTCTTTCAAAAAACTGTTATCAAGTATGGGGTATTATCGGATGATATCTACAACTTTGATGAATCAGGCTTTGCGATGGGGATTAGTGCGACGACTAAAGTGATTACCCAATCATTTTATACCGGTCGGAGAGGGGTTTTACAAGCTGGGAATCGTGAATGGGTGACTGTGATCGAGGCTATTGGTGCATCTGGATTTGCACTGCCGCCGTATATTATTTTCAAGGGGAAAAACTTCATGGAAAGATGGTTCGACGACCTCCCTCATCAATGGGCTATAAACCATAGCCCTAATGGATGGACAAGTGATCAGATTGGTGTTGATTGGCTACAAAAACACTTTATACCGCATACTACAAGCCGTACAAAGGGAAAATATCGTCTTTTGGTTCTAGACGGTCACAACAGTCACCTAACAGCTCAATTCGATAAGATTTGCGAGGAAAACCATATTATACCAATCTGTATGCCTGCCCATGCATCCCATCTCTTACAGCCTCTTGATGTAGGCTGTTTCGCGGTTTTAAAGAGGTCTTATGGAAGCCGGGTTACGGGATATACCCGATTAGGCATTAATTCTATCGAGAAAGATGACTTCATCGATATATTCCCTATGGCCCGTACGAATGCTTTTAAAGATACTATCATTTATAGTGCTTTTGCGGCTACCGGTTTAGTCCCATTTGAACCTGATCGGGTGCTATCTAAGCTCAATATTCGCCTTCAATCCCCACCCCTACCAGATCGGCCTGGTTCGCAGGGCTCGACATCAGATAGCAATATCTCGACTGGTATACCTCAGAACACCAAGCAACTAGCAAAACGCAAAGCTAGGATCAATGCTGTACTGAGTGATGGGTTAAACAAGCTGTCCAGCCCTACCAAACGTGATCTAGAGCAGTATCATAATATGACCCTCAAGATCATACATAAGCTCGTTTTTCAAGAGGATGAAATCAAGCGATTACGGGCTGCAAATGCAAAACAGGTGAAAAAGAGGGCTAAATCTACAAAGCAGATATCCTACCAGGGTAGTCTGACAAATTGTACCGTCGCTGAGATGGGTGATAATCGTGGTGGTGAGATATATATATCTAATACACCATCTATCCCAACCCTCCCGGCAGAGCCCGAACTGCCTATTTTACCCCCTGTACGTCGTCAAATTACTTGTTCTGGGTGTCGCCAGAAAGGGCATCAGATTAATAGATGCCCTAGAGCTTGATTTAGTGAATTTAATGGCTTTTTGGTTGATTAATCAATGTATGAAAATTCAGAATACTGATGGGGTGGCCGCTCGGCAGGGATGGCCGCTCGGCAGGGATGGCCGCTCGGCCGGGAATCACGTTAACTAGCTAGTATCTAGGACTATCCAATAAGAAACCATGCGATCCTTACAGAATCTCATATGTGAGATTCTTTAAGGATCGCATGGTTTCTATTGGATGATACTAGCTGCGTCGTATATATCAATACATTACATAAGCCGGAGGAGTCCTTCGCTTCTCCACCAATAGAAACCCTAGGAGAGTGAACCAATCACCTCCCGTGCTGGTCCCACTCCTACTCTCTGGCAAGTAGTGTCTGAGGCGGCACGAAGTGCCTGAGGCCGTTCAGGGATGCAAACCCTGCAAACCTCTCGGGACGACATCCTCCCCCACTTGCCATAAGACACCGCCCTCGGCGTCTTCTGCCACAAGCCGCATATATTCCCAATCGGGTAATACTTCGACTTTTTCAACGTTGGGATCGTTTGCTTGCTGGTCCTCGCAACAAAGGAGTTTGTTTGTCGCTTTGTGGTCTCTTTGTCGAGCGAACAAAGGGATTGTTTATGGCGCTGCCTAAAGAGGGAGCGAACATGAGATCGAACCCTGTGCGCAACCAGAGAGGTTCTGTATATAAAACCCCCATCCTTCCTGCTCGGAGTCCCCTTTCTTTTCTCACTTCTCACACTCTCCACACAATTCCTCTGTCACCTCCTACACGCACCACAGGCACGCATTTCCCCCCCTTCGTTTCACTTGCTGTGAGGTCCTTGCTAACCGTATTTTAGTTAGGATGGCTTTCCCGGTTGTGAACCCCGCTTCCCCGGCGTCTGTGGAGTCCTCTGGAGCCCCTGTGCACTCTGCCAGGGGTGACGAAGGAGCCGCTCCCCAGCCTCCCTCTGTGGTCGAGCCCAGCTCCCCTGAGGTCGAGGGTCAGTCCGACGTTGAAGACGGCACTAGTAAGTTTTCCTCTCCCTTTTTCTCACTTGCCAGCCAGTAGACTGACTCACTTCCTTAGTCCCGTTCTTTAACGTCGATGCCACCGAGTCCGAGCGGTTCCCGCTCGGCCTCGACGAGGCATTCAACCCCCTCGTCGAGGGCCTCCCGTCTGGCCTCTGCCAGCGCCTTGCGGCCGCCGTTGCTGCCACGACCACGGCAAGTCTTGACTGGCCTGTGGTAGACGGCGTGCTGCAAGTGCGGGACGTGCGTTTGGATCATTCTAACCACGTCGCGGGAGCACTCGGTCAGCTGCTTGGTCTTGCGCTTTCCGAAGCCGATTCCTGTGCTCGTTGTGTGAATTCCTCCTCTGTGGTTTCCTTCTCTTCTTGTCGAGTGGTGGGTTTTTCTTTGGCTGGAGTCGGAGAAGTCGTTTGTTTGGGGTCTTGTATGAACTGTCTCTTTTCCGGTGTCGGTGCTCGTTGTTCTCTGCGTTCTTCTCGTCCCCCTGCTGCTGTTGACTTTCTCCAGTCCTTCTTGTCCACTTTCTCCTACCCTGCCTCCGCTCCTCCCACTCCTTCCCGTCGTAACAAGCGTGTCCGCATCACTTCTCCCCCTCCCCAGAGCCCTGATGTGATCGAAGAGCAAGTTGAGGAACAAGTTGAGGAAGCAGTTGAGGAAGAGACCGTTGTCCCTGAAGCCCTTGCCCCTGCCCCTGTTCCCATTTCTTATGACTCTCTCCTTACCCCCGTCCTCTTCAATGCCCCCCCTTCCGAACTCTTTGCCCTTTCCCAAGAGATCATGGTTCGTCGAGCTCGTGCGGTGGATGCTGTGGAGGTGATGGATGCGGATTTGCGGGCTTTGTCGTACAGGTTGGCGGAATTAGCTAGAGAAGCAGCTCCCCGTGGTGTTCGTCCTGGTGCTCCTTGGAACGTTTAGTCGCTTTTTCCTTTGTTACTCTCTTTGCTTGCTAGCCAATACAGACAGTCTTGACCACTTCTTCCGTCGTAGACCGTAGATTGTAGCCTGTAATCGTAGGTCGTAGAGTGTAGAGAGTGATGTGTGGTTAATGCCTTCGTCGTATGTGGCAGCCCTTTCTCAATTAAGAGGCCGGTGGGTATCGCCTTGCTCGGCTTCCTCTGGTCACTTTTTCTTTTCTCCATCAATGCAAACAACCCTTACCATACTCCTCTCTCTTCGTAGACCCTAGTCTGTGAAGTGCGGAAGTGACCCATGGTAGTTGTGTCTCTAGCAGTTGACGGTCCTGACATTTTCCCGTGTCACTTTCCCGCTCCTTATATCCTCAGGAGCGTGGCGGATATCGCCTTTCCCGCCGAAAAAGGTAGGGAGCTTCTTGTTGCACCTCCGGAGCGTCCTCCATTGGCGTGTCTCCCAAGTCCTCCTCGACAATCTCTACCACTCGCTGGGTAGGATCTATTTCTGAGGGAGCTTCTTCTTGCTCTCCTCGTTCCAAGGGAACTTCTTCTTGTTCTCCTTGATCCGAGACTAGTCCGTCTCGCGGGATTTCCTGAGGTGGTTCCTCATCCCATGTTGTGGGCCTGTCTTGTTTAGGTTCCACCGGGTCCTCTGGGACCTCCATTGCTTCTTGTGCAATGCCGCCCTCTGTCGTCGGGGCTTCCTGCGCCAGGGGCGCTTGTCGCTTTTGCCTGCCCTTGGCGGTGGCTTTCTTCGCGACGTGCCGCATGGCTTCTTCCCTCCCCACTATGCTAGAACGTACCCCTGAACGTTCCGCTTCCCGCCATTCCGCCTGCGAGATTGTGGAGAGTTCATGATATGACGGGGGTTTGTCTGAGTCGACGTCAACTTGCTCTCGACCGTCAACTGGGCGACTGATCTCTAAGTCAGCTTTCCGCAAGTGGTGTTTTCCTCCGGAGGAAGTCCACAATTGGTTTGGGTTGTCGACCCAGGCTTGAACCATCCGCCGGCCGCTGATCAAGTTGCGGAGTACTCGTCCGCCTGGCTCCGCCTAGACCTTGCCAACTCCCACCATTTGGTCCCATGGGACCACTCCCATGGGACTAGATGGGACTCCCATATGGTCCCATGGGAGTGCCAAGAGATGGGACTAGGGTACCCAGTCCGGTCCCATGGGACTAAGATGGGACTCCCATGGGACTGTAAACAATGCAAACATGCAGAAAAACGTGACCTGCATAAAATATGAAGAAATGCCCCGTATTAATAGGTATTTGGCTTACAGTGAGAGTAGAGTGCGCGGCAAACCTAAACCATACTTTCTATAACCAGGATTTCTGACCGCGGTCAGAATATAGGGTGATATAGAATCTAATGATTAAACTATCTAGTATACTCATATATATCATTATCCCTACGCCTCTTGCGATCTCTTTGGGGTCGAGCTTGACTTGTACTATCAATGACAATAAGAGGCAATGGATGTAGTGCCGAATCATCATCTGACTCCTCGGCAGCCTCCTGATCTATATCAACATCAACACCTCCGACTTCATCCAAGTTCTCACCATCTTCACCCTCGCTAATTCCCTCCAATGTAGACTCAGGAAGTTTCGCTTCCCTTGCCTCATCAACCTCCGTCCTTTCGTCTGGATTCAGAATAGACTCAGGTTGGAAATCTTCACCAGTTTCTTCGCTCTCAATGTCAAACTTAGACAAACAACGGAGCATCATTAGATCCTGGATTGTTGCTTCGTTTAATGACCCTCGTCGATAATGGCAGATATCGCGAGCAGTACTAAAGAGGCGCTCAACACCTGCACCAGTGGCTGGGATAGAGAAAATATCCCGTGCGACCGCTGCAAGTGTCGGAAACCGATACTCATTCTCTTTCCAGAAGTAGCATGGATTAATTAAACTCCGTTCTATATAGGGTTAGATTAGTTAACTTATGATCATGATCATATAAACATACCAGTATTAAGATATCCCTTTAGTTCTTCTTGCCACCCAGTCTTCGGCTGTGGTAGTGGCTCTGGCTGATCCTCTTCGAAGAGACTCATCATCGCATCTGTACTATGCGAGGAGGGCTTTGCCCTCGGAAGTACTTGCTTTTCTGGCTGGCGTTTTGAGTATTCCTCCAAGTGCTTATGAAGAGACGCCTCATACACATCATACCAGGAGGAATCCATGCTATCAACATCACCTGCCCATTCTGGCCCTTTAAAGTATTCAAGCTTATGCTGGGGTGCAAGAATTGTACCAATTGCATATAGGCTTCCATGTGCTTGCTCGGTCGCTTTGTAGTATACTGAGAGTTTCTTACTTCCGGCCTCAAGGGCCTTCAGCATAGCCTTTTTCCAAGGCACTTTCTTTCGTCGAAGGCGGGCCTGGGCCTGCTCAAAATGGGTAAACAGTCGGTTGTAGACCCGGAATACATCATGTATTGTTGTCGCCTTGATCTTTGACAGGCCAACAGTCCATTTATAGAAAGGCTTTGTGATATGGAGTAAGTATTCGATCTGCCGCCACTCGCTTTTATTTAGCCGGAATTCTGGGCGCTGATGTTCTGCGCAATATCTGTGGTAGCTACCGGAAAGTCGATTGGCGCGCTGGAGCATAAGATATGTTGAATTCCACCGAGTTCGTACATCCTGGATCGGAGCAAGCCTTGGTTCTTCACTTTGTAGATTTAGAAATGCCTCCCGTCGCTGTGGACTGGCATTAATAAAAACCGCGAAGGCCCGTACCTAGTAGTATAGTGGTTAGTATGAAATAAAATTGTAAGAAGGCTTTAATTACTTTACCTTAGCTAGTGTGTAAATGATTCCCTTTTGTCTCTTTGCTTGTTGAAGAAGACTCCCGTTTTCTTCCGACCAGACTGTTGCTGTTTTATCGTTTTTTGGATCAGCCTTCATCAGGCCAAGGAGATCTTTCAGACTTAATTGAATCACATGAGCAAGACATGGAACCCGCACAATCTCGGTGAAATTAGGAAGCTCCATCCGTTCGATTGAATCACATAGACTATCAACCAAGGTCTTATTGTTTGACGCATTATCTGTAGTAATTGCAATTACTCGATTTGTAATATTCTGCTGCTGAAGAATCTCAAGGAGAATGTCTGCGAGATTAGAGCCTGTGTGCTGGCCGTGAACTGGCATGAAACCTAGAAGGATCTCATGATAATCCCAGTTGGTATCCACAAAATAGCCTGTGATTGCCATGAATGCCTGTTGGAAGGGTGAAGTCCAACAATCAAGGGCAATTGATAACTTTGCTCCAGCTGGCAGTAGAGAAAGAAGCTTTTGCTGCTCTGTGTGGACGATTGACTGGAGCCGACGCCGCGCGGTCTTTGGTGATAGAAGGGTAAGCTTCTGTTGAGAAAGCTGAGCCTCTGCAATAAGATCTTCGAATTCTTTATGCCGGAGGACCTCGAATGGAAGCCGTGAGTTCGCTATGAATTTGACTTGAGCTCTTTCGAATCGCTGTTGGTCAAAGACCTTGCGGGTAGGTGGGCGAGTGGCCTAAGTGTAAAGAAAATATTAGTATTAGATAGATAGAATATAGAATCAGATTTGTATAATACCGTAAGTTCAAGCGATTGCTGTATATCCTGTTGTATAGACCCCTTTTTCGATGCAGCTATACATGCGCGACTAGATAAATGCGCAGCGAGTGACTTTGAACCGTTTGCTGATGAGGATGGGTGTAAGATTGTTTTTCCACATCTCCGACAGAGTGCCATTGGTTTCCCAGTTTGGAAGTGGGCTACTTGATCAAAGTGTTCCCAAGCGGTAGAGGTATACCTTGCATCAAAGTTCACTTTATGTAGCGGAGGGTATGGGTTTGCACCTGCTGTATGACGCCACCACTCAATAAAGTCGGCTTTATTCATTGAAGTCCAAAGAACCCAGAACTTTTGATGTTTAGGACCGATACGACGGAGGGTTGGAGGAATCGGATTCGGCTCTGTTTGGAGGATTGCAGATTCGGGCCCGCTGTAGATCGGCTGCTGGCTAATTGAATGATCTGGCGTAAGGGGCTCGTCAATGATGCCAATACTATAGACTGAAGAAGGTGGAGGGTTTCCCGCTTGGGAGAACGAAACCTGGGATGAAGGGCCAGCCTCAGCATATAGTTCATATTGAGACATACTTAAATAACAATTTTATCAAAATGGAAGAGGGTATGAAAAGGATATCTCTAAGGCCTACCTTTACACGTAGGAGAGTCGCGTCCTGCTACTAGCAGATTCTAAACAATAAGTAGCGCGACTACATATCACAAATAGGTAATGACCCACTTATTATATATCACTTATTGGTCTATTCGACGGGACTCCCGTGGGACTCCCGTAGGACTCTCGTGGGACTCCCGTGGGACTCCCATGGGACTCCTATACAAAGGGGAAGTTGATAGATTTGGGGGTATCTAGAATCCCCCACAACTTCAAATAGAAAATCCTCACTTTTGAACCTGCTTTATCCTGAAATTCTTTAACAACCATGGAGTAGAGAATAGTAATTCCAAAATAAAAAAAACCAATTCAGGGGTAACGTTTCTTATGGTATAAGAATTAACTATATTTTACTATAAGTCTGTTGAATTTTTACCATTTCAATAATATATAGAAAATGCAGTGTAGTACCTTATGTAAATATATATATTGCTTAACCACTTCTACTAAATACCATGTTTATGTCTCTTTTATACCCATGGGCGATAACAGTCTATTATTCAACTTTTTTTTTTTAAAGGAGGATACTTTTTGATATAGACTTGAGTTATTTATGCACTTAATTGCAGACCATATCATATAAAAAAACGACGTTGGTTAACATTGGAAGTAGGGACGCTCATACACCTGTAAATAACAGTATTTTATCTGATTACTTTGCAGATTTGTGCAGCCGAAAGAGGAAATTCTTGGCAAAGTTATGCTAGCGTGGGACCATATGGGAGTCCCATGAGTCCCATGGGAGTCCCATGGGACTACCAGGGTTATGGGACCAGAATTTTTTTAGTCCCGTGGGAGTAGATGGGACCAGGATATGGGACCAAAATTTTTTTAGTCCCATGGGAGTTGGCAAGGTCTAGCTCCGCCAGTGCGTACGTACCCAACGGGTGACTTTTTAGGACTTTGTATGGTCCGAACCATTGTGGTTCAAACTTCTGCTTGACCTCGTTGCGCACAAGCACCCAGGTGCCCACAGGAAGTGGATTTGCTCTCCTTACCAAGTCGTCCTGAACCTTGCCCGCTCGGATCGCCTTGTTAAGGAGCCGCTCGTTGGCCTCTGCCCTGGCGTGATTCACGGCCTGTATGCGTGCGTCGAGGTCCGCAACATCATGATCGGGCAGTAACGGCATGGTGTCACCCGGCAAGCGGGGGTGAGTCCCGTAGACCAAGAAGAAGGGACTCCTGCCACTTGTCGCATGCTCCCTGACTCTGGCGGCGAACAACGCTTGTGACAAGTGTAGATCCCACGAGCGTGTTGGCTTTCCCATGCAGTATTTGGTCAACATCTTACCCAGCAGGCCGTTGAGGTTCTCAACCTTCCCATTCGTCCGGGGGTGGTATGGCGTCGTCAGTCGATGCTTTGCGTTGACGAGCTTGATGTAGTATTCAACCGAGGCCGCCAGCAAATTGGAACCGTTGTCGGATAAGAACTCCGCGGGTGCACCATATGCCGTGAAGATCTCTTCATGTAGGAAGTCGGCGATAGCTTCCTCTGTGGCCTCAGGAAGTGCTTTAGCCAGGGGCCAGCCAGTGGCATAGTCGATGGCTGTGACTATCCACCTGTTACCGTGGGGAGTGGTCGGCAGCAAGCCGATCAGGTCCAATCCCCACCGCTCGAATGGCCGGATTCCTGCACTTGCCATATACTTGATCGATTCCCGTTCGAACTTCTCGTTCCGAGCTTTCGACACTTCGCAATTCGGGCAGGTTTTGACCGCTTCTTCGGTGTCCTGACGAATACTAGGCCACCAGGCGCGTTTCCGGAGCACTCCTCGTAGGCCTGGGTGCCCTAAATGGCCGTACTCCTGGTGCATTCTTTCGAGGAAGTCCTTTCGGAAAGGGACTTCTAAGTACGGGGCCAATGTCCCATCCCCATTCTTGAAATGCAAAATTGTATTCTCTTCCTGAGAAGCGGCGACAGGCAGGGGGGACTCTTCGGGAACTAGCCTCCCCGCGTGTCGGAGCACTTCCCGTCGAAGGCCTTTATCCAGAGGAAGTGTGCCAGTCAGCAAGTACTGGACGATACCTTTATACCACGCGACTTCCTCGAATCCGCCGACAGTCGTCATAAGATTCACTTGTCCCCATATTGGTCGATGTTGGGCCTTGTTGGCGGGTCCTTCTCCCAGGAAGTCGGGTCTTCTGCTGATGGCGTCTGGGGCGACTGCTTCCTCACCCTTCCGGTACCGGAGAGTGAGGTTATATGATTGGAATTCGTCCACCCAGCGAGCAAGTCGCTTGCTATATTCCCGTGTGGTGGCCAAGTACTGGAGGCCTTCGTGGTCGGTGATCACCGTGGTACTGGTTCCGTTTTCCAGATACCTATCCCAAGTGCGGAGTGCTTCCTTGATCGCAAGAAGCTCCTTCTCGTGCACTGGATAATTCAGTTCGGCGGCCTTCAGCTTCCGGCCGTCGAAAGCCACCGGGTGGACCTTCTTATCATCCGCTTCCTGCGCCAGGACGTATCCGATAGCCCATTCAGAGGCGTCTGTTTCGATGATAAAGGGCTTTGCCCGGTCTGGTTGGATCAGGACCGGGGCGCTAACAAGTACTCTTTTCAACTCCCTGAACGCTGCTTCGCACTGTTCTGTCCAGTTGACAGGCCGGAATTTCTTTTTGCGAAGCTCTTCATCCGCTTCCTTGGTTAATTCATGCATCGGTGCGGCAATTTGTGAGAAACCACGCACAAAGCGGCGATAATACGTGGCCAGTCCTAAGAAGCTTCTCACTTCCCGGACGTTCCTAGGTCTCGGCCACGTCGTGACTGCGTCCACTTTTGCGGGGACTGGTTTTACTTCCCCATTGCCAATAATATGCCCGCAGAATTCCAGTTCAGTGGTAGCGAAGACACACTTCTTCGCTTTTGGATACAACTTCTGCTGCCTCAAGCACTTCAGCACTTGCTCTAAGTGCTCATAGTGCTCGTCCTCTGTGTTTGAGAAGATGAGAATGTCGTCCAGGTAGACGACAACACTCTTCCCCAAGTGTGGTCGTAAAGTCTCGTTCATCAGCGTCTGGAAAGTGGCGGGCGCATTACACAGGCCAAATGGCATAGCTCGCCACTCGTACTTCCCCCAGATCGTGTTAAACGCGGTCTTTTGCACTGAGTCTTCGGCCATCCGCACTTGCCAGTAGCCTGAAGCCAAGTCAATCTTCGACAAGTACTTGGCCCGTCTTACGATCTCCAGCAAGTCCTGGATCCGTGGCAGCGGGTAGCCGTTCTTGGCCGTGAGCTCGTTGAGGGCGCGGTAGTCGATACACATACGCCATTCTCCTCCTGGCTTTTTGACAAAGACGACTGGGAAGCCCCAAGGGCTGCTGGACGTCTGGATTAGACTTCCGCAAAGCCCAACTTTGGGCCCAAGGTCCGGGCTCGAAACCCGACCCTCAACGAGCTGGGGGTCGAACTTTTTGGGCTCGACCCGGACCCCGGCTCGAAGGGGGGGGGGGGGCTCGTCGGGCCCCCCCCTCTGGGCTCGAAATTGCATAAACCATGGTCTTGGCGTTCATAAAATGGCTGAATTACCCAAATAAATGACAGTCTTTTACCCATGTTTTGGTTCAAACATGGAATTCTACTCCATTATCATAATCAGGAAGGTGAAATATTTGGAAATTCTAGTGAATAGATGTTTATCTTTGATATATTAGCATAATAACTAAGCTTTATAACTATATAGATCAATTTGTTGGAAATGTTCTACGCTTATAAGTTAATACCTGCTGAGATATATATTCTGTACTGGGAACCATGTATATCTTCATGGTCGAGTATCAATCTCAGATCAATATCAATTATAAGTGGCTTGACTGTAAAGGTTTACGATTTCCAGGTGTAAGGCCTGTCAACCGGGTAAGATACAATGACTTGGAGAGGAAACGAGGATATATTGTCTGTGTGTGCCAAGACTAACTCTTGCCAAAAAAAGAGGGGATTCAGGGGAATCCTGGACTATGTGTGTCCCCATGTTTCGATGATATTGTAACGGATAAATATCCTTACAACATGGAGACGGAATCACCTGATCGCACCCGCATCGATCATGTATCAGGAACGAACTGCCAAGGAATAGTCACATGGCTCCCACGTGAACATGAGGACACACATAGTCCAGGATTCCCCTGAATCCCCTCTTCTTTTGGCAAGAGTTAGTCTTGGCACACACAGACAATATATCCTCGTTTCCTCTCCAAGTCATTGTATCTTACCCGGTTGACAGGCCTTACACCTGGAAATCGTAAACCTTTACAGATATTCCATTATCTCATGATTTATGGCGATTTAGAGGTGAGTCATATTATAGTTTACCAGATTTAATATATCCATAGATATATGAATGTTACCAGTAATTTATATATGACTTCCTTCACACCATTATACTCTGTCATAATATACTATTATACCAAGAGATATCCATATCCGCGGATATTGTGGATCGTGCCGCAGTCTACCCGCAAGAACTAAGAAAATCACGAAAACTATAACACCCTGTCAAAATATATATCTACAAAATATATATTTCTAACTCCACCTATAGTTTCTAGCTTACAGTACGATAACCAAAATAAAGACGTAATTTCTAACCGCGGTCAAAAATAGTAGTATTCTGAAGGGAGTTTTCAATGCATAGATAATTTCTGACCACGGTCAGAAATAGCAGTAGTCGAAGGGTGCCTTAGACGTATAAATAAAACCGCCGTAGATTACTGTATTTTATTAGTATAAACCAGCATTTTTATAAACTTCGCCATGGCTTAATTGGGAAAATTATGCAGCCGCGGGTTGTTGCGGGAACCCGCGCGGGTTGGGGGGCGGGTTGCGGGTTGGTCGAGTCTAACCATCGGGTTTGCGGGTTCGGGTTGCGGGTCGACTTCTCGTACCCATTCTCGAGTTTTGGCGCAGTCTAGTTTTATCCTACTGATGAAGGTCGCCGCAACGGTAATTCAATTTAGTACGAGAGGAACCGTTGATTCAGATAATTGGTTTTTGCGGCTGTCTGACCAGGCAGTGCCGCGACGCTACCATCTGCCGGATTATGGCTGAACGCCTCTAAGTCAGAATCCGTGCCGGAACGCGGCGATTTCGCCCCGCACGTCGTAGTTGGATACGAATAGGCCTTCGGGCCATGCACCTCAGCAGGCTGGCGACGGCTCCCGGGGAGAAACCCTCGAGAGCTGGCTAGCGGATTGTAATGTCACCTCGCGCGGGGATAGATCCTCTGCAGACGACTGAAGTGACCAAGCGGGTCGTGTAAGCGGTCAAGTAGCCTTGTTGCTACGAGTCGCTGAGCGTCAGCCCGACCTTGGCTAGATTTGTTGGTTTTACACCTCCCCATCAATTGATCCGGCAGCGCCGGGCGCTTGGAGGGGGGAAGCCGGATGACGGGCCTCGAGCCCGTATCTGTGCGGCAAGTATGCTAGCCAGTTGGTTCAACGGCCATGGGAGCGAAGGAATGGCATGCTGACCACGTGGAAGGGGGGTGTCGGCGGGCACCACTGGGGGGAGAGGAGGGCTTGGAGCCGGCGCTTTCGAGAGGGGGCGGTTGGCAGGGGGGTGGCACGCCGGCAACATGATGGGCCCTGGGCGCCACTGAGGCTTTGAGGCCGGCGATTTGGCGGGGGTAGATGTTTGCCAGTTGGCTGGGGGTCTGGCCTCTGGCGGGGCCGGGGGAATTCAACCGAAGGGAGTCTAGGCAGAATCCCCCTTCCGCGGGGGGCTGCATATGGGAGCTTGGGATACTCGCCAGTTGGCTTACCGCCTTGCCCCGGGTCTCGAAGGGGGGCTCGAAGGGGCAAGCCTTCCCGGCACTTGGGGGGGGGGGAGACTTTCGGTGGGGGCACTGCGGACGGTGATTCCTCCGCCCCGCTAGCCAGAAGAGAGAGCCCCTCGACAGCGGCGCCGATATAACAACTTTGGCCCCGGGGGGGTAGCGGGCCTGGGCGGGGGCGCCGACGGCGTGACATTCCCGGAGGCGCTGGGGCCGGGGCTTTCGCTGAGGGGATGCTTCAGACAGAGCCACCCCCGCCTGGGTAGTCATTTCAGAGGCCCCTTTGGCGGGAGGCTGGGTATGGGAGCTTTGACTACTCGCCAGTTGACCGGGGGTCTTGTAAGGGGGGTTCGAGGTGGCAAGGCTTCCCGGGATTGGGGCGGCCGGGGGCTTTTGATAGAAGGCACTTCACACAGAGCCCCCCTTACGTGGCTGCACGATTGTTTAGACGACTGAGTCCCACGAAGAACAGAAATGTCACTCAGCTTTTGAAAAAAGTGGCCCACTTTGTATGGTGTTTTTGTCGTGCACGGACCACACCCGCCAAAAATTGTCCCCCGCAGCATTTTCTAGCCACTTGTACTGCGATTTGCATTTTTACACCCCAAATGGGGTCGGTGGGTTTGTGTAGAAGCGATCCTGGCCGGACGGTCCGGGCCTGAGGGATTGAGGGCTCGCCACAGTGGTTGTGTTGCGTTGGGTGAGGAATCAGGGGCGGCGGTGGATCTTACGGTTGGGGCCCTGGCAGGGTGACCCTCGCGGTAGGATACCCCGGCGCACCGGTGCCCACGCAACCACACGCTACAGGCGGTCCTTAGTCCTCCAGGCCCGGGGCGAGGGGGCCGCGGGTGGCGCGTCGCGGCCCTGGGAGAGGGGCCGGGCGAGGCCGCCGGGTAGGTCGAGGGGGGTGGGGGCGCCAGTTGGCGCGGCGGGGGAGATGGCCGGTCTGGCGGGCGGAAGGCAGCCGAGAAGGGCGAGCCGAAGGCGCGCGCGAGGCGCGTCAGGCAGAGCCCCCTCCGCCCAGGTAGTCAGGAGAGAGAGCCCCTCGACAGGGGAGCCAATATGGCGACTTTGGATACTCGCCAGTTCGCTCAGTGGCTTGCCGGCGGGGCCGAACGGGGGCTCGAAACGGCCAGCCAACCTTCGCGGCACTTGGGGAGGGGGTGCTGGCGCTGGCCAGTTGGCGCTAGGTCCCATCGCGGTCCCCCGGGCACAATACATATCCAGGCTGAATATATATATTCTGTACTGTGGAAGGGAAAGTCGGTAGCAACATGGACCACCCGTGCATCGATATATATATATATCCATCCACATGCCTATTCACCCCCGGAACGATGGAGGGTAGGGGTGCCTCCGGGGGGCGGAAGGGGGGGGGGGACTTGCCCCCGAAGCCACGCCCGAAGCCCATCACGTGACTTGACGACTTTTCAAACGACTAAGTCCCACGAAAAACGGAAATGTCACTCAGCTTTTGAAAAAAGTGGCCCACTTTGTATGGTGTTTTTACCGTGCACGGACCATGCCCATACAAAAATTGTCCCCCGCAGCAATTTCTAGCCACTTGTACTGCGATTTGCATTTTTACATCCCAAATGGGGTCGGTGGGTTTGTGTAGAGACGAGGATAACTCGTCTCCGCATCTTCCCTGCCAGGCTGATTTCCTCTCCGGTTCTGATGGTTGCTGCCTCGCGCCGCACCTCAGCGCTGGGGGAGATCACCCACCGCAGCGGTGCTTCCGGGCACCCAGCAACGCCTGATCCCCCCCCTATACTATCCTCCCCGCGTAGTGTTGCTTCGGCGACGCCCGGCCTTGGATCTTATTGGGGGGCCCTCGCCGCGCTGGGCCCCTGGTGTATCCGCTGTGGTGACTGAAGCCCGGGGGCCTCTTGGCCCCCGGCACCGTTGGGGTCTGTGGATCGATGGCCGCTGGCCATACCCGAAACTCAGATTCCTGGAGGGAGCCGCCCCGTGGGATCCGCCGTTCGCCGGCGTTGTCCACGGGGTCTGGACCCTTCATCCGAGGGCCACATGCCGCAGCCTGCCAGCGCCTTCACGGGCGCCTGGTCGGATCACCTGCGTGCGGACTGGTGCTGAGGAGTTTAGTGGGGGCAATTGGATGGTTTCAGCGTCCCCCCGGTACGCCGGGGGTGCCGCCGCAACCGGGCGCCTCGTGCGCCCCTTCCATTTAACTACATTCTACCCCTTCGGGGGTCTGGGCTCCCGGGACTCTCTCGCCGCAAGGCGGGTGGGCCCCCGGGATGTCTTGCCATGAAGTTACCTGGTTGATTCTGCCAGTAGTCATATGCTTGTCTCAAAGATTAAGCCATGCATGTCTAAGTATAAGCAACTTGTACTGTGAAACTGCGAATGGCTCATTAAATCAGTTATCGTTTATTTGATAGTACCTTACTACATGGATACCTGTGGTAATTCTAGAGCTAATACATGCTAAAAACCCCGACTTCAGGAAGGGGTGTATTTAT